>NC_083102.1:26018263-28418263 GCF_949774975.1 Lagenorhynchus albirostris
TCCTTAAAGTTAATTGAGCTTTTGATTAATCATTAGGTTTACTTATGTATTGTATTTTCAAATTAAAATGATTATAGAGACTAGGTAGGTAATGTAAGTTAAAAAAATAGGTCAGGTGTGATAAAATAGAGAGCCCGTGTCCTGTCTAAAGAGGGCAACATCCAGTGAATCATTCTTTTGGGAATTGAGGCATAGTTTTGCTAGAAATTGATTTTTCAGAACTCATAATCAAGGTAATTCAGTGAAATGATTTCAATTTTAAATGCTGGCAGCTAATTCAAATTTAATAAGAAACAAACAATATACAGTATGCTGGATCATACTTGTTGGATTAAACAATATACATTTGTTGATATACTCAGTCTTAAGTTTCTTACTTCTGTGTTATACAGACATAACCAGTGGAGTGTATACAATTATATCACTCTTTGTCTCTTCCCACCTATTATTAAAATGTTTATTTTTTTCTGGGGAAGCAGAAAAACTCTACAGTTTCTTCTTGTCAACAAGGAATTTTTAAATCCTGTATAATTTTACTTTATAGTTCTCAACTGGAAGCCATTTTGAACCCTCGGTGACATTTGGTAATATCTTTGGACATTTTTGGTTGTCACAATAGGGGAATGGGTGTGCTCCTGGCATCTCGTGAGTAGAAGCATCTAGGGATCCTGTTAATTATCTTACAATGCACAGGACAGCCCCATAACAAAGACTTACCTGGCCCTAAATGTCATTGGTACTAAGGTTGAGAAATCCTGGTTATAATATCCTCAAATTCTTAATCTTTCCTAAAATTCTAATGAAAGCTTAATGTACGAGAAATGGGGTTGAAAAGAACTGAATAAAAAGGTGTGAGGGGAATTAAAGGGTGCTGGATATAAGATGAATGGTTCCCAATTTGTGGACTGTTTTAAGTTATTCCACTTCTCAACTGGTGAGAAACAACCTGGAACAGAGCTCTTCATTTTACTTCAATTTTATTGAAAAGGAAAATCATTCCTATTTATTTTTCTCTACCTTAAGCCTAGATGTTTGTTTTAAAGTATGATTCTTCCATCATGTTTAGAACTCATGCAGTTCTATTTAAATGTTCAATTTACTATTATTACTAGTACCAACAGCCCAAGTAATAGTCTAGTATTTCAGACATTTATGAATAATTGTGACATATAACAAATATTCAATAAATATTATTAGTATTATTGTTCAGTCCTACACATCTGCATTTTCAGTAATTTTTTAATGGTAGTTCAGTCTTTTTTTCCCTTAGACTTTCCCTTTTTTTTAATTTTCATATACTTTAACTGAAAAGTTGGATATTTATTCCATAAGGTTTGAGCATGCTAAAATAAACAATCACATATTAAAACTGAAATATCATTGCAGCAGGAAATGAATTCATTTGGATGTATTTTTCCATCTTCCAGGTTATCATATAATTATTAGGGAACTTAAGTTCTCCTAACGAAAATATATTTAAAAGCAAATTTCCTGATGAATCAGCTATCTGGATATATAACTAATATGTATAGACCCTGGAGTTTTGCTCCTTTCTTGAGCTCAGGAATCATTTAATGGGGCAGTTCCCTTTCTTGAAAAGTTTTTTGCATTTTCTAAATTCATAATCACTATAAATTATCTGCTTGCATTTGCCATAGAAATTTATATTGTATATTTCAGGGATATTGGGTATAGCTGTAATATTTTTTAAGGTTTCAAAAGGCCACTAGAGTGAGTCAAATTTTCTTAACAACTTCTGACAAGCATCAAATTCATTCAGACTGAGGAGTTAGTCACCTTGAAAATTTCAGTTCATCTTAATCTATGGCCAAATATACTACCAATTTCACACAATTCATTCTCTTAAAAGTAGAGTTGAGGAGTTTTAATTTATTTGAGATATCTATTGGTGACTAGCTATACTTTTGTTTCTCTTATGTTGGTTTGGGTCTGTTAACAGTATTTAATTAAATTAGCTGAAATTGTCACTTCTGCCAGTTTGTTTAGGCATTATGTAGATGCAGGATTTATGTGAGTTCAGATTATCTGCATGTTAACTAAAACCCAAGAAACCCTCTGCTTCAAAGTTTAAATATTTCAGGTTCTTCCACCTTTGCAAAATTGAAGTATTTTAGATTACAAGAGAAAATTTTTATATTTCAGTCATGAATAGAAGTTATAAGAAATTTTCTCTGACTCTGCAGCATGTAATCTCTGCTAAATTTAAGGAAATGGTTAAAAAAATCAAGAGTTTTGTAAAATTATTTCATTAACATTAAAAAATAGTTATGCCAGTATACACAGACATATGGGCACAGTGTACAGAGTTTTGAATAGTTCCAGATGATTGCAGCTCCTTGAAACTTCTGAAAATACAGAACTCACAGACAGTATAATCACATATTTGATGAACATATTCGGAATACTAGCACTTTTATTCCTTTTCTTTCAAACTCAAGGTGATTTATTTAGGACAAATAAATGAACTACTACTTCATGCCATACAACTTCTGTGGCTAACATGGAGGGAAAACATTTCTTCACACATAACATCCCTCGGTATTCTTTCTTCCCTTCCCTTCACATGATGATGCCACTAATTTCCAAAGCTTCAAGTAAATGTGTCAATTTGTATGTGCATATATGCAGCTTGTTAATTCTTATATTATTATGAGTACTTAAACATAGCGACATTGAACCCTTAAAATTATCATTAATAATCCATTAATTCAGCTTGGATTATCTATCTCCATTTAACAAAGTTATTCCATTCAACTACTGTGAAAGCTCAGATGTCCTAGGATTTTAACTCAAGGACTGACCCAGTACTGCCTTTAGATCTGGACAAGTGGGGCCTCTGCCCTAAGCCCCGCAATTCAGAGAATGCATGCCTTCCTTCCTTCCTTCCTTATCCCTTCCTGGGATAGAGCCAGCAGTGCCACCTGGGCATAATCCCCTAGACCAAACTGGCAGCCACATGAGCCATAGTGCCCATTTTTCTATTTGGGGCATTCTCTAACCCTCTATCCAGTATATGGGCTCAACCAGATGCCCCAAGGTGTTCTAGGAATTATTTAATCTACGTAGTCTTCTGTGGTCTCCATGGTTGAGCTCCAGGTCCGGGAAGACAGCCTAGCAAGAGGATTGCTCCAGATGCTCAGAAAAGTACTTCTGTAGGATTTCACAAAACTGAGCTAAAATAATTATGTAGACACACTGACCTGGGTGACTTTCACTCACATTGGACACAGGGTGAGTTCAGAGTTCTGGGCTGCTGATGGACTACCACTGATCCTTGGTGACACGACTTGCACGTGTGAACCCATGTATTAGCTCTTGCCCTTGTTCCAACTGTAGTGCCACCTGTAGTCTACAGCACATAATGGTGCCGAGGTGGTGGCAGGTGACTTTTAAAATATGTGCCCTTGCTGCTGATACCCAGAGAGGTCACTACTCCCCCTTAGCAGGCTTTGTGCCACCTGATAGGCACTAAAGTCCACGAAGCTTTAGAGATTCTTACTCATAACATTTATCCTTCTGACTGGCCTTCTTTTTCTAATCAATCAATGTGGTAATGTTACAATCTCTTGGATTGGACATAAGCTTTGCCAGACAGTTAACAGCATTGCTAACTTTATTATCATGGTATGGCAGAAGATATGAAACTGTGCATGAATCTTACTTTGGAAAATAATTAGAAAAAAAAATAGTGCCTGGAGTTGAACCAGAGGGGACAGTGCCTAGAAACTATGAAGAAATTTCTTGTGTAATGATTAGACAATCAACAAATACATAAGTACTTTACCCATAATTCTAATTCATCATCAATAAAACACTGTACCTCACAAGGGCCTGTGAATTTTGTTACACTTTTTTAAATTCAAATTGTTTCTGTAGACTGGGGCCCAGCACATACTAGGGGATGCCCTGGCCTAGCCATCTCTATCATTGGAATTTGATAGATATTACTATGTAATTTAAAATACTTTATCGAGAGAAAAGAAAAGAAAAGAAGACCATAAGGCAAGAAATAGACAAAGTTAAACATAAAAAAGAGACCATTTTAAAGACAAACCTTACAAATTCTAAATCCATCTTTTATGTGGTTTATTAATAAAAGATTAATCCACTCTTTTGTTAACTTTTTCTATGTGTTTATATTGTGTTTCTATATCTGTGGCCTTTTTTTTTTTTTTTTTACTAACAAGCACAGGTCTTAAAAATAACATACTCTGGCCATGAAAGTGTTACTGGTGCCAGACTAGCCCTCCAGCGAAAAACAACTGAAAAAAATTTACAAAATATATATGGCAACTCTTTTAAGAGGACAGCAGGCAGGGAAAAGGACAACAGGTAGGAAAGTACATAGGTAAGCTGAGCAATCACCCTGGCTTTGTTCCTGGGAACACTTTCCAGGTGCAGAGAGCTGGAACCCAAACAGAGCACAGGGGTCCTGCTGAGCTGGGAAGGACCAGCTCAGATTTCCAGGCTGGAGCAGGCTGGAGTCTGCAAGACAGTACTACAGGAGAAGAGGAACTACAGAAATTTTGTATGGGCTCCTTCAGTATTTAAGCATATACTATGCTGTGCATACCCAGGATGAAACTCCATGAGGCTTAGCAGAGCATAGCTGCTGGGGGACACGATGATCTTATATCCCAGCCAATAGTTAGCCTCCAACAATATGTTAAATTTTTAACTGATTCTTCTTATCTGCTTGCGTGGTAGCACCCCTTTCTTCCATGCTCTGCCACAAATATGCCATTCTGTATGTGCTGTTACTCACAGGAAGAGCCATTTCTGATTTGTATTCCATGTTACTTAGTTGCCCGGCTGCTTCAGTTCTTTGATAGTCTCAAGAAGTTACGATTTTATAGTTTATCCAGCCATGTATAGTTGTTAGAACGGACAAGGCTCTTTCCAGTTTTATATATGCTAGGCAGAAGCAGAAATATCAGTCAGTTGACTTTCAACAGAGGTGCCAAAGTAATTAAATTGGGTAAAGGAATGTCTTTTCAGAAAATGATTCTGGCATAACTGAATATTCAAATGGAAAAAGTGGGCCTCAAACACTATTTCACACCATATAGAAAAATTAAATGGATGTGAATCATAAAATTAAATGTAAAAGTTAAAGCTCTAAAGCTCCCTGAAGAAAACATAGGAGAATATCTTCATGGCTTAGGGTTAAACACTGATTTCTCAGACTGGACACAGAAAGCAAAGCCCACCAAATTTTTAAATGTTAAATTCTATTTCATTAAAATTAAAGATTTATGTTCATCAAAAAGGCACCATGAACAAAATGGACAGGCCAACCACAATGGGAGATTTTTTAGTAGGAGAATTTTCACTGGGAAAAAGAATACTTGCAAAACACATAACTGACAAAGGCTTGTATTATGGCATATAAATAACTCCTACAGCTCAGAAACAAACAAACAAAAAATCTAACTCAAAAAACATGGGAAAAAGACTTGAAGGGACACTTAAAAAAAGAAGAAACATGATGACCTGAAGACCAATAAACATATGAAAAGCTGTTCAATCATTAGTTTTTAGAGAAATACAAATTAAAACCACAGTGAGTTATTTAAAGATATCTAATATAACTAAAATTAAAACAATGATAACAAATATGGGCAAAGATGTAAAGATATTGAAACTTTCATAAACTCTTAAAAGGAGTATGAAATGGTACAAATACTTTGGGAAAGGTCTGGCAGTTTCTTACAAAGTTAAACGTAAGTCTGTACTGTGACTCAGAAATTCTAGTCCTAGGTATTTCCCAAGGGAAATAAAAAAAAAAATCAGACCACAGAAAAAACTTGAACGAGTGTTCATAGTATGTTTTCTCATAATTGCTGAAAAAAACAACCCAAACATTCACTACCATAAGAATGAATAAACAACCTGTGGTATATTAGTGAAATACTACTTAGCAATAAAAAGGGTAAAACCACCTATGCAATTCAGTAAGATACATGAATCTCACAAACATTTTGCTGTGCAAAACAAGATGGACAAACTAGTGTAAATAATGTATGACTTCATTATTATTGAGAAAAATTTGAATACAGGCTTTGGATTAGATAACAGTTTTGTTTCAATGCTGACTTTGAAAGTATAACATGTTCTGGAAGAAAATGCCCTTGTTTTTAGAAAAACACACTGAAATATTTAGAGGTATAGAAGGACTATATTTTTTAAAATAAATTTTTTTATTTTATTTTATTTATTTTTTGGCTGCGTTGGGTCTTTGTTGCTGCATGGGCTTTCTCAAGTTGCGGTGAGCGGGGGCTACTCTTCAATGCGGTGCACAGGCTTCTCACTGGGGTGACTTCTCCTGTTGTGAAGCACGGACTCTAGGCACATGGGCTTCAGTAGTTGTGGCTCGTGGGCTCTAGAGCACAGGCTCAGTAGTTGTGGTGCATGGGCTTAGTTGCTCTGCGGCATGTGGGGTCTTCCCGGACCAGGGCTCGAACCCGTATCCCCTGCATTGGCAGGCGGATTCTTAACCACTGCACCACCAGGGAAGCCCAAGAAGGACTATATTTGAATATACTCACCAAAGTTTAAGAAAAATTAGAGTGTGTATGTGTGTGTGTGAGAGAGAGAGAGAAAGAGACAGAAAGAGAGCAATAAATAATAAAGCAAATGGAGGAAAATGTGAACAATTAGAAACTGCATAATGTGTATACAGAAATTTCTATTCTTTCAACTTTCCTGTAAGTTGGAAATTATATCAACAATTTAAAGGTCCAAAAATTAGCATGCTCTGCTTTATACAATTAAAGTGCATACAAATGTCCTTTAATACCAAAGTATTGTTTAATGCTCAAGGGAATTCCATAAAGTAAAGTACCTTACCCTCAAATTTTGACTGAGATGTTTATGTATCATAACCATTCATTTTTTTTTTTTTTTTTTTTTGCGGTACGCAGGCCTCTCACTGTTGTGGCCTCTTCCGTTGCGGAGCACAGGCTCCGGACGCGCAGGCCCAGCGGCCCTGGCTCACGGGCCTAGCCGCTCCGCGGCACGTGGGATCCTCCCAGACCGGGTAATGAACCCGTGTCCCCTGCATCGGCAGGCGGACTCTCAACCACTGCGCCACCAGGGAAGCTCCATAACCGTTCATTCTTAATAGCTAGTAGGACCATGGATACCTAAGATGCTCAGCGTAAGGCTATCTCCCACATAAAACAGGTGAAACAGCATTATAGTAATTCTTTAAACCACCCTCCTTATGAATTTTGTTAAGACTTGAGACTAACTAATGAGACTGGAGAAGTAAGCCAAAGCTAGATCACCAACGATCTTGTTTATTTACTATGGCAACATGTTTGGATTTCATAATGAGGGCAATAGGGAGACACTGAAAGGTTTTAAGCAGATTTTTTTTCAAGTTCAGATGGACATTTCATAAAATTACTTTGATAAATTTGAGAACTAAAAATTATTGGCAGGAAAAGGGACTAGGAATGTGTTGCCATGATCCAGGAGTGAGAAAGTAGAGAAAATATGGACACTAACTGTATCTGTAAAATATTAAAAAGGTAAAATCAAAAAGATCTGTTATTGATTCAGTGTGGTGGTGAGGAAGAGAAAGAAGTAAAGCATTTATTTTGTAAGATGGAGAATATAACAGTAAGAACAGATTCAAGAAAATGTTTAGCTCTGCTACTGATTTATTGAGTTTCAGATCTCTGTAATAGCCAAGTTGAAATGATCAGCAAAGATTGAGAGTTCAAGAAAGTGATCTGAGCTAGAGATATTGCTTAGGAAGCCATCAGAACATAGATCTATCCTCTTGTGTGAAATATTGGGCAAATAACTCTTTAGTATAAAATTTTAATCCTACATGAATTTCATTGTTAAATGTCAGGTGGCATCATGATCATTCATTGTCTATTATCCAAATAAACAGATTAAAAATGATAAAATACAGATGAACCACTAGAAACTGAAAACATCCATTACAGTTTCTTTGAAAGAAATTTCCCTTTCCTTTGATACTTCTAATTTCAAGCAAATTTTGTTTTCCTGAATGTTAATAATGCAGGTTGTTAAATGAGAAAAATATCTGTAGGCCCATTTTCAAGTGGCTGATGCTCTAATTACCCAAGTTCTGTTACATTTCTTGACAGGATTTATGTTAACAGTATATGACATATGAAGTTTTCTCCAAATGTAATATCCCTTCAAAGATTTCAACAAGACATTTGAACCTGTCTAGAAAAGCAGAGGAAGGATAATGTAATCCTAATACATTTGAGATTCTTGATGGTATTAAAATTTTTTAGCCCAAATATGTGCAAATCCCCAACACAGAAGTACTTCAAGTGTTCAGCAAAGCCTTTCTGGTGAAAATATTAATAAAGCCAAGATGAAAATTGGGAGAAAAATCAGTTATTCACCCACCCTACCATCAGAGAATATTACCTGGAAGTGTGTGTGTACGTGTGTGTGTGTGTGTGTGTGTATGTACATGTGTATAAATATGTATATGTATATAGATATAGATACAGATATATGAACACCAGTAGGAACTTGGGAGGAAAGCAGTATAAGAAAAAGCTGGCCAGTGTTTCAGAACTGTCGCAACTACTTACTGATGAGATCAAAGTAGAACCCTCCAAAGAAGTAGAACATCCTTTTGCCTCTTGTCTTGGCCAATTAGGTAGATCTTAAACCCCTTTTTTCTGGATTTGGCTACTGATTAAAAAAAAAACTTCTGGTTTTCAGAAACTTTGGCCTGGCATAATCCATCCACTCTTTCCCTGTTCAGTACAGTCATTTTTACCCTATCTATAACAATTGTAACCATTCTGACAATATTAATCATGGAAATATTAAGCTTATTTATATGTTTATAATAAAATGATAGTTTTTGTATTTCCCAACTTGCTACATTTTTTAAACTTCTTTTCATTTAGGAATTAAGATTATCAGTGTTGAAAAAATGTCATGACTGTTGGCAATCTGAATACATTGCAAATTTGCTTACAGTACACTACGAAGATACGTTAAAAATAATATGCCCTACAATAACGCCTAATAGGTGAATTCGACTTCCAAGAGTAGAAAGGAGTTCTGAACATTTCCTACTATTCTTAAAAGATTTAAAACCATGGCCTTGGTGGATTACTTAAAGAAAATAAAATGTTCCTTTATTAAATTTAATTGAACATTATCCAAAAACTCACTTTTCCAAGGAGAGCAATCTGAGATTTTCTCATTGACAGTTAAACAATGCTTTACCACATAACTAGAGTGGAGAAAATAATAAATTATGCCATATGTTCTTATCTAGATCATGCCCCCAAAGGCCTAGAGAATGGGCATGGTTTTATAAATCTAAACAAATTAAATAAATGTTTTGCACTTGTAACTCTGTTACCTTTTAGCAAAAAAAATATATGAATTACTGCCAGGGGAGCCACAGAATTAAAGGGATCCTGTAAACAAAAGAACAGAAGACTGTCTGCATCTTCACACCAAATTAACAGAACACCAGACAAGTTAAAACAGATTATTCAGTTTATCAAAACAGACAGCTAACTCACTGTAGTTTAAATGCATGGACTATATATGAAAATATTTATAAATGTAATCTTATTTTGATTATTAATGGAAAAAGACAAAAAAACTTCTTCAATTTCTCAAGAAATTGAATATATTTTTAAGAGCAAGATGTAAAAAGTCTTGAATATTCCCTTCTAAACTTATTTCAGATTCTGTTTGTGCCTACAAACCCCAGTACCCATGTTACTTCGCCTTATAATCATCTGACTATACACCAGCACGTGTATCTGAGCGTTGGCTATGTGTCCCACACCTTTGGAGAATTATAATTATGTTCTTCCCAAGCTCCACCAGTTTTGTTTTGTTTTTAATTTTGTCACGTACAGAATCAGTCAAGTTTTCTAATTTATATACCATGAAAAACCAATACAATATTAGGAGCACAGATTTTTGTTTTGCCTATTTACTTGTTAATCTTGTTCTTTTTTTTCTACTTCCTCTGATGAATTTGTATACTATAGATTATAACTCTTAGGAGAGTTATAATCCCCAAATCCCCAAATCAGGACCAGTATTCTATTGAGACTCAATTATGTTTCTTTCTTACTTGAATCATATATGGTCAAGTGGTATGATTTATTTCTGGCCACCCATTACAAGTTATTTATGGAATCCCATCCCCTCTTTTACTAATCATGGACCTTGAAGGAAGTTTACTTCCAGAGCTAGTGGCATTAATGTGCACTTAACTCTTTTTACTTTTCAGGTCACTTAATTAACTCTTTTAAATGTTCATAATTTTTACCCAAATTACTTCATAGCCCAAAGAAAACATCTCAGGAAAGAAACAGAAATTTTCACCTTAAAGGTAACTAATAATTTGCTTTTGGATCCTTACCAGTTCTAGGATTTCATTTAAACCACATTTTTAAATCACTCAGCAATAAAGTCATATTCAATAAGAAGAAGCTCAAACCCATGTTAACAGGATCAAACCAAAGATTAGCACACTCGCAATCAGGCCTTTTTAATGATGAGGTACTCTACTCATTACAATTTCAGTCATTCAATTCATTCAACAAATTTTGAAAGCAGATATTACACCAAGCCTGTGGGCTAGTTGCTTTTGTACATTATCTACAATTCTCAATTCTCTCCTTTTAGTGGTATAATATCATGTATAGCAATACACAACATCCCAAAAGGAAAGAAAGACTCTGTTGTCTGATACCGAAATAGAAGCAGTTAGAGAGGAGGGAAATAAGAACAAGAAGCCAAATTCTCTCATCTCTCCATAAATTCTTAAAATGTTCTCTCCCTCTTAAAAACAACACCACCACCACAATATTCAGGCCAGCAATGTAAGTGTGGAAGAACTGTAACTCAATCTTTTTTGGAAAGGTACCGTACCTGTGTCCTCTTTCCTCTACCAGAACATCTCAATGGATCATGACAGCACACCTGTGCTGTAAATGGGTTCCAGGTATGGTAAGACTTTGACCTTCTCATTCCTTGAAGTAGCTGGCTATGGCCTGGTATAGGATGCCCACAGTTAGTTGCCTCTACAAATATCATAAATTTTTATGAATGCCATGACTTGCAAAAGGTTTAGAAGCACCACTATATCCAACTGTCTCCATCTTCCTGGGCCAGCGAAAACAGACTGACTCTGATCACGTGTTCTTCAAAATCATTTTCTAATGGCATAAGCTTCATTCTCTGTGTCCTCTGAGGCTTTACTTCGTAATTCTAAAGCTAAAAGTTAACCCTTCTGTCATCTGCTTCTATGAGGCAATGATTGTTGCTGACTGAATGGGAAAAGGCCCTGAATAAACTACCAGGACCAAGTACAGGTTAGTTGGCATATCACAGTAATATCTTCCTATCTTTATGCAGTGTCTTCATCAAGAATCAATAATGGTTGAAAATTAACTGAAATATTTTCAAATTAGCTTCAGCAGAAAAAAGGGGGGTCGCCCTTCTAATCTATCATTCACGAATATAGGAATCAGACAGAATAAATAAGATTTATGGAAAAGACCTACCCAAGGACAAGAGGAATAATTGAGCCTTTGTGGGACTAGAACCAAGGTCACCCTCTCCATCTCTCTGTACCACTTGCTCTTCTTTCTAGATTTCAGATTCATTCTTCCTTCACTCTTCTCTTGTCCACAAGATTATTTTCCTAATTAATTTACTCTTGCATACTTCAAAAAGACAATTTTACACCTCTTCTCTCCTGATATCTCTAACACCCCTTTCACACATATCATTCTCAACTAAAAACCTTCCTCACACTCACTGAAAAGAAGTAATCAGAAAAGCACTTATACATTCCCCCTACCATCATACCGACCAAATGACCTGTGTCTGTCCCTATACACTCTGACTTCATTCTTGTTACAATCAATGAATTGCTCCCTGTCTATGGTGAACCCCTTTACTGGTGAACTAGATCACTTCCTCTTACCTGAGCAAGAACATCAGTCCTGTAATTATCCCCTCTCTCTTGTGTCATTTTCCACTCCACAAGATCATTCCCATAGTCATACATACATTCAAGTTATATTTTAAATTATCTTCATTTAAAAAAAAAACTCCCTTCATCTATAATCCCCTTATAGCTTGTACTCTATTACTCCATTCTTTTCTCAAAAGTCGTTGTGACATTTGTCTTTACTTCCCTGTTTCTTATGCTCTCTTGAGCTTACCTCTACATATTTTTGTCTGCACTAATCCAGTAAAACTGCCCTAGTCGATCAATCTTCTGAACTCTAGATACATATGCAAGTGTCTATTCAACGTACTGACTTACATGTCTGATAGGCAGCCTATATTTAACATACCCAAAACCAAACTCTTGATTCTGCTGCCACTTTAACCCCAAACTAACTTGCTTCTCCCCTAGTGTCATCATTTCTATAAATGACACCACATTCACCTAAGTGGATTCATCTGGTAAATCTGTTCTTATCTAATACCCCACATCCAAACCAACAGCAAATCCTCTCAGCTCTACTTTCAAAATATATCTTGAATCTAACCATCATCCACCACTACTACCTTACTCCTTGTCCAGTATAACACTTTAATTGGCTTCCCTGTCTCCACTTTTTGTCACCCAGAATGATCTTCTGACAACATATATCACTCTCCCTCTCAAAACTCATTAAAAGGTTTAACAGTGACACTTGAAAAAGTTCTGTAGTCCTTACCTGGGATCTCCAATCCCAAAGGATGTGTCTCATAACTACATCTCCAGTCTCATCTCCTACCACCATCTACCTTGCTCACTGTATTCCAGCCAAACTGGTCTCTTGCTTTTGAGCTTTCATGCTTGCTGTTTTCTTTGCTGGATCATTATTCTCCAAGCAATCCACATAATTTGCTCCTCACATCATTCAAGTCTCTTATCAAATGTCACCAGTTCAGAGAGTTAGTCCCTGACTACCCTGTTTAAGATAATACCTGTTTGCTATCTATCATTTTGCCCTGCTTTATTTTTCTTCTTAACACTAATTTCTTAACATTATGTATGCAATTATTTTAATAATCTATACATCCCAATAAATGTAAGCATAAGAGCATGCTTCATTGAGTGAAGGATTCCTCTCACCTAAGAGATAGTAAGTAGGTGGACAATCATTACTTACCCATTGAAAAATTCACTCAAAATAGCCAACCTAATATTACCCAGTTCAAATACTGAACACAGTTTCATGAAGTCTCCATGTTTTCATGAAGTCTCCATGTCCCAATTCCATATTTCCAGGGCAAAGAAGTAATTGGCCAAATTTATCCTGGTCCCATCAGTTATACATCCCGTTAGCCATGGTGAAAGGGTGGCAGCCAATACAGGCTCCACTGTACACACAGTTAGGGCTATGGGAGCATAATTTAAGAAAAAGGGATATGAATAGGCAGGAAAATTAAATAACTTGTCTTCACTTTCATCTATTCAACAAATATTTATTAAGTACTGAAAGTGTGCCAAGAATTCTAGAAAGTAGGATAGAGCAGAAACTTGCAAACAAGAACCTTTTCTCTTATAAATCTTACATTTAGTGAAGGGAGTTCCAAGTATATATGACTCTAACCTATGGTCCATGAATAAAAGAATCAGATAGAGAAAATAAAATTGTTATACTTCATGCTACAAATATTTAAATGTATTAATTATAATAGGAATATTTAGAAATTACCATACCACTCCTTCATGAAGTGAATATTGAATCATTTTCACACTGGCCTTGACTATAATTTCATAGATACATTCTTATTATTGTTTCCTACATATTACTTATTTATAATTTATAAATATGAATATTTATTTCAAAAAGAATACAACTTTTAAAATATGTGGTATACATGCATTTGACTCTCATAACCACTACCACAATATAACCACTACTACATTTATTCACTGTTTGATCTTCAGCACGTTGCTCAGCCTCTCAACTTTATTTTCTTATCTATAAAATGAACAGGTTGGATTAGATGTTCAGAAAGCCTTTTTACGAGCTTTACAGATTTTCAATTTAATAAGAAAGCTTATGGAGACAGACCACTCCATTCTATGAAATGTGCACACATTGTCCACCATTCTCATTTTATGAGAAGACCTCACTGACTCAAAATGCTTTGAATGGTTAATACTGCACTGTTTAGAGGGCATAAAATTAGGGACAGCAAAGTGGATAACTACACAGAAGTGTTTTCTAAATAGCTCAATTATGACCAATTAAAATTTTGAGCATTCTAGAAATTCAAGGTGTCAAAATCCCTCTAAACTTGCAGACATAAACTGATGTACCATGGGTTAAATTGATCCCTCACATGTGATTTGGTGTTTTGTTTTGGTCAGCTCAGTTTGTTGACCTTGGATTTGAATGCTTTAGGACTTACACTCTCTAGTTCACTAAAGTCCATAACTCCCCATTATTCTACACTGGTCATTCACAAACTTGAGCATAAACCACAATCACCTGCAGAGCTTGTTAAAACACATATTGCTGGACTCATCCCAAGTTTTTGAACTACAAGGTCTTCAGTGGGGCCTTATAATTTGCATTATTTAAAAGTTCCCCTGTGATGCTGAAGCTGCTGGTCCCAGGACTACATTCTGACAACTATTGCCCTACACTACTTCTGCACTTTATATTATTTGCCAAGCCTCTAAAGACATCTAAATTCATGAATCATTGTATCATATATGCCAAAAACAATGTGATATAATCATAAGACATTTTTTAACCCTTAATGAGTAGACACCAAAAAGAACTGAACTGAGCTTATCAATCTCAACCTGGCCTCAACTGTGATTAACACACATGGTGTTCTTCAAGATTGTTTGACCAGACAAAAAACTATCAGAAAGAGAAATTAAGAAAACAATCCCTTTTATACTTGCATAAAAAAGAATAAAATACCTAGGAATAACTCTAACTAAGGAGGTAAAAGACCTGTACCTGGTATGAGACACTGATGAAAGAAACTGAAGAAGACACAAACAGATGGAAAGATGCACTGTACTCATGGACTGGAAGAATTAATATTGTTAAAATGACCATACTACCCAAGGCAATCTACAGATTTAACGCTGTCCTTATCAAAACACCAGTGGCATTTTTCACAGAACTAAAACAAATAATTCTAAAATTTGTATGGAAATACAAAAGACCCCGAATAGCCAAAACAATCTTGAGAAAGAAGAAAAAAGCTGGAGGCATCACACTCCCTGATTGCAAACTACACTACAACACTACAGTAATCAAAACAGTATGGTACTGGCACAAAAACAGACACACAGATCAATGGAACAGAATAGACAGCCCAGAAATAAACCCATACTTATATGGGCAATTAACTTATGACAAAGGAGGCAAGGATATACAATAGGGAAAAGACAGTCTCTTCAGAAAATGGTCTTGGGAAAACTGAACAGCTACAGGCAAAAGAATAAAACTGGACTACTCTCTCACACTACATACAAAACTAAATTCAAAATGGATTAAAGGTTTAAATGTAAAACCTGAAACCATATAACTTCCAGAAGAAAACATAGCTAATATGCTCTTTGACATTGGTGTCAGCAATATTTTTTTGGATATGTCTCCTCAGGCAAGGAAAACAAAAGCAAAAATAAACAAATGGGACTACATCAAACTGAAAAGCTTCTGCACAGTGAAGAAACTATCAATAAAATGAAAAAGCCACCTACTGAATGGAAGAATATAAACAATATATCCGATAAGGGGTTAATATCCAAAATATACAAAGAACTCACACAACTCAATATCAAACAAACAAAACAAACAACCCAAATAAAATATGGGGAAAGGATCAGAATAGATATTTTTCCAATGAAGACATACAGGTGTCCAATAGGTACATGAAAAGATGCTCAACATCACTAATCATCAGGGAAATGCAAATCAAAACCACGATGGTATATCACCTCACACCTGTCAGAATGGCCATGATCAAAAAGACAACAAATAACAAGTGTTGACAAGGATGTGGAGAAAAGGTAACCCTCGTGTACTGTTGGCAAGAATGTAAACTGGTTTAGCCACTATGGAAAACAGAAGGTGCTTCCTCAAAAAAAAAAAAAAATATATATATATATATATATAGAACTACCATATGATTCAGCAATTCCACTCCTGGGTATTAATCCAAAGAAAACAGAAACACTAATTCAAAATGGTATGTGCACCCCATGTTCACAGCAACATTCTTTTAAATAGCCAATATATGGAAGCAACCTAAGTACCCATCAATAGATGAATGAATAAAGATGTGGTGTACACACACACACACACACACACACACACACACACACACGCCAGAATATTACTCAGCTGTAAAAAAGAATGAAATCTTGCTATTTGCAACAACATGGGTAGACCTAGAGGGTATTATGCTAAGTGAAATAGGTCAGACAAAGAAAGACAAATACTGTATGATTTCACTTATATGTGGAATCTATAAAACAAAAAATATAACAAAACAGAAACAGAGTCATAGATAGAGAGAATAGACAGATGGTTACTAGTGGGGATGGACCTGGTGGGGGAGAAAAGAAATAGGTGAGGGAAATTAAGAGATACAAACTTTCAGCTGCAAAATAAATGAGTGCAGGGTATGAAATGTATAGTCTGGGGAATACAGTCAATAATTATACCTTTGTATGGTGAGAGATCATAACTAAACTCATGTGGTAATCATTTTGAAATGTACAGAAACACTGAATCACTATGCTGTGTAACAGAAACTAACATGGTGTTGTAGGTCAATTATATTTCAGAAACAAACATCAGATTAGTGGTTACCAGAGGTGGGGGGGTGAGGGCAGGGGGAACTGGATGAAGGCAGTCAAAAGGTACAAACTTCCAGTTATAAGTATTATAAGTACTAGGTATATAATGTACAACATGATTAATATAATTAATACTGCTGTATGTTATATATGAAAGTTGTTTTAAGAGTAAATCCTAAGAGTTCTCATCACAAGGAAAAAACACTTTTTTTTCAATTTCTTTAATGTTGTATCTATTATATGAAGTGATAGATATTCACTAAACTTACTGTGGTAATCATTTCATGATATATGTAAATCAAATCATTATGCTGTATACCTTAAACTTCTACAGTAGTGTACATCAATTATATTTCAATAAAACTGGAAAAAATAGATAGATAAAAATTTTTTTTTTAAAAAAAGATTGTTTGACCAGGACTTTTATGTGACTGCCTTATTTTTTTTGTTTCTATTTTTTGTTGTTTGTTTGTTTGTTTGTTTTTCGTGGTATGCGGGCCTCTCACTGCTGTGGCCTCTCCCGTTGCTGAGCACAGGCTCCAGACGTGCAGGCTCAGCGGCCATGGCTCACGGGCCCAGCCACTCCGCAGCATGTAGGATCTTCCCGGACCGGGGCACGAACCCACGTCCCCTGCATCGGCAGGCAGACTCTCAACCACTGCACCACCAGGGAAGCCCATGTGACTGTCTTATTAAGACCACACAACTAAACCATATACCAAAAGTCTGGTGTGAGGATTCTCCCAAAAGGAATAGATATTCTCATAGTCTTACAGAAATACTATATATTGGGGTACAAAAAATTGTGGTTATCACTTTTATCTTTAGACCTTGATAGTGAGTTTATCCTCACTAATGACGGCATAGGCAGTATCATAATCTTCCATGTTATTTCTCACTATAATTATATATATATGTATAAAGCTAAATACAATATATATAATTGTACACATATATGTTTATCATTGTAGTGGACAGATGTTTTTATATATATATATATATATATATATAGTGTGTATATATATATATATACACACACACATATATAATCATCTATCCACTAGAGTGATTCCCACAGTAGACATTATTTTTTCTTATTTCTTTCCCTTATCCTCCTTATCTTGCCCAAAGAATCTGTACTGATTCCTCTTTTCCCAAAATCTACCTGTTCTTCAAAACTCTGAAATGCACTACTTCTTGACTTGGACTCTGGGAGAATCTTACCTGCAGTGGTGACACAGAGCTGTACTGCAGATATGACATGAGAGAATAACTGCTATCAAGATCTATTAGTCTGGATCGTAATATCATTTCACAAAAGAAAAGGTATTTGACAGATAAAGCAAACTATGTTGCCAGAGAATTAATTACTGTGGGCATAAGACCTGTAACTTTTTTGTTTATGCTCTCTGTACAAAACCTGTCTGTTTATTCAAAGAAAATGATGTGTGAAAATGTCGAAATAATATTAAGTGTCCAAATTTTAGGCTAATCATGATAATTATTGATAAATATCTAAATTCCATACAGGTTAAATGGATCTTTGCTTCAGAAGTTTAAGTCTTTTACAGTGCATCATGTAATTTATTGTTAAATCATTAGAAAGGATCAGCATCACATTTCAGGGATTTAAATGTTTTAAGATCTCTACCTAAAGAAGCTAGCAAATTGCATTTTTATTTCTTAATCTTAGTTACTTAATAAATAATTTGGTTGATTTTGTTTGCTTTCTTTTGTTTTATCCATCACATCCCTCAGTCTTACGGCATAGACTCGGGGACCTAGCCAAGAGCTGGTGCCCAATGTGTGAAATCTGTGAGATGTAAAGGGAAGGGAACATCTCCGTAGTCCCTGCCTTTAACTCTGAGAGCATGAAGTGGAAGTGACTTGTGAAGACACACGTTCCTCAAGGGAACTTTGCCCTTTCTGTTGCTTTTATCTAGAGCATATTCACCCTGCCCTGTTCCTTTCTGGTTAACATATATACATTCTTTTTCTCTCAGTTCAGTCATCATAGCCCCTAATTAGGTCAACTTTCCAATTATATCCTTTCACAGCACCACTAAGCTCCCTTTATTGCACTTATCCCAGTTGTATATTACACGTTCATTATTAAATAATAATTTAATTTATTTAATTAATGCCTCCCTCACCACAGAGGGTGAGCTTCCTACAGGCAATAGTGTGTTTTTGCCCAGAAATAGTGTGTTTTTGTTCACCAACATATTCCTGATAGTAATAACATGCCTAACATCTAACAGGTACAAATTCTATATACATATACCTATGTATGTGTGCATGTGTTAAATGGATGAATGTATGAAAATATCTTTCCTCTCTGTCTACCATTTGAATTAAAATTTCCAAAATTATAATCATTAATTATTATACAAATGAAATATGGACTTTGTCCATTTATTCCCAAACAAAATTAGAAATATTATCTAGAAGCTTTTTCCTAATAATATAGGCAACTTATCCTAAAGATATGGGTAGCTCATTAAATTTTAATTGAATGACAGGTAAAAGAGTACAGCAGTGCCCATCAAAGCATATTCAATTATGGCCTGAGCTGAGATCTCAGGACAGCAAGCATGGGCAATGAAAGGAAAAGTTGACCATCTAATTTGGTAGAGAGAGCTCTGAAATAACTGAGAGGACTCCTCACCATATAGTCTTGTTTAAGCCCTACTCTACTAGATGTTTGTTCAGATTTTTATTCTTGTTGCTAGCAAGATGCTAAGTATTAAAGACTAATATAATAACTTAAAAAGGAAAATGAATGTGACAGGACTTTTGATTCCCATTATAAAATTCTTAGTAATTTATAATATTTGATTAGAATCCTCTGCAATTTTTAACTCCATTTCAACAAACGACAGAATACCCTGGCCTTGAGAAGTTTTGTAAGGACTGCCGGATCTCACCTTGTGGTCTGCATAAGAATAGACATTGTATTGAAGGAGAAAAACCATATGATGATCTCAATAGATGCAGAGAAAGCTTTCGACAAAATTCAACACCCAATTATGATAAAAACCCTGCAGAAAGTAGGCATAGAGGGAACTTTCCTCAACTTAATAAAGGCCATATATGACAAACCCACAGCCAACATCATCCTCAATGGTGAAAAACTGAAACCATTTCCACTAAGATCAGGAATAAGACACGGTTGCCCACTCTCACAACACTTATTCAACATAGTTTTGGAAGTTTTAGCCACAGCAATCTGAGAAGAAAAAGAAATAAAAGGAATCCAAATCAGAAAAGAAGAAGTAAAGCTGTCACTGTTTGCAAATGACATGATACTATACATAGAGAATCCTAAAGATGCTACCAGAAAACTACTAGAGCTAATCAATTAATTTGGTAAAGTAGCAGGATACAAAATTAATGCACAGAAATCTCTGGCATTCTTATACACTAATGATGAAAAATCTGAAAGGGAATTTAAGAAAACACTCCCATTTACCACTGCAACAAAAAGAATAAAATATCTAGGAATAAACCTACCTAAGGAGAAAAAAGACCTGTATGCAGAAAATTATAAGACACTGATGAAAGAAATTAAAGATGATACAAATAGATGGAGAGATATACCATGTTCTTGGATTGGAAGAATCAACATTGTGAAAATGACTCTACTACCCAAAGCAATCTATAGATTCAATGCAATCCTTATCAAACTACCACTAGCATTTTTCACAGAACTAGAACAAAAAATTTCACAATTTGTATGGAGACACAAAAGATCCCGAAAAGCCAAAGCAATCTTCAGAACGAAAAATGGAGCTGGAGGAATCAGGCTCCCTGACTTCAGACTATACTACAAAGCTACAGTAATCAAGACAGTATGGTACTGGCACAAAAACAGAAATACAGATCAATGGAACAGGATAGAAAGCCCAGAGATAAAACCACACACATATGGTCACCTTATCTTTGATAAAGGAGGCAAGAATATAAAGTGGAGAAAAGACAGCCTCTTCAATAAGTGGTGCTGGGAAAACTGGACAGGTACATGTAAAAGTATGAAATTAGAACACTCCCTAACACCATACACAAAAATAAACTCAAAATGGATTAAAGACCTAAATGTAAGGCCAGACACTATCAAACTCTTAGAGGAAAACATAGGCAGAATGCTCTATGACATACACAGCAAGAACCTTTTTTGACCCACCTCCTAGAGAAGTGGAAATAAAAACAAAAATAAACAAATGGGACCTAATGAAACTTCAAAGCTTTTGCACAGCAAAGGAAACCATAAACAAGACCAAAAGACAACCTTCAGAATGGGAGGAAATATTTGCAAATGAAGCAACTGACAAAGGATTAATCTCCAAAATTTACAAGCAGCTCATGAATCTCAATAACAAAAAAACAAACAACCCAATCCAAAAATGGGCAGAAGACCTAAATAGACATTTCTCCAAAGAAGATTATATAGATTGCCAACAAACACATGAAAGAATGCTCAACATCATTAATCATTAGAGAAATGCAAATCAAAACTACAATGAGATATCATCTCACACTGGTCAGAATGGCCATCACCAAAAATTCTAGAAAAAATAAATGCTGGAGAGGTTGTGGAGAAAAGGGAACACTCTTGCACTGTTGGTGGGAATGTAAATTGATACAGCCACTATAGAGAACAGTATGGAGGTTCCTTAAAAAACTACAAATAGAACTACCATACGACCCAGCAATCCCACTACTGGGCATAGACCCTGAGAAAACCATAATTCAAAAAGAATCATGTACTAAAAGGTTCACTGCAGCTCTATTTACAATAGCCAGGACATGGAAGCAACCTAAGTGTCCATCAACAGATGAATGGATAAAGAAGATGTGGCACACACATACAATGGAATATGACTCAGCCATAAAAAGAAATGAAATTGAGTTATTTGTAGTGAGGTGGATGGACCTAGAGTCTGTCATACAGAATGAAGTAAGTCAGAAAGAGAAAAACAAATACCATATGCTAACACATATATATGAAATCTAAGAAAAAAAAAATAAAGGTCATAAAGAACCTAGGGGTAAGATGGGAATAAAGACACAGACCTACTAGAGCATGGACTTCAGGATATGGAGAGGGGGAAGGGTAAGCTGGGACAAAGTGAGAGAGTGGCATGGACATATATACACTACCAAACGTAAAATAGATAGCTAGTGGGAAGCAGCTGCATAGCACAGGGAGCTCAGCTAGGTAGTTTGTGACCACGTAGAGGGGTGGGATAGGGAGGGTGGGAGGGAGGGAGATGCAAGAGGGAAGAGATACGGGAACATATGTATATGTATAACTGATTCACTTTGTTTTAAAGCAGAAACGAACACACTATTGTAAAGCAATTATACTCCAATAAAGATGTTAAAAAAATAAATTTAAAAAATAAAAAAAGAATGGACATTGTTTTATTTTGATTAGTTTTCTAATACTGCAAAAGTAAACACTTATTTAAATTTCATAGTATAAGGCCTTTGGTGGGTCAGATTAGAGAGTTACGTTCATTTACAATACAATTTTTAGAAGTCTATATTTTAAACATTTTTTTTACTGTAAAACCTGTTTAAATACCCATTATTTTCCTATTTAATGAGTTTCAGTGATTAGTTTTCAAAAAATTTATAGAAAAATTAGAGTGTATTCCTTGATATATTTAGAATATAACATATTTTATTTTCTTCTTTTGTTTTAGTACTTGAAAATTCAAAACGTTTTATGTGTTTAGCATAAGTTTATGTATGATTGCTTTGCTGTGCTAAGTTAACCAGGGATGATGAGATGATACCAGAAATTAATAGTTACTTAAGAAAAGCAACAAATTATGATTTTGACCTCAATGATAATAATGAATATTAGTTCAATTATACCTGGTTTAATTTGCTTAAAAGTTTACTTCTGTTAATTCAACTTCCCTATTTTTAAAAAATCTTGCTCAAAAGAGTAATTTAAATCAGACAGATTTTCAAAGAAATATAGGCATGGCCCTCAAATCTATTTGAAAATATTTAAATATCAAGGCATCATCAATAGCTGCAGGTTCCATGGTTTTGCATAGCCAATAGTTATCTTGGAACTTTCTTAACTGTCTCTTGAAAAGTCAGTAATGCTGAGCAGCATCCTCAGCAGCAGTGCTCTCTCTTGCTGCCTCCAAGTCTCACATTGTGAGCTCCAGATTCCTCTTATAAACCACCAAAGCAGTGCTATGAGTGTGCACTCCCTGCAAGATCAGACTGGAGCTTGTTTCAAAGCCTGATACATCTATAGATGAAACTACAATCATAACTTGATAAAATTATACAGCTTCCCTGGAGGCGTGGAAGACACTGATGGATGTCATGCACTGTGAATGACTGGAATTGTTCTGGAAATTGTACCTGTGTGAATATTTTAATAGCATAAACATAGTAATTAAATAACTTCTCTTTCATTAAATTAATAAATATCAAATATTTCTATCCAGTTTTATAATTTTAAGTTTACGGACATACTTTTGTAAACATTCACATATCACCAACTGGATAAATGTATCCTAATAGGGCTTCCCTGGTGGCGCAGTGGTTGAGAGTCTGCCTGCCGATGCAGGGAACGCGGGTTCGTGCCCCGGTCCGGGAGGATCCCACATGCCGCGGAGCGGCTGGGCCTGTGAGCCATGGCCTCTGGGCCTGCGCGTCCGGAGCCTGTGCTCCGCAATGGGAGAGGCCACAGCAGTGAGAGGCCCACGTACCGCAAAAAAACAAAACAAACAAACAAAAAAAATGTATCCTAATAAGGTAATCCCCTAAAACCTCCAAACTCATCCAGTTTTAAAGCTAGTCTCAGCTTTAAGACTGGGAAGAAATCTGAGAGTAAGAAAATCGATTTTTCAGATATTGATGGGAGACGTGGGAGGTTGGCTAAGAAGCCCTCAGCAGCCTGATTAGAACTCCCTTTTTAGCCTTTCTTTCCTTACGATATCCTTGGTGCCCTCTGTGGAGAATTACCACGTTAATGTTACTACTTAAATAAATGCTATGTGTTAATGCTACTACTTAAGTGTATTGTATAAATAATTAGTGACACTGTAATTCAAATAATTAGTAGTAACATATATATATATATATTCTAAAATAATACAATCCTCCATAAAAATCATTCCTACATAATCACAAACAAGAAAAATTTTCTTATTCATTAATAAGAGCAAATATAAAATATCAGTCAAAACTTTAAAAAATAAAATGTACAAGTTTTCTTCTGATTGCAAAATTAAACATTAAAAATATTTTAAAATATAAAAACACAAAGAAGGAAATAAATATCCTTAATAATCTCACCCTCAATGATAAACGCTAAGAGAATTTTTGTGTATAGCCTTCCAGGATTCTTCATATATATACAGATATATTTGAATTTTTACAAAAACACAATTGTTCTGTTATATTCATAACAGAATGTTATGATTATTTCTCCCATGCCATTAAGTATTCTAAGCATAAGTTTTAATGGCTTTCCACTGCATCTGTGTAGCAGTATTCATTTAACCGATTCCATGTTGCTTTATATTTAACCTATTTCCCCCAATTTTACTATTGTTCACAATTCTGTAATAAATGTCCTTATTTGTACATATTTAGAAACATCTTCAAGTATTTTGGCAGAGTAAATTATTACAAGTAGAATGTTAGGTCAAAAGACACAGGTATTTTTAAGCTTTAAACATATATCACCAAACCAAATTCTAACATGTTATATTAAAATCACCAGCAGTGTAGGAAATGGTACTAAAGTTGAGCTCCCCAAACCCTTAAAGGATAGTTAGGAATTCTCTTTGAAAATCACCGGAAATATATATCTCCACCCATTCTTAGCAACACTGACTACAAACATTTTTATATTTGTCAATTTTATCAATGAAAATTTTTAATCTCATTTCATATTACACTTCTTTATTTGTGAGCTTGAACATTTTTCACATATAAAGATAATATAAATATCTTCTTTGTTATCATTTTTTTAACTGCTATTTCTTGTTTTCTAAGAAGTGAAGCCCACTGGGTCTCTGCTCAATAAGAATGGGAGGGAAATTCCACATACAACTCTCCCTGTACTAAAATAAAATGGGAAGAGTGTATGAGTGAACCACTCTAAGCCAATGATGAATGGGACCTGGTCACACAAAAGCAGAGTACCATCCAGCATCATTTTGTACCAGCCTCCTACATCTTCCCTGTTGTCTTCAAAGAGAGTTCCTAACTCTTCACTGAGGTCTTGTGGAGCCCAACTTCTGTATCATCTGCCTAGTGCCTCTCTAGCTGACTCATCCTAGACTACCACATGAGTCCGGCAAAGAACTACAGTTTCTGGTTCTCGCCCTCCAAATGTGAGCTCATTTCCCTGGATTTAGTCTCCAGCTTACCCAATTTACAGTAGCCATCTAATCCCTCCATCAATACCCTGTACACCTGATTGGAATTACATGTCAGGTCATTCTTTCCTTTCCTAGCTTACCTCCCCAACACTGTCCTATTGTCACCTAAAAATGACTGGAGTGAGATAAACATTTTTCCATTAGACATATAGTTCTCTCGAAGACATCTAATAATCTGAGAGACAATTCTAGAAAGATGAGATAACCAATAATAAGACTACTTAAGGCCATGTTAAAATGAAGAAATCGGGGATATTTATCTTGAAATGTTAACTGGAATCAGTGTGCGTAAAAGACACTGAAAGACATAGGAACTAAAGACAAGAAAACCTGTTAGAAGGTTGTTTCTCATTCTAAAAGAAAGATAATGAGTCAGGACCAAAACAGTGGCAGGGACCATGGAGAAGAGGGAAAAGGAAAGGGATTTCACATGTAGATTAACAAACATACTGAGAAATTGGCACAGAGGGAGGAGGTAGAGGTAGGAGTGATGGAATCAAAGGAACAGAGAAACCAAGGATGATTCTGAGGTTTCTAAGGGACCTAGGTTAACATTTATCCTGTCAATTTATATACTTCATATGCATCCAAGCCAATTATTTTTACTCTGTGTAAAGGTTATTTCATGTACTAGAAAACCTTTCAAAAAATGTCTCAGTGACTCAGGTGATATTAGACATCAGAACATCTAATAAAACTTGGAAAATACTGAGAACATGTTACAATTTTGAGGACACCAATCATTTCAATCTTCTAATTAGAAACATGGCTTAGAGTGTCTTGTTTTAAATGGATCCCATTTATTACTATATCCTTTAAATGAATCGTGTTTTAGTCCTGACATTTTAGCAAGAAGCTGAATGGAAAGTTAGTTAATTGGTTCATTCTGCTATGGGAGCATAGATACCAATTAGAATATAGGCTCTGAAAGTTTAAGGCTGGCTACACTGCAGGTGGAAAAGGGACCTCCAAGGTATTTTCTAGCTTACCTCTTATAATAATCACATATAAAATAGCTATGTCTCAAAACCATAGTTTCTGGCATGAATTAATTTATTTGTATTTCTTCTGTATTAAATTGTTAATTTGTATTAAGTAAATCTTAACTGTATTAAGTAAAAGTTACCTAATTGGTCAGTATTCCTTCGTTTCCCTCCTTCCATCCCTCCCTCCTTCCCCCCCTCCCTCTTTCTTTCTTTCTTTCCTTTCTTCCTTCCTTCCTTCCTTTTGGCTGACACATACAAGAGTCAATAAATAATACTGGTGGAAGAGCGTAGAAAGGCAATACTGCATCGCAGATTCTGTATTCCAACCATCCTGGATTCAAACCCGACCTGCGCTGCTTATCAGCATCCTGACCATGAATAAATTACTTATTTCTCTCAGATTCATTATTTTCTGAAATAGAGATAATGATAATATTATAATAACATCTGCTTTGAAGGGTAGTTGTAAAATTTAAATAAGAAAACGAATGTAAAATGCCAAATATGCCTAGCATATAGTATACAGTCCATAATGATTAGCTATTATAATTATAAATCGTAATTTGCACTGACATTAACTATGAAGGTAAAACTCACGAGAACTTGAAAATAAAAAATGCAAAATTGTCAAAAAGATACTAGCATCGTTTTGAAGAAGTCTCTTTTTTCTTAGCCACCTCATCTTTACGGTTGATTAATTGTAAAAAGGCCCCAATTTGCCACCTTTTCCTACATCCACAGCCTTTATCCCATGACTTTGCAGCTCCTTCCTTCTGAAGGTATAGAGTTTGGCCACGAGAGTAAAGCAGAAGTGACAGAGTGCCAGGTCCAAGCCTGGGCCTCAATAACTTTGCATACTTCCTCATGCTGTTTCTTGGAAAGGAACCAGTCCCGGCTGGTGCACTGTAGGATGAAAAATCATGTGGATCAGAGAGCAGATGGCCAGCTGAGATAATTAGACAAGCCAGTCCCCAGCTGATCTGCAGCTGACCACTGATGGGGTTCAGGGTAGGCTGCCCCAAGATGTGCCATTCTGGCATTCAGATTATATGGAGCTGAAAACAAGCAAGGCCCAAAAGACTCAGGAAGAACCCCTGAACTTCCCCTAACTGACTAAAAGAATGGAAGATGGAAGGCCTGTTCCAAGGAGTTATTACTACAGATAACTGTGGTAAAGTATGAAATAGGTGTGGTAGACAGGGAGGAACCTAGCAAGGCCCCTTTGATCAAAGTCTTCTCTGGGTCCCATTGTCTGTAGATGACCCAGCAAACATTTGTTTACCAAACATTAACTTTTTTCAACTTCCTGTGAATTTCCTTACTTCCCTTTGAAGTCTCAGGCCCCTAACTCCTTTTCCTTAGTCCAAAATGACATATATACCTCATCTTTCCTTACTGTCTTGGGAATCCTTCATGTTTATGTGAATTCCCCATAGGTACCTAATAAATTTTATTTTCTCGTTAATCTGCCTTATGTCATTTTAATTATTTGACCAGCCAAAAGAACTACAAGGTGAAGGGGTGTGAATGGGGGAAATATTCCCTTCTCCCACACCACAGACACAGTAGAGAGTGGCCCAGTCAGGCCCAGATGAGCAGAAACACCAAACCATGAACTTATAAGCGAAAATAAATGTTTGTGTTGTGTATCACTGAGGATTTTATTTGTTTGGTATAAGGCATTTTTGTGGCAATAGATTATTGGTCATTCTCTGTGTATATAAGAAACTGAACACACCTTTGATGAAAGAAGTGGGGAAAAATGTCTGCTTTGTGAATAAAGACTTAAAAATCATCATAGGAAAAGGCAAAGGCAAAACATCGTAATTTAGTTACCATTTGAGCACTTACTGCCAGATAGTGTGCTAAATAATATATGTACATATAAATATATAATATATATCCATAAAACATACATAATTTCATTTAATTCTTATGAGAACCTTTTGAAGAAACCGATCAGAAGGAACCAAAGCTGAAGGAGTTTAAGTAACTTAGCCAAGCTCTCACTGTGGTTTCTGCTCAGGTTTGTCTGACTCCAAAAATGTACTTCAGTTCTTCTGTGATACTCTCTTCCAGTATAGATTTGTTCGTAACTCACAAGGCCTCTGAATTTGTTGACTGGTACCGGTCCATGGCCTGTTAGGAACCAGGCCGCATAGCAGAAGGTGAGCGGCGGGCGAGCGAGCCATCACTCACATTACCGCCTGAGCCCCACCTCCTGTCAGCATTATGGTGAGTTGTATAATTATTTCATTATATATTACAATGTAATAATAATAGAAATAAAGTGCACAATAAATGTAATGCACTTGAATCATCCCCAACTACACCCCCGCCCCCTGGTCCATGGAAAAACTGTCTTCCACGAAAACTGGTCCCTGGTACCAAAAGGGCTGGGGACTGCTGGACTAGGGCTTGATTAATACAGTTTTATCAATGACTTATAGATGCAATTTCCAAGGTGATCGTGAATTATTACCCTAAACTTTTTGGCTCTATTTACTAGAACTGAAGGACCAAAATCAATAATCCAGACAAGTGCAAATAAGGAAAAACACTTTCTAGTAAATACATCCTTTTTTTATAGTTAGCAAAGTAATAAATTCTAAAGAATTTCAAAGCACATATACAATCTGAGGAAAACTGAGAACTAATCTAATCAGTAGATTTATAGGGACAAACCAAGTGAAGGAATACTTAATTGTTCTGCCTTCAGAGCCTTCAGAGAGCAACTTCTCTTTTCTAAAGGCCTGAATATAAATACATAAGATAATTTTCTGGAAATCATTAGAAGAGAAGCAGACAATGTAAACAGTTGAAAAAAGAGAATACACTCCCCTTTGGAAGAGATGATCTTGCAATTTTATAACATGGGAATATTACTGTATAGTGATTCTGAAAGAATTTGGGTATCCAACTTAAAGAAAAATTGTCATCAGCTTTACTGAATGAAATGTCCTCGCACTGTTTACTCATCAAAGGAAAGGAAAACTGTTTTATGTTCTAGAAGCTGCCAGTCATGCAGCACTGAACATGAGCCATCATATGAGTCACTTTACTTTCAGCTATAATCTCTTTTCACAGTGACAGATGAATCACAGAAATCAATCTCAACTCTGATTCCGAAAAATCTTCTGTGGGGATTTTTATTTGAAAAGAGTAAAGATGGGCAACCTAAAATTTCATATTAGGAGGCAGACAAAATGAGTGTGAGCCTAAGCTGGTGCAGGTGGGCATGGAAAAGGTTTCAGAGCTCTGTTTGGCATGTTGGAGAGAGTTCAGGCTCTGGGATAGAACAGATGAGTCCACATCCTGTCCCATGGCCTACTGGCTGATTGAGTAGCTAAATTAGTCAACCTCTGCCAGACTTAGTTTCCTCATTCAACAAAAAGAGAAGACAATAACATCTACATAGCAAGACTGTGATGAGTGTTGAAGAGCATATTTAGGCTTTTTTCCCCACATTCTACTAAAAGCACTGATCAGGAATCAAATAAGCACTAATCAATCCCACCATCATTTTACACTATATTACTTAGTGCTATAAAATTTTTTTTGCCATTTTCTGCATGAATGTTTATTCCTTCTCCCTAATTAAATGGCTATTTCCAAAAAGCATTGCTTTCTGTTTCTTTAATGTACCGTTCAGTTCTGAATA
Source organism: Lagenorhynchus albirostris (assembly GCF_949774975.1). Lineage (NCBI taxonomy): Eukaryota > Metazoa > Chordata > Mammalia > Artiodactyla > Delphinidae > Lagenorhynchus > Lagenorhynchus albirostris. The sequence continues at coordinate 26,048,180 of NC_083102.1, forward strand.
CTTTGAAGACCCTATCTCTGCCCACAGAAGGAACTCAATAAGTGTGGTGTCTAATTATCGAGCTACATGTTACAAAGAAAACAGTGAGATGTTGCTGATCATGTTTTTATACGGATTCAGAAGGCACTATAGGAATCATACCAAAAACAAAACAAAACAAAACATGTACCAATGCTATTTCTGCTCATTAGTAAAGTTTTATATTATCTCCGTGGTTCTTTCTCCTGAATCAGTGCTTTATGGATGGTCCCAAGGCATACAATTTGTTTCCCAGTCATTAGTAAGAATTAGTGAGGTAATACTGAGTACCTCAATGGAACTTTTGCTGAATACTCTTGTCTGTCTACTTATTAGACAAAATTACTGTCAGGTTAAGAAACCTCTTACTGGTTGCTGAGATCCCGTTGCTACTCATTAGAAAATTCTGGAGCCTGGAGCAATACAAAAGGAAGGTGTTTATTAAAGTTCACTTTTTATGCTGAACAAAAGTTCCGTTATTAGCACACATTGAGGCATTTCAGTTTATACTAAATTAGATGCCTTTTAAAAAAACACCCATATTTAATGGCATTAAATGAAAGCAGTGGTTGAAGGGATCCTTGCTCTGTTATAAAACCTTTGATGAATGATTTTGTCTTGCTATAAATAAAATGCAATGTAAACATGCCCCCAACTTTGGCTTTGGTTTCTTTTATTCCATTTTTTCAGTCTCAGCACAGTAGTGTGTGTGTGTGTGTGTGTGTGTGTGTGTGTGTGTGTGTGTGTGTGTGTGTGTGTGTGTGTGTGTGTGTGTGTGTGTGTTGTGAGCACACAACTTTCAAATCATTCCAGATACGTTACATATTTTTAGTTTAAAAATCCACTAATTAGCAGCCTTTTTATACCTAAGATGTTGTTATAACGTGAAAAGAAGAGTGAAAACATGAGGAAAACAGTTATACTGAGTAAAACATTTTTAAGCCCTCCCCCTCCAGATGCACAGCAAACTTTTCATTTTAATATACAGGCATTAAAGATAAGACAAGCATATCATTAGAGAGTTATTTGCCAAGCCCTAGGAATTGTTTTTATTTTAATACTTTGACAATATTTATCTGCATTTCTTAAAATACAGAGATCTCAGTTTATTAATATAGTGCCATCTTCTGGTAAGTATTATGAAAGGCAGTTGGTTTCACCCCAAAATAGTAATATTGAAATCATTTAAAGAATTTAATGAAAAATTGATCCATTGTAACAAATGTCTAGAATTGCATTCTATAGGGCTTTCTTAACATTTTAGTGTTACATTAATTTGCTACTAGTTAACATTGACTTTTAACCTTTTCCAAGATGTTTAAAGTTATTGCCAAATTGCTACAACATGGCATAAATTCAATTAATCCAAACTGTAAGATGAAGTTACATATGTATATTTTTATATATAATATATAACTTTATAAATTTATTTTATATGTAATATAAGATACATGCCTATATAAAAAACAAAATTTTCTTGGATAATCATAAAAAATAGTGTATTCTACTATACAATGGAATATAATAATATATATACACACATACATACATTCACACACGCATGCATGCATGCACACGTGCACACACACACATTTATATAAGTCTACATATATAAGACCCAAAACATAGGAACTGGCCAGCATTAATAGAAAAGCAACACATGAAAAATGGACTGCTTTTCTAAATATCTCACCAAAAATTAAAATGCAAACATAAAACTGAACAAAATTTCTTAGCATGTATGAAACAAAAAGGGCCAATAACTCTAAAATATAATCATAATTATCAATGACAAATGCTAACCTCCTTAATATGTTAATAATTCTAATGAACCAATTAAAAGAAGGCAGTGACCACATAGAAAAATGAGATTAATAAAATTTTATAAGTGAGGAAATAAAAACTTAACAAAGAATAAGTTTAATAAATAAACCAAAAAATATTTTTACCCTCATATACAATGAACTGTAAGCTAAAAAATAAAACATCAGTTTTTAACTACAATTTGAGGAAAAACTGTAAATTCATTACTTTAGGAGTATAAATGTGTACCATATTTCTGAAGTTATTTGGCAATATCCACCAAAAGTTCATTTTAATGTATATATCCTCAGATAATAACCAAATGTGGGAGAAATATGTAAAAAAGAAAATTTAAAAATTTTAGTTTTGGGAATTCCCTGGTGGTCTAGTCCTTAGGACTCTGTGCTTCCACCGCAGGGGGCATGGGCTTGATCCCTGGTCAGGGAACTAAGGTCCCACATGCTGCGTGGAATGGCCAAAACAAAAACAAAAACAAACAAAAAAAATTTTAGTTTTGTTTGGTTTGTGTTATACATAGGGAATATTTGGAAACAATCTAGATATCTTAAGATAGAGGATTATTTATATTCACTGCAGTGGCTTTACATGATAGAAAGATACTATTGACAGAATGATGTTCACAATATATTATTTGAAAAAAGAAAATAAAATGAACACATAATATGTACATTATGATCCATGAAAAATGATCAGTGGAGTATATCAGTTACTCACAGGTCATCTCTGGGCATTGAAATTACAGATAAATTTACCTTTATACTAATCTCTATTTTCTATATTCTAAATAGTAACTTATTTAGAACAAAAGAACTTTTTAAAATGACAACTGTCATAATTCTTTAATTTTCAAGCACATAGAAAATGACATAAATCGGTAAATAATTATTAGGAGCCTGTATTCTGTGGAGTTACGCAAAGTATAACGTACACACAGTACAACAGGAATTAAGATTACAAATCAGTAACATAGAAGGGTAGAAAAGTGCTATCTGAGTGAATATATCAGTCAGGACATTTTGGCTTTCAGACTTTAAGAAACTGAAACCTTGTTGAATGTGCTTAAGTAAAAACAAACAACAACAACAAAAAACCACGGGGTGGGGTGGGAGGCAAATTATTTGCTTACACAACTGGGATGAGCAAAAGCCAGGCTGGCCTTAAAGATGACTGAAAAGAAGGACTTCAAAGCAGATAGATCTGGCCTCTGCTTCTGTTCACGTGCCATCCTCATTATTTCATGTCAGCTTCTCCATACAGTGGTAGCCGGGAATGGTCCTGAGCAGCTTAGGGCTCATACCCATGTAATTCCATTTAGAGGACTGTAGTTAAAAAAACTTTTGACTGGTTGAGCTTGTGTTATATCCATACCCTATAGCCCAGGGTGTAGGTTAACGTGATTGACACTCCCCATTGCTAAAAAATAATACTTGACACTTGTTAAAATGGTAAGGAAGACTTCATTCAGGACTATTGTGATAGATATCGAGAATATCATAATAGAGAAGAGAGATCAGCCTCAACTCTGAATACAGAAAAGACAACTGGAGATTTACAGTCAATAATCAGAGTGAGGGGTCACTGGATGGAAATTACAAAGAGGAGACATCACGGGTAGGGGAATTCTTGCTAAACCCACTTAACAGGATTCTTGCTGAAGGCAGACCATGGTGATCAGATATCAAGGGTGCAAGGATTCTTAATAAGGAGACTTAACAGGATATTCTTGCTACAACTGAACTAGGCAGGTTGCAGACAGGGCCCAAGGACAAGGCCAAAAAGTGGGCTCTGAAGACCTTGACTAAAGTTTGGTCAAGGACAGAGTCTTTGTTACCACTAAAATCTGATTTTTGAAGGAGGAAGCAGGGTATGGGAACAGAGTTCTATTCAAAACAAAGAATAAGAATTTAAATATCGCGGTGCAACTCACTGGATGCTTGTAAGAAATTACTTGTGGGAAAGAATGCTTCCAGCTTAAAGACAGTTAAAGAAAAGATGAGTGTAAATTTGATACTGACAATTAATCAGCATTTTATAGGCAGAGATGAGAATAGGAAGGAAGCTACTGCTAAGTTGTGAACAAAGACAAGAAAGTAAGAAAGGAGAGATGAACCTGTATAAGTTCAACAGTTTGGCTGGAGTGTAGGATTCATGTAGAGAATTAATGGAAGATAGTCTATAAAAGTCTGTTAAATCTAGATTGTGGAGTATCTTGAAATTCCAGGAAAAGAGTCTGAAGTCAATCTGACTTCTCATATCAGAGTACTTCTACCTCCAAGAAAATGTGGTAGAGCCAGGCATGCTTGGAGCCATAGGACTAACATGGCAAATCTTCCTGGACATCAAAATTACCTCAAGATTTGGAATGAAATATTAGGCAATTTAATCAGGAAGTATTTTTAATTACATTAAAACAAATACTGATAGTAATGTGGTTAAGAATGAAAATTAACTTGCATTTTAAAGCTACAAGATAAGATTTGAGGAGGACTGATAAATTATTTGCCCCCAGGATCTTCCAGTCCCCTCCTATCTTCCATTTGGGTGGAAATTCTTCAGAACTTTGCTGCAATTCAAGGATGTGTGAGCATGAAAGTGGAATAAAGAAAAAATGGTATTATATAAAGATTAATATAGTAGCAATATATAGAATGAGCAAAGGGGGGTAAGAATAAAGAAATGGAAGCTAGTGAGAAAAATATTCTTATAATTCAGGCATAAGGTACAAGAATATATATCTGAGTGTTGGCAATGGGAATGGAAAAAAAGGGATGATTCAAGAAACACTGTAAAGGAATAATAAAAATGTACCATGTTTTTAAATAAAATTCTAATCACTTTAATAAAAATAATTTTAATACTATGTTGTTAAATCAAACTGACACTAGGTCATACCTTCATGAACAATGCCTGTTTAAGTCCACTGGGTTATTTGGCCCAATGCACCTTTTTCTCACCTCTTTTTGCTTATTTGCCACAATACAGGAGAGAATAGGGCAGACGGTAAGACGATAACACCCATGAACTGTCACAGACATTGGTCTCATCCCACTGCAAGTCTTACATGGCAAGAGAAGCCACATTTAACTAATGAGCAATTCTTCATTCCCTCCAGTTTCAACAAGATTTCACTTTCCCTTTGGGATGCTAAAAAAAAAAAAAAAAAGAAGAAGCTGATTATAAGAGGTGATCAAAAATCTGAACTCTTGGGTAGAGTTCTCGTGCCGTGCCTGAAGAAAGACAATATAAAGTTTAAAGAAGGGACAAGAAAAGGTAGGTAAAATCAAGAATATGTGGAAATTTTCATATGAGGAAGTGGGATTCATGAATCAAAAAAGTAAATTTGAAAGGGAACACAACTGAATTCTATAAAAGAATGAGAACGATAGAGATAATAGATTCTGGAACAAAATAGCACCTCCTATGTACTAAGAAATTGTATTTGCTATAATCCATTCTATTTTGAGAATAAAACTGGTTATTCTTATTCTGACATTTCAAATCAAGAAACTCAGGCTCAAAGAATTTGAGGATTATCCCATAATGAGTGAATGAAATAGTGCCAGGTGATATAAAAGAAAGTTATCACTCTATACCCTAGTGGATGAAGACAAGAAGTATTAGAGGCTAAAAATAAAATTAAATGTAAGTAAATAAAAATTCAAGGAGAACTCAGATTCATGAATGACAGCTGTGCCATGAGTAGTACGTATATGTTATGCAGGTTTTTGGAGCAGAAGGCTAACCTTCTGAGATTGTGGCACAGAAAATAATTGCGAAGGCTTTATAACACCACTGTCTTGGCTCTCTCAGAAACAGAATTCTGAATGTGCTATAGCCTCAAAGTTGTTAATGTGTGACAGATACCTATCAAGTATCAAGCTTAGGATATCTTAATTCTATCAACATTCCTAATAAGACATTACTATGAATAATCAAACACCTGTGTTCTCAAAGATTGTTTTTCTTTTATCCCTACTTGCTTTTCTTTGTCCTAGAGACCTAGAACTATACTGTAATGCTATCCACAGGATCCATGCCGTGAGACTCTATTATAAATGAAGCCTTGGCACAATGAGATCCTTTTGGTATTTCCAGTAATAAATCTCCTTGCATAGGGTCAAAAACACATCCACTTTATACTGAATTCTGCATTCTCCACAGTAGTGCTGTGAGGCTCTGGCCTTACATCATAAGTGTGAAGGTAAACCCTCAAAAAAATGTTGATTTGGATGGAAAACCTAAGAATTATCTTTAATATGACCATGTAATGCTATGCAGAATTCTGAGTAGCTATTGTACAACAGCATTCCACTGTCTCATGAGATCTATGTACCAAATGATAGCTGCCAACCAAGTTGAATCCAAAGCCAATTTCTAATTCATGACTTCATAGGGAGCTGTGACATATGCTCATTTAAAAATCTGCTACATAACAGCAAGTTCTGTACCACTCTTCTGTAATGTCAGTACAATACTGCCAAGCACGAGAGTGAAGCATGAGTGTCGACACTTAATTATGAATATTAAATTCAGTCTCCCATTTCAGATCTATATCAGATGTCACCACCTTCAAGAATTCATAAATGAGCAACTCTCTTCCTCCAGTCAATGTAATATGAACTATAGGATGAGAAATATGTTAAACCACTCTTCTCTGGTTACACACCTGTAAAAAATTCTTTTGCATCCCAGAAGCTCTGGATCACAGAAATGTCTCAAATACTTCATCCATCACCATAATGTAGGTACCTCTAGGGTGTGATTTCAATAGTCAAAGGTGAAGTGGAGCATAAGAGATCATCACTTCCTACTAACTGATGATTTAAATTGTTATGCCTGGTAAGCTTGAGCATTTTTCAAAATGAGAATTGCAGTGGCCAATTTTTAGGAGTAGCACAGTCTAAATTACAGCTATATATCTATATATGCGTGACTCTGCAAAATGGAAAAATTTGAAAGGGTATGCTGGTGTTAACAGGGATATTTAAGGTCATCTTTTTGTTATTACCCTTGTTTATTTGCAGAAACAAAAAAAAATAAGGCTTTATATTCAGCCTTCTTTGACCACTTAAATTGTGTGCTGAAAGGTTAAAAGTTATATCAAAAGTTAAAGTTTTGCAATCAATTGTGTCTTAAACTCTAACCTTAGAGCTCAGCTGGCTGCAAACATTTTACTTCTTCTCTAGAGACTTAGTGTTCATGGCATTCATGCTGTGAAATCATATTATAGCTGAGGCATTTGTACAACTTTCTGTAATAAATGGCTTCAGACAATGGCCCCTGATCTAGGGCAGATTTCCTAACAGAGAATTCTATAGCGGTTTATGGTATAGTGAGGGCCAAGATAATCGAACAAATGTGCTCCTCTTTCAAGAGAAAGTTAAACGTTTTAGTCCCTAAATCAAATGTCATCTGCTTTTACCAGTCATGATTACATTTAATAACCAGTAGGCTATGAAACATTTTAAGAAATGTATGTATCATACAGTGATGACGTATATTGCCAATTCATTACTCCTCTTTTATTGCCATTTTATCATTCCTGACTAATTGCATGTTCTGACAGTTTCTATGAAATTTGTGATACTGAATAATAATTACTGACTATTCATCCAGCAGTGGTGGGAAACAGAGCCAGGGGAAAATGTGTCCCAGATGATATATCAGCAAATGCTATTTAGACTTTAAAATTTCATGTTAATTTGGGTTTCAGCAGTAATTAGGGAATTTATGCCTTAAAAATTTTTACTTTCATTGACATCCTTAATACTTTTCAGTGGTTAATTTTTTTTAAGTTCCTTATTGATCATTTAAACAGAGTTAGCTTATCAGTATAATAAATTTATAAGCTTTGGTTTTTTAAGGGAAATTTTCTACCAATAAAGAATGCCTTGGGATTTGTTTTATCATAAAAGTTTTATTAGCAGTTAGTTCCTTCTTCAAAACAATTCAATCTTATTTCCTAGATTAATTTTCCATTTGAGTGTGATATATATATATATAAAGGGAGAGTCTTCATGTAGACAAACATCAAAACCAAACTGTAACCTGCAAATGCCATACCAGCAACTTGCCCATCATTAGTGACGTATCTCAACAGAGTTGCAATTCAATCACAAGCGACCACTTCAGTGGTTACACTTGAAATCCCAACGAAGTCTGGTTTTACCTATGGCTGCTCAGTGAAACTGCAAATACAATCCACTAAGCTTTTACATGCATTCTAGCGCTTTAACTCAGTCATGCAAAGAACCCAAAGGCATCTGACCTGCGAAGCTGCCTGAAAATATGGAACTGTCTTTCTGAATAGTTTTTCTCTGAAATAACTCAAGTATGGCTTTGGTTTTATTATAGATTTCACTTGGAGGCAGTGAAGAAAATAACATGCTTCACAGGCTGTCCTTGCTAATCTAGCACACCTAGTCTGAGACTAAGGATAGAGTGGACACTTAGGAAATACTTGTTAAATAAAAAAGCATTTGCATAGTAAAATCGAGTTTCAGTGATAGAGAAGTATCTGTATAACTCAAAACTCTGCAATGTCTACATAAATAGATATTTTCTTACCTTAGACCATCACAAAATTAAACAAGATGGAAAACTGACGGCATAAAATAATTGATGTGCTCATAACTGGTTGATCTATTTAGCAAATAAATAATAAGAATCTGTGATGTGTTAGGTACTAGGGATACTAAAGAAGCAAAACTAGCCCCTGATATCAATGGTTGCCCAGGTTTATAAGAATACTAACATTCTAAATGTTACCTGGAAGACAATTTCACTTAATATGTCATAATAACATTTCAATTTCTGCTGTTAGACAATTGGAGAATATGAATCTAGAGAGTGGCCTGTGTTACCTTTAGTATACCAGAAAGACATAAATAATAAACAATAAGATTTAAATGGGGCAAGAAAAGAGAAATGCAGGCAAACCACTCTATTTTGTTATAAATATAGCTATTCATGCTCAGGCACATTAAATGCAGAGTGAAAATGACAGACAATGTCAGACTCTAGTATAAACAGCTAGGAATGGGAATTAGAGCATGAAAGGTCTCTGAGCCTCAGTTTCCTCATCTGTAAAGTGAAAGTGGTGTTTCTATGTGATTTCTCAATACATTCTCAGATATGCATGTATTGAAAACTGTTAAGGACAGGGTAAAGTGATTTCATACCCCTAAATATCCAGAGCTACAGAGATACCATGAAGAGAAGAAAAAAAAAAAAAAAACTCTGAAAACCGGACAATAAAATCTCTCATTGATTTACTGCCACACATGTCCCATCATAAGATTATATTTGTTTTACAAACTATATGTTTGACACTTTTACTATATAGGATGACATTATATCATATGTCATTTCCTTCCCAAGAATCATAAACTTGGTTTTGGTTTTTCTGTTTATCTGAATATGGGCTAGAAAATCACCCCACTAATCACAGCCAGAGTCTTTCTTAACATTTAGATGGTGGAGAAATATCACCAAATCAGCACATACTATGCACAAAACTGCCTACAGAGAAATTTCCTGCAGTCTAGTAAATGTGGAACAATCATTTGAGCAGTAGTCCCCAAATGGAGAGGGAAATGAACAGTGTTATTTCTGAACCAACAGGAATTTTTTTCTTTTTAAAGCGTCCTTTCACTCAGAATGATACCTTTATAATCAGAAAGGGGTTGTGGGTGGAGCATTTGTAATTTGGAAGAATACATCATCATGTGCGAATCTTCCCTCTTCTGCTCACCCACAGAAGGATCAACACAAGCACCCAGGAATTTTTGAAAAAATTCTCACTGGCAGGAGAACGGAAAGCCATAGGTTAAATCAATGTGGGGTGGTGTTGGAGGAGTTTTCTGAAGCATGAGTACTTTTCCCAGATTCCATTTAGCCCCACCCTGATAGGATTCATAGTCTCAAAACAGAAGTGGAAATAAGGTGTGTGTAAGTTCAAAGACTGCAATCACCTAGTACATTCCAATCTCCCTATCTGTATCCCTCCCCCTCCCCAGGTAAAACTAAGTAAGAATTTTCAGGAAATATGGAGTCCATATTTTGAGAAAACTACAGATTCACTTTTATTTACCAATGTTTTTTTCAGGAAATATGGAGTCCATATTTTGAGAAAACTACAGATTCACTTTTATTTACCAATGTTTTAATCTCATTTTTCATCTTCATCTACATGAAAAATTGGCATCTCTTAGGCAGAATGATATTTTAAAATACACAGATGCTGCAAATAAAACATCTCGTGGCTGTTCAACAGAAGCATAAGGCCACTGAAATATATTAATTTTTCAGTACACGTGTAAATGTGGCTAAGCAACAATCTGGCAGAAGGACAAATACTCTCACAAAGAAAATACAACACAGTAAAACATAAACACAATTAAACGAACCAAATTATACCCCATCAATAGATGAGAGAGGCGTGCCATTGACTATGTCTGCATGGTAACTATACAGTCAATTTTCTGGATTGTTAGACAAAATATGCACAAAAGCGTTTGGATGATTAACTGTGTATATTCGAATCCTATTAATTTAGCCAACATTTATTGAACACCTATCATATTTCATGCACTATGATAACCACTGGAATTACAAAGATGAAAAGAGGCATGGTCCACATACTTAAAAACCTGACATCTTAAGTCTTTTCTTTACTGCATAGGTTTAGGTGTATTATAGAGCAGCTTACATTTCTTGAACATCAACAAAAGTCTGATACAACATGATGTGTCAATGTTCTGCAATGTTCTTGCCTTACATGAGCATGTAAAGGTGATATTCACTTCATGCTCTATGATATTTTAGCAATATATAGACAGTAAAAATATTTCATTTAAAAATGTCTTGTTCTTTCATTCAACAAATATTTATCAAGGGCTTATTCTGTGCCACATTCTATGTTAGTAACTGGAGACAGAGCAATGAAATATCAGCATACTCCTTGTTTTTCAGAACCATAATTGTATATTTATTCTTTTCCCAATAACAAAGCTCCTAGAGCCTTCCATCTGGACAGATTCTTTGTTTTCCTGCTGTTAGAGTTTGCCCTCCTCCTGAGAACATCTAAACTTCTTCATCTCCACTCAACTTATTTGGCTTGATTTCTATTTCCTTGCATATCTAATCTGACACACTAATATATGCTAATGAACCAATAAAATATCTGCCCCCTTCTGTGTGACATTTGTAGATTCGTGCAATGTCCTTCTAGAGACCATGTATTTAAAACCAAAGTGACTCTAATTGTAGGCATTTCAAACTCTGAGATACACAGTTTGAAGAAATGATTGTACTGAATTCAAAAGTAGTTACCTATATACCTATGCAGGGATTATACCATAGCCACTTGGTGTTAAATGCTGTGAAAAGTATTTTGGTATTTACCTGCATTGCCCATCTCACAGTGAGGTGCTCCCAATACGACACTCACACCTTCTGTTTTGGAGACTCAGGCACAGATCTTTGATTGATGAATGTAATCACTTCATTACAGGAGGTTTTTTTTCCATCCTTCATGCTGTTGTGTCCTGCTAATCATGTACTAAAATGAGCACAGGACATCCATCCTCAAGAGTCTGTTTTAACAGTCTCTAGTTCAAACACACTTTATCAATCAAGTCTGCAGTCAGGGTAAACCAGTAATCGAAAATTCTTTCTACTACCTGTGATGAATTTCAGTGTTCTAAATGCAGTTCATTTCAAGGCCACTCCTTAAGGAAAAATTAACATTTATGTACAAGGAACTGTGCTACTTCTCTACATTTGCCATTTCATGTAGTCCTCTTTACAGTTACATGAGGTAGATTATGTATCTCCATTTCACAGATGAGGAAATTGGGATTAAAAGAGGCTAAATCTACTAGTGAGTGTAACAGCTAAGACTGGAGCAAGCAGAACAGATTTCAATGGTGCCAGAAATACACCCTGACCAAAAATACATCTGCCGCTACCTACCACCGTGATTGAAAGTCTACCTTTAGTAAATGGTTCTTTGGAGTTCTGAAGTTATTTTTTTTGACTTGATTTTTTTGCTTCATTTTAGAAGCTTATTAAATACGTGTGTATCCCTAAAAGGAATAATGTCTAAAGATTTTCACCTAAGTATTATTGGGCATTCAGATGTATCTACAGGAAGACTCTGTCTTATGAATCCTATGCCTTATATCTTTTTTTTTTTTTTTTTTGCTGTACGCGGGCCTCTCACTGCTGTGGCCTCTCCCATTGCGGAGCGCAGGCTCCGGACGCGCAGGCTCAGCGGCCATGGCTCACGGGCCCAGCCGCTCTGCGGCATGCAGGATCCTCCCGGACCGGGGCACGAACCCGTGTCCCCTGCATCGGCAGGCGGACTCTCAACCACTGCGCCACCAGGGAAGCCCCTATGCCTTATATCTTAATTACACTAAAACTAAGATGTCATTAACTGGACAATGCATCAATTTTCTGTGTACTACTAAAAATATGCCAATTAATCATGACAGTGATGATTTTTTTATCATGTCGACTTAAAGTCACATCTCAACTTCGGAGATGTTAAAATGTGAAAAATACACTTATGCTTGACAAAATAACGTAGACCCTTTGAACATGAAGAAAGTAAAATAAGATTGAATTTAACTTTACCTGCTTCAACATTTTAATGAAGATTACTGAAATTGCTGGTTAATTCCTTCAACTGGTTTGGGAGACCATAATTTAAATAGTTTTGTGTTATTGCAGAGTTAGACTATGCACAATCATTATATTCAGGGGAATATAGTTACAAGTTTAATTAAGAAAATACTAATTTAATATCTATTACTTAATATTACTTTGCTCTCTACTATGTAAAGGCAAAACAGAAGAGACACAATATTCTGTGCTTCTTGGAATTTTCACTGAGGCCAAGATGAGGAACTGTTTGAGTTTCAGTAGGTAAATATACCATGACTGCATCCTAATTTCATTTATAAAGTGCTTCTGAGAACATTTCTGTATTCAGCTCAGACACAACCATCATTGCCAACCTTGTTCCAAGAATACCCCATCACTGCTTGTATAACTTTTAAGTATCCTCTATATGTCCTCTCCTATAATTGTAGCCTTTACTATATCAACTATGTGAGAAAATTTTCAAATTACTTAGCTGAGAAATTTATTTCCTGTTTTAAAATATTATCCATTTATCATTAACAATTAAGTAAACAGCAGAGTAGATAGTAATAGAAATATCATAAACCTCAGAGCTGTAGTTGAATTTGGACCACCTTTTTCAGACTTGATTTCTTTAGTTGTAAAACATAAGAATTAAAAGAGATAACATAAGTGTCTGGTACTAGGTACCAATAATATTAGTTTCCCACATATACATGCTTTGTAAAGAGTAAGTTGTGTTGATTTCTTTAAGGAGTCCCTATGACGTGACATTTTGGTGCACCAGCAGTGAGTAAGAGAGGACACAATAATGGTGGCTGAGATTGAAAAGAAAATAAATACACCTAAATTCTGTGGGATGCCTAAGCTATATTTTATATTTCTCAAATTGGTGTAAAAGCTACTTATTAATATATACAATCTACTTCAAAAAACTCCTACTTAATGCTCACATTTTTAAAACATTTGTTCATTTTTCCCTCCCATTTTTCTTCCCCCACTGTTCTTACTTTTACTTTTACTTCCTAACTCTGCTCCAAAGTCCCTATTACTGAATAGTTGTGGGTTTATTGACTAGTGCCTAGAAGAAGCCTTTCCAATTACTTTGTCCCACCTAAATCTTTGGATGAAAATCAAATATGCAGAAAACAGACTCCAATGGCCATTTAGTTCTTATCCCCATAATGGGAAAAACTAGAAGGTGTTTTTCTTAAAACTGTCACTCACCTAAGCTTTTCTATTCATATTTAACATAGCTACCTTGGATTCAATGGGTTGCAAAATTCTAGACAAGTTTCAGTGCCTGTTTAAAATTAATTTAGATGAACAAAAATTCTTATTTGTTATTTTCTGGTCCCTGAATTAATTTTTCAAAGAGTTATCATTTGAAGTCTTCTATAGTAATCAGGATCTTAGGTACAAGTTAGCAGCTGTTTAGCGACAATCCTCAAGCAGCAATTTGATGAGGATCCCTCCCCCATCATCATACTGGAAATGCATCTGCAAATATTCAATTTCACACTGAATTTTTATTATGATTTCTTATTTTGGTTTTAGACTACTTCTTATAATTTGGTAAATAAATATCCACACTTTATTTTTCCATATTTTAACTGCTATTTCATGCATCTCCCTACTTTGTACTTAGAATATAGAAAAAAAATCAGTACTGATTAGTGAAAATTCATAGTTATGAAAAAATTTAAAAGAAGCAACATCTGTACTTTTTGTTTTGCTTTCAGTATTTCAAAACAGGCAGCACTTTATCTAATAATTAGTTTTAGGAAACAAGTTTTAACAAGTAGACAAAAAACTGAAACACCTCAAATTCATTTTTCTGATATGTAATGATTAGCAAAATCCCCACAACTGTTATTGCATGATTCATTTCTCAGCACAGCACATCTACTTTTAGAAAGAACAGTGAAAGTCTTCTTTATATTAGTTCTTTTCAGAATTCTCGCATAACAAGGTTTTACTATACAGTCACCTAGCTCCATGGTTCCTGCTCTACTTTCTTCGTATTATATTTATATTCTCAGCAAGGAGTGCTATCATTTCCTAAATTATATAATAAAGTGTTATCAGCTGGCAGTCAAGTTAGTTATATACTGGAAGCTATTATATTTGAAGCAACTTGGCAATTAATACCAAATTACATCGACAGGTTGTATTAAATATATTACTCAACATAAACCCTTCTGGCTCAATTAATTGTTGTATAACAGGACTTTTAACTTTAAGGATTCCCATACTGAGAAGCCAACAATATTTTGTTTCAAATGAATAATTTTTTTCCTTTTAAGCAAGTAACAACATTTCCTATGGTTAGATTTACAATAGCACTCTTAGATAAGCTCTTACCTTTCCAATGTTCTAATCTCAGCAGAGATCTCACACACTAATGGGCAGGGTCGGCAGGTTGGTGAGGACCCCATCTCTACACCCCTAGTTCCTGAGCACTACCTAAAACACTACAGTGGGGAAAACTGATCTCACAGAAGTATTTTCAAGGCAAAACAAAGTACTTTAGAAGCACTGACTCTTGTTCAACCACCTATTTTACAAATGAGGAAACTGAAGACCCTCCCTCTTGTCCACAGAGACTTCTGTCCTGTTGGCTTCTCTTAACCTAAGGAAAAACATTTTTTGAAATCAGATCTTTTTATGTACAATAAATATTTCTTTTCTCAGAGAAAAAAATGTTCAACTTTCACACTGGGAACTTATAATAGCTTGAAAATTTTTAAGGATTTTTGATCCAGTTTAAAATTAAAATTATTTTACTACTTATGAAAATGACCATTTCCAGCCAATAATAAAAGGAATTCCTAATGTACGCCAGGTATTTCATTAGACATTGAGGACCTAGAGATGAATAAATATGGTTCTCTCATATGAAAGATCTAGTAGTCTAGTGGAGGAGGCAAAATGACAACGTAATCCACTATACTAATGTCATAATAAACGTGTAATGTGCCAAAAAGCACAGAAGGCAGAAAGAATAGC
This sequence comes from Lagenorhynchus albirostris, assembly GCF_949774975.1. Classification (NCBI taxonomy): domain Eukaryota; kingdom Metazoa; phylum Chordata; class Mammalia; order Artiodactyla; family Delphinidae; genus Lagenorhynchus; species Lagenorhynchus albirostris. Next base: position 26,063,681 of record NC_083102.1, read on the forward strand.
TGTCAAACAATTTAGAGTAACTTTTATTGCTGAACATTCTTCCTTCTAACCCTGCTTGCTTTTTAAATAAATACCATGTAAATCCCAGTATTTTTAAATTGATGGCTTTGGAACTATGCTATATGGAATTTCATCAAACAATGTATTATATCCATAATATATAACACATTGATCCCCAGTATTCCCTTATTTAATAAATCCATCATTACATTAAAGAAGATAAGAGCAGGTTTTTTAAATAACTTTTCTTTAATAAATTTGTGATGTTGATTACTTTTCAAACATTTTGTTCTCAAGTATTCACATATCATTAGTATTTACTGGGTCATAAATTTAAATCAGTCAGTAAATCATGTGACTCAACTTTGTGAAAACTTTCTAGACTTCTGAATGATACCCATCCCAGGGTGGAAAAGCTTCACTCCAAACTACGTAGGGCTTTGAAACTAAAAAAGAAGTTGAATAGGCTTTCATAACTTCGTTTCTATTAAAAGTGTGATTAGGCAACTCTCAGGTAAGCTCCTTCTCCAAGGAGGAGGGCTATGATAAATACTTAAGACTTCCAGTTGAGATTCCCAAAGGGCTACACTGTAGTGTAAAGGCAAACTGGAATTAGAACAGAACTCAAAAATTCTGAAATGGTTTAAATCCATGTATGGATAAAGGTGGTTTCTTTGCTAACAAAAGGAAATTAAATTATCTCTGGAAAAAGAAAACATCATCTATGCCTCTATAACTTTTCCTACAAATTTGTGGTATTCATCAAATGACAAAAAAAGCAACATCAAAAGCCAGATTATAGAAAAAGATCCACAGGTAGTCCATTTATATACTATAGTAATCAAATAGGAACTTTACAATAACTTTGATTAATGTGTCCAAGAAAACAAATAAGATGAAAAATTTTACTAGGAAAATGAAATCCATTAAAAATAATCAAGTGGAAACTCTAGAAAATGAAACATACAATAAATTCAACTATGAATTTAATAGATATGCTTAATGAATGATTAGATGCTGCAGAAAATTATTAACTAGGAATCAGAGGAGCAGAAAAATAAAGTCGGAAAAAGAATTAAAAATATAGAGAAGAGAATGAGAGTCATATGGGAACACTGAAAATATCTAACATGTATGAAATTGGAGTCCAAGAAGCAATGGAAAGAAAGAATATTTGGAGAGATACTGGACAGGGATTCCAAGATGGATAAAAACTAGCTGCAAACTTCAAACATAAAAGATATCAAAAAGCTTTGAGATCAAAGAGCATAGGCACCTGAGCTATACAACTGCTAAAAAAGAAAAACTTAAAAGAAGATAGAGGGGCAAAAAGGACACATAACCTTCAAATGAGTGACAGACAATAAGACTGACAGCTCACTGAGCAGACATTATGCAAGTCAGAAGACAATGAAACGACAGCTTTAAAGTACTGAAAAAAGTAAATGCCAACCTAGACTCCTTTGGCCAGTGAAAACATCCTTAAAAGGATGGTGAGATGAAGAAACTTTCAGATAAACAACATATGAGAAAAGTCATTTCAAGGACAATTATACTAAAAGATATAATAAAGTTGTTCTTCAGGAAGTAGAACTTCACGAAGTAGCACTTCACAAAATAGAAGCACAGTAATGCAAAAGGATGGATAAGTTTTGAAAGTATAGACCTGAGAGTAAATCTAAATGAATATTGACTGTTCTAAATAAGAATGGCTTGTGGAGTTTGAAGTGTGTGTGTGTACACATATGTGTATTTGTATATATACATATATGCATACATACATACATAAATGTATGTGTATTTGTACATGTTTATATATATATCATTAAAATATATGAAAATAGCACAAAGTTTAGGAGGTAGACAAATGAACTTAAAAAGTGTAAAATCTTTGTAAAGTCCAGGAATTGATAAAAATATTAATAAAAAGCAGACTGTTGAAACCTCTAGGGATATCACTTAAAGAATAATAAATATATGTATATAATTAAAAATCTACTAGAATAAAGAAAATACTTTAAAAATCTAATAGAATAAAGAAAACACAATTATTCTAAAAGAAAAAAGAGTGGAGGGGGAAAAAATAAACAAAACCAAATAGAAAAACAGAAAAAATAAAGTAAGATAACAGATTTAAATTCCACATGTAACATTACTTGTATGTATTATATGAAATTTAAATTGAATAAATACTCCAAAGTTTTAAAAAATTGTCAGACTGAATAGAAAAGCAAAATCAAACTATAAAAACTATGCTTACAATGGATATGCATTAAATATGAAAAGACATAGAAGTCTGAAAGAAAAAGGATGAAAAAACATGCCATGGGAAACTAGACATAAAGAGAAATATCTCGTAATAATTGTATTAGGGTTCTCCAGAGAAACAGAACCAACAGGAGATATAGATATAGACATAGACATAGATATAGATATACAGATATAGACATAGACATAGATATAGATATAGACATACAGAAAGAGACTTATTATAAGGAACTGGTTCATGCAATTATGGAGGAGGATAAATCCCAAGTCCTCAGGCAATTAGGCAGAAGGAGTTCTCTATTACTCTGGGAAAAGTCAGCCTTTCTGTTCTATTGAGACCTTCAACTAACTGAGTGAGGTCCACCCACACTGAAGACAGCAATCTGCTTTACTCAGTTTACCAATTCAAATATTAACCTCATCCAAAAACATTCTCACAGACACACCCAGAATAATATTTGACCAAATAACTGGGCATCCATGGCCCAGTCAGGTTGATATGTAAAATTAATCAGCAAAACAATGAACAAATAAATTCAACTGAAAGATATAACGATTCTAAATTTGTATGGACTTAGTAGTATAGCACCAAAAGAGATGAAGCAAAGTCTTAAAGAACTGAAAGGAAAAATAGACAAATTCCAAAAACACTGAAAAACTTTAACATAAATTCTTTTGTAACCAGTAGAAAAGAAAGCCAAATGACCAACAGAAAACTACAATTGACAAAAGACATAATTAACAGATATGGAACGCTGCCCCTAACAATAAAACAATACATTCTATTTCCACCTACTCAGAAATATTTATATAGAAGGCCATATATGGGCCATAAAACAAGGCTCTTCAAATTTCTAATGATGAAATTGATATCTCTGATTATAGTGGAATTAGTCAGAAATCATTTATATATAATAAAAATTACCTAATTTTGGATAGTGAGGTAGCACATATCCAAACACCCATACAACCAGAGAATTAGTCAGAATGGAAATTGGAAAGTATTTTAAACATGGGAAATACATAAAGCAGTGCTTAGAAGGAATTATGCAGCCTTACTTCTAAGTGTTAGAAAAGAAGAAAGGCTGAATAGTAATACTTTATTAGCTTACATCAAGAATCAAGGAAAGGAGGACCTTCAAGATGGTGGAAGAGTAAGACGTGGAGATCACCTTCCTCTCCACAAATACATCAGAAATACATCTACACGTGGAACAACTCCTACAGAACACCTACTGAACGCTGGCAGAAGACCTCAGACCTCCCAAAAGGCAAGAAACCCCCCACGTACCTGGGCAGGGCAAAAGAAAAAAGAAAAAACAGAGACAAAAAAAGTAGGGATGGGACCTGCACGTCTGGGAGGGAGCTGTGAAGGAGGAAAAGTTTCAACACACTAGGAAGCCCCTTCACTGGTGGAGACAGGGGGTGACAGGGGGGAAGCTTCGGAGCCACGGAAGACAGCGCAGCAACAGGGGTGCCGAGGGCAAAGTGGAGAGACTCCCGCACAGAGGATCAGTGCCGACCAGCACTCACCAGCCTGAGAGGCTTGTCTGCTCACCTGCCGGGCCGGTGGGGTCTGGGAGCTGAGGATCAGGCTTCCGAGGTCAGATCCCAGGGAGAGGGACAGCCTCTTCAATAAGTGGTGCTGGGAAAACTGAACAGCTACATGTAAAAGAATGAAATTAGAATACTCCCTAACACCATACACAAAAATAAACTCCAAATGGATTAAAGACCTAAATGTAAGGCCAGACACTATCAAACTCTTAGAGGAAAACATAGGCAGAACACTCTATGGCATAAATCACAGCAAGATCCTTTTTTGACCCACCTCCTGGAGAAATGGAAACAAAAATAAACAAATGGGTCCTAATGAAACTTAAAAGCTTTTGCATAGCAAAAGAAACCATAAACAAGACAAAAAGGCAACCCTCAGACTGGGAGAAAATATTTGCAAATGAAGCAACTGACAAAGGATTAATCTCCAAAATATACAAGCAGCTCATGCAGCTCAATATCAAAAAAACAAACAACCCAATCCAAAAATGGGCAGGAGACCTAAATAGACATTTCTCCAAGAAGATGTACAGATTGCCAACAAACACATGAAAGAATGCTCAACATCATTAATCATTAGAGAAATGCAAATCAAAACTACAATGAGGTATCATCTCACACCAGTCAGAATGGGCATCATCAGAAAATCTACAAACAATAAATGCTGGAGAGGGTGTGGAGAAAAGGGAACCCTCTTGCACTGTTGGTGGGAATGTAAATTGATACAGCCACTATGGAGAACAGTATGGAGGTTCCTTAAAAAACTAAAAACAGAACTACCATATGAACCAGCAATCCAACTACTAGGCATATACCCTGAGAAAACCATAATTCAAAAAGAGTCATGTACCACAATGTTCATTGCAGCTCTATTTACAATAGCCAGGACATGGAAGCAACCTAAGTGTCCACCAACAGATGAATGGATAAAGAAGATGTGGTACATATATACAATGGAATATTACTCAGCCATAAAAAGAAACGAAATTGAGTTATTTGTAGTGAGTTGGATGGACCTGGAGTCTGTCATACAGAGTGAAGTAAGTCAGAAAGAGAAAGACAAATACCGTATGCTAACACATATATATGGAATCTAAAAAAAGAAAAAAAAATTGTCATGAAGAACCTAGAGGCAAGACAGGAATACAGATGCAGACATAGAGAATGGACTTGAGGACATGGGGAGGGGGAAGGGTAAGCTGGGACAAAGTGAGAGTGGCATTGACATATATACAGTACCAAATGTAAAATAGACAGCTAGTGGGAAGCAGCCTCATAGCACAGAGAGATCAGCTCAGTGCTTTGAGACCACCCAGAGGGGTGGGATAGGGAGGGTGGGAGGGAGACACAAAAGAGAGGGATATGGGGATATATGTATACATATAGCTGGTTCACTTTGTTATACAGCAGAAACTAACACAACAATGTAAAGCAATTATACTCTAATAAAGAATTTTTAAAAAAAAGAATCAAGGAAAGGAACGACATAGTAAAACTCACCAATAAAAAATAAATACAACTAAAAACAGAAATCAGTGATATGGAAAATAAACATACAATAGAGAAAATCAAAATTATTAAAACCGTGTTCTTTAAAAAGATTAATAAAATGATGAGCCTCAGGCAACACTACTCAAGGGGAAAAAAACAAGGAAGATATAGAATAACAACATCACAAAGGAAAAAGGGCAGCATTACATACCCCACAAACATTAAAAAAATAGTAAAAACTACTTTATGTCAATAAATTTAAAAATTTAGAGGAATTAACTAGACAATTTGTTTAAAAACTCAACTTCCAAAATATCAATAGCCCTTTCACTGTTAAAGTAGATTAATCCATAATTTTATAGTTTAAAAAAAAAAAAAGGTCTAGGTGGAATATAACATCGAACAAGGGTGTTCACAATCACCACATCTACTCAACATGGCACTGGATGGTCCAGCCAGTGGAAAAAAACAACAAACAGTAAATATACTTCTCAATTCAATATTTTGTTTGTTTGGATTTTTATGTACAAAATCATGCCATTTGGAAATAACAACAGATTTCTCTTTTTCCTTTCTAATATTTGTAACTTATGGCATCTTCCACTAGCTTCCAGTACCATGTAGGACCCGCTTCTAACCTTAAGCCTAGTTAAAGAGTCTTCTACAGGACTACCCAGAAAACAGTATGTGTCTCCTGAGGTTAGAGGTAGAACAGTTGACTGGAAAGTCTAAAAGGCAGAGACAGCAGATAGCTGGGCCAAAGGAGCAAAATGAGCAAAGCAGAGGTTGCTGCCATGTTAGGCATCACTTACGCCTCTAGAGTTTGCACCTGGTAAAGAAGGCAGGAGCTCTTCCTGTGGATCAACAGAGGAACATGTGAGAGAAAGGTAGACTGAAGCCATTGGAAATTTTCTTACAGTGAAAATAATAATAATGATAATGAATACTACAATATGTTTACCATGGGATTAGTGGACGGATATATGGAGGGATAGATAGGCAGGTAGGCAGGCAGGCAGGCAAATACATAGGTATATAGATATGATTCCCTCTCAGCAGCTCTATGACGTTACTTCTATTTATTATCATCCCACTTTCAGATGAGAAAACTGAAGCAAGAGATGTTAAGTAACCTGTCCAAGGTCACACAGCTAGCAAGTAGTAGAACCAGGATTTGAACTCAGGCAGCCAAGTTCAATGTTTCTTTAGCACCACACTGCACAACATAAACAGAAAAAGTCCAGGTAAAGTATACCCCCAGAAAACCAGGAGATGGTAGGAGGAAAGGTAGGAGTCAGAGAAAATTATACCCCTACATCACAGAAACCTATGAAAGTGCACAGGAGAGAGAGAGCGTAAACACCGACCAGCTCAGAAACAGAAAGTTAACTTGGCAGTATCAAATGAGTACATTTATTTGACCCCCCTTTTACTCCTCTGTCTTTCCCCAGTTTGACCCTGGAGGAGTTTGGAACTTACAGTTCCGGGAATAAAATACTACCTTCTTTAACTTTCTCTTATTCACTCAAAACACTTTAAAACAGAATCACAGTTTTAAAAACAGCTTAATTCATATTTTTCAGATGATTCTCTTATTCTGACTTCTCTGTAAGAAGAATTCACACCATTTCTTTTAGTTCATTATAATTTGCAAGTTTCTAGTCTCTGGGGGTGTGTGTCCTTAGCTATAAAAAGGATCAAATGTTTCCATTTGGAAATATAGGATAAATAAGAAGAGACCTTGGATTAGTTGTTCTGTTTTTCTCCTAACAGTTCTTTTCTTGCCAAACCAATTAAGTAAACAAGCTGTAGTTTCTACTCTAAAAATAAAAAACTCATTTACAGTTGCCCAAATATGTTTTCCATTTCTTACATAAAAGGAAATACTCGAAGGATTTAATTATAACAAGACTTTGACATTTGTGGCATAAATACGATAGGTTGCTTAATGTTTATGTACTTTCTTTAAACACAGAAACAAATTAAAGGATCTAGCAAGCCAGCTTGAATGCTGTACTGCAGCTGACAAGCTGGAAATTTGCGACAATATAATTGTTGCAACTGGCTGACAACTCCTGGACAAAAATGTTGTCTTTCCTTATATGATTTTTTAGTGCAGTGGAGAAATACTGGAAAAATTAATATAGTCTTATGGAAGTAATAACTCTTAAAGGGAAAGAAAGATTAATAGCAGCCTATGTTGTGAAACGGCAAGAATCTACAAATGAGGGCCTAAAATACTGATTTCAAAGGAATGATACTGAAGGCCCTCAACAGCTGCTTTCACATTAGCCTAGAGATTTTTAAAGTCCAATTGAGGCAGATGCTAAGCAGACAAAGACTGGAAGGATCCTGTTGAGAAATGATCACAATGGGATAGTTACTAAGAATAAGAGCAAGAACATTAACCAACAAGGATTTTCCAAAGAAAGAATTTTCCAAATCCTAATGGAACATCAGCCAAAGTATCATATTTACCTGCTAACTCTAAATCTAATCTAACTATTTAATCTAAGGTTTCTCATAGAATATTTTTTAAAAGCATTTCCCACTTTTTCCTGCTCCTGAAGACAGTTCTACAAGGGGCTAACCAATCCTATTTAAAATCCAAATAGTGCCTCTAAAATAAAAAGCTTCATAGATTTACTCTATTGATGGATTCACAAAATGGTAACAGAGCAACAAAACTCATTCATCCACCAATATTATGCTCTTTTGCACTCTCTCTTGCCTTTATATACTATCATGAACAGTTACTTCAGCTTAGAATTAGAACACTCTTAGTTCAAGCTGAGTCTCAGTTTAGATGTTGCTTCCTCTAGGAATCTTTTCATGACTCTTCCAAATACTAGAAACTTATGGGAGAATCCTTAACTCTCCCCAAAATATAGGAATTGTGCAACTTGTGCAAAGCCTATCAGAAGAATCTAAATGTTTAATGTTCATAATATGTTTCCATAGTATCCTATATTTCTCCTCTCATAGTACATACTTAGCATGCACTGTATTGAATTCACTTATTTTATTCCTTTGCTAATCTTATAAAAGCTATGAAAGAAGAAGATCTGCGTTTAGTGTTCACTGTTACAACCCCAAAGCTCAGTGCAAAGCCTGACACACAATGAGAACACTGTAAAGATATAGATGGAAATGATAGATAAGCTCAAATACATCATAAACAAAAACTCTCATAGTGAAGTTCTGACTCAGGACAAATACTTGAATTTTGGAGAGCACTATAAAAACAAGAGTAAGCCAACAAAAGTACCAGAAATCAGGGAGGTGTAGCATATCTAAACTGAATATTTAGAGGATTCCATTAAAAAATGTGAGAAATAACAGCAAAACATACAAAGACCATTTACTAGCAAGTAAATACATAAGCAAGATGAAAGTTGTACCAGTTGTCGGGCTTCTCTGGTGGCGCAGTGGTTGAGAGTCCGCCTGCCGATGCAGGGGACACGGGTTCGTGCCCCGGTCCGGGAAGATCCCACATGCCGCGGAGCGGCTGGGCCCGTGAGCCATGGCTGCTGAGCCTGCGCATCCGGAGCCTGTGCTCCGCAACAGGAGAGGCCACAATAGTGAGAGGCCCGCGTACAGCAAAAAAAAAAAAAAAAAAAAAAGTTGTACCAGTTGTCCCAATTAAAAAAAAATTAATAAATCCATCTCTTTTGTGAAGAAAGTCATAAAGCAGAAATACAAGAACTCAGAACAAAGATGGTGAGATAGCAGAGGAAATAATGTGTGAGCTGTTAGAACTTGGGAAAGAAGTTAGAAGGAATATAAACAATCCCAGAAATGAAGACAGATTTTGAAGGAACACAAAGAACAGAAACTGATGAAAACATAGTAAGTGACAGAGTAAGTACAAATTTGTGTCAAACGTGAAGAAATGGAGTTAAAGAAAGTTGAGAAGAGTCAGAGAGACTATATTTTAAAAGACAAGCAAAACAAGCTAATACATGCATAACTAGAGTCTCCAAAGGAAAAAAAAGACAAAAATCTATAATATTTAAATATTCCATTCCAGAAAATTTTCATTTTCTGAAACTGGAAGAGCACGTCATAGCTAGCTAAAAGTGAGTCAGAATGACCAACACTAAGCTATATCCCAGTCAAGTTATTAAACCTTAACAATACAGAAACATGTAGGAGAAAGGGGGGAAAAAAAAGAACATGGCAGGCTTCAAATTTCTCTGCAGCAGCAGATAATAACAGAATAGAGTGAAGCAACATCCAAAAGATCATCAGAGAAAGAAAGAAAAGCGCAGTGTTTATTATCCAGACAAATGTAACATACAATAATTCTAGAAGTATTGTTTCCATGAACTTTCTTTAGGATCTACTTAGAAAACTGTTAGAGAAATCGTTGAAAAAAAACAAAGTCAGTTAGACTGAAATCATCTAATTATAGAACTTAGACTAAAATAAAAATGGAGATTAAAGGGTTTGACCACACAGTTTCTATTTTCACTGCTCTTTATTTCCTCCTGCATCTTTGAGTTTCCATCTGGAAAAGTTTTTCTGCTGCCTGAATAAAACCCTTTAGCATTTTATTTGGTGTCATGTTACTGATGACAAATGTTCACAGTTTTTGTTCAGCCGAAAATTTATTAACTTCACTTTCATTCTCAGTGAATTTTTTCACTCAGTAAAGGATTTCCGGTTGGCATTTTAAAGTTGCTATTTCATTACCTTTAAGATCACATTTTTTTTCCTAGCAAGAAATCACCTGCCAGTGATTATTGCTGCTTTCAAGATAATCTTTTTTTTTTTTAATTCATCTGCACTTGACATTTTCTTACATCTTTTTTTTTTTTTTTTTGCGGTACGCGGGCCTCTTACTGTTGTGGCCTCTCCCGCTGCGGAGCACAGGCTCCGGACGTGCAGCCTCAGCGGCCATGGCTCACGGGCCCAGCCGCTCCGCGGCATGTGGGATCTTCCCAGACCGGGGCACGAACCCGTGTCCCCTGCATCGGCAGGCGGACTCTCAACCACTGCGCCACCAGGGAAGCCCACATCTTTTTTAATATTATGTTCTTTCTCTCAACAATCCTACTTAAATTAGAATACCTCACTTGTGTACCTCACACTCGCTTACTTATTTTCAGTGTTGACCTGTCCATGCTCATTCTGGGTATTTTCTTCTGACCCATATATTAGTTCACAAATGCTGTCATCATCTACATCTAATATACTGAGAAATCTTTACCAATTATTTCTAAATTTGGTTATTATATTTGTTGGTCCTAAAATTTCTATTTTTTATGGTGTCTAGTTCCCTATCAAATTTTTAAGTTCATATTTTATCTCCTTTAACACAGTAAACTTGTTATTTGGGGGTCTCTGATGGCTCCATTACCTGGAGCCCCACAAGTCTTTTCAATTGCTTATTTCTGCTGCGTTTCTTTCACTCAATCTCTTCTCCTTATGCACCATGATAACTTGAATATTTTTTATTATGTTACCACTGTATTTGCAAAATTGGTTATATAAATAATTTTATTTGAGGCTTAAACTGATGTCAGCTTTTACCAGAGGTGATTTATCTTTAGTTTCCACTAGGGGCAGTATAAACATGGGATTATCTTTACCCACTCCTAGAAACTGAAATGTTCCAGAGTTGACATCAATCTCTATGACGGCCTTTCTATATCCATTTCACCCTTCCTCCTAGGCTGTGGCCCTCTGAGAACCCTCTTCAAGGATATTGGCATTCACCAGAGCCTAATCTCCTTCACAGGCTTTGGACTCCAATTTCTGCTCCCACAGAAATCTGGAATAAATTTAGAGTGGATTCTTTTCTGACACACTGCACGAGTAACAATTATAAGCAAAAATTTAACTGTAAAAAAATAAAGAAACTATAGAAGTACTGGAGGAAACTATGGTGAATTCACATATAAACTTGGGTAGGGAAAGGATGTTCAAACCATGATTCAAAATCCAGAGTTCTCCAAAAAATTTCACAGCTTGTATGGAAACACAAAAGACCCTGAATAGCCAAAGCAATCTTGGGAAAGAAAAATGGAGTTGGAGGAATTAGGCTCCCTGACTTCAGACTATACTACAAAGCTACAGTAATCAAGACAGCATGGTACTGGCACAAAAACAGAAATATAGATCAATGGAACAGGACAGAAAGCCCAGAGATAAACCCACACACATATGGTCACCTTATCTTTGATAAAGGAAGCAAGAATATACAGTGGAGAAAACAGAGCCTCTTCAATAAGTGGTGCTGGGAAAACTGGACAGCTACATGTAAAAGAATGAAATTAGAACACTCCCTAACACCATACACAAAAATAAACTCAAAATGGATTAAAGACCTAAATGTAAAGCCAGACACTATCAAACTCTTAGAGGAAAACATAGGCAGAGCACCCTATGACATAAATCCCAGCAAGATCCTTTTTGACCCACCTCCTAGAGAAATGGAAATAAAACCAAAAATAAACAAATGGGACCTAATGAAACTTAAAAGCTTTTGCATAGCAAAGGAAACCATAAACAAGACGAAAAGACAACCCTCAGAATGGGAGAAAATATTTACAAAGGAAGCAACTGACAAAGGATTAATCTCCAAAATTTACAAGCAGCTCATGCAGCTCAATATCAAAAAAAACAAACAACCCAATCCAAAAATAGGCAGAAGATCTAAATAGACATTTCTCCAAGGAAGATATACAGATTGCCAACAACCACATGAAACAATGCTCAACATCATTAATCATTAGAGAAATGCAAATCAGAACTACAATGAGATATCATCTCACACCGGTCAGAATGGCCATCATCAAAAAATCTACAAACAATAAATGCTGGAGAGGGTGTGGAGAAAAGGGAACCCTCTTGCACTGTTGGTGGGAATGTAAATTGATACAGCCACTATGGAGAACAGTATGGAGGTTCCTTAAAAAACTAAAAACAGAACTACCATATGAACCAGCAATCCAACTACTAGGCATATACCCTGAGAAAACCATAATTCAAAAAGAGTCATGTACCACAATGTTCATTGCAGCTCTATTTACAATAGCCAGGACATGGAAGCAACCTAAGTGTCCACCAACAGATGAATGGATAAAGAAGATGTGGTACATATATACAATGGAATATTACTCAGCCATAAAAAGAAACGAAATTGAGTTATTTGTAGTGAGTTGGATGGACCTGGAGTCTGTCATACAGAGTGAAGTAAGTCAGAAAGAGAAAGACAAATACCGTATGCTAACACATATATATGGAATCTAAAAAAAGAAAAAAAAATTGTCATGAAGAACCTAGAGGCAAGACGGGAATAAAGACGCAGACCTACTAGAGAATGGACCTGAGGATACGGGGAGGGGAAAGGGTAAGCTGGGACAAAGTGAGAGAGTGGCATGGACATATATACACTACCAAATGTAAAAACAGATAGCTAGTGGGAAGCAGCCGCATAGCACAGGGAGATCAGCTCAGTGCTTTGTGACCACCTAGAGGAGTGGGAGGGAGGGAGACGCAAGAGGGAAGAGATAGGGGGACATATGTGTATGTATAACTGATTCACTTTGTTATAAAGCAGAAACTAACACACCATTGTAAAGCAATTATATTCCAATAAAGATGTTAAGAAAAAAAAAATTCCAGAGTTCTCAAAGAAAAGATTGATAACTTTCACTACCAAAAAAAAAAGAAAAATGTGCATGTCAAGAAATGTCGTAAGTGAACTCAAAAGGCAACCCAGGAAAAATATTTGTGATTCTAATACAGATGAAGAACAACTCTTGCTAGAATATGTAAGTTGCTAAAACTAAATTACAAAAATAAAGATGGGCAAAGGTTATGAAAGGAAAAGGAAACGCAATTAGCTGTTAAACACATAAACAGATGCTCAAACTTATCTATAATGAAAAAAAAACTTACTTTGAGATGCCACTTGATCTTATCATATTTGCAAAAACTGAAAATTTGAGAAAACAGACTATGAGGAAACAGGCATCCTTATATATTGCTGATTGTAATATGTATTGGTGCAATTCTTATGAACAAAAATTTGGCAATAACTATCAAAATTACAGAGAACTTTGACACCACAATCCAACATATAACATACTTTTCAGAAGTAAAAAAATGATATAGATGTACATACTTATTCATTGCAGCATACTGTCTTATAGCAAAAGCTTACCTTTGTAATATCAAAATATGCATCAACATGAGACATATCAAATAAATGATGGTATGAGGACTTAAATAATTGTTTTTATTTTCATAGATATACCACAAGCCTAACATCTGTAATGTATATTATTATATATAAAATTTAAATGATTATTAATAATACACACTGAAATGAAAAGCACAATAGCATAAATTAACACAAACCCTATAAAGTAAGAAATGAAATAAAGTAAACAAAGATTTGTGTTCCAAAATGCAACTGGATAAGCATTCCAATTGACTTTGTAGATTTCTGTAAGGACAGGAATTACAAGGGCTTTGTCAAGAAAAGAGGAGAATGAGAAAGTTATTCTACTGGAATACATCATCCAACAATGTGTTTTAGAATATATGAGTGGTATATTTTATAAGCCTTTCAATAACAGAAAATAACTCTTGGTTGCCTTCAGAACTGAATGACAAATTGACTGGAAATAAAATTCTTAGATCAAAATCTTTTTCCTTCAAACTTCCACTGAAAGGGCCTTTGTCACACCTTACTATAGACTAGGTTATACGCACGCACAAATACATCTTGCATTTTACCTTTTGTTTTAATATCATATATGTAATTATTTCACTAGTAAATTTTTCCCCACCATCCTATAAACTCCATGATAATAGCAACTGTGATTATTTTATTTGCCTCTTATTCACCTAGGTTTGTGTCTAATATAGAATAAATGTAAGATAAATATATTTTAAATGAATAAATGAGCAAATGAGTAATGCAAAGAAATATAGAAAGCCCCTACCTGTATTGCTTCATTTTCTTCCAGCTCAAATTTACCATTTGAGCAAAGGCATCTAAGGAAAGGCAAATTGTGCTCTGTAGTAAATAAGCTGTGTATTCTAAGTTCATGTTTAAAGGATTTTTTTAATCCTCTTTTGAATTTGGTAAAAATATGTCTATGCGTGAGACTTTATTTATAGTCTGTACCATAGAACCTTTTTCAGTTGAAATCATTTGGATTCAAAATTTAAATACCCCTATCAAAATGTAATTATGTCAGTCAATGATGCAAGATCTTGGGCAAAAATGTGAACACAATAATAGCTAACACAGAGTATTTCCCTTGTACCAGATACTCTTCCAGGGGATTCATGCATAATAACCAATTTATCCCAAATTTACTCTATGAAGGTGGATTAATTATACAGATGAAGCATCTGAGATAACAAGTTAAGAAAGTTGTCCAAAGGAAAGAACCATTTGGGAGTGAAGAGATTCTTCTTGATGCTTAAGATAAACATCATCTACATGTATGTAGAATATGTATGCATATGCACAGAACAAACATGCAGAAAAAAGTTAGCAGAGGTTACTTCCAGGGGGCACTGGAGGAATAAGGATCTACAGTGGGAGGGGGATTGATGCTTTACCATAAACACCTTTGTACTGTCTGAAAGGTTACTATGTGCATATGTTACACTTTCAGTTTAAAAATAAAAAGAGGGAAAATACTAGCTATCCTGAATTTGAGTTATTTATGCTCCACTTGGCAAGGGATGTCAAATGAAGGGAGGAAAGCTAAGGCCCAAACTGTCAATATCACAGTCTTGCTCACAGTCTGTCCTGTTTAACAGAGAGTATTTAGGGTACTTTATAAACATAAAAAATATGTAGTTTATATATGTTATAAATATACCTTTGGGAAAAAATATATTACAAATATAGTTTGTTCCCCTTTATTTGAATTGTTTTATGTATTAATCCATTTCAAAAGGCCATTGTTAAATATATGTAATATATCAGTATATCTACGCATTAGTCGCTATTTTTTTTTTTTTTTTTTGCGGTACGCGGGCCTCTCACTGTTGTGGCCTCTCCCGTTGTGGAGCACAGGCTCGGGACACGCAGCCTCAGCGGCCATGGCTCACGGGCCCAGCTGCTCCGTGGCATGTGGGATCTTCCCGGACCGGGGCACAAACCAGTATCCCCTGCATCGGCAGGCGGACTCTCAACCACTGCGCCACCAGGGAAGCCCAGTCGCTTTATTTATTAATAGAATAATTTAACTAGCTACATGTACTGAGATGCTGAAGCATTTCTTTGAAAACAGCACTGGCTTTTTGATCCCCATAATTCCAGTCTTGTAATCATTCAACATCAAATGAGTAGCAAATCTCATCAATTGCAAAGCTATGCTGAGGTGGTATGATGAGATATCAGTCTAAGATATTGTTTCAGTTGTCAGGAAAAACACTTGTAAGGAGAACTAGTCTATTTGTCTGTTTCAAAATGAGCTTTTTTCAAAAAGGCTGTAATCTAAAAGATGCGAAACAAATGACAGAAGACAAGACTGATAGTAGGATGAGCCACAACTGTTATTTTGCCTTCAGCTCAATCAGACTCACCAAAGAAATAATAATTCAGACACAGGATAGGATGGGGTGGGATTGGCAGTGCTTTCTTCACTTTTGAGATAAATACATGCAAGCAAAGACCTTGAACCTTAAGGAAAGCACTTAATCTCTATTTAGAAATATATTTTAAGTAAATATCTATTTGATGTAAAAAGGATCACATCACTTGGAGAGAAATGTCAGCAATAATGGCTGACACGTAATAACACATTCCAACCAACCTTGCACTCTACATTCATTATCCCACTTAATATCCCATTTTCTGTAGGTTCAAAATGATGAAACAAGTGCCACAAGGGTAAGTGACTTATTCAAAATAAAACACCCTAGAAACAGAGGAGGAGAAACTCAAATACAGGACTGTCAATTCTAAGTCCAAAGTTGAGCACACACAGCACTTATTCACCAAATATTTATTTCACTCCTTTCTGCCAGGTGCTCTACTAAGACCTTGGGATTCAATTCTCTGAAGGAGTTTACCTGTTAGTGGGAGAGATTAATGGTATCAAGTTAACATTTTTTAAAGTTACATTTTGTGATAAACTATATGATGGAAATGAAGAGTGAGCTGTGGTTAAGACTGAGGTGAGGTCTTTCAGTGGAGGGTCAGGGAAGGGTCTCAGAGGTTGTGGCATTGAGCGGAGCACCAAAGACCAGAAGAAGCTGCTTGTGTAGGGCAGGAGAAAGGACATTAGAAACAGAAGAAAAACCAAAGTCCAAGGTTCTTAGAAAAAACTTCACCTGTCTGTGGAACAGAAAGGAGGCCAGTGTTCTAGACTGTGCAACCAGAGGGAGAAGTCTACAGAGAAGGGAACAGGGCCAGATTATTTAAGACTTTGTAGATCATGAAAGGAGTTTGAATTTTATTCTTAATAGAACAGAAATTCACTTAAGGAGTTTAAACCAAAAAATAACTCTTATCTAATTTTAATTTAAATTTTTAAATGTAAAATTTGCTTGGCAAATGACTAGATAGTGGTACTATTTACTTAAAGTGATTGTATAACTTATACTTGAACAAGGATAGTTTTGAGAATGAAAGGAGGCCTTACTAATAATTACACCATGACAACAGATCTAAACTAGGACTGTTCCAGGTGTATTAGTTGGCTTTTGCTACATAGCATTCTACCCATTGGATTTAAGCAATGTTTTTTTAGCTCATGATTCTATAGTCAGTTAGGAGCATTCTGTGGTCTGGGTCTGCTTAGCTTAATCCCTCTGGACTCAGGGAGAATGAAGAAGGGCAGTTGGTGGCCAAATGATCTAACATGGCCTCTGGATCACTCTAGACTCACATATCTGGCTGTTCTCCATCAGGGGTATGGGTGCAAATGTGCCACTGGTCTCTACTTATCCACCAGGCTGGCACACCCACATGGTGGCAACAGGGTTCTACAAGCCACAAAGTTGAAGCTACAAGGCCCCTTGAGGTCTAGGCTCATAACTCATATGACTTGTAACCTTATCATTTGTACTACATTCAGTGTATCAAAGGTCACAAGGCAAACCCCAGATTTAAGGGATGGGGAACCAGATTCCATGTTTTGGTGAGAGTTACTGTAAAGTGCTGTGGCCATTTTGAACATCTGTCAGCTCTTAAATTGATAGTTTCAGAGGTTGTGTAAGCTGGATATTCTGTGTTAGAATAATCCTTTAAACCCTCCATAAACCATCCATATACTCAGAAGGAAGTAGGCATCTTTAAAGCAGATGCTTAAATCAGATATATTCACTGAGAATACTGGTCAAACATAGAAGATATTTGCCCATTCATGGTTCTATGGCTCCTGGGTCACTCAAGCTGCCTCTGAGGCAAAATACTCTCACAGCCCAAGGATTCTTACCCTTGAGGGGACATGTTGCTGGCACCTGAAAAATTAATGACCACAACTGGACAATTAACTGTCTATAGCTTTGCCAAATTAAGGAAATTCAAAGGACTCACGGTAAAACTCAGAGCAATAGGAAGGATGTGCAGGTCTCATAACCTCACGTGTTCTTAGCTTTAGTCCTCTTCTGGTGTACTCATTCCCTCCTGCCTAGGTGCAAGATCTCCACTAGTCCACACTGCAACCAGACCCCCACCCCCTCCTACATCAAGTGAACTCCCAGTGGACCAAGATTTTACATAAGTCTTTATTTTAAAAAGCTTCCCAGAGTATCTTGATGAGCTGCCAGATTTGGGAACCACTGATGTTATCAACAAGTTTATAGTTGAACCTAGATTCTCGCTTAATCTTGCTCCAAATGATATCTGTGTTTTCTTGGAACTAAAGAAATCATAACTTAGAAAACTTAGAAAATCACTATTTTCTAAGAAGAGACAAAATATTATTTCGATTTCTTTGAAATAATTTACTAGAAAATTTTGCATCACTAAATAAAGAAATCCTTCTTAAGGGCACTATATCTCAAATTTCAGACACCTGGTTCCTGTAAATTAGAACGCTTTCTTAGGGATATGGCTGGCAGATGATACTTTTATGAGTGAATTTTCAAGACTGGTACATTATTCTCCTGAAAAAATTTCTGAAATGCATAAAAATGAACAACAGCAACTACAGAGCACATAGAAAATTCTGCTCAATCACACCTAAACTAATGGAGAGCAAAGAGCAAGGTTTGTTATTTCTTCCCTTTGTGTACACCAAACATTGTTAAAGTAATGATAGTAATCATGGCTATAATCATTGAGTCCTACACTACAGCCTCCACAATGCTTTTCACTAAGCACTGTACTTGCATTAGTCTATTTAATCTTCACAAAATCATGAGGTAGGAGTATTATCACTCTTTTAAAGATAAAGAATCCAGAACGTAAGAATGTTAAGTAACTTGTCCAAGTCACACAGCTGGTGATAGAGCTGGGATGGAACCAAGGTCATCATATTCCAAAGCCCAAAAATTCAGCCATTACTACAACCTGCCATAGAGTAAGACAAAGGGGTAGAGCAAAGGCAGAGACAGTAATAAGAAAGCTGAAAACATGGTCATGATTTCTCAACATATGCTGAGTAATAACTACAAATTTGACTTCCAAACTTGAGATTCTCCCAATCCACAATTTAGGTAAATATATAACTACTCCCAGGGGAAAATGAACAGAGCATTATGTTCTATTACTATGTTCATCTTCTAGTCCTTTGCTCTTAAGAGAACATTACTAAACTAAAATGTGGGTTTTTTTCCTTTTTTAGGGGAGTATTGTTTGTTTTTGTTTCTATATCACATTCATAATTGTCAGTGAGATGAAAGTTTATTTTGTGCTTAATCAATAAAAAATAATAGCATTCAAGAGCTGCCCACCAAGAGAACAAAAGTCACTGGTGGAAATTAAGTGATAAGTCCAACTGAATGGGTCCCATACAAAGGGGCAAATAGGAAGCAATGCAAGTCCTCTCCCATATACCATTATATGTATCTTCCTACGAGAAAAAGGACATTTCGGGCTTCCCTGGTGGCGCAGTGGTTGGGAGTCTGCCTGCTAATGCAGGGGACACGGGTTCGAGCCCTGGTCTGGGAGGATCCCACATGCCGTGGAGCAACTGGGCCCGTGAGCCACAACTGCTGAGCCTGCGTGTCTGGAGCCTGTGCTCTGCAACAAGAGAGGCCGCGATAGTGAGAGGCCCGCGCACTGCGATGAAGAGTGGCCCCCGCTTACCGCAACTAGAGAAAGCCCTCACACAGAAACGAAGAGCCAACACAGCAAAAAAATTAATTTAAAAAAAAAAAAGAAAAAGGGCATTTCACCAATTTGCCAAGTAGGTAAGGAATTTTCACAACTACTAAAGTAAAAGTTAGCCATATATGGATTATTCCTAGGAATAATTTTGCTTGAAAGGGATTTATGTCTCAACTAGTAGCAAATAGTCAGTGCAGATCATTTGAACATAGTTTGCACTGTAAATTTTTGCTGAAAAGGCTTTCCAAATGATTAGTGAAGACTTTTAAATATATCATACATTCATATATATCTTTACTTCTTTTTTCTTGTTATTTATCTTCTAAGTGAGAATTTGTCTTTCTAAATTTGCACAGCAAATACTTTGTTTTATTAGATATATTCCAAAAAGACACTGTTTCCAGTAAATGGAATATTTAGCATTATATTTATCTATCATGTATCTTTGTTTTCTCCTGAATGTTATACACAGTTTCTCTGCTATTATTATTGTGTAATATTTTGATTGAATTACATTATTAAGAACTACCTAAATTCATTTTAGGTACAGTTTAACAAATCAAATTTAAATGTTTTGTAGATACCATAAAATTCCCCTATGAGTCAGTGCTGCATGTTGGGTTCAATTATTGAACTGTAGCTAGATGTGTCAAGAGAAGAGAACCATTATTTTCTGAGAGTATGCTCTCAATTTTATAACCCCTCCAATCTCCTTCTATTTTCAAGACCAAAGGAGAGGTGTGAAGGGAGGTGCAAGAGCATCTGACCCAAATACTAGGTGAGAGAGAGACCCGTGCCTATGTCTTAGCAAAGTAAGGAAGGGTGACATTTTACCATAAACAAAGAACTCCTGAAATTCATCAATGCTGTGAAATCTGAGAGTGAGATGGCAGGGCCAGAGGTGATAGGAAAACTACACGGGTCTTAACAAAACTTATAAGAGGACATTATCTTTCTTTCCAAATGCTCAGTTTAAATTAGTTCCCCATAATTGGTGTAGAAAATAAAGAGAAATATATCTTTACCCTTCAAACAGCTTGATAAAATCTTACATCTGTAGCTAACCAGAGTGTGCAGGTATGTCAGGAACCCCACTTAAAAGAAGTAAATAAGAAGTGTATCTACACAGCCTATCTAAACAAAATCCTAAAAATTTGTTTTGTGGAGCTGAATGGCTAAGATGAGCTGTTATATTAATCAAATTACATAAGAAATAGCCAAATGTCTATTTTGTGCTGTGTGGAGACAGACACTAGCAATCCAAGCTAGGGAGTTTTAATAAGGAGACTTAATTAAGACACACATCTTCAGAAACATGAGTCTCTGCGAAAAATCACTGCCAAACTCAGTGCTAATTAGCAAAGATTGGGAATTCAGAAAATCTGGCTGTTAGAAAAAAGTATGCTAAAGAGTAACTATAGAGTACTGCCCACAGAGTATATTGTTGGGGTTTTGATCCTGTGACAGAAACTTGTAGATCTGGACAGCAACAGGTCTTTGAATGATGCCCAGCCAGTCTTCCCCACTAAGAGCAGAGTTCTTCCAAAAACATCCTGACACCTGGGAACCTCAAAACGGACTCATTACATTCTCTGGCTATCCTTTCAATTTTTGAATAGCTCAATTTAATTGTAAGTATTGTCTTCAACTGAACCAAATCTGTCTCTTGGAGGTTTTCATTTATTAATTCTGGCTCTGTGAAATTATCCAGATGAAGTCTAACCCCACTTCTCCATACCTCTATCTGTTATGTTTCCTCTTTTGTAGCACGACAGGATTCCCTGTTGTTTCTACCGTCCCTCATGTAACCCTGCTTCAGACCTTACCACCATCTGGGTCAGTATCTTCTGAAAAAGATCCAGTTGCTGTTTTTCTTAAAGCTGTGGTGCCTCAAAATGTAATCTATTCAGTGTGTCTCCAGTCCTCTGGACTCCAGAATTTTGTAATTGCTACCTAAGTTTGTATTAACATTTTGGCAGTTACAACACACTGTTGGCTGATTTTGAACTTGTAATCAACTAAAACACCTGTCTTTTACTTACGAACAGCTATTGAGCCAGGTTCCTCTATATTTTGTACTCCACCAGTTGATTTTTAAGTCCAAATTTGTTTCATTCTTATTGAACAAATGATCAATGTCCACTTGTAGAAAAATTAGAAAACGCAGCAAGATAACCAAGATAAGCAAGAATATAAATTAAATATAAATCATCCCTTTATTCCAAACATTTGAAGACAACTGCTATCTACATTTTGGTAAATACTTTCCCAACTGCCTTTTCTATGCATACATATGCTGATTGTTGGATATTTATGTGAATTTTTGTCTACACACACAAAATATAATTACATACACTCTTATGATCTACCCTTTTTCTAAGTTGCACTTTGTAAATACCTTTAAAATTTTAAGATACATATTTATTCATCTATATTTTCCTTTGAAATAGCTTCACAATACTCCAGTTTTAGATGTAACATTGTTCCAGGTACCATGGCTGTGTAACAAACCACTTCAAACTGTAGTGACTTAAAACAACATTTATTTTGCTCACAAATCTGCAATCTGGAAGCGCTCAACAACTTGTCTGCTCTAGTTAGAATCAGCTGTAGTGGCTGAAAGGCTGGAGGCTGGAATCATCTGAAATCTCATTCACTTATATGACTAGTAGACGCTGGCTGTCAGCAACAATCTTAACTGGGGCTTTCTGCTAGGACACCTAAAGATGACCTTGCCATGCGGTCTGGGCTTCCTTACAAGCTGGGTTTCAAGGAAGAAAAGCCCCAAAGGAGAGAGAATCAGGTGGAAAGTCATACTGCCTTTAAAAGTCATCCAATTTCACTTTCATCATATGTTATTCAGTGAGGGAGCCACAAAGTCCTGCCTAGGTTCAGGGGAGGGGAAAATGTAAATGGGGGAGTGACAAAGTTAAGGAAGAGCACGTGGGACTGGAAATACTGTTATGGCTATCTTTGGAAATCACTATCGCCACAGCCATAATTCATTTCACCTACTTAATACTGTTTAAAATGTCCACCATTATAAAAAATGCTTCAACACAATTCTCAAATAGACATTTGCATTTACACAATTATTTCTGTAGGATATTCTGAGAACAGTGATTACAAAGTTTAAGCACATTTTTAAGGCTTTTGATAGATATTGGCAAATTGCCATTCAGGAACATGAATGGCAATTGAGACCCCAATCATCAGTGTACGAATGGAAAAGCCCATTTCTTAACTCTAGCTTAAACACTGCATATTATCAGACTTCTTAGTATTAGCCAGTGCTATAGTATTGTTATTTAAATTTGAGTTTGTTTGATTACTAGTACATTTGAACATTTTATACGTCTACTGATTATTTGTATTTCTTCTTAGAAATTGCTTTTTTCTTGGCCTTTGATCACTTTCCTTTTGATCTCTCTTTGAAGTATTTTTTAGAGAATTTTATGTATTAACATTAAACCTTGTCAAATATATTGCAATGCTTTTCCTGATTTCTTATTTGCCTATTATACTTTATGTAAAGTTCTGATGTTTTCCTGTTTTCAAAAGAATATTCATTTCTTAATAATGGTTTATTTGAGGTCTTCTTCAAGACCCACACTTACACAAAAATTCACCTATATTTTCTTCTAATACCTTTTTTAAGACTTAATTTTTATATAAAATCCTTAATAAATCTGAAATTTGGGTGTATGGGAAGAAGTAGAAAACTACATTTTTTTTCTAAATATCTCTTTTCTTGAAAACCATTTAAAAATTAATCATTTCTCCTATTCTTTACTTATTTATTATTTACCATACACCAAATACATAAACATACTAGTTCCTAGTTTTTTAATTTTCTTTATGATTCCATTTACCTGTCTATTCCAACTTGTCTATCAAGCTATTCTACCTATTTATCAATGTATTCTTATGACGCTATTCTAGATACTGCTGCTTTACGGGCAATGATATGTAAACTTTTTTATTTCTTAAAGCCATTTGAGAATCTGATGGATTGTTTGGATTCTATACCTAGAAAAATGCACGTATGGGCGTACACAAAACTGCTTTCATTCAGTTTCCTACGATTATTCATCTCTGAGACCCATATAAGGGGACTTCATCTTTGCATATATCTCATGAATTTTAACTCTTGAGTATTTTATTCTTTAGACTGTTATTGTGAATGAGTTCTTTTTTCCATTTCATTTTGTTATATTTGTTTGTTGACAGCATATAGGAAAGCTGTGGATTTTGTTAAACAATACTTTTTGTCCAGCCACCTTTTTGAATTCTTTCAAATCTAACTGTTTTCATTTTAAATCCTTTGTGTGTTCTATATAGACAATCAAACCATCTGCACTGAATATAATTGGGTCTTCTCTTTCCCAGCATTTAAATATGTTAGAATATTTAAAACATGTATCTTAGCTAGAATATCTAAAACAAGGCTTAATAATAATGGAGATAAAATACTTCTATTTTTATTCATTTTTTGATGCATGAGTTAATGAGAATGCAACTAAAGTTTCACCTGGTTACATGTGCAAGATAAAAATTTTTCATTGTGTTCAATTTCCTTCTGTTTTTCATAAGTTTTTCTTCTATTCCCAGTTTGTTAAACATAAATGCCTCTCAAAGTTTTTATTTAGATATAATTCACTTACCAAAAAATTCATCCTTTTAAAGTGTACAATTTAGTGGGTTTTAGCACAGCCACAAAATTATGCAACCATTACCATTATCTAATTCCAAAACATTTTGTCACTCCAAAAGGAAATCATTCCTTAGTAGTCACTCCCCATTCCCACTTACCCCAGGCCCTGGTAACCACTAACCTATCTTCCATCTCTATGAATCTGCCTATTCTGGACATCTCATATAAATACCTTCTTAGTGAATTCAGCCCATTATTTCAAGTCTAATGATATTTCTGAATTCTGATTCTACTCCAGATCATATTAGCTATTAATTCTTTAATGCTAGATGAATGTTGATCAATTTCATAAGTATGCCTCTGCATCTTAAGTCATTAAAAAATGTCACAGAAATGTGCCAATTATTTGTGCAATTTCTATGTAGGCATCTCCTGTTACATTGGTATAACAAGCTAAAAATTTACTCATCTTTAGAATCATCTTGTCTGCATGCCTGTATTTTGCCTAAAAAACTGTTAAGTGATTAGCTAAAAATACAACATATTGTTTCTGCTGTAGCAGCCAAACCCTGCCAAATGCTGAAATTAGAGTTTTGGAGGCAAAGTTTACTCTAAGTCACTACATATTAGTTCTAATCAATGCACCTTGCTCTGTATGTGAATAAACTATCTCTTTCATAACAAAGGCCAAACTCTTTTCTAGTATTAACTACAAACCTAATGACCCACAGTTTTTAAAACAAAACTTTAAAAAAAATATCAAATTGTTACAGTTTTTCCCTACTCTAAATTCTGTAAGTTTTCCCTTTTCCATAATACCTAAAAATCATAGACAATGGGCCAATTGCTAAATATCCACTTTAGTGTCTGCTTTGTAAACACCACAGCCTAGATGGATAAATGGTGAAAGGGAAAACAGTATAATTCACATCAATCTGCCAAGTTGCTAGTGGTTCTTGACCCACAGTTTATGAAACCTTCCATATTGAATTTTATTATATTCAGAATATCATTCCTCCCTCACACATTTGATCACTATAAATTATTACGAAAGATGAAGAGTCATGGACTCTGACATGCATGGCATGAGCATAGGAAAGGGCCAAGGAATGGTCCCATGTAGCACTTCGGCTCTTCAGGCCCCCTACCCTCAGATGGGGCCCAATGTCTGCTTCTGGGGCAGGGCTGGACCTGCCACCAGTCCCGGAGCGGGTATGGAGGCTCCTCTGTCCATTCAAGCTCCTCTCACGGCCCAGTCCTTCAGGCCCCCAGTGCTGTCAGCTGCAACATGGCATTTGGACAGAACTGGCTTCCCACCAGGGTGGGGCCTCAGACTCAGAAGTTATCCATCCTCTGGAATCGGTCTCTTTCTAATTCCTTCTTGTAAAAGAGCTTGACCTCCCAGCTCACCAGGCCTTTGGTCTTACGTGGATGTGTGTATACATACATGTGTACCATAGAACCAAAACAAAAATGGAATCACTTTTGTTGGGGACAAAATGGAGTTGGCTAATGCAGGCACATTAACGAAAAAAAATGAAGCTTAACCTTACCTAACATTAGCTACAGGAATTTACAGTTCTCAGAAATTAGCAGAGGACGCCAGCCAATCCGCAGATGCCAAATCTGTTCACACCATCTCTGGCACTCCTTGTTCCTGACTCAGCTACTCTGAGCCAAATAAGGAAGAAGGCCACCAGGCTTCAGCTGAAAAAGACAAATTCCGCATTTACCCCTTTAGTCCTTACTAGTCCCTTGTGTTATTTCACTTTCTTCTTTTTTTTTTTTCATTTTCTTTGTAATATCAATGCCTTTGTTACTGGTTTCTAAGAACTCATTTATGACTAAGAATGTTAACTATTTGTCATGCAATGCAAATGAAATGCTGTGTTTTATTGCCATCAATTTACTACGGTGGGGCTTCTCTGGTGGCGCAGTGGTTGAGAGTCCGCCTGCCGATGCAGGGGACACGGGTTTGTGCCCCGGTCCGGGAAGATCCCACATGCCGCGGAGCGGCTGGGCCCCTGAGCCATGGCCGCTGGGCCTGCGCGTCCGGAGCCTGTGCTCCGCAACGGGAGAGGCCGCAACAGTGAGAGGCCCGCGTACCACAAAAAAAAAAAAAAAAAAAAAGTACTACGGTGTTCTGTATTTTGGTTATGTATTAAAATATAATCATGTAGTGTTTAAAAACAAACAAACAAAACACCTTTAGTCAATAACTAGCAGGGAACTTATTGCTCCCGCAGCCTTGAGTTTCCCGGTTTTGCAGGTCGTAAGCCTTGCAAACAAACTCATCTTTCTGCTTTGTTTTACTGTGTGTTTTTGAAAATACATACCTGTGTGCGTATAGGGGCCAGAACAGAGGTCCAAACTCACTGACGCAGTCCAGGACCCAAAAAAGAAATGACAGAAAACCTTCCTCCAAAAACGGCGGAATTGGAAGGGTGTCGGCGAAGAGACCTTTCCGCGCGCGCTGTATCGTCGCGCTGAATAGAAGACACACACCCTGAACTTTCGCGAGAAGTAGGAAGTATCGCGCCGGCGCAATGCAGTAGCTCCTGCTGGCTTTGGCAGGTTCGCTGGCGGGTATGTGACAGAAGCACTCAGTGTGGAGGCCACTGCACCCCCGGGGACTCGCCATTAGGAGCAGCACCTTAGCCAACACCTCGGAGATCGAAGCCGAGATGGCTTAGACTAAAAGAACAAGACCACAGCACACCACTTAGGGCTGCTTAAGGCTCGCTCTGGTAAGCTTCGCGGAGAACTCATTACTCGAACAGGTGGTGGTGCTGGTGAGCCGGAAGGTTTTGTTGTAGCCAAGACAGGTGGTGCTCGAATTGGGTTTGTGGGCTTTCTAACTATGAGGAAGTCAGCCCAGCTCAGTAACTTGGCAGGGGTATATTCTGAGGTGGCAGCCTGAATTCACTACTCTAACCACTGTGCCCCGTGTCATCAGAGGGGCCAAGATCCAGCTCCTGGATCTCCCAGGTATCATTGAGGGTGCCAAGGATGGGAGAGGCAGAGGCCATCAAGTCGTTGCAGTGGCCCGAACATGTAACTTGATCCTGGTTGTTCTGGATGTCCTGAACTGTTGAGACATAAGAAGATAATCGAAAACGAGCTGGAAGGCTTTGGCATTCACTTGAGCAACAAACCCTCTAATATCGGTTTTTAGAAGAAGATAAGGGACGCATTCATCTGAAAGCCTCTTGCCCTCAGGGTGAGCTGGATGCTGAAACTGTGAAGAGCTTTCTGGCTGAGTACAAAATTCGTAATGCCGATGTGACCGTCGCGATACCACAGCTAGTGACTTCATTGAAGTGGTGGAAGGAAACAGAATTTATATCCCCTGATATCTATGTGTTAGTTAAATAAGATTGATCAGATCTACACTGAGAAATTGCATATCGTCTATAAGATGCCTCATTGCACCCATCTCTGCCCATCACTGCTGGAATTTTGATGACTTGTTGGAAAATATCTGGGAGTATCTGAAACTAGTGAGGACTTAGACCAGACGCAAAGGCCAGTTCCCAGATTACACATCCCCAGTGGTGTTCTGCCTTACCCCAGAACCACAGTGGAGGATTTCTGCTGAAAATTCACGAAAATCTTATCAAAGAATTTAAATACGTTCCAGCCTGTGGTTTCTCTGTGAAACACAAAAAAATGGTTAAAGCCATATGTTGGGGGATGAGGATGTCATTCAGACACGGAAAACTTCCCCTTTCTCCATCTGCTAGGCCAACCCCTGCAGCTTTCCAAATGACCAAGCATCCTACCCCAAACCCCTTCTGGCTTTGGATCAAGATTCAGGAGGGAGATGGAGGCGCCCAAACTGGCACTGCACTTATCTTCATGTCACCTTGTACTTTGAACTGCATAAAGGACCAGGTAGGAAAAAAAAATGACCACATCCATTAGGATTTGTTTATTTATTTATTTATTCTTTATCTATTTGGGAATTCATAATTAAGGTGGTCATAGGATCATAAACATTTTTGAAATCTTGTTCAGGGCATGAGTATGCAAAAATGTAAATAAGGACACCTTTACCTGAGGTGAGGCTAATGAATGTTTAATGAATGCTTGAGTGACATAACCTTACAGTGACAGTGCTCGCTCTGCTTTTCATGCTTGCATATAGGACACATCAGTAATTATTTAAACTTTTATCTTTCATCATTTAATTAATGGAAATAAAGAAAACCTGAATATATTCTATTATTGAAGAAAATGACAAAATATTATAACTACCGAAGAGAAAAAAAATTTGTGAAAGCTCATTTGAGACCAATTTTGTTGTATTTTAAAATATCTGTATTTACAGAAATACATTAAGATAAATATAAGCTTTATAGTAACCCAAATATTTCCTCTTCATTTATGAGTATGATCAATAGGAGCTGCTACAAAACAGAAGAAAAGGTAAATCCTTAAAATATTCAGTTCTAGAATGTGTCCATGACCTTTTGTGCCTTGTGCCACGTGATGAATTATTCATAGAACATTGATAACAGTGTGACATACAGTCTTATACACAGGGGATCAAATCATTGAGCTGGGAGAGGAAGATTGTAATTCTTCTTTCGGCTCTGCCATTAACCTGTTTGACCCTGGCCAGTTTATTCATTCATTCATTCGTTCATTTATTCAACTCAACAAAATTTTAGGGAACTTCTCCCGAGTGCTTTGCACTCTACCAAGCAATGGGATATAGCAATTACCAAAATGTCCCCAGCTTCATAAAGCTTACAGTACAGTCATTTAACCTCCATTCAAGTCATTTACTTTCTAGTCAAGACACATAATTTTTTTGGTCTCAAGTGTTCTTATTTATGAAATGAAAGAATTGGGTATTTGTAATACCCTATCAAAGACTCCTGAGTCTTCATCAATAAAACATGCTTTCAGTCATGTTCTCCATAATAATTGTAGATTGTCCTCAGTTATGCATACCATGTTGCAAAATTCTTATGTGACCACTAGCAACTGTTCCTTGAGCCAATTGACACTTGCTGTATGGTACATCAAATACTACCACGATATTCACTGAACAACCCACGTGACCATCCCATAATCATGACCTCTTTAAGTTCCACTCCTAACTCAGAGCATTCCAACCAGTGTGAAGGGGCTATGGGAGTGTGAGATGATAGCAATTCCCTACAGCTATAGAGGAGTATGATAAGGATGTGGTAGGCT
This sequence comes from Lagenorhynchus albirostris, assembly GCF_949774975.1. Lineage (NCBI taxonomy): Eukaryota > Metazoa > Chordata > Mammalia > Artiodactyla > Delphinidae > Lagenorhynchus > Lagenorhynchus albirostris. Next base: position 26,093,113 of record NC_083102.1, read on the forward strand.
AGAGCACCTGGCTTGTGGGCTTCTAAGGCAAACAACCCGATCTACTGCCTTTTATGTATTGTATATGTATATCATTTTCTAGGTATACCATGATGTAAAAGAAATTGGGAATTATTACTCTAACCAATCAAGTTATAAAGTAAAAAATGCAAATATTACAATGTAGGTAAAGAAAAAAGTAAATTATAAGAGCAGAAGATAATTAGGAAATAGTCACTGTCAAGCTCTAAAAAGTCTTTTAGAGCACCAAAACTAATTTAATATTATCTGTATAAAATTGGAACCAACAGATTTTAGGCTATTTCAGAGAATATAATACTGTACAGGAATATGACATCGAATCTAAAGTAAAGGAGTAAGCAGCGTCTTTGGTCAAAAGTCTCAAGGTATAAATTAATCATTTCAGTTTATGAGGCTGTGTCCCCTTCCCCTTTATTTAATATGTTTATAAATAATCATTCTCTAAAGGGACTATAAATAACCTCTATGTTTGTAAAGTTAAATAATATATACTACCAAATCTAAATTCCTGTGATTATGTCCCTGGAACCCTAAGGGATAATTATTTTTAAAGCTTTCTTATTCTGACTTAAATATAAGTAAATGAATTAGATCAAAGCCCCGATTTCTCTAAGAACTCCTGTTGGTTCTTACAGAAATACCATCCCTCAAGGTTCTCAAATCTGTCAACCTCCCCATTCACACAGCCACTGCCTTAAGTCTAGCTTTCATGTCTATCATCCAGTCCCCCTCCCCATTGTTTCCAGAATGCTTCTCTGTCCTCTGCAAGATGTTTTGAAGAATCCACTTCATCTATAGAATTGGTTTCCACAGAAGGAGGAATACACAACCAACTATAATCTCAAATTGTTTCAGGAGGGATTTGTATGTTTTTCAAGTGGATTTTCTTTAAAGGTAAATAACACTGGTCAGCTGAGTAAAGTCAGAGTTCCCTGATATGGCACCCAAGGTCCTTCTTGATATGCCTTCAGCATTTCTCTTTAGTCTTGTCTCCTACCGTCCATATTGCAAATAATTCTAAACTGTCTACGGTTTCCCCCAAATATTGGTGCATCAAATACTGGTGTATTTAAACATGCCTTTCTTTTACCTGTAACACCCTCCATCTCCACTTCTCCCATCCTTCAATTACACTGCTCTGATCTTCACAGATAAAGTTTATCACTCCTCACTCCGTCCATGTTTTAACATCTGCTCTTACAACACAGAGATAAAAGTATGCTTATGTCCATCTTATCTGCTAGATAGGATCTTTTTTGAGTATAGACATTGTGGATTGTATCTTATTCAACCAGCATAAGGCCAAGCATATTAAGTACACAATAAATATTTATTAACTTCAAGGAAAACCTTTCCCATAAAGTTTGTCATGATATTCTCTAAAGCTTTAGAAGTCAAATTATAATTGAGGGTCCTTTAAAGATAATGTGATATCAACCGTGAAAAAATATTTTCAACTCCTTACAAAATTTATAACATATAAATTCAGTATAGTGAAGAAGAGATTTGAGGTTATAATGCCTATATTCAAAATTCCTTATTCATGTCAGCAATGACTATGAAGCAGGCAGTGTGCTAGGTACTGAGATTGAAAGATGAATAAGAAAGGGTCACTAGAACCTTCAGTTCAAAAATATATCTGATTATCTATATTCATGAAGCCTACTCAGACTTTTCTCAAATACTCATGAAAATAAAGGGAAAAAATAATGGCTTGACATCATCCATTACTAAGATTAATAACAATCAATACCAGTTTCTGGAAGGAAATGAATGTGAACTGGTAATTTTCAAGGTTTTAGTTAATATTATACCGTGCCTTTGTTTCATAGTATACACTCAACCTGCAGTAACATAGCATATGACTCAAGATTCTGAGAAATATTATTTTAGATCCAAATTCTATACCTAGCCATAACAGGGAAGCCATGTCCAAAGGGAATTCCTGGCAGTGCTAGCTTATATCATCTTTTTAAAAAGAAAACAGTGTAAAGAGAGATTCTTGTTCCCAATATTTTCCAGGAAAAACAAGTGTCAGTATTTCTTCAGAATGCGCTAACATGGGTCATATGCCAATTTCAGAATCAGTCACTGTGGCCAAGAGAATAAATGAGGTAATTGGCCAGACTTAGGTTATATCTGTGTGCCTGGAGGGAGAGCATTAAGGGCCAGAGGTCATCCACACCTAAACCACACAGATTGAGAGTGGGCTCAAGTCAATGGTATAAAAAGAAAGAGAAAAAGTTGCTGAAAATCGAAACAACGCAAGCCCCTTCTAGAATAAGAAGAGAGAAAACCTCCAAGTCAGTATTAATCTATGTTCTCCTTTCAGCACTATTCCTCCCTAAGAATGTGCAAACTATTGTAGTACCAGGTACAGTAGATAGTTATAATAGTTATAAAAACAGGTTTAACTTCACAGACGCCATGGAAAAGCCTAGGAAACTCCCAGGGATCCATGAACCACATTTTGAGAGCCACTGCTATGGATAATGCTTCTCAAATTTTGATGTCTATATTAATCTCTTGCGAATTCTGATGAACTGCAGATTGTGATTTAGTTGGTCTGGGATGAGGCCTAAGACTCTTCATTTCTAACAAGCTTCCAGGCAATATTAATATGCTGCTGGTCCACGAATCACTCTGAGTAGCAAAACTTAAACAGTAAGGACATAATTCACATGAAATCCAGACAGAGAATTCATGATTGGTTTACCCTGTTGTTGTTTTCTCTATATATATCTTTCTCTTTCTCTACACTACCATCCACAATGTCAGTTTTGTTCTAAGACTGATTTCACCCTTAATCATGGGATGTCTTGTAAGAAGCATTTGAGCTTTATCCTTCCTCATTTATGTCCACCTGGTGAGAGCACTTCCCACCCTCAATGAACCAAAGACTTGAGCTCATGTTCCTGACCTCTTAAAGCAGTTCCTGCAGCCAGAGGAAATGCCATGTGTGATTGGTTCAGAGCTGGGATACATGAGTCCTTCACTGTTTTGGGAGGAGATGATTTATCCTAATTAAGTGAAAAGTGAAATGCTGAGGTATAACATTGAGCCAACAAATTCTACTTCAATTTAGCATAAAAAATAAAGGAATGAATTGTATGATGTAAACATTAGGGAAAATGAAAAATAAATATGGAAATTACAACACCAAAAAAGAAGGAATAGGAAGGATGAAGAAATGAGTGTTGAAGAAATAGATAATAATTAATTCCTATTAATAAAGTGTTGGAAAATGAAGAAGCAATGATTAATATAATAGAATTGGAACCTTTTTAATATTTAAGAAAAATGGGGTATAAAAATGCTCCAGTCAAAAAATCAGGAAAAGAGGGGAAATCACAGAAAATAAAAAATAAAAAGAGATGAGTGAGATTTATCTATTATAAACACAGACTTTCACATTACATTAAGATATTTTGCATAACAGAAACTTTGTAAATAAAGCAACACAAAGAGGGAACATGAAAAGAATAAAATGAAAATGTATGGCCAGTGTCACTGTCATAAACATATGTATGTAAACATATACCTATAGTCATGAACATGTATATATGTAAGTATATATAGTCATAAAAATGTATATGTGTACAATGTTTCAGAAATGAAACATAAACACAAAGTAATGAGTGGGTTGAAGCTGCAGTGATGCTGGGTATACAAGCTAAAGCAGAAGGTGAGAGTAGGAAACATAATTCCTGTGGGATATGGGAAAATTAAAATTTTCCACAGTATATCTAGTAGCTAGAGTTAACAGAAAGGAAGATGAGAGGAAAGACTGCTGGAACTTGAGTCTGGACCTTTAAAAAAGGTCCAGAAAAGTTTGTGATTTTTTTACAAAGAGCCAAACAGTAAATATCTTAGGCTTTGTGGGTCTCTGTCACAAATTCTTTCTTCTGTTTTTGAACAACCCTTTAAAAACATAAAAATCATCCTTAGTTCAAAGGCCATGCAAAACAGCCTGAAATTGGCCTGCCATCAGTAGTTTCTGAACCTGCTTTATAAGAAGCTGTCAGCCTAGAAGAGGTGAGAGGATGGAGAAGCAGCCATGTGACCAGATGCTAAGCCAAGTTGCCCCCATCCTGGAGGATGAATCTGCACTAACTCCAGTGTCTCTTGTCACATCACTTCTAGTTTCCCATACAGCATCCCCACTCCCCTTTTTTCTTACTAAGATGTCCCCAGTTTTCCTCAGCTAAAAAATATCCAATTAAAATAACTTGCCTTCTAAAATATAATATTAAACAAAAAATAAAATAAAATTACTTGCCTTCTCAGACTCCCTTGGAGGTAAAATAGTCACATACATATCACCGGCCGAGAAGATATATGCAAAGGGCTTAGTGGAATTTCCAGCAATTTTTAGACAGGTGTAAGTATAGCAGACATGCTCCACTGACCTTCGCTCTTCTCACTTCCCTTTCATCCTCAATATCAAAAATGCATGTAGGTACAAGAGCTCTCTGGAGTCTATGAGGATGAAAATCACATGGTACAATGGGGAAACTGAGGACTGGAGGAAGCTTGGACATATATGATATCAGGGATAGCCTACATCCAGAATTTCTCTTTTGTGAGAAAAAAAAAATGATCTTTATTTGACGAAACCATTGCAGTTGGCATGATCCATTGACCTTTTCTCTTTCCACTGATTCTGTTACAAAAGCCAAAAGCAATAATAACTGATGCATCATTGCAATGCAGGTAGGGTGGGTTGAAACATTGTCATGAGACATTAGTAGGCTCTGGTCTGAAGCAAAGATCCAGGCAAAAGTAGTAACAGTTTTCTGAATCCTCCAAAAGGAAAAGTGCAATTAAAAGAGGGGGAAGGGGATGAGAGGGACATATAGGTAGGGAAAGGGAGGAAAGGAGAGAAAAGGTTCAAAATTCAATAAAACTAGTCAGCATACAAAACTTAGAATGCTCGTGAAGGAAGCCAGCCATCAGAATAAAAATCAGAACATGGATTTACTATATATTTTATTAGAAAAATCAGATAATAACTTTAAAACTAACAGTGTTTAGCTATTCACAGACATAAATGAAGACATAATATCCTTGGAGAAATGTCTATTTAGGTCTTCTGCCCATTTTTGGATTGGGTTGTTTGTTTTTTTGATATTGAGCTGCATGAGCCGCTTGAAAACTTTGGAGATTAATCCTTTGTCAGTTGCTTCCTTTGCAAATATTTTCTCCCATTCTGAGGGTTGTCTTTTCCTCTTGTTTATGGTTTCCTTTGCTGTGCAAAAGCTTTTAAGTTTCATTAGGTCCCATTTGTTTATTTTTGGTTTTATTTCCATTTCTCTAGGAGGTGGGTCAAAAAGGATCTTGCTGTGATTTATGCCATAGGGTGGTGTTCTGCCTATGTTTTCCCCTAAGAGATTTATAGTGTCTGGCCTTACATTTAGGTCTTTAATCCATTTTGAGTTTATTTTTGTGTATGGTGTTAGGGAGTATTCTAATTTCATTCTTTTACATGTAGCTGTTCAGTTTTCCCAGCACAACTTGTTGAAGAGGCAGTCTTTTCTCCATTGTATATTTTTGCCTCCTTTATCAAAAATAGGTGACCATATGATCGTGGGTTTATCTCTGTGCTTTCTATCCTGTTCCACTGATCTATATTACATGAATTATCTTTTTTTTTACATGAATTATCTTTTATGAGTAAGTTTCATGCTCTGACCCAGCAATTTCCACTTTGAGAAGCTTTTCCTAAAGAAATAATTAGATGTATATGCCAAGATTTATATGTAATGATTTTCATAGAAATTAATTAGAACAAAGATATTGTTAGTAACCTAAATATTAAACAAATGGGAAATGGTTAAATCAATCATGATTTATGTATAAAATGAAACACCATGCAGTTATTTTAAATGATGTTGAAGAATAATATTGGAAAACAGGGTACTTTATTTTGTAATGTATTATTAAATGGTAAAATTTGCACAATGGGATTATTTAGCTATGTTTTAAATATATATATATATATGAATATTTACCTCATCTCACTTATATTTTAAAATTATATACAACTTCCATACACGCATATATAATGAAAAATATATACCTAAAATTAACAACTGTATCTGGGTGGTGATTATTTGTGTCTTTTATTGTTTTATTTTTATTTTTTTCTGTATGTTTGCAATTTTCCTTGTGACTGCTTTATTTTTATAATGTTAATATCCATTGAATAATCAGTCCTAGACACTGATAGAACTAAAAAAGGTATTTAGTGAGTACATTGATTCGATTTGATTTGAAAATTAAGGTTCTAAGATCCCAAGAATCATAAATCAAAGTTATAGCCAATGCTGGAATGAATGCTAGAATGAATGACTCTGGGAATCCATAGGGTCAACTTTAAGTGTTCGTGAAAGCTGCAATCTAAGAATAACCTGGAGTCCTCAAGTAGCTTAAGATACTAGTACACTAGATCAAGCAGGCGCTTCTTTGACAAGTTCATTATGAGGTGATCACAGTGACTGCTAATGCCTGAAAATCCATAATTAGAGAATGTGGCTCTTCCTTCACATCCTGAATGACTGAGGGAAAAGCTAAGAGGTGAGCGAGTGGATGTGAGAATCCAACCAGCAGATGGCTCTGGTGGTGTTCAGCAGGTGCTCATTTACATATTTTGGCCATAACCTCCCTTGTGTTTCCTCCAGCCCGGCAAGATGCTCTGGCTTGAATGCACATTTAGACCAAAAGCTGTGTGATCTAGTGAAATGTACTAAATATAGAGTCTTAGGTTTGACTTGTGATCCTGGCACTTATGCTAAGTATATGCACAGTCTTAAACATGTCCCTTAAACTTTGGGAGTGACTTTTATCTCAACCAAATTTCCTGCTTTTAATATTCGTACAGAGATTGAAGGGAACTAATGGAAAATTCTGCTTGTGAGGGCTTGAGTTTCACCATAAGTCACTGATATTTTAAAAGCCCAAATTTGGGGAAGAAACAGAATGGTGCAGTGGGCAAAGCCACAAAAATTGGAGGTCAGGAGATTTTGGTCCTCTCCCTGTCAATAGTCATAGTATGACCTTCAACACATATAATTTCATCCCTCCTCAGTTTATCAATGTGCAAAATGTGGATAAGAAAAATGCGAAAAAGAAGATAGGAGTTAAGCTACACTGTCTTTAAGATCTTATTAAAGTATAAAAGGCTTTGATCATGTTCCATGCAGTGAGTGATCTGATAGCTTTTTTTGAGAAAAGTAAAGTTATTCTGAAATTTTAAATGACTACCATATGTTATTTGGAATATATTACATCATTGAAATAAAGGGTATGGATAAAAGAACATCACTGAAACAAAATGATATATAATGAGACATAGTATTGAAGAAATACTTTGCCAACACATTTTATCTGTGAATAGAAAATAATTGGTATATCCCTTAGGTATATGTTATTTTTCTTTTCTAATACTAGTTAAATATTAGAGTTCCTTCTTACATATAATATTTTTCTAAATTATTAGTATCATATGTACATGAATATCATAATATTATATTAGTATCATACATAATCTAGTATTAGTACCATAAACTTTTGTCATTATGATCCTTTCAGATAGCAGAAATATTGCCTAATTCAATTCAGTCTTTAGAGTACCAATAAAACTTTTGAAATAGTAGATTTAAATACATATTAAAACTTAAAGAAACTGTTTCGACTAGTTTAAAACATGTTTTGTGGAAAGTGACAGCTTTTTTTCTATTCATTCCTATTTATTTAATACCTTCCAAGTGTAGTCATGTCACAAGCTGTGTATTATAAAATCAAATTAATTATGAAAAAATTCTCCTTGGCAAAGTACTAAAATCTTCTAGACATTTGATAATGTAGTAAAATGTGTTAATATCACATTAAATAAACTAAAGTTTAAAAAATTAAATGCAAAGTTCATTCATTTATTGAACAAGGTTTAATCAAGTGATATGTGTGCAGCCCTGCAGTAAGCATTAAAGTCTTTAGATAACATTAAGTAAATATTTGAAAGGAAAATCATTATAATCTCAGTTTCTTTGTATTGTTCTTTAGTCTTTGTGATATGCTGATCTTTGTACTTATAATAGCATCCTCTTATCCCTTGAGAATTTTCAGTTATTTGGAACTTTAGAAAAATGTAGAAAAATTTCATGTGTAAAGACCAGCTTAAATGAACAGTATTAGAGATCACAAAGAATCCCATCAACCTAATTATTTTTATTCTAGGATGGAGAAAAATAAACAGGTTTCAGATACAATACAGGTGAATCATTTTGAGCATGAATTATGACATGTAAAAAGATAATACCTTTCATGTTGAATTTTCTTATATTTTAGAGAGATGACAATGAATCATATTCAAAGGTGACAAACCTTTTGCTATAGATTTTTTATTTGCTGATAGAAATGCATTTCAATCCCAGAAAGAAAATGTGATGAGATTCTGAAATCTGAGCAAGTTATCACGTTTTCAAGTAAGCATAATACAATACAATAAAAATAATTTCAGGAAAAGACGTGCTCAAAAATCTTGTGAACAATTCACCTCTTTTGCAGTAGTTGCTTCAAATACAAAGAAAATCAAGAGCTTCCCTGTTACTGAGCCTGAAATATTTTTTGAAGAACTGAAAAGTGTCTAAACTTTCCTGAAACCCACTCTCCAGACAGAAATTGAATTAGTTTTTGACATTGAGAAAGGCCAAAGCTGTCAGAAGTGGAAGCATTTTTAAATAGTGATGTAAAAGTCTTAACTTTTAAGATAAATAGACTTAACATGTTTATGCATAAGTGCATGAAAGAAATCATTTGATTATTACAGAAATGGAAAATGTTTGCCATTAGCTCTCTTAAAAGACTAGGATGGAACTAATGCATAAATAATTACATCAGAGGTTACAAATTACATTCCAGTGGTCACCCACTATTCAGTTAAGAGGACTAAATGGCCACTTCTGAGCACCTTTTACTCTTGTTGGCATTTTATATTTTCTCACTTATTTTTTTCCTCCTGGTTTTTAAATTAATCCTAACAAGTAGCAAGTTTTAAAACTTACTTCTTTCTCTAATGGAAAAACTTGCAACAGAATTATTTAAAATAATTATAGTAATAATAAAAATTTGCATGACATCATGTAATTGAAAAACAATTTTACACTGATCATTTAAAGTTCAGATATCCCTTTAAAGACCTTATTGATATACTACAAGCCATTTTGTTTCTTAAAGATAGGTTGCTATGCATGTAGAACTTGAAATTGTTTCTGTGGCAGTAAGGTTTAAGTTGTTCAAATTTGTCACTGAATCTTCCACCTTTCATTCCTATTCAGAGAGTAAAATTGAATAGCTAAATAAGTCTATCAAAAAGAAAATTAAGATTTAAAATAAATAAATATATACATCTCAAAATTAGGTAGGGGTACTTCATGAAAGTAAACATTTTTATAATCATTCTCAAGAACAAAAGAGACAGAGTACCAGAGAGAGAGACTGAGAGAGAGAGACAGAGGAATCCTTTTTTTTTTTCGCTTTAGAAATAAATTTCATTTTTGTCCCATGGAAACAGAAGAGTAATATGGAACATTTCGCTTTAACGGACCTAACATCTTAAAAAGAAAGGCTAAATATGACAAGTGTTTTAACAAGAGTGAACAAGAACTCTGTTTAATTTGGAGCTACACAGTGAATCATGATGCAAGAACTTACAACTGGAGAAAAGGACAGATAGGGTCAATGTTTTCTCAATAAATATCTTCTCAAGAGCTTTTAGAAATAATGCTCTCCTCTATAGATTGCATGTTGTACATCAGCATTATCTTCTTAATGTCACATGGCAAATACCACAAGGAAAGTTTAGGAACTAGACAAGAGAAAATAGAATGAAGAAAATTCTTCTAAAGTCATATGACAAATATATGGGGGAAATAAACCCAAGATACAGATGCCAAAACTTTAAACTTTCCCTTTGTTGCTTGATAGATTAGACCATGTTACCTCTCAGGATATGCTGAGTTGAGCAATTCTTATTCACAGCACTAGAAGCCAATGGGGAAACACTGATTCTGTTTCAAGCCTGAATGGGTGTGAACCGACAGGTAGTCTGATGAAGGTAGTCATATGATTTCTTTATAAGAAAATGTTTGACAGGCTGTCAAAACTCTTTTGAAGAAAGAAATAGTGGATAGAGTTGCTCTAAGGAATACTTGTCAATTCAGTTATCTTATTCCTACATCATATTTTGATGCTAGGTGAGTAATCTCTGTGGGTCTCATGCTGAAAATCAAGTTAAAGTAACATGAGTCAGATTGATTTTGAAGCATTTAGTTAATGTCATCAGAGCAGTGGTGACATTCATGCCAAAATTTTATCACAGAGTAAGCTTGTTTTTAACCAAGGTTTAAAACAAACATTGATAATATACAGATATAATTCTATGGCTTAATCAAATAATCCAATACCAACACTATAGTTCAGTGGCTTGTAGATCTTCAAAAGTTAGAATCTGAAGGGAAAAGTGGTCCAGGAATAGGGGAAAAAAAGTAATTCTCTGAAAGCAGACTAAAACCTGCAATCTGTCATCTGGGTAATGAAATCAAGAAACAGATGTATAGTAGACATGTTGAGTGGAACATGATTTTTTTTAAAACTCAACTGTGTCATCCACTAAAATATTTTTATGACTTGGCATTTCCTTTTTTTTCCCTCCATATAAAGTTTCTGCTTTACTAGTCCACTTTTTTGATGTCTACGTTTACTGCCTACCAGCCTTCACTGCTAGTCTCTTTGCCTGAACTCCTCTCTCTCTTCTGACTGCAGACATCTTACCTACTTTTTAACTCTCAGTTCAAATACTCAAATCCCATATCTTCCAAGAAAACACCCTGATTTCCTAGCAAGAATTATACTTTTTTTGCACATATAGATCTTGGGTTGACTCTCTAGTTGACTCATCACATTTTGCCATAAATTATAGTTAATTTTATACATCCGTCTCTTCCCTACTTATAGTCCTAAAAGTACAGGAGCTATATTTGTCACTTTGTATCCCATTTCTGTTTGAAAGGTTTGTGGAATTTAAATGAATTAATAAGCAGATTAGGAAATCAATGTTACACTTAAATATCTTTTATAAAACAATGAACAAAAACCTCTCAGAAGGTCTTTGCAGACTTGATTTCCCATTTTATGTAAATGGGGAAAAATATCCTCTGGGGTCTTCTGCCACATTTCTACTTTGCCATTTGAGCACCCAACTATTATTCTAGGGCAGTAACATATCTCTGAAAAATTCAGCTTAGACTTACCTGCATATTTGTCTCCTGGTGCTTGACCACAACTTCCTGTGTTCATTTCCAAAAGCACCACACATTTTCTTCTCATCTGGCATTTTAACAGCAGTCTCTTGACAAAACATCACACTGACTGCACTCTGAATGCTGAACATTAAAGTTGGAGGCATGAGATGTTGACAATAACTATTCTATACTTTTATATATGTGTGGAGTTTCAGATGCTAGACTAAAATGAGAAATGTTTCTTTGCTGTGCAATAACTGTAGGGTATTCCACAATAACATTCTGAATTTTCCTATGTGGTGAAAAGGAAAAGGATCTTTATGTTTACTGATTTAAAAGTATTATGTTGGAGTTATAGTCTGACATGAACTCAGATCTCACCAGAGGCTCTCAGCAGTTAACATCTCCTAACTAAGCCTTGTAATGTTAATATTTTATGAAGACACAGGCTTAAATGATCAATATAAGAACTGCCTCTGCCAGAAAATTGTGTCTTTCTGCTCTGGCAATCCCACAGAAGTCAGCTATTTGTTTTTAGATTCTAATACCTATAGGCATTCAGGGAAGAGTTACTCGGGACTGAAACTCATCTGTGTGAGACAAGAATAAAGGAAGTTGGGGTGTGGGGAGCAAACAGCCTCAGCTTCAGAATCATTCCTCTCCTTTCTCATTACTCTGGCTCTGTATCTCTGTTTTCAAGTCATATTGCCCTTGCTCCTTCAATTGGTGAAGATTTCTGATTCATCAATATTTTGACCAACCTATCTCCTACTGCTGCTTCAATTTCTCCAGATCTCTTTGTTGCCAATTACTTACACGAATCTTAGAAGTCCTGCTCTACTTTGTCTCTTTTATCTGCTTACCTGGCATTGGTTACTTCTCTTACCTGGACATACTATATTTGTCTGTGTTTGGCTTCATTCACTGCAGTTCTTTTGGGGCTTCTCTACCCACTGCCTGAAGGAGGCAATCACGAATAATAGTTTTCACCTTCTCAACTTTTCCCAAATACCAGTTGTCACTCAGCTTGTTAAAAGCATTTAATTTAAAATTTTTATTGTGAGAAATGGATGAGGGAGAAGAATGGTATATCAGTTTTCCAGGGCTGCATAACAAATTACCACAAACTGAGAGACCTCATAAAACAAATTTATTATCTCACAGTTCTGGAGGCTAGGTGTTTCCCTGGTGGTCTCACGGTTAGGATTTGGTGCTTTCACTGCCGTTGTCCAGGTTCAGTCCCTGGCCTGAGAATTGAGATCCTGCAAGCCACAAGGTGAGGCCAAAATTTTTTTTAAATTTTTAAAAATAGACTTTCCAAACCAAGGTGTTGACAGGAGGTGTTGGTTCCTACTGGAGACTCTGAGAGTGATACTCTGTTCCACGTTTCTCTCCTAGCTTCTGGTGGTTCCTGGAAATCCTTACTTTTCCTTGTCCTGTAGATGCATCACTCCATCATCACATAGTGTTCTCCCTGTGCTTCTCTGTCTCTATGTCTCCTCTCTTCTTCTGATAAGGACACTATTTATATTGGATTAGGAGGCCACCCTACTCTAGTATGACAGCATCTTAATTAACTAATTATATCTGCAATAACCCTCTATCCAAATAAAGTCACATTATGAGGTATGGGGATTAGGACTTCAATATATCTTTTTGGAGAACAACATTAAATCCATAACAAATTTGTTAGCAGAAATTTATGACTATTCAAAACTATTAGAATTTATGAGTTGAAATAAATACACCCATGCTCCTGCGGTTATGGTTTCTCTGCTTTTGTTTTTCATCAAAGAAAACTTCTCGGTCCTAATGTCCTGTGAATATTAATGGAATTTAGTTATTTTGTTTATTTTATTGGCTATAACTACAAATAGTTTCACGTTTGTATCATAAACGGGCTTACATCTTATTCAATAAATGTTTACATTTCTATTCATAATAAGATACTGTTTTAGGAGCAACAGGGGTTTATAGAAAACATGTAAGGACAACTCATTCCTTCAGGGAACTTTTAATTTAGAATAAGACTACCTAAATTGTAAGGTACTTATCGTACTAAACTGCTAAAAAAGGTAAAAATGAAACATTATAGATTCCAATAGAGGCAAAAATGATGTCAGCTGAAGGAATGAGGAAAGGCTTCCCCAAAAATATAATTTTAAATTTAGTTCTCAAAGGATAAGTAAAGAGAAGAGTAGTGAACACTGGATTAGGTGGAAAGTTGTATATTTTGTCTCCCGAAATTCTGAAATTCTATGATTCCATCATCTCACAGATGTGAAAATAGGTCGATGACAGACAACATTCCAGGCAGAAGAAAATCAAATTGTGACTAATTAAAGGAGGACAAGGAGAGTACACCTTGGTGGTGTTGGATTAAGGCTAAGGGAACAAACTGGGGATGAGATTGGTCATACACACCATGTACCACCCGGTATTGTTTCCAAGAGCAACAGCCCAACCTTCTGCTCTTAGGACCAATCTTTGTCAGAAATAGGAGATATATGGATTTTTCCCACCTGCCCAAACAACTAATCACACTTTTTTTTAATCCCCCATAACAATCAGAATGTATTGGAATAAGACATCATTCAAAGCTAAAACTCTGAAATTTATCTTTAAAGGTTATATTTTAGGATGGAATGTTATACTTTTTCTGGCAATAAGATCTAGAGTTTTCCCTATGAATATACTTTTACCATAAGGAATACTGAGATATAGGAAATCTTGTCAACATTTGCGAAAGTTGAACAATAATTCTAAAAATAAAAATCTGCAGCAAATTTAATGTTCTCCATTCATGGTCAACATGCCTCCCCATCTTAGGTGCCCTGGGTACTCCTCACTTCCCACCCCCTCCATCCTGTCAATCCCATTATCATGGGCTTTGCCTTTATTCCCAAGGAGACACAAAGGACTATAAGTGTAGACCGGAGATAATATCTTGAAACCGTGCAGACTAGGGCGACTTCTACACTTCCCTTACATTAAGCCAGTCCTGGTGAGCATTTATATCAACCAAGGAGAGCCAAGAATTCTCCAAACACAGAGAAAACTTCTCAGTCTTAATGTCTTGTGAATATTAATAGGATTTAGTTGTTTTGTTTATTTTGTTCTCTATAACTACAAATAGTTTCACATTTGTAACATAAACAGGCTTACATCTTATTCAATAAATTTATATTTCTATTCATTAACAAACCTCATTCCTCTCTGGACCAAAAAATTAGCCATTTTAGGAGCCATGCCTGCTTATCTTCTTGGCAAATGTCTTTATCCAGATGCACTGAGAGAATTAGGACACATTTGGAAACAAATTCATACCAAATAGTGAAAAATTTGATAATATTTTAAAATATTAATCTCTTTTTACATAGACAGATACCTTAATAATTCTGCCAGCATTTGGAACTAATATTGCATTCACAAAAATAACTTTATTCATCCTTAAAAACATCTTACACATAATTGCTCTGTACAGAATGTTTTTTCCATGCCTGCTTTTTTCACTTTTAAAAGAATACCGACTTTCAGAATTTAATTGGCTACTAAGCTGCTATGTCACAGATAATACATCCACATGTAATTTTTAAATATCATACAAAGAAATATTCAGGGCAAATATTTATAATGTTAAATGCTCAGTGAAAATGTAATAAAAAATAATTTGGGGTTTGTATTGAAAAAATATCATGTGCCCTATACTGTCCACCTTCATTTAGAAAGTCAAAACAAAATATCCCTAAAGATACTTAAAAAGGTATGTAATAAAAGCTCATTGTTTATGAAATAGTTCATTAGTAAGGTGAGTGCATTTTTTTTGGCTAGAATTTATCAGCAAACCGGTATTTACATGTCTGTGTACAGAATCTTTTATCTGCCAAGGTAAGGATCACTACCCCTGAATGTAGAGCATTCACCATGACAAATTATCAATGAAAACAAACAAGCCATTGTTCACTTTTATGGAAAGGTGTTGGGTGGAAATGAAATTAATTGAATTAAATATTATCTGATTGTTGGATGATCATGCTGAACTAATTAGTGTAACACTAAATAGAAGGAAAGGAGAATTGGGCATGAAGCCAAGATATCTCATTTTAAACAGACTCTTCTGCTCCCTTTTAAAGCATGTGAAGGAAATGACAATCTCCAAATAAATGTCTTACCCACCCATAAATGAAACACTAACAGTGAAGAGGGTATAAAAGTATCACAAGCGTCAGTGAGGTTGTAGATCATTTAGCACTTCTATTTAAGTAACCATTTTTTCCCTCATTTTAGGGACATTTTTTGTAGCAGTTAAGAGAGTAATACCTTGACACATAATAATTTTGTAATTATTGTTTTAACCTGCTACAGTCTTTCATCAAAGCAACTGTTATCAATGGAATTTGCTCAGTGTAGCAAGGTAGAGCCCAAGCAGGGGATAGGAGGAAGACAGTCATTTTCTTCAGGTCTTGGTTCTAAAGCAGACAGTTATGGCAGCAGGAATATAAGCCCCCATGTACTGTGCACGCTAACTCCTCATTTTTAGCTGTTGGAACAGATCATAAATGTGTTGGGCAGACTTCACAGAGGGCTGGGCTTAGCAGGAGGAAACACAGATCTACATTGATAGAGCATTCTAGGAGTAAATGTTGCTTAGGCTCATCTTTTCTACAACCCATATAGAGCCAGGAACTGGTACCCAAGTTCGTAACAGTATTGGTTGGTGCCAAAGGGTTGGTGGGTTTCTAAGAACCCTGGACTTATATCTGAGGCTGACCCTCTCCTATATTTGTATCCAATGAGGTAGAACTTTAGTTGTTTCATCCGTTAATGGTGAAATATTTGGACCTTCATTTCTTGCTCTGATCTTTTTTCTTTTTTCCTCTTCTACATCATTTCATCTCTGTCCAGCTCTATTCTTGATTTATTTACCCTGCTCCTATATGTATTATCCTGGAAGTTATATAGAAGATTTGGCTTTCTGTTTTGATATTAATCCCATTACTCTCCAGCTCCCTTTACCTTTGGCCATACCAGGGAATGAATAGGAATCAGAATGAAGGAAAGGTTGCAGGCAGGCAAATGTTATTAAATAAAACATCTGGGGCTTCCCTGGTGGCGCAGTGGTTGAGAGTCCACCTGCCGATGCAGGGGACACGGGTTCGTGTCCCGGTCCGGGAAGATCCCACAGGCCGTGGAGCGGCTGGGCCCGTGAGCCATGGCCACTGAGCCTGCGCGTCCAGAGCCTGTGCTCCGCAACGGGAGGGGCCACAACAGTGAGAAGCCCGCGTACCGCAGAAAAAAAACAAAACAAACAAACAAAAAGAAAACATCTGGCAGGGCAATAAACAGGGGAAAAGGATGTGAAGTTAAAAGGGTGAACTATCAGAGACAAATTAAAATGTGGTGAATGTAATATTAGGATTTACTCTTGAAGACAGTTAAAAAGGAAAAAGGGTGTTGGTGACCATTATGTAAAGTGCCAACTGTGTGTTGCAGAGGTCAGACAGCTTAAGAGGACCTGTACTTGGGCTTCCCTGGTGGCGCAGTGGTTGAGAGTCCGCCTGCCGATGCAGGGGACACAGGTTCGTGCCCCGGTCCAGGAAGATCCCACATGCCGCAGAGCGGCTGGGCCCGTGAGCCATGGCCGCTGAGCCTGTGCGTCCGGAGCCTGTGCTCCGCAACGGGAGAGGCCACAACAGTGAGAGGCCTGCGTACCAAAAAAAAAAAAAAAAACAGAAAAAGAGGACCTGTTCTCTTGGAATGCCCTTGTTCACCCCACCCCCATCTGCCTGAACAACTCCTGCTTGTTACTCAATTCCTTCCACTTGTTATGTTTGATAACATTTGACACCATCTGTAATGAATGTGTTTTATTTATTTGTGAACATGATTACTATCTCTCTTTCCTAATAGAGTATATGCTATGTGATGTTAGGAACTTCTCTTTCTCGTTTACAATTTATAACCAGCACTAAGCACAGTGCCTGACACAAGACTGATACTTAATAATTTTGATAAATACTTGCATGCTAGCATACATGAATGAATGAATGAATTCAAGAACCAATTCAAGCGTCATATCCTTTGTAAAGTTTTTGCTATGCACCTTAGTAACTTCTTATAATGATGGCACCTTCTATATACAGTTGTATTGTGTTCTACTTTAATAAATTCATGTGTTCAGTTTTTGTTTTTGTTTTTGTTTTGCGGTACGCGGGCCTCTCACTGCCGTGGCCTCTCCCGTTGCGTAGCACAGGCTCCGGACGCGCAAGCTCAGTGGCCATGGCTCACGGGCCCAGCCGCTCCGCGGCATGTGGGATCTTCCCGGACCGGGGAACGAACCTGTGTCCCCTGCGTCGGCAGGCGGACTCTCAACCACTGCGCCACCAGGGAAGCCCCATGTGTTCACTTTTGATTCTAACAGAATGAGTCCCTTAAAAGTTGGATCATGTATTATTTCTCTTTGGAACTCCCACTTAGCCTAGAATTTTGTGAATAGATGAACAGTTTTGAGAAAATATTATTGGGTACCCAGAACCATTTTGACCACATGAGAAAATCTAAATTTCCCAAGTTATCAAATATGGAAAATATACTTCTTTATAATTCACATAGCAGAGAGTTGTATATTATTTGCTTATGAAAATGTCATAATTTAATTACATATATTCTCTTTGCCTATAAATTCCATACTCTATTTTAACCACTTCCTTAGCTAAAATATTAGCTGTCAGTATAGGAAAATACAAGGCTATGAAACATTTCTGAAGTATTCTTTTTAAAAATTGGTAACTGGCTTCATAACTTCTTCACTTTCTTGAGCTTATCAGCTGCTATGATGCCTGAAAATAACTGTGAGTTTCTCTATAATGCTTAATAAAAACTCCAGGAGTACCAGAGACTTCTTGACAACACATATTAATTTAAAGGAAAAGTCATTTTCCACCATTTTGCAAATTTCCCAGTTAATAAAATGCTCAATACTTAGGCAAATTAGAAGGAGATACGTAGGCTACAAAAGTGTAGACATGATCTTTTTTTTAACAATAGAAATAGAGGACTTTGATTAAGGAAAATTGTTAATACTTTTCTCCATTATGGATATTAATTTTGGTCTTTGCCTAAACGTGTACTTAGATAAAAATTTAAATAAAAAGTATGAGATGTTTGTGCTTTAGATTATTTAAAAGAAGGCAACCAACTATCCCAGTTTTCCTGAGACTGAATTGCTTCCTGGGAAACAGGACTTTCACTGCTAAAATCAGACAAACCAAATGGTTGTTCACCCTAGACTGGTATAGCATTATTTTTCCTTTTCTAACTTAAACTTAAACTCTTAAAAGAGTTTCTAGAATTTTACAAGAATGCATCTCTAAGGCATTGTTAAAGAAAGGAAGGTAACTCATTTTGGTGTGAAAGGTTGACACTTTATGTTTTATTTTTATCCCAGGGTGGTGATTATTATTTATTTATAATAGTTGTAAGGGTACATGGCACTTACAAACACATAAAAGACAAAGCTCCTGTGAGATTTCCCATCTAACTCAATATACAACACACTATATAAGAGCAAAGGGAGAGGTAGAAAAGCGTTAGAAAAAAATCAATACTGGAAGGCTTAGTGGGAGAAATGTGTTCTAAACTTTCAAGGAGACATGTCAAGGAATAAAAGGAAGTTTGTTCAAGTAGGACTAATCTAGTTTCAAACCTTTTGAGAATTATACATGCATAACTAACAGGAAAATGGATTTCTATATCTTTTTTCTCCTTACATCTTCCTAGTGAGTATTTTTAAAATCATTTTCCAGTGACCCTTTTTAACCTCATTTAATGTTTTCTGCCTTAAACTGTTTTCCCTGTGAGTTGTATAGCCACAGCAGCTTCTTGTAGTTAATAATTGTCAGATATATCCTTTTTTTTCCCCTTACTTTCAAATTTCCACTGTCACTACGTTTTAGATGTGCCTTTTAAATTAACGTATAGCCGGAAATGTGTGATCTAATCATAAAATTTCCATCTTTTAATTGTTAAGTTTTTTTACTTTTTCCTGTACTGTTTCTTAGTATTTTATTTCTGCTGCCTTACTCTGTGATTTTATGTTCTTTCTTCCTTCTTGACTGTTTTAAGTTAGAACGATCAAGTGTATTTATTCCATTTTTCTCCTCTAAATTATTGGAAATTATACATTATTTTTCTGTTATTTTATGGGTTCCCCTTAAATTTCTAATATGTTGAGCCTAACCTGACAAAGTCTAAAATTAATCACTATCTTTGTACCACTCACTCATAATATAAGTAACTTATAACCCTCTTTCACATAATTCATGTCCAATAGTTTAGTTATGTTTTATTTTTGAACCATACACTATTAGTCATTATCTTTATAGTAATTTTAATTTAGGTTTACCACAAATTTATCAATATCCATTCCTATCATCCATTTATGAGTCCTGCTCCTACCTTATGGGTGTAATTTTCTTCTTCCCAAAATAAATCATTGAATGGTAATTTAAGTGATGGAGGGTCTCCAGCAATTAAAAAATAAACTAACAAACAAAAAGTTCTCTCTAACTGAAAATCTCTTCCTCCTCCTGTCCGTGCCCCTGGCAACTCTTGAAAAATTATTTAGCAGGGTATAGAACTCTAGTATGATAGTTATTTTCTCTAAGCAATTTTGAAGATATTATTCTTCTTTATTTTCTGGACTTTGTTGCTGCAGTCCAAATATTATTTCTGTGTGGTGAATCTGTCCCTCTCCAACTGCCCCCACCATTTCTTTCCTAGTAATCTTATTTCACCTGGTTGTCTTTAAGATTTTTCTTGTTGCCTCTGGTGTCCAGTGGTTTCAACTAGATATGATTAGTATAACTTTACTTTTATTTAGCCTGGTTGGAAATTATTTTGCTTCTGGACTGTAAAGATTCTTATTTTTCCTCAATCTGGAAAAAACTTTCACCATTATCATTTCAAATATTACTCCTCTCCTATTCTACTTCAATAACTCATATAAATATATATGTTGGATTTTCTCTTCAATCTTCTCTGTGTCTTAGTCTCTCTTTCATATGTTTAATCTTCATATCTCTCTGGGCTACATTCTGAGAAATTTCACCAGGTAACCAAGTCAACATTCTTATTTAATCTACTTTTCGACCTGCTCATTGATTGTTTTTATTTCAAGAATCATAAAAAAAATTTAATTTCTAGAAGTTTTAAGTGATGATTTTTCAAATCAGCTTGCTCTCTTTTTCATAGTCTTTAATTCTTTTCTTGTGGTTTCTATTGGTATACAGTTTTAACTATATTAAATATACTTTTTATTTTCTGTTTCAAATTATTTCATTATTCTCTTATATATTTTAAATGTTTCTTATATTTGCTGTATCTCAGGTGGATCATTTCCTTGTGAATTTTTTGATATTTAATTGTTATCTTCCAAAGCAACTATTTATTTCAAAGGTCTTTTGTGCAGCATAGATTATGGAAATATCTCTTCAGAGTAATTTTACACTTACTTTTTCCAGTGTGCCATAAGTAGCCCCAGGAACAATTTTTTAAACATCTTTATTGATACTATAAAATTTACTAAAGTTTATAATTCAATGGCCTTATTATATTCACAGAGTTCTGCAACTACCACCACAATCTAAGATTAGAAAAGTTTATCATCCCAAAAAGAAAGGGTGTATCCATTAGAAATTGCTTCTCAACCCATCCCCTTCCCCAAGAAACCACTAATATACTTTCTATCTCTGTGGATTTGTCTAGTCTAGATTTTAATACAGTATGTAGTCTTTAGGCTTTCTTCATTGAGCATAATGTTTTAAAAGTTCATCTATCTATGTTGTAACATGTATCAATTCTTTATTCCTTTTTATTTCCAAATAATATTCCATAGTATAGATATACTTATATATTCTTTCATCATGTTGTTTATTCTTTCATCAGTTGATGGACATTTGGGTGGTTTTTACTTTTTGACTTTTATGAATAGTGCTGTTATGAATATTCATATACAACTTTTTGTATGGAGGTATGTTTACATTTCTCTTTGAGTATATACGCAGGAGTGGAATTACTACACCATATGGTAGCTCTGTGTTTAGCATTTTAAGGAACTGCCTATTTTCTACATTGTTTGCAGCATTTTACATTCCTACCAGCAGTGTGAGGGTCCTAATTTTTCCACATCCTTATCAACATCTGTTTTTATTGTAGCCATTCTACTGAGTGTGAAGTGGTATCTCATTATAGTTTTGATTTGCATTTCCTTAATAGCTAATGATGTTGAGCTTCTTTTTATGGGCTTATTGGAATTTTGCATATCTTTTCTGGAGATATGTCTATTCAAATCCTTTCCACACTTTTAAATTGTGTTATTTGTATTTTTATTATTGAGTTATGTGTTTGTATTTCTGGTTACTGGTTTCTTATCATATAAGATATTGACAAATGTTTTCTCTCATTCAGTGAGTTATCCTTTCACTTTCTTGATGGTCTCAGGATTAAATGAGGTAGTCTGAGCAACGATATTAGTAATTAGAATAAGTTAGTAGCCACTCATGAAATTACGATGTTAATTTTATTATTATTCAGTTATACATTGGATTATGTGTGTATGATTTACCTTGAGAGTTACTTAAATACTTAATATTTCTTATTCCATAGGAAAAAAATGCATTCTGAGTTCCAAATAACTAATTTACAAGTGGCTTTTGAAATAAAAAGGAAGTGGTGTCTGTCATTCTATATTATACATAAGGCTCTATTTGCTTTAAGGCAAAAGCAGTTAGGCAAATATAAAGGCAGGTTATGTTGTAGTGAAGCATGCAATTTCTAAATGTTTTCCTGCTCTCATTGTGATGATACATTCATGGAAATGCATGATTTGAATAAATGATTTTTAAAATCTCAGAAGAAAGGTTTCAGAGAAATTCTTTAACTATTTTATTGCAAAAATAATTAGCTATGGGAAACTCTCCAACTCCAATTATTAATGCACAGAAATGATGCAACAAACCACAATAATCTTGAGAACATTTATCTTTAATTCTTGAGACGGACCATTCTGCTTCCATTTCTAATGAAGGGGCAATAAGATAAACACGTATTTCTAATATTTTTATTTTAAAGCTCTGATTTTATTCACACTGATGATAATGTTATTTTAAATGTTTATGAAATATATTTTTAAACTAAAATTTTAAACATTTAAACTTTTTCTTGTCAAAATATTTTTCTTTCTGGAACGCTTTTCCTGTTTTGTGTGTTGTCAAATACATTTTGAGAAGCAATAAATCAGTATTTTAACACCAAAACTTATTCTTCCAAATAAATATTGCAATAAAACATTTATTACAAATCAGAGGTTTTCTTACAAAACATGAGTGATTTCACATAGTCCCAAAATATCTTCTAGCCATACAGCTTTGATTACCTTCGTCTTACCTGGTGAGAGGGCTAACACGCTGGATATCTGTATTAAATATCTATGGGGTTTATTCAGGAAAGAAGACAAGCAAAAATCAAGGTATACAATGTGCTTAGTTTGTATGAATTTGTAGATATGTCTTACTCCATCAATTAGAACAGGTGCTAAGCCATACATCTCATAACTGTATGTACCACATTGTATAAACATAATTTTTCTTAGCTTCAACACAAACATTTTACAGAACATAAAACTTTGTTTTATATAACATGCTGAAATTATTTTATATATTTTTGAACTTGTGTTTTGGTTGAAAATTGATCCAATTTAAGCATACTTCCAACTTATTAAAATAGATATTTGGTTTTGCATAATTCTGTAGGTTTGATGTTGTAGGATGAAGCTTTAAGCATGCTGTTTCAAGAAGATGAACAGCTGATATAGTCTGCCTTAGCTGTGTGAGCTTATTTCATAAAGACTTGTTTTGCTATGTCGCATTTCCCAATAGATTTTAATCTTTTTATCATCATTTAATCTTTTAAAATTTTTACAAGTGATGTTTTCATTATTATGTTAATTACCTTCTAAATAACATATTTTTCCCCCTGTAGAAATAATCTACTCATTTTCACATTTAGGTGAAAGTGTAAGATTTTTGTTTTAAGCATACCTGTTTTTGCAGCTCATTCACTTTTATATCATCCATTACTTAAAAGTTTCCTTTGAGTTGTTTTATGTCAAATGACAGTAGTATCACAAAATAAATATCAGGGTTTTTAATTAAAAATATGTAAGATTCAATAGTCTCTCAATTAGTTATTGAAAAATAAAAAATGCCATTCTCCCCAAAATGACAAGAAGAAAAACCTCACTGAATTTATCTCAGAAGTTTTCTGTTAAGGTAAAAGGAAAACGTATCACTGCCTGCATTCCTTCCATTACAGTGAAAATTTAATTTCTGACTCATCCCCATAGGGATTTTGAAAATGTTGACAATTTCCTAAACTCCAATAATTAAAAATTAGTCCTAAAAAAATCTTAAGTGTTTGTGATAAATTAGCAGAACTGCAAGAATAATGTCAAGCACAAATACAATATATAAGTTTTTGTCACTTGCTAAATTTTCTGGGAAGATTCTCATTGGTATTATAGTTTACCTATCAGTTTTTCTGTTATATGTGTTCACAGAAAGATTTTGAAATCAGTGTGAGGTAATGGTTGAACATAAGAATTGAGAGTAAATATGACTCTGTTTTCACTTTAAAATATCTTCATTCTTCAGATGATTTACTTTAAATTTTACACAAGCTCTGTATATGAACAACAGATTGTGAGGGCATACTCTTCTTAGTGTAGATTTTGCTGTGTTTTCACAATCTAAGATTCCAGTTATCAAGTAATAAAATAGCTAGCCTCTCTGGTTGCAGAGATAGCTTTATGCTGTAAATCAGTGCACTAGCTTCTTGTAAACTGCTATGAAGCCAGACAGCCTGGAACAATTCAACACCAAGAGAGCTGTGAATTTTCTCTATTTATCTTAATAAAGTGTTAACTTCAAAATATTTAAGTGCTTGCAGTTTTATTCCAAAATAAAAATGCTCAGATCCAGTTATGGAAACTTAATTAAACCACTTTTCATTTTTCAGTGTCTTTCTTAGGTTCTGCTATTTAACTACTACTGTAAAAAAAGGGTTCTCTAGAACTGATGACAATAACTGGTAAAATAAATTTCTGAGCATAAACACAAAAATGATTTTACTATACTTCCAAAGATTTTATCAATAATAACAACCTTGAATTTTTCTATCGTGTAATAAAACTGCAGTATTACTACAGAGTTAGACATTGGTATAGAACAAGAACTGAACTTGGTTATAAAGCACTGGGACTCGAGTGAGATTTTTCTGGGTTGTAAAGAATTAATAAACAGAAACTTTAATTTTAAAAAGTCAGGAGACCAGAAGAGGGAGCTCTCACACGGAGCCGCAATAGATAGTGAGGCTCAACAAGAACAAGATAGATTCCTCCTCCTTCAGCAAGGACTCAGCCAATGAGAACTGTCGCAAGTCAGCCAGTGAAAAGCCATGGACTCTTTGTTTACCATAGCCCTCCCAACTTCCTTTTCCCCTTCTTCTCTTCTCATTCCAGGAGGTAATTTTGCAACCCTCCCTCAAAAATGGGAAGACTGGATGCTATCTTCCTTGATGATTGCATTTCAAAGAGATGCCTTCCAGTTTCCTTGAGAGAGACCTACTTGGGTCATAACGCTGGTAAGAGTCTTATTTAGCTTCTAAAAGATTTACATACTTTTCAAAGTAACAAAGAAAGAACTTACAATTACGGTTTTCCAAAGTAAGTTTTCTAAGAAAAGGGGTGAGGGAAGTCTCTTAAGTCTCTTATTTTTAATTTATTTTTGCACTTACAGTAGAAGTAAGAAATTGGAAATGGAAAGGGGAAAAGCAAAGAGAAAGTCTCTGCCATGTATCATCAGACTTAAGATGCAGAAAATATAAGTGGCTAAAGAGAGAAATCAAGGATATTTGGTTTTAAACTACTTATTAATAAGTAACATCAAGGCAGACAGTTTTCATTATGAAAGAAAATATATATCATAATGTAAAAAATTTTAAATTTTAAGAAATATTTACCATTTATATCTAATGTAAGTTTAGCCTAATAAAATGATGCTTACATATGTGAAAAAAAAATAGAAGAAAACTTTCTTTACTTGTGTCCAGGCTCCAGTATTCATTGTTCCAAGAAGGTAACTGGAAGGTAAGCTAAAAAGAATTTCACTGGGAAGATCTGTACAAGCTTTACACAAACCCATTTCCTGGAACATACTCTGAGGAAAGAAGAATGCATGGAAGAATAAGAATGAGAAACATTTCATTTGCATCCCTGTGTAGGAGGTTCACAAACTACATTTTCATATTAAAGTCTCTGTGAAGTCCAGCTTTTGAGGAATCCTTTTAATTTTTTTTTTTTTTTTTGGAAATAACATAGACTATCCAAATTAGAACAATCTAATTTTTTTTTCAGAGCTTGCTATAGCAAAAGAGTCATCTACTATCACTTGTCTGCTGCCTTTAGATAAACAAAAATTTAAAACAGTACAAAATATTTGAGTCACACTTCTCCTACTCGAGGACTTCCTATAATTGCTTTATTTCTTTCTCACATTGAAAAATGCTGTAGCAAAGGTTAAAACCAATCTGACAAGTGGCTTAAAATGAGTTGATCTTTTATTTTATTGGATATTTTGGTTTGGTGGCTTGAATGCCATAGAAATCTTTCTGTTGTTTTAAATCCAGGAAATTTACATGAAAATGTCATAGTATTAACAAGTCAGAGCCAATTTTAATTAGAATACAATGTCCACCTTCAATTTACTGAATCAAAATTTTTTATCTCAGGAATTTTTCTTCATTTATATTTTTAACTCTATTTTCTGTTCAAATCGCTTTATTCTCCTCTACACGGACCCCAGGTATGTGTATAATAGGTCTACGTTGGCAAACTTCTACATCTATCTCTTTCTAATTGTTTAAATGTTTTTTTCTTTTCTATTACATTTAATTTAATATGCTGAAATTTGTCCTTCTTTTAGGTAGATTTGTTTTCAATTGTGTGGATGATTCAACTGTTGCATCACTTATTGTGGTTTTATTTTTGTCTCCACTTCTTTTGTTGTATTATTATTTCTCCTCTGATTCCTATATTTCTGTCTTGAAATCTTCACACATGGAGGGCTTTAAACAATTAAAATTCTTTTTTTAATTTAAAAAGCTATTTGATTCTATAGGAAAATACTTAACCAAAGTTTTTATCTACTCCATGTTAAAATATTTTGTAGGCCATCTTAGTTTTCAGCGTTTTATATTCTTTTATGACTTTTTCCCTTACATGTCCCTTTTACATTTCTGCATACCTTTGAATGTGAGAAGTTCTTTCTGGCCCCAGATGTTTACAGAATTTAATGTGGGAAGAGACCGGAAGATTACTTTAGGCTAACATGATGAAGGGTGTGGTAAACTTCTTTGCTGCAAAAATGGAATATATATATAGGGTTTTTTTCCTTCAACTCCAATTCCCTTGCCAATCCATGAGGGCTAAGACACTCAGGAAGGCTTCTTCAGCCCATGCACTTGGTCTTGATGTCTAACGCAAGAGTTAATTTTCCACTGAGTGGTACCAAGCACTATGGAAACCTGCTACTCTGACAGCTTTGCTCATGATCAGAAGTAGTTGCTAATCTTTCCAAACTTTCTCTCTTAATGTAATCGTTCTCAATATTTCATCTCCAATGTCCAATGCAGTTGGTATCCTTTATTAGTGTGCTTTAAAGTTGGGGGTTTTTAGTGCTAATATAATCTAAAATAAAATTACTATTTCTACTTCTCATTTTCTTTGTTAGAAGTGGGCAGAGATTTTGTTCCTACTCCAGATTAAAAGTGTCTTTGTTGTGCATTTTTTAAGAATAAATCTTTCATTTTTTTAATTTTATCTATAATTGTTCATTGATTCATAGTCCATCACTCTAGAACCAATGTGAGCAATTTATACTTCCCTAGAAAATTATCGATTTATCTATTTCAATTAGCCTTTGAATTTTATTGGTGTAAGTTTTTACAGAGCATTATTTTATACACATCTAATAATCTACATCTATGATAGGTAACGTTATTATTTCTGATATTTTTGTAACATCTTGACTCACTCTGAAGATGTTAACTCTGTGCCTTTTAAAGTCTTCTGTTTGGTGTCTAAAATATTGAGATTAATTTCTTCAAAAATTGGGTTTGGTGACATGTTAATAAAGCATATTTTCCTCAAACTTTTGGTGATGTTTTTGCTAGTTCCTTATAATTTTGTTGCTAATTTCTGTTTGCCTGGCTGTGGATGTATGTTCTGATACCAGAGCAGGCCTCAGGAGACCGTGGGCATAAAGTGCTGGTAAACTCTGCTTGAAATTTCTGTCTAATTATGTCTGGTTTCCGTGATGCAGGCACTGACCCTCGCCACTTTGCTCTGAGGGCAAATGCAGCTGATGCCCAGAGAAGGAGAGGGCTCCATCCAGCTATTCCGCATGCATTCACTCAAATAATCGCTTCTCTGGGGGGCTCCCCAACTGTTCTAATGTGTTGCTCTGGACTTGAATCATCCTTTGGTAAACATTTCACATCTGCCCCTCAGTCCTCCTCCTAATGTCTTTTGAGCTGTAGTTTGCATGAGCCTCTTTTCTCTGTTTTATACACTTAACTAATTCTTCAAATTACATGGCTAATTAATAAAAGGTATTCTAGTTTTCCATCACCACTTTATATTTATCATTTTGTAAAATATATATGGCCATTTAAGGGTGATTTGGCTTGGAGAGGGTGCTTATATTTAGTCAGCCATCTTCATCCGATGTCCTTGTTCAGCACTTCCTGTGATTACTGATCTGAAGCCTGATTTTTTTCTCTGATCTGGGTTGAACTTTTCTAAGAAAGTTATATAGTATCTGTGTGGATTTATTTCTTCTAGAAATTTGGCGGTTTGTTTGTTCTGGTGATATTTTTGGTGAGGGAATTTGTCACTTGCAGAATGTTTTTTCCTTATGTGTTTAAGAGATGAGTCAGCTTGGGCTTCCCTGGTGGTGCAGTGGTTGAGAGTCCGCCTGCCGATGCAGGGGACACGGGTTTGTGCCCCAGTCCGGGAAGATCCCACATGCCACATGCCGCGGAGCGGCTGGGCCCATGAGCCATGGCCGCTGAGCCTGCATGTCTGGAGCCTGTGCTCCGCAGCGGGAGAGGCCACAACGGGAGAGGCCACAACAGTGAGAGGCCCACGTACCGCAAAAAAAAAAAAAAGAAAAAGAGATGAGTCAGCTTACAAAGCCCATAATGGGAGAAGGTTTACATAGTATAGCCAAGCTCAGTTTTTGACTCATGGAGAGTTAAAAACTTGTACTAATTATTTCGTTGCAAATGAAAAACAAAACAAAACAAAATTCATGTCAAGATGTCATAAGCAAAAATGGATTCGCTCTTACTACTGAAAAGTCTAAGAGTAGATGATCAGTTATCAACAGATCTGGAGATCAAACATTGTCATTTGGACTGATAACATATAGTCACCTATTTGCTTTAAAACTAACACAGGATAGTAAAAGACTAGTGAACAAATGGTTAGGAAAGCACTCTCTGGTAAGGTGACTTTTCAGCAGACACCTGAAGGAAGAGAGCGAGTTTCATGGATATTTGGAGAAGAGAATTTCAGTGTGTTTAGGATGTTTCAAACCCAGCAGAGGGTCAGTACATTTTAGCAGAGAGACAGGAGAATATTTGAATGTAAAGGTGGAGGTGGTGAGAGGCCAGATTATATTTTTCTGAGTGTGATGAAAAACCATTGAAAGATATTGCAAGGGGAAGTGACATTTTCTGAATATATTTTTTAAAGAATCACTCTGGATCTTATGTGGGTAATTGGATGTAAGAGGATAAGAATGATAGTTAGAAAGCTGTTGCTTTGTAACAATGAAAGATAATTGGCTTGATGGAGGTGGTGGCAAGTGCCTGGATTCAGGATAGGACATGATCTGAAGACAGAGGCAAAGGACTTACAGATTGGTTGTGGAGTGTTAGAAGAATAATTAAGGGCATCCTCAAGGTGGTTTAGCCTGAGTAATGAATTGCGTGAAGATGGTGTTGTTCACTGAGTTAGGGAATATTAAAAAGGAGCAATTTGGAGTTTCATAACATCCTGAGTTCTCTCTTGGGCCTGTTATGGTTTGAAAGTTGGAGATATCTTCTAGACATCTGAATGGAGATATCTAGCATGCATCTGAAAATATAAGTCTGGAATTCATGGGAAATAAGAATTTTGGAAATATAGCTCTTAGAGGCTGTTTTTTTAAAAATCCTCCCATCTCGTCTCAGATTTTGCTAAGTGAAGATTATTAGTGATGTTAGATGTCTTGTACCTATGAATTCCCTTCTGCTTGCCTGAAAGAAACCTTCTTTCAACTTCCAGTCATGTAAAACTGAAACGAGCTCATATAACTAGAAATTCAGAGGCATGTGAATTTCAGAATTAATTGATTCAAGGGCTTAAGGCTATCAAGTTTGCAGAATTTTTTTTTTAATCTGACATTCTGCTCAGTTACCACAGACTGGCTTCATCTTAAATCTGGTTCCTTTCTGGTCATGGAATGGCATCCAGGAGTAATTAGTCTACATGTTTCCTCACTTTGTATCAGGAAGATGGGAGGCTGATTTGTCATACTGTCACTACAGAGAGAGGAAAAATATCTCTCCCAGAAGTACCCATCAAATATCTTTTCATCTCTCCTTGGCTTGCATTGGGTCACATGCTCATTCCTGAATCTGTAATTGTGGCAAAGAGGATAGGATTTTTCTGAGGGAGGAATGAATGGTTTGATATAAAGGCTAATGGGCAGAGATAGAAAGAAAAGAATGTTTAATATAAGGAAAAGTTAAGGAGGAGATTTATCAAGATTAATGTTATTAGTATTTGTAAGTTTAATATGAATAGAATTGATTATCAGATTACTTGGAGTACATAAAAAATTCTTCATGGTCAGATATAAATGACAAGGCAAAAAGAATAAATTTCCCTTTCACCATTTCCTTACATTCTAATAGACTTACAAGACTCTGTTAAACAAACATGCCTCTAGACTTTGGACTCGTTTATACCACCTTAATATGAAAATAATTAGGAATGGTTCCTAATGGTTCCTAATGGTTTAGGAAAAGTTTAGGAAAATAATTAGGAATGGTTCCTAATGGTTCCTCCATCTGTTCTATTCCTTTGACTGTGCCAGACTTTGACACTGCACTCTGGGTTGAATATACCCTAATTAAACTGAAGTTCTTCAAATGTGATTACATGGTAATCATTTGTATTCCACTCTAATCATAGGAAAGATACTTCGGACTAATGTTTTACTATTGAGGACTAGATAAAAGTAGGGCCAGGGCTTCCCTGGTGGCACAGTGGTTGAGAGTCCGCCTGCCGATGCAGCGGACGCGGGTTCGTGCCCTGGTCTGGGAAGATCCCACATGCCGCGGAGCGGCTGGGCCCGTGAGCCATGGCCGCTGAGCCTGCGCGTCCGGAGCCTGTGCTCCGCAACGGGAGAGGCCACAACAGTGAGAGGCCCGCGTACCGCAAAAAAAAAAAAAAAAAGTAGGGCCAACACAAATGATATTTTATTCCCTAATTAATACGGTAGCTATAATCTATCATTGTAGGGAGAAAAGAAAAACTGTCATTTAGCTATAGAAATTCTCGTTGTTGTACACAAGTGAAAAATGGATAAGATACCCTCAATTTTCATCAAGGGGGCTCTATGATGTTGAATTTTCCATTTCCTGAAAAAAAAATGTATGAAGGTAATGAATAAATGCAGATTTTATTTAAACTAATAGAAGAAAGATCTGACAAAGGTACAAAATGTCTTTTTGTGTTAAAAATGCATTTTGAACCTAAAGCACATGGTTCTCAATTATTCCAAATAACCATGATGAATTTAAAAAAACATGCAACCTCCTAATCAATTTTCCATTATTCAAAACTATTCATTATAAAGGTTTTAAAAATGTGCCCATTTTTGATCACTCAAAAAAGATGGGAACAAAAGAGAAAAATATCAGATTACATACTGCTACCTGCTACCACACTCTCCAACTTTCAGAACTGGACCAGAGTCTTTCTAAAACGAGCCATCAACACAATTTTTTAGTCTAAGATTAAATAGATATAAAGTTCTATATGTGAGTAGTATTGCAGGATTTTCCAGGACATATCCACATGGTATAAAGCATAGGGCATTCAGAAAATGGGGACTCTAAACTCAAGGCATACAGTGTTAAGAAGTTACATTCGTCTACAGTGTTAAGAAGTTGAAAGTTCCCCTTTGACTAATCTATTCTTCATGTCTGTTCATTTCCAGCAGGTCTTTCCCTCTTATTTTTCTTTATCTCTCTTCTGTGTGTGCTGCCTCAATTATACTTGTATCAATCTGAACATAGACCAAGTTCCTTACTTCCTGTGATCTCAATAACTTTACCTTATTAAAGATTTTTGTTTTGAATGGGTGAATGAAGGACAGCACAGGCATCAAAAAATGACATCTCTTCAGGGAATCATGCATACCCTCTGGCTTTTTGCTGGTTCCTTCTCAATTTCTCCCTCTTCCCACCTCTACAGAGAAACTTGAAGAACCAACCATTTTCTTAGGCAACGTGGTTCTTCCCACACATTGGCACCTGGGGATCTTGGGGGGTTTTTGGTTTGTTTGTTTCTTTGTTTTGCTTTTTCTATAAACGGTTTTGTCAGAGAATCTTATTCTGAATTAACTCATGTTCATGTTGTGAATGCAGGCTTTTTTCATCTCAATATATATCTTTGGTGTAACTTAACTGAAGATTATCTCTGTTGAGACAGCCTGTCTCAATCAACCCTGTGCCTCTTAGACACTATGAGTTACTTACGTGCCTCATGGCATGGTCCAGCAGAGAATATCCCACTCTTCATGATAAAATCATGGCCCTTCTTGCTTAGTGCAGCCTTGCTTCACACATGTGTATCCCTGTAATGTTAAGTAGGCTTTTAGGCTGTTATTTTCTG
This sequence comes from Lagenorhynchus albirostris, assembly GCF_949774975.1. NCBI lineage: Eukaryota > Metazoa > Chordata > Mammalia > Artiodactyla > Delphinidae > Lagenorhynchus > Lagenorhynchus albirostris. The sequence goes on from NC_083102.1 coordinate 26,125,498, forward strand.
TTTCCAGCCATTCACTTTTTCCTTAGTGTGTGGTTTGTCCCTTAGTATTCCTCTCAGACAGGGCTTTTCACTGAATTTCGTTTGAAGAAAACTGGAAGTCATATGTAAATTTTTTAAAATACTACTAAAATACATGTTATTGGGCAATCTCTTCAATAGACATTGATTTTTTTCCCCAATTTGTGATACTCAATATTATGTCTAAAAAGATCTCTGTTGTTTTCCTAATATGCACTGTGATTACATACCTATTACATATTTAAATTTATACTTGAAATATAAATTTGTTTGAGATATCTTGGTTCAACTGTATAACAATATAAAAATTTGATGCTTTAGAAATAGGATTTTATACATTTATTGAGATGTTCAATAGGATTGGACAGAAATGCTATTGAATTATGAGGAAATGAATGCTAAACAATGTAGCCTAGATATTACTGTTGGGAAATCTCAGGAATAAGTAGAACATGATATTGTCAAGCTGTTGGGATGCAACATGATAACAAATGCTTGCAGGAAGATAGTTGATTGCAATAGGAATGGGTTAATGGCCCCACAATTAATGAAATGCAAAGGAAATAAAATTGAAGTGTTGGGTGTCTAGAAAATTCAGTTCAAAATTTCAACATTAAAAAGTAAATATTAAAAAGCAGTTTAAAAATGCTAATAAGAGATAAAAAGTACCAGAAATTTGTAGATTTAATTTCTTTCATTTTGGTCAATTACTGAGAATAACAGCACTGAATCCTTATATTTATGCTTTTCTCAATTAAAAAAATTCTTTTAGTGCTCATTATTTATTAGTGAGAATCTCATTTTAACTTTTCTTAAAAATTGAAAATTTTTACATTGTAGATTTTATACCAAAACTTTCTTCTCCGCATGTTTAAAAATTATAATTTGTAATAGCTATTACATTAATTATTAGTCTTGGAGTAGCTTTTTATGCTGCTTCAATGGATGTAGAAAAACAATAATGGATTGTTTTGGCATTATATGAGTTCAGTAACCTTGTCTAGTTGATTCAGTTTCTTTTTTTTCTCCTTTTATTGTCTTAAATTATGCTGTATTTCATGTTCAATTTTCTTCATTGGTAGGACAAACTAATTGCTAATGTCAGGGAAAGAAGTATAGGATCTGGAGCCAGATGCATCCCCAGCTCTGCCACTAATTGGGAGGTTGTGAAGAAGAAACAAGACTGGAAGTTACTTGGATATGTAGGGAACATCTGGGTTCTAGAGTAATTGAGAACAATCACAACAAAAAAAGCAGTTATGTACACTTCTGTTAGATATCTGCATCACAGTGGGATATGGACATTTACAGGCTAAATAGGAAAGAAAAAAGAAAACTTTGAAAGGTTCAGTTGATGGAGGATAAGAGAAAAACTAAGAACATGTGGTAGTGTTACCAAACTCAAACTTGGCTGCTCATTGCTCAAGAATCCAATACTGAGAGGCAAATATTGGGTAAAAGGAAAGATAGCATTATTGAGGAAGCTAGCAGTCCTGGGGAGAAGGTGAACTTATGGCCAAAGAACCAACTCCCAACTCCCTAGGTTTTGCTTGGAGATTATACAGGGTAAAGAGGAAAAGGGCTACATGCTGAGGAGAGGGTTTGGGGGCACATGATCAGTACATGGACATTCTTCCAATTGGTTGGTGGTGAGGTAACTGGGCATCAACATCATCAACCTTCTGGTTCCAACTGGTTTGGGGGTCTACATGCTTGTGGGCAGCATACAGTTAACATCTTCCACCTGGTGGGCGTTTCACTATCTGCAAGACAGCTCAAAGGATATGGCTCAGAATGTTTTCTATAGCCTTTAAGGAGGAGCCAAAGGTTCTTAACTTTGTTTAATGGCTAAACCATCATTATTTTGTCTTATTTGACTATTTTCCTTTGTTTCTGCATTTTCTCATTTCTCTGATTGAATTTATTGTTTGGCTAAAGGTTTTCTACAGACAAGAAGCAGGTGAAGGACATTGGCGGTGGGGGGTGGGGGGGTGGGTCCTGTCCCTGGAAGGCCTCATAGGTGCCTGCTCAGTTACAGTAGCAAAATGAAAATACTTTTTAAAAAGATGAGTAAGGGGGCTTCCCTGGTGGCGCAGTGGTTGGGAGTCCGCCTGCCGATGCAGGGGACGCGGGTTTGCGCCCCGGTCTGGGAGGATCCCACATGCCGCGGAGCGGCTGGACCCGTGAGCCATGGCCGCTGAGCCTGCGCGTCCGGAGCCTGTGCTCCGCAACGGGAGAGGCCCGCGTACCGGAAAAAAAAAAAAAAAAAAAAAAAAAAGATGAGTAAGAAAGACTAAAAAGTATCCTTTTGGCTTAGCAACAAAGAGGTCTTCAGTTATCTTGGAAAGGCAATTTCAGTGTTAATAGGGTAGAATTGGGGGTGAAATGGAATGATGGAAGCTAGAGGTGAGGAAAGAGAAAATTTTTTCCTGAACATTCATTTATTCAACAAATATTTAGCACCTACAGAACTGCTCAAGTTTTATGCATACAATAGTAAACAATTCTCCTTGCCCTTAGTAAGCTTAGGCTGTGGAAGAATGTGTTTAAATGCCAACGGCAAATGTAAAAAATTAATAAACAGAAACCTCAATTAAATAGAGTTGGGAAACCAGAAGAGGGAGCTCTCACACCCTGCTGACCTCAACAGGAAGAAGAAAGACTTCTTTCCTGGCAAAGACTCAGCCAATGAAAAGCCATGGACTCTTTGTTTACTAAAACCCTCACAACTCCCTTTCCCCCTCTGTATCAGCTTTCTTCTTCCCTTGCCAGTCTGGGTCTTGCATGTCTCCCCCTGGCTGCAGACCCTGAGTTGCCATGCTCTGCTGGTCCCAAATAAACCCATCTTTGCTGGAGAATTATCCGGTAGTTTCTTTGTTTCAGATCAACACAAAGAATAAGAAGGAAAAGTTGAAAATAGGTTGAGAGAAGATATGTAATTTATGACAGGTGAAATGAACATGGCAAGGATCCAGGGCCAAGGTGGAGGGCTTCACTTAGGCAAGAACAGTTTTTATGAGCTGGTAGAGACCAGGGTAGGAACAAGGAGAGGATCTAAGCCTTACTTAGGAAAGTTTTCCTCTAATGGCCAGCTGCTGAGCTCAGACTGTTACCACAACTGGTGATATATGAATCAGGGGAGGGAGAGAAAGGGAAGATGGACTAACACCAAGTGCTTCCTGCTGAAAAAAATACTTTCTTTAAATATAGTTAGCTATTTCTTCCTGCAAATATATATGTACGGCAGATATTTTAGTCCAAATAGGCTTGGAAATATTTATGTAATTCTTCATTTCATTATAGTTTTGGACTGAGGTGGTTTCGCTTAAATCAAATGACTGGAGGCATAAATCAGAAATTAGCAGAGGATTCACATTTAACAATGTCTCCTTAATTATAGCACAAAATCATAGCCCTATAAACAAAGTGGTTAATCAAATCTGTCTGAAAAGTAGCATTACTCATTGGTGGAATTATTTCACTGTAAAAGCTGCATTTGAGCGCTTCCTTTTAGGGGGAGAGAAATGGAAGCTAAAATAAGGGCCCTGCCCACAGGAACTTCCAGCCTACCAAACGGAATCTTAAAACCCGCTCTGGTTTTGGAAAGGCTTTTCATTGGCTACAGGATTTAGGAGCCACAGAGCATAGCGTCCCCGTCTCCCACCGCCGCGCACACCCCTCCCCCACACGGTTTGCACAAAATAGGCGGGGCGGGGCTAAGGGGAGCGGAGGAAATTCGGGGAGCGGGAGAAGTACAGCCGCCTCACGCTTCCCCAGGTACCGCACCCTCTAGGTGTTCCGTGAAACTTCCAGGGCATTTTAGGCCTGGAAACCGTCTCGCAACTCGTCCTTCCAAGCGCCCAGGAGCAAGGGGCAGATTACCCCCGCCTACCGACTGTGTACGCATGCGTAGGACTGGGTTGCTAGCGTGCGTGTGACGTCACGGGCGCGCCAGTCTGAACTCTTCCGGGTTTCTGTTTAGAGCGCTGGTCAATTTCCAAGTACGTTTGGAGTTCGTTGCTTGGGTACAAGGTGAGTCGGGACCTGAACCAGTATTATGAAGAGGCTGATTTAGTTTAGATAAAAATTTGGAGAAGTTATTGCAGAGAAACTGTTCGTACTTGTCTTTCTTGTGAGCTTGCTGTGTTGACCATCTTGCTTGGCGTTTTGTGAGCAGCTGACTTGAGTTAATGCAGGACCCCCGCCCTCTAGACGGCCAGCTGGCTTGGAGAAGCTTGGTGGGCACACACTAAAATTAAATATCGACACTAGTTCGTGTCCCAGGCAAGAAGTTTGAGAAAAAAGATTGAATCTGCAATGCACAAGTTAACATCAGTTCAATAGTCGTTTCTTCCGATTGCATCGGGGCTGGAGGGGGGGAGGCAACTGATATATTTTGGAGTAATAAGCTTTTCGTGCACAATTTGCCCACACAATATTAAAACTGCCAAAGGGATTAAAAAACAAACCCAAAACTTTTCAACCTCCCTTCCCTTCCCCATAGTTTGTACATTTTAAAGCACAGTGGTAAAGGCAATTGCTAGTGCAGTGTGTACAGATCCTAAAACTGGCTTTTAGAAGTAGTTCTTTAAATATAAAACTAAATAAAAAAGGGTTAAGTTTCAATGCCTTAGGAGGATGCGTGTATTGATCCCTGTAATAAAATTATAGCATAATCCATCCTTCCTCCCTCTCCCCCAACAGTGATGACTAACTTAAAGGAAAGGAAAAGCAAAACTAAATCAAAGAAGCTTAAAGCAAATTATTGACTACATTTTGGATAAAACACTGGGCTTTGTGTTTTCAGCAGTAAGCTATCAACTTCCCTAACTGAATTTGCTTTCCACGGCACTGTGAAGCAGATCTGATATGCCACTTGAATTAATAAAAGAAGTCAAAGGACTGCCTGAAGTTGATCTGCTAAGTAAATTACACAAAGTAGATTTCAGATACCTACAGCCAGGTTGTGATTATAGCAGGAAATATATCGAGGTAAGAATTTTCATAACTCAGAATAGTTGTCTTTTGTTTTCAGCAGTTGGATTGTCAAGTGCCTAGGTGTGGTTTTTCTTTGAATTTCTCTTGCTTGTGGGTAACTGAGCTTCTTGGATCCACAAGTCAATGTTTTTCATCAAATTAGGGATATTATTGGCTAATGTTTCTTGGATTTTTTTTTTTTAGTATATTATTACTCATTTCTCCTTCTGGATGTCGGTTACATGTATGTTTGTATGTTGGACTGTTTGATACTGTACTTCTGGTCTCTGAGGTAGTTTGTTTTTCTTCAGTACTATTTTGTTTTTGTTTTCTTTTTTGGCTGAGGGATTTTCAGATTGTGGAATTTCTATTGTTCTGTCTTTAAGTTTACTGAACTTGTTTTTGGGTTATATCCAATATTGTATGCATATTTAGTGAATTTTTAATTTTAGTTATTGTATATTTAAGTTTTGGACAAAGTTAAGAATGCTGGGAAGGAGGTAAGGGACTTACTGATAAAATGGGTCTGATAGTAAAAGAAGGAGAAATAATGCCACACTTCAGTTTTGCCCTTCTAATCAATATTCTCCATGTAGACATTTATCTTTTATTCCTTTGTTTATTTTCCATTTTCCTTATATTTTGTTTCATATGAAATAGAGTATTACGTATTACAGTTGGTCTTCTCTACTTCATTGAATTTAAATTCCTAATCAAATGCTTGTTAGTATTTGTAAACTCATTTTGCATTTGGTTGATTCGGATGATGTTTCTTGCATACTTGTATTTATTAATAAAGTGCTGTGATTAGATTCCTTTTCTTTGTGACAAGTCATTAATACTAATTATTACTGAGCTGTATCTAACTTTATCATTCTTCTCTTATTTTGTGTGTTTGATATAGAAGCATTTAAATGAAATATTTTTTAAATTCTAGTACTTTTATTAGTGTTACTAAAATAAACCCTTTTATATATAAGTAAAATGTCAGTTTGAATTCTTAAATTCCTTTGTCTAACCTGCACGTGTCTGTAGATATCTCAAGAAACATATTTATGTTTCTTGAATTTTATTAAATACATTTTACTGTGAAATTCATTGTTTTTACTATACAGTTCTGTGAGTTTTGAGAGATATATAAAAACGTATAACTACAACCATAATCAAGCTATAGAACAGATGATCACCCTCCCCCCAAAAATTTTAGAGTCAGCTGCTACCCTAATTTCAATCCCTGGCAACCACTTTTGACCAGTTTTCTGAGAGTATACAGTATTCTTGCCTTTCAAGAATGCCATGTAAATTGAATCATACAGTATGTAGCCTTTTATTTTTTTAATTGAAATATAGTTGATGTACAGTATTATATGTTACAGGTATCAGTAGGTAGCCTTTCGATTCTGGCTTCTTTCACTCAAGACATTTGAGATTCTTCAGGTTGTTGAGTTTATCAATAGTATTACTTTTTTTTTTTTTTTTTGGCGGTATGCGGGCCTCTCACTGTTATGGCCTCTCCCGTTGCGAAGCACAGGCTCCAGATGCACAGGCTCAGTGGCCATGGCTCACGGGCCCAGCCGCTCCGCGGCATGTGGGATCTTCCCGGACCGGGGCACGAACCCGTGTCCCCTGCATCGGCAGGTGGACTCTCAACCACTGCGCCACCAGGGAAGCCCAATAGTATTACTTTTTATTGGTTGCTAGAATTCCATCACAGTCTGTTTATCCATTCCCCAGTATAGCAGTACTTGGATTCTTTCCAGTATTTTGTAATGATGAATAAAGCAAATTAAAAAATTTATTCTAATTTTTACTTGTATCTTGGTATTATAATCTCTTTTGGCTTTTCTGTGTAACTGTTTTTCTCTCGTTTCAGGGAAAACTCTCACTTATCTCTTCTTTAACTTATGGTGGAAACAGAAGAGCTGTTTTGAAGATTGGACTACAAGGTATATAAGAAGACCATTTCTGCTTAACTTTTTGCTTGTAATCTGGAAATGGGTAACTTTGTGTATGTATACATACACACATAAGCACAAAAATCATTTCTAGTGTAAAAATCTATGGAATGAAAAGTTATTCTTTTCCTCTCTAAATTTTTTTCTCCGAAGTCTATCCTCTCCCCATTCTCCCATTGCTTCTGTTATACTTCAGATTCCTTTAACGTCCTATCTAGACTATTACAATAACCAACTCATCCCCCTACTTCTAGTTTCACTAATGTGACCCAAACAGCTTAGCAAATTTTAAGAAAATGCTACTTTCAGCATGTTATTTCTTACCCAAGTGTAGTTACATGAGAGAGAATTCTTCTTCCTAGTAACCCTTAAATAATCCTGGTAAGAGTTTAGAATACTTGGGGACCAAAGTAAATCTCATCTGAAGTCTGAAATTAGTTGAATGAATGAAGAATGGTCTACAGCGGTGAATGGGAAACAAACTTTGAACCACATTTCTACAACTATTGAAAACCAGATATATATCAGACACTGTTCTAAGTACAGGGAATATAGCAGTGACCAAAACAACGTTCTTGCGTTCATGGAGTTTACATTGTAGGGGAATAAATAAATTCAGCAAATAATTATATAAAGTAATAATTGATAGAAATGTGGTTTGTAGACAAATAGAGCAGGATAAGGTGGTATGCCTGATGTATTATCCTTTTATATATTCCTAGGTATGATTTGCTAATATTTTGTTAAATTTATGAAAAATATGATAGGAATCTGTCTTTTCCTGCAGTGATTGGTAATTTATGTTTCTAAGGGAATTTATCAGGTCATCTTGGTTGTCAGATATATTGGCGTAAAGTCATTCATAATATACTTTTTATATGCTTTTAATGTTGGTAGGATCTGTAGTGGTGTCCCATTTCACTGATTTGATAATTTGAGACTATTTTCTCTCTCTCTCTCTCTCTCTCTCACTTTTTTTTCTGATCATTCTGGCTAGAGATTTATTTTACTGATCTTTAAAATCGGCCTTTCTTTTCATTAATTTTTCTCTATTTTCCAGTTTTCAGTAACATTTCTTGTCTGTTAATCTGCTGTTAACTCCAATCAATGTACTATTAGCTTCTAATATTATATTTTTCAACTCTGGAAGTGCATCTTGAGTTTTTTCATATCTGCCAGTTCTCCTCATCTATTTTCTTCTACTTCCTTGAACATGTACTTTTAATAACTGTTCCAAAATCTTCTCTGGCAATCCTGTCATCGCTGTCATTTCTGAGTTTTTTTCTATTGATTCCCTGCCCCCGCCCCAATCCTTATGTGTTTTTCCTTTCTGTATGGTTGGCAGTTTTTTAACTGGATCCTGGACATTTAGAATTTTATATTATCAAATATTGGATTTATTTGTAATCCTTTAAATATTATTTGTCTTTGGTTTGGAATACTGTAAATTCTCTTGGAATCAGTTTGATTAGCTTTGGTAGGATGGATCTAGAGCAGCCTTTATTTGGGGGCTAATTTGCCCTTATCACTAAGGAAGTGCCCTTCTGACAAGTTTACTATGTGTTTTGTGAATGAGGATTCCACTCTGGCTGGTTGGAACCAGAACAGTTCACAGCCCTGTGTGAGTCTCAGAATTGTTCTGCCTGTTTCTTTCAAGTGGTTCTAATCCCTTTCCTCCCATGCTTTTGTAGATCAGTACTCAACCAAAGACCAGAAGGCACCCATCTCCAGAGCGCTCTTATCTATCTATGCTGCTGTCTTCCTTTCAGCACCATGTCATGCAGATTCTAGCTGCCTTGCTGTCCTCAAATCTGAACTCTTCTGAATTCAGTGAGGCTGTTGGGCTTTCTTTGGATTTTTACCTCCATTTTCTGCTGCCTGGAAACTCTTTCCAGGAAGTAAGCTGGGGCTATTGCTTTGTTTTGCATCTCAAAGAGATCACTTACCTGCACTTACTGTTGTCCAGTGTCTGAAAACTGTTGTTTTATATATATTTTCTTACTTCTCTAGTTGCTTTAAGGCCGGAGAGCAAATCCCGTCCCTGTTACTCTGTCATGGCCAGAAATAGACATTTGATAGGTCATTTAAGATATTAAAGAAGTAAGTTATATCTTGATTAGAAGCCATCGTGTTTTTGTTTTTAAGGAACATTAGTGTTTCAGTTTATGTATATACTTGTTTCGAGGAGTTGGATGAAAGAGGTAAGTGAAAGGAGGCAATAGACAGATGTAGTTGTTTCATTGCTGGTGATAAAGTAGCAGATTCAGGAGTTTTAAGTAACACTGCAAATTTTAGAAAGATCTTTCATGTACTTCATAGATACATGAAAGTCTGATATAAAGGCAGTTTCTTCGAGTAGTTGAATGTTTGAAAGCTTATATTAATGCGACCTCCCTCCGATGATATAGTAATTGAATCTTAGTATTTGGACTTGCTTCAGTGGTTCTAGGAGGTGGCCTCTGAAGAATGAAGATGATGGAGATTCTTTATCAAAGCCTAGAATATACAAATGAGATTACTGTAAAATGTTTGTTTCTTCTTTTCCTAGTAATTTTCATTGTCAAAATCACAAATAGCTTGGTTTTTACACACACATGCTCTTTTATTCTTCAATATGCGGGTGCTGGGGGAGAAGAACACACGTCCCTAGATTAAAACTTCATGTTCTAATAATTATAGATTACCAGAAGATCAGTAAAAATGAAGTATTTGGGGAGTGATATGTTATACACTATAAAAATTGAATAATTGTAACTTATTCAGTTCTTTTGATCATAACCATGTGAAAATAAATTGAAAGTGGTCATTATATGATGTTAATGTAGTATTTACAGAAATTTGTAAAACGTATTTTAGGTGCAACTAGTTATAATTTTGGTTTTAACACCTAGTAGCATTCTATACATTATTTTTATGATACTTAAGGTGTTAAGAGTAAACTACAAGTGAATTTTAAACGTTTTAATTACTCTTCTTCATAATTATATTTTGAATTATCTATAGTTTTTAGAATTTAGTTGTCATCAATTTTCTTGTCTAGAACACCTTTATATCTAAAGTGTTTCTCTATGTGTCTGTGTTTCTCCACAGAACAAGAAAATTCAAATTCGGATATCAACACCCTCAGTGTATTATTTTTTGGAAAATTAGCAAAGGACTGTGCTAAAGTTTTCTATGAAGGGGTAAAGTATTTTTATATTACTTTATCTTTTTTGCAGTAGCCTTAGAATTATTGAAGATGCTGTATTTATCCCATAGGCCATATTTTAGTGATTCATTATATATTTGTAGGTATATAAAAAATTATACTTAAAAAAGCAACATCTTTAAAATTGAACACTTGTAAGAGGTTAGTAAAACTTATCATTGACATAAAAAGGGACAATTTTTCCTCTCACTTAAGTTTAATTTTTAGTGTTCAATAGAATAGCTTAAAGATATATACATTTTCTCTTCACTTAATTAAAAAATAATTCTCACTAACTAAAAAATAATGAGCTATAACTCTGTATTTTTATAATATTTTCTATAATTGTTATAAAAAGAAATGCCTGCTAAATCCCCAACAAGATAATACCAAACCAAACACAACAGCATATTAAAAGGAGTAAACACAATGACCAAGGGGGATTTATCCCAGAAATGATGTTTGGTTCAACATAAGAAAATCAGTCATTGTAATATATCACAGTAATAGAGCAAAGGGAAAAAAACACAAACGATCATCTTAATTGATGCAGGAAAGGCATTTGAAAAATTCTACACACTTTCATAATCAAAACACTCAGAAAACTAGGAATAGAAGGGAACTTCTCAACATAGTAAAGATCAATTATGAAAAACCTACAGCTAACATCATAGTCAGTGGTGAAAGACTGAAAGCATTCCTCCCAAGGTTAGGAACAGGACAAGGATGCTTGCTTTCACCACTGTTATTCAACGTTGTACTGGAACTTCTAGGCAGAGCAACTAAATAAGAAAGAAATAAAAGACATCTAAACTGTAAAAGAAGAAGTAAAACTATCTCTCTTCTCAGATGACATGATCTGATATATAGAAAATCTTAAAGAATCCAAAAGAAAGCTACTAGGGCTAATACATGAATTTAGCAATGTTGCAGGTTACAAGATCAGCACACTAAAATCAGTAGCACCATCCAGTAGAACTGTTTGCGATGATGGAAATGTTCTATATCTGTGCTGTCAGTATGGTAGCCACTAGTCATATTTGGCCAATGAGCCCTTAAAATATGGCTAGTACAGCTGAGGAACTAAATTTTAAACTTTGTATAATATCATTTTAATTAAATTTAAATAGCCACATATGGCTAGTTGATACTGTATTGGACAGCACATCTCCAGAAATTAACCACTGTTTGGTGTATAATCTTACAGATTTTTTCTGCATGCGTATTAAAATGATTTAAAATTAACTTTCTGTAAGAATCTCATAACATCTTTGATGTTAATTGGAAATCCTCTAGATATTTGCAAAACCAGTTTTGGTAATTAAACAATATTGAAGCATATAGCTGTAAAACATTGTTGAGTCATTGATAAGTCTCCAAATAAGTTGCTCAGAGTTAGACAGTACTTCTATAATGATGTTGCAGGAATATTAGATATATGGTTTCAATCCTTTTTGATTTATGGTTGTTACTAACAAGTAAATGACGTGGGAAAAAACAATGGTTTCTGCAAAATGGCACAGTCAGATGAGATTGTCTGTACTCTGTCTCTTTTTTCATTTAGGTTCAGTAAACATTTATTAAGTGCTGACATTTTGCTTGACTCTGTGCTAGGCTCTGGAGAAACCAAAATGAATAAGACACAGTGCTTGACCTTATGGAGTCTACTATCTCTAGCCTAATGGAAAATCATTTAATGGTGGTAACTATAATAGAACTGGAATAGCAGCCTCAATAGGCTGAATCTGCCTGGAGGATTTGGGGAGAAACATCAAAGAGTAGGCACTTAGTTTTTTAGTGGAATATTTTATTTGTTAGTCTTTAAACTTTTTATTATGAAAAATTTCTAACGTATATATAAGTGGTAAGAATTGTATGATGACTGTCCCTATTCCAAATATCTAACTTCAGTTATCAGCATTCAGGCTCTTATTTCATCTGTTTCATCTTTTCATTTTACTGCCACAGATTATTTTGAGGCAAATATCAGGAATTATATAATTTAAATCCTAAAAATTTCAGTATGTAAAAGAGAAAGCATCCTAAAATTATATGTGTATGTGTATATGTATATATACAAATGAATACATACCATAGTACAATTATACTACTGAAATATTAACATCAGCTTTTATAAACCATGAAATATCAATGTATTCATGTATATATACACACATATCTATGTATATCTATGTGTCTTACTATCTATTTGAATAAACACAATTTCATCATTATGCCTAAATAATTTAACAGTAATTCGTCTATATAATCAAATATCAAGTCAGTGTTCCAATTTCCCTGATTATCTCATAAGTTATTTTTAAATTTATTTTCTTCTACCAGGAGGAGACTTTAGGTAGGGAACTCAGTGAGGAGACCTTAGCAGTAATTCAGAAGCTATTGTGGATGTATAAAGACCAAAACTAAAGCATTTGTTGAATTGACCCAGAATTGATTAGTTGTATATGTGTGTGTGTTTGTAGTTTGGAGAACTGACCTAAGAAAACTGTACGATTTATGTCAGAGAACGTTTTGCCTGTGTTCTCTCCTAGGAGTTTTTTGCTAAGTTTCTGTAAGGAGGTGGTAAATCAGTTAATTTTTTCTTAATTTATAATTTGAACAAAGAAAAGAATTAGTGTAGTGATTTTTTTTCTCAGTGAAAAGCTGTTATTAAGTCAGTGGTATATCTTAAAATCTTACTTCACAATTTGAAGAAATCAAATAGGAGTTGCCATGCAATTCATGAAATCGAATAGTTGCCATGCAATTCATGTCCAGAAATTCCTAGGACAGTTCATTAGACTGTTCTCTTCAGAATGATAACTAGACTAATTTTCGATGCAATTTTAAAAACTTTGAATGCGATATAGTTTTAATATGGTTGGTATGGCACTGTGAAGTTCTAGAGGCAAGTATACTAAAAAAGTACTATCTGACAGTCTTATCAAGAAAGGGGACTAGGAAATAAAGTATATAAAGCATGTGTACACACACACACAAACACACACACACACACACACACACACGCACACACACACAAAATCATACCTGCTTGAGGCCGTTTAGGTAGGGTAGGATCCAGTATCTCTACATAGCTATTTTGATGAGGCACTTTTGTGGGTGACTCCAGTAAAGGCCTGTTATTGTTCCTTATTATTATTCTTCTTGCTCTTAAAGGCATGACTTTATTTCAGCTTTGTTAAAATAATTAATGTTTATGATGACAGTTCTGAATTATTAAGAATTCAGTGTTTAATAAGTCCCTAAATCATGCTTTTTTTTTTTTTTTTTTTTTTTGCGGTACGCGGGCCTCTCACTGTTGTGGCCTCTCCCGTTGCGGAGCACAGGCTCCGGACGTGCAGGCTCAGCGGCCATGGCTCACGGGACCAGCCACTCCGCGGCATGTGGGATCTTCCCGTACCGGGGCACGAACCCGTGTCCCCTGCATCGGCAGGCGGACTCTCAACCACTGCGCCACCAGGGAAGCCCCCATGCCATTTTTTAAGGAAGATATTCCTCAGAAATGATGAGAGTGAGAGGGAGGGAGAGAGAGGAATGAAAGTGAGAATGCTAAGTAGATGTTTAACAGGGAAAGATACACTTATTTAGAAAAATAACTTACATATTTTTCCCTTGATCTAGAAAACAATTTCTCTATTATAATACTTTGATGAGATAGGGGAAAATGAAAAAAATCAGTTTAATGACTAATTTGCGTGTGGATACTAAGTTATAACAGATATTTTCTCTGGCTGCCCATCCTTCAAAACAAACCAATAAAACCCCAAATCAGTGTATTAACAGCTTTCTCATTCTTCAGGCTGTTAGGTATGCATAGGCAAGTTTTGCGATAGTACATTGAATTAGTAATATTTAGTTTTCATGGGTTATAGAATATTTGAAATATACATGAAATGTAGTTTCATGTTATTTAAGATGAACTCTTTCCTTTCTGTAAAGAAGTCCACTTTTAACAGTTTTAGAGATTTCAAGGACCTGGGCCAGGAAATAATAGCCTACTTCCTTTCAATTTGCTAAGATCATTAAAGTTACCTTTCTTTTCTTCGCTCCTGATATTTTTTTTAATAAGTACGACGTTACACTCTGTGCTTCAGTTTCCTTCAGGGGAGAAAAGTTGATTTTAATGCATGATCAGGAAGAGGTTTTAGCATCCTGTTTTAAGAGTCAACTGGCAATAAAACTAAAGCCTGCTTCATTTTTATGAAAGGGCCTATAGTTTATAGATGAAGATGAGACCCTAAGGTGCTCGGGTCTCCAGTGAATCCCCAACAGGGTGTAGGTAGCCAAAAAGCGTTCTTCAATCAACTAAAAGTGTATGTAAATGTATTTATGTATTTTTTTTCCCCTCTGAGGAGGCCGTCTGTAACTCTTACCTCATTCTCAAAGAGATCCATGAACATATGATCATCAAGAACTGCTTTTTAAAGGCCCAATTTCATGATTCTATCGCAGTATATAGTTGAGTTAATATGGAACTCCACAGAAATAATAATGATCTGATATTAGAATTTCGTATCTTACAAAAATCTTCCTGTATTATTTTTAGAAAAGTTTTATGTTCATGAGAGTCAAGTGCTAATATGAATGTAATGTTTTAATCTTCTTAAAGAATTTTTTGAAACATTTTACAAAGACAATACAAAAGAATCTTTGGAGGAAATGTTCTAGGTAGAGTTGCTATTAGAGAGGTTTGTGTGTATTACATTTATTATGCATATATTAATTTTTTTTTTACCTTAGTGCATGGATCTCTGTTTATCTTATACTTCCTTCCTCCTCATTAGTCCTGGGTATCTCTGACTGTGTATCTGTGTGTGCCTATGAATGTGTGTGTTTGTTTTTGGAGGGGTTCATAATTAAAGAGCTCTTCTGGCTGGCATGTTTGGATGTTTTGAAGTGAAATGATATAAAGAGATCGTAAATTCTAATTTCTAGTGATGTAAGGAGATTAAAGAACTTACTTTTCTGTTCCTTTTTCTGTCCTTTATTTTACATAGTTCAATAGCAAAGGCCATACTTAAGAGGTTGTTAGAGTTTGCTTAAGTTTAGGCAACAAAACACGTTTGTTTATTTTTCAAACATCTATTAAAGCTAGCTTCTAATGCTTAATCAGGTTTTTGGAATCTTTTACTAAAATATGGTACTAATCTTTTATATATTATATTACTAATCTTTTATTGAGAATATCGTATTATATTTGTATGGAACTTTACAGATTGCAAAGTGCTTCCATATACGTTTATCGTTTGAGCCATTAGTAACCCTCTGTCCTGATGGTCAGTAGTACAGTTATTCTAAAGCTAACCTTGTAGTAAGTACAGAAGCTGCTCTGTCTCCACGACTGTATTTTTGTCCTGCCTTAAGGAGATATTGTGGACTTGAATTAGGTCTTGGAAATGTTTGCCTTAGAAGATTTTGTTCTTCTTGTGTGGCCATGGTTTTAAAAGCATTTAAGCAGCATGGAAGGGCATAACCAGAAAAGCAAAAGCTGCCCCACTCCCTCTGAACCCACTCTCATTACCTACTCCCATTATTAGATAAAACCACTGCTATGTCTTTTTCTTTTTTTGGTATCCTTCCAGCTTTTATATATGTGTGTATATATGTATACTTACATATGTATGTATGTATCTTTATATACATATACACATATATGTACATTTTCTACCAAATGACATCATACAATCCATGTTTTGTAAATTGCTTTATTTCACAACGTATCTTGGACGTCTTAGAGAAGTGTTTTAAAAATAAATACATGGTATTGAATATTAGGGATCTGTTTGCTTATATTTTAAATATGTTTTTATCTTTATCCTTCCTTAACATTCTTGTATTTATTAAATTCTTACCTGAAAAATAATATAAAAGGTTTATAATATAATGAGTTAGCAAAACATGTACATTTATCTATAAAACATGTATGATATATTAGATATTATTATTTTTCCTAACTGATATGAAAGGTGTCTTCTGCTTTTGAAATATATTTTAAATAGGTATTCATTAAAATAGAATAGAACCATACAACTAATTAGTACTTGTCAGATAATAGGATGTTGGTAATGGTAAGTCAAGGTTTCTCCTTTTAAAATATAATGGTGTGAAGACTGAGGTCACAATTTAGTTTAAATTCTTTCTGCATTTAAAATCACGAATGTTGATCATTTGGGAGGTCTAATTAGTCTATTTATTTTAGAGTTTATAGTATTAAGGTTAAAGATTGTTGCAAATCAAAGGTAAAACTTTTTGCATAAAAGAATGAATTTTTATTGTGAGGTGGATGGACCTAGAGACTGTCATACAAAGTGAAGTAAGTCAGAAAGAGAAAAACAAATACCGTATGCTAACACATATATATGGAATCTAAATTAAAAAAAAATTAAAATAAATAAATAAATAAAAGTAAAAAAAGAAAGAGAAAAAAGGTCCGAAGAACCTAGGGGCAAGACGGGAATAAACATGCAGACCGACTAGAGAATGGACTTGAGGATACGGGGAGTGGGAAGGGTAAGCTGGGACAAAGTGAGAGAGTGGCATGGACATATATACACTACCAAATGGAAAACAGCTAGTGGGAAGCAACCGCATAGCACAGGGAGATCAGCTGGGTGCTTTGTGACCACGTAGAGGGGTGGGATAGGGAGGGTGGGAGGGAGGGAGATGCAAGAGGGAAGAGATATGGGAACATATGTATATGTATAACTGATTCACTTTGTTATAAAACAGAAGCTAACACACTATTGTAAAGCAATTATACTCTAATAAAGATGTTAAAAAATTTTTTTTAAATAAAAAATAAATGTGGACATACACAGGGTAAAAAAAAAAAAGAATGAATTTTTATAGCTCGATTCTTACACCTTTCTTCTTTGTCGCTTATTTCCTTAAGATTAGCTCTGTATTTGAATACAGCAATGCTAAAACATCTTTGCTTTGCTAGATTAATGGTACATTTTGTGGGAATACAAATGGTCTAATTGAAATTACCTCCATCTGAGGCATTTTTTTCAGTTTTAACTTTCATTTAAAGAAAGTTTTAACATTAATATGTAGATACAAAATAGGAAAGACTTTTCCAAAGTATTTTAAAAGTTTAAAAAAAGGTCTTATTACAAAACTGTCAAAGTTACAGACATTTGTTAATACGTTTTTTCCCATTCCTATAAGATTTAGTTCTGAAAGAGGAGATAGAGTAGTACCTACCATAGAAGTCAGGAGATCTGGGTTCTTGTCTTAATCTACAACTAATTAGGTGTGTGTCACCTTAAACTGCTCATTTATTCTCTCTGGCCCTTATTTTCTTATCTGAAAGATGAAGGTGTTTGATTATGCGATCTCTAAGGTCCTTCACAATTCTAAAATGCTAAGATTCTATGAAGTAAGTTTTGTAGTAGTTGTATAGTTTATGTTAAGATTTAATGAACGTATATTTTATGTAATGTCTGTGTGTTTGTGTGTGTATATTCATATATTTAGGTATTCATTGAGTTGTCTAAACACTTGTTGAATGTTTTTTGTCTGCTCCATGTCAGAGACATTTTAACTGAATAAGACAGTTACGGACCTTGCTTTCATGGAATAGTATCCAATGGAGAAGAGTGGAATTAAACAACTATTATGTAATTAATTATTTTATCCAGATATGATATGTACTAAGAAGATTGAGTAGCAGAATGAGAAAAATAGCCGAAAGAATGAACATAGGGGTACGGGGAGAGTAGATAAGTAAGAGAGAACAGCATATACAGAGGCCCTGAGTGAGGATCCTGGAATGCTAAGGAATTATAGTAAGGCAGAGTTCCAGAGTGAGTCACACGAAATGCGGCTGGTGAGCTGGGTGGGCATCAGATCATAAAATGATTTGTAGACCATTTAAAGATTTTGGTTTTTATGCCAATTATGTCCTTGGTGTTACATGATCCAATAAGTGCTAATACACATGAAATACATTTATTATGCTAAAGAAACATTTTCTGTCAGTCACTGCACTATCAATGACATCAGGTCCCTGGTTTTTCCCTGTACCCTTTCACTCTTTAACAGTGTTTTAAGATGTGATAACCTAACAGTATTTGTAAGGTCAGTATAGTAAAAATTACTTAATGCCTGTTAAAGTCAGATAAGTTTTTCTTTTTGGATTATCAACTGTTTCATATTTTCTTTGCCCTTTTCCTGCTCAGTGATGACTTGAGAATTTTTAGTATGTTATCCATTAAAAATAAGCAAATTAATCCACTGGTTTTGTGTATTTTTGTTACCTATTGGTTTGCTTCCTATTTCACCACTGATTGTGTTCCTCATTGGGAGATATTAGCATGTAAAAACCATGGTTGTTTATATGCAAGTAAGTTGTCTGACTTTTTTTCCTTCAATTGTTCATTTTTAAAGAACGCTTACGTTAAAAAGACCCGTATTGATTTCACTCATTTTCTCTGCAACTCGTTTGCGGTAGAAATATTCCTGTTGGCTACACTGAAAATTGTCTAATGATGAGGGCTTAATCTATCTAAGGCACTGTGACAAAAGGGAAATGACTGCTTTGCTGATATCTGAGTATGCCGAGTTATTTCAAAGATTTCATTTCAAATGTGTTTTCACTTTTATAACTTTGATGCAAAGATAGCAATTAAAACCTTATCATTTTTAGCAGCAGGGTTATGCTTCTCAAGCTGGTTTTCTAATACTGTTTTCAGCAGACTGAGATAGGCACCTACTCTGACATATCAGAATACTTTAGTCTCACCACTGAACTGTGTAATTCCCATTCTTGTTTGAATGGCTTCAGTATGCTGTGCTCTTCTCAGAAACTTAGAACAGTGTGTGTTAAATCTCATTTTCAACTCAATCTAATGAGTGTTTATACAAGCTAAAACAGCCTATTATATATTTATGTTTCTAATCCTCTGTGTATTTGAATTAATTTGAAAGTCATTATGATTAATAAATTGATGGGACATGAATCCTAAGCCATTTATTTTTTTCTCTTTTGTTTAGATCTGTATTTCATTTTCTACCAGTGTTGATTAATTTATTCAACAAATATTTGTTGACCACTGATTATGAACAGAAGCCTCCACTAGTCACTTGTGTGGGATATTCAGATGGATAAGACATTCTTAGTCCCAAGGATCTTACAGAGTTTTCAGGGCAGTAAAAACATTAAGAAAGTTTATAAATAACACACATGAAAAATATTAAAATGCGGCATAGGAGAGTTCAGAGGAAGGAAGAATTATTTTTCCTTCTTCCTTCTTTGGGGTACAAGCTAAGATAAACCTCCCAGGGAAGAAGCATTTACAGCCCAGATTTTAAAAGATAGGTACTCAGAAAATGCAAAAAATATATGTGGAAAAACATTGGGTATATAAGAGAATCTGATTTATTTTGTATTGAATGGAAGTATATGGAGATAAAGCAGGCAAAGTAACTTGGGATGAGATCATTGAGGGCCTTCAGTGCAATTTATATGTGTAAATTAAATATAAATTCATGTTTATAAATATAAATTTGGGAGGGATAAATTGGGAGTTTGGGATGGAAATATACACACTACTATATATAAAATAGATAACTAATAAGGACCTACTATATAGCACAGGGAACTCTACTCAGTACTCTGTAATGGCATATATGGGGAAAGAATCTAAAAAAGAGTGGATACATGTATATGTATAACTGATTCACTTTGCTGTACACCTGAAACTAACGCTGTAACTAACATTGTAAATCAACCATACTCCAATAAAAATTAAAAGTAAAATTAAATTAAAAAAATAAAACAAACGTAATAAATTGAACATTTATTTTTTATAGGTTT
The DNA here is from genome assembly GCF_949774975.1 of Lagenorhynchus albirostris. NCBI lineage: Eukaryota > Metazoa > Chordata > Mammalia > Artiodactyla > Delphinidae > Lagenorhynchus > Lagenorhynchus albirostris. The sequence goes on from NC_083102.1 coordinate 26,145,476, forward strand.
AATTTGTAGCTTAAAATTTTTTTAATAACTATTTTTTTGAAGTTTTGAATTTTATTTTTTTTTATACAGCAGGTTCTTATTAGTTATCTATTTTATACATATTAGTGTCTATATGTCAATCCCAATCTCCGAATTCATCACACCACCGCTGCCCCCTGCTGCCACTTTCCCCCCTTGGTGTCCATACGTTTGTTCTCTACATCTGTGTCTCTATTTCTGCCCTACAAACTGGTTCATCTGTACCATTTTTCTAGGTTCCACATATATGTGTTAATATACGATATTTGTTTCTCTCTTTCTGACTTTACTTCACTCCGTAGGACAGTCTCTAGATCCATCCACATCTCTACAAATGACCCAATTTCCTTTTTATGGCTAATATTCCATTGTATATATGTACCACATCTTCTTTATCCATTCGTCTGTCAACGGGCATGTAGGTTCTTTAAAAGTATTTTTGGTTCTTATTTCCATTTTGTCGATTGTATGCTAGAGGAAAAGTTGTAACCTTTTACTGAGTTTTGTTGCTAATGTTAGAATAGACTTTTGAAAAATTTTTGTTATGAATACTGATATCTTGCTTTTAATGATTTATTCTCTTTATTTAAAAATGTTTTCTCCATCATAAAAGAAATACTTTTATTCTTTAAGTTTGGTTTATACAGAAAAATTGAAAAATATGCATTTCTTCCCCTAACACTTTCATTTAGTGTATATCTTTCCATATATTTATGTTTAAGACATTTTAAAGTAAAATAAAAAATAAAATGAGATATGTTATTTTTTGTATTTTGAAGAGAATTTAGAACTGACCAATGATTTCCCTACTTCTGTTTATTCTCCTGTGTTAGCTTGATTAAACAACTTTACATCTTTGACTGAAATCTTAAGTTTTCCTTTAAATCAGAATATACTGTTCAAAGGTAAATTGGAAAAACTGCATATTTTTCAGTTATAATAGTAATTTATTCCAGAAGCACTCTTGCTCTGTAATTTATTCCCCTTTAAAACTGCCTAAACCATGGTACAAACATAGAAAATCTTCAGTGGGAAGGAAAATTTTCTCCCACTTAACTGTGAAGCATTGTGTTTAATTAGCATTAACAGCACAGACACAATTATGTTTGCAGTCTCACCTGAAGAAAATAAAATGCAGAAATTTGCAGAGCTAAAATATCTGGATAGGGCCAGAGATTTTAGAAAGGCCATTTATGATCCTTCCTTTGATTCACAGATAGTTTATGGAGGGCCTACTTTGTGCCAAGCCCTGTAAATACAAAGCAGAATAAGACATGACCCTTGTCTTCAAGGTGCTTACAGCCTAATTAATGGACCTAAATAGAGACTCCTGGGGGTTGACACCACACTCATATGTGCAAAATAAAAATCAGTAATGCAGAAGAGTTCCATTTGGTAGAAATTAAGATTATTGAAGGAAGCTGCCTAAGGCCCAGGAATTTCTGTTTATCTTAAGGTTTTGGTGTTAAAATTAGAGGAGTAAGATAATAATATGTGTGTGTGTGTGTGCACGCGTGTGTGCGTGTGTGTGTGTGTGTATATAAAATACAGCAAGACAAGACTCACTAAGTGTGGATGTTCCAGTATTTGGAAAATAAGAAAAGAGATTTAACTAAAGAATGAGAGAGGCAGGAATAAATGGAGATTGGCTTCTTCTTACTATTATAAACCTACGTGGAAAGAAAGTATCTTTGTTCTTATTAGTATGTAAATGGAAATGTCCTATTTATGTCTCATACCCTGGATCTTTATGCTCATGTTAGTTTTATAACAATATGGAGTTTTTGCAATAATGACATGTCTTTCTCAATGTAGTCTCTCAGAGATTTAGTTTCATTTAATTTCCATTCTTAATACTGTTGGCTCATTACTGTCTCTTCGTTGTGTTTATTCATGCACACTTATTCACATAAATTGAGATGAACATTGATGTTTGAAGCCCTAATAGATAAATAAAAATTTCTAAGTGATTTAGGTAGTGTTTTCCTGGTCCATTAAGAGGAGCACTGTACTTATCTATGGCTACATTGCTGATACCCTTTTGTAGGAGGTGGTAGTCTCAATCTTATATTCAGAAAGCATTAAACAAGTTTAGGCTAACCAGCTTTTCATTTTATAGAAATGATTCCTGTTTTTACATAGTAATAAAAATAAGAATCTATATGGCATTCAGAATTATGGTATTTTGATGATTTTTAAATTATTTTTTTCTATATAGGACACCATTGCAGTGGCCGGATTTGTTATTTTGTCAGCATCTTCATCTACAAGCAGAGATGGTAAACTTCGCTTATTTTTGAAAGCATCTGAGGACTTCAAATCAACTGTTTATGTAAGTATGCAACTTTTTAGTCTCTAATTGTAGTTTTAATGAGCTAAAGTAATGGAATAGAAGTAGTATTTCTGTGTATCTGCAGATAAACTATTTAGTCTGACTGAATTATTGTAATTAAATATTTTAAGTTTAAAAATAAAAATCCTTTTCTTGGCTTTATATTTAGAATGATTCCAGGTAGCAGAGAAGGATCCCTTAAAGATAGTTATTTGTTACTGAAATTCTTAAAGCTTCACAGACACTCTAAACCTGATCAATATATTCTTTGCAGTTATACTGTCATCCTCTTTTGATGGTCTGCTTGATTTTATCTTAAATTGATCAGGTGCCCCTTTTTAGGTAAAACTGATTTCCTCCTATTTCATTCTTTATGAAGGTCTTCATCCTCTCCGTCTCACTTCACCACCCCCCGCCCCCTCCCCACACAAACACACATACACTTTTGGAGACTGCCTGTTTGGTCAAGGCTGTCAGGTGGAGAAGTAGAGTTGGGTCAAGCTATGTGCCTGCAGACCAACATCTGCCTGTTTTGTTTTATTTTTTTGTCTGAACAGGGCATTTTATGGGCCAGGTGTGGTTCTGTGATATTAAAATTGGTGAATTAAACTGAAGCTTAGCTTAGACAACTTTGTACCTGCGACTCTTAATTTGTAAGCTACAACTTTATGCCATTCTGTGAACTGGAATATTATAAAATGTGTAGTTTTACTACAATTAAAGGTCTGTAATCACATTGAACATGTTTGTATACAAATAAGTCCTCTCTTTTTTTTTCAGGTTTATGTTAAATCCGTAAGAGATTTTTCTACAGAATCAATGTCTTTGGTAAGATGGTATTAATTTTAATTTAGAAATGTACACCCCACACACACATACATATATGTATTTGACCCACTTTATAGACTGATTTTGAAATAGTATCAATACAGTGGGAAAACATAATCTCTACTTTTTTGATATATAATGATATTACATTTGAGTTATATATTTCCCTGGTAATTAATACCTGGTTCATCTGTTGTCTGGAATATTTGCTGATATTTTGCAGAAGTTACGTACACAAGAAAATTAAAATGGAAAAGAAGTTTTATTGTGTGAAGACACTGGGATTTTTACTCCTTTTAAATCTTAGGCAAATTCATTTCTTTTGCTTTTCATCAGCTTATATTTAAACAGATTGTTATGTGCTGAATTGTGATTTGACAAATTATGTAATTTTAAGTAAAGAATTTTATTATACTTCTGATATATTTTGCTTTTTCTTTTAAATCATATTTTAAATATTTTATATAATTTTGTCATCTCATAGCAATGGGAAGGTTCCCATTTTTAAAGGTGAGCTACTTGTAGCTGAGTGAAACTGGAAAGAAGGTAATATGTTGATAAAGTTTAGTTATGGCAAATGGGCTCCTTAGTTGCACAGGCGGGTTCCTTAGTTGTGGCACATGGGCTCCTTAGTTGCGACCCATGGGCTCCTTAAAATAAATTTTATGTTCTACCTTTAGTTTCTATTGGACAGAGTTCAAGGACTTTGCTTCTAGTTGACAGTGACTACGGGATACAGGTTTTAAATTCTGAATACTACCATAATTGTATAACTTAAATTTGTTATTTAGGGTAACTGTAACCAATAAAAGTATTGATGTACTTTTTAAAAAATATGAATTAACTCTGATATTAGTGTTTTTCAAAATTGTTATAGATAGGTCAGCTTCAAATATTTGATACATCCATGCACTTGTGGTAAGGCAGAAGTAAATGAGAGAGCCTCTGAACTTGGCAAAAACGGTTTTTCAGGAAGCTCAGGTATTCTGAACTATTAGAATATAACGTAGCTGCTCTGCACACACATACTGGCTTATTTACATTGAGAGCCAAATTACAATCAAGATGTTGATTGCTGGTTGTGAATTAACAAGTACATTACTTGGAAAACCATAATGGTTAGGGTCATTGAGCTGTGCTGGCCTTCCCATTCATCTCCACATTAGGGAGATATTTGTTAAGATAATATATTGGATCCAGTTAGTTTGTCAGCTGAGTACCTATTGTCTCTATTCTGTCCCATATGCTGACCATTGTTTTTCTTTCATTACTTTTTTTTAATATCATGGTTTGATGAGATTTCTAAGCAAGCCCTGCCCTTGTGTTTGACCTGAGGGATCAGCTTCCTTGAAAAAAACAATTCATTTTGATTTGATTTTTAAAATTTTAACTCTTAGTGTGATAGGTAACCTTATTTCCAGCTGGGAGTGAAGTGGGTGGGTGATGGGGCCAGATGTCTGAACCCTTTTCAGGATTGTTTGACTAACATCAGACGTTCTTGTGAAATCACTTCCCCTTTTCTTTCCAAACTTCTGTATAGTTATTTCAGAAAAATTTTTTTCTTTTATTACCATGTTTAATGTCTTTATATCATTTATAATCAAAATCTGGCTTTATTTAGGCCTTATTAAAATCTTCATAGCAGTATAGGAAAAAAAATAAATATATGCCACAAGTTTTGAAGTGATATAAAAACCAGAACAAAAGTCTCTTAAACTGCATTTTTTAGAGCTGTGTACAAATTACACCATTTATAATCAAAGTTATTTATATGAAAAACTAGATGGTTTATATAGCAACCTTTATAAGCTGTGCATTTCTCCTTTTTTCAGGCTACAGTCTCTTTTTAGACACTTAGAAGGAAAAAATGCAGATCAGTTTGCTAACTTACAAATTTGATCATAACATGATTCTAAAATCTTAATACTTATATTCACTGTCTTTCTTTAGGTTCCAGCCACACATTATGTATATACACCCCTGAATCAACTTAAGAGTGGCATGATTGTCAATGTCTATGGTGTTGTGAAGTTCTTTAAGCCTCCATATCTGAGCAAAGGAACGGGTAGGTATTATTAAAATTGGTCAAGATTTTAATGGACTGGAACTGTTTTATTGGTTCAGGAACACAGCTCCTTCAGTACTCTAAGTCTTAGAAACTTAATTGTGATTTATAATTGTCAAACAATACTGATGCAAATTTTTTGGCCATTTTTACTTATAAAATAAGTATAGTCTATAAGTTGTAGAGAATAAAGGAAGAAAAGAATGCTAAGCAGCAACATGACAGCATATGAAAGTATAAAATAGCCTATGAAAGTATAGAATAAGCTAGAAAAGGTAAATATATAGACACGTACAGAATATGTAATGCTGTTATGTAAATCATTTTAATTCTTGCAATAAAGTTAAAAGACAAATGTATAAAAAAGAGCTACCTGTAAACATGTGTTAGTGGTTACAACATAAAAAGATGTAAATTGTGACTAGGTAACATAAAGTATGTGTTGGGGGAGGGGACTAAAAGTGTAGAGCTTTTGTATATGATAGAAATTTATTTTTTATTAGTTTAAGATAGTTATAACTGTAAGGTGTTTTATGTAAATTTTGTGGTAACCAAAAAGAAAATACTTATGGAAGATACACAAAAGAAAATGAGAAAGGAATCAGAGTAGGTCACGACAAAAAAAATCAGTGAAACACAAAGGAAGACCATAAGAGAGAAAACAAGGGACAAAAGAGCTACAAGACAGACAGAAAAGAACAAAATGGCAAGAGTAAGTTCTTCCCTATCAGTAGTTACTTTAAATGTAAAAGGATTAAACATCCCAGTCAAAAGGCATAGTACTTGGGTTGTTTTTAAAGATAATTAAGGAGATATAACCTATTCTATATAAAAATGTAAGCTTTTAAACAGACTAACATGTAAAAGAATGAATCAAAAAAACGTGGATTTCAGCTTTCTGAGAGTTAATGTAGTTAACAGACAGGCACTTTCACCTTGGTTTAATTTAGTTCAACGAAATTTAACATTTATTGCTCTGTTTAGTCTAATTTGAAACAGCAACATTTGTAAGAGGCATCATTATTTTATGTATCATTAAGAAAAGCTATGCTTCACTGTCAATTGTAAGATATAACCATATTGTAAAGATGTTAAAAATGTGAAACAGTGGTGGTGTTGATGAAATATTGTCTTTATCGACTGTATGCCTGCCAGCTGCTGTGGCTCATGCTGGGAACACAAAGATGTTCTCAGTGAGTTAATATTTTTAAAAGATTTAATTTATTAAATTATACATATGCAAATTTTATTGTGGCATGAGCTCTAAGTTTACTCTTTGGTGGGGTGGATGGGGGGAAAAGTCTCATTTTCATGTGGTCAGCATTTTTTTTTAGTGTGTTTTAAAATTTTATTTTGAGCATTATTTGATTTTTTTTACATTATGAAATATATCAAACATACAGAAAATAATTAAATGACCCCTATATTATATTTACTGGGCAGATTTTACCATATTTGCTTCAGTTTTTTTATTTATTTATTTTTAACTTTTGTTGGAGTATAGTTGACAGAATATTTTGATAATGTGTAAAGACTTAGTTTATGTGCAAGTGGCTATGTGAAGACTATTGAATCTAGAGATGAGAAGTTTGAAATAGGTTGTAGCTAAGTCTGAAGACCGCAAAAGGATGTTTTATTGAAAACCCTGATTTCTGTTGTTTCAGTAGGAGGGGAAGAATTAAACGTTAAGGTTGAAGCAGAGAAATTTTGTTTGAATTTCTCAAATATTTTCATTCAACTTTACTCTTTTGCAGTCTACTTTCCACACCCCATCATGCCATTCAACATACATATGCATACTTTCACCTTAGTAGTTTCTTCTCATCATCGAATTTTTTTCCCCTGAATTTTACATTGCCCATTCTGTGAATTCCCTGTAGAGTGTAATCACTGCAGTCTTCTTCCAGTTGCCAGTGTTATCTGGCTAGCTTTAATAGGCCTGCCAAATTTAGGAATAAGCTACAATACTGGTAATAATGTTCATCTAACTTGGTAGAAGATATAATTTTAAAACTTTTTGCACTTGGTATGGTTCAAATGCTTATCATTGAAAGTTTTTAGTAAATTAATCAGCAAATACATTATTTTCAAAAATATCATGAAATGAAAGTATTACAGAATAAAATTATAGCTGTTTTTAAAACAGCTATGATGACTCAATTTTAGTTTGTTATTAGATAGCATAATCATTTTCTTCTGACAATGTTATTAAATCGTGTATATAATGAAAGCATTGGGAAACTGTAGTATTTATTATATATTCTATGTATCCTGTATCTCTTAGGTATATTTATAGTTAGATCCAGTCCTTTAATAAAAACATTCATGAGTAGTAATAAGCCAACTTTTATTTTAAAGATAATGTGTTTCTCTGTTTCTTCTGAGATACTAAATTAAAATGAATGTCATCAATTTTTTCTGAATATATTCATTAAAACTCTAAAATTTGTCTGAAGATACAGCGAGATGTCTTCACTACTACCAAGATGGTAACATTTTAAAACTATCTGTCTTATAATTTTAGTTACACTTACATTTTTTTCTGTTGATAGAATTTATCCTTCAACATGCTGCAGGAGAGTCAGACAAATAGCACTGATTTTCGTGTTCAGGAAAGAATCAACTTCATTAGTATTACCACTGAGAAGTACTAAAATAAATGTACAGGAGTAATCCACAGCTGAGCCTTTTTTGTACTATATAAAGCAACATTATTTCACAAATACAGGGCCACAACCTAAATATTACATCTTGATGTACATAATAGTTATGTGTAGGAAAATTACCTTTATGCAACTCAAATTTAGATAGATGGAAAAAAGTTGATTCTCTTATATATCATTAGCTAGAATTTTTCATTAAAATTCATTTTATAAATGTTAAATTCAATGCAGTAGAAGCAATTTGGCGCAATTTAGCATCCTTCTTGACTAAAATTTTTCTTGACTTTCCTCTCATCCTCTGTAATAATGATTATACATGACCTGTAGCATACTGCTATCTTATTTCTGTAGCAAATGCTTTATTTCCCAAGCTTTATCTTCAGTCTTCGAGGAGTTGTAGCTTTTATTCTTACAGAAGTCTGTCAGTCCTGTTTTTAAAAGGACTATCGATGCTCACATTCTTATTCATCTGTGATAAGATTCATCATGAAAACTGAGAATTTCTCAAGGATTATGGAAACAGCATATATTAAAAGATCATCGTATCATCAAAATTGATTTTGATCATGACTCAGCAGGGGTACATAATGTGGCCTCTTTCATATAGGAAGACAAGGTTATTGCCACATTCTTGGGATTTTGAGATTTTATAGCAGTTATCTTCTCTGAAAGCAGTTACTTCTCTGAAAGCAGTTACTTCTGCTTCTCTCGCACCGTTACTTTTGCTTTGAAGAGCTGGGTAGGTAGAGCTACGTGTGCAGTGTTTTGCCCTGCACAGATAACATTGGGCATTTTTCTTAGATAACATGTATAAAGGAGTTTAATTTTAGCTTTGTCTCAGATTTTAAGGAGTATCTTAATTTTTTTTTTGAAACTTGAGACACCTTTACTCTGTTCTTATTGTCTGTTCTTGCTAAATAAGGTAAGTAGAGGCAGGCCATAAAATATATCCATCCAGACTTGTTAATAGTATGTGGTCCTGCTTGCTTGGTTAATATCATAATGCCTGCTCACTCTGAGCAAATGCGAAGAGTAGAGAGAACACTGTTTGTGCTTATTCTTCCTAATATTTGAGTCCAGAGGAAGGGAGAGAATAGAGTATTCATAGCATCAGTTTTTACTGTTCACTTCTTTTTTTATTTTCTTCTCTGTCCAACTTTGAGACCCTAGAGGTCTCAGCCTTTTCATGCCACATAATGTGGCACATCACCTGTGGCTCCCTAGCTTTCCTCAGGAATGCTCTATGTTGCTAAACTATTTTCACACCTCCTCCCATCAAAAATTCTCAATATTAGAAAAGCAGCTTGGTTAAACTGAACAGTTTTGGATGTTACAGTGTTTCTACAAGCAGACTTATGCTATTCAGTTTCTTAGAAAAAGGACACCTGTTTTAGCTACTTACTGAGCATTATAATCAAATTACTAAAATTGTATCCAAAACATTGGATTTCTAAGAGCTCCTATCTGTTTCACTTACTTTTAGTTCTTAGGATAGAGTGATAGGATATAGAGCCCTAGGATTTTTTCTTTTCCTGTTCTGTTAAACATTCCAGCTAACTCTGGATTGCTAATTTTGGCTCTGTAAAAGTACTATTTTCACTTATGAGAATGACTTGCCATTTATGCATTAATGTTATGTAGCATAATCGTTTGAATATTTTTGTTTTGCCTGAGTAATATTGGTTGCCTATTAATGATTATGTAGTTAGTGTCTTTTAATTTCTTAAAGTATAATAATTAACTCCCACATATTCCACAGTAACATGGTTGAAAAAGAATTTATTAATTACTGAATGATTAATGACTCATTGGTATTCCATAAGATCCAGGAGCCTTTCTGATTCATCAAAGGGAGATTAAAACTTCTAGTACAACATAAAATTGTATGTAATGTTTACTTATATTTTTTATTTTTTAAAATTGATAACGCATCTTTAGAATTTTTAACCCTTTTGTAGTCCTACACCTTTATGAAAATGTGATGACAGTTATAGAGCCTGTCCTAGAAAAATTCACATGCATGCTTAAACACTTAAATATACAATATCAAAGTTCATTCCCTGCTGCCTCTGAGCCTCAGATTGCAAAATCCTGATCTGTGGTATGTTCATACTCACTTATTTGACTATTCAGTTAATGTCAAAACTACAACATACATTTTGGCTTAATGTATGGCATTTAAAACAAAATAAATGAATGCACAGTTTTGCTTTTCAGTTTGCTCATTTGTTCATTTATTCAACAAACATTTATTGAGAACTTTCTGTGTGCCAGGTGTTATATTTTATAGACATGAGACATTCAAAGATTTATGTGATTGTTTCCACCCTCAAGAAATTAAAGTCTGTAGTTAAGCAGATAACCATTATAAATCAATGATTATAATTATTCATGATTTCACTTTGGTTTTAGTCTTTCCCCAATTTGTAAAACTCTACTTGTCCATTTTATTGTTGACTATGTAAAGCAGAATCTTCGTTGTAAAATGTACCATGCTTTTTGAATGTGTGTTTTAAAGTTGAATGATGGATTTACCTTTTATATAAGATGCAGGTTGTGGGCAGGCACAGAGTTTTCCATTTCCCAAGGGCTAAAAAATGATAATATCTAGTTGAGTGAGGTAAGAATCTTCAAGTGCTTGGCTATCTTGCTTTCAGGAATGGAGGGCATCCAGGGCACAGCTAGTCATCACTTATCTCTTTAAGGATTTGGAAAGGTGAGCTAAGCCTCTCTTCAGCACTGTTTTCCAGCTGTTCTGTCCGTGCCAGTAGGAAGTAGGTTTCCACTTGGAGAAAGAAGGTGAAGAAAGATCTTTCTTCCCCTGTCACTGAACCTTTGTGTGGCTTGCTTTCTTATATTCAAGAATGACTTCTTTGATGAAGCTTAAAGCTTCTATTTGGCTTCCTGTCCATATCCTAAGAATCTGTCTCTCATGACCTTTTCCTCTAAAAATTATTAGCCTGTTTATTTAGGATGTTACCCTTATTTTTCATGAGTTTTTTAATTTGAATTATTTTCATGAATCATAAAATCAGTACTGTTTTCCCATTTTTTCTTGAAACTCGTGTTATATTCTTTTATTCATTAAATTAAAAAATGTGTTTGCTAGCCTTGTGTAGCACTGTACTGTACTTAGTTGTTTTCTATAGACTCATAGGTTGTTGTCCATAGATAAAATAACTCTCAGAGAGTTTACAAGTGCGGGAGACCCAAATGTAATCAGCTAGCTAATAGAAGGCACAGTCTTATGCTGTGACTAAAGGAATAAGCAAAGTGCTTTCCGAGTGGGAATGGAGAGATTAATGCTAACAGGGGAAAAGCTTCTAAGAGATGTAGCATTTTAGCTGAACTTTAAAGGGTAAATTGGATTTTGATAGACGAGGAAGAAGAGGCCAACATTCCAGAGTTTGAAAATAGCAACAAAAGTTGTCAGATTTATAATGAAAATGTGAACTAGTGCTGAAGCAGTTGACTTAAATATAATTTTAAGCAATAGAATGTCAGCAATATATTGATGCATAATTTTATGCTCTTGTAGCAGTCTTTTTTTAGGGATCGTTATTAAGGACCTATGATACTTTTGTGGTGTACATTTTGTTTATATTCTTGAAGAAATTTTTTTTTAATTCTATGTTTTATGGTTTCCATATGTGGTAAAACTGGCTTGTTCAGATTGTATTGGTTATATATGCAATCAGCTTTATTTATATGCTATACTGTCATGTAGTTGGCAATTTGTCTTTGAAAGATTATGTGTTCAGAATTATTACAAATATATCTCAAGTGGCTATCAGTGGAATACTTTGTTACATTACTTCTCAGGTCAAATGGATTCTGGTAATATTCAGGTTCACAAAAATTACTTTCGAGTTACAAGTTACTTTGATTTCCATCTGCATTGTTAGGATTTTCTTCTACTTCAGTGTATTAATTTCCCTCCCAACTTTACATATCATCAATTAAGAAAATCCAAGTATATTCTCTTCCTTATTTTTCAGTTTGTTCATCCTTTTGCAGTGGTTTCTGGCAGCTTCTTATATATAAATGATAATCTCTTTTTTGTCATTATGTTACAGATGCTTTTCGCAGCATTTTAGTTTTGTGCTGGTAGTTTTTGAAATTTAAATCTTTAAAATGCTTGTGGAGTCATAATTTGTTTGGAAAGGCTTACCTATTAGAAGATCTGAAAACTATTACCCTATATTTCCTTAAAATTATTATTATATATTTTTTAAAACTGCATGTATTGCCTGGAATTTTGTTTTTTATGTAGTGTGCAGTGATCTCACTTTTTGTTGGTAACTGCCTTGTTTCAAAATCATTTATTAAATAATGTCATGTTTAAATCATGTATAATTTCTATACCGCTATATAAGGATCCGTGGAGCAACACCTAACAGAGAGTCTGAGGTGAATTTTCTTCTCCCAATATGTGACCTGCAATAGGTCTCCTCAAAAACAAGGAGGGCTATTTAGATGTTGCCCAATTTTTAATCATTAGGCAGAGTATTTGCTACAATCTCTACATGAATATTTGAGGATGTTTGGGTTGGTAGGATTCTTTATCCTCAATTCTGATTTACTGTGTAATAATATAGTTTGCTTGTTAATCTCAGTCTTTTTGTTTCTTCATTCATAATTTTAATATACTTTTAAGCCTTACAGAAATATATTGGGTGCATTTGCCATATACATACTGGTATCAGGATTTAAAAATATTTGAAATCAGATTAGGATTTATATGAAACTCTACCATAAGTTGTGATTTTTTTTTCCTACAGGTAAAATAAATGGTGTCAGGTTCTTAAAGGGTGTGTGTGTGTGTGTGTGTGTGTGTGTGTGTGTGTGTGTGTGTGTGTGTAATATATCCCTAGTGCATTTTGTAAGATAAATGTTAAACATATGTATTATTAATAATTTATCAGTACTTAATAGAATGAATATAAAATTCATAAAATAACATTTAATTCACTAGAGGAACTAGTCACTTGTCCTAGTGCTTGGATTTTAATGAAGAAGTATAATGAGTTTTACCTTATAAAGGAATATGTTAGAAGTTAAAGTAGTTTGCCTCTCATTTGAACTTTTATTATTATCACTTTAAATTATTCTCCTTATTTATACATTAATCATAGTATTTTTATTTCTACAAGTGTCAGTTTTCTTTTGGAAGTATAATATGCTGTATATTTGAGATACTTACATAGCTTTTAAATTTTCCTTTAAATGAAGCTGAAGTGTAGTAGACTTAAATAAAATTATGTTATACTAAGTTCATGTTTATATATTTATTGTGAAATTGTTTGAAAGCTCGAATGCATATAAATTCTAAGCATTGCTATATCTAGTCCAGTATATTGAAGTTCTGCTGAATATGTTATTAATTGTCCTATTTCCACAATAGATTTGATCTTTGAATAATTGAACCTGTTGCTACTTTTAAACCACATAAGGCTCTAAAGTCATGAAGAAGACTCTCTCTTTCCACTCAGAGACTAATTTCACTCCCATCTCCAGCTAGTGAAATTTTTTAATACAAAATTAAGAATAAAAAGAGTTTAGAGGTATTATAATACCTCTGTTTGTGAACCACAGAGGTTGACCCTTTTGCTCTGTAAAATTTGTATTGCCTGCATTCTTCAGGGGCATGGCCATCTAAATAATAACATTGCAGCTCTTATTTACTAAATTCTATGATGTCTTTCATATGATTATTGTTTCTGCTTTACAAAATACCCTAAGTGTGGTGTTGCATCGCCTCTATGTTATAGATGTGGAAACTTGGAAGTGGCACTGGTCATGCTTTCTCCTGTTCCAAAAGACTTTTAAACAAATCACATATTTTGCCGGTTACCAGCTCGCAGTATCATACACTGTTCAGGAATGCCACTTCTTTGTGGGCATTCCTGGCTGTTGCTCATCAATATGAAGCTTGAAGCCCAATTTTATGAGTCTTAGAATCAGCAAAACAAATATCAGGTGGCTTAGTTGGGGAGTATTCCTAGGATAATAATCTAATTGGTAGCTGTACTAGTAACTTCCTCTTTGAAATTTGAGGAGAGTTTGGTTGTGATTAAGAATAGGTTAGAGTAGTTTTAGTAGTACCTAAGAGCTGAAAGAAAAATATGAACAAGCAAGATAAATAATATCTATAAATTACATGGCACTTAAACATGTATTTAGTGCCTTAAAGCAGCTGTTTAACCAGATACTGATAGTCCCTTTTTTTACAAACAGCTTTACTGAGATTTAATTTACATCTAATTTACTCATTTAAAGGATACAGTTCAGTAGCTTTAGTATATTCATGGGGTTGTGCATCTACCACCACAGTCAATTTGTAGAACATTGTAGAACATTTTCATGTCCTCCGGAAGAAACTCTGCATCTCTTAGCTCCCAAATTCCCCGTATTCCTCCCAGCCCTAGGCAACGATTAATCTACTTTCTGTCTATAGATTGCTTATTCTAGACTATTCATATTAATGGAATCATAATATCTGATAGTTTGTGACTCATTTCTTTCACTTAGCATGCTCTCAAGGTTCATCCATGTTGTGGTATGTATCAGTACTTCATTTCTCTTTGTTACTGAAAAGTATCCCATTGCATGGATGGACCACATTTTATTTATCCATCTGTCACTTGATGGACATTTAGGTTCTTTCTGTTTTTTGGTGTTACAAATAATGCTGCTATGTACATTCATATATATGTTTTTGTGTGGACATCATGTTTTCATTTCTCTTAGGTATATACCTAAGAGTGGAATTGACAGTCTTTTTGAGTATTTTTTTTCTTGTAGGCCGTTTTTCTTATCAGAAATAATTGTTGAGTTGCTTTGAATATCATGATCTTTTATCTTCTATACTAAGTTCATCTTGAAATTTCTTAAATTGGTCGTGTAAATATTACTGCATTTGAAGCTGGACTGTTTACATACTAGTACCATTACTTTGAAAAATTGAGTTCTTGAAAGATTAAGTATTAAATAAAGACATTGTAGTGTACTTTAGTGTCTTTTCCTATTTCAGAGTATTATGCTATTAGTCCTTTATTTCCAGTATCCTTTTTGTATGTCCACCATTAATCTAGTTTAAGAGTTGGATTTTTCCTTAAGGCACTGGATAGTGTAAAATTTAGGCATTGTATGACAGGTAGTCTCTGTCACAACTACTCAGTTGTGCCTTATAGCATGAAAACAGCCATAGACAATGTGGAAATGAATGTGTAGCAATAAAACTTGATTTTACAGAAGTCAGCTGGCCCACAGGCCATAGTTTGCTGACCTCTGATCTCATTCATGGTTATGGTTTTTGTCAAATTTTAAGAAGGATTCAGACGGTACAGCACATGTGTTTATATTTGCTCCCAAGTTACAATTAAAATGATGATTTAAAAAGATATAATTTTTAATGTCAAACCAAATGGATGAGGAGATCATAGTTAACAAAAGATATCAGCAAGACTTCATATGCTGACATTTGTATGATTGATGGTAACTGATTCAACCACGAAGAGTGAATTTCATTTTTATGGCCATGAGCAAACAACACCATACAAAAAGATCTCCATTCTGTTTGCAGTCAGTCCTCATTGCCATCCCCAGTCCTAGGCAACCATTAACTTGCTTTCTATCTCTGTACCTTTCTGGACACTTCATACAGATAGGCTCACTTTGCTTCTGGTTTCTTTCACTTAGCATAATAATTTTGAGGTTCCATGTTATAGCATGTATCAATAGTTTATTCCTTTTTATTGATGAATATCAATATACTTTTATAGTTATTTTAAAAATTAATCTTACTGTTTTGTCTCCCTTATTTTAAACACAAACTCTGTGAAGATAAAGACCATTGCTAGTCTTAGTTGAAATTCTTACACCTAGGTGTACCATCTATGACCTATGGTTGCTCAATGCATAGAGTAAAACATAAGAGGAAAACTCCCCCAGGTGTAATTTCAGAATAACATTTATGAACTCATAAATATATCTACCTATCGCATCTGTGTGTGCATGTGTATATATCTATATATTAGAACTTATATCTATCATAATATTTACGCTTCTCTTTCCTGCCTCCCATGATCTTTTTCAACATTATAAAAACATGAGTGGAAATTATGTTAACCTCACACCAGCATAATAAAGAGAGTGCTGTTATGTGTGTATTGTATAGCAAGTATCCTTGTAAACAAGTAAGATTGTAGCATATAGTATTGCCTTAGTTCAGTGATTTGCCTTCATGGCTTTTACTTTAGTATTTCAATAATAAAATTTTATACAAGTGGAAAACTGTTGATGAAGTACTGATTGGTTTAAAAACAACAACACTCTACAACATAAGCTTAAGAGAAATTTTTAGTTGTTTTATCATAGACAACTTACTCTGCTTCTCTTGATTAATTTGTTTATCTGAAAATGGAGATGATGATGGTCATGGTCTCTCATGGAATTTGCTGTAACGATTGAAGTAACATATGCAACTGTACCTGTAATATGGTAACAGCCAGTTGCAGTAGCTATTAATAGATATGTGAATTCTTTGTAAGGTAAATATTATTTTAATTTTCAAATCTTGAATTGCATATGTAGAAAACATAGTTAGAAAATCAATGATAGATTGCCTCAGTGAAGAACAGCACTTGTTGTAATAATATACAATAGAATAGATTTCAACTTACTTTCAATAAATAAATGCCGAATAACCTCAAAAAAATAAATAAATACAAACAACAGGGCCCTAGTAGATAAAAAGGTGGTGAAGCAACTTTCATGGAGGAATTTTTTTGTGGATTATATAATTTTTTTGTGGATTATATAAATATATAAGCATGCATGCATGCATGCTTCTTTGATTAAAGACCTTACTTAGATGAACTACCAGCTTTCCCTTATAATAAAACTCCAAGGCAATTTACACTTAATCATACTGAGGAAATTAGGTGAATTGCTGAAGATCGCAGAATGTAGGGCTTAATTTATCATTTGTTACCTTTTCTAGATTTACATCAAGTTAAATGAAGTATTACCTAAGTGTTAAAGTAGTTAAAATACTTCGTCAACAGTTTAAACATGAAGTCTTACTGAAGCTTTAAAGTCAATTTTTTTGTTTTTTGTTTTTTTTTGCGGTACGCGGGCCTCTCACCGTTGTGGCCTCTCCCGTTGCGGAGCACAGGCTCCGGATGCGCAGGCTCAGCGGCCATGGCTCACTGGCCCAGCCGCTCCGCGGCATGTGGGATCCTCCCGAACCGGGACACGAACCCGTGTCCCCTGCATCCGCAGGCGGACTCTCAACCACTGCGCCACCAGGGAAGACCTAAAGTCAATTCTTTATCAAAGTTTAAATATGTATTTTTAGAGGTTGTTATTTAGATAAACTAAGAAAGAATACTGATTTATTAAATGTCTCTCTACTCTCCCTACCTTCCCTGCTGATACAGGCTATCAAGAAAGTAGACTTAAATTACCTCTTAGCTCTGTAACTTTATTATTAAAATATTAATTTGTAAGTTGACTCTAACTTCACGAGATGATTTTTGTTTCATTTGGGAATGAGTAAAAAATGAGGCATGGGGAAAATAAATATTTTTATCATTTTATGTAGTCATTATTGAAGGATTATTTACTTACTTGGTGAAACACTTTACGTCTTTGGAGAAGTTAAATAAAACTTACTCTAGCAGTTTGCCTTGTTAGTATTTGTTAAAATGAGTAGCTTGGTTTCCAGTTATGTCATGAATCTAATGGTAATTTGTGAAAGAACCTGAAAGCTATTTAATATTTCATTTATATTACTTCTTTATTGTCCCTGAGAGCAAATTATTGGACAGATTTTTTAAAATGCCACTTGTTTCTTGAATCTGCATTTTTGTTTCCATCTTTTATAACTATATACATATCTAAACCCAAAAATATGTATATAAAATATGTACATAAAATTTTATTTTGAAACTCCTCATTATTTTATAGATAACCTTAGGAGACTCTGAGAATTTCCTCATGTTTAGTTATGCTATTCTGGAGAGCTTGCCTTGTAGCAGGTAGATGCTATTTTGAAGAATATTGCTACAGTAAGTCTGTCTGGGCCTGCAGCTCAGTAATTGAATTGATTGTGTGTGTGGGCATGCCTGTAAAGAAAATACTTAAGGTTAGATTTAATATACTAAGAAGTAAACTTAGGTGAGGTCATTTTAAATTCTGTTTTTTCAATCCTTGATGTTAAGAAAGTAGTTTTTTTACTTGATAGTTCTCTATATACACATCTGTGTATCTGTACATATATTTACATATAAGCATTTTTTAACAACTCAGAAATATCCATAGATAATGTGGTAGCACTAAAAGTCTTTGCTAAGAGTAGTGAAATATTTTAAGAATGCTGTTTTAATTGTTTGTAATTTGGTATGGGGAGAACAAAATATGAGCAGGAAAAATAATTCCACATTATAACAGTAGTCCAAAATTAAGCTGTGGAAATAGAGCAATAAAACAAATCTGAGAAATAATGTACATAAAGGGGGATTTTATAATTTTTCAGTTTATCTTTCCAGTGTGCAGTATTTGTGAGTGCAATTTATGTACCCTTTCCCTTAGTCACTGCACCAGATGTTTATAAAATACACTGCTGTAACTACTTGAATAAGGCAAAACATTTTAATTTATTGATGTGGAGTCCTAAGCTTTGTTGTGAATACTTTTGAAATGCTTTTTGGAAGAGTTAACATAACACAGAATTACAATGGGTAGGGATATATTAATGTTACCCCACCTTCCCATCTCCCCTTCCCTGAATGAAAACACACAAAAAATTCTCTTTGGTTAAAAAATGAAAAGAATTAAGAAAAAAAGTAGGAGTTTGAAATAGAGAAACCAGTGAAAAGTAGCTTATGCATTGGAGTATTTCTTATAATTATTTTATACTTTTAATTCTTTAGTTTTAGGATATGAAATATTTTGCTTTATTTGGAAAACAGTATCAGGACTTCATAGGATTTGTGTATATGCTTGGATGTTATTACTAGTTGAAAAACAGTGAGTTTGATTTTTAGAGTGGAATGATAAACTGAATACATATTCTCTGCTTTGCAGAAATGTCATGATAAGAAAGCTCGTATTTTATGCTAAATATTTGAAAGATTTATTGTCATCTATATGTATTATATAAGTTAGATTTAAGCAAAATATTAATGGGAACATGTAACAGCCATAGAATAAGAACTTAGAAATACAAATGAATTTCTATCAACACTAGAAATAGTTTTGATCATTTAATCATAAACAGAATGTATACACCCCAATCTCTACCACCACCTTAGCAGCTATCCATCAGTTTTTAGCTGAATCATCAGGCTTCTGATTTCCAGTTTACGTGATACTTTTGAAAAACTGGTATCATCACACACAATTACCTTATATAACTGAAAAGAAGATTCATGTAGAGTTATAGATAGGAGAACACTCCAAGCTGAGAAAAGAACAAAGATCAAAACTAGGGTTTATTGATTTATTTATTATCCTTCATAGTACTGTCAATTGGTTTGGTATCAGGAAGCATCAAAATGGGATTTTACTCTTATGATTATTTTTTTCTCTCTCTCTTGTAAGTAATAACAAAGAGGGAGATAAGAAGGCAAGAAAGAGAAAGTCTAGAAGAGTGGATTGCCAGGAGATAGGGTAGATAATGGGGAGACAGGAACTGCTGAAGAGAATGTCCCAAGACAACAGTGAACTGTAGTCCTGAAGAGCTGTCTGCCTCTTCATCAAGTGAGGCTGTAAGTTCTCTAGTTTTCTCAGTAATACTTCATTTAAAATAACTTGGGGATCTAATCCACATAAGCTTTTAGCAAAGCATTTTCAGTGGGAGAAATACCAATTCTGTGAAACATTCCATGAAAAAGTGGGAAATTTTGCATACTGTATCTGGCTCTTGAGATTCACGGTGCATTATTAACACGTTATCACCTCTGAAAAGATTTAATAAAGGAATCTGTTTAACTTTACTTTTAACATAATTTTACTTGGAATTACTTGAACATGGAACCCTTTTTAATGTACTCTGATTCTTGTTTGCTGCAACTGTTGTCTATAGAATCAAGCTTAGAGATTATCGACCTAGATTAAAGTTGATAGAGCTTCACTTTCAAGCAATTCATTATCCATATTTTTTAACCTTTATTTATTGTGAACAGGGAAGGGATAGGACCAATTCTTACTTCTTTGCAATTTTGATTATCGTAGAATTGCAAGGGACTGTCTCTGTAGTGATCTATATAAAATGTAGTACTTTATGAATTTTCACTTTCAGAAAGTATAATATTGTTGATGTCCTAAATCAGTGCTTCTTAAGCTTTTTATATTCCTAAAAATTATCAGGATCTCAAGGAGCGTATATTTTTATGGATCACAGTTATAGATATTTAAACATACTGGAAATTGAAAGTGAAAAACTAACATATTTAATGACATCTAATAATTCATTTAAACCAAAAATAGTCTATTGTAAAACATAAGTAACTAATGAAAAATATATTTTCCAAAACTATGAAGTGTGGTATTGTTTCACATTTTTGATGATATTTTTATCTTTAAAAAATAATGAAAGTAGCAGGATTCTCTTATCCCTTCAGTCTGTTACAACATGTTATTTCAGTTGAGATACATAAAAATTTCTGGCTTCACACAGCTATGTAGTTGGAAAAGGGAAGAGGACTTTTATAAAAGTCTTCAGGTAATTTTGGATATTCTTTGATAACCTTCTTAAAGGTTGGTTACAATGAGGAATCTGAAACCATAGCAGTGAACTTTCATATTCTATTGAATTAAAATCCATTGATCCATCTTGCAGTTTGAATGGATCTTTAAATCATCCATGATTTGTAGTGCATAGGTCATTTGAAAAAAAACATTTCCTGAGGAATGCAGATCTTCTATATGTTGACCCATTTCATTGTACAGTATCATACAATACCAAAATATAACAGTTATTTCTGTCACCAGTCAATTTTATTAGAAAAGTCTTTGACGCAAGAGGGAGGAGATCTGGGGATGTATGTATATGTATAGCTGATTCACTTTGTTATACAGCAGAAACTAACACACCATTGTAAAGCAACTATACTCCAATAAAGATGTTAAAAATAAAATTAAATTAAATTTTAAAAAGTCTTTGAATATTGAGAAACCATTCAGTATCATGGTAGAAGGTGGAACTTTTCCAATATTGTAATTTTAGCCTAAAAACTTTGGTTTTATCATTGGCAAAAAAATGCTAGTTTTCTTTGAACTGAAAGATTAATTCCATTCATTTTTGTAAAAACATCTGACAAATACCAGAGCTTGAATAACTAAAATTTTTCTGTCAGTCATCCTTTTAAATAAAAATGCTGTACCATGAAAAGAATGTGGCTAGTGTAACTCATAAACAATCACACAAGTGTTTTTCCTTAAGATGACCATCATACTTTGGTAAGCAGTTGAAATATTTTGCTTCCCATTTCACCACGTAAAATATTAAAAAGACATGTACTCAAGGATCAAATATAAGAAATTTTTAATGCTTCATCAAGAATGGCCTTATTCTTTAGTAAAACTGTGGGTTTTGTTCTAATGTTAGTGTGTGTTGGTGAAGGATACAGTGACCACTACTACAGTTTGAGGCTACTGCCTTGATTCTTGCCAAGACACCAGCAGTTTTACTCACCATTGCTTCTATACCATCAGTCCGAAGGTCAACACAATTGAAAAGGCAAATAACATCTTAATATTACTATGAAAATAGGTTTGAATTTATGGACCCCATAAACATATCTGGAGCCCCCCAGTGGTTTGCAGAGCAAACTTTGAGAACTGTTACCCTACAGGAACTTGAACATTTCTTCAAGCTGACACAGTGAGCTGCTTTATCCTAATTTTTTTTTTTTTTTTTTTTTTTTTTTTGCGGTACACGGGCCTCTCACTGTTGTGGCCTCTCCCATTGCGGAGCACAGGCTCCGGATGCACAGTCTCAGCGGCCATGGCTCACGGGCCCAGCCGCTCCGCGGCATGTGGGATCTTCCCGGACCGGGGCACGAACCTGTGTCCCCTGCATCAGCTGGCGGACTCTCAACCACTGCGCCAACAGGGAAGTCCTATCCTAATTTTTAAGTGAGGTATTAGATCTTCTTGGCCCTTGATTACCATTTTGATCCATTAAAATTGTTCTATATTATCTTGTAATTTTTGAATAAGTGGTTAGTGCTATATTCCACCTTATAGCTTTTTCAGAAACTCTTTGTGTTCCAAATGAAATTTCTCTTGAGGACCAGATGCTCTTGTTAACTACAAGATATTTCTCTGTGGAAGGTTGATAGCACCATATCTAAAAACAACTCATTGAGATTCCAGTGGAAATTAAAATTGCAATTCCTTTGCAATCCCTTACATCTATACTTTTGATTTTATGTTCTGACTGTGATCTGTTTGGCACTGTATCTTGGCAAAGTATCTTCATGTACTTCGTTAAGACAGATTCTAAAATCATGTCTGTGTTCATTAGAAAAAAATGTTATGATTAATTATCAGTAATAGAAATGCTGCTGTTGCTACTGCTGCTGCTACTACCACCACTGGCCACCTCTTATACATAGCTTTTAACCATGTTCTAGGTGCTATTTTAAATACTTTACATGTAATTACTTATTTAATTTTAACAATCATATGAGGTGAATAGTATTATTTTCCCCGTTTTTTAGGTAAGGAATTTGAGGCATAAAGAGGCTAAATGATTTTCAGTGTCTGCAGTAGGCTTCAGAGAGGGAGAATTTTTGCAAGTACTGTATATTTGCTGTAGGTAATGACATGCATTAATTTAGTAAAGATGGTTGATCAGCTACTATGTGTTATAGATGCTGTGAACTGTGAAGACGTAATACTAAATCTGGAAGCCTATTTCTGTGTTTTCTGATTAAAGAGTGTCTACTTTCCTTCTGGCATTCTTCAGAAATCTTCTATATACAATCACTGTTCTGAAAATTATTTACTATGTACACATATATCTTTGTTACACAATAAATATATGTAATTTATTTCATGACACATTGGGTGTTTTCCTACAGCTAAGTTATTATTTAAATTAGAAACTTTCTTAAGCAACTTCTTATCTAATTTGACAATGAACAAATGTTCTACACTGCAGCTGTAAAACGCTGTTACTGATGCTTTTGTCATCCTAAGCTTTCACAACTAGGAATTGGTGACTGGGAGTTGCCTAGCCCTGATGCTCTGGCTCATTTCTGCTCCCACTAGTGGAACTGTATTCTCAAAAGAATTGCATTCTTACAATTTGGTTCCCAAATCTCTTTCTACTCCTTTTACTTGTTATTCTAATTAAGTAATTTCATTAAATCTGCTATAACCAACTGAATGTGAATGTGAAAAGATTTTTTTTTGGAAAACTTAAGTTGAATGCTTTGTAAAGATAATAAACCAGTGGTGGGATGGATTTGGCTATGGGCCATAGTTTGCCAACTCCTGATTTATAGTACTGTGCTCTCTCCTTTGTCCTCTTACACTCACAATTCAGTTAACTCCTCTTTAAGTAGCCTTAAACATACATCTTCTTTTACTGCTTTTGTCTTTCCACTAGGATTTAACTCTTGTTCAGCTACCTCAGGAGATACTCTTATTGTCTCCTTTTCTTCTTTTATTCTTTCAGTTTATGAGTCAAAAAATAATTATTACAAAGAATGTACAAATGCATATAAACCTCATAAGAATGAATTATTGTAGAATCTTTCTGTGATGTTCGTGGGGTTTCTGTGATGCCTCTGGAGTAAATTACAGGTGAAGTTTCATTATAATGATATGTTATTCTTCAGTAATGAACTCTCCTTTAGTATGTTTCAAGATAAATGCATGAAATAGTAAATAATATAGAGTTAAGATTCAGTATAATTTTACCTACTTAGGAAAACTTTCAACCCTCCATCACAGTTTTAAGCGTAATATTTTACTTTCTTTGGGATTGTTGTTGATGTTTAAAAAAGCGTGCAACATGCAGTGTGGTGTTCTGGTTAAATGAAGAAACAGGAGTCAGATATGCTGAGTTATATGTGACCTATAAGACATTCACACTTGGATACCTTGCCTGGACTTTTTAAGAAACTGAGTTCTCTCGTTTGTAAACTGTTACATACAACTATCTAAGAATTCAGGGAGATAATGCATATAAATTGCTTAGCACACTACCTGTCATATAGTAAGCCCTCAGTAATTGCTGACTGCTAAATAATGTAGTTTCCCCCTAGTTATAGGCCTGGGAATAAGATATCTTGCTAACATAAGTACTGTATTTTTGTTTTGTTTTCTGTCTGAGAAGTAAAGTGGATTATTCCATTTCTGTAAATTAATTTAGAATATTGACATTTTGTACATTATTAATTATTATTTGATAACCCCAAACTGTATTTAGGACTGTAAATACCTTTTACCAAAATATATTCTTTAACATTAAACATAATTTCAGACTCTGATTAAACTTCAGTCATGGTATGAAATTTAATTTAAGGTCCCATGTGTTTCATTAGATTAGTGATCTCTTTGCCCTTGTGTTTAGTCTGTCATGATATTATATGAAACTTAAAACCTTCAGAGCATTTGTATTTTATTCAAAGTACATTCATCATTATCCATAGTATCTAACGTGCTGCTATACCTGTCTTTGCGTTCAGCTTCTGATCCATCTAATTTTCTTCTCTGTGACTATTGGCAAAAAAATTTCAGTTCTGAATTCTTAAGGCTGAAGAAGAAACTTCAAAGATAGTTTTCAAACCTGGTTTATATCTTCTTGAAAGGTGTTATAACACATTGAGCAGTGCAGTGCAATAGGGATGATTAATTTCACTCTTGCATCATTCCTCTAGGCAAGTTTCTCATTTTCCCATTTTAAAAATTAATTTAGTCTTTTTTAAGCATAGGTAGGAATAATGATGAAATAATTTATAGGATAATGAAATAGCAAAATATTTTGAGATAAAGGAAAATAGATGACTAAGATTCCATAATGTATCTTAGATTTATAAAAGGGTACATAGAGCCGTATGATCATTACAAGAAGAATGTGTCTTATTCTATTAAAAAATAAGTAAAATTTATCTTTAATCTTTGGAAGACTTCTAAGAAAGAAAAATGTCCTGAAATAACACTCCTTACAAATAGTTAAAACTACTGAAAATGGAAACTCCAAAACTAAAATTGGGTCCAGTAGATCCTGTATATCAAGAGACGAGGATGTAATATCTTTTTACTCTTTTTGAAGATGCTTATTAAGATTTTGTCCTTAAAGTTTTTTTATGTTCTCTGAATTATTGTCCCGTCCTCACAGAATCAGGTTTCTCTTTCTCCTCTTGCCCTCCATTCCTCTCCCCTCTCCTTTCCTCTCTCCCCACTTCCCCCATTCCTTCCCCCTTTCTCTCCACTCATCTCTTCTCCTCCACTCCCTCCCCTCCCCAGTGTCCTTCCTTCCTTCCTTCCTTCCTTCCTTCCTTCCTTCCCTCCCTCCCTCCTTCCTTCCTTCCTTTTATCCGTTACTGTTCTGTGTCTGGTAATGGCTTACTGTTTACAAATTTAGAAATGTAGCTATGGTTTATTTTAGGTTGTAGACATTTGTTTGCTTTGTATATAATGAGTTTGTTTTTTCAACTTGATCTCTTTTTTTGAATTGGAAATCTGACAGAGACAAATAGTACTTACATAGGGCACATTGATTGAAAGTGTCAGTCTCAGGTGGGTGGGAAGAGAGCCTTCTGACTGTAGACCCCCTAATGTGATAATGCAGATGGATTTATTCTGGGTGCTAACACCCTCATTAGAAGCCTTACCACTTCCTGTCTATCAGTGAAACTTCCTTGGAAAGCAGCCTGTGTTGCAGGAAGGGGTTGGTGTTAAACACTGAGATACCCTACCTGCCTACCTGGAATTATTTTCAAGGGGAGTGAGGGTTAGGATGGGTGCTCATTGAAACAGTTGTCCTATGTGTAAACTTTTCATGAGCCCTGATTTTGGCTCTATTTTTCACCGTCACCCTTAATCCCAATGGCTGCCCTCTTTGCTGTAGCTACTTTAGAGTATCTTCCGGATGCATCCTCCTCTGTCCATTTGATCCCTTAACCATTTACTTTCCCAACTTCCTGAAATATGTTGATATCGTCTCTCCCTCTCCCTCACTCCCCTCTCCTCTCCCTTCACTGTTCCGGGTTTATCCTTTTCCATGTCTATACTGTCTTGAGTATATTACTGAGAAGGAAGGAAGTCAAGACATACTCTCAGTGTGCAATTTTCTGAAACTACAGTTTTTGCTGCCACCAGTGATTGAAGTTACTTGTTTTCATAGCAACCCAACTATCATTAAATTTGCTGGGGGTTTTTGCCAGCTTAAATTATATAAAATTGCTCTCGTTCTAATGTGTAACCTTTTATAGATAACCAGCAAATCATCATTTTCCCTTTTGAGTTGTTCTCATATAGTTTTCTATGAGTTGTTTGTTCATTTGACTTCCATATTTACTGTAAAATCTGGGTTTTATAACCAGTTTTCATAGTATCTTTATGCAGTATATTGACTCTTCATCACATTTGCTGCAAATATCTTCTAGTTTTTTGTTTTCACTCTAAATTTAATTATGTTTATTTTAGAAATTATATTATTTGAATATGTTTATCTGCTTCATGGTTTCTAAACTTTGAGGTAATAAAGTTATTACACCTCCAGACAATTTATAAGTATGGTTTTTATTTTTGTTTCATTAAACTTTCTAAAATGAATTTTTGTGGAACACTTTTGCAAAATAATTTGGCAGTGCATTTTGAGAGACAAGAAAATTTCTTTATGTTTTGATCCTATTCTTAAAAGACTTGATTAAAGGGTAGAATAATGTTTGGTGTTTTGAACTCAGTATTATTTTGTCAAATGCTTTGAAATACGAAAAGTCAGGTAAAATATTTTTGTGTTTTCCAGATTATTGCTCAGTTGTAACAATTGTGGACCAGACACATGTAAAGTTAACCTGCCTGTTCTTTAGTGGAAATTATGAAGCCCTTCCAATGATTTATAAAAATGGAGATATTGTTCGCTTTCACAGGCTGAAGGTATAATTCATACTGTTTAGAACTTATATTTGTTTGAAGAGAACGCTGTTTGCTCACTAAAACTAGTTACACTAATTATGTGGTTGCTTTGTTAGAACATGACGTCAGGCATTTCAAGCGACAAGAAGAAATGTAAATAGTATCAGACTTCAAATGATTTATATTAGGAAATCTCTTCATTTGAGCAAACTACCTGACATCCTTCCACAGAAATGTGTTAGCTGCCGCGATTCCAACTAGTTGCATTCCGTTAGAAAACATTTAATAAAAAGGTAGAGCTATTAAATAGTATGTGATTTTTTAAAAATCAGCTTTTTAACCCTTTAATATTTTCAGTCTTTTAGGTTTTAAACATTGCAGTCCCTTCATAGTTTGCTTTTGTTACATGGGTTTTCACGCAACCCCTTCACTATCTTGGTTGTCTTTTCTTCTATTGCTTCAGTTTATCTGTGGTCCTCATGGTCACTGATGCTCATAAATGAGTGCAATAGTCCAGATGTCTTCTAGTCTTAAGATATGGTGGGAAACAACTCTCTTGCTCTATTAATGCCTTTTCCCTGAGAATAGAAGAATATTGGAGAACATTTGCTTAAAGATAAAGAGAACTAGAAATATTACTATTGTAGCACTATATTACGGGCTTATCCAAACTTCAAAAAAATAGCTTATTTCTCACACACTGCTGTTTCCTGTAGTACAGTTGACCCTGAACTGCACAGTTCTGAACTGCTTGGGTCCACTGATGTGCAGATTCTTTTCAGTAGTAAACAGTGCAGTACTACAGGATCCCACAGTTAGTTGAATCCATAGATGCTGAACTGAGGATAGAGGGCCGACTATTAAGTTATAAGGGGATTTTCAACTGCACAAATGGTCAGTGCCCCTAACGCCCATGTTCAGGGGCCAACTGTATTTGTAATTCTTGCTATTGTTTAACTGAAGTAAAATATACATCTCCCTTTTCACAATATTAGCATGCTCATGTTACTAACACTCTAGAAACGTCCTTTGTACCCCTACCTGGGGTTGTCATTCACACTCCCCCCCCGCCAAGAGTAAATAATCTCACAACTTCTAACAACATATATAGTTTCATA
The DNA here is from genome assembly GCF_949774975.1 of Lagenorhynchus albirostris. NCBI lineage: Eukaryota > Metazoa > Chordata > Mammalia > Artiodactyla > Delphinidae > Lagenorhynchus > Lagenorhynchus albirostris. The sequence goes on from NC_083102.1 coordinate 26,173,604, forward strand.
TGTATTTGTTCTTTATATAAAGGAAATACACTATAGTTTTTTGGGGTGTTTTTGGTTTTTTTTAGTTTCTGGCTTATGCTTGTATGAGTCAACTGTACTATTACATATAGTTTTACTTTGTTCATTTTCACTGCTAAATGGTATTCTGTCCAGCCAATGTTTGAATACACCAGAATTTATATATTTATTCTGTTGGTCGTTTAGGTACTTTTCAGTTTGAGGCTATTATGCTGCTGTAAACAGTCTAGTACATACCTTTTACTGAATATATATAATTATATGTAATATAATATATACATTTATATGTAATTATAATATATATTACATATTATATATTGTATAATGCATAGATATATATGCATTTCAGCTGATTGTATACCAAGGAGTGTGGTTCGTGAGTTCAGGGTTGTGCATATATTACCCTTTAGTTTTCTAAAGTGTTTTTTACCAACTTACACTCCCATTAGAGATATAAGAGAATTCCAAATCTCTTCAGAGAACCAGTTTTTAGCTTTGATTTTCTCTATTGTATGTTTCTATTTCTCTTACCTTGATTATGTTTTCTTTCCACTTTCCTTGGATTTGAAATAATATTCTTTGTGCAGCTTCTTGAGATAGAAGCCTAAATTTCTGATTTTTACCCTTTCTTCTTTTGTAAAATATTCACTTATTTCTGTAAATTTTTCTCTATGTATTGAATACTACTTTAGTTATATCCAACAAGTTTTAGCACATCACAGCTTAAGTATCCTTCAGTTCAATATATTTTCTAATTTCCAGTAAATATATAAATACATTTATTAATATCAGACAGTATTACAGGAGACTAAAGGAGGTATTTCATAAGTTCAAAAGGGTTGCTTTATGAAGAAGATATAACAGTCATAAATGCATGTGCATCTAATAACTGAGCCTTGAAATTCAGAAAGCCAATGTTTTTAAGACATATCCCAGCTGTCTCAGTCAGACTGATGAGCCCTTAGCCTCAGCTGCATTTTACTCACTTCAAACTCTTATATTTTAAGTGTTCTAGTTTTCCCTATAATATTCATAAATAACTGTTACTTATTATCCTTTTATGAATTATACCTTAATAAAAAAACTAATAAATGTTTTGTTAGTAAAACTGCAAGCCTGATAGTATTAGGGAGGCTGCCACCTAGCTCTTTAAAAAATAAAAATAATCTTGTATAGTGTTTTACGGTTTACATGGTGCTTGTGGATTTTGATATAGCCCAGTAGATTTTATAATTTCATATGCTAATTAAATGAAATATTTAAAGAATTATGTCCTCTATTAACTATGCTGGCAGGATTTTATCATCTCACAAGTGTTTTCAGTTCCTAGGTTCTGGATCAGTAAACCTGTTTTGTTTGTTTCTGTTTTGTTTTCTACTTTGCCACTTTCTTAGATCCAAGTATATAAAAAGGAGACTCAGGGTATCACCAGCTCTGGCTTTGCATCTTTAACATTTGAGGGAACTTTGGGAGCTCCTATCATACCTCGTACTTCAAGCAAGTGTTTTAACTTCACCGCTGAGGACCACAAAATGGTAGAAGCGTTACGTGTTTGGGCATCTACTCATATTTCACCTTCTTCAACATTAGTGAAATTGTGTGATGTCCAGCCAATGCAGTATTTTGACCTGACTTGTCAGCTCTTGGGCAAAGCAGAAGTGGATGGAGCATCATTTCTTCTAAAGGTAGATTTTTTTAAAATTTATTTATGTATTTATTTTATCAGTTTAATCATTTTTTTACATCTTTATTGGAGTATAATTGCTTTACAATGGTGTGTTAGTTTCTGCTTTATAAAAAAATACGGAACGCTTCACGAATTTGCGTGTCATCCTTACACAGGGGCCATGCTAATCTTCTCTGTATCGATCCAATTTTAGTATATGTGCTGCCAAAGCGAGCACAGGTAGATATTTTTAAATACTGGAAATTGTTTTGTAAGTTACCATGACCTATAAGCCTGTAAAGAGCTTATATTTTCAGCATTCTGGTGGAATAAATATGCATACTGTGTACTAAGAACTTAAAATCTAACCATTTTTAATGAGCCTGTAATTTCTATGCAACTTTACTCTTGAACTTCTCTTCTTTATCCTATATTTCTAGAGAAAAATAGTATTACCAGATCTATATTTTAAATATAGTGTTGTTTATATTGTGTTTATATATTTCTTATTAGTACTAGCAAAATGAGTTGTTTTCTATTGCTATTTTTAAGTTGCAGCTCAAAAAATGCATATTTCTGTTTCCCTATCAAGATGTAGCCTTCCTTCTCACTCATTTGCCTTCTTCTTGGCCCATTGATGTTGGGTTCTCTTCCCATGTTATTTCACTGTCTGCTTCATAGGTAGATGATGGATGGTTTTGAAGTGTTTATTTTTCTTGTTATATTTTATTTTGTTCTTAAATCTGTAGAAAAAAAAAGTGACATAAGACCCATCTAATCTTTGTTTACACCTATCCCAATTTATTCATGAATAGCTTCTGGAGAGGACAGTTGTCTGATACCATCCTCACCTACCTAGCCTAGGCAGGATGCATTTAAACAAACACTGCTTCAGCCCTGCTTCTCTGGTTCTTTAGCTTCTGACTCTTTGGAACAATGGAACAGGAAATGGAGTACAGTGGCCCTTGGACAAATATTGGGGTTTAGCATTATTATCAGTTATACCTTGCCCATATTAAAGAATAGTGAAGATAGAAATTATTGAATAAAATACAAAGTTTTTGAAGTTGAAAATTGCACATATTTATATACACACGAAATACTCTGAAAAAGTAAATTCATGCTATAAGAAAACATAAATAAGTTAAGTGTGACAAAATTGAAGCTAAAGCAACATAAAATCATCCAAACAAAATGAGGAGGTCAGCCAGTCATACTTTATGCCCAAAGTGACATATTTAACAAATGAGTGTTTGCTAATCACTGAACACTTCCAGTGACAACAAATCAGCTGTGCAGAGAAGTATTCTCCACCTTTCGGCTGCTGTATTGAGCGTAAATTCTTAAATTCTGAGATAAAACCTGCCACCTTTTAGCTGACGTAGCTGAATGTACATTTTCCTTCTAAAGCAAGAAAACATGCCTGCATCCCATTTTTATAGATAGCCTTTTCGGAGAAATAAAAACAGCTTTCATGTAGATATTATTTTAAAATACAGCATTCAGAAGTGAATGTAAGAAATTACATTAGTAAGACTTTCTTGAGGACAGTTTGAAAGAAATCTCAAAAGTCTTTCTATGCTCTTCGTCTCAAACTCTATTTTCATAAATTTATTTTATAGTAATAATTTAAAATGTGGAAAAATGCCTTTAAAGGAATATTTATCCTTATATTTCTTGCAGTAACAAAAATCAGAAAAAACTCGCATACTAGCGATAGAGAATTTTGTGAATTATTTATGTGTTGTGGAATACTGTGTGACTATAAAATGACATTGTAGACATACTTATTGATATAGAAATTCACAATATTCTCTTTAGTGATTAATGTGCTTTCATTTATATACTAAAAATGTATTATATGCATAGCAAAAAATATATTGAGAGGACTATATAGCAATATTTTGCTCATTTTACTATGGGAAGTCAAATTTTAAGTGATTTTTTTTTTCTGAAATTGGTTTTCCTATCCCAAACTATGAATAATTTTTTAAAATTTTGTTTTGAAAACAGAAGGAGCCAGACCTTACTCCAAATGAGTTCTGGTCAGCATGGAATATAGCGTAATTATTTCCTGTCTCAACTGAGATATGATGCTAATATTGGTCTCTTTATTAGTAACTACAATACATTCATTTTAATTATTCTAGCAGATATGATTCCCCCACATACTGTTGTTTCTAAAAGAAGTTAATTTTAATTATAGGTTATTAAGACTATAATGTTAATAAGAAGAGATTAAAGGCTATGGTTGGGGGTATACTCAAAGATAAAATTTAGAGCCTTAAATATCTCATGAACAAAGAAAGAAAAAAAAGTATAGCATATCAGAATAATCTTTCAAGTCAAGAAATTGAAAAATTAACAAACAATTATAGAAAGTTTGAGGTAGTATTTTAGTAAGGTATTTAATTTTGGGATAGGTAATTTTAACATTGCCCAGAAATTTAAAAGATATTTTAAAGTGATATATAGTAAAAAAATTTCTCTCCTTGACTTCCTCTCTTGTCCCCGTGCTGCTATAATAATAAAAATAACATTAACATTTCAAATTGGCAAAGAATTGTTAAATGGTGATTGTTATCTATTTGGAAAAAAGAATTAGATCTGTATAAAATATGCAGATACCTAACAGATTGAGTTTTGATACAAGATTACAAAAGTTCCAGAATTTCAACACAAGGTCTGACTTATACTCTACTCTCTCAACCCCTCCTTCAGAAGACTCACGGATTGGTCTGTAAAGCCATTTTTAAGTCTCAAAAACATGTACACAAAATGAAAGAACAAATTCCAAGTGAAGAAAAATGCGACATAATGTTACTACTCCCAAAGTGATTGTCCTGGTTCTTTGAATAATTTAGGAAACAGAGTGAGTGACACAAACTCATGATTGTTTATTTACAACTTAGCACTGTCACCAACATTATTCAGTACTTTCTCTGTAATCTGACACTGGCAGATACCTGTATAGATATGCGGTGTTTTCCATAAAATAGGCGGAAGACCTAAATAGACATTTCTCCAAAGAAGACTTACAGATAGCCAACAGGCACATGAAAAGATGCTCAACATCACTAATTATTAAAGAAATGCAAATTAAAACTACAGTGAGGTACTGCCTCAGACTGGTCAGAATGGCCATCATTAAAAAGTCTACAAATAACAAGTGCTGGAGAGGGTGTGGAGAAAGGGGAACCTCCTACATTGTTGTTAAGAATGTAAATTGGTGCAGCCCCTATGGAGAACAGTATGGTGGTTCCTTAAAAAACTGAAAATAGAGTTCACATGATCCAGCAATCCTATTCCTGGGCATATATCTGGAAAAGACAAAAACTCTAATTTGAAAAGATACATCCAATTTTCATAGCAGCACTATTTACAATAGCCAAGACATGGAAGCAACCTAAATGTCTATTAATGGATAAAGAATATGTGGTGTATATATACAGTGGAATATTACTCAGCCATAAAAAAAGAATGAAATAATGCCATTTGCAGCAACATGGATGGCCCTTGAAATTATAGTAATAAGTGAAGTAAGTCAGAGAAAGGCAAACATCATATGATATCACTTATATGTGGAATCTAAGCAAATGATACAAATGAACTTATTTACAAAACAGAAATAGATTCACAGACATGGAAAACAAATTTACGGTTACCAAAAGGGAAAGGATGGGGGTAAGGATAAATTAGGAGTTTGGGATTAACAGATACACACAACTGTATATAAAATAGATAAGCAACAAGGACCTATGTATAGCACTGGGAACTATATTCAATATCTTGTAATAACCTATAAAGGAAAATAATCTGAAAAAGATATATGTGTGTGTGTCTATGTGTGTGTATAACTGAATCACTTTGCTGTACACCTGAAACTAACACAACATTGTAAATCAACTATACTTCAATTAAAAAAAAATAACAGTTAAAAAGAAAAGGAAATGTGGTGTTTTCTGTTTAAGTAGACTGTTCACTCTTACCCAGCCAAACTTCTGACATGCAGAGGCATTCTCACCTCTCTCCAAATGTCTTTTGTCCAGCCCTTCTATAGCATAGCATAGCCTCAAGCTCATCTCTTCCAGCCCTAGCACAGCACAAGCTAGCTCAGGTCTTAAGGATGGGATAGTGCATACTCGTCCTGGGCCCCTGTTCCCATCCTTACCTCAAGGTGACTTAAATAGCAATCCAACCTACCTTTCCCTTTCCATCACCCATGATTGTAATTCACTTGTGTTCATAACCTCTAACATAAACAAAATATTCATATCTGTGCTTTCAAAGGCCTTTTCCAAATCAGAACAAAGTGGAAAAATGGGCAGAGGTCAGATTAGTTCCCTAAAAGCTAGGAATTTATACTTAAGAAAATTAGCAGAGATACTTGTAAAGGTTTATATACAAGATGGTAATTACTAAATTATTTAAAATAGCAAAAATTTTGAAACAAATGGCCAAAAAAGGGATTGGTTTAATAAATTTGTTTGCATCTATAATGTAATGTGAAGCCATTGAAAGTCCTATTTTAGAAGAATATTTAAATTGCCTGAAAAACTGCCCAGCAATAAATTAAGAAATGAAAAGCAGAATAGAATGCCAGTTTGGTAAAAAGAAAAAAAGACATATATATTATAACTACATAGAAGAAAAAAAAGATAAGTAAATTCAACAATATGTTAATAGTTTTTCTAAGCTCATAGCTGTTTGAGTTTTTTTCCTTATATTTTATTCATTACCTATACATATGTAGTCCTTTTACAATCAGGAAAGAATATACATCATATTCAAAGTTTAACAGATATTTGGGGGAATATATTTAATTACTTTTAAGCTATGTTACCAGCAAATAAAACTCTTCTAGCCTCCACAATTTTACAAAAAGATCATTAAACTTTTGTTCTACTTCTTATGCAGGTATGGGATGGCACCAGGACCCCATTCCCATCTTGGAGAGTCTTAATACAAGACCTTGTTCTTGAAGGTGATTTAAGTCACATCCACCGGGTGCAGAATCTGACAATAGACATTTTAGTCTATGACAACCATGTTCAAGTGGCCAAATCTTTAAAGGTGATGTTGTGTAGCAAGCATGTTTTGCTCTTTTGTATTTTTATAAATTTTAGGGTAAATCACATGTTAGATGATATTTGAGGTCTAGAAATTAACTGCAGATTAATTTTTTTCTTTAATTTGTAAAATGTGTATTTAAATTATTAGACGATATATTAAATTATAATGGCTTGAACAGCTTTTTTAAAGTTAAAGAATGTTTCCTGAACATCTTAAAGCTGTGCCCAATTTTACTATGGAAAGAAAAATTTTTTTCTGCCATAAAATTTGCTTTAAAATAACAAAGGATGTATAAAATATTTGTAAACTTAAATGATAAGCTCTTTTACTTGGTTTGATAAAATCCAGTCTTCAACTTTTTAATCCACCTCTAAAATATATTGATAAATTGTCTGTGTATACCATACAGTTTATTAGAATTTGCTCACTGTTTTTGAGATGCAGTTTTCTAGGTAAAATAACGCTGCTTAGTTTTGGCACTTCTTGCTTCTTAGTAACATTTTAAGGAATATTTTTCTTCATTTTACCATGTCATTTATTTGCAAGTAATCTTTCTTGCAAAGAATGCTGTCATTGATAATAATGATAATAATAGTAACATCTGTTAAAGCACTTCATATGTATTTAGCACTGTCTTGTGCTGTAGGTACTATCATCATTTCTGTTTTACAAATGAGAAAACTGAGGCACTCAGAGGCCCAAGATTTCGCACTTACTTGCGTGAAGCCTGTATTTGAATGTATGTCTGTTTCCAGAGCTAATCTTCTTAAGCAGTATAAAGAAATGAATTTCTTTATTGCAAATAGCTTCCATCCTACATTTAGGGAGGTATATAACCTACTTATGGGAAGAAAATAGGGAAAGTGAATTGTAATTTTTTTAAATCTGAATTTTAGTGCCCGGTTTCTTTTTTGCAAATAAATGTTCTTGGAGAAGGAAATATTTCCACTTTTACACTGTGTTACAAAGAAGCCCACCCAACTCAATAAATTAGGTTAAAGTCCAGGTCAAGGAAGGTGATAACTGTACTCTTTTGTCCTTTATGAGTGTGTTCATACCTTTCATATCAGAAAATTGACTGTTGAAAATATATTTTTGATGCTTTTCCTTGATTTTATCTGCATTGATTAGCTTATTTCAAAAATAAATGTAATGATAAAGCCAATTCTAAAGTCTTTTTAAAATACAGATATAGTTCTTTTACGAATGAAAAAGATTTACATTTTAGATTCGACTTTCACTGTTTTAATTCCCTTCTCTTTCCCTATGCTGTTTCTATAGGTCTTTTGTTCCTCTCTCTTGTCCTGATTTCTTTGTCCCAAGTCCTGGACAGCACCTGCCACAGTGCTTTCCATGTAGTAAGGGTTAAGTAAATAATATCTGCTGGTGAATGCATGAATCAATGAGCGCTGTGAATTTTTTTCAGATTTTTTTCATCTCCTTTGTCTGCTTTATCTCACCCACTAGAGGGTGCTATGAGCATACATAATTAAGAAAATGAAGGGCAATTAATTTTTCTCTAAAGATATCATGACATTTATCTACAATGTAATAGAAAAATGAAAAGGATTTTCTCTATGTGTAAGTAGTATAACTGTAGGCTTTTATTTAATGTACCTTGACATCACATTTTATTTGTTCTGAGGCAACCTCTATACTAACCATTTCATATTTATTTAAGAAGTGCCCAGAGCCAAATGATATTGATATCAATTAATTCTTGTCAGCACTCGACGATAACTGCTTAAAATTGCATATTTATATTGAAATGCATGGATTACATGTTTTTTTGTTGAATAGGAACAGGAAAAAATGTGATTTTTATTTTATGTAATAAAGAGGACAGTTAAGGCAATTGTAAAGCACAATATAATTGAACTCTATATACGATACATTTTACAGCTAAAGTTGCCCTTAACATTTTTCCTAAACCTTGCTTTTTAAGTAAGTTATCTCCTTCCCTAAACATTTTGCACACACACACACACACACACACACAACACACACACACTTCAAACCTTTTGTCTACAAACAAAAGCAGTGTATTTTCAATCCCCAGACTTATTCTGACACAATTTAAAAATAATTATAAAATACACGTAGTTCTAATTATGTTTGGCATTCAGTGACCCAAGAACTATATTTTGGTTATTTTCAGACACATACAGGTCATTAAAAATATTAAACCTAAAGGGAAATTTTTTAAAGTTTATAAGGAATATTTAAATTATTTCTAAAGGAATAAACATTTCTTAATAGCCAGTTTGCTTTGCTTTATTTTTACTGTTTCTGTATTAAAAAGGGCTTTTACAACAATTTTTAGAGGTATGTTTTATAATTTTTTTGTTATTACCAATAAGACGATTTGTTTGTTATGTATTTGTCTATTATAACAGAGCATCTGGCACGTTTTATAATATATTTAGCAAGCTTAAAAAAATATACAGTGCTGCCTCCAGAAGGAATTTCTGGAAATAACAGTTTGTCATTTTTATAGCCTATATATATAAAATTCTCTCTTGGTCTTTAAAGTATAATTTTGTTTTATTATGAAATACAATAGTAAAGAAGATAGTATAACAAACATCTACGTGCCTATCATCCAAACTTAACATTTCTAAATGTTTTGCACACTTATTTCAGGTACTTTTAATTTTAAGAAATGAAATTTCTACATGTGGAACCTTCTTTGTACCTCTGCTTGTTCTAATTTTTTGCTCCCAAATATCCTTTTTATTTATCCTAACATGTACGTGCGCACACCCATGTTTATTATGCTTTTATTTGATATACTTTTGTCTGAAAAATGCATATGGTTATGTATCATTCTATAATTTGCTTTTTTCCTTTGACATTATATTTGTAAGATTTATCCGTGTTCATATATGTGTCTGCATTAATACCAGCCTGTCTTAATAATCATACCTTTATTTTTAAATGATATTTCATAGGTTAAGCCCTCACTCCCAGTTCAGTCTTCAAAAGTAACTTGACTGTTCACTTTCAGATCAGTTTTTACAATTCCTTGAAAGGCACTGGAGATTTAGATAGAAACTGCATTGATTTTAAAGAATAATTAATTAGGAAATTATCTTTATAATGTTGAAACTTTTCATTTATGATTATGGTATCTTTCGCCTTGTGTCTGGCCTTCTTTAAGTCCTTTGTAGATTATATACATTTACTGCACTAATATATTATGTATATTAAAAAGAATTACAGAGTAATAAATGTTCAAAAAGAATGACATAAAAGTAAATAGAAATAGACATATTTCCTTCCATCATCTTACTTTGGAGAACATGAGGAAAATCAGTTTTGTCATCTTGTGTGTGTGTGTGTGTGTGTGTGTGTGTGTGTGTGTGTGTGTGTGTGTTTTCCTTCTCTGACTCTATTTACCCTGCTCCCCTGCTGTTCTGTCAGTGGAAGAAGTCAAAGAAGAAAAGACTAAGTGCCTTACCTCCTTATAAAACCCATGATTGGATGGGAAAAAGATCCTTGAGGATGAAGGAGTAGCTCTGGGAGTGTGGATTTTTTCCCCTTATTTTTTCCCCCCATTTCTCTCCTCCATCACATCCAGAGGGTGATGAGGAGAAATACAATGAACTGAAACAGCAGTAAGCAGAGGTGGGAGGTTGGTTTACTACCTTCTCTTTCTTTATTTTCCCCCATGTATAGCTTTTCTGTTACACAGAATCTCACCACGGTTAATCTTGACCTTGTAGGAAAAAAAGAATGGTAGTCCCACAGTCATCAGCAGTCAGGAGTGCTGCTTTATACAAATGAATTAAATTTCCTAGTTGGTAACTAACTCCTTTTGTTTATAACTCTTTCTTCATAAAAATGTGATTTAGGTAATACAGCTTCTTCCTTTGAGTATGTGTTTCTTTAATAAACATTCTGCATCTGTCTCTTTTTAAGTCTTCTACATTAAAAGAATATCAAATACTCCGTAATTAAAGGTATTTTTAAGACTAAGTTTAGCAAAACATCTAAAATTATAGGACATTTCGTTCAAAACTATAATTGATTTAAATCTATATTTGAACTCATAGAAGGTCTTTCACATTATGGTGTACAGAGAAAAATATTTACAGAAATTTTATTTCCATAGAACTTGTGGAATAGAGGGGGTTTATTATTTTGGTAGAGTAGCACATTTAAACATACTTTCTAGTATTCTCATAATGAGAGTGTTTTAGTGATCATATTTAATTAAATCTTACCTTAAATTAGTTAAAGTAGGTTATTTTCAGAAACCTTAACCAAATAGGTTCTTAATCAAATAGAGGGCTTGGATTTGATTTAGGGTAATAGGTTTCTTAGCTACCATATCTTACCAATGCTAAGACTCAAACTTATTTAACATTTTAATATCTCTAAAATGGAAATATGCCTTTACATTTGAAAAATACATACATATCTATACATGCATATGTATGTATACAAACACATACACACACGCACACACACACACACACACACACACACACACACACACGTTTTGGTTTTGATACAGTGTCCTTGGGGCTGATATTGAGTACACATTAGTAGAACATACCACTTCCCTTTCTGATGAGTCAACATCCCGGGTTATTGGTCTGTGCCCCATGTTAGTTGTTAAATATTGTATCAAAAATTGTTTGATTTTTCTCCATTTTCTAAATAATAAATCATCTGCTTTTAGGTTGGAAGCTTTCTTAGAATTTATAGCCTACATACCAAACTTCAGTCAGTCAATTCAGAGAACCTGGCAACATTTTTAGCCCTAGAGTTTCATCTCCATGGAGGCACCAGTTACGGTCGGGGAATCAGAGTCTTGCCAGAAAGTAACTCTGATGTGGATCAACTGAAAAAGTAAGCATATTATAAACCTATTTAGAAATTGTAAATAAGGTATTAATTAAGCTGGTTTCTAGGATAATATTGTTCTGAGGTGGGAAGGGGGGCTCTAAGAGGTCTCTTGTAATTGATCCTCAGAGCCTTCCTTGCCATTCATTATTCATTTTTTTAAATAGATGAACCAAATGAAACAAATCAAGTGATTGTAGGTTCAAATAGCTACATAGTAGCAGAGCTGGGTTTATAGTCTAGGTTTTCCAATAGTTACTTATGCTCTTACCTCTACTCTTTGCACTCATGTTCTTCTACCATTTGCCACCTTCTCCAGGTACAGAAACAAACAGTGGAAACTGGAGCTTAGCTAAAGTTTGGAAAACTTGATATATATGTCTAGGGTGCCAAACATACTTGATCAATCATGGACAAAATACTGCCTTTTTTTTTTTTTTTTTTTTTTTTGCGGTACGCGGGCCTCTCACTGCCGTGGCCCCTCCCGTCGTGGAGCACAGGCTCCGGACACGCAGGCCCAATGGCCACAGCCCCACGGGCCCAGCCGCTCTGCGGCATGCGGGATCCTCCCGGACCCGGGCACAAACCCGCGTCCGCATCGACAGGCGGACTCCCAACCACTGCACCAGCAGGGAAGCCCCAATACTGCCTTTTTAAAGTGCGTATAACTGAGAAAATAGGTAATGGAAATATTTCAGGGTATCATATTTTTAAAACTTTTAGGTGTGCCCAGAAAGTGAATAGTACCTTAAATCCTGCTACACTTGCAGTTCCCTTTTCCTTGAAGTACTCCTGTTAATGATGTGTGCAGAAACTCTTCGACCCGTATTCTAGGGAAATAAAAATTCTTCTACATATTTTCAAAGAGTTACAGAAAATATCCTTTTCAGTAAATTGAAATGACATAGCTATTTTCCAGGTTTTAATATATTGAAATCAATATGATTTTATCATCAATGAAATTAGCTATTTTAATAACCTTCTATCAGTTTCCCTACTTTATTTCTCATATTGCAATATATAGCCACATAGTATTTCACTACTTGAGTCTAGAATGAGATTGTTCTGACTTAGAATGTCATCCATTAAATACCCAGCTTATTTGCAGTATTTCATCATCCCACTGTTCTACTTGTGTCTTTCTAGACTTAGGTTTTTAAAATTTGAGGGTCTCTTGGAATCCCCTGATAATCTGTTAAAAAACTATAGTCCTCCTGAAGAATGCATACACACAGAATTTTTTATACAATTTCATTGAGCTCTTGGTTTCTTTGGGTAGAGCTAAACTGATCATTGTTTGACTTTGTTTTATGCAATTGAAAATTCTATTCTTTCAATTACAGGGTTTTAGAATCTGTAGATTTGCCAGCCAATCAGCGTTTAGAGGGTATATGTCAATCAGAACATGAGGACAGCTTTTCAAATATTTCAAGTAAGGACAGTTTTTTAATTTATTAAACTACAGTTGATTTACAATATTGTGTTAGTTTCAGGTGTACAGTGTCAGATTCTTTTCTGTTACAGGTTATTAACAAGATATTGAATATAGTTCCATGTGCTTTATAGTAAATCCTTGTTGTTCACCTATTTTATATATAGTGGTGTTTATTTATTAATCCCATGCTCCTAATGAGTAAGGATAATTTTTAATATTGCCAGTTTAATTTCTGCTAAGTAAAATGACTTTATCAACATAAATTCTTTTTTAATATCTTCCTATCTCTATTTTTTTGTTGTTGTTAAATCCATATTCATTGTAAAGAAACATGCTAAATCTTTATCAGTGTCCTGTGCAAAGGTAAACGTTACTCCTCCCTTACCTGTATAGTTACATTTTCAAATTGCGGTGGTAGGGATTACTTGATTTGTGATATATGTAGTGTTAATGTGTTTATATATGAATTTATTATAAATCTGTATTTATTTCCTAGTAAACTCTTTTGCTCATCAGTTTCTAAAAGGAACAAAGGTTGTTTTTGCTGCTTTATTTCAAATAGCCCAAGTATTTTTTGATTATACATATCTTAGAGTTCCCAGTTTTATTGAGTTAAGTACCTAATTACAAAATGTTAACAAACAATTGGTTGTGTATTTATATTATTGCCTACCTGAACAGGTGACTATTCAAATCTAAATTTTAAAACACTCAATCTGTAAGATTTTTTTCTTTACCATTTTGTGTCAGTATTTGCTTATACATTCTGACACCTAGAATCTATGTCATGTTTCTATCCCCTATATTTTTTTTACAACCTAACTCCTTCCCTACTATGATCTATGAGTATTTACTCTCTTTCTGTATCAGTAATGATAAGCATTAAAATTAACATGTGTGGCTTGATAGGCACTTAGTCAGTGCCTACAGCCATTATTATTTAATCCTAACAGCACTCCTATGAGGTTGATATTATTCTTCCCTTTTATAGAAAGGAAACTGAGGCTTTGAGTGATGGGAGTCATATAATTTGTCCAGGGTCACTTAGCTATTAACTGATGGCAAAGTCAGTCAGATTCAAATGCAGGCTATTTGATTTTTTTGTACATATTTATTTCTTCATTTTCTCTGCCTTAGAATTATTCATATTTCCTAGCACGCTGGTGATAGCATTTTGGCCTAATCTGTGATTATTTAAGCTGCCATTAGGAGGCCAGTTTACTTCAATTGACAATCATTTGGAGACAGTATTAATTTGTAATTATACTTTTTGAAATCCCTTTTCTCCTTTTAAAAGGTTTTTCTAATCGTTTTTAAATTACAAAAGTAGTACATGTGACAGTATCAAGGTACGTAGCCTTCCCATGCCTTTATGCCCACTCGCTGAGGTAAAGTTAACAGTTTAGTGTGATTTCTTCAAAATCAACATGTTTATATGAATATATATACTTCTACATAAACAGATACGAGTTTTCCCTCTGTTTAAAAGTTTTACAAAAATGGGTACTAAACGATACTAGACTAGCTGCTTTATTTAACAGTGTATCACAGACCTCTTTCTGGGGTAATTCATATAGCTCAAACTCATTCTTTTAATAGTTACATTATATTTTATATGAATCTAACATTATTAATTAAGCCATTTTCCATTTGATAGACATTCAGGTTGTTTCCAGTTTCTTACTCTTACAAATACTTCTTTAATAAACACCCTTGAACAATTGTACTTTCATGCTTATTGTTTCTCTAAAATAAACTTCTAAAGGTGGGGTTGAAGGATCAAAGAGTAAGCACATCTGTTATTTTCATAAATGATGCCAGATTATATGCCAAAATGTCATAGGATCCATATGCAAATAACAGTGTGGGAGAATGTCCTTTCCTCACACTCTCAGTGGTATTGGCCGTTGACACTATAAGTAATTTTTTGACAATTTGGTAGGTATAAGGTGATATCTTATTTATTTTTTCTGAGTACATGGAAACTTAAAAATCTTATTACGTATATATTGGCCCTTTTTACTCCTTCTTTGAATTGTCTGCTCTTACCCTATACCTGATTTGCTGTCGGATTCTTTATTTTTTGTCTTATCAGTTTTGTGGGAGATTGTTGTATATATTTTGCAATATTTTCTCTATTTTCTTATTATTTAACTTCATGCAGAATGGCAGATATTAAGTAATCAGATTCTTTGAAATTATACTTCGCTCGCTTAAGGTTCTCTTGCCATGGATTCTTATGCCATTTATTAGTGATGTTGAGGAAGATGGACAAGTAATACATATGTTTGTATATGATGCCACATACAATAAATTATAAAAATATAACATACTGTTATATATAATAGAATGTAGTAAGCTAAAGTAGTTGCAAAATATGGATACTTTTTAAAGTGTTAAATTCTTCATTTTGGAAAGCATTATTAAAACTTACTGCTATGGAAATTGAGTTATTTGTAGTGAGGTGGATGGACCTAGAGTCTATCAAACAGAGTGAAATAAGTCAGAAAGAGAAAAACAAATACCGTATGCTAACACATATATATGGAATGTAAATTTAAAAAAAAAAAGGTTCTGAAGAACCTAGGGGCAGGACAGGAAGAAAGACACAGACGTAGAGAATGGACTTGAGGACATGGGGAGGGAGAAGGGTAAGCTGGGACAAAGTGAGAGTGTGGCATGGACTTATATATACTACCAAATGTAAAATAGACAGCTAGTGGGAAGCAGCCGCATAGCACAGGGAGATCAGCTAGGTGCTTTGTGACCACCTAGAGGGGTGGGATAGGGAGGGTGGGAGGGAGATGCAAGAGGGAGGAGATATGGGGATATATGTATATGTATAGCTGATTCACTTTGTTATAAAGCAGAAAGTAACACACCATTGTAAAGCAACTATACTCCAATAAAGATGTTAAAAAAAAAAAGACTTATTGCTATGATCACTACTTTTGCTTTTTTTGTTAAAGTAAAATCATATTTTATGGTATTCATCAAGTCATCCTATTAAGTTTGGTAAATATATTATTTTATCCACCTATCCCTTTATTCCCTTCAATGTATTTTTTCAACATAAGAAAAATTTTCGAACACACAGAAAAGTTGAAACAATTGTATAGTCAACACTCATATACCCACCATCCGATTCTCTAGTTAACATGTTATTCTCTTTGCTGTGTCATTTATCTCTTTTTTAATGCATCAATCCAGTTTATTTTTTGATGCATTTCAAAGTAATTTGCAGACATAAGTACATCTCCTAAACACTTCAATGAATGAACATCATTATCTAGAGTTAAATATTTGTTTAGAATTCTCTTTTATTTTTGAGGTAAATTATATTCAATGAAATGGGCAACCTAGGTGTATCATTTCATGAGTTTTGGCTAACACATAAACTGCAAAACCTAAGTCCCTCTTAAAATCAAGACCATTACCTTTTTGCAGAAATCTCCCTCGTGCTCTTTCCCAGTCAATCCTCACCCCCATCCCTACCCCAGAAGTCCTGATTTTTTCCACCATAGATTAATTGTGCCTGTTCTAGAACTTCAGATAAATGCAATAACATGTTATGTACTCTTGTACATACTATTTGTTTTTGAGATTCATCCATGTTGCATATATCAGTGGTTTATTCCTTTTTAATGCTTAGTATTATGGTGTGACATAGACATTTTTGAAAATATGAATTTCCAGTTGCAGCACCATTTTTTTTTTAAAGATGGCTTTGGTGTCTTTGTCAAAAATCAAATGAGTATAAATGTGGATTTACTGCTGAGCTTTGTGTTCAGTACTTAGTAGTGTGGTGTGAAGTAAGCATTTTTTTTTCCTCATACTAATTTCCAGTTGTTGCAGAACCATTTTTTGAAAAGCGTTTTGCTTTCCATTTGGATTGCTTTGCTGCCTTTATCAAAAATCAAATGACCATGTAAATGTGGGTGTATTTCTGGACTTTCTATTTAATTCTGATAATATTATTTGTCATTCTTTATTCAGTACCATATTCTTTTGTTTACTATAGCTTTATAGTAAATCTTGAAGTCATATAGTATAAGTCCTCCAATTTTGTTCTTTTTCAAGATTAGATTCTAGATTCTTTGCCATTTCCACTTAAGTGATAGAATCTGCTTTTCTATAATAAAGCCTATGCAATTTTGATTAGGATTTTATTGAATCTACAGATCTATTGGGAAGAATGTCAGTTCCTAACAATATTGAACCTTCCAATCCATGAACAAATGACATGAATCCATAAACAAATATCACCATTTGTTTAGATTTTCTTCAGTTTCTCTCAGTAATGTTTTATAGTTTTCAATGCCACATTGAGCTTTTAATGGATTTTAAAACTGTAATTCCTCTTTCTTTTTTTCCTGATAGGCTCTGGATCAGTATCACTATATGAGTTAGAAAGATGTCAACAACTGTCAGCTACAAGTAAGACCATTTTCATTTTTGTATTATGGGCACAAGAGTGAGTATTATGAAGTCTGTCCTTATACTTATCTATCCACGAGGGCAAAAACATATCCGTGTTAATTTTAATCAATTCACACTATGTATTTAGTGTTGTGTCCATAAAGGAGTTCCTTAAAATATGCCCCAAAACTTTAATGTAAGCAATGATAGTTAATCTATCAGATACCCACCTTCTGATACTTCAGCTAAGATTTAAAAAAAAATTAACTATTTCTAAGCACAAGTCTATTAAATAAAATTCTGTAATATACTATTATAAAGATATGAGTTTCTCATTATTGGAGAAAGGACGTATAATTATGAAATGGGCTAGAAGAAAGAAGCTGTGGTATTGTATTAGAATTGGAGGTGTCAGTATGTACTCATGGTTTTAGAGACAGATACAGAAATAGATATATGGGTGTTTGTATATATGTATTCACTCACATATACATTCATACACATGCAGGTGCACGTGTATAAGTATAGGTATGAACATGTGTGCATATGTGCCCGAGCTCTGTTGATGAAAGGGCATAAAAACAAGGACACCCAGTAGCAATGAGTACACCTAGTGCACAGATCTTAGTTTATAAGTAATATCCCCAATCGGGGCTTCTTGGAGAAATAGCAGATTCCAGGGTTGGGACAAGAGAATTATAAGGTGATTCTGGAACATCTTGTTGTGCCAGAAAGTAGAGAATTTCTCAGGTTAATGGTGGCAGATGTCAAATCTCATACAATTTGAGTATCAAAATAAAAATTACTAGTGATGGCATAGAACTGATTGAATAAAGTAGGAATCTATTAGTCCATATGGATAGTAAATAAATGAACAAAACAAATAAATAAATGAGGTTGAATGGAAAACTGGTATTTAAAATAGAATGGCAGCAGATAAATGTAAAGAATAATGAAGTTAGAGAAAAATCACCATTTTTCAATCATGATAGTAATTATTTAGTTGCTAATCGTCAATGGATCTTAAACTAGCAGGATCCTAAATGTTTAATGAAATTGGGATATTTATATTTTATCAAATACTTTCTTATTAGTTATAAAGGGAGAAATAATAAGTTTATAGTGGAGAAACCTGCTGAACACCAGCTTAATCAGCTGAGCAAAGTTAACATACCCAGGAATGAAAACGCTGATATCATGTGCCTTTTGATGTCATGCAATGAGAAGGCCACAATATCACTTACACAGTAGTATTCCTACCAAAAATGTGTAATTGGTATCTGATCATGAGAAAAACCAGACACACCCAAATAAATGGCCTCTACTCCTCAAATATATTAGCGTCCTGAAAGACAAAGAAGAGCTGAGGAACCATTCTCTACATTGAAGGACTCCAAAGAGACAGGAAAAATAAATGCTACACATGGTTCAGGATTGGGTCCTAGATCTGAAGATAAAATGCTAAATAAGAGCATTATGGGGATAGTTGGAGAAATTTGAATAATGTCTGTTGATTCCGTGATAATCAGTGTTAAGTGTTCTGATGTTGAAAATTACATTGTAATATGTTAATGAAATTGCTTGTTCTTGTGAAATACATACTGAAGTACTTAGGGAAAAAGGGACAAAATATATGGAAGTTACTATCACGTGTCTGCAAGGTTTATGTATATATGGAGAGATGGAGATAATGACAGTTGGAGATGATGATAAATGTGGCAAAATGTTACCAAAATTGACAATTAATACAACTTAATTGGATTTGATTGTGTATGTTTGTTTCACGGGGATTCATGCCATGAATATACTTATATCCTTGCAGATTTCTCTAACTTAATTCAAAAATTCTTTATAGTACTTACGGATCATCAGTATTTGGAGAAAACCCCACTGTGTGCTATTTTGAAACAAAAAGCTCCTCAACAATATCGTATCCGAGCAAAATTGAGGTCATATAAGCCCAGAAGACTCTTTCAGTCTGTTAAACTTTATTGTCCTAAGTGTCATTCACTGTAAGTATTTTCCATAACAAAACCAAAGTTTTCATTTCATGAAATTTGTGTATATATGTTTTCTTATGTGTCAGTTTAAGTCCTGACAATGAGTAAATTGTGATTTTAATGTATTGTATTTTGAAAGAATGGTAATCTTTTTAAGAGAAAACACTAATTCTTAGAAAATAAATCCTTTTGATGTTTCTTAGTAATAGTAAATAAAAGTAGTTGCTGTTTTCAGATCTGAAATTCAATTTAGTAGCTCTGATAAATGCAAACAAATAATAACTGTGAAAAGCTGTATAGCACAGGGAACTCAGCTGGGTTCTCTGTGATGGCCTAGTTGGGTGGGATGGGGCCGAGGGGAGGTCAAAGAGGGAGGGGATGTGTGTATGCATATGGCTGATTCACTTTGCTGTGCAGCAGAAACTAACACAACTTTGTAAAGCAATTATACTCCAATAAATAAATAAATAAATAAATATAATAATTTAAAAAAAGAAAATATTTGGGGGGGGCTTTCTCATTTGTCACAAAAAAATCTTGAAAGTAAACCATTGTTAGCTAAAATCCTTAAATAGAAAAGATTTCTGGTTAGTTGAAATTCCTAATTAAGTGTTAAGAGAAAGCCTTGTTGGAAATATTCCTGTCCTGCTTAATAACTACCACACAGTGGACATAATTTGAACTTTTGTTGTTGATTAAGGATTTCTCAGTTCCTCAAAAGGTTTATTCTAAACATCAATTATTTTGTAAATAAGTAAATAAATTTATAAGACATTAGAATGAATATGTACTTACTAACTCAAGACATATTCTGAAAATTATTTTTAATCCCTCTTTTATGCAATTTGACTGTCTTCCCTCTATATATGTAACATGAACATGTATATACATCTCCATTATATTTATGTGTGTGTACATTGTGTGTGTGCTGTGTACACTAATGTACATATATTTTCCCCTTCACAATCTAAGTATAATACTGTTTGTGGAGATTTTTGATCATCAGATCTCCTTATACAAAACAGGGGACCATCTTCTACCCATTTTGGCTTGAAATGGTAGTTGGAATTAAAATATAAGTACAGATTTTAGATAGTCTTGAAGTATTATCAAATTATAGTTCGTAAGATTCTGTAAAAATCATATAGCTTTGCCAAACAAAACCACCCTCTATGATAATATTTTTAACAAATAGGGAAATCATCTTAGAAACGTTAAGAGGTTTTACCTAAATTTACACAGCTGATTGGTGACAGAACCAAGACAAGGAAATAGACCTTTTGATTCTAGATTATGCGATTTCTACTGTATCATATTTTACCATATGACTTTTGAAAATTATATTCTAGATTAAAAGGAATCAAATGGAATATTGGTTTGCAAAGTAGGTACCCTATGAAAGTGATATTACTTAAGTGGTAAGTGGATATTTAGCTGGAGTGAAGACGGGGCTCCTGCTGGGAAGTTTAGCATTCCTTACAGAGGAGAACAGTTTGGTGCTAGAAATAATGGTGTCACAAAACCAGGCAAGGAAATTGCTGGTGGTTAATGTAATTATGATATGGATCTAATTAGCCATAAAATGTCATCAAATATCTTTCTATTGAATGAGCCATGTAATCTGCAGAGTGTTATCTCCATGTTTTAAAATAAGTAGCTGGTTCATAAGCATATAAACAATTTTTTTATTGGATAGTTTGTTAAATTTGAATTTCCAAGCTTATACCAATTGTTTTTGTATTATTTCATTGTCAATGATTTTAGGCAAGAAGTTCCACATGAGGGTGATTTGGATATAATTTTGCAAGAGGGTGCAACCAAAACCCCAGATAGCAAACTACAAAATACATCATTATATGATTCAAATATCTGGACCACTAAAGATCAAGGAGAACGAAAAGTAGCTGTTCATTTTGTGAAAAATAATGGTATTCTCCCACTTTCAAATGACTGTCTAATTTTGATAGAAGGTATGATATTTAAGTTGCTGTTCTATTAGAATATAGCTTTTGCTTATGTGTTTCTCTGATTGATTATTGTTAAATATATTTTAGGGGCAACCTGGGACATGTAAAGTCAAAATACTGTTAATTTAAATTTCAAATAATGTAATATATATAGCAACTAGATTCAAATACATACATATACACATATATATGTAAATTTATCTGAATGACATTTTGAAATTACACATTAAACTCAAGTGTTTGCATTTGTCCATCTTGTTGGATTCCTACATGTCATCTTAATGAGACCCAAGGTGACTGCTGAGCTGAATAATAATCAAGAAGCTGCTTGTTATGTATAGTTGCTGTTATCTTGGCCTCTGGATGTCACTCTTGTTTCATAAAAATAGAGTGAAAGTCATCTATTGATAGTTAAATCAAGTAACGATAACCTGACATATTTTAAGAGAATGAAACTTTGAGTCAAATTTAATTCTGCATTTCTTTTATACTTTTGTCTTATTTTTATCTAATATTTATCTAATAATCCATAATAAAAGGGGACCATCATCTTTAATTTGCATTAGAGAAATCTTTCATTTTGTGAATGAACTGATCTTTCTTACAATGGATTATGATCATTTTTATTCCTGGCATTTTTCTGTTTATAAAAGTAACACATAATCATTTTAGAAAATAATGTATATATGTGAATACACATGTATATAAACATTGATATTATTTTTATGAACATCACTTGTTTTAATACATTTATAGCATACCAGAAACTAATTAATTTAATCATCACAACAATCCTGTGAAGTTGGTACTATTATAAGCTGTTTTTTATACATGAGAAAACTGAACCACAGAGGAGATAAATGTCTTCCCTAGTAGTGGGTGGTGAAACTGAATTGCTTCCAGTTTTTTACATAGCAACTCTGTGATGAACTTTATCTCCCGCCTGAAGTGTATTTGGGCACAAGGAATTAAGTGAATGTTGCCCAATTACTTTCTAGTAAAGTTATCATAATGTGCACATGCTTTAGCAGCATGTGAGATTATCTGTTCACCTACCCTCCTCCTAATATACTAGCTTTAAAAAATTTGGCCATTTTGATGAGTGAGATGTGACATTTTATTCCATTAGCAGTATTTTAATCTGTACCAGGAGATAGATGTAAAAACAGAAGGACAAAGACACACACACACACATACATATGGGGTAAATCTATTTATATGGCCTAAAAATAAAACAAAGCTGTGATCCCATCAGGCTTTATTAGAACTGTCCTTGTAGGGCCAACTCAGAGGATGTCAAGTATGCCTTCGGCTCCTTCTGTGCTTTGCTGCCTCCCACAGAATTCTGTGCTGAAGCCATGTTGGCCTTGACAGTCCAAAGGAAGCTTGAATAAAGAAGTCCCCTTAGTTCCTGATCCTATCTTTAAAATTACCAGTCAACCCTCAAGCTTTCAGTCTCACCTCCTATCGCAGGTCCCATCCCACCCTCTAGCCATATTGAACTGGTGATAATTCCTAAACCTAGTATATTCCTCTGGGCCTCTTTGCCATTCTGTCACTGTTCTGAGAAATTCTGCTCTAATACGTCTTCAGAAGTAAACTCAATAACTCCCTTTATTCAGCAATTCATATAAAATATTTAACAAACACCTACATGCATCAAGCACTTTTCTGATTTATCAGGCAGATTTGAGTGGTTCTTACTGCATGCTGTATGAACTTCTAGTAGAGCACTTCTTATATTATATTTGTCTTTTATCTGTTTGTAGATTTGTTTATTTATTAGAATGTAAATTCCCCAAGGTCAGAATACATGTTCTTTTAATCTATGTATCTTCAGCACCTAGAGTAGTAAACCTGGCATGTAACTGGCTCTCAGTAAATATTTATTGAATATATAAGTACATCCAAAGTGGTAACAGTTTACCTTACAGAGCCTTTTTAAAAAGTCAAATGAAAGTGTTTGTGAAAGCACTTTAAAAGGGTTTCATCAAAATGTAAGCTATTTTTATTTTATCATATTTCTGAGTATTGTAACTCTAAGCATAGGCTAAGATCTAACTGTAGGATGACACAGCAAACCTGTGGTTTCCAGCTATCACAGAGCTGAGGGAAGAGGTATGGGAGCTGGGCAAGTTAAAATGCCATGAACCTTGCTGTTCTTATAAGATTTATCCACTTTTTTTGAATAAACACTCCTTGGATTGTTGCAAGCCTTTGGTTAATTTCTAGAGTTCTGAAAAAGTTGAATTTGACAATTTTTGCCAGTTGTTTTTGCTATTATGGAGAAGTGTATTTTTGGACGTCCTTACTCTGCTATGCCAGAAATGCTTCCTCCTCACAATTGAATTTTAACATTACAAATTTTACACAAATTTTAGGAAATACTCAGAAGTATTTTTATAAACCATATTCTCTTTCCCTGGAGAGGAAGAATTATCAATCTAAGTGAAAAATACACCAGAAAAGGTACCGGGGGGTTTGAGTAATCAGAGATAATGCTGCCTTTTAATAATTGTGCACCGTTGAGCATACTCTTTCTTCTCCGCCAACATGATGGTTTTAATACCCACCCTGTCGTAGCATTAGGGTAAGTAAGTGTGATGGTTTCCATAGGAAAAATGAATAAACACTCTACAGGAATTCCTATTACATAAACTGTTTGCATCTATATTTAAATTCAGTGTTAAACTGAAAAGATTTATTTCAAACTCAAGACCAAAGTTGTCTAGACATTAGTAGTATATAGCAAATTTAATAATGGGAATCCTGTCATATTTTGACTCTCAACTTCATTCTTTTTAGATCATTTGAACCAAAGTATTCCTGGCATAAAGAGCAATTTGTATAAATTTTAAAAGTTCATATTTCACAAACCTTATATTTTGCTCAAATCTCAGCATTTTTGCTCAGTGTTTTCTTTAATCAATGAATAGGATCCTAAGCTTACAAATTATTATTTTTAACAATAAATGTATAAGTGCATTAAATCTCTTAAATTCATGGTATTTGTTGTCTTTTTCTGTCAATCCCCTTAGTCCTTTACTGTTGATCATGTGTTACTTAATAAGTACCCCAGTTTGCTTACTTTATATTTGTACTACTTTAAGGGTTTATTTGTTCTCTTTTAATAGGAGGTACACTTAATGAAATCTGCAAACTCTCAAACAAGTTTCATAGTGTAATTCCTGTGAGATCTGGCCATGAAGACCTGGAAGTCCTTGACCTTTCAGCACCATTCCTTATACAAGGAAAAATACATCACTATGGGTATGTCTTCAATAATGGGAATTTTTAGTTTTATTTATTACTTTATTCCACTTGTTACTATATATTCAGTGGATACTTATTTAGTACCAATTTATAGGTACTAGATTTTTTGGCATATATCTATTCTTTGGATACCATATATATTGAGTGCCTACAGTATGCTAAGTTTAAGGCTGTCCCAAAGGCTAATATTCATTTGCTTTCTTTCATAACAATTTAGATATTAGTTACAGAGAAAGTTCAAAGCTGTATCCTAGTAAAAGTTAAGTGATTGAATTCCAGAATTTTTGTGCCACAAAGTTATAAATGAGTTGCCACTGAGAAACTGGAAGATATCAGAATACATTAGGAGCTACAAACAGATGTCTAGATTTGGAAGGAGGCAATATAGATAGAATCTCTGTTTCCACTTGATGAAACAAGCACCCTGGAAGTGCTCTGCTTTGAGAAACCTTGGATTATAGAATATTTTCTGCTTTATTGGAAAATACCAAATTGTTTTTCTAATGATTGTAACATTTTATGGTCCAATCAGCAGTGTGTAAAAATTTGTTTACCCCGGGTTAGCTCTTGGTGTTAGTCTAACTTGTAATTTTGTTAGACTGCTGAGCATCAAATAGTATCTATGTTGTTTTTGTTTGCATTTCCTAGATGACTGGGTAGTTTAAACAAGTCTCATGTTTATTGGCTATTTAGGTTTTCTCTTCTGTGAATTCCATATTCACATTTTTCTATTCAATTACTGGTCTCTGTTTTGGTTCTTGTGTGTGTGTTTAGATGATTGTAAAAATTCTTTCTATATGAGAGATACTAAACATTTGTCAGTTATGTGCATTTCATCAAACTTCTAGTCCTGTACTTTTTAACTCTATGCTTCCTTATGTTTTACAGATTTTTAAAATATTAATATAGTCATATTTGCCAAAATGTTTGACAAGACATAGTTTTTGCAAAACTTTACTTAGATTTCTGGATCTGATGCTTTTTTAATGGAACAGAAACTAATGCTTCAGTTTCTTACTAGTTACACATCTTTTAAGGATTTCTGTTTCTTCTTGCATCTACTTTATTAATGAAAGTTTTCTAGAGAAGTATTTCATTTATCTTTTAAATTTAAATTTATTGAGATAAAATAATTCATAGTACTTTCTGATGATTTTTAAATCTCCTCTTCATCTGTTCTTGAATCCACTTCATATTATTTGCTCCTTTTTTTCCCTTGGACTTTTTTGCCAAAGCAACTAGCTTTTGTTTTTGTTGATGCTCTCTATTTTTTTTATTATTGTTCTTAACTTTATTTTCTTCCTTTACTTTCTATAGGTTTCCTTGGTATTTCTTTTTTGTAATGTTTTTAATTGAATGTTTACCTCACTTAATTCATTATTTTTAATATGTTTTTAAATATTTGTATTTAAGTCTGTAATATACCTCCTGAGAAAATAGCCATAGCTTTAACCGAAGATTTGATATGTAGTGTTTTTCTTGTCACTTCTCAATGTTTCGCAATTCCTATTATGATTTCTTTGGCCCATGAATTACTTCACTGTGTATTTTAAATTTTTCCACACACTCATTTTAGGTGCTATGTTTTTGTTTGTATTTTAGTTAGATTACTTTTTAACCAAGTAGCGTGATGCATTTCATAATGATTCTTTGAGATTTGTTTAGTTTTGCTTTATCCTAGAATGTGTTTCTTCATAATTTGTACATATTACATAGATTTTAAAAAGAATCTGTATTCTTAAACAGTTGTGTTTAGTGTTTAATAGTGTTTAGTTATGTCCATTAGACAAGCTTGTTAATCGTATCCAAAACTTATCTTTCCTTTGTAACTTTATCTGTCTAATCACTTCTTAGAGACTGTGCTTAACGTCCTCTGTGATTGTAGTTTGTGACCTATTATTCTGTCAATGTGTGCTTTATATGTTTTGAGTCCTTTTTGCTTGCTCACTCAGGTTTGGTATTTCATCTTCTGGTGAATTCATTGTACTGTATATCCTTATGTAATGACTTCATCTTTAATCGTGATTTTTTGCTGTAAGGTTTATTTTTTTCTCGTTTTCTTATTACTATATCAGAGTTTTTTTGGTTGGTAATTGCATGGTGTATCTTATTCTCATCCCATTGCTTTTATGTATCTTTGTTGTTATATTTTAGTAGGTCTCATAAATAAATACTTATCAGTAGGTTTTAGTTGTTTTTTAATAGATGAGTTTAAAATATGTTAACTACTGAAACATTTAGGTTTTATTTCTATACTGTATTTCTTGTTGTTTTCCACTTATCATACTATTATTGTTTCTCTTCCCACCCCTTTTTTTGTTATTACTTTATTTTTTTTTCCAGTCTTCTATTGGATTAATTTATAAAAATGTTCTCATTTTTCTCCTTTTTCCTCTTTTATTACTTTGGAAGTAATGAATTCTCTAATTTATGCTTATTACTCTTAATTTTTAATTTGTATACTTGCTTTATCAATGTCTAACGTTTAATATCACAGCCTTTTTTTTTTAAGAAACTAATACTCGTCATTCAATTACCTTTTTCTGTTAAAGAAAAAACTTCTATGTATTTAAAGAATGGAAGGGGATAACATTTAATATAGTTACCCTCTGTTTTCCCCCAGATTGCAAATGAAAAGGAATCTGCATGAACTTTTTGAATGTTGATTTTTATATTTTTATCCAAGCATATTTTCTCATCATCATCTCCTAAACATTATTACATATAGTAAAAACTAAATTGCTTATACTTAAAATGTTTGTAAGTAAAGCAAAATACCTATACTAGATAATATGCAATTTTAGTGTATTATGTAATTTTAGATTGATTTGTATACAAAGGATAACTATAGTACTAGGCATCATAAACTGTGATCCTCTAAATATGTGCTAGTACTGACTTCCTTAGAATAATTTTCTCCTGTTGCTATATTTATAAAATTAAGACCTTGGCTATTCCATATTGTGCACAGAGCCATAAAATGAAAGAGTCCTTAGAGTTTGTCTCTTTAGACTTTTTGTTTTACCAGATAAGGAAATTAGCCAAATTAATTAACAATCTGCACCTGGAACCTCTCTCATTGTCAACTTAGAGTTGTTTATTCTGAACTGTACTATCTTTTTAGATTGCTTCTATTGTAAGAAGCTTATTTTTTTTAGTAATTCTGTTTGTAATATGCACATTACAATACAGGAAGTGCAGTGCTCTTTTGTTTAATAATATACTTTTTAAACTGCATGCTTGAATGACAGAAATGTTATAATAATTAAATGAGTTGTAATAATTACTTATAATAAATCATTTTTTTCTTTTATTAATTTAGATGTAAACAGTGTTCTAGTTTGAGACCAATACAGAATCTGAATTCCCTGGTTGATAAAACATCGTGGATTCCTTCTTCTGTGGCAGAAGGTAAGCTAAGTTTCTGTGTCCTGTCATTGTAACTGTCTTTGTATAACGTGATCTCACTGAGAATATTTCAGTATTTGTGGATATTGTAAAACCAGAGCAAAGGCTGAACTAAAGTTTAATTGTCCTTAAGTATAACCATTCACAGTGGTCATAATAAAAGTATAAATGTTTAAAATAATTGAAAACTTACTTTCAAGCATCTGCCAATGTTTTTCAATTATTACATTTTAATAATTTAGTAATCATAAATACAACTTGTGAATAATCTCTCCAGTTTATAGTATCTTGGGATTGAAAAGAGTTGTAGAGATAGCTATTACAACTTTTTACCCAATACAAGTCTTTAGCTGGAGCAACAAGAATCTTTTTATATCACGTTATTAACTGTGGTCATCCAGCCTTGGCTTAAAACTCTTCAGTGACTGGGGACTCATTACATTGCAAGGTAACATATCTTACTTTTTAGGTGCAGTACTTAACAGTGAGGCAAAATCTGCTTACCTGTAATTTTAACATGGGCCACATTCTGTGTACTAGAATTAAAGTACATCTGTTCCCTCTTCTATAAAGTCAACAAACTGTACATTTGAAGATAATCTGTCAAGTTTTCATTGAGTCTTTATTTCTCCAAGCAGGTACCCTCACTTCCTTTGGTACTTTCCCACATTCCTTACTATTTTATTTCTCCTCTTCAGTAAACATTCCATTTTACTAATGCTCTTCTCAAAGTTTGGTCCTCAAAGCTAGAAATAGAGCTGCAGGTGTTGGCCAATTCAGAATATGAAGAAAACCTTTATTTACCTAAGACTGGATACTGCTCCTACTTGCCTGAAAATTTTATTCTGTAGATATTTATTTGTATACTTGGTTTTGTTTCCTTTCTCTTTTAATCCAGCTATATAATACTGCTAACTCATATTTTGTTTGTGGTCCAGTGAAATTCCAGGTTACTTTTGCATGAGCTTCTTACTATGTGCTTCAGGCTTGGTCTCCTCATCCTGTACTAAATGTAGTTTTTTGTTTGCTTATATGGTCCCTCGGGGTAGGTTTTATGTTCATCCTTCTTGGTTTTAGCTCACAGTTTATGCCTATCGAGAACTTCTGAATCTTAAAAATCAATTCCTCTGTATTAGCAATTTCTCTCATGTCTGTATGCCCTAATTTATTTGTTTTAGTTGCTCCCTTTATTACTGAATATGGATTCCACAAATGGAAGACAATATTCCATTATATAAGCATATTGAATGTCTTCCATTTCCAGACACAAAGTAAGATGTTCATTTTAACCTGTAAATTTTCCTGATTTAGCATCTCTTTAATTTCTTCCTTTTTCCTCATCTTACCAAATTATGAAATCTCAGATTCTCACATCATTCAACCAGATGATATCTCTTAAAAAATAATCGATCCCTATGCTTAAAATACAAAGGAGAGAGACATGTTAAAAAAATCCTAACTATCAAACTGTATGCTTTTCTGAATTGCCTTTCATGAATTGGTTTTTATGTTTTTTTATCAAGATGAACTCAATTTAAAGATAATGCTGTATTGATATTTAATTTAAAAAAGATACTATTGCTCATGAGTCATTATCCCTATACAGGTGTAGTGTAATGTTCCAAAATTACCCTTCTAAAATTAGCTTAATATATTGGTATTAGAGAACAGAAAGGGATAAGTTTTTTTAATCTCTTGAGTTATTTTAGTAAACAAGACTAACAGGTATCTAATATCATAAAACAATTTTTTCTTTACTTTGATTAAGGCATAGGAGATTCATATGGTTTCAACTTTTTTCCTTCATTAGTACTGGGTATTGTACCTCTCCAACATGTGTTTGTGATGACATTTACTCTTGACGATGGAACAGGAGTACTGGAAGCTTACCTCATGGATTCTGTAAGTAATAGAGGTAGTGAAGATACTTCTAATTAAAAAATAGTACTTTTTAAAATTTTAATATATTTATTCATGCATACTTTGTTACTGAGGAGATTTAAGGCAACTCTGAAAAATAAATAAAAGACAAGCACATAAATCTTAAATTGTCTATGTATTTATCTCTCTTTTGATTTGACACTGTAAATCTTAATATGTGAATAATGAAAAATTGAGGAAGTTCTATTCCAGGAGCCAAAGGCAGAGGTATGGCCACCCCCTCAGGCATTATCTGTTAGCATTTCACTGGGCTTTTTAAGCCTCCACATTTTGTATTAGAGAGAATGAAATTACTCTGTTAGGGAGATAGTTATGTGTGAAGCTAGGTAGCTGTCCACAAGACCACCTTCATTTCTGACAGTACCATGTTTGGAGGTTCCCAAGACCACCCTTACTTCTGGCACCAGTTGAAATTTCAGAGGTCCCCAAGAGCACCCTTAGTTTTGATAATTCGCTAGAAGGACTCACAGAACTTATTGAAAGCTATTATGCTCACTGTTAACAATTTATTACAGCTAAAGGATATAGGTTAAAATCCTCAAGGGAAGAGGTGCATAGGGCAGAGTCCAGGAAAGTTTCTAACATGGAGCTTCCATTTGTTCTCTTCCCATAGAGTAGTGGACAGTGTTACTTTCCTGGAAATGATATGTAACAGTACACATGAGGTATTGCCAACCAGGGAAGTGCAACTGAGCCTTAGTGTCCAGAGTTTTTTTTGGAGCTTCATCATGTAGTCATGGTTGGCTGCCCATGTGACTGATCTCAATCTTCAGCCCCTCCAGTGGTCAAGTTAAAACCACATGCTCCAAACTCCCCACCCTAAATCACAATGTTAGAGTGACCCAGGGTCTCCAGGCAAAAAAGAATACTCCTATGAGGCATGACATTCCAAGGGCTTAGATTACCTCTCAGAAACCGAGGGCAAAGGCCAATGAGGTTAAATTTTTTACTACACACATTGGGAAAAATCTTGGTTAAGGTTGAGGACAGTTTTTCTCCTGCCTAAATAAATTATTTATCCATTTATTAAATAAGTATTTAATAAGCACTTACTGTATGCCAAGTGCTACTCTTTGTGATGGGGATATAGCAATGAGTGAAACAAGCAAACTCCTTTCCCTCCTGGAACTTATAAATAGGAGAGGAGAAAAAAAAATTAAATAAATATATACTATATATTAAACTCTTTTAAACTTAACACTTAGACATTGTAGGTGCTCAATACATATGCCCTCAAGAGAATAGTAAGCCTCACTGTATTCTAATCATTCTTATCATTAAGTCAGAGTGGTTTAACTTGATTTTATATATATGTATCATAGCTGTTTTTAGATTAAAGTAGTAAATCAGATTTTAGAGTTTAGACTAGCACTCTAGTTTATGAATTCTACGATACTGATATGGTGAAATAGTCGAGATTATTTTAATTAGATAATATTCAAATAATTTTGTATTGATTATAGCTTCTGAAGAAGATAAAGATCATTTCCTTGTTTCTTCATATTTTTCTTAAGGAAAAATTTTTCCAGATTCCAGCATCAGAAGTCCTAATCAAAGATGGCCTTCAGCAAATTATGGATATGATCATGGATATGTTTTGTCCTCCAGGATTAAAAATTGGTAGGCAGTAATATTTAACAATCCATTCATTCTTTTCCTTGAAATAATACCTAGCATATGGCTAAGCTATGGACTTTTAGAGGTATTAAAAACTTTGAAATCTGAATCCAAATAAATTACTAAGTGATTGTTTATACTGTATGATCTACCTACTGATGAAGATAGTGGCAGGGATAAAATAGGTATGAATCATAATTCCTGAAATGAAAAAAGTTTTTTAAAATAGTTTGAAATATTGATATAACAAGGGGGAGGCAATTTTGATCACAAGCACATTTGATATGATGCTTATGCATACAAACAGTTGAAATTAAACCAACAGGGATGAAATTTTGACAGGAAACATTTCCTATAACAAACTCATTTAGCCTGTTTAATTCATTGATAAATTGTCTATTCAATATTAACGAGTTTCAGATTTTACAAGTTTTTATTTTACTGAATATTTTTGTCAGCTTTAGTTGTTTTCTGTGTAACATTTGATTCATCAACCAGTCTTCAGGTCAAATTGTATTGATTACACCTACTGCCACTGATTTTTCCTTTTGTGGCCATTATTTCTCTTTGCATTGAAACTTGCAGATCTAAGTCATTTTAAGATAACTTGACTTCTAACAATTTTTCATCAGTAACAAATTTTACCACCTGCAGATCTAACTGTTGTCAGTTTAACGTTTATAGGTTATTTTAAGTCAGGTTTTATTTTCCCCTGGTCAGTGTTTGCATTTTATAACAATTCCAAAAAGATAGTTTTTGTATATCCATAACTAAGTCTAACTTACATACTTTTATATGATGTCAGCTTTTATTTTTGTTGGCTGCTTGGATTCTTTTGGATAAATTTCTGCAAATAAAACCGCCATATCGGGGCTTCCCTGGTGGCGCAGTGGTTGAGAGTCCGCCTGCCGATGCAGGGAACACGAGTTCGTGCCCTGGTCCGGGAGGATCCCACATGCCGCGGAGCGGCTGGGCCCGTGAGCCATGGCCGCTGAGCCTGTGTGTCCGGAGCCTGTGCTCCGCAGCGGGAGAGGCCACAACAGTGAGAGGCCCGCGTACCGCAAAAAAAAAAAAAAAAAACTGCCATATGAAAAAGCATAGGCCTGATAGGCTTTTGCTACATATGGCCAGATTGCTTTTCAAGAGCATTTTACCTGTTTATGGTTCTACCAGCAGTGTAGGAGAGTGCCTGTCTTGCTTGACCCTTGCCAATAGTGAGGACTATATTAAATGTCTTTCAAATTCAAACTTCAAGAAATGTTAACAGACTGTTCGAGAAGTTATAAACAGATTTACTGTGGTCGTGACCAAAGCTTGGCTGCCAACATTGCCTGGACACAACACCTGGTACCTGACGGGAATTTCAACTAGACAGATATAAGGGCGACCTGGTTTCTTTGCAGTCAACCAAGAAAAACAAAACGGGCAGATCAGTAAGTGATAAGCAGAAAAAAAAGAATAAAAGTTGGGAATGACGTAGATTACTACCTTTGCTATCAAATATTTTGAAAAACCCCACATTTAATGACTTTTTCCTGTTGTTGGGGAAAAATTGAAATTAGTCAGAATTGCTACAAAACAATAACATGAATCCAGTGTGTATTTGGAAGAGCAGATAATGGTAAATGTGGTGAGTGTATTTATTTACTTTTCAAGCTAAATTAAATATGTTGATTTTACTAGCTAAGCATTATGCTTAGATACATATTTCAGAGTTATCTGTTTAGTTTTGATGGTTAAATAGCATTTCTTTTTTTGATTTGTAGATGCATATCCATGGTTGGAATGCTTCATCAAGTCATATAATGTCACAAGTGGACCGGAGCAGCAAATTTGCTATCAGATTTTTGACACCACAGTTGCAGAAGATCTTATCTAATTTTGACATTCAACTTACCATAGGTAAAATGCTATAATTTTGGAAGACATTACTATTTTCTATGCGATTGCTATAAAAGACATAAGAGATTTTAGCTCTGTAGTTTTCCATTTTAACCAGTATTTAAAAATTTTTTGACAGATAGGCATTGTGTTATCCTAATGCCCTCTTATAAGTTAAAAATGTTCCTGTTGCTCAAAATATTCAGTATGATGGCTGTGAGGGATATAAAAGAGAGACATCGAATAAACAAGGACTGTGTTTTCATTTACTCTTTACTCTCCTCCTTTCGGAGAAGCTATTTTGTTACCCTACCCTAGAAGTCACTCTCCCTATTGGTTTTTCCATGTATCAGCCACTGATTTCTCTGCCATCCATCATGCCTGGTTGAGCTGCTTTTTCTGCCCTGATTTTTATATCAGCAATTTGGATGATTTTAGCATGTATATGGGATTAGGAAATGTCCTTACCTTAAATCTTCCACTCTTACTGAGCACAAGGATTTGATCTGTTTTGTTTTCATGCAAAGGGATCTGCTTGAACAAGTACTCTTGAAGAAGTGCTTGTCTGAGTGAGCTACAGTGTGCTTGAAAAGAGTGATTTGCTTTAAGTGGAAGTAGCAGAATTGCTTTCTTTGGGTGCTGACTTTGACCAATTGAGGATAAATCCATTTTTTCAGACCTGAATTATGTGCTTTGATTGCTTGTTTCTCTACATGATATTAGAAGTTATTCCATTCCTCCTCAACCTAATCAAGTGGTCAGATCTGCAATGTTAGTGACTTAGGTATGTTACCCTTTTTGTTAGGGTCTTATGTAAAATATACTTAAATTTCAGGTTGAACATTGAATGAGAAATTAACTCAGTATGATAGTCTGCTTTTTACCTGATGATATTTGTCAAATTTAAAATCATGAATATTCAGTTTTATACAAATGCTTCTGTATATTTATATATATGTAAAGATTTATGTATGTTATTTCCTGAAGACTGAGAGATACAGATCTGCCTAGTTCAATATTAGTGAAGAATAAATAAATGTACACATTTCAACTGTTTCGTTTATTTGCCCTATGTTGAGCTGAGGCATGATTTGAGGTGAAGAATCAAAGCAAGTGTGTCAATATAGCAGATATTTAGGACTGTCTACACACCAGGTACAATACTAAGTAAGCGCTTAACATGTATTTTAGTTTCAAAACAACCCATCATCCTGATAAGAAAACTAAGGTTTCACTGATAAGCTGACTTGACCAAATGCATACAATTATTAAATGCCAGTCAGCACTTGAATTCAGGTAGTCTCTGCTCAGGGGCTGCACTGTTAGCCACTTCAGGCCTCTGGAGCAAAAGCTGGTACGGGGTTTTCTGCAAGTGAATTCTCCCTTAAATATCTGAAGTAATATCACAGATAGAACCAAAAGGCTTTTCACACCTTACTGGCCAAAAGGATTGAATATCTGATTTTCTCTGCTCACAATAATTCTAAATTCAAATTCCTGAGTATATTAGCGCATCTCCAGACCTAACTACCCATCTGCCCCATCGCTGAATTATCAGCTTGTTCAAGACAATGAAAGAGACCGATGCTGCTGTTTTGGAGATGTACACTCTTGGTTCAAAACATATTCAAGGAAAAACTTTAAAGAAATGTTTTAAGAAAATTTTGGTATTGGTGGTATGCTAGGGACACAAAAGTGAGAGAGGCATTTTCACTTCCTTCGGGAAGCACCCAGTCTAGGAGAGTAAGGGTCAGAGGTGCAGGGAGTGCCACACGTGTCAGCCTGTGCTGCCAGTTAATAAAGTAAAACTATGAATTTTCACGATTTCTCTTTACCTTTTGTTTTGTTTAGTAAACCCCTACATTGTCATCATTTTTGTTTTTAACTTTTCAGTTTTGAACAAGAAGCGTTTGTCAGCCCCTAGTGTTTATCCAGTGGTGATATATGTGCCTTACCCTAATCGGGAACCCAAGTGTAAGGGGAGTTCCATTTCTGTAGCAACAACTAGATGATAGTTCATCGTGCCCAATTTTGAGCCCTGTCCCCTTTGTAGTCTGTGAATATTGGTAGAATCTTCCTGTCAGATTTTAAATTACACAAATTTAAGAATGTAGTATGCGTACAGCTTCTTCCTCAGTCTCCAGTCTCCACAGCATCCGTCGTTTCAGACACTACTGGATTCTCGAGGCCCCCATGCTGTTCTGTATGAGGAAGAGAGCGCATGTCTTAGAAAATCTGAGGCAGCCGATTCCTCTTTATCTAGATGTGATAATGAAAAGTGCTCACAGGCTCTTTCTGTGGCCACCTCATACTGCTTTATTTGAGGGAACTACACCTGCCGAGAAGGAGTGCATCATTCCCCATTTCGTTTTACCCTGGTCATGTTGCACATTGGGTGTTGTTTC
Source organism: Lagenorhynchus albirostris (assembly GCF_949774975.1). NCBI lineage: Eukaryota > Metazoa > Chordata > Mammalia > Artiodactyla > Delphinidae > Lagenorhynchus > Lagenorhynchus albirostris. The sequence continues at coordinate 26,209,558 of NC_083102.1, forward strand.
TAAATAAATAGAGAAAGGCCAGTGTTGATGGAACAGAAGGAGCTGAATACATCTTTGACTACGTGGGAAAGCAGTCTCCACACAATACTGGCTGCCCGGTTTTCAAATCTGTAGATCCTGTACCCAAGCTACTTGCACACACAGGAATGGGCCAAAATCTTTCTCCTGCCTGTTCCCCAGCTGACTGTTCTTTTGTTTCTGAAGTCAAAGCATGCATTTGTCACTAATTGTGACTCTCAATCCAGCCAATCTCTCCTATACTCTGTGGAAGCTTTCATTGGTATCTGGGGAAAATGCTACATTCTTCTGATTATTTTCAGTATTTTGAATTTTGACCATGCATTTCATCAAGTTTTGTTTTCATCTAGAATTTTTTTTTAATGAAAGTGATATGTACTTGTAAGAATTTGAAACAGCATAAAGTATATAAGGTTGAACTAATTCGTGCTTTAACTAGTACCCCAGAGGAAACCACTTTTAACAATTTGGTGTATAATTTTCCAGACTGTTTTCCCGGAGAACATGTAAGTATGTGTATATATACATTTTTTTAAATAGCATTATGCTATGAATATATTTTGCAACTTGCCTCTGTCACTTCATAGAGTGGATTTTGTTTTTTTATGTCAGTACACATAGAGAAACTTGTTTGTAATCATTCAGCATAAGTCACTTTTTAGTGGGGAATTCTCCTATCATTTCATTTTCTATTTTTGTAGTGGTTTGGGGTCTAAGTGTTCGTCTTATGCCAATTTTGGAATTTCATATTTTTATAGAATGTATACTGTTGTTGACTTTATTACCTTATAGTTATTCATAATATTATTTTTATTACCCAGTTTGTATTTTATCTGGTGTATTTTCCCTTTAAATAAATCTGGAGCCCCTGGGACCTGGTTTCACTATATCTCCTGGAGTTTTTCAAGTGATCGGAATTTTGAAAGTCTGTCCAGACTTCCTAATACAGGTTAGGACGCTGCCGTGACATAGCTGTCTTGAAATATTCTTTTATGCTTTAAAGAACTCATTGTGAAAAGAATTATGTTAATATAAAAAAGGAAAACGCCTCCTGTAGTGCTTTTCATTAGGAAATTCAGGTTCTATGAACGATACGATGAGTCACACTCAAGTTCTAGAACATCATTTTAAGTGAAATAAAAAAACTTCTTCCTCTGCTGGTCCCTCAGTGTCTCCGGATAGTGGCAAAGCCTCCCACCCACTCTAGAAAGAGGGGAACTAGACAGCTTGTAAAATCTGGGCAGAGTGATCTTTCTTCTCTTCCCTCGGGTACTTGGAAATAGTATCGGAACTCACCAGCGTGCTCAGGTATGTGAGATCATATCTTTTGGCAGTCAGGAAATGAATCAGTAGCCCTGTGTATTATTTTTCCCTGCAGTGTTGTGATTTAAGCTGTTAGAAAGTTTGAGATCACTTAGGCTTTCAGAGCGATGATCATCTTACATGGAGATTAATGGCCCTTCCATTCAGGGCTGCATTTGACGGGTAGAGAACTATTAGGCATCAATTACAATGATAAGGATAATGCATCAGTGTCCTGATGCTCCCTCAGATGTGCTGATTGGTGCAACGTGGATAGTTCAGAGACGCCTCTGCTATTTTTAGACCATAACAACATCCTGATGAATGTCTGTTTTTTTCCCCTTGAAATCTAGGCCACAAAGTCACATTTGTATTTATGTGCATGTGTGTGTGTGCGTGCGCGTTTGTTCTCTGCTTTGAGTTCACTTTGCAGGGCACTATGTTGGAATTTACCTGACAACCTCGTACACAACTGCCAAAGAAAGACATTTGCAACTTGTGTGAAAGTTTCTTTTATTTCATCTATTCACAATACTTTGAAGATGTGGAGCATGTGTTTATTGAAGCCTTATCTCTATTAATAAAATATTCCATCAAATATTGTTGCAGTTTCTAAACAGGTACCTTTTCATATACAACCCTGAAGCCCTGGTATATACCTTTATTATTTTTTTTCCTGTACCTTCAGAATGATTTTTCCCTTCTGTGAAATATGAACTCCCAGATAAAAGCCGATTTGTCTTTACATATAATTCCATTCCTCAGCAGATTTTTGTCCTCCCTTAGAGGGCAAAGTCCTTCTAGATTTTCTCTTGCCAAGTTTAGCTACCTCATAAATGATTTTCTGTCCCAAGCTGCCGTTAGAGTTCATAGGAAAGGTAACATTTAAAAATCACAATTGTTGGAGTCAGATGAAAATATTGCTTGTGATAGATAGGCATGTGTGGTTTTATGGGGTTGGATAGGAAGTCCTATGTGCTTATTCCCCATTAGATGGGGTTCTCGAATGATAAACTTGCCCTTAAATTTTGGAATCATTAACAAATATTTCTGCACAATGATCAAAGCTTAAATGGAGGTTAAGATAAAGAATACAGAGTACAGAATAGGTACTTAAAAGTCAGCTCATACATTCATTTATAATTTATACTGTGTCTATCCAGAAAGAGTTGGATGTGGTTTATAATAAAAGACGGACATGGGACACAACCTTTAGAATTAGGGCAAGAAGACAGGAGCTAAATAAAGAGAAGAGCAATTCCTAACCTATGGGCTACTACAGGTTTTGAACAATACTTCTACATGAAGATGCAACAGGTTACATAGTTCTTATTAAATAACAAGAATGATGTTATTAGATACAAACCTTTTATTAGTCTCAATTTTAAGACAAGGTGGATTTTTAAAAATGTGAAACAACAAGTTTTGAATTAATAGTACTTGAAACTTGATCCAAAATGGTGAGAGAGGTAAGCTCTGCAAATGGAAGAAATAAAGCAGGGAATTTCCCATTGGCTATCCACCTTTTGGCTTTTATATGAGACACTTTTTTTGGTTTGTTTTGTTATTAGTGATTAAAGTGTTTCAAATACCTATGCATATTCAAGAATTATTAGAAGCATTAATGAATTACCACAGGAGAAAAAAAATCAATTCCCTTCAGATGCAAATATCACTGAGAAAATGAGCTCTTTTTACCTTTTTCTTTTCTAGTTGCAGGTAATGAAATAAAAGAGATGTCTTGTATTCAATGTTTCATGTCAGGAAGAATATGGGTTTTAATGAATCTCAGTCCTTAGGAAGATAATATGCTCCAGTATTTCATCTCCAGTGGTCCAGGGAAGGTATTGCTTAAGTCATAAGTAAAACAAGCTTCACACTGGTGCCCGACTGGGAATTTGCTGGGAGAGTATTTTATCTACACCAGATTTGCTAAGCACTAACTGCCCAAACATGAGATCTACTCATCTTGATTCCTCTCTTTCATTAACAGCCCACAGCCAATCCACTTGAAAAATCATCATAGATCGCTCTTTAAAGTTCATCCAGAATCTGACTACTACTTAGCACCTCCTCTGCTACCATGCTGGCCATGCAACCATCTTCTGCCTTGACTACAGCCATATCTCCCCAACTGGCCTTTCTGCTTCCACAATTTCTGCACATGGAATATTCTGCATACAGCAGCCGGACTGATTGATTGAAACGTAAGGCCAATACCATCATTTCCCAGTGCTCTCTGATGTCACCCAGTGAGCTTACCATGGCCTTCACCGCCCAACGCGAGCCATTTCCTTACTACCTCTCTGACATCTTTTACTATTACATTTTTCTTCCCACTCCTCTCCACTGGTCCCCTTGTTTGCGTACCAGGCAGTCTCTCCCTTCATGGACTTTGTAACTTGATGTTGTTACTTTAGTCTGGACATTGTTGAACTCTTCCAGGTTCCTTGTTTCCCACCTCCCCCCACCCCGCCCCCCCAATCCTCTGTAACATATAAGGTTAGGCCTTCCTAACCTTATGGGAAGGCCTCCCCTGATCATGTAAAGACCACTCTACCCCATCATGCTTCATTCCCAGCCCTGACTTAATTTTCTCTATTGCACTTATCCATCTGACATCGTTTTACTATTTCATACTGTTTCGCTTTCCTAAAGAAAAATGAGCTCCTTAGAAACAGGGAGTTTTATTTGTTCACTGCTATTTACCCAGTGCCTAGAAGTTCCTGGCATATAATAGTTGCTTGGTAATATTCCTAGAACCAACAAAATATTTGAGACTCAAAATCTGACAATACTAGAATTTATTAGCACCTAAAGTGATACTAGCATTTAAAGGGATTTCTGGCACGCAGAAATTTGCATTTAAAAATAAAACCTAGGGACCTTCAAGATGGCAGAGGAGTAAGATGTGGAGATCAACTTCCTCCCCATAAATACATCAAAAATACATCTACATGTGGAACAACTCCTACAGAACCCCTACTGAACGCTGGCAGAAGACCTCAGACCTCCCAAAAGGTAAGAAACTCCCCACGTACCTGGGTAGGGCAAAAGAAAAAACAGAGACAAAAGAATAGAGATGGGACCTGTACCAGTGGGAGGGAGCTGTGAAGGAGGAAAGGTTTCCACACACTAGGAAGCCCCTTCGCGGGCGGAGACTGCGGAGGGCGGAGCGGGGAAGCTTCAGAGCCATGGAAGAGAGCGCAGCAGCGGGGGTGCGGGGGGCAAAGTGAAGAGATTCCCGCACAGAGGATCGGTGCCGACCGGCACTCACCAGCCCGAGAGGCTTGTCTGCTCCCCCGCCGGGGCGGGCAGGGATGGGAGCTGAGGCTCTGGCTTCGGTCGGATCGCAGGGAGAGGACTGGGGTTGGCAGCGTGAACACAGCCTGCAGGGGGTTAGTGCGCCACGGCTAGCCGGGAGGGAGTCCGGGAAAAGTCTGGACTTGCCCAAGAGGCAAGAGACCATCGTTTTGGGTGCACAAGGAGAGTGGATTCCTTCCCTGTGTGGCCACAGAAGGCAGAGCACCAACTAAATGAGCTCCAGAGACGGCGTGAGCCACGGCTACCAGTGCGGACCCCAGAGACGGGCATGAGACACTAAGGCTGCTGCTGCCGCCACCAAGAAGCCTGTGTGCGAGCACAGGTCACTATCCACACCCCCCTTCCGGGAGCCTGTGCAGCCCGCCACTGCCAGGGTCCCGGGATCCAGGGACAACTTCCCCAGGAGAATGCACGGCGCACCTCAGGCTGGTGCAACGTCACGCCAGCCTCTGCCGCCTCAGACTTGCCCTGCATCCATACCCCTCCCTCTCTACGGCCTGAGTGAGCCAGAGCCCCCGAATCAGCTGCTCCTTTAACCCCGTCCTGTCTGAGAGAAGAACAGACGCCCTCCAGTGACCTACACGCAGAGGCGGGGCCAAATCCAAAGCTGAGCCCCGGGAGCTGTGAGAACAAAGAAGAGAAAGGGAAATCTCTCCCAGCAGCCTCAGGAGCAGCAGATTAAAGCTCCACAATCAACTTGATGTAACCTGCATCTGTGGAATACCTCAATAGACAACGAATCATACCAAATTGAGGAGGGGGACTTTGGGAGCAACTGTAGACTTGGGGTTTGCTTTCTGCATCTAATTTGTTTCTGGTTTTATGTGTATCTTAGTTTAATATTTAGTGCTTATTATCATTGGTGGATTTGTTTATTGGTTTGGTTGCTCTCTTCCTTTTTTTTTTTAATGTATATGTAAATATATATTTTCTCCTTTTTCTCTTTTTGTGAGTGTGTATGTGTTTGCTTCTTTGTGTGATTTTGTCTGTATAGGTTTGCTTTTACCATTTGTCCTAGGGTTCTGTCTGTTTGTTTTTTTTGTTTTTGTTTTTCTTTCTTCCTTTTCTTCTGAGCTGTGTGGCTGGCAGGGTCTGGGTGCTCCAGCCCTCTGTCAGGCCTGAGCATCCAAGGGGGGAGGGCCGAGTCCAGGACACTGGACCACCAGAGACCTCCCCGCCCCACGTAACATCAATTGGCGACAGCTCTCCCAGAGATCTCCATCTCAACACTAAGACCCAGCTCCACCCAACAGCAAGCTCCAGTGCTGGACGCCCCATGCCAAACAACTAGCAAGACAGGAACACAATCCCACCCATTCGCAGAGAGGCTACCTAAAGTCATCCTAAGTTCACAGACATCCCAAAACACCACCGGATGCGGCCCTGCCCACGGAAAGGACAAGATCCAGCCCCACCCACCAGAACACAAGCACTAGTCCCCCCAACCAGGAAGCCTACACAACCCACTGAACCAACCTTACCCACTGGGGGCAGACACCGAAAATAATGGGAACTATGAACCTGCAGCCTTCAAAAAAGAGACCCCAAACACAGTAAGTTAAACAAAATGAGAAAACAGAGAAATATGCAGCAGATAAAGGAGCAAGGTGAAAACCCACCAGACCAAACAAATGAAGAGGAAATAGGCAGTCTACCTGAAAAAGAATTCATAATAATGATAGTAAAGATGATCCAAAATCTTGGAAATAGAATGGAGAAAATACAAGAAACGTTTAACAAGGACCTAGAAGAACTAAAGAGTAAACAAACAATGATGAACAACACAATAAATGAAATTGAAAATTCTCTAGAAGGAATCAATAGCAGAATAACGGAGGCAGAAGAACGGACAAGTGATCTGGAAGATAAAATAGTGGAAGTGACTGCCGCAGAGCAGAATAAAGTAAGAAGAATGAAAAGAATTGAGGACAGTCTCAAAGACCTCTGGGACAACGTTAAATGCACCAACATTCGAATTATAGGGGACCCAGAAGGAGAAGAGAAAAAGAAAGGGACTGAGAAAATATTTGAAGAGATGTTAAAATAAATGAATAAATTAAAACCTAGGTAACTTTGATGCAGATTGAACAAAGATTCTATGGGTCTGAAGCTCAGTAATTTGCATTTTTAGCAGTCTCCCCAGGTGATATGTTTCAGGTAAAAGATTCAAAACCATTATTTTAGAAATTATTTAGAGTGTGAAGTCTGTATCTGCTTGCTTCATTTAATTTAACTGCCTGGTCTTGAAAGCATTTGATTTGAAGCACCTTGAACTAGAATCTGAGCCAGTCTGTGGTTCTTGGCCTTGGCTTCGTATTATAATCACCTGGGAGGGAGCTTTAGCAGCATTGGATCCTTGGGCTCTTGCTCTGGACTGCATGGATTCAACCCCTGTCTACACCCCCAAACTAGTTGTTTGACCTTAGGCAAATTGGTTAGCCTCACATGAAAACTGGGAATAGTAATAGTGCCCACTTCAGAAAACCATGGGGAAGTGGAAGGGTGGGGCAGAGTGGATTAAATGAAATAATATATGTAAAACATTTAGAATTTGGCACATAGGAAATCCTCATAAAGGATTAGATATGATTACTAAGCTTTGGTGACAAAAACCAGTCTTTATTGCTATTCTCTTAGAAACAAGATTTGAAATTTATTTATCCTTCTATTTTGGATTCCTTAACATCCAAGCAAGCTCTGCGGCTGTGGTGCCAAGGGAAACAGCTACACACTTGGGGTCACTCCAGACCCAGTCTAGTGAAGCTGTTACAAAAACGGGAATGGAATGGAGTGAATATCATTGGACCAATTGAGCAAAGAATCCTCTCCTAAGAGGATTATCTTGGATAGTTTTATTATTTCATCTCATTTTCTCAATATCTCATTTTTATTGTGAAAAATACGAGAAACAAAGAAACGTAAGATAAACAACAGTCATTATGGGTCTGTAGGGCTGACTTTTATTTTTAAGTAGAGGGATAGCTTGACTAAGTGACAAGAGGAGGAATCTGAAGGTCCAAGTGTGCAATCACTGAGAAAGTTGAAAATATTTTTTCTGATTAACATCCACAACTCTGAAACAATGGTGGAAAAGGAAGAAACAATTGTATGTAAATTTTATGGAGAATTTTTTTGCATTGTAGTCAGTTTATAGAAGTCTCTTCAGTTTCTGCATTTGAGTCACTTAAAACTAAAATACAAATAAAGCTACGGATTTCCCAATGCTTATATCATTCAGAAGTAGTTATATTTAATAAGTTATTCACTAGCCATTAGTTGTTCAGAGAGTCATCAAGGAAACTTTTTCTTAATATTGGATAGGATCTAATTTGGGAATGGGCTTATATGACTCCACATACCTGTCTCTTCGTGTAACAGCAATTTGAACAAAGAATAATGATGTAATACACTACTAATGTTGTGTCCCTATGGTTTTATTAAATCTAAATGTAAATCAAAATGCATGTTTTATACCAGTGTATTTGGTGAGATATTTTAAATGCTTACTTTATGGTTCCACAGACTAAAACTGACACCTATTTGAAAGCACTGAATTTTCAGTATTGAATGTGCAAAGTACTTTCTACTCTAAGGTCACAAAACAAGTATGTGATACATATCATAATTTATCTACCTCAGAAAATAAGCTTTGGTTCTTATAGAGAGGACACACATTAGGTACTTAAAATTTACTGAAACCTGGCTTCCATGTATCCCTCAGTCTTTCTGACACAACACTTGCTTATTGTAAGATAGTGATAAAACCAGTCTTTCAGAACCAGACCATACCTGCAGTATCACGGCAGAGGGGGTTAAACCCCATGGCACAATTCAGTTACTTCCCTTATAAAGGAAGCCAACACTGCAAATATTCATAACACGATTTCCCTAGATCCACTCTAAATAGATCCATGTTCTTTTGGAAAGTTAAAATCCACTTCATACTTGCCGTAATCATTGGCTCTTTACCAGAAATTCCTCTCTGCCAAAAGAACACCTAGTGAGAGGTTGAACCTCTCTTGGAAGAGCTTCAGTTCTTTGGTTCAAGGCCTTAGACCTTCATAAAATGCAAATAAGTGTAGAAAGAAGGTAACATTTTGTTGTTATGAATATTTAAAATCAGTATAAAATCTGGGACTTCCCTGGCAGTCCAGTGGTTAAGACTCCACGCTCCCACTGCAGGGGGCACGGGTTCAATCCCCGGTTGGGGAACTAAGATCCTACGTGTCGCATGACGCAGCCAAAAAAAAAAAAAAAAATTAGTATAAAATCTTCAGTGATGTTTTATTGGAAATAGAGGACTGTGCAGGGTTCCCAGGTACAGAAGTAAGAAACCCACATCTGGGGAGGGCCCCTCACAGACTGCAGTGGGGTGGCACCAGCCTCTAAGAAGTTTGGAAGAAGAGGCAGAACTAGAAGATGAAGTTGCTAACCCTGCATCTCACCTACTGGAAGTCAGCAAACTGGATATCCAGTCCCTGCCTTCACACTAATTCACTTAATCTTGAGTCAGGCTCTTAACTTCTCTGGACTCTCATCTATAGACCATCTGTTGCCAAGTTTTCACCACTGATTAGTTTGAAAAGGTTATACCGGGCTTCCCTGGTGGCGCAGTGGTTGAGGGTCCGCCTGCTGATGCAGGGGACGTGGGTTCGTGCCCCGGTCTGGGGGGATCCCACATGCCGCGGAGCGGCTAGGCCCGTGAGCCATGGCCGCTGAGCCTGCGCGTCCGGAGCCTGTGCTCCACAACGGGAGAGGCCACAACAGTGAGAGGTCCGCGTACTGCAAAAAAAAAAAAAAAAGAAAAGGTTATACCTGTGAAATTTCACCTATTAAATAAGAATTTGTTTCTCATTTTTATTTATTGAAAACAACAGTTAATAAGTGTTTTTGGTCTGATTAATATAATTAGTGCTGTCTAACTAAATTCATATAATCCTAAGCAAAAGCAAGGAATCAGTGCAGATTTCTCATGAGTAATTGTCCAACGTTTTAAGCTTTTTGAAAAGTTGAAAATGGTTTAAGAACCCCTCTTTCTACTCATTGCTCCTTTAAAGTCCTCTAATAGTTCAGAAGTCCAGATGCTAAAGCAGTGAACCGGGATGATCTTTAAAATCCCTCCCATTTTAAATCCACATTTCTTGGATTTAATGAATCTTGGTTTCAGTTTTGCCAGAGACACTTCTGTTGTATTCAGCTATTGTTAGCTGCCCTGAAATAGGGCTTTGCTCTACCCAGTAACAAATGTCTTACACTATCTAACTAAAAGGCTTAACTTAATGAGCATTTGCAATGGAAAGAGGGAAGGAAACAATAGAGGGCTGCCTGTCAGACATCATTTAAGAACCAACAAACCCTAAAGCAGCCTAACGAAAAAGTAAATAGAACCCCAAAATACTATCACCAGTTCAGATTCATCACTGACCTTTATTCGTTTCACAATTCCTTTCCTGTTGGGTTTCTTTCCTCTTCCAAGATAAGAATTCCTCTTTGGCATCTGAAAGATCTTTCTTGGAGAACTGTAGATTATCTGTGTTCATTTCAGTGTTTTCAGAAAAAGGAAAATTAATTACTGAGATCCTTCTTCATCTGAATGGAGTTTTTGTACTATTAATTTCAATCTGTAACAAGTTGAGCACTAGTGTTCTGCCAAACCAAAATGGAATCATTAATATTCTTTAATTCTTGGCAGTTCATTTAGGAAATAGGTGATATTTTAAATGGAAGTTTACAGACTTAAAGAAATAATAATGTACATTCAAATAACCCTTCACAAATTATAATGCATGTCCATGGAGTATAGATGGTAATATTGATTTGTCCTGGATTCTCTTATGTCCCCGCTCCAACCTTGCAGTAATAATTGATTTGATCTTCTCTATTTGTAGAGAGAACTCACAAATACGTTTCCATGTATGTGGTATGAATTAAATAGATAAAGGGATAAATATGATTTTACAACGTTTATTTAGTGTCTACCTCTCTCCAGGTTATTCTACTTTTATGAACTATGAAAAATTGAGAATGACAATAGCGTCCCAAAAATACTATTTAGGAAAAGTGGGAACAACCATAATGCCCCAGAATACTAATTAGATAAATTATAAGTCATACCCCCAAATTGTAATATAATGCAGCCCTCAAATAACATGTTTCAGAAGAATATTTAAGAACCTTCTTATATTTACTGTTACAGGTAAGAAGAAAGGCGTATACTAACAATCTGACCCCATTTCAGTATGTGTGTCTGTGCATTTATTCAATGAGCACATTTCATGAGCCTTTACTTTGTTCAGAGCACTGTGATGAAAACTGGCAATACAGCTCTCAACAAAACAGCCCCTTCCCTCAAAATCATACACATGCCAACAATTACAGGTAGAATAAACCAGAATGCTAACAGTTTGGGATTTTTTTTGAACCTGTCTACACTTTTCAGAATCCCATGAAGATCATGTATTGACTCATATTTGGACTAAAGCATAAACTCATTTTTGTAACTTTAATCATTTTATGCTTAGATGAGGAGAAATTCCAGCAGAAAGAAAGCAGTCTCATTACATCATAGCAGTTATAATAGTCTTCACATGTTGCTACTCTCTAGAATAAGAAGGAAAACTAATAAAAAGAGCATACTGGACTTCCCTGGTGGCGCAGTTGTTAAGAATCCACCTGCAAATGCAGGGGACACGGGTTCGAGCCCTGGTCTGGGAAGATCCCACATGCCGTGGAGCAACTAAGCCCGTGTGCCACAACTACTGAGCCTGCGCTCTAGAGCCTGCGAGCCACCACTGCTGAGCCCACGTGCCACAACTACTGAAGCCTGTGCTCTAGAGCCTGCGTGCCACAGCTACTGAGACCACGTGCCACAACTACTAAAGCCCACGCACCTAGAGCCCATGCTCTGCAACAAGAGAAGCCACTGCAATGAGAAGTCCGCACACTGCAACAAAAAGTAGCCCCCACTCGTCGCAACTAGAGAAAGCCCGAGTACAGCAACGAAGACCCAACGCAGCCAAAAAAAAGAAGAAAGATCATACAATTTTCTGGTATTTTCATTTTGCAACTAAGAGAGGCTTTCTTTAAAAATTGTCATATGTCTCCAGGGAGAATTGATACAAAAAAGGAAGAACAATACTATATTATTAATGCTTTGGCTATTCAAAAGTTGTATAAAATCACTTAATTTAACATCTCAATAAAGTAGAACACCACATATGGTCTGTCATTTTTAATTATGATAAAAAATCTCATTTAATGGTCTCACTAGTTTATCAATTTATAATTATTATTGGAAAAACTTTTTTGATTCCACTAGGTTTCTAGATGTAATGCATAATTCAAAAAAGCCTTGCTGATTTTAAGTTAATATCATGTAAAATAAGTCTTCTACATTTTGCATAAGCTTCACATTAAGCCATGTTCATTATTTCTTTTGTCCTTGATGAGGTTAATTTTTGTTAGGACTTTGTAGATGAATATACGTTCAAATTAATATTAAAAGATTTGACAGGAGCTTTTTAAGTTGTGAATTAGGCCATGATTTCAATGATTAAATTTTGCTACACCCTTAAATAGATACCAAAATCATGCAACAGAGAAAATAACAGTAAACTTTAAATAACCAAGGAAATTCACACTTCTGCTGGCAGTAGACCATTTAAGCCTTATTCATAAAATTAAGGTAATTAATACATTTCATTGTCTTCACTTGAGTGATTTTGAATTTGATAGGCAGAAAATAATCCATTTGATAGATCTTTTCTGCAGTACTCAAAATTTTCTATTTCACCCACTTTGAGCAAATATGGTTTGTGTCCTTTGGATTTGATTATTCCTCCATCAGAAATTCATTTGCAACTGCTTTCCAAAAGGAGAAGGGGATGAATTTGGGGATTGTGAATGCTAAAGAAACTTATTGCACATATTACAAATACGTGCTTTCAACTTCAACAGCTTAAAATGTTGACTTTGTATCAGAAACATAATATTCAAGTCTTGAATATGAGGCAGAATGTCAGAATACTGACTGGTTTTTCTATGTAGCCACTATCCACATCTCTTTAAAGATCTTTTGATCTCAAATATGAGTAAAAATATCAGAAGTTCTATGAGATCAATCTTGCATTAAATCCAAACCAAACTGTCCTTGTTCTTGTCCTGTCTTATCCTGATAGAACAAATAAGCTAAAAAAATTGTGTCTATGGGAAAGCCAATATCTGTCTAAAAGTTAAAAATCATGAATGAATTTAGATGGGTTTAGAAACGTTTGATCTCACACTTTTTGGTTCTTTTTTTGCAGTACGCGGGCCTCTCACTGTTGTGGCCTCTCCCGTTGCGGAGTACAGGCTCTGGACGCGCAGGCTCAGCGGCCATGGCTCACGGGCCTAGCCGCTCCGCGGCATGTGGGATCTTCCCGGACCGGGGCACGAACCCGTGTCCCCTGCATCGGCAGGCGGACACTCAACCACTGCGCCACCAGGGAAGCCCTAGGTGAGTCTTTTGTCCATTCATTTAACATATATGCATGAATCTGCCATGTAACAATAATAATACATAATCCGCTGTGATTATCAAGAACAAATTGAATAACTCTGTATACGTGAGATTCTGAACAAGAATGGAAATATCCAGTGAGCCAGGAATGTTCTTGTAACTGAGAAAAGTCAGCTAGACTCAAATGTCTTAGTGGTTTTGGGATTAATTTAGCATGTGGTCTACCACGAACAACTGAGTCCTTGGACTACATTTTTTTTTCAAGTTCAGGTATAAATATATTTGCCATCTTCTGAAGTACTACCTGTCTTCTGTAGTGAACTTTTATAAGAACTAAAGAAGAAGCTTTTGTGAAGTTTACCAGGGTATTTGCCTTTTAAAAAATTATTGCAAAGCATTTTCATTAAAGTCAGCAGAAAACTCAAGATCTTAGAAATCTTCATTTTCTGATCTCAAATGCAAATACATTTGGCTTTAAAATTTTCTCCATAATTTAAATCAAAATAACAAAGATTATTCACAATTTTGTCCTAAATACCAGTACAAAACAGCAAAATAAATATTTCATAGATGTGTACCATTATATAAGGAAAAAATTTTGTTGAGAAAATTGGTTTGTTTGAAATAGATTTTATTTCAAATAAGCAGAGACAAAGATAGCCTAATATAGTTTGATAGTTGTCCATAGGCTCTTCAATCATTCTTTTTTAAATCTAGTTTTATTAAGATGTAATTGACATATAACATTGTGTAAGTTTAAGGCATACCATGTGTTGATTTGATACACTTATATATTGCAAAATGATTACCACTATAGTGTTAGCTAAAACCTCTGCCACATCAAATAATTACTCTTTATATATTTCTCACCATACTTAACAATTGGTGAGACTTCTCTTCACTCCCTTAATATATTTATTTTGGAGCTCTGATTATTTCCATTATACATTCTCTTCTTTGATTACCTTTCTTAGAAATGAGAGATTATGTGATTAAAATGAATCAGGTTAAAATTCTGTGTAAGAAACTGCATTGTATCATCTTTTCCAATACTTATTCATTGTTTAGGTGTGAAAGTCCTCAGGTCTTTGTACTTGAAGTGGGTATCTGTAACAGAGGGAAACATTAATAAAGAAATCAGTTGAAACATGTGCAATTTTTTGTCTTGTTTTCTCATATTTATTACAAAAGAGAGAAAGATGCATGCATGTGATACAAGGGAGTGGACTCAACTCTTCTTATTACCTCACAAATACAAAAAATGTCACTAATACTCTACAGGCAATAGAGACTGAAATTTATGGATGTTTTCAGGTGCCAAAATGATTTTGAAATGTCAGATACCAGTAATCCTATATCTTCCTCGTCCTTTTTCTTCTTTAGGGATATGTGTTGGGGTAGAGAGTTATAGAGGAGTGGAGAGAGAAATGTAAGTATCAGAATTCTTTTATTTTTTTAATAATTAGTTTTATTGTTACAAAGCAATGAAGACTTTCAATAGGAGTGTAAAGGTTAAAGCCACTGCTAAATGTCTTTGTTAATGTTTTTTGTGTTTTTTTTTCCATCAATACTGTTTATGGCAAACACTACTGGCTGGCTGAACGAATACCCATCCATTTCAGCTAGTGATGACCATGTAATACATTTGTGGGTCAGAGCTATGTAAGTAGAAGTTTGTTATGTGAGGGGTTTGCTTTCCTGATAAAAAGAGGTACATTGATCTGGCGCCGCATTCTCACCTTTATGCCTTTTGTTCCTTCTTCTCCTGTCTGGAATGCAGACCCAGATACACAGCATCACTTTACAATCAGGTGGCAGTAAGTATGAGTACATAAGCCTTGCCACTGAAGACAGTGGGGTATGACGTTAAAAAAGAGCCAAAGTCCCCGCATAGCATCTTTGAGAAGCTGAACTAACTTCCCATCTCAAGACTTAACTGTTCTGTGTGAAAGACGAATCCCTGTTTGCTTAAACTTCTCTTTCTGTTTTCTGTTATTTGAAGCTGCATCCACCCACTCCTAATCAGTTTACACTTTTAGACTTTTCAGTTATCTGCCATTAATTGAATGCTTATACTGTGCCAGGCGCAGTGCTAACTATTTACATATGTTAATTTAATTCACAGGACAGCCATAAGGAAAGTAACACTTTATTACAGATGACATACTGGCATACAGGATGGATGGATCCCTGTGTGACTGGAATGGTTTCATCAGATAGAGAAACTGAAGCAGAGAAATGTTAAACAACTTTGCATAGCTAGTAAGTGGCCATACTAGAATTCAAACAATGTCAGTCATATTACAAAATTTTACAACTTTATAATTTTCAAGACCTAAAAGAAGTTCATTTTAACTTGTATTTGATTTATGATGAGGCTGAAATTCTTTTCAAATGCATTTGTCATATACTGTGCCCACTTTTCTATCAGGACATTTCTATTTTTAAAAATAGTGCTGAACTTCATCCATGTTTCCTATTTGTCATTTGTCACTTTGCTTAGGGGTTTTATTTTATTTATTTTGTCATGCAAAATAATGTATTATGAAGTTAAATTTATTAAAAATCACTTATTCTTTCTGGTTTTTATATAATACGTAGAAAATTTTTAGGCCTCTAAGAACAACATATTTATTCCATAATTTTATTCAAGTAATTTTATAGTCTAATTATTTCTTTTTAAATCTACCTAGGATTTATTTTGGTGTAAGACATGAGGTAAACTACAAATTCCTCAGCTTATTAGAATGTTACCTCTAGCATGTGAAAAAAACAGAAACAAAAAACAAGACCCTGTGTATTTTGTCTATAACTGAACTTTCCATTCTTTTCTGTTGGTCTCTTATGACAATGAATATCTTTTTCATAAACATAGTCAACATCAAAAATAATAGAGAATTATAGGAAGCACTTCTGTTATATTTAGGAAAAGTAAAAGTATGCATAATGATACTATAGCTTCTTAAAGTACTGGAGATCATGGCCAATGTATTAACTTACAAAGCAGAACCAGTAGTATAAATATAGGAAAAGAAAATACAACATTTAAATATTTGCAAAAATCTTTATGACGTTAGCAAATCCAAGTGCTGAGAAACTAAATATCAGAACTAATCACAACAACTCAGCAAACTGGTGGAACAAAGTTTAATTATTCCCAAATCATGAGTTTTCTTAAATATCAGTGAGAGCAGATAATGTTTTGAGATTATCATTTGTTTTTTCTATGTTTTTCCTTTATCTTTTCCCTCCCCCATCCACAATTTAAGTAGGTATCAGTTCTGCATTTCATTTCTTCAGAAACATTGACTGAGCAGGAAGCAAAAATGGCTTGTAATATGTTCTGGCTTCTCTTTGTCCAAGACTTTTGAGTAATAATACTTAGGAGAATGTGAAGGGTTTATGGGGGAGGTAAAGGGGGAGTGTGGTGTGTGTTTAGAGCCGTAGTACCTTGATATGCATATTATTAAGGTAGTGGAGGTCTCTATAGAAAATTGTAGTCCCTCTCCTTCCTTTGTATGCATTCTGCATTGCAGCTTAGGATGGGTACTTAAAGATAAATAAATATGTTACAGCTGCTCCTGAGGGTGGCGTGAAGCAGGCCAGAGACTCAGGATGCCTCCATGGGGTTAGTGTGAGCCAGGAGGGCCAGGGCTCTGAGTTCTTCACCTCCTTTTATTTTTTTAACATCTTTATTGGAGTATAATTGCTTTACAATGGTGTGTTAGTTTCTGCTGTGTAACAAAGCGCATCAGCTATACATATACATATGTTCCCATATCTCCTCCCTCCTGCGTCTCCCTCCCACCCTCCCTCTCCCACCCCTCTAGGTGGACACAAAGCACTGAGCTGATCTCCCTGTGCTATGTGGCTGCTTCCCACTAGCTATCTATTTTACATTTGGCCGTGTATATAAGTCCTGCCAAGTTTTCATGCACTGGTTTTGAAGATCCAAGAGAGGCTCTTCAAATAAGGCTGCGTGACTTTTCCATGTAATGAATTCTGCTCTCTTCCTAAAACAGTTCTTGATATGACTACTTTCAAGTTCTGTATGGCCACTTAAAAATAAATAAATAAATAAAATGGGAAAATGGGAAGAGATTTTTAAGATGTGTTAGACTTTCTCCAATGCAATGTTGACTTTACTTGTATAATTAGAAATTTTTAAAACGCTGTGCTTCTTAGAGTTAATATTTTGACCAAGGCTACACGTTTGTTAAAAATATAGATAAGTAAAGATGAGGCTTTCTTGTCTGTATCATTTCTTATCAGTAAGCTTGAGAGGGTCTAGGAGACTATTTGTTTTTTCTCTTCCCATTCGTAACATGAAGTTTGGGATTTAGGTTAACTTGAAAGCTATTGAAAGCACTTACATAGTTTTACTGCAATTCTGAACTGTCTGCAATGTTTCTGTTGGCAATTTTAGGTGAACATTTATGGAACATATATCTGGCAGGCCACATCAGTTCATGTATTGAATCAGGTAGTAATATTGTATCTTTTAGCATCTTCTATGCAGGAGGCATAGTGTGATTGACTCTACAAAGAAACAAATGTTAATAATATACAATTTCATAATCCATTTAGGCAAACAAAACACATCTTTTAGGAAAAGATGACCATGTTACATAACAGCAGTTCCAGTCTCCTCCAAGATTGTGTTTGTGCAATTAAACATTGGTATCTCTTCACTGATTCACTTAAAATGCTATAGTTTGCCCCTGGAAATTCTTTGTATTTAATTAATTATAAACCACATATCTATTTTAACATGTAAGAATTGTATTCAAATATAAGCAGCATGCATATCTCAAGAAAACTGTCCTGCTTTTTTGCAATTTTAATCTCCTTTAATGATTAGGATAATCCATTTAGCCATAAATCTAAAATTTATGTTTGGGCTGCTTGAATCTGTGGATCATCTTCCTGTTTTTGATCTGGGTCTATTCCGTCTACCACATACAGTACTTGCAGTCTTACAGTTTCCTTCCTTGTATACATTCTGTATACAGCTAGTTAAAGAATTCAGTGTGAGCAAAGCATGTTGACCTTAAGCAACATTTTAGTTAGAATGTCTTTAAAAATCTTATCTCCTCTTTGGGGGGGTGTGTGCGTATGTCTACATGGGTTTTTATGGATACATTTTAAAAGGAACTCTTTTCTTCAAATAAAAATTTCAAAAAGACAGTGTTACTGCATCTCTGTTAGCAGGGCACAATTATTTAGAGCCCAAAAAAAAACTAGAGAAACCATTACCAGTATTTAAAATCAGGAATTTAATGTAGAAAATGGGTTATCAGGTGATGGAAGAAGCTGAGAAGCTACCTAGAGCACTGTGAGGCTCTCCAAAGCTTGGCAAATCCAAAGCCCCCACCACTTGCAGGCTGAAGGACAAACGAGTAGGAGGTATGATCGTAACCCATGGTCTTGAATTTCTGAATGAAGACTGAAGCTGGTGGACTTTTCTGGAAGGAACTGGAACCTTGAAGGTGATGGTAGCCACCACCAAAGACAGAAAAAGGGTACCTTGGAGTCTCCCTTCCTTCTGCCCTCTACTCTGTTGATGGTGACTGAAGCTTGGAAATGTAGGATCCAGAGCAGAACTGAGAGGAACAAGGACACGTGTGACAGAGCAGGGACAGAGGGCAATTCAAGTTGTTTTCAGAAGTAGGGATGGACTTGCACTGAACTTCCCAGGCTATTTCTCTTGTCAGTCCCTTGCTCTCACTGTTCTCATCCTGTGGGACAGCCAAAGGAAGCCATGCAGTGGTGATGTCAGAGCTCCTCTGGGGCTTAAATCAATGACAACGGTCTCATTGACTCAATAATGCGTCCTGTCGAACAAACCAAGTCACGTGGAAAGTGCTCTATTTTCCATAGCTTATTTTTGGCAAAAGCATTACATTGCCACTTTGCTTTAGCAATAGCCACGGGGAATACTTTTAGACTATAGGGTAGTATAAACGATCTCCATAATGAAGAAATTTATTTATTTATCCTCTTCGTAGTGGTTCTTTTATTCATAATTTTACTTACATGTGACACATGAAGCTATTGAGCTAATTAAAGTGAAAATAAAGACTAGTTAAATGATGCTGAGAGTTAGCAACTTAAAATTTGGAGATCAAAGAAAGTCAGTGAATCACGGCAGTTGCACTGCTATACAAGAGTAATTATATAAATCGCAAAGAAACTGAAATTGTTACCACATTGACAATATTAACAACAGGGGCATGGGATAGCCCTGCTGAAGCCTGATTATCAGGAAAAGATTTGGTATAGATATCAATTATATACAAGGTGCCTTGACCTCAAATATTTTCTGCTTGATTTCTTCCTACTCCCTCAAATATATCCCAATATCAATCCACAAATAATTAAAAAACATTTTTCCAGCATTTTGAAGATATAATTGACTTAGAACATTATATAGGTTTAAGGTGTACAACGTAATGATTTGATACATGTAGATACTGTGAAATGATTACCACAATAAATTTAGTTAACATCCATCACTTCACATACTTAGAAGTGACAAAATCTTAATGGAAAAATGAAGCCACTGGAGAATGACCAGAAGTGGAATTCATGCCTTGACATAAGGGAGCTTACGCATTTGCCCTTCTTTTCCACCCAACTTTGCATAGTATAGGGTAGCAAAAACTCAAGCAGAGAGCTGCAGTATTGCGGGGTTGAGTTGTCAAGGGACAGAATCTGGAGCTCCTTAAAAGGCTGTCAAATGTATGTATACTGGAATCCCCAGCTAACAAGAAAAAAAGAAAATGGGAAAGAATCTATACTAAAAATATGTCTGAAATTTCCCAAATTTAGTGAAAAACATAAATTTCAGGTTTAAAATCTCAGAGAATCCCAAGTAGGATTAATACATAGAAAATCATAAGTGTACATATCATAATCTGACGGATAATAAAAAGTAATGAGAGCATCTTGAATGCAACCAGAAGCATGTGTGTGTGTGTAGTGAAATCTTATATACAGGGAAACAGTGATTCAAACATGACTGACTTCTCATCAAAAACAATGAAGGCCAGAAGATAATGGAACAAAATCTTTAAAGTGCTGAAAGAAAATTCTCTCAGAATTCAATCTCCGGAAAGAATATGTTTCAAAAAGAAAGGCAAAACGAAGAATTTTCAAATAAATAAAAGTTAGTAATTTACCACCAGCAGACTTGTACTACAAGAAATGCTGGAGGACCTTCTTCAGGTTGAGGGAAAATAATGACTGGGGAATTCAGATCTTCAGGAAGGATTGGAAAGCAGAAGGAAAAATAAATAAGCAGGTACATGTAAAAGAATATCTTTTTTTTTTCTCTTAACTTTTTAAAAAGACCATTGCCTTTTAATGCAAATATTATATGTAAGGTTGTATTGTAGGGTTTATAATGTATATAAATTTGAAATATGTTAACAATAGCACAGAAGATGGGGTAGATAGGATCATGCTGTTATTAGGCTCTAGCATTTTAGATCGAGTGGAAAAATATTAACTCTAAATAGATGGTAATAAATTAAAGATGCCTATGATAATTATATATAAATTACTTCTAAAAAATCAGCAAAGAGGTGTAGCTAAAAGCCAAAAAAAATTAAAATGGAATCTAGTATTAACTAACCCAAAAGAGGGAAAGAGATCATGCTTTTTATTCTATATAAAACTTTAATAGGGCTTCCCTGGTAGCGCAGTGGTTGAGAGTCCGCCTGCCGATGCAGGTGACACGGGTTCGTGCCCCGGTCTGGGAAGATCCCACATGCCGCGGAGCGGCTGGGCCTGTGAACCATGGCCACTGAGCCTGCGCGTCCGGAGCCTGTGCTCCGCAACGGGAGAGGCCACAACAGTGAGAGGCCCACGTACCGCAAAAAAAAAACAAAACAAAACGAACAAAAAAAATTTAATAAAACATAAGAAAAAATACAAATACAATGAAAAAGAATAGATCTGGTGGATCAGAATATTGGGAGTGGGATTCAGGAATTTATATTTGATAACAACCCCTGCCCATCCCCCCCGCCCCCGCTAATTATGTTGTTCATCCATGATCGAAACTACTGGTGTAGATAGACCTTACCACCTTTCCCGTGGTTATGAAAGCACAAAGCCTCTCACAAGGCTATTTGCTCCTTCCTACAGACACATCACTCAATTGTAAGAGCATCAGGAACCTCAGACTTGTCAGCTGGAAGAAGCTGGCTATGGCCTAATGGTCTGCAACAACTATGTTATCAAAATGACAGCAGTTATGAAAGCCTTGGAGAGTTTAACAGCTTGCTATTTCCTCTTTTATTCTTACATACCTCTTGCTAACTTTTATCTCCCCTCAACTTGTCTGCCTTTTATAGGCATTTGATGGAGACAGAATTATCATAATCTGACGCTTCCATTTTTACAGGAAAGGGAGACCTGCGGGGGTATATCAATATTCTCTGTCGACTCTCACATTTGTGGCCTGAGCAAGTTTGGCCTTGAGGTTTTAAGGACACAAGTCTGTTGCACTTTCTGTATTTATATAAAGTCAGAGCTGTGTGGAAGATGACAATCTGTCAGAAATGCTGGTCCAATGGGGTCAGCAGTGTGTAATAAGGCAAATCATGAGGAGTTGAATATATGCCTGTTTCTTGTGCCTCGAGATGTCGCTTTCCATCACATTGAGGCAAAAAAGGAAACTCTTCAGAAAATATGCTGATTTAAAATCAGGATAATAATTTATAGTGGTAATGTGCATGGGCTAAGTGTGGAGATTGCATGTACAAATCTCAACCTGGATTTTTTAAAAAGTGGAATTTTTGGATCATAAATGTGTATTTAATGTAATACAAAGAAAATTTTATAATCATTTTGGAAATACTGATTTTTTTTTCCAGTAGCCTTCTAGGATGGCAGATACGTTTCCATATGTCCAGGTATATAATCTCATAGGAATCCTCTAGGTTCTTAATTTAATATCCTGATTTAGGGTTATGTCTACTTAATTTAATTTTTCTACATCTGACTCTCTGAGTTGGGATTTTGTCCCACCACTCAGTATTTATTGAGTAGCTAATGTGTTTCAGACTCTGTGCTAGGCAGTTGGGATACTGTCTCCAACCTCACATCTCTCAGTCCAATCAGGGATGCCCACAATTAGAGACAGTTATGAGATCCTGTGTTAAGTACCGTGATAGGGAAGTACAAGCACGTAGGAAAGTGTATGTAATTCAGACTTGGGATGTCAGAGAAAGCTTCCTGAGAGATGTCATCTTTAAGTTGAGACTTAAAGAATGATTAAGATTAATGGGGAAAGAGGAGGAGTACAGAAGAATGTTCCAGGAAGGGGAGCCAGTATGTGTAAACCCTAGAGGTAGAGAGAGCATAGAAAATTTAGTAACCCCCCAAAACTCAGGCTATCTGAAATAAAAGGTTAGGTAAAGCAAGAAGGTTAATTAGTGAGAGAGAGAGAGAGAGTAGATGCCAGATCATGGGAAATGTTTAAGTGATATCAGGAACTTGTTGTAATGACCAGAGTGATTACAGTGTTTTAAGGGCAGAATGGCATGGTCAGACTTGTACTGTAGAAAGATCACTCTGGCTGCAGTACAGAGAATGGACTGGAAGTAAATTTGGAAGGACCGGGGTCAGGAAGGTCAGTGTGGATATTGTTAGGTAATCCACATGAGAGGTAATGGTAACTTGAACTAGGGTGATGACAAGGGGATAGAAGAGTACAGATTCCTGAAAATTTAAGTGGCAGAATTGCAGGACTTGCAATATAAGACAAGGGTCCCTGGAATCTAAACTGAGTTATCAACGACGTGGATATCAATAGGAGTTCGTAGAAGTGGTTTCAGTAGAACTGAAATCACTGTGAAGTAAAACAGTGTTAAGGGAAGTAACACAGTGAGAGAGCTGGAAGAGAAACAGTTTGTACACAGGGTAGGACTTTGAGGTTAAGATTTCAGAGGTGGAGAATTGTCAGGTCATGATAAAGCCCAGGATGTGGCATTGGGAGCGTGTGACTGAAGGTGAGGGATGTGAAGATCACTGGAGAGGCAGTAGGCACGGCACTGGATGAGATTCCCACACTAAAAAAGAAATTCTTTTTAAGTGAAAATTGAGGCTGTGATGAAAATCATGAATCAGGCATAAACGCTTCAGTGAATGAGAGGGAGTTACCAGGAAGTTAGGAGGTGACAGAGGGAAGGAGGCGTAGAGGCTAGCATAGACCAGATGACATCATGGTAAGTGAGCCAGCCTGTATTTCTCAGGAGAAACAAGCAGAGAAAACTTTTTTTCAGTAACCTTCTTCCCTTGCATGCCAGATCTCGTGGACAGAAGTTGATGAGCGCAGTAGCTGCTATTTCCTAGTTACATCTTGACACTTCAACCCCAGCTAGCCTCTGCTCTCTCACAACTGTCTCATCCCTTCGAGTCCCAGATCTCCTGGTGTCCTACTCTAATGGCTTCCCCTTTTCTAACATTTACAGCTCCTTGGAAATGTGTGCAAGCAGGTGTCGTGTGTGTGTGTGTGTGTGTGTGTGTGTGTGTGTGTGTGTGTGTGTGTGTGTGTGTGTGTGTGTGTGTGTGTGTGTGTGTGTGTGTGTGTGTGTGTAGGGGAGGTGATGGTCATTCTACCTGTACAGTTTTTGTGTTTAGTGTTTGGCTCATAGAAATGATGAACCTTTGGGTCCAGGAGAGAAAAAAAATGAGTCATTGTCTGAGAGGTCAGCTAAGTGTACAAAATCAGTATTGTACTTGACATAGAGATAGAGATAAACAGATAAGCTCTAAAGGTTGAGCGAGTGAGGAGTTAGAGAGTCACGAAGAGCAGTACTGAGAGGAGAGGTGGTCACTCTCTACGTTGTTCTAGATCAGTTGCTGTGTTTGAGATTCTGGACTCTCAGGACTTCACTGGAGCCAGAATGAAATCATGTCTGCAGGAGTCACTCTTCCTGTTGATGGGGTATGGGAGAAACGGAAGTGGGATAGAAGGGAAAAAGTATTTATAGAAGCGATCGTCATGAGGGCCTCTTATTCCAACAGTAACTGCTGTAAAATAGGGAAAGCAGAGCCTTTTACATGTGTCCAGACTGTGAGATCACTGAGAGCAAAAAGTGTGTCTTATTGTCTTGTCTTTGCCTTTAGGGGTTTCTGCAATGTGATTATAATGTTTTGAGGTGTGAATTTACTTAGCATTTTCTGCTTGGGATTCAATGAGTTTTGAATCTAAATATTAATGTCCTTTAGCAGTTCTGTAAAATCTTTAGCCATCATCTCTTCAAATATCTCTGATATCCTTTTTGGAATTTGAATGGCTGCATATTCCTTTTCGTCTTACCCTCTACCTACTCTTGCTTTCACTTTCTGGATTTCTTTTCCCTGCAGACTTGATCATTCTCTCTTCAGCTATGCAAATCTGCCGTATAATCTTTTCACTGGGTTTCCTAACTTTAATGTTTGTGTTTTCAGTTTCTTAAAGTTCTCTTTTCTAAAAATTAAAGCCAGGACTACTTTCGATTAAAATTTCCACTCAAACTTTCTTCAGACAATCAGAGTGGTGATGATTGGGACTGAAGCTCAGGTGAAGGCTTACTAATGATTATAAATCCTCAGAGGCATCAGGTTCTAGACAGACAAACTTCTTTGTTATTCTCTTCTAAAGAGAGGGTTTAATTCTCATCCACCTTTACTCTGAGGGTTGCGTGTGCTGGGGTCCAAGCTGTTTTCAGACTTTAGCCTTTACCTCCTGCCTGCTTATACCCCCGTCCTGCCATGGGGTTGTCAGAAACCACTGATAACAAAACTAATTTTGTCACTTACCTCCCACCGTTCTTGCTTTCACTTCAGATTTGGACTCTCTATTCCTCAATTTTGGGCCAGATCTGCTAGGCTTTTTAAAAGAGTTTTTGATGTTGTGTCTAGTATTTCTGTTGTTTCAGTAGGAGGACCATTCAAGGTACCTAACTTGAAAGCCTTTGAGTTCACCGTTGAGCAGCAGGAAGTCAACTTCTGAGAGAGAAAACATACGAGGACCTCCTCAGAGGTGGATGGTAAACACTACTGGGAGTGCTATGAGCGGGGTGTGGCATAGCTACCGAATGCACTCAGGATAAGGCAGAAATCTAGTCTTTGATGAGTGTGGAGGTATGATCAGGGACTAAGACAATGGTGGTAAGAAAAGGCTGGCCTCACAGCCTTGTAATTCAACTATACTCCAATATAAAATTAAAAAAAAAAAAAAAGAAAAGGCTGGCTTGTGTCAAGGAAACATGAAATGTGCCTCGCAGAAAGAGTGCATTTTATATTATCATGGAGAAAAAATTGGCTCTCATCAACAAGTGATTGAGAGATCTGATCTAGACAGAGATCTAAATTGAGTGCATTTTATATGATTCAGTAAAATATCCTTCTTTTATGAAACAGGAGAAAATATGTTAATCATAATTAATATGAAAGTAAATAATAAATTTGAATCTTATCTTTGAATTTAATGTTTATTCCTTGGAAAGGAAAAAGTGCTATAAAAGCAGAAGACACTAGAGTGAAAATTAAACTTAACATGGGACGTAAAGTAAAATGATAGTACTGCTTCATCTTTGTGGGAAAAAAGAGAGAGATAAAGGGAGTGGTTGTGGTTATGAAGGAGAAAATGGGTAGTATGAACGATAAGGAAAGAAGATAGAAATGGCGAACAGACACATGAAAAGATGCTCAACACTGATCATCAGGGAAATGCAAATCAAAACCACAGTGCTATGTCATCTCATACCTATCAGAATGGCTATTATCAAAAAAGACAACAAACAAGTGTTGGCGAGAATATGGAGAAAAGGGGCATTCCTGCACTGTTAGTGGGAATGTAAATTGGTGCAGTGACTATGGAAAACAATACAGAGGCTCCTCAAAAAAATTAAAACTAGAACTGCCATACGATCCAGCAGTTTCACCTTTTCACAAAAGCTATATGCACCCCTTTGTTCACTGCAGCATTGTTTACAAGAGCCAAGATATGGAAGCAACCTAAGTGTCCGTTGATAGATGAATGAACAAAGAAGATGCGGTGTGTGTGTGTGTGTGTGTGTATGCCACACAGACACAATGGAATATTACTCAGTCACTAAAAATATGCGAAGTCTTGCCATTTGTGAAAACATAGATGGATCTAGAAGGTATTACACTAAGTGAAATAAATAGGACAGAGAAAGACAAGTACTGTATGATATCACTTATACGTGGAATCTAAAACACAAAACAAACAAACTAAAAGGAAAACAGACTCATGGATACAGAGAATAAAAGGGTGGTTGCCAGAGGAGAGGTGGCTGGGAAGGAGCAAAAGAGGGGAAGGGGAAGGGTTTATACCTTTAGAGGTATAAACCTCCAGTTATAAAATAATTAAGCCATGGGGATGGAGTATCCAGCAGACGGAACGTGGTCAATGATATTATAACTTTGTATAGGGGCAGATGGTTACTAGACTTATCGTGGTGATCATTTCATAATGCATGCAAATGTCAAATGACTGTGTAGTACGCTTGAAACTAACATAATATTGTATGTCAACTGTATTTCAATAACATTTTAAAAAGATAGAAATGGCAGGTAATATCATGAGCAAAAAGAGAACAAAAGGATAAATGTCACATAATACAAAAGGAAAGAAGACTAGGAGAAACACACACAGTGAAGATGCTGGAAAAACTAAGAGACTGCCTGAAGAAAAAAACTGATAGACCAAAAAACATATAGAGGTAGAGGAACAGAAAATTAAAAGAGGAAAAGAATTCAGAGGAAAGATGAGAAATGGAAATGCTGAGGAAGGAAAGGAATTGTAGTCAGTAAGTGTGTGTCCGTGGCTTTTGGATTAGTTGTGACAATGTTTATGCATGTCTCCAAACAACATGATTCCCAGCCTTTGGGGGAACTTACTGATTATCCATCCCCAGGGAATTTAAGTGTTTTTTTCTTAGTAGCCTGGAACAAAATGGATAGGAAGTGAACAGTAACCTTCCGATGGGCAGTGAAACAAACTTTCAAAAATAATATTTGCTTAGAATTTTTTCTTTTTTATAGGATTTGAATTCCTTCTTAAAATTCTTTAAACTGATTTTTAAAAAAGAATCTTTTAAATAATATGTAATTTGAATAAAGGAAAAAAAATTTTTTCTACTCTTTCATAGACGCTGCAAAAACAGGTATTGAGGACCCACTATGTTTGGATCCCTAAATAGGCAGGCCCCATAAGATTTTAGTCTGTGATACATAATCACATGTCAGACAAAAACATTCGATCCATTTATTTAAAAACAAAACATTTACAATCTGATTCTCTCATTTGTACAATGTACTTAAAAGTATTTTCAGATATATTCTAAGTTTACAAATATGCAAAAATATAATTACTTGGATGATTTCCCACAGACATTTGTTAGTTTTGAAGGGTTTAAAGTTTACTTCATTAAAAATGTATGAGGATGGTCCTCTCAAAAGAGACTTAGATTTACGATGGCAGCATTTCCACACGTCTAACTCCCGCTATGGACATTGCCATTAAAATGACCAATGGATTATTTAACCACAAAGGAAGGAAAAGAAAGAAATAAACCCTTCATTAGTGCAGTTTAATATGGAATAGTGGGCTTCCCTGGTGGCGCAGTGGTTGAGAGTCTGCCTGCCGATGCAGGGGACGCGGGTTCGTGCCCCGTTCCGGGAAGATCCCACATGCCGCGGAGCAGCTGGGCCCGTGAGCCATGGCCTCTGAGCCTGCGCGTCCAGAGCCTGTGCTCTGCAACGGGAGAGGCCACAACAGTGAGAGGCCCGCGTACCGCAAAAAAAAAAAAAAAAAGTAAAAAAATGAGCACAGTGCCTAGTACATAATAGCAGCTAATATTTATGGAGTACTCAGTGTTAATTCATATTAATTTGAGGATCTTCCACAAGTGATGAGAATTAAATAAAGAACAGATGAGTGACACTAGTGAACATTAATTACTTTTGTGTTTATCTTTTAATCTCATACTTTCCCACAACAATTCCTTTCTTTTATTCAGAATCTTGTAATGTTCCTAATGAAAGTTGAACTTTCGTGATTAAGATTCAGAAACAGTAGTACATTTTCAAATATTTATGAAATGAAAAAAATAATTCTGTCACAGAATGGTCACTTAAATATAGTCACTTTAATTCTGCAGACAAGCCCAAAACCTCTATTTACTGGAGTGAATCTTATAACAATGAATTGTGACGGAAGTGGCAAGTGAGGTTTTTGAATACTAGAGTGTTTTCTTACTTCCAGCATTTTGAGTATTTATACTGTATATTTCACCTATTATCAATAAATGAAAAATTATCTGACACGTATTAATTAAACTCTCTTCATCTTCAGTATGTCTACAGGTAAGCAGATTTCTGTAGTTTGTGTCATTTTCACTACAAGATTAAGGCTTTAAATTTTAATATTTGGCACTAGTACATCTGTCAGAATTCATTTTAACTCATCCATAAACATGTCATTTGCATGTTGATTAACTGTCACAATCTCCTCTGTAACAATCTCAGATTGGAATTGCACATAAGTCACAACTGAACAGATTTCTATTAATTCCAAAACCTCATATGAAATAATTGTTGTTTTTCTGAAGAAAATCTGTAGCCAGTGTGCAAATTATACATTTTGTTTATATAGTGGATGTTTTAATTATGCATTTGTTTATACATAAAACTTGGATTTCCAAATCAAGGACTATAAATATAAAAAAGATCTAGCCAAACTAAGACGCAAACCTCATGCGATCAAATTCAACAGTTTGGCAGCGGGACGCGCGCGGTAAATGGATCCACCCTGGCAATCCGACGCAGTGCATTTCCTACTGTAAGGCAGGAGAGGGCGCTCTTCCCCACAGTATTTTGGTTTAATCCTCCAGGAGCAAATCAGGTGTGAGAAGCCAGCCCAGTCAGAGAAAACAACCGCACAAGTTCAAGCAGCATCTTGGCGGAGTCCTACTGGGACCTTGAGAAACTAAATTAGACCTATCACAGCTCCGGGCGGGAGGACCTTTCTCAGTTCTGTTGAGGTTCTCAGAGATTCCAAATGGCTTTGGAGGAATACTGAAGTTACAGTGTCCACTCAGAACTAAAAAAAGGAGGGTTTCAACCCAGTAAGTGCATCCAAGTGCATTCCCAGCCAGCAATCTTAAGTGTTCTGGAGGCAACCTATACTAACTTGATGAATGCTTTCTGACTAGATTTCCCTAGGTAATTAGGGCAGCATTTACTCCTGAGTAGGGTTCTAGAAGGTGGAGGAATTCACAACTCTGAAAATGCAGTAGACATTGAATTCTGGATCCCTTCCTTCACATGTCCTTTAACAGTTTGAAATACAACATTAAAGTTCATGATCTCTGGAGGGTTGAAGCTTTGAACTATCTTTGCCCTTTAAAGAATGGTTCTGGCTCTATGTTTTGGGAACTCAACAGTTAGAATTCTCCCCCATTATTTTAATCCTCCTTTAAATTGCACTATGATTGTCATGAGCCTCATTTCTTAAAGTAGTATTGATAGCATGGAAACATTTATTTATTTTAGTTAACAATGAGAGGGAGATTCGCATACTCCCAGCCTTAAGAGTGAGTGACTATACCAATAACTTTTAGGTCTATTTTTAACTGAACTGTTACCTTTAATCCTGTCCTCTGAGTTAGTTTTATGTAACTCTACATTATAGGGGCTTTGAGATGCTCATCCTTTTATCCCAGTCACTGTTATTAATGCCCAAAGAACACTATGTTCTTGATTTTAGCAAATCAGTGGGCATTTCTTAGTTTCAGCAATAGGCTGAAAGTAAAAACAGGGTTGACACTTAATTGTGACAGGATGAGTTAAATAGTTCACATTAAATTTGTTCTCAGAAATAAATGAAAAAAAATCTATAAACATAGGTTATCATGTTGAAATGATACATCTTTCAATAGGTTTCTAACATTCAGAAAATAATTGAAGGGTTATGTATGTTTTCAAAGAAAAGTAAGTAAAATGGAATGAAAAGGCATTTATTGGCAAATTGACCTCCAGCTAAAATCTTTAGCTAGGGAGGCAGTTTGCGCCCTAGAGGAAAAAGCAGGAAAGTGAGGAGCCCTGGGTCCTGGGTTTACCATTAATTAGCTGTATCACTGTGATGTTTATTTCCAGTTCTGAGTCTCAGGCTACAGAGTTGTCAAATGTGCAGGATGGGGCATTGCAGGTGGAAAAGTCATCTGAGGAATTAAAATTATTCACACTTATATGGTATTTATTAGAACAAATAAAAACATATATATATATGTATCTATATTTATATAGGTATAAAGAAACTAATGCCTATATGAGAGATTTAGATAGATATAGATACACACACGTGGCCAGTAAGGCAATATGGTGAAACAGGAAGTAACGGGTAAGAAAGGAAGGAGAAAAACAATTTGTGGGTAATATTGCTCTTCTATTTTTTCCTGGCAAAGTTACTTCCAAGTTACTTGAGTTAAAAGGAAAAAAAATTATGTAAGAATTATTTTCGTCCCATGGAAGTACGTTTTGTTTCACTTCCAAATTGAATTACTTCGACTTAACTACTTAAGTCAAAATCTCAAGGATATTTTTTTCCAGAGACTAATACATAAATTTTACAAAGCACTTTTCCCCAACATCTTTTCAAGTTTAAAAGGCTACAGCTTTGGGCTTCCCTGGTGGCTCAGTGGTTGAGAGTCCGCCTGCCAACGCAGGGAACGCGGGTTCGTGCCCCGGTCCGGGAGGATCCCACATGCCGTGGAGCGGCTGAGGCCACAACAGTGAGAGGTCCGCGTACCGCAAAAACAAAAAAGGCTACAGTTTTGCCTGCAGTCCTACATTTGTGCACATCTCCTAACAACTGACCCATTTATTTCCTGGGTCCAAGGCTATGTCTTACGGCCCCTCGCCTTCTCCCCCCCCCACCTCTTTCCCTGGCTCACTCCCCCGCCCTGACCATCTCTCCTTAGGCCCACACTGTTCTTTCCTCGAGGTCCCCTGATCCATGAGTCTCCTTTACCATCTTTCTTGATCTGTTTCTTAGTTTGTCTCTCTGCCTTTTCTATTTTTTTCTCTCCCTTTCCCTTTGTCTATCTCCTTTCTTGTTTCTTCACTGAGGACAATGTAAAATGGACCTATAGTTTAAAAATAAATGAATAAGATTGTGTTTCCTGTTCTAATTTCAAAATAAGGTAAATTGTTTCCATGTTTCTTTCATTTTTTATTTTTTTGTTGTACGCGGACCTCTCACTGTTGTGGCCTCTCCCGTTGCGGAGCACAGGCTCCGGACGTGCAGGCTCAGCGGCCATGGCTCACGGGCCCAGCCGCTCCGCGGCATGTGGGATCTTCCCGGACCAGGGCACGAATCCGTGTCCCCTGCATCGGCAGGCGGACTCTCAACCACTGGGCCACCAGGGAAGCCCTCCATGTTTCTTTTAAAACAGCAATCAAACCACAGTAATTAAAAGAAGGCTCTGTGCAGTGTGTGGGTGTGCACACGCACGTGAGTGTGTGAGCGTGCACACTGCACTTGTGTTGTTAATCGGATATCTGTTCAGGAGGGCAGTGCAGTCCTTCCGTTAAGACAACAATGCAGTGTCTCTGTTTGCTCTTCAGGACCCACACCCCACCCTCCTCTCCGCTGGTCACACCCCCTTGAGGCTAACCTGCCTGAACGAAGTCAACAGAGATCCTGCTCCCTCAAGTCAGGTTTAGCAAATGGGAATTCTGGGAGGATGCAGGAAGAAGGTCACTGCTCTGTGCCGGCTGACCCACTCTTTCTTTCTGAGTTTTGGTAACTTTACTTCCCACCATCTCTTTAGCTTGGGTTTCTGCCCTGTCCTTTCACTTCCCCTTTTAATTAGATTTTTGATAAATAAACCCTCCTCAAATTATCCTAGTTCAAGTATGTCATAGGTAGCCTGTTGGAAACCTGGTGGACACAGCAACCTTCACTCATGTATTCATTCATTTAGTAAATATTTTTTCAGTGCCCACTAAGTGCCAGGCTTGGCACTGAGCTTCAGGGATATAAGTAGTTGGCAAAAAACAGTCACAGCCTCTGACCTCATGGAGATGAAAATTTAGTTTGGACAGGTTTTTCCACCACTGTGGGTGGCCGACATTGATTGAACTTACCTTTTTTTCATTCGCTACTCGATAAAATCTAGCTCAAACTCAATGTAAATGTCACACTCCAAGCATTGTAAGCAGTTGCTTTATCTCCTTAGAATACTTCCTAATAGATGTTCTGCTGGAGTACATGAGGGAGCAGACACGAGCACACTAATTAGCTACCAGCATGGTCCACCAGTTGGAGTTGAAGTCTGCAGCAAAATTCCCTCTTGCTTGGGGGAGGTCAGTCTTTGGTTCTATTCAGGCCTTCAACTGATTGGATGAGGCCCACCCAGTGTATGGAGGACAGTCTGCTTTACTCAAAGTTCACCAATTTACATGGAAATCTCATCCAAAATCACCCTCACAGAAACATCACATTTAATATATCCTCCAAATGACAAACTACATCTTTACACCTGAATTAAATAATGAAATATTTCAGATCAAATACATTTTGAAAATTTAAGTACATATTACATGACTATGACGTGCATGGCTCTTTGCTTGATACTGGCCTTACACAGATGAATGACATAGGCAGATTTCCCATATTCATAGAACTTAGTTTGATGGTAAAATAAACATATTCATGAGATCATATGGTTTTTATATGCAACATGAAAAGAAACAATTGAAATTTTCTCCACTCAGTGTCACAGGTACACATTTATGAAACTGATTTCTTCTTTTATTCACAATGCTTATCCTATAACTGTTCCATCAGCTTCCCTGACCTTTTTTAACAGATATATCTGCAAAGACCACAGCTGTGTTATCAGGACCTCAACACTGTCGCTCGTTAATTTGGATGAGTTACTGTAATGCTCAGAGCCTCTGTGTCTTCATTTCTAAAGTGAGTATGAAAATTTCTATGTTGTCACAATGGAATGGTAATGTGATTGACAGAGAGACACAAGGTTTTAGTGGCAAATGGAAAGGAAATTTACAGCAACGGGAAAAACAGAATAGTTACGGAAAGCAAGGGTTTACACAGTGAGGTTTCAGAGACCAGGATGGCTTCTCGTATTGCCCCACATTCCAATGAGATTATGCAGCTTCGGATGTGCTGCCTGGGTGGAGTGAGGATCCTGCTAGCTGGGAGAAACTTGCTTTGCCATTTTCAAGAGTGTTTTAATACCCTATTACTGGTATCAGTCAGGCTGTCCTGGGGACTCTGGCTATATGCCTGCCTCCTGACTAGGTGCAAATAACTAGCACAAAACAAAATTAGCACCTTCCTGAGTGTTTACATGGAGGTGGGATGAAGCGAGGTTCTATTACCCATGATCAGGCTTCAGCAGGCCTGGGCTTCAAGCTCTAGGAGGGTCCCTACTGCAAACAACTAGCTCACAAAGATTCGATGTGGAAACGTTTAAAGCACCCGGCCCATCATGGGCACCCAATCAATTAAAATTTAGAATTCTGTGACATGAATAATATTGGTCATATTACTATATTACTAAAACGACAAGAAAAGATAATATTCTGTGAGCTGGGTTCTCTTTATTGCTAAAGTCACTCCTAACAGCAAGTTATTATTGTTATTGTTATCGTTATTTGTTATTCGGTATATTATTATTTAATATACTATACTTAGAGTATATTCGGATTTTTCATATTCCCAACCTCGTACATTTTACTATATCCCAAGTTTCCTAAAAAAGCAATACTTCATCTTTGAATGTAACTAATACTGGTGGTTACATAATATTTTATTCATTATTTTTCTCAGGAACAACAGTGTGTATGCTTAAAGATGATTATTCAAATATTTAATTGGTTTTAGTCAGAATGAGCTTTCTCTTGATTTTCTTCATGTTAAGAATAGCAAACTATACTATTTTTGAATGCAAATCATATGTTTTAAAATGCCATTCAGTTGCCTTACATTACAAATGAAAACATGCAAAACTTGTGATTGTGTTTTTATATATACAGTTTTAATACTTTTTAAAAAATAAATTTATTTTATTTATTTTATTTTTTGGCTGCATGGGGTCTTCGTTACTGTGCGTGGGCTTTCTCTAGTTGTGGTGAGCGGGGGCCGCTCTTCTTTGCAGTGCACGGGCTTCTCATTGCGGTGGCTTCTCTTGTTGCAGAGCACAGGCTCCAGGTGCACAGGCTTCAGTAGTTGTGGCTTGCAGGTTCCAGAGCGCAGTCCCAGTAGTTGTGGCACATGGGCCCAGCGGCTCCGTGGCATGTGGGATCCTCCCAGACCAGGGCTCAGAACCCGTGTCCTCTGCATTGGCAGGTGGACTCCCAACCACTGCGCCACCAGGGAAGCCCAATACTTTCTTTATATAGGATGCCATATTTATGTTTTCCACAATCTAGATATAAAACCACTTTATATTCAACTCCAATTATTCTTACAACATGAAGAAACTGTTAATAGGGACTGCTGTCTGTCAGTAAAATTAAGAAATGATTAAAGTATAGAGTATGAATGCAAACTTCATCATGCCACACCACTCAAATAGCATGACACCTCACGCGAACACATACCATCATGTACACACACACACCCCTGAAATACTCCGTTGACTTTATATATGTGTCGGGATAGAGGCAAAACCCTTTACCATGCCTATGAGGTCTTTCATGATCTGGCTCCATCACTGCTCTTTAGCCCCACTGCGTTCTGCAATTCCTTGGCACTCTGCTTTAGCCACAGTGACCTCCTTTCAGTCTCTCAACTGATCATACCCTCTCCTGCCACCATACCTTTAAGACATGGATGTTCTTCTACCTGGTGCATCCTCCCTTCCCCTGTTGAGTGGTTAACTTCTAAGAATTCTTCAGAACCTCTTTACAGAAGTTCTCTTTGACCTTCAGGCTTTCATAGAGTCTAAGCATCACATAGCTCACCATCAAATTTGTCTCCACTGCAGTCTCACATGTGCTTGTGCAAGCACTTTCTGTGCCAGCTTCCCCATCCCCATTAGACCCTGGGGTTTGTAGGGGAGAGTCCTTGTCAGTTTCTGCTCACCATTACATTCCCCCAGAGCCCAGCACTGTGCTTTGGAGAAGCTTGATAAATATTTGTAGAAAGGGTGAAAGGTGAATATGAGCCGTGTGTGAAAGCATGTAATGTTGGCCAAATTTCCAGCTCATATGTTAGTGCAACTGAACATCAGAAGACGTAATAGATGGTTTAATTTATCTGTTTGGAGTATTGAAATGTAAAGATTTCAGTGAATGAAGTGTGATTCGTTCCTGCCCCTGCTTTTGATTCCTTAGGGAATCATTTGCCGAGTGCCTTTGATGAAAATATTTGCATTTTGCTTAATTTTTGTTTGTTTTCTTGTTGTCCTCCGGGAGCGGAATGCCTGTCTGACTCCCCCTGACAGATCAGCTATGGCAGGTCTGCTGTTATAGAAAATTCTCCACCCCAAAGGCTGTAGATCTCCTGCAGGGAAGACTGAGCAAATGCTGTCATTAGCAGCCATGCAGTGCTGAAGACATGCAGTGAGAAAATATGTCAGGCATTGTTTCAACGTACAGGTTTTAGCAGAAAACCATGAAGAATTTTCAGGATATTGATTACAGATTAAAACAACAATAACCTTTAACTTAAATCCTGAGAGTTCCTCTTGTCATTTTTATTTTCTTATTTTTCTTGTCAATTAAAAAAATTCATGCATTTGCCCCCATATTTTTTAAGGAAAGATGCTTTCATCAGAGAATATTTTAGCTCTACTATTTCACTTCACTTTTTACATAGTCTATTTCATATTTCTTGTTTTAAAATCATCAAAAGAAACCTTCCCTAAAGCTAGGACAATAGGCATATAGAGCTTCCTGAGATAAGATCTCTTTTTTCTTTTTTTTTTATGTACGTGTAAGCACACTGCACTGTTTTGTGCATAACCGTCAGTGAATATTTGTTGAATTAGTAAGCACTGAAAATAGTGACATAATCTGTACACTTCTCTAACAAATCATTCTGAGAAACAGTAACATTTCATTTAATTTGGTCAAGACAAAAATGTCTTTTACTATTCAAAACTATCAACTAGAGTAATAATCCTTTGCTCTGTATGGGGCAACAAAGTTGGGTGAATGGACTGATTTGACCAAGAATGAATTCCCTTGAAAATAACAGTAATGAGAATAATAGTCAAGATTAAAAGCAGATTGTTGATGGGGTACTTCTGAGATAATTGTCTTCAAGATCTTTTCTTTCAGGTTATTATACTTCAGGGTGTATCTATGCTTCGTTGATAATTAAAGAAGGACTTGAAAGGAATTAAAACATTAGAGGTTCAAGTGTAAGACATAGTAAGAAAGGAGCCACAGAATGATTACTGAATACACTGGCATCTAAATAAATAGTTATAATAGAAATTCTCTTATCTGATGAGTAGAACCTGTTGTTGGTTACATCACTGAAAAGCAGTGAATGTGAGGAAGTATTAAAAAGTGATTAATACATACCTTAAATATTGTATTTTAATCTAAAACATACAAATTTATTGTTTAGTCACCAATCTTTTGAGATGAGGCCAAGAATTTGAGTGGTGTCTTCTGATTGAAGGTCCTCATCTTCTTTTTTACACAAACCACACCCATAATGCATCATTCACATTTCCAGTTTGAGTTTCATCATAGTAGAAAAAGAAGTTAACACTTGTAAAGCAATCTAAAAGTGTAAGCATTTTAAGTTTTTATCATAATATTTTACAGTTGTCTCACTCGCACTTAATTTAACAGCATTTTAATCAATTCTTTATAAAATATTCAAAGAAACATCCTTATTTCATAGAAACATCTCATCAATTTTTATATAATGTTAATTTATGTAATTACAGTGACAAGAACAACTGGCTTTCACAGGGAAAGAAACAAGCACGACTGATTTTGACTTTGGTAAGTAACATAGGTCAAGGAGCAAGAAAAGAGCAGGGCTTCCCTGGTGGCGCAGTGGTTGAGAGTCCGCTTGCCGATGCAGGGGACACGGGTTCGTGCCCTGGTCTGGGAAGATCCCACATGCCGTGGAGCAGCTAGGCCCGTGAGCCATGGCCGCTGAGCCTGCGTGTCCGGAGCCTGTGCTCCGCAACGGGGAGAAGCCACAACAGTGAGAGGCCCGCGTACCAAAAAAAAAAAAAAAAAAGAAGAGAGCAGAAGAGCCCAGGTTACCTAGAGGATAGTCTATCAGCGATTGGACAGGTCATCCGCAGCCTGTGTTTTACAGGTGGAATGAAGAGCATTAGTGAATCCAACTTTGGTTAATTCTAATCCAACAATTTTCTTTTAAAAAATTACTTTTCCTTACTTTAAAGATAACATTAATTATAGAAATTTTAAAAAATATGAAAATAAAACCCACACAAACACAATGCACCACTTGGAAAATCACTATAAATATTTTCCACCATTTCTTCAGTCATTCTAAATCCATAAAGTTCTTTTATGCATGGATCACATACAATACATTAGTTTTTAAAA
Source organism: Lagenorhynchus albirostris (assembly GCF_949774975.1). NCBI lineage: Eukaryota > Metazoa > Chordata > Mammalia > Artiodactyla > Delphinidae > Lagenorhynchus > Lagenorhynchus albirostris. The sequence continues at coordinate 26,247,299 of NC_083102.1, forward strand.
ATAGTCCATGTTTTTAGCTAATAGTGCATGTATGAATATACCCTAGGATATAACAATATGTACTTATAATGAGCCTGTCATAACTCATAAATATTAGTAGTGATGTTGGACTTAAAATCAGAGTTTCTGGATTTCCTTCTCTTCCATAAACACCCTATACAAAAGAAAGATTTTTCATAAACAATATAAAGGATGTGAATCACTAATATGAAAATTATATAAACATTTAAAACACTTATTACGTTTTTGAATATTATATTCTTTAAACAGTGCCTTAACCATTTACAAATGAAGATACATGGGTAACATTAGAGACACTCCCAAGATTACCCTGCTAGGTAATTAATGGTAGAGTCAGAATTAAAACCCAGATCTCTTCTCCATATTGTAGTATCTATTGGTACCTGTGAAAAGTCTAGTCTTCATGATCTAGGTGAACAGTATGCTGTAATGGTCTGAGGGTATTTATTTTCCTAAATGTACTTTCCTCCAATAAAATGGCAGATTTCTAATACCTTTAACTATATTTCCCATTAATAATTAAAAACTATAGCAATTTTATAAGCAGTTACAGAACAGCAATAAAATATCTTCAAAAAACAAAACTCTGAACTGCTTTTTCAAAATGGTACCTGAAATTAAAAGAATTTCAAACTTGTTAGAAGTAAAAGCGCCCTGTGTTACTGGCTCCAAAGTCTGGTACATAATTCTGAAGCCCAGTTTTAGACTGCAGACAACTCCAAATTAAGAACTACCTCGGCTCAGCTCACTTCATCACGCACCTAGCACAGCGCCACATAAAATGGTGCATACTTGTTGGTTGACTGACTGCCTCCAGTCATTTTTTTTCTTTAATAGAATCTCTAAGTCTTTTTAAAATGTTGTATGTATTTTATTTCTCTTCATCTTGAGCCTGGAAAGAAGAAATGCTTTCTCCACACACCTCCCGTATTCAGTGCCAGAGTCAGGTAGAACTGTTGTCCTGAGCTAAGGGCCTGGGACAATTAAATCGTGTGGTTGTATTTCCTGCAAAAGTGTGTGTAACTGGTGGTGAGACAAACAAGTGGCCCTTGTAAGAACTTCAATCTCTTCATTGATATTCAAGCAACTAAAACAACTCGGTCCAACAGTTACCGAGGACCTGCTGCAGGTCAAGGTGTGCTTTGAATTTACATACATTCCCTTTTCAATCATTACAGCAACCTTGCAAGTCAACGAAGTGATCACCCCTGACTTTTCCTGGTCAGAACCCCTTCTCATATCGGGAAATGCCCCCATAATTCTTCTGTGAACTCCCTTCTCTGCCTAACATAACTTGCAGGTGTCTGTGGAAGCTGTTCATTTCAGTTTTGTGCATGCTCTCTGACCGCATCTGAGAGATCCAGGTATGATTATCCAACCATGTTGGGTCCTTTCCTCAGATATTGGAACTAGAAAAAGGAAGTTAATATCTTTCTCCCTCTAATGATTGAACTCTTTAATGTGTAAATGTGTAAGGTGTTGGCAGGTGTATTTTATCGTATTTTTGAGGTGACAAAAGAGCTGGAATGCTGGAAGAAAGAAAAAATGGCAACCGGCAGAAAGAAGCAGAGACAAAGGATGGATCAAGGTTCGGATTAGTTCCCTGTGCCTCCATTCACTCGCATCCCGTCCTCAGGGCATTCTGTAAGGCCTCCTTGCAGGGATGTGCCCTTTGAAAATGTCTGGTTCTCAAATCCATTCATAATACCTCCCTTTATTGTCTCTCCCCATTTCTACCTTCAACTCAATTCCCAGCCACACTGTACTACTGACAATATTTTAAGTCTATCACGTTGAGTTTTAGTTCTGCCCTAGTTTTCCCTGGATGTCCAACCCTCCCCTTCTCCCCTGCCTTCCCTACCTCCCCAACATTCATCTGCAGGTTTACAACTTTCTTCTTCAAGGGCATCAACTTTGACCCCTCCTCCAGTCAGAGTAAAACACCTTTTTATGTCTTCCTAAGCAGCCCTCACTTTGCCTGTTTTAGAGCTAACTTTGTCATCGTATACTCTAATTAAATGCTAACGTACTTGACTGGATTCTCTGTTACAGTGTGAGCTCCTCGAAGATACAGATCATAACTGTTTTTGTTTTTCTCACCGCTATACATCTAGCACACATAGCACTGTTCCCGGCACAGAGCAGGTAAGCAAAAAGTATCTTTGAATAAATAAAAGATTAATATATATTTTAATATCACAGAGTAAGGAGATCTCTAAGTCAAATATTCCTAAGTATTGTGATTGAGCACTCTTTAAAAACTAAAATTGGTGTTAAGCTCTTTTTTTTTTTTTTGCGGTACGTGGGCCTCTCACTGTTGTGGCCTCTCCCGTTGCGGCCTCTCCTGTTGCAGAGCACAGGCTCCGGACGCGCAGGCTCAGCGGCCATGGCTCACGGGCCCAGCCGCTCCGCGGCATGTGGGATCTTCCCAGACCGGGGCACGAACCTGTGTCCCCTGCATCGGCAGGCGGACTCTCAACCACTGCACCACCAGGGAAGCCCTTAAGCTCTTTTTTAAGAACTAAAATTCTCATACACTATTCCTAGCAACACTGTAACACTTGTTCTATACACTTCCTTCTTTTTCTCTTCTCCCCATCTTGGCTGGAGTCAGTCCCTCTGCTTACAACATGGTTTCTTCCTCCTACACTTCAGTAACTAACACCCACCCTCCTGCCCTATTACCTTCCATCTCCTTCAGGAAGCCTCTCCGAACCACTGACTGGTGGAACTTCCTCTTCACTCTCAAAGAACTTGGTTTTTAGTTCAAATTCGATTTCTACCGCACTGCATGACATAGGGCAAGTAACTCACACACTTCGGCCTGTTTCCTTATTTCTAAAATGAAGGGGTTGAACTTGATCAATCATCTTTAATTTCTTTTTTAGCAGCCAAATTCTCTTAGTTTATACATGAAATTCCTTTATGAAGTCCAATCTATCCATTAATGGAAGTCTTGTCAGAGAGTGAATGTATCTTCTCTCCAGTGAGCTAAGAATCATCTTGGAATCATGGGAACTACCCCAGCCAACATTGCCTAAAAGAGGCCACCCTTGTGATCACCAGAGGGTGCCTCTCTCAGAAGGTAGACCACTGCAAGGGGCCTTGGTCATATTATCACTTAAACGTCCTCTCTCTGATGCAAGAGGAGATAATCAGCTTCTTTCTTATCTGCAAGTGGAAATGAAAGCCTTCCCTTCTCCTAAAAGCGATGCTCAGGGAAGGAGATTGAGTTCATAAAGGGGTGAACATGAAGCCAGTCCTGAAAAAGCACTCTGTGGACCAGCTGGGGCCCTGGAAGTAGCTGTGCATGGGAACCAGAAAATGCAAACACTAAAGAACCAGTAGTCTCAAGTATCCAAATTTGATTACCTTGAGCCACATTTTAACATTTTGTTAACTTGACCATTCAAAATTTCTGTCATCAGACCAATTTGTTGTAGTAATAATACCCAGTCCCACCCTCTCCATACACTAGGTTAAAAATAAATATAAAGCAGATCTCCTTCTAAAACAAGTGAACACAAATCAGAAAGTTTATACTGGAAAAGACCATGGTTTCCACTTCGTTGACCAATCTTTGCGGTAGAGTTTTATGACTCTCACAAAGTAAACATTGTTTTGGCACCATGTATATTTCAAATACTAATCAAGAAAATAATGGCTAAAAGTGCCAAGACTCAAGGCTTAGATGAGTCCGTTGGATCGATTTCTTTGCTGGAGCTAAAATTTAATAGCTTGCCAAGAGAGCCAATCAATGATGCATTCTTTTTAAAAATAATTCTATCTCAGTGTTTCACTTTTCATATAGAAATGCATGCTCTTCCTCACTGGCTTTGTACAGAAAAATTACATTCTAGTGAATTTGCTAAAAATTCAAATTTACTAGTATTTTAAAATTTTAAAGAAAGACCATGCTTCTGTGGTTTAGCTTGACTGGCTTTTATACTCGAATATCATTCAGTATCAACATTACACAGAATATTGCTTGGTCAGAGATGGAGCAAAAGTAGAATAGGATGATTTGTTTAGGAGAGTCTTAGAAGGAGTCTCATTGATACAAAATACAGCTTGGATCCAAATAATGGAAGAAGGAAGTAAAATAAGTACCTTTATAATGTCACATTTTCTTTGGGTAACTTGAAAAGTTCTGCCTACTGTGGTTATTTACAGGATTTAAAACCAATGTGGGGCTTCCCTGGTGGCGCAGTGGTTGAGAGTCCGCCTGCCGACACAGGGGCCACGTGTTCGTGCCCCGGTCTGGGAGGATCCCACATGCCGCGGAGCGGCTGGGCCCGTGAGCCATGGCCACTGGGCCTGCGCGTCCGGAGCCTGTGCTCTGCAACGGGAGAGGCCACAACAGTGAGAGTCCCGCGTACTGCAAAAACAAACAAACAAAAAAAAAAAAACAAAAGAAACTAATGTGATGTAACTACTAGGGAAAATGTATTATTTGAGAAGTTATGAGGGACAAAAGCCCGAGGTGGTCTGGTCTCCTGGTATATCATATTGACTCAGTGCGAACCAAGTACCTTTGCTTCTCAATGCATTTTCGTCAAAAGGTGGGGCTGCATTTCACAGAGAATTTACCTCTAAAGAGCTGAGAAAGGTTAGAATGTTTATGCATATGTCAGTGAATCTTCAATTTTACCCTTTGTTACATTCAGTTTTCTTTTTTTTTTTTAATTTTATTTATTTATGGCTGCGTTGGGTCTTTGTTGCTGCGCGTGGGCTTTCTCTAGTTGCGGCGAGCGGGGGCTACTCTTCATTGCGGTGCACGGGCTTCTTATTGCGGTGGCTTCTCTTGCTGTGGAGCACGGGCTCTAGGAGCGCAGGCTTCAGTAGTTGCAGCATGCGGGCTCAGTAGTTGCAGTGCGTGGGCTCAGTAGTTGTGGTGCACGAGCTTAGTTGCTCCGTGGCATGTGGGATCTTCCCAGACCAGGGATCGAACCCGTGTCCCCTTCATTGGCAGGAGGATTCTTAACCACTGCGCCACCAGGGAAGTCCTCAAATTTCTTTCCAATTAAAAAAAAAGACTTGATTATGCAATATAGTGTAGTTTTCTAAACATTTTATGTATCCCAACAGCTACATTTTCTTCTGTCATAGTTAAAGGACTATTTTAATTATTGTTGATTCATTAAAAATTTTAAATACTTTAACATTGATATTTGATTTTTAAGATCGACATGATCATGTTGGTGTTTTATCCCAAACAATACCATTATCCCATTAATTAATTCTAGTTGAGCTCTCATATGTGGCATGGGGAGGGGATGAAGCAGGTAGTCGGTAGAGGCTTCTAAACTAACAATTTGCAATTTAGGGACAGAGAGAGTTTGCAGCCACAAACTGTTTGTAAAAAGAGGTATTTTGAATCTCAGAACATACTAATCTGTTGGCTGCATGTTACAATTTCTTTTAGAAAGTGGTCCCTTTGAATTCTATGAAGCCAAACAAAAGGAAAGAAAAATTACTTGAAAAGTGAATTGGGTGCTGAGTAAAACTTCTTCCCTTTTTCAGTGATGTATCTTAGAACCTGAAATAGTAATTTCTCTTATTTTGTCATGCGCCTTATTTCAGCACACCAAACACTAAATGAAGTGTAATAGACTGTATAGAAATGCCAAGACAGGTAACAATTTACATGTTCTCTTTTGTATATAAAGTCAATATTATATATTATAAACCCTGTGGGATGCTGACACAGAAAAATCCATGTTCAAATCAGTTCTTGTACAGATAAATGACCTCTGATGTAAACTAGACAGTGATTAGCCAACATCTTTTCTGATCTATTTTTCTAAAACAGAAACTACAGAAATAGATAAATTGTGACTATTCCAATTTTTAAAATTATAGTTACATATGAGATAAGCTTTGAGAAAAGATTTGAAAGACTTGTTTTTCTTTTGCAGTGAATGCTTTCTAACTTTTCTTATATAATAAGCCCACTTTAGACTTTTATGTATAAAGCATGATCTCCTTCAAGGCCTTCATGTTCTTGATGGCATTTAAATGTTGCTAATAGCAACAAATAGTTGAACTACTAAAAACAGCAACACAAATATTGTACATTTGTAAAGTCTTCTCATATCTGTGTAATCATCATAACAACTTGGGTGGGCAGAGCTGAGAGGAGATATGGGTAGCCTTGTCTTACAGATGAGAAAATTGTGTTTCCCAAAAGATAAATGGTTGACATTGTCCCAGACTCCAACAGGGTGGCTGGAGGTCTCTGCAATTTTATTCATGGTCACAATAAGTCTTAAGGAACCAGAGCATGGCACATCCAAGCTGGAAGGCATCATTGTTCAGGTTAAGGAGGGAGCTACTTATGAATAAGAAGGTATTGTTTCAGACAGGCACGGACAGCCCCTCCACCAGGATTTTCCTAAACCTCTCTCCAAGCTGGCTACCTCAGTGCTTCAGCTTACCACTTGGAGAATGATGCCCAACTCAAGCCAATTACATATTTTTCATTGTATTTTCTCCTGTCTCTCTAGATATTCTTTTTTTTTTTTCCATTTCAAAATGTGTAAGGAAATAGAGAGTAAGAGAAGAGAGTAATGGATGGGGAAAGGTTGTCCTTTTAAAAGGATGGTCAGTGAAAGCCTTTCTAATAAGGTGATTTTTGAGTACTTACAAACATATATCCAGTAATCCCAAAGAAAATCCTGACAAATTGAATTCAACACCACCTGTTTTTAAAAAAATACTGTAGCATACAATAAGGCTTATCCCTAGGAATGCTAGGCTAGCTTAACATTCAGAACATTTCTTAAATAATTTATGAAATTGAGATATTTAAGGACATGGCTCACCTCTTTTAGTCAGCACTGTACTGGAAGTACTTAACAATGAAGTAAGACAAGGAAAACAAATGGTTGTTGTAAAGAAATAAATTTGGCGTTATTTGTAGGTTAGTTAAGTCTACATATAAAATTTAAAGTTATTAACAAATTTGAGAGCTACCATATGTACCTTACCAGATATTAAGACTTATATAACTGCAGAAATAAAAATAGCATGATGTTGGTACAGGGATAGCCAAATAGACCAGTGTAACCAATGAATAGAACAGAAAACAGGAACGCGTACGTAAACTTATGTGGGAGTTCAATAAAATAAGAGAACTGTCATTACAAATGGTAGGAATGGTTGGGCTAGTCAATAAATGGTGATGAAAAAAACTGACAACCCATATAGGTAAAAATAAAATTATATCTATTTCTTCATATTATATATAAAATATATTTCATATTAAAGACCTCAATATGAACACTATTTAAAACTTTGAGAATAATTTTTAGGAAAATGTCATTATGACATCAGAGTAGGGAAGATTTAATAAGCAAAACTCAAGAAGCAAAAGTATAAAGGACAATAATGATAAGTATTTCTAAAAGTTTTACATTTCTGAACCAATAAGGACACCATCAACAAACTAAAAATCAAGCCACAAGTTGGAAGCAGTCTGTGGTGCAGAAGTAGTGAGATCCAGTGTCTATCTAGGATGGGATCAGGAATGTCACAAAAGAAGAAACCCAACTTACCAATAAAAGGTGGAAAGATGCTCAGCCTCACTAATAATTATAGAACTACAAATTATAATAACAATGAAACGCTATTTTACCAAGACTGGCAAAAATGAATGACAATGATAATATCCAAACAAAACTTTGAGGGGATAGGAAGAAAAGGGGGTCTCTCATATCCTGCTCTTGGAGAAAGTAATTTGTTAATACCTTAAAAAGCTGATGGTGTTAATATCCTATGAACCTGAAATAGCATGCGTAAGTATAAACCCTAGAGGAGCTCTTGCATGTGGGCACAAGGAAACGTCTATGCTTACTTTTAAGAGTAAAAAGAATGGAAACAACTCAAATGTTAACCAATGTAGGAATGTAAAAATTAACTATAGCATATTCATAAAAAGGACAAACTAGACTTACATGTATCAATTAGGCTGAATCTCAGAATTATAAGTGTAAAAGGAAAAGAGCAAAATTCAGTGTCTTCACTATGCTATGCCACCATTTGTGTAACTCTTAAGCACACAGAACAGTATAACTCGTATGATCTAGCATAAAAGTACAAAATATGTGGATGAAAAAATACACATCAACTTCAGAATATTAGTCACCTCAGGTGATAGAGAGATGGGAATAAGGTGAGAGAAATCTTCTACTTTAACTGTAATACTTTATTTAAAAAAAATTCAGGAGGGGATAACCTGGGTTAGTTGTGAACAAGAAAAAAAAGTTGTCAACATAAAACTAGAGATATTCCCCCCCCATCTCATTAATTTTAAGTCTCGGTTATACATGTGAGCTATTATTTTGATCCTTTTTTTTACTCTAGATCACATTAATGTGTCGCTAATTTCCACCTCTACCCAGAGAGAAATTCAAGTTCAACAAGGAAATAGCTTTTGCACCCTTCCCAGAAACTCCATTGTAATTGATAGGTGGCTTAAAGTGGCTTAAAAAACACAAATTCATTATTTTATCATTCTGGGGGTCAGAACTCTAAAAACGATCAGGCACGGCCTATTCCTTGCCTTTTCCAGTTTCTAGAGATCTCCAGCATTATTTTAGCTCAGGGTCTCACTTCACTCAGACCCTCCTACCTCCCTCTTGCACGGACCCTTGTGATTTCAATGGACCCACTTGGATAATCCATGATCTTCTCCCCACCTCAAGGGGATGAGAATCCCTTGAGAAATCACATCTGCAAAGTCCCTTTTGCCATGTAAAGTAACATTTTCACAGGTATTAAGAATTAGGATGTGGACATCTTTTGGAAGGCCATTATTCTACCTACCACAATAGGCATTATTTCTCATTGTGTTTTCTCCTGTCTCTCTACATGTTCCCTTTTTTCAAAATGTGTTTATTTCTTCCTCTATCACTTGCTCTCTCTTAATCAGTTTGTCTGATATTTGTCTGTCGTATTAGCTACACCCTGACAGCTGTGGCCTGAGTGTGGGGTTTTACAGTATAAAAGGCTGGAAAGGCCTGGTCAGCCAGGCTGGAAGTTCTGTTCATGTTAATTTCCCCCTACCTATCATTTCCTTCTACTTCATCAAACAAAACTACTTTCATTGTGGTCTGAGTGGTTCTAAAGTAACCCCTGGTAGGATGCCTCCTAAACCCTTGTTAAAGGGAAAGGGTATCCTTCGCATCCCCACTCTGCGTCCCGCTCCCAGAACTGCTCATTCTCTACGATGGAAGCCTCTGAGCTTCCTTTCTTTCCCATCCTCAGTTCTTGGAAACACCTACGGAGGCGAGCGCCTCAATTTACGACTCCCTCGAGGACCCAGGTCTGGAAGCGAACGCACGGGTCTCCCCCACCCCCGCCACCCCGCCCCTCGCCTCTTCCCACAACCCGGCTCTGGGACCCGTCAGGCTGGTTCAGACATCTGGGGAATTAACATGTCCCGCCCATTCCTAGCCTCGAGCCGCGCAGGCTCCGCGCCTCCGCCCTCGTTCCCTCGCCGCTTCCAGCTCCTACGCGTGGAAGCCGCTACAAAGGGCTTGAATGAAACGTGTGTGGGTTTAGTGACCTCGTAAGCCGCCAGGGGATCCCGTCTCCCCACAAACCAGCGCGTCTCTCGCAGGAGGCTGAGCAGGGGGAGGAGGCAAGGAGCGGAGCGCTGGGTTTCGCGTGCGCGCGCTGCGGCTGGAGCGGCGGCGAGGGGCTTCCTGGCCATGCACCGCCTCGCCCGCGGCGGTTCCGGGCACCACTCTCTCCGCCCGGGCTGCGCCCGCTGTCGCCGCCACAAGCTCCTGCGGCCGCCGGCACTGTCCACCGAGGAGCAGAGCTAGCCCTCCCCACCACCGATTCCCTTCTCCGCGGAGACGCGCCGCCCAGCAGCCCGCGCCGCCCCCTGGTCAACTTTGAGCAAGAGGAGAGACAACTTTGGCCGCGGCCGCGGGCTTCGCATCCCGCTTCTCCTCGTCTGCAGGAGCCTCGCGAGTCGCTGGGGTTAGGTGGGGCGAGAGTTACCCCGGCGCATGTGCGCGGCGTCTGGCTGTGGGCAGCCTGTCTCCAGCAAGCGGGAGCGGGAGTGTGGCTACTAGTCATCTGAAGGTGGGGAACTTGCTTTCCTTTCCCTTGAAGCGACCTCGTCTTGCTGCTGGATAAAGCTATATCGAAAGCATGTAAATAGGCAGAGCGACTGTTACCAGGAAGGCAGCCACCCCAAAGGCAGGGAGGAGCGTGGGGCTTCGTCTGGGCTTCTCCCAGTCGCAACATTAATCAACAGTCAGGCGTTGGTTGCAAGTTTTCAAGGTCAGCCACCGGCAGCAGCGATTCCCTCTCTGAATCTTGGGGATACGCAGCGCTCGGGTTGGACTTGGCTGAGAAATGCACAGGACACCAAACGAGGAAGGATTGTAGAGGGGAAGGGCTGTGACCCCAAGACCCATCCCCCAACCTCCCCCTAATCTCCCGTCCCCCGCTGCAGGGGCGGGGGTTAGTATGTGACATGTGTCTAACTCTCAGCGGCAACTTTAGCAGCAGGTGTCCGTCCTAAGCAGGAGCCGCCGTTGCCGGGTGCGCCCTCGCCCAGCCATGCGGGCCGCGGGCGCGCGTCTCGCCCGCACCTCGCGGCTGCTGCTTCTGCTACTGCTCAAGGTTTCCGCTTCTCTCGTCCTCGGGTCCGCCCCTGCGCCCGGGAACGAAAATTGTCTGGGGGAAAGCTGTTCACCTACACTGATCCAGCGTCGCAGCAGGGACGCTTGGGGACCGGGAAATTCTGCAGGAGACCTTCTGCCAACCCGTGCGCCCAGGGAGGAGGCTCAGGAGGCAGCGGTGCGCTTGGCGCCTTCATGGGACCCACCCGCGGCCCGCGGCGGTGACCCAGGCGCGGGCAGAGGGGCGGAGGCGTCGGCAGCGGAGCCCTCGGGACCTCCAGCCAGACCACCTGGCGCCTGGAGGTGGAAAGGTGCCCGGAGTCAGAAGCCCCCGGGTACTTTGGGGAGAGGGAACCCCACGGCTCTCCAACTCTTCCTTCACACGTCAGAGGAGAAGGAAAAGGGTCCCAGAGGCTCTGGCATTTCTGGGCGCAGTCAGGAGCAGAGTGTGAGGAAGGAACCCGGAGCCAGCGACCTTTATTATTGGCCAAGGAGAGCCGGGAAACTCCAGGGTTCCCACCACGACCCCCAACCCAAGACGGTCGATGGACCGTCGGGGCACGAAGGGCGGACGATTGCACCCCCTGGCAGGGCTCTGGCTCTGAACGGGTCCTCCCTTGAAGGAGTTCACGAACGCGGGGGTCCTCGGCGAGGGAACACCACGAACCCGCGCTTGCGACTGAAGAACCCTTTCTACCCACTGACCCAGGAGTCATACGGAGCCTATGCGGTCATGTGTTTGTCGGTGGTGATCTTCGGGACCGGCATCATAGGCAACCTGGCGGTGATGTGCATCGTGTGTCACAACTACTACATGCGGAGCATCTCCAACTCCCTCTTGGCCAACCTGGCCTTCTGGGACTTTCTCATCATCTTCTTCTGCCTTCCGCTCGTCATCTTTCATGAGCTGACCAAGAAGTGGCTGCTGGAGGACTTCTCCTGCAAGGTCGTGCCCTATGTAGAGGTAATGCCTTCCAGGGGGTCTCAAGCTACGGGCTTTATTCATTTCCGGGATTTATAGCATCAGACCGGCTGCTCCACGCACCTACTGCTGAAGCCCTTCACTTTTTCTCAGGGTCCCTCCCTCATTTCTCTTGCCAATCATTTATAGACATTGGCATTTATATGCTGGGCACAGGGGCGGACCTAAGCAGCTTTGTCCACTCACCTTCAAACTCATCTGCTCCTGGATTGGGAGATAATTAGCATCTCATAATGTATAGAATTGTTTAGATTTTAAATTTCTCTCTCTGAACTATGGTTTTATACATATAGATTTCTGATTTGGAGACTATCAGAGATTCTAGAGTGAATTCATTATTAGAACCTAGCAAGAAAAAAAACCCTGCATCACTCATCTACTAGGTTTCTAGTGCTCCAGTATGATTTCTTCCCCAAGGATATTATCACATTTCTTCTTAAATATCAAAATTGGAGTAATATATATTTTATTTAACAAAAGAAATCTGCTTTTCTTTGTTTGTCACTTGGCCTGGATACATTAGTAACCTCCCAAATTAGTTTGTCTGGCTGTCTGCCATGCTATCCCACCTAAATTCGTATGTCATTTCTGTTCCTCTTTTTTTCCTTCTCAACTTTGTAACCATTTTATTTATTTTGTATGAATGAGCTTAAGCAAAAATAACACTTTGTACATCATGGCACAGAATTTATTTGACATTCCCAAAGTATATAGTATATATTTGTCATTTGTTAGAGTATAAGGGATTGGCTATTTTTCCAAGACTAGAAAATTTCTTAAGAAGAAGGGGACACGTAATAGCTTCCAAACTTTGGAAACGAAAATCTTTGAGTAAAATTTGACTGTTAACATCCTACAGCTAGTGTCCTTAACCGTTATTATGGTAGTTGGAATTTCTTTAAACACCAGCTCTTGGAAGGAGCCCACGTGCTTTGTTGCCAGTTGTGTTTTCAGCCAGCTGGCCCTTGATTTACTCCATTCAGACTGCCCGTTTCATTTATGGAAGCAGAAGAAGGGAAACTGTAAATATTCCAGAGCCCCTGATCCTGTCTGGCACCAGGGCCAGTGACATTATGTTCAACATTGTTCCAGGGCCTAATGCTAGGGGATAAGTAAACAGAAAACCGTACCTACTTAGAAGGGCCAAGGCAAGAGACTGTAAATAAGACCCTCTGTTATCCTGGCAGAGATCAGATGCAGGATCATGCCATGCTTGCTAAATCAGCTGTTGCTACTTTACCAACATCTAGAATTTCTCTTGTTGCCAAGCTCCAAGTAGCTCCGAAACATCTAAATATTTGGTAGACAGCTCATTTTTGAATTGCAGAGAAGGAAGTGAAATTTTTGGAAGAGAATATGTGTCTACCAATTGCCTTTTCAAGGTCAATTTCAATTTAAGATTTCTGATTGTTTGAATAATGCAGAAGAAATTGACATATGCAAAAAAGAGACAAAAGTAAACTATAAGGTGAATAGGAGAGTTACCTCCAATAAGAGGGAAGCATATTGGCTTGTTTTAAATGCACTGGACAGGATGAAATCATTATACATTAAAGGGAAAAACAATAAAAAGGACAGAAAAAAGAAACTGGGGAAAGAAAAAAAATTACCAACGTTCTTGAAAAAAAACTTTAAAAGAAAAGAATCCCATTCAAAGTCAGAAAAGAATATATAAACTTCGGTTAGTTTAGTGAGACCTGTGAGTTTTGAGTGATGGTATTTATTATGTATGTGTTTTAATTTTCTTTCTCTAAATAAAGAGAAAGAAAATTAAAGAGAAATCCTCTAATACTGAGGATTTTAAAAAATGCATACTTTCATTTGTATTTCCTTTTTAAATTTAATTCTCAGCTCCTTAAGAAAAACAATTATTATTTTTTACTCTCTATTTCCCCCTTCTTCATAGCCCTTTTCTATTTTTTAATTATTGGTACTAGGCTCTTTTTTCCCTTGGAAAAGCAAAGGCTTGGAGAAAAAGATTCACTCATTTTATTTTTTTGAAAAATTAAACTATAATGTACATTTTTACTGTTAGAATAATGAATAAAAGCCTTAAGATTTAGTGTTTCTATATTCATACCTAATCCTAGTCTTCTGAAATAATTCTATAATGTTTCATCATACTCTGTGAAAATGATGATCGGACAGTAGTATTAGCTCCATACTTCCTGATTATGAGGACAAGAAATACAATCCAACTCTCAGAATAAAGCATTTCTGCTTCCAGGAGGCACTGCTGTTTTCACAGAAGTAAGAGGGATCTACTGCCTATTTCATGTTGGGTTTCTGAAAAAAACCAGATGCTAATGTGGAGATCTGCTTCAGGAAGTTTATTGGGGTGTGAGCTCAGGTTCAACACCTGTTAGGGAATGAAGGAAGCAGGACTGAGCAGAGAGGGATGTTGAACTGTGATGCAGATGCCACAAAGACCTCAACTGACACCACAGGGAGCTCAGGGCTGGGGTGGTCCTAGAGGGAGGTCCTGAATGGAGGCAAGACGGCCCAGCCTTTATAGCCCCTAACAGACCAGTCATTGGATGCAAGTTGCTCCCAGGAAGGGGGCATACCCTTGAGCCGGGTGGATCTCTTTGGTTAAGGGCAATTCCTAGAGAGGGATGCAGCTAAGAGCCGTCAACCACCCATAGTCCCAGCAGCTGGGGGAGATCAGCATTTCATTCCTAAAGGACTTTGGGGAAGAAGCAATCTGGGTGGGGAACCACAGCAGCCACTACAGTGGCTTTTGAATTACCACGTTAAATTAGAACCAGATGGCATTCTAACCCAACCCCCTCATTTTAAAGATGACACATGACACTCAGAAAAGAGAAATGACCATCCTACGTATACATATTTAGTCAATGGCAACCAGACCCTTATTCTCAACACTTGATGTTGATATTTGTTTAGTAGGCAAACATCTATGAGGCAAAACAGTGTCCAGTGAGTGTTTTCTTTTTCTTTCTGCTCCTTGGCATCTTTTTTTTTTTTTTTTGCCGTACGCGGGCCTCTCACTGTTGTGGCCTCTCCCGTTGTGGAGCACAGGCTCTGGACGCGCAGGCTCAGCGGCCATGGCTCACGGGCTCCTCCCGGACTGGGGCACGAACCTGTGTCCCCTGCATCAGCAGGCGGACTCTCAACCACTGCGCCACCAGGGAAGCCCTCCTTGGCATCTTTTAAAAAGATTTTTGTATCCAACAGACAGGAAAAATAATAAGCCCAGTTAACATCATTTGTTATATGATGAAACTTGTAGCTCTTTATATTCTTAAATTTCATCGTTTCCCATAAATTCCATAGTTCGTAGCTCATTAAATTTTTAAAAATTGCAGTAATCTGAGACAATTGCATTTTTTCATGTGCCAAACATTGTTATTTTAATAATCAAATAAAGATACATAGGTTATATTTTATGTTCTTAAAAATCACAAAGTGTTCTAGATAGGGGAGGACATTACAAATCTTTTTGAAAACGTTCTCCCTGATTTGCCCTCATTCCAAATCTTTTTCTTCTTGACCACAAGACTTCTGAAAATTATTTGACATTTTATCTCCTTTATTATCTAGATTTTGCCTTTTCTTTACTTTCTAATCTCTTATATTTATTTTATTTGTTGGGTAGTCTTCCTTTTCTTCCCACCACACACCTTCTTATTGATTTGTAATGTATGATTTACCATTTTTCTAGTAGTCTTTTTTGCCTTTTTCAATGTTTTTCTTTTTAAATTTTTCTCAGTTACTTAAAACTTTTAACCACAATTAATTTTTATTGATCTTTACAATTTTTCTCTCCCATCTTCTCCTTTGCCTTCTTTTCCTTCTCTCCCACAGTTCTTTTTTCTACAGCTTGAGTATTAGTATAATCTTAAGGAGGAAGTAGCATTTGGGGGAGAGTTGGCTTTGTGTAGAAAAATAGGTGTTTCTTCAGCAGAAATTATATGTCTTTGCAATTCGCATTTAACTCTTCTTTTTATTTCAATTTGTTGACCAAAACTTAAGGAGAACACCCAGCTTCCAGAGTCTATCTCTAGAAAGGGAGGTTTAGTATAATACTGCTATGAGTGGGAACATAGTAGGAACATTTGTAGTTGATAATTTCTCTCTTTCTGTTCCAGGATTATGATGTCTCTGTGGCCTAGTGATAAGTCCCTTAAAGCAGACGGAATGGTAGGAAAGGGGGATAGGAGAGGAGGAAATCTGGGTGGATGGTGGCCATTCTAACAGCCACATCATTTTGAACTGGTCTGTCAGAGAGTCACCAGAAAAAACTATACTCAAAGCAATAGTTGAATAGTTGTATGCAGAGAGAGAGCGTGTAGATGTGGGTTGGATATGGAGGTCTGGGTGTAGATTGCAGTAGGAGAATGGCAGAGGGGTTCCCTACCACACCATTCTCTTAGGGATCTAAAAAATGGTTAAAGCCAAATAACTCAGGCATTGAATATGGCAACCCACTAGAACAGCTCTCTGCTAATTATTTGATGAATGCCAACCAGAGTCAGTGTATCACCTGATCCAGATCCACTGCTAACTATTTCCATTTGGATGTTAATTGGACGTTTTGAATAATATAGACAGCTCCTTAGTTTAAAGAACTCACACCTTCATGGTGAGTGGTAGGGAAGGAAGAAGGCTTCAAATAGTTCTAAGTTAACCCCAGATCTAACTGTAGTTTTATTTTCTTGGGATACAAGATTCCTGCATGAGGGTGGTGGGTGGATAAAGGGAATACATCTCACCAGGGCCTCTGGACCAGGGATGATTTGTGGAAGGTCTAGAACCTTTCGTGATGAAAAAAGCCAGATTCTCCAATGGCTTTAGAAATACTGGTTTTAAACTGAGTGAGCAAATGACTTTTTCATTGTCTTAGATTGTAGTTGGCACTGACAGATACGAAAAGAAGGGTGGGTACCGAAGCTGAAGATGATATTGCTATACAGTTTTGTGAGCGAGTCTACACAGATTTCCCTAAAAGTACTAGATTCAAGTACTAGCACATTGATCACGGCAGACAGTAAATTTGCTTGAGGGGTGGATTAGCCATTGGGTATTCTGATAGACTTTTAAGTGGAAACACAGTTTTGTGAGCCACTTGAAAGTTACTAATAATACTATCAGGGAAAATAGACACACTGTGTGAGAATGGTGCTTAACAAATATTGTATGACTTCCTATTAATCCCTTTATAATAATTTTCACATTCCCATGCAAGTGACAGTATTTGGCTGATAACTCCAGCAGAAAAGAAAACAAGTATAAAGTGTGCTCCTATGTATAACTCCGTTCATGAACAGTGTACGGTGAAGTTTACTGAATTTGGGTTCCACATAAGAAGTAAAAGCTTTAGGATATTCAAATGTGAAATTCAAATAATTTCCTTGACTATTGATTGTAATAAGAATGTCGTCCTTTTTTAAAGCTTGCCAATGAAGTATAAACAGGAACGTGGATTTTTCTTTACTTGCCTTCTAGAGATATTAGTTGGCATTCAGCTTTTAAGGATTATACACGAAACAGCAGCACCCAATAACTGATTAAAGAACAGCTTGTATAATTCATTATTTTCTATAGTCCTTTTCCATAGATGTCATCATTCATTCATTTATTTACTATCCATTCATTCATTAAACATTTACTGGGCTTTTCTGCTATGCTAGATACTATGTTAGGAGGAAACAGGAGTGGAAGAAGAAGGGGAAGAGAGGAAAAAGTTTCCAAAGATGAGTAACATAGATATGATACTGCTATTAGGTGAAATCGTGTGCTACGGTGTGATGAATACTTTAAAAGAGGCTTAAACAAGGTGTTATGGAAGTTCAGGCATGGCTCTGGAATGGGTCAGCTCACGTTTGTACTTAGTTATGACCAAAGATGGAGAAATTCAAGTGAAAACTATTCCCTCTCATTCTTTTTCAAGCATAGTCTTACGCTTAGTTTTCATAAATGCATACAGCCTAGAGCCATGGTGAAAAGTTACAACTATGAAAGTCTTTTAATTCTTGTTTTCTCAAATTTTCCTGGGATAGGAGGCCTATAAGACAATTGGGCAGATGGGACAGTCCTAGAGATTTCATTTAGAATACAGAATTATTCTAAATATTATTAAATATTAAATTATTATTTAGAATACACTGCCTGAGATAACCATTTCTGCTTTGGAATTAGTCGTCCTTATTAGCCATAAGGACATTAAGTAAATCAAATTTTTTAAAGTTTATTTAAATGAATTGTTTAATTAGCAATGTAATAACAGTACGTTAAATTGAGTCCTTTTCTTCTGAAAATCTCTAAAACATACCTATTGTTTGATTTGACCTTAGAGAACATAAGAAGAAAGGCTGACGAGGGAGACACTTTAGACCTATTATAGAGTCGGGGAAAGGGAAGCATAAAGAATGGACCTTCCTGAGACCTGGATTCATTTCTCAAGCCCACAGTCAAAGTGAGGACGTATCCTCAGTTCCTGAGGGCTGCCAGCGTATCTGGTTATATCAACAAAACATCTCTCAACAGTGAAAAAGAAGCAAATATTTCCACAAAAGCAAAACGGATCTGAGCTTAGGAGTGTACCCAAGGCTGAGGAAGTAAGGGTCTACCTTGCCCTTCACGCTTGTACTGCGTGGGCCTTGAGAGAGTGATCCCACGTTTAATAGCTCTTCCTATGTGCTGCAACTAGGTTTAACAGTGTCCCATTAGAAGCACAGGGATCTGAGTCTGGGATGTGGACCGTGTGGGGAGAGGGCGGGCAGACTGCTATGCAGTGAGGTTTGTCTCTGGCACTGCATTTCTGTGCCCATCCTCCAGGGAGCCTCTGTCTTTTTTTTTTTAACCACAAATTGACCTGCCAAGGTCCCATAATTAACTCAGCCTTGTTGCCAAGGATACTTAACTCTTAAGTATCCTTATGAGAATGGTATTCTTTGTGCCAGAAGAGATGACCTCACCTAAAATTTCAAGGTTGAGTGGAGAACGGAATTGCTACAATCTCAAATATGGGCCCTTTCTATTTGCAAAGTAGGTACAGGTACTTTCCACAAAACCTCCAGAAGAACCGGATATCATCACAATTCCAGACTTATTCTTGAGACAGAATACTTTCAGTTTGTGAATTTATGACGGTTTTCAATGTGCTGTGTCAGCACACTTGAATGGTTGATGGCATGAATGATGCCAAGGTCACTGATTTGATCCTAGCCTAGAATGAGTCATTTCAATTAGGTGTATGACTGTACTCAGGGCTGCCATTATTTTATTCCCTTCTCGTCACTCCCTCCTTCAGGGAACTTTCCTCCTACCTTTACTGTCTTCTCCTAGGTTCAGATTTCTCTTATATAGGAAAAGCATCTGTTAACTAATTCACAGTAAGATGTGAAATTTAGAGATACATGCCTTTTGAAGAGGAATGAGTAAAGAAAGGGTACTTCCTTAACCTACTACCAACAATGGAATTTTGGTTAAGAACAGAGGAATTTTGTCTTAAAATGTGGTTTCTCATAACTACCCAAGCACAAATGGATGAGGCCAACTCTGATTTTGTCTTTAGTTTAGGTTCACCATCATGCAAATCAATTTCATTAGTCACAAGAAAAAAATAGGTGAAAATTTGTTACTGTTCTTTGGAAACTTGTCAGAACCCTTAGGTGAAAAACAGAAATTCCAGTTCATTTTAAGATTGATTAGAAACATCACAATAATATCAAGCGTTGAAATGTGGACTTTGAGCTTGTGGAAAAGATTACATTTTGAAATGAATTTCTAATTATTGAGAATGAATATGGAATATATAAATGCTCTAAGACCTGTTGATTCCAATAGGTGGCTCCCATTGTAGTACACATGATGTTAATCTTGCTTCATTTGCATTTTTACACTAATGAGCGTTGGCATATTTGTAATTAAATTGTAACATTTTAGATAAGTTGTAGTCAAATGATTATTTTTTTTAACTGCAAAGGAATGTACTTCTACAGAAGTCAGAAGTTGTAATTGGTAGGAACATCAAGGTGGGACTATAAAGGTAAAGAAAGATTTATAGGGTCAAGACAAATTTTAGGATGATATAGTAGCTTTTAAATAGTCTCCATTGTTTTTTAAATAAGTAAGAGCATGTTATCAAGTTTAAAAAAAAGGGAAGAAAGTTGAAAATGAGGCAATAATGACAGTTGATATCTTCATTGGAAATCACATATAGATGAAATAGCCTGGATATAATAGAAATAGATAGATATTTATGATATGTGACTGTGTCAGATTAAATCTCAGTGATACTGATAAAGGTAAGGAACCTTCTTTTTGACGATGGAAGAGTGGCCTGGAAGGGCTCTGTTTCATTTCAAAGATGTGTATGTCCTTGTGAGGGTTGAGACAAATCTCTCCTACTCACTCTATATTTTGGCCTGGAAACACTAATGCAAGTGTGATGATTTGCATGTGCTCTGAAATGAAGACCTTTTGATAAAGGCCATCTCATTAACAGCAGTCTGATAAACAGTGGCTCTGAGAAACATGTTGTCTCCACTGTTGCTCAAAGAAGTGTCTCTGGTGGAGAAGTTGCCCTGAAGTGTTTCAAGGATAAGGATTATGGAAAATGCAACAGGAAGCCAGGGCACACAAGCTCAAGCCATTTAGAGTTTCAAAGGAAACTCTACCCTGTGCTCCTCGTGCTTTTTTCCTGACTGATTGTTAGGTCTCTAACCATGGACTTATAATAGGTTATCATTCATGGCTCAAATGAATGGGTTTTGTTAACAATAACGCCCTTGTTTCGAGAGTTACTTGTATACAAAGGACAGCACATAAATAGATGCACTTAAACATCTTTTTGAGGTAAAATATAAGTTAGGCTAGAGTAAGTTGTCATGACTTTGGTTAGAAATTTTCCTGTTTTATAAAAATCAGTGTATTCCAGCTGCTTCACTGTACTTAAGCATGTAGATTCGATTTCATATGAAAGAATTTTTGCTTGGAAGTACATCGGTCTTTTCTTTCCCCATCAGTGTTATCACTGATGTATATCAGAGGGTTTAGCAAAAGACACTGTTTATTTGGTATGAGTTGTACCTTCATAGCTTAACCTCATTCATAAAGGTTTCATATTTGTCTGTCTGCAGTAAGCTTCTGAGAAATGGAGCAATAGCTACAACAGGAGTTCCACAGATGACTGTTTTTCTTTCTTTTTTTTCCGGCCGCGCCATGCGGCATGCAGGATCTTAGTTTCCTGACTAGGGATCGAACCCATGCCCCCTGCATTGGGAGCGTGGAGTCTTAACCACTGGACTGCCAGGGAAGTCCCGACTGTTTCTCATAAAGTATCCACGTGCTCTTTTTTCACCTCATTTTGAATGAACTTAATATAGTACTAGGTAAAGGTGGTGGCCAGGATTTCCTCAAGGCTGGATGTTTGTATTGAGTTAGCACCTTGAGCAGTGGGGAGAACATTTTGACACTGGAGCTGCCCCTTTCCCACGTGAGTGTCTCCACTTGCCCTGTGCCTGCCCAGTGCCTTGAAGCAACGCTGCAGGTGACCACAGGCGACCACAGCTGCCCACAGCCTCACCACTCTGGATGTTGACTGGACAGGGGCTGAAGTAGCTTTACTGTTGTTATTCCAGGAAACAAAGAAGAGCAGAACATTGGAAGAAAAGATTTTAGATTTTGTTTTAGATTTTGTTTATTTCGATTCTCTAGTGTCTGTATTTTGATGCCAATCCCCTCAAAATTCTCAGTACCTTATTTTCCTAACTAGTTAAAGATTTCTGCTTCCAGCTTTCCTCTGATCTTGATTCTCACAAGTAATAGTCTTGTCTATTCAAAGTGTTTACAGTTGTGCTTTTGTTGATGTTAATTATTCCTTCCATTGCAGTTTAATTAATAACAGATTGCATCTCACTCATTCCATCTCTCAGAATATTGCTTCAAAGAACTACCCATCTAAGCTAATGCTTAACTGCTTTACTCCCAAGAGCATATTTCCTAGTGGTATTGAATTTTAGCAATCAAATATGGTCATTAAATGCAGAAGATCCAGCCTTCATGATACAGTTTTATAATTGTGTATAATTGCACCATGCATCTTGGTAGAATTTCTAATGAGCTGTATGTAAACAAGTACATTTAAAAATTGTGATAGAAATCTTTTCATGTTACCCCAGCATTTAGCATTCTAATTACGTGGATAGATTCCATATCTAAGTAGGCAGAAATTAGCCCACCACCCATTGTCCAGATGATTTTTATCAATTAATTTCTGAGGCATGCAGTTAAGCCTTTACAAAGGTTTACGGTCTCCTGTAAATAATTTGGGAAAGTACTGAGCTGGGACCATGTACCCTTTCTGCTCTTTCACATCATAAAATCAATTGTATAAGTGAATTTACAGAAAAATATCTGGAGTAATAACACTGCAGGTAGTGGCAGCAGGAGGGAGTAGCTATGTGGGACTGGCATTTGGGCTGTAGTTGCTGTTGGCAACTGCGTAGTAAGTGCTATCTGCATTTGGGGTGGTGTTTGCCTCAGCGGTTCCTTTAACAACTCTCTCTGTAGCTCTTGTGACCTTCCTGGACGGTTCGCCCCATTTCAGCTGGATCCTAATTGCAGAGGATCCTATCAGACAGAAGTACAATTTGAAAATAGGAAGCTGGACACAGGAGCTTCCTGAAATTGTGTATGACAAGTGGGAAGGTTCCCTCAATCTATGATTCGTCAGATATGTTTGAGGTCCTCAGTACTAAAGCTCTTGGGAGTATGGCTGAAGAACTGAGCATCTTCAAATGAGATACAGTATAGAAGGATTCCTGAGCGAAAAATTGAGGCACATCTTACTCTTGCTTAAAATTTTTCCTGTTGGTTTTTTTTTTAAATCTTGTGAGATGAATTATACAGAAGCTAGAACCCCCCCTTTTTTTTTGCTTTTTGAAGCAGTGAACATCTTTTAATTAAGAGTGGATGTGCAGCACCATTTATGATATCTAAGGAGTGGTAATCTAACACACCTGTTCTAGTACCTGTCTACCCACTTTCATTTGTTCTTTGCTAGTACCTCTCATGAAATGCTTTGTAACAGACTTGGAGATAGGTATGCAAATGATAGCTCCTGTGATAATTGGTCCAGATTTTAAATCTCTAGATTTAAAATTAAAGAGGTTAATGGGGGAGAAGACACCATCTCCTGTGTGTTGTGCATTCTTTGTAAGGAATGATAGAAAATTACCAAGCACATAGATGTTCCGAGCCTCTAAGAGATTGCTTCTCTTCAGAGTCTCGTATTTTCAAAATCACCAAGCTGTCCTTTTAACAGAAATGTTATTCCTAATTTAAAAAGAATGCACAGCATAAGCCTTTGTAGCTTTGTATTTGTGGACTGACTCAGGATACAGAGTGACAAGGAAACATGCACAAGATTTGCCTCAGTGAAGACAGTGCAGAAAGCCTTGCTTTACAGTCTTACAGAGAGATGAATCAAAACATTCGAAAAGCTAATATATAAATTAAAACTTTCAAAAATCTGTAAAATAAAATACAGCAATTTCCCAGTAATCCTGTTCGGTGCAGACCTTTAGAAAATGGCCCATCCTTGTCAGATTTCCATTCAGACTATGACATTCAAAAGATGACTGACATTAAAACAAAATCTGATTTTAAGACAGTTGCACAGTGTGGACTTCAATTTTAGAATTATTTTGAGTCTCTGGCATAGATGCAAAGTATATTTCCATCAAGTCAAACAACTCACTAAGTTGAAAGTTAATTTTAAAAAGGTGAATGTAGAGATGACTCATTTTTCATGGCAGGCATATTAGATGGATATTTCTTATACCGGTGTTTATGGGAAACTTCATGAATTTTGTAATACAAGAGCTGCGGTTATAAGTTCAACCATGACCTCTTGATTTGCCCTGATCTAGACTTTGTTGGTCATATTTTGCTTCATGTTTGCTTTTCAAACAGTTAACCCCTCATTATATCTCATTTTCAGACTGTCCCCACCAAGTTATGAGAATAGTCAGGACGTGGATGTGGTGTCCTTATTTCGCACATGAGGACTAGTAGACACTGACTAACGTGTAGTGTGTAAGAAGAGAGATTATTTGACATTGGAACTCTTATAGAATCCGCAAGGCAAGTTGTCATCGCTCTGGGGAGAGTGACAGCTTGAATGTAGTAAATAAACAACTAACATTTTGAGTACTAAAATTGTTAGGACAAATGGTTTTCCTTTTGTCAACATGATCCCTTCGAGTTCTAAAAATGTAGACATTAATGTATAATATATATATATGTATGTGTGTATATATTTCTTTGCCCCTTTGCCAAGGCATGACTTCTGCCTGTGCTTCTTAAACATTCCCACTTAGCGGGCAGGGGAGAGTGAATGCAGGTATTTGGGGTATACCCCAAAGCATCCATCCACCTAGGGAATTTTCTTTTAGTCTCCTGGTTTATCTTAACCCTCATGAACATTTTACATCCTATCCATTGTCCTTGTTTAAATATATAAAGACTATTTATTAAACATTAAATTATTTTAATTTCCCCCCAAACAGTGGGGTAAATCTGATGCTCCCAGATGATTACTGTGTTTATCTTGTGACTTGACAACCACCTTGCCCCGCTAAGTTGACTATGACTGAGCTGATCTTCATGGCTCCTTCCAGCTTTAATATTTTTTGGCTCCATGACCCTGAACCACTGTATTTCTTCTTCTTTTTTTCCTTCTAGTTTTATTTGTTGTCCTTACAATGATTCAGCTGTAGTCACCAACCCAGTTACTCATGCCTCATTCTAGGAAATCGTTTTCTTTTTTTCTTTTCTTTTTTTCCGTACTTTTTGCCCATCTGTATTTTTTCCGGTACGTGGGCCTCTCACTGTCTTGGCCTCTCCCGTTGCGGAGCACAGGCTCCGGACGCGCAGGCTCACCGGCCATGGCTCACGGGCCCAGCCGCTCCGTGGCATGTGGGATCTTCCCGGACCGGGGCACGAACCCGTGTCCCCTGCATCGGCAGGTGGACTCCCAACCACTGCGCCACCAGGGAAGCCCTATTGCCTAATGTTTTGATCTTTCAGAGATGACCCAGGAAAAATATATTCTGTGTTCCTCCCGCAGGCTGCTTCTCTCGGAGTTACTACGTTCACCTTATGTGCTCTGTGTATAGACCGCTTCCGTGCGGCCACCAACGTCCAGATGTACTACGAAATGATAGAAAACTGTTCTTCCACAACCGCCAAACTTGCTGTTATATGGGTGGGTGCCCTCCTGTTGGCACTGCCGGAAGTGGTGCTCCGCCAGCTGAGCAAGGAGGACCCGGGCTTCAGCGGGCGCGCCCCCGCGGAACGCTGCGTCATCAAGATCTCCCCGGATCTCCCCGACACCATCTATGTTTTAGCCCTCACCTACGACAGCGCCAGACTCTGGTGGTACTTCGGCTGTTACTTCTGTTTGCCCACACTTTTCACCATCACCTGCTCTTTAGTGACTGCAAGGAAAATCCGCAAAGCCGAGAAAGCCTGTACCCGGGGGAATAAGCGGCAGATTCAGCTAGAAAGCCAGATGAACTGTACAGTCGTGGCTTTGACCATTTTATATGGATTTTGCATTATTCCTGAAAATATCTGCAACATTGTTACTGCTTACATGGCTACAGGGGTTTCTCAGCAGACAATGGACCTTCTTAATATCATCAGCCAGTTCCTTTTGTTCTTTAAGTCCTGTGTGACCCCTGTCCTACTTTTCTGTCTCTGCAAACCCTTTAGTCGGGCCTTTATGGAATGCTGCTGCTGCTGTTGTGACGACTGCGTCCAGAAGTCTTCCACGGTGACCAGTGATGACAATGACAACGAATACACCACAGAACTGGAGCTCTCACCTTTCAGTACCATACGCCGGGAGATGTCCACGTTCGCGTCCGTTGGAACTCATTGCTGAAGCACAGCCTTTGGTTTGCTTAGGTTTCTTTATTTGTTTCATTTTCATATCCTGTGAAAGTTTTTACTTCATATTTTTCCTTAGTGGGAAAACATGCAGAAAAGGAGAGAAATATTAACTACTGTAGAACTGATTTTGCAAATTAATATTTGTGCTTTGAAAAAAAAATTTATATTTAGTTATTTAAGAAGTATGAGGAGGCCAGTAGTTTTAGATCATTTTATCTGGTATGGTGCTAATATTTTATTTGAAAAAAGTGACTGCACCTTAATTAATTGCTAACTTTCTTTTGTTCTTTTAAAAATATAATCACTGTATATTGATTATAGCCATGTGATTTTGTAGGCTATTTTATGTTTGAGTTGTGATTGAAAGTATATTGTATGTGGTATCGTGAGGTGAGTTGTAGTTAAGAAGCATTCACAAAGTAGCACCAAATAAATTACACTTTATTCTTTAACGTCATTGTCAATCTACTTTTAACCAAGATTCAATAAATCTTTTAATTGCCTTAAATACACAATTACTGATTCTATGCACAATTTAAAATCAGCCTTATTGTTTTATAATTCTATTTTCCTTTAAGGTGGGCAATCACTATGATATAAAGACATTTTCCTAACAGTACTATTTTATATGCATGATTCATAAAACTAACTGTATGTTTAAAAAATTGTATTTTTAATATTCAGCTAGAGATGTAAAATTACTTCCAAATATTTATAAAATATGAATAAATAGACAGCAGAGTAGGAAGAAACTATCTTTTTTTAAAGAAATTCACCTCTGAACTAGCATGTAGAGCTATAGGTTTTCCCATGAAGAATTATGAAGAGAACCAAGGACTAAAAAGCAACCCACTTGTCATCTGATTTCATCTAAACACTGATCTTTGAAGCACCATGAATTCTGTGTGAAGCACTTTGAATTCTAATTTTTCTCCTTTTAGAAAATGAACTTGATTAAATCTATGTGACTTAATTTCTCTAAGAAATTACAGTAGTGGAATAATAAAATATTTATGCATCTTGATTAGAACACTTGAATATTCAAATACTACCTTTAAGTTGATATTCCATAAACTCCCAACAAAAATCTAACCCTCTCTATTTGAATTCTATGGACCCCTTAAGGAGTTCAAGTTAAAGCAGTTGTGTAGGATGCCTTCCATGTGGGACACATGCCTAATCAGATGGCAGAGGCAGTGACCTGAGTGACACAGTGTGGTTGTAATGTTGCTGTCTTCAGAAAAATCATATAGGGGAACCCAATTTTCTGGCTGGAAACTGCCCTATGTGTTTTCTGCCTGTCAATTTCTGTACTATTCAGCTTAACTGGTACTTTCTTTCTTCCAGACTATATATAACATGATGTTCTTTAAATCGTTAAACTTTAGTACTAGAAAAATTAAAGGTACTTAATTCAGACCACTGGTCTTCTGCATGAAACCCAGATTAACTAAAAGACAGTGTCCAGAATACCTCCTTTTTCCCAGTCCAGTACTCTTCAAAGGGATTTTTTCCCCTACTGTCTGTATTCTAAGGGGTTTGAGGAAGAATAAAAACAAGGCACCATTGTCCTCTTACAGATCCCTGTAATAGGTCTTTGGAAAACAACTGAGGATGCCTAACTGATGGCTGCCAACTGATGGCTGCTGAGCAGATCCACAATTATAATTCCACAGTGTCTCTCATGATATTTAGTCAACTTTATAGATCAAGAAATTGATTGAGCATATGGCATAGAAAAGGTTCTGTGTTATAATCTGCAGTAAATAAAGGTAAATAGAGCTTAGTGTCGGACTTTACAAAAGCAGACAGGGGTGGGATGAGAAGAAAGGAATAAGACACACGTGTAAACAATTATGATGTAAGCTGGGACCGGTTGGGAAGGTGTAAAGTTCTGTGATAATTCAGGGAGAGCACCTCAGATGGGAGGAAGTCATGAAAGGTTTTATGGGGTACCTGGAGGGACAGACCTTCAGAAGGAGTCGATGAAAGGCAGTGCGAGAAGTGGACACTTCAGGAGGAGAGAGATTACTAAGCAGAGGAAAAGAAGAAGGCATCCTGGGGTGTGACTGAAGAATAAATAAATAAATAGTCCAGTTTGGTTCCTATGCTATGTGTGAATAGAAGCCTCATGAAGAATACTGATGAAAATATGTGAGACCATATGATAAAAAGGTATGGCTTTATGTCTTTGGCATTCCAGATGCTCTGTGTTCACATGAGAAGCCCTGCCCTCCCTGTCCCCCGTACTCTCATACAATGTGTTCATTAGCAGTGGGGCATAGCAGCTTCTGCTCCCCACATTCATACCTGGTCCTGAACTGAAAACTGTTTTGTAGGGAGCTTGATTCCTCTGAGAAATATTTAAAATACTTCTATCAAGAAATTTTCTTCTCCGACCCTTCCCTGTCATTTTAAAAATTAGATGGACTTTTCCTGATCTTCAAGGATTCTCCAAGATAACAGGTTGAGGTTTCTTCCTGATGATTTGAATTCATCTTGCATTTTTAAATACTCTTCAATTACCTTCTGTTGGTTTGGCTTTCTCTATTCTCTTTCTAGGCAGCATATTCCCAGTATATCCGATTATGGTAACCCTTCTCATAAAGAAAGAGGAAGAGAAAACATTAAAAGTTTCTACAATTTCACTATCATGTTTTATGAGTGTTCTCTCCTTCTTTCTGGAGAGTAGAAAAATATATGCTATATTTTCTTTGCCCTGGTCTTTTAGTGAAAGCAATTGAGGAGTATTTACTGAACCCCAGTTTTGCTTTGCTACTTAGATTGTTAGTTTTTGAATTCAAAGCATTCAGCATGGTGCCTACAATAGATCGGAATTACATTACTTCAGAGCTCAAAGTGATCTCAAAGTCTTCCAGTATTAATTACCCAGCTCTTTTTTTGTATGTACAAAACTGATTTTCTGAGAAGTTAACTGAGTTACCCAAGGTCACATAATTTGACCCTGGTTGAATACTGACTTATCATGAAAATTCTAAGAATAGAAGATCTCCTTTTAGGGATTATATATAATAATTCTTTTCTACTTAATCAGTTGGCTCACAGCAGTCTGTGAAATACTATCTTGATTAAGATAACATATAGTAAGTGTTCAATAAGTACTTGCTCAATGAAAGGATAAACAAATCTTTAAATGAAAGAACACTCAGAAGACACAGTTTAGCAAAAATACAGATGGCAAACCCGGACTATGAGTTAAGAAGGAGTGACAAAAGGAAAAGTAAGAAAGTATAGTTTTTTGGTAACTGTGTTCAGACCATAAAATTAGCGGGCCAGCACTAATCAAATTATGTAATTATCTATGGCCATATACACGGTATATGTATGTTCTGGACAAATTATAAAAACTGGATGCTATAATTCGCTTTTCAAACCTCTCTATCCCAAATTTATTAAGTCCAGGTATTCTAAAAGCCACGTTAGTCCTTTGCACATTTTATTCTTTCAATCATTCACTCCATTCATTCAGTTAAACGCCTATTGCCGGCTTTGTGCCGTGGCAGCATCGTAGCCAACGAGGTTTATCTGAAGTACAGTTATTGCTAATTGAAAACACCTACATGCCAAACACTGTGCTAAATCCGAGGGACAGAATAGTGTGTGATTTAGATACAATTCAGTCCCTTTTGGAGTTTACATTATGTGCAGTGCCTACACATAAGATTATTCCCTACTCATAGATTATTCCCTATATCAAGTATTTAGTGAAAATGTGAGTAGTGCTGAGAAAGAAAAGTTCGGGAAGAAAAGTGCTCTGAGAGTTTGTTATAGGGGATCCTGACCTAGGGGTAGTGTCAGTGAAAATTCCCTTGGGAAAGAGCTCAGGTAGAGGAAGGGAGTGTATTAAGGCCCTGTGTGGACGGAGACAGAGCAGGTCCAGGAACCAAGAAGGACCAAGAAGTCTGGCATGCAAAAAGCAAAGGCAAGCATAGACCAGAGTTGGTATGAAACAAATTGCAGTTCATCTACAAAGGGTTTCGGTTATATATAGGTAGAGTAACTTCACTTCATCAATGTTAGACTGCCCTTCTGTGGTTCATGGGAGACTACTTATCATTGTTATTAGTAAACTGACTTCCTTTTATATTTTAATATAACAGCCTCACAATTGTTTGATTTTTTATTATATTTCACTGAATTGTGTTTCCACACTTTCACCCCAAATATTGCAATATGAAGTAGGATAATAACTCATTAACTGAAGAGACTGTATTGTTATATAAGTAGAAGATAATTATTTACTACCAAGTTATGAGACCTTAGATTCCTAGAACTCTGGTGCTAAATCAATTGTCCGTTGCATTTACAAATTTGTAGAGGATTAGCAATCTTTTGCTTCCAGTGCTCAGAAGTTAAAGATTGATTTAAAAAATAGTTATAGTAATCAATCTCAAAGTGATCATTCTCTTGAACTAGTAATACTTTAATCAGTTGCGTGGCTGTTAAATGAAACGTTTTCATTTCCTGTTAGTCCAACTGTTGTCAATTCCACAAACTGAATTCAATATTTTTCTTCAATTTTTAAGAGATATAAATAATTCATATGCAATACATTCTGTGAAATCCATAGAAACCTTCTGAGTTGAATGCCTTGCTATGTAGACAGGGATGTGACTGGTTTGTTTTACTCTCTCTCTACATATACACCAAATTTAAGTATAACCATAGACATTTTTAAATTTCCTAATTAATATTTATTTTCCTGAGTTTTAAGAGAAAAAAATCTTTTGTAATTTTATTCCTTTTATTTGTATTGATAATGTATTTAGAAACTTAGGTCTACCAGAATTTTTTTCCCTAATCAAATAAAGTATGATGAACTTGCTAAAATTTGAAAGTTTGCTACAGACAGAATTTGGAAGTTTAAGGGAACAGTGTCTCTGAGGAGAAAAAGAAAGAGAGAAAAAGAGTGAAAGAGAGAGTGAGAGAAAGAGAGAGAGAAGAGAGGAGAGGACATTTGGGGTGTCTAGAAGAAATTGTGATGGTGTGAGGGAAGCTTTCAAAAGAGTTCATAAAAATGACATAATTATATTTTTCTTATACCCTCTTCTCTCACTAACGACTTTTGTTCCTGAACTGTTTTTAACTCTGTTTACCAAGAAGAGTGGGCTCTGATCACTAGCGCTTTCAAGGCAATGGAACAATGACCTATATCAGGAAGCATTTTGGTAATGGGGAAGTTATGTTGGGAGGTATGACTATGCGCTTTTGTCATTCTAAAAACACATCCATATTTTTGTTTAAGAACATGTTTTAAACCTATAGACACATTTAAAAACTCTTCAGCTTGCTTCTATCACACTGACATTTTGAGTTTCAAGATCTTAAGAACAGTTTATAAAGACAAATATGTTCTTTTGTGAATTATCAGTATATGAGGAGGGACATCAAGAATCACACTTAAGTCCCTGAAAGTCACATGTGCCATGTTTTCTTTCATTTTGAAAAGATGCTCTTGTACTGTATAGTTATGCTATTGTGGACAGGGTTTTGTTCTATTAAGTTTTATCCCTGCTTTCGCTACTCCTAGAAAGAAGACCTTTTTTGGTTTGTTTCTCTATGTTTGGCTCAGCCTTAGTGACTTGGTGTTGGGGTAGCATTCTGTCCTGAATTACTCTGATTTGAATTCCAAATTGATTGCACAAACCCCACATCAACAGGTTGGTATTATTCTATGGGCATAATACAGTGATTGTTGGAGAAGTGTGGCTTGAAAGTCCACCCAGGGTGTCAGAGAGTAAATGGACCTTTTGTTGGCTTTGGGGGGTTGGATTATTTTTCTTTGTCTTGCTGATTTTGAGATTGTTGGACAGAAATTTAACTTTTTCTTTATTTTCATTTTGGCAAGAGATTAAAAAATCTCAATAGTGTTTCTTAACAAGGCTTCATTGACTTCCATAAAACTTTGTTTCTGAATTAACTTTTATCTCCTGAAAACCTTTGGGCAGGACAAGCCGGGCATTTACATGGCATTTGCAACAATTAGAAAGTTCACTGGTTGGGACTGATCTTTGGTCACCGAGTTTAAAAAGATGGGATGCTGTAATGCCCACTGATTGTGTGATTGTTTCAACCTCACTCATAAAGGATTTTAGCTGAAGAGTCTTTGTCTAGGGCAGGCCTGTGAGATCCAGCTGCAGTAGTCCGGGAATGAATGCCTTTGTGTCAATGGTCAGCTCCCTCTGATATTTGATCAGCCCGTATTTGCATGGCAACCTATTTCTACATCAGCAAAGTATGCATATAATGCTGGGCTTTGTAATCTGGTTGAGAAAATGCATGGGTGTTCAGAGGTTTCCCCTATACTGTTACCTTTGGGTGATTAAATCTAGTAGAAAGAAGTGTTATGTGAATAATGAAGAACACAGAATGATCAGATGAAGTTGAGTTAGGACCGTGACTTTGTTTCCAGTGCTGCGACTTCCTGTGGCCAAGATGAGCTATCTGACTCGGCCACTTCGATTTTTCAAATTAACTAGAAAGTTTACAGAATCTTTATTTCATTTCCTCCAGACCCAAGGACTATGTCATCAGGTTCCAGCCACTGAAAAAGGAGAGACAGTAAATTTTATGTTAGAGTCTTTTGGAGAGTAGAGAAACTCATACAAAGCCAGCTACACACACACACACACACACACACACACACACACACCGCTGTACAATGATACAGAAATGGAAAGTTAAGCTGGTCATACCATTTCCTGATCTAGCTGTGGTAAATGCACTTAAACCTCCAGCATCTTTCTGTTTTAAATGATAATCTCAGAAAGTCTCCAGCAATCCTTCCATCATAAGAGACTAGGAGCAATGTTTCCCTACAGAAATACAATTGGCATTTACGACAAGACAGTTCTTTGTTATGTGTGACTTTCCTAATATTGCCGCATGTTTAGTGTACCTGACCCCCCAGGACCTAGATACCAGTAATATCTTCGAGTAGTTGTCCTAGAGAAAGCTCCTTTCTTGTCATCCCCATCCCCCATATTTCCAAGTGTCCCAGGGAAGCTATGGAGCGGTGCCAGATCCGACAGATTGCGAACCTCCGTAATGTGTTATTATTACTGAAATATTCTGAAAAATACAGAGGCAGAGCCGCTCTCCAGAGTCTACCATGTTTCATGAAAATTAGAACATAAAAAGAAACATTGAATCCTAAAATTACAGAATACATACAGATAACTCCCGACTTTAAAAATATTATCCCAAGAGGGTTTTTATTTTTTTAATTAGTTATTTGTAACTTTATACACACTTTTCCATAGAAACTGTTAGGCTATATCTCCAAAATTTATTTAACAAATCGTAGACTTGTTTTTGAGTGTCATCCGGTGAGAGATCCTACAGAGATGAATTTGCCAAAGTCTAAAGTGTGTTTCATGTCCTTGAACTATTTCAGCATAATCAGGGACAATGTGACTTGGGTTGACAAACTCACTGATAGAGATGTGATAGAATATCAATTGGTTTGTGTATCATGGGGTGTATACAACATGCTCCATGGTGCTGTGTCCTGCTATCAAAGACCTGAGGCTTTACATTAGTAACTACCATGCGGGTGTCTGGTGAGTGAAGGGAAAGGGCAGGTCTGGATGGCTAGTCCCTCTAGGTCATGGCAATGCCTGGGCAAAGTCCTTTCATGACTGAGACGCCCATGTCTCTCGGATTATTTCCTTTGGAAAGTGATAGAGAAGCTGCAGGAATTTACTTCTGTGTTCACTTCACTTGTTAAATCGAATGCTGTTTCTAGGCAAGTTTACTGTTCCTGCATGTCTAAGAAATAATCTGTTACCTCCTATTTAGGGTTGACATTAATTTTATCTTCAGAAGGAGAAAGGTCTTCCTTATACCTCAGGGTTGCTCTGGAAGAAACTCAGAGCCATCTTATATACAGCAGATACTCATTATAGAGATAACATAGCATCAATAACAGCAAATATTTATAGTACTCACTGTATTCCAGAAGTGGAAATAAACATAAAGTGTTAGAAAACAGGTCTTTGTTTTTTTTTTTAATTAATTAATTTTATTTATTTTTCGCTGCATTGGGTCTTCGTTGCTGCACACAGGCTTTCTCTAGTTGCGGCGAACGGGGGCTACTCTTGGTTGTGGTGCGCGGGCTTCTCATTGCGGTGGCTTCTCTTGTTGCGGAGCACGGGCTCTAGTGCATAAGACCTTCAGTAGTTGTGGCTCATGGGCTGTAGAGCGCAGGCTCAGTAGTTGTGGCACATGGGCTCTAGTGCGCAGGCTCAGTAGTTGTGGCGCATGAGCTCTAGTGCGCAGGCTTAGTAGTTGTGGAGCACGGGCTTAGTTGCTCCGTGGCATGTGGAAACTTCCTGGACTAGGGATTGAACCCATGTCCCCTGCATTGGCAGGCATCCATTCTTAACCACTGAGCCACCAGGGAAGTCCAGGATTATTATTAACATCAGAGATCACTGGTTTTCAAATGATTTTAATCAAGTAAGAGAATAGAAATTGTAATCATGTATTTAAAAGAGTAAAGTAGAAGTGCAGGTATTTTAAAAATCTTTAATAATGAAAGTGTGTAATCATCTCCAACATATTTCAGAAACACACTAGTAAAATGTTGCAAAAAAAATACTCATTAGTTTCTGTAGTTTTTGTTTCCTCACACAAATTATCTCTTCATCTATGATCCCTAACAATTTTCTGTTGACTGTGATGTTAAACTTAATTTTAAACTATTTTTACTACTTATAATATAATATTGACTTTTTTCCAAGCTGACTGAGGAAGATTCAAAAAAATTATCAAAAGTTCTACTGGCAGGAGTCTTACCATGTGATTCAAACAAAATTTTCAAAAGACTGAAGTCATATAATGCTTAGAGGTAAACTAGGTTTTAACACTTAATATTTTAAAATTCATGCTTTTTCCCTCGTAAGAATAAGTTAAAGATACGATGGTTTAAAAATAAATATTATGAAAATAATGACTGCAAAGGCAGGCATTTAAGCCTTGAATCAGTTGTCCAGGAGGATACATTTTTTTATGTTCTCTTAGAATACTATGTCTACTTTTAATTAAATGTCTGAGAAAAATTTTGTATTGTTTTGATTTATCAACAAGAAAGTAAACCTTGCTACAGTAGTCAATATCAATTACATAGAAGAGAATAAACACCAAACCTCTCAAACTGAATAAAAATATTTTTTTCATTGGAATTCAATGTTTTGCTTTTAAAAAAAATAGAGGTGCAGCAGGGCAACCTCAATATAGAATTTTTATTAAGTTTGGGTAAATTTAAAATCAAATCAAAATTGTATAAAAGAGTTCCATTTTGTCCTAATTCTCTAGAAATACTCTTGTCAGGGAGCCAAAAGGAGACTTCTTTATTGGATGCCCTAAAATTTTGCTTCTTGAGTAATCTCTCCCCAAAAAGCTCCTGGCCCTTCAGAACCCCATGTGGAGCTCATAGAGGCAATGAGCTTCAATGTGTAGTTTCCAATTCTTCATTCATTTTATAGCATTCCTGTTATTTCTTCAGGCAACTGCAATGGAGGGTGTCAGGGTACATTTATGTTTGAAATGGGTACAGAAAAGGAAAAGGAAAGAATTGCAAATCTGAGCAACTTGATGCTTCTGAAGCCTTACTATCAGGGCTCACTGTAACGTTGATATTTCTTTCTCTGTATTCTTTTAACATGGCTTGTCTCTGTGCCAGGATGTCTGTAGCTTCAGTTGGAAGATGCAAAGGGTGGGGGGCAGAAGTGACCTGGAGGATCACTCATTCACACATCTGGTGGTTGATGCTGGCTGTTGGCAAAGACATCAGCTAGGGCTATGGGCTGAACACCTACTTGTGACCTCTTTATGTGACCTGGGCTTCTCACAGTGGGGAGGCTGGGTTCTGAGGGTCAGTACCCCGAGTAGAGCCAGATGGAAGCTACATCTTTTTTATAATCTAGCCTCAGAAATCATATAGTGTTACTTTATGGGTTGGAGCAGTCACAAGCCTGCCCAGATTCAAGGATTGGGGAAATAGACTCCACCTCCTGATGGGGAGTGGCAGTTTTGGACTAGCATATGGGTTTGGGGAGTATATGGGACCACAAATACTAATATTACTCTGGTCATTTTGGAAAATACAATCTTTCACATCCTGTAGAAAGGCAGCTCTAAACACTGAATCACTGTCACAGAAAGTCTAAATCTGCTTTAAAGCAGCCCATTCATTTGCTCTAACCTTACTCTCTGCACATGAATAGTGTAAACAGTGTATTACATGACAGCTCTTTATACACTTAAATTCTGTCACTGAATCCTTCTTTTCTTTATTTAAATACCCTCATTTTCTTTTAAAATCCCTATGGATACGCTCTGACTTATCAGTGTACTTAAAATGTGATATCCCAAAGTGAACACAATATCCCAATGTTTCAGGCCAGGTTGTAGAAAAGAATAAAATAAATTGTGAGCCTTCTTATTCACGTATTATACCTTAGATGGTGTAGCCTAAAGTAACTACCTTTTTAAAGTAAATCACACTATTCTCTTAAACTGGGTACGTTGCTAACTAAATCTGATATTTTATTCTGTTGTGAAAGTTCCAGTTTGAGTAATTTCTTTTCTATTTTATTATTTTTCCTCTTCTCCTTTCTTCCTCCCTCCCTCCCTCCCTCTCCTTCCTTCCTTCCTTTCTTCCCTCTTTATTTATTGTTCCCTGAGTTTAGAATGTGAACAAGTATTATTTTCTCCTCCAAATGTTCTTCATAATCAAATTTAGGACAAAATTTATGCTAATTTAGCCTATCAGTTTCTTTATGAAATTATAACACCGCCCTACTCTCAATAAACCATTCTCTCAGGTCATATACTTACTGGCTCAGTTCTTTATCCATGGAAGATATAAAAATCCATGGCCATGAAAATTAGAAATGAGAAAAAATTTTTCTGTCACTCGAGGAGGAAAATATATAATGAAAACTGAGTAGTGAACACTAGTTTAAATCCTTTCGAAAAGCCTGCCGTGATTATATAGTTGTGAGTACTCTGTGTTGTGTGAAAAACTTGCTAGGACTTGACCCTATTTAGATGAATCTTCGAATAATGAACGTAATGATAAGAACATAAATGAAAATAACTACAACTAACACTACAGTCATTTAAAAATACTTATCATTTGTGTATTGTATGAATGATTTTTTACAACAATCATGAAAGGTGAGCATTATAGTATTACTATCCCCATTTTACAACTAACAAAACTGAGCTTCAGGGAAAATGAAATAACTTGTTCGGGATTAAAACAGCTAGTAAGTGGCTCAATTTGGGATTCAACTATTGACAGTTCTAATCCCGTTTTGTGTGCCTTTCTAACCATGTAATGGATTTGCCCTTCTGAAGAATGCAGTTGATTTTTTCAAGTCAGTTATCTCATAATAACACAAGGAGTTAACAGCAATGGAAAGATTCTCCAGCTAATTTAAGTGACAAATTTATTGAAAGGATAAGGGTGCTTATATCTGAAAATACAGGAACCATGGTAGTTCTGGGATCCACATTAGGAACTAATGGTCTCTTCTGGGAAGCACCATGGAGATGAATCTGACCAAACTCTTTTCTGCACTGGCATCACTCTGCTAATATTCAAATCTCAACAGAGCTTCGCTGGCCCTGGTTGGGTCATATGCCCACCCTGTGGCTTATGGGAGAATAGTGTGATTGCAGCCCCCCAAGATTGCCATAATAGGGTTTGGAAAATGGTGGTAGATTCTCTCAAGGGAAGCAGGGATATTATTACCAAGAGAAGGCAGAAGGACCCTGGACAGCTAAAAACAACAGATGTTCTCTGTGTTACCTTTCAGGTTTGCTGGGGAAATTAAATTAGATAAGACATATGAGATGGCTGTGACAATAGTGCTCAAAAAGTTGTTATTATTATAATCGTCACTTAAGTAAAACTCAGCAGTCAGTGCCTGACACATCAAACATACAGTTCAAGAAAAATCAATACCATGAATCAGGTTTTCTGTATGGGAGAAAGGTTTACCCCACAGGAGGCCGATGCACATTCCGAGTTGTCAGGTAGTAAGCCAACCAGCTAAGCACTTCAAGCGCAGAAACACCAAAACTTGTCTCTCTTGTTCTTTCCCAAGCCAGTGCCTAGACTAGGACAAGCTCCACCAATGGGGAGGCTAGCCTAGGTAGGCAGTGACTATAGGTTTAGAGCCAGAGTTCCTTTGGAGACACCCAAGCAAGACAGTAGCTGGTTCACTGGATGATGCTCGAAGGCATATAAGGGTCCAATTGGGAGGCTTAATCTCATATACCTACAAGTGCTAGAAAAGTGGTGCATGGTTACGGAGCCAATAAGAAGGATGGGTTGGCAGCAATTTGGGAAGGATGTGCTTGATCCAAGAGGGCACCTGATACTCTGTTCCAGCCAATGCAGTGAGGAGGGGAAACGCAGGCTTAGGCTGGTCAGACCACTTGATTTTTTATTTTTTTTTAAAGGATATCAGACTTTATTTTTTTTTGCGATACGCGGGCATCTCACTGCTGTGGCCTCTCCCGTTGCGGAGCACAGGCTCCAGACGCGCAGGCTCAGCGGCCATGGCTCACGGGCCCAGCCGCTCCGCGGCATGTGGGATCTTCCCGGACCGGGGTACGAACCCGTGTCCCCTGCATCGACAGGCGGGCTCTCAACCACTGCGCCACCAGGGAAGCCCAGACCACTTGATTTTTGAAAGAACTAGAAATCCTGATTTTTAGGTGAAGTTCGTTTGCAGTGAATTCAAAAAGTTAAAAAAATACTTTGTAATCTAACACTGTGCAGGCCAAACAAAACCCATTTGTTGATTCAATTTGTCCCATGTTGGTCTGTTTGCCATTTCTGTTCCAAGAAATGTTATCAGCCCATAACCTCATTGTCGGTAAATAAGTTCTCTTTGATCACAGCTGTGCACTCCACGGGTTGCTGCATTTTCTACATTATTTTCCCCCTCATGCTGCCATTCATTGCTATTCATATTAGCGTGAATTTAATTATAGAGGGAGCGTGTCAGGGAGAAGGTGAGAGGAGCAATGGGGAGAATTCTTCTCAGGCAGTGACTCACACTGCTGTACCTATTCCTCAGGCTTAGACCATGAGGCTAAACTACCTCCAGAAACTCAGGCTGAAGAGGGTGGCTGCACGTGGTTCTTGGGAAAAGGAGGAAAACACAATTCTCCCCCCACCCCCCAAATCTCTTCAACTGCTCCTTCCACAAAATACTTGTGGAGTTGAGAATTGGGGTAAGAGACACTTTTTTTTTTGCGGTACGCGGGCCTCTCACTGTTGTGGCCTCTCCCGTTGCGGAGCACAGGCTCCGGACGCGCAGGCTCAGCGGCCATGGCTCACGGGCTCAGCCGCTCCGCGGCATGTGGGATCTTCCCGGACCGGGGCACGAACCCGTGTCCCCTGCATCGGCAGGCGGACTCTCAACCACTGCACCACCAGGGAAGCCCTAAGACACACATTTTTATGTTCAGGTTTTTCTTCTGTGACACTTCCTTCCTTCTTTGTTGAGCTTCTCTCTGTGAAGCTATTCTGGACTACTTCTGCTTTTTGAATGAGATCTCTGCTGGATTTTTATACAGTGATAAACACCAAAGGCTCCCACTATACTCTGCTTAGATTTTTGCAAGCTGCAAGTCTTGGCTTCTGGGCAATTTTCTTCCAGCAGCTGGGCATTCCCAGATGACACTGTGATATCTAGAAGGGTCAAAGAAAGTTAGATATTTTTTTCAGCAGAGCTTTATCTTATACTGTAATGCTCCCCAGCACCTAGCTTAGTACTGGTCATGGAATAAATGCTTCCTGACTGATTTATAAGAGGAGTGACCTCACATAAAGCAGAAGTATGGGACCATGTCAATAGGGTACCGTGAAAATTCCTCAAGATATCCACCTGTAAATATCTTGTCCTGTCAGTTCACTAAGGTACTTAAAATTTACATCATCAGTCACTCCTTTGGACTTTCTTCTGAAGATACAATGTAATTACTACCAAGAGAAGTGTGCTTTATTCTATTAGCTACCATTATTTTAAACAATGAAATAATTGTGAAATCATGTGTAAAATTAAAAAATAGAGGGCTTCCCTGGTGGCGCAGTGGCTGAGAGTCGCCTGCTGATGCAGGGGACACGGGTTCGTGCCCCGGTCCGGGAAGATCCCACATGCCGCGGAGCGGCTGGGCCCGTGAGCCATGGCCGCTGAGCCTGCGCGTCCGGAGCCTGTGCTCCGCAACGGGAGAGGCCACGACAGGGAGAGGCCCGTGTACCGAAAAAAAAAAAAAAAAAAAAAAAAAAAAAAATACCAAAGACCCATTCAGGACAAGGGCTGATTAAGGAGCGAGGAAGAACTGGGACTGGGACTCTAAAGGGTAGGCGATGCTCCCTACGAGACAAGAAGAGGCTGTCTGGAGGGAAATTACGTCCATGAACATTTGTCTTCTCTTGAAAGTTTGTCAAGATTTTTGGTCTTGGCATAGTTTCCAGTGGATCTCAAAGCTTCAGAAAATTTATCAAGGTTCAGGTTACATCTCCAGTTATTTCCAGGAGGACAATCTGCAGTCTATGGAACAGATGAGAATGAAAGAGCAATAAAATATATAGCATATGGTCTAGCTTGTAATCAGTGTATGATTGAAACTGTTGAGGTTTATAGCCTCTCTCAATGATGTCACCTTCGGTAAACTCCACATATAAAAGAGAAGGGTCAAGTGTACTTCCCAACTTTAACTGGTTTTCTTGAGTGTTCTTAATTTAATAAAGTATCTAAACAACATTTTGAGAAATCTGAGTAGGAGGTGCACTGCAACCACTTACTCAAATACACTTGCCACATTCCCATGGAAGCTGATTGCTTAAGTAGCTTAATAGTAATTATAACGGTTATCAGCAAATCTGTCACATCTCATTATGAATTATGAAGTATGCTTTGTTTCTTCAGTTCTAAAACTACCCATTAGAGGTTTCTTAATAACCTTAGAGACTCAGTGGCCATTTTCTGCTGTTAGGCTTCTGTCCTCTCCCTATGTAAGCACTCAATTCTCACCCTGGGTTTATTCAGTCTTCAGACAAATCAAATGAATAATTGATCAAAATCCTCAGGTTTTATAATATTGTAAAAATACACACTCAGTTAAAGAGTTAAATAAAATAAATGGATGTGTATTTTTTAAGCAA
Source organism: Lagenorhynchus albirostris (assembly GCF_949774975.1). Lineage (NCBI taxonomy): Eukaryota > Metazoa > Chordata > Mammalia > Artiodactyla > Delphinidae > Lagenorhynchus > Lagenorhynchus albirostris. Next base: position 26,288,082 of record NC_083102.1, read on the forward strand.
ACATCTTTTGGGTATTTCAGAGCTACACTGCTGGGTTTTATTGGTGCTGCGTGCATGTGTAAGATACAGATCCCATTCCAAATAATAGTGGAGCTCTCCTCTACACCTGGAGGCTTGCTCACAGAGATGGAGGTCACAAGGAGATTGTTGGAACATCTTGACAGAATTTGCCAGTATCATTAAATTAATTTTACAAATGCAAGGTAACCTGGAATAATACAGGTATCAAATATGTGCACTAAGAGTATATATCAGTGGAGCATAATTGCTGGGCCAGAACATGTCCAACCTGATGGTATGACTATGGGCAAATGCTCTACCAGTGACGAAGTAAACTTTAGGATCCCAGGATCACAGACTACATACACACAACTGAATAGATTATTCTATAGTGGAATTTGTATTTCTTTAATGACAAATGTTAAATTATCAGTTATTAATTTGTCTATATAAACCGATAAACTAAAGTGATTAATTGCCACTATCATTAAATAATACCTTTTAATCAATAATTCTACTCGGAGGAAGTAAAAAAATTATAAATGCACTCATACTGTACCTATAAGTTTAAAGAAACATTTCATTTAATCACAGCCATAGAATGATGTAGCCACAGATGATGAGTCATGAAATTGTCAATTTCATAGATGAAAACAGTGAAATATTGGCAGTTTCATATAGCTCAGTCTAGGAGTTGAAAAAGGCAAAATTTTGAAAGATTAAATAACTTGTACAAGCTCATATGGATTGTAGTGGCAGAGCCAGCTTTAATCTAAAGGCTGTCCACATGCACCTTCTCTTGGCCACTTGACTTTCAGTGTTCAGTTCTGTCCAGCGTCTCAATGACAGCTCCAGTGACCAGGCAGTTATACCGCAGTCAAAACCACTTGAACACAGAAGCACTTCCACCTTCTGGTGGGACACAGGGACACACTACAATCTATTTCATGCCTGAACCATTCCAGTCAGCATCAATCAATTTTCCTCCCTTTCAAGAAGGTCTTGTCCTGGCTCGCACATCCCGAGTGAGCAATAAAGCAGTCTAGAGGAGAACTTATCCCACTTTCTTTAGAAACCAACTGACCAGTATATTCAGAAGTATATACAGGAAAAAACTAACCAAGTCCATTAAAAGACAAAGTTCATACATACCTCTTTTATAAGCCAATAAAATTGATTTTAATTAGTGGGCTAGATGTGCTCACTGAGACTCTGTGCTATTGTATGATACATATATCCCCCCCTCCACACATGCTATTTGAAGCAGGAAACAAAGATAGCCTTCGGTATTATCATAATTCATTTCCTTATTTTACTGTTTGCTTGAATCCATTTGCCATAGCTGCCTTCCTTGTTTGCTTCTTTGCCCCAGTAATTCAAAATAGATCGCATTAAAAGAAATTAATTTGAGACTGAAATTTAAAAGATAAAATTGTTTTGTTTTCCTTCTAGGAGATGCAGGTATACATGCGTGTATTTTTTTCCTTTCTCTTCCTTTTCTTTTCAACAGTCTGCTATATATGTGGCATTTTAGTGATATTTTATTTTGAACTAATAAACAAAGACCAAATTTGGCGGGGGCTAGGGTTTACCCAGTGGAGAGATGTTAGATCATGTCAGTCATGATTTCATTTTCTGAAAAACAATTTTGAAGATCTATTTCTGTTCTGCAGTGGCTACTATCATCTTTTTCTTTCCTTTACCTCACTAAGATTTTTATATTTTGGTATTTGTAAGGAACCAAAAATAAATATGTGTCCATTTTTAAAAAGTCCACTTAAACTATAAGATCAGGGGAAAATGGGCTTTTGAATATCCTACAAAGATATAACATTTATTTTAGTTTCTTTTTTTTTTTTTACATCTAGCCCTACAGAACTAGTATTGTGAGAAATTATTTTTTAAAAAAGAATATTAAACCCAGAGCATAAATAAGGTATGTATTTTATTTCATGATTGTGGAGAGCATTAGATAAATTGTCAGATGGAATGCCGATTTAATTAATATAGTCCCAAAATATGCTGTAATGATAGCTGATAATATGGAATTATATGGTTGTGAGTTAAACTGGAAATAATGACTAAAGCAAGATTTGGCAAACTATGGCCCATGGGTCAAAATCAGCCTGCTGCTTATTTTTGTAAAGAGACATAGTTATTGGTTTGTGTATCGTCTATGGAAGCTTTCCTGCTACAAAAGAATTGAGGAGTCACAACAGAGATCATATGACCCACAAAGAAAATATTTACTATCTTGCCCACTTTTCCTCTTGACCCTAGATCTACAGCAAAAGTATTTCAAAAGAAGTCCTATGAAATGAATTCAAGGCAGAAGATACAGATGCAGTCCTATTTTACATCTGAATTAAAAGGTAGTGAAGAAATTTTCCTAGGGTCATAGGCTAAATTGACATTCCTTTGAAGGACTTGCAATTCAAAGAAAACCTGGTAAGTATAGGTGGGTGAGTATATGACATGATGCAGTCAGTAGAGCATTGCTTTTTAACTAACCTTACTGGACACACGACTTTTAGTAAATAGTTGCACTGAGCGCTATGCTTTACTAAAAAATATTGAACTAATAAAAAATTGTAAACTTTGGTGATAAAGTTGCAAATTGCTTTATTCTAACATAGAGCTCCCTGTCAACATATTGGTCCCCTAGTTTTGATGCCAAAGAATTAAGGCATTTCTTTTGTTTCTTCCAAGTCTTCAGGAAAGTTGGAGCTTATATTAGTCAGGATAGACTAGGTTATGGTGCAGCAATAAACAACTTCCAGATGTCGGTGGCCTTAAAACAAAGGTTTAAATCTTGTTCAAAGTGTACTGTACGTCTAGTGAGTGCTCTCTACCCCCAGGCTCCTGTCCTCCATGTAATGGCTCAGCTTTGCATCTCCACGTCAGTACATGCTTGCATGATTGCAGTAGCCAGGAAGAGAGTTCTGAAAAGTCTCCAAAGGCAAATAAATGCATCTGCCCAGAGGAGACACACATCACCTGTACTCACGTTCTATTTTCAAAAAAAAGTCATATGGCTGTTTGTAACCTTAAGGAGGCAAGGAAGTGTAATTACCCTGTGTATCCAGAATGAAGATAGGAAATCTTGGGAAGTAACACGAGAGTGGTTTTCCATATCTACCCTCAACCTCCTCTCACTGACTCCCAGGAGTATTTGTGGAATATCATATACTTAGCTTTTCATGAATAGGGGAGAATAAGTGGGAAAATATTGGTATTCAAAGTATACGCAGGTCGGCAAGAGCATAGCTTGATAGTATTGTTGCAAAGATTAAACTAGATTTCTGAATTCTTGGTTGTTATGTATTTAATTCTCTGTCCCACTAGTCTGCTTCCCTTAGCTACCAGTGTTTGGTGGAAAACAAAGGCCCTTTTCTGACTGGGTTCCCAGTGCAACAACTAACCTGAAATAACACTATTATTTCTGCACCTACAAGCTCAGCTTCAGTGAAAAGCAAAACAAAACAAAACTGAACTAGGTACTCCTCACCTAGTTTACATGAAGAGCCTTCCCAATCAGTTTTCTCCTTGTCCTTCAACCCAGGGTCAAACTCCAGAAGCCATTCCTCTAGCAGCTGCTTCTTGGTTGACTCAATTCGTCCTTATCCTCTGTATGTAGGAACAAACATCAACGTTCTTGTTCCAGCTGCTTTGTTCCAATTCACATTTTTCCCTCTGATTTTCTCTTTGGTTCTAATACATTTTCATCTCTCTTTCTCTTATGGATCAGCAGCTATGATATAGACTGACTATTTACATCCATATGTTGAATCTAATTTACATCCATATGTTGAAATCTAATCTAATCTAATGGTGTTTGAAGGTGAGGAGTTTCAAGAGCTGGTTAGGTCATGAGCATGAAGTTCTCATGAATGGAATTAGTGCCCTTATAAGAAGAGGCCAAAGAGCTAGCTCACTCATCTTTCTACCATGTGAGGATACAATGAGAAGTCAGCCATCTGCAATGCAGGTGAGCACTCTCATAGGAACCTGACCATGCTGCCACCGGGATCTCAGACTTACAACCTCCAGAACTGTGAGAAATGAACCTTTGTTGTTTAAGCCACCCAGTCTATGATAATTTGTTCCGGCAGCCAGAACTGACTAAGGTTGCTTCACCACAAATGTATAACATCATATAATATTCATGAGATATATCAGTCTCCTCACACACAACTGGAGAAAAGCTATTCATGATGGTCATTTTATTTACTATATCAATTGTGGTAAGATTCTGTTAGAACAACAGGTGATTTTATTTTTGGAGTTTTTTCTACAGTGCAGATGGAAATAATGGGTGGTGTGCAATGTGTTCCAAGCTTTGTAAACCACTCTATGCCTGTCCCCACCCATGCAAACATGTTTGTAGTGTTCACCAAATTTCCCTTTCCCCAAATCTCTTATGTTTTCCTCTAATGTGGAGAATTTTTGTTTGATTCTCTTAGCGTGCACACATTGTAAAATTGTCCTCAGTTTCTTTCACATTAAATTTCTTTTTCTAAAAATGGCAAATGAAAATGCTTACTTTAAACAAAATTAGTCATTGCCATGTATGGACTAAAGATTAATTCTAGAAATTTCACAGTATATGTAATTCCCCGTGCTTTAAGTTGAGATTGAGATCCCTCAAAAAGAAGATATTTGCGTTCTATTGGTCAGTGGGGTCCTCAACTATTAATAAATCTTACTATACTTGGTTTCTCACTTTAGGGATCAGACATCAGATAGAGCCCAAAGTAATTTTATCTCTGTTCTGCTGTTTAGTTTTCAGCACTTCAGTATCGACTGAGGCCCCTCATTAATCTTATATATCCCTTCCCCAGTATCCAATTTGGAAAGGACTAAACCATCTGAAACTAAAAATAGCTATCAATTGATTAATATCCTGCAGGTGTCTGAAAGGTCAGTAAGTAGAGACCAGCTTCAGAACGGTGTCCAGAATTCATAAGTCTTTGTCTTGCCATAAGAGCAGATCAATGACCATCACCAGAGGGCAATTGAGCGTAGGCCTGACAGTTTTCTATTAACACTGGGTGTTATAGATGATGCCCTCTCCCATCCAAATATTCATGTGATTCACAGTTGGCATCTTGCTGAAGATTAATGGCCCAATGTGAAATGGTGGGTGTGTGATGGATTTCACTTATGACTGGTTTTTGACTATTTCACATAACATTCTTCTCTAGCTGGAAATTCACCAGCTGGAGTCACTGAACTCATTCAATGCAACATTTTAAATTTGTACACATTTACCGCCATATCTTTTTAAAACTTTCTTTCCTCTAAAACTGTGAATCAAAGAAATAAAACTGTTTTGTTTTGTTTTTTCTCATCTAGCCTATGGAAATTGTTCTTTTGCAGGTGTAAATTGCTGGTGACAGTTTCAAGTTTAGATTCATTCTAGGGTATGCTTTATAATTCAACAAATTCATCTAACATACTAGGCACAGGCTAGCCATAAAGCCCCGTTCTTTTTTTTTTTTAACATCTTTATTGGAGTATAATTACTTTACAATGATGTGTTAATTTCTGCTTTATAACGAAGTGTATCAGCTATACAGATACGTATATCCCCATTTCTCCTCCCTCTTGCATCTCCGTCCCACCCTCCCTATCCCACCCCTCTAGGTGGACACAAAGCACCGAGCTGATCTCCCTGTGCTATGCGGCTGCTTCCCACGAGCTATCTGTTTTACATTCGGTAGTGTATATATGTCCATGCCACTCTCTCACTTCGTCCCAGTAAAGCCCCATTCTTAATTGTTTAAAGGACTATAAAAGAAAGCGAGACAATAACTGGAAAAAGATAAACATTTTCGAAATTGTGATCGAGTGTTCAATAAAAATAAAAACAGAAGTTTAAAATCAAATCAAACAGTTATAGCAAAACTTGAAGATTTTAGCTCTGGCCTACTGTCTTTAATAATAGTATTATGATGCTTGTTGACTGATTTCAATATAACCGGACATGATATTCTGGACTCTAATTTCCTTGACTATCTATCAATAATGTCCTTCAAACAACCTCAGTCACCTACTCCCATACTTACACCTGGATATTGAGTTCCCTCTCTCTCTCTCTCTCTCTCTCTCTCTCTCTCTCTCTCTCTCTCTCTCTCTCTCTTCCGTAGATAACTACTTCTTACCCTAACCTCTTTCTTCACATGGTCAACTCTGTTTCCACTACCCTCACTCTCCAATGAAAACCTTGATTCCTATGTCATGAGTTAACATGAAGACAATTTTCCAAAACTACACGACTCCTTCTGTTCATCTGCAGCATCACAGCCTACATCCTTTGTCTTCCCATCATCACTATGGATCCACTGTCTTGGCTCCTAATTGAACAGCTGTTTTTGTTGAGCACTAGCTCCCATCCTCTCTCATCTAGTCAGTTGCTTTTGCTATCATGTCCTCTCTCTCCCATCAGTTTCCCCTCTTTGCTATATCATTCCCATAAATATAAAAAATGTTATTTCTCCTTGGTAAAACAAACAACCTTCTCTTGACCTCACTTCGTCTCCATCTACTGTGTTTTTTTTGTTTTGGTTTGGTTTTTTTGCCGTTCGCGGGCCTCTCACCGCTGTGGCTTTTCCCGTTGCGGAGCACAGGCTCCGGACACGCAGGCTCAGCGGCCATGGCTCACGGGCCCAGCCGCTCCGCGGCACGTGGGATCCTCCCGGACCGGGGCACGAACCCGTGTTCCCTGCATCGGCAGGCGGACTCTCAACCACTGCACCACCAGGGAAGCCCTCTACTGTGTTTTTAAAGCAAAAATTTTCAGAAGTGTTGTCTGTAATGTGTCTAATTCATTTCCTCCCCAGTTCTCTTAAACCCACTATAAATAGGCATTTGTTCCTTCCATGCACTAAAAATTTTCTTGTTATGATCACCAATAACCTCCTCATCCACTCAGTGAGCAAATCCCGTTGGATCCAGCCTCACAGTGTATCCGAAATCTCATGACTTTATATCACTTCTATTGCTATCACCCTGGTCAGGTCACCTGGATTACTGCAATAGCCTCCTAACATGTCTCCCTGCTTCAACCTCCCATCACAGCCCCTCCCTACAACACCTATTTTCAATACAACAAAGTGATTTTTTTAAAAAGTAAGACGAAGCTAATCACGGATTAAAATGTTCCAGTGCTTCCTGTCTTCTTCAAAGTAAAAGCCAGTGTCCATATAATGGCCTGTGGGATTGGATGCCCCTCCTTAACTTTTTGATCCTTTTCTCCTACTAATCTCTCCCTTGTTCATTTTACACCAGCCTCCCTGATGTTCCTTGAACATTCCAGAACACTTCTGCCTCTGAGGTTTTGCCCTTGTTCTCTTGCTTTCTTCCTGGAATGTGTTCCCCTATGTAGTTCACCAGGCTCGCTAGCTCACTTTCTTCAGGTCTTTGATCAAATATCTCCTTCTCATTAAAGGCTTCCCTGACCATCGTGTAAATTTGCCTGCACCCCCTGCCACTCTCCCTACCTCCCTCTCCTGCTTAACTTTCTCAACTTTTATCATGATCTGGAATACTACGTATTTTCCCTTATTAGCTTTTGGACTCACTCTCCACCACTGCAGTGTTAGCTCAACGGGGGCAGGAATTTCGGTCATTTTCCTTTGTTGCTGTAGCCCCAGCAGGACAGTGGCTGTCACATGGTAGGCCTTTAATAAAATGCCTTAAATCATAAATGAATGATACTTCATACTATGCTTGGTTGGAAGTACGTGGCAGATGTGGCAAAACTACTAAGACATTTCTTTAAAAGTGTTTCCCTCTACCCTTGCACAGGAAACTCTATTACAAAACTGATCTCTATCCTTTATCTGTCTTCCTAGGACATGTTTTGGTTTCTTGAGGGCACATATGGTGATTTTAATTTTCATATTTTTATCACCTGGGAAAAGGGTGTATGCAATAAATGTTGAATGAATAAATATGTGAAAGAACAAAGAATACTTTGATGGACAGCAAAGACCCAGCTATTCTGGGTCTGTTCTGTAAGCCAAAACCCTGCCTGAAGATTGAGGCTCTAAACATCTTTGTCAATAGGGTCATGAGGATGATGATGCCTGAAATTACTCTCTGACCGTAGAGAACATTCTATGCTTCTCTGAAACTAGTTCAGAAATGAACATTGTGGATAGGAGTCAGATAACGCCAAATGAATTAGATTTTAAAACAAGTAGAAACAGAGTTGGCTTTCAAGGTTACCTTTACTTTCCTCACTTAGTCACAAACTGCTAATGGCTGCTTTCCTAACATCATAATCATCATCATTGTCATTTACACATACCAATCAGAACCCTTTCGATTTCTTTAGCAAACATTGAGCATTTACTACACATTTGGCATGATAAGAGGCAGAGGCAATACAACACAGCAATGAAGAAAAATTAGACATGGTCCTGGCCTTTTGGACCTTACAAGTGATTACAAATTGCTACTATGATACAAAATGGGGCATTTTTTTAATCTTTAAAAAAAAACCCAGCTTTGTTGAGACATAATTCCCATACTATGAAGTTGACCGTTTTGAAGTATACATTTCAGCGTTTTCTAGTATAGTCGCAGAGTTATGCAACCATTTCCAGAATTTGAGACTATTTTTGACAACCCCAAAACACTCCAGCACCTAGTCACTCAGTCCTTACTCCCCTTATCCCCAGGCAACCACTAATCCTCTTTGTGCTTCTATGGATTTGTCTACTCTAGACGTTTCATATAAATGGAACCATACTATATGTGGCCTTTGTGGCTGGCTTTTCTCATTTAGTATGGTGTTTTCAAGGTTAATTTACATTGTAGCATGTATCGGTACTTTATTCCTTCTTATTGCTGAATAATATTCCATTGTATGGATATACCACATTTCGTTTAACCATTCATCAGTTGATACACATTTGGGTTGTTAACAACTTTTGGCTGTTGTGAATAATGCTGCTGTGAACACTCATGTACCGGTTTTTGTGTGGACATATATCTTTCATTTCTCTTGTGTTTATACCTAGGAGTGGAATTGCTAGATCGTATGATAACTCTAAGTTTAGCATTTTGAAAAACCGCCAAACTGTTTTCCACAGTGGCTGCACCGTATGCAATCCCACCAACAGTATATAAGGGTTCCAGCTTCTCTACATCCTCGCTGTCACTTGTTATTGTCTGTTTTATATTTTAACCTTCCCAGTTGGTATACAGTGGGGTCTAATCGTGGTTTTGGTTTGCATTTCCCTGGTGACTAATAATATTGAGCATCTCTTCATTTGCTTATTGGCCATTAAGAATAGTCTATTCTGAGAATATTTATTTTCAGGGAAGGCCTTTCTGAGGACAAGTTATTTTAATAAATATGAAATGTAAGTAGGATTTAGCTGGAATGAGGATGACAGAAAGAACTCCTCATGCTGGGAGCACAGCTGTTACAAAGATCCTGAGGTTCAAAGGCACTTGGTTTTTGGAGGAACTGAAAGAAGGTTAGTGTGGCTAGCCAGTAGTGAGTGAGGTGGAAGGTGGCAGTGAAAGGTTTCGAGAGATCAGCAAAAACTAAAGCATACAAACACTTCAGAGGACATAATTCAGCAAATTAATTTCATTCACAGGGTATAGGGAAGAGAGCAGGTTTTTAAGCAGAGAAGTTAAACATCTGATTTATGTTAAAAATAGCTGATGCTACTTAGCACCTAGCATATTCTAGGCACCATTCTAAGTGCTTAATGTTTATATATATTTACTACATCCATAACCCTATAAGGTAGTATATTATTTTCCAATTGCTGCTGTAACAAATTACTAAATTGATACAGCCACTATGGAGAACGGTATGTGGAGGTTCCTTAAAAAACTAAAAATAGAAGTACCATATGATGCAGCAATCCCACTGCTGGGCATATGCCCCGAGAAAACCATAATTCAAAAAGAGTCATGTACCACAATGTTCATTGCAGCTCTATTTACAATAGCCAGGACATGGAAGCAACCTAAGTATCCGTCGACAGATGAAAGGATAAAGAAGATGTGGCACATATATATAATGGAATATTACTCGGCCATAAAAAGAAACAAAACTGAGTTATTTGTAGTGAGGTGGATGGACCTAGAGACTGTCTGCAGAGTGAGGTAAGTCAGAAAGAGAAAAACAAATCCCGTATGCTAACACATATATATGGAATTAAAAAAAAAAAAGGTTCTGAAGAACCTAGGGGCAGGACAGGAATAAAGACGCAGATGTAGAGAATGGACTTGAGGACACAGAGAGGAGGAAGGGTAAGCTGGGCCGAAGTGAGAGAGTGGCATGGACTTATATATACTACCAAATGTAAGATAGATAGCTAGTGGGAAGCAGCCGCATAGCACAGGGAGATCAGCTCGGTGCTTTGTGACCATCTAGAGGGGTGGGATAGGGAGGGTGGGAGGGAGACGCAAGAGGGAGGAGATATGGGGATATATGTATATGTATAGCTGATTCACTTTGTGATACAGCAGAAACTAACACAACAATGTAAAGCAATTATACTCCAATAAAGATGATAAAAAACAAACACAGCTTATTATCTTACAGTTTTGGAGGTCAGAATCAGTTTCACTAGGCTAAAATCAAGGTGTCAACAGGGCTGTGTATCTTCTAGAAGCCCTAGGGGAGAATCCATTTCCTTGCCTTTTTTCTGTTTCTGGAGGCTTGACTTTTTTTCCTGTCTCATAAGCCACATTTCTAGGCTCATGAACCTGCATCACTCTGACCTCTGCTTCCATCTTCCCATCTTCTAGAGAGACATTATTCTGCCATCAAGGTATGTGCCATTATTTTCTGCATAGTAACTTGTTCACAGTCACATAGAGAGTGACAACACCAGGATTTAAACTAGAGGTCTGATTCCAGAATGCACATCTTTACCCCTTAAGCTGGGTTATGTCTCATAGTTCTAGATTTTCATAAATCGATAACTATTTCTTTTCCAATGCTGATGCCCTATTGAACTCTGCATCAGAATATGGTTAATATAACTGATGGGATTCTTCTGTGTTCTTGTGGGTGATGTTCAATATATCTGGTTCCTTTTAAAGTTGTGTGGTTTTTTTCTAGTTTTTATAAATACTCTCCTACCTGTTAACATTGGCGTCTTTCTTTTACCTTTCCAAAAAACTGGCTATTCCATGGAAAAATCTAAATGTTAGATTTCTGCCTGTTAATACAGGAAAGAAAACTTGACATTTGTGAGAGTCAGCTGTTCTGAATATCCTGGTATATTTATCAGTTTTCACAAAAGATGTATAGTGAGGAGATGTCCAGGATAATTCTGTCATCTTGGGCCACTTGAACTTTCTAAGGCTAAATGTTGATGAATCATCTCTGCCTCAGAGGGTTTCGCTCTTTAGAGGATTTACTGGAGGAAAAAGTATATGAAATGATTTTATAAAAAGAAGAGGTGCACATATTAAGTACCTAAATGGAGAGATTTAGGTACTTTTCTGTTAAACCCTTAATATGTTAAATAATAGCAGATTTAAAGTCTGAAGTTTCTTTAAGCCTAGTCAGTTATCCCATAAATTGAATAGAAAATGTAGCCTATGATGTAAAGTTTAATATATGAATTTATATGCTCTTCATTAATTGCTATTGGTGGAACAATTACTTTTGTCTTTTGGAAAAAAAAATGCCACAAGTTTTCCTCATCTGTAATTTAGCTCTTCTCATTTATTATAATTGTGTTCAAAATGAATACAGCTTTGTATTGTTTGGGGGAAGCAAGTATTGGAACCAACAAATATGCCCGTCATTAATACACGATGTCTTACATCATACTGGAACAAAGCTTTGCTTTTTGAATTGTTGACTAGAACTCTCCTAAATTGCACATATATTAAGATGTGTTCTGAAAATAAGAATGTTCTGTGAAATGAAACATATATCTTTACTACTGAAAGTGTTGATCATACTGTTAAGAAAAAGTCTTTGTAAAGGAAAAATGTACCCTCACTAATAGCAAATGTTTACATGTACATATTCACATCTAACTCTTGCAAGTATGTAAAATGATTTAAAATCTGACTGAGATCTCAGTGAAAAAGAGAATGATAGAAGCTCGTCTTAACTGTTGTATCTCTATCTCTTTAATTACAGTTTCCTTGTAAGCACTGAAGGCCATACTAAGATGACAAGCCAGCTCATGCCATCTTATATGGTCCATTTCTAAGACAAAGGGGGGGACGGGGGTGGGAATTTGAGGGGTTTCCTGCAAATGTGGTTCTCTCTTCTTCATCTTTCCTCTGCCTCATCTCATGCTTGAGTGGAGCACAGTTCAGAGTTTTCTGATGTTGCAGCACAAGCCAAGACTAACAGTGTGGAAAACTGGGTTTCAAAATTAGCTCTGCCTTAAATATGACCTTGGACCAGTCATCTAGCCTTTTGGGGAACTAATTCACTAAATTACAGCCTGGAAGAACTGGACTGGGTGATTCTGAATGTCTCTTCCTGCACAAAGTGTCCACACTATAAAAGCATAAATAAACAGTGACGTAATTTTCCAGGAATTGATTATGTAACACACACTGATACGGGGTCGACATGGTCCAGGGATGGCCAGCACAGAGTCATTCCTCCTTCTTATTCTTAGGCTTGGGAAGTCTCTGTCCAGACGCTGCAGTCTTGCCTCTCCCCAGCTGAAGTCCCGTGTTTTCTTGGTTTTCTTTGAACTATGTTTTCTCAGAGCCTCTTTGTTTTACCTCCAAACCAGATTTAAGCTCTTCCCCTAAACTCTCCTGGTCACCGAAAAAACCAGTTTTCGTCCCCTTGGTTTTTTATTTCTCCAGGGTAGAGAAAGTAGAATAAGTAAGTTCTTAAATTCCCACACTTCCTACACATACACCTATGCGGGCCCCATGGGATTAGAAACCCCCAGTGTTTTCTGTTTCACTGGCTCTCACTTTTGGCTTCCTCTTGTTCACTCTTCCTCTTTTTTTTTTTTCCTCCTGCATTTTTATGACCATGTGTGGGTTATTTCTCTCTTTTCTCTCTCTTGCTATTCATTTTCTGTATTGGCCAGTTAACCAAGTGTCTTACCCTTTACAAATCAGCACATTTGAGCCGTTTCTTTCCTAGAGAAGACATATTTGTGTAATGACTACTAGCAAATTTAAGGGCATAAAAAGGGTCTTTCCGCACTCGTTTCTACATCTCAGTGACCAAATAAATATTTTATGGGTTTTGCTGTTAAGATGATTACAGCTTGGAAGTGAGAGGATGAATGGTCAAGTTATTTGTATTTCTTTAATTCTAATTAAGCATATCATCTGAAATAGCAAGAGTGATAAGCTTTTTCATGTACAGTATGAGAAAAATTTGAACTCAGTTTGATGATACCATGTGTTGTAAAGTTTAGATACTTTCAAAGGTCTCTAATGTATCTATTTCTTCTATGTTAATGTAACGTCAATTCTGTTGCAATGATAATTCATAATTCATAAATATAAAATTTAAACTAAAATATTTCTCTTCGATGAAAACCTATCTTGGCTACTTAAGAGGTATATTCCAGACAAAGCCTTGCTACTCAGTGTGGTCCTTGAACTAGCAACATGGGCATCATCCAGGAGCTTGTTAGAAATGCAAAGTTAAAGGCTAATAAATCAGCTTCTGCATTTTAAAAACATCCCCAAACAATTCTTATGCACACTAAAGTTTGAGAAACTCTGCTGTAAAAAGGATTAATATGAAAAAAGACTAGAATAAAATATCCATATAGGGCTTCCCTGGTGGCGCAGTAGTTGAGAGTCCGCCTGCCGATGCAGGGGACACGGGTTCGTGCCCCGGTCCGGGAAGATCCCACATGCCGCGGAGCGGCTAGGCCCGTGAGCCATGGCTGCTGAGCCTGCGCGTCCCGAGCCTGTGTTCCAGGAGAGGCCACAACAGTGAGAGGCCCTCGTACCGAAAAAAAAAAAAAAAAAATCCATATAGGTGTGAAGATATAAATACATGTTTTTGATTGGTTAATTTCCAAAACTTACAGGGACATTAGATTTATGTTTACATGTAAAAATCGCTCCGTTTTATAAAAACCACAGTATTTTCATTACAGATAATCCCAACTGTCTCCAGGGAAAATTGAAATTCAGAGGTAACGCTATTTACAGGGTTTCATTTGACCAAGATATATGATAATAATTTCAAACAACACATTAAAGGTCCTCATGCCTGGAGGTGATATATAAGGAGATTTATTTTTCTATGCGTTGATAAAATAATATAAGTAAGGTAAGTAATATTGTGTACGGAACATCCCACAGTTTAAAAGCAAGTTGCCTTTATCCTAACTTCATTTGTTTCTCTTTATTGTGACCCCCACTTGCATTAAGGGAATTTTCACAAAGGCTTAATCACACTGTTCTTTGTCTCCCACCTAATTATAATCACACTACACTATGCAGTAGATGGCTAATTGTTTCAAAATAGAGTTCTGAAGCAAAAGCCTCAGGTGTATAGTTAAATGAGGTGTTAATTGGATGGCAGAGGCATTAACTTGGGAGTAGGAAAATCAAGGGGATGGTGGTTACAGACTCAGCTAGAAGGCCAAAGGGTCACTTTATGAATTTACTAGTCCATTTTAATGGTGTATATTTACATCCTTTTGCAATCACAAGACCTGAAATTCAGGTGAGCTCTGGGAGAAATCAAATTGTGGTCAAATACTAACTGTGATAAGAAGTAAAAATATAACTCGTCCCTTTTGTATGGTATTTTTCTGTTTACTTGTGCAGAGTAGAGACCCAATTTTAGGACTCACAACTACTGGATTCCCCTTGCTGACACCCCCTGCCTGCCTGCCCTTTCCATTCAGACCAGTCCCGGTTGGGGGTGTTTGCTGCCCTTTCTCTCATCTTCAGCACCTCTCCCCCAACCTACATATGTACCTGTGTATCCACCAATAGCCATAACCACTTCCTTATCACAAAATGGGTGCTTCCTTTTGTCTATTTCCTAACTTCACCACTTAGCGCTTGTCCTGAGACATTTACCATTTACTCCCACCCCCCTACTTAAGACACAAGAGAGGGGTGAATTTTAGGAATGGCAAAGGGAAAGTGAGCCAGAAATAGAGGGCAGGAAGAATCCAGAATGGTGTCCTGGACATCACAGTAACCTCTCTCCTCATCCCCTTATATCTATCTCTAGCCAGTTAGTTCGTACAGTTACTCTATCTTGTCTGTGCCAATACTACAGATAAAATCAGTGTTTTCAATTATGGCTGTGAATCACCCTGATTATAGTCACCCGGGAGACTGTTAAAAATGCAGACTCCTGGGTCTCACTTCAGTCATACAGAATCAGAATCATGGGAGAGGGCTTTCAGAAACTTATCTATACACAAAACCTTCAGGTGGTTAATTTAATCAATGAACCACTAGTTACATCCTGGAAGAGACAGGACACTAGGCTCATTCAATCCATTATCACAGATTGCTAAAGCAATTCCCTGCCCATCATCCTTTCCTGTCTCTAGAAAAACCAGCAAGTAAACCAACAAAATCCTCACTTGTTTCAGTGTGTTTTTAAAAATGTAGAAGTTTTAGTGTGGGAAAGATAGGTGAAAATTATATAGCTCTTATTTTCTTTTAACTCTCCATTAATGCTCAAAGTGGAGTCTCTTTAAGGACTCTTCAGCAATTAAATAGAAATATAACCGACCCACTTAGCAGCTACTCTCTGTAAGGGACCAATTTAACTGAAAGGTAACACAAAGGTAGGTTAATGTCTGCGTCATCATCCTTTCATAATATGTATTTCATTCACACAAACATATATAGGATATGATTATTCTAAAAAGAAAAGCTTTCTGCATTCATATGCCAAGATATATGCTCAACATGGCTGTATAGAAACTATAAACATCAATAAGGCCGTAGTAGAGCATGGAGAGTTGAAAGAAAATGAGAAAGATGATGAATTGGAGTTCCATCTGAGGAAGCAGTTGTGGAGTCAATCACTATTACCTTTAGGGGCTAATTAGCAAGGTCCATAGGGTGCCGTTGATGCAGTGTGTGCCCCAGGATACTGAAAATATAATAATGTTTTCTAATTTAAAAGGCAAGTTAGATACTTAAAATAGGATTTCTTTTTGGCTGATCAGAAGCATTATTTTGCTAATTAAACTGTCGATTGTTAAAACACCATTAATAAGTACTAAAACTTATTTACATGAACATATAAATTGACATATTCTAGAATATTAGATTATAGCAAACTATTATTTTTATTCCCTGAGTACTCAAGAATTTGCAGCAAATGACAGGGAGAGTATATATAATGCATGAAAACTTGTTCATTTCTTGTGGAAGTTTTGGTGTGTGTAACATTAAAACATCATTTTTAACAAGATCATTAAAATGTTACTATTTTCTATAAAAAGGAAGATGTTATAATATGGTCAAGTAAGACAAAAAAATTTATTACTGATATTATGAAGAATCAAAGATCCTGTCAGTGATTATTAACTGCTAGTTAAATGCCTTTTGCAAATTGACTTCAAAATTTTAGCTGCCAGCCTGAATTATGTTCTTTTGAACCTTGGAATGAAAAGTCATAGTGGTTTTCTGACATAATTAGAAAACCTTTTATATCAACCTATGTATCATTCTTTCAGGGTAGATTTGGTCAACTTAAGGAAAAAATTTCATTTATTAGTTATTTCCTTTCTGAAATAATTGCAAAAGTATATGTTTTAGCCAAATTTATCTAGGTGTATTCAAAGTGAACACTAGTTTGAGACAATTGTATTTATTACCTATGACCAAAAGCCCCATGGGAATCTGAACACCCACATAGTTTTGTCCTTATATCAAGTATATTTACTAGCCAAACTGCTTATATAATCAGTATTCATATGATATCTCCTTCTGAAGCAAAAGTTTTCAAATGTATATTTTTACCCCCTATATCTTTATGCTCTATTGGTCGATTATCTACTCTGGAATTTAGTACGAGTTGTTTTGAGCTTCATTTTATAATTGTGCAAAAAGTGTTGATGTAGAAATGCTCCCTGTACAGCTTCAAGTCAGTAGCTTTGAAATAACTCCTAAACTGTGCTCCATAACTTGGTCCCAAGTTTTATTCTTTTTCTATTCTTTGTCTAGAGTTTTTTAAGATAGATGGGGATAAGAAATTAATTTGTGGATGACTAAGCAATAGATATCAAAGTTTGGAATTAGGATATTAAATAAAGCCTAAGTGGCCACAGAGATTTTCACCAGATGATTATTCCCTGACATGATTTTTATATGTTCATGTATAATGTCATCTCATGTTTTCAGCAGAATCAATTGGCAGCAGTGCAATCTCTGCAACATCAAATATTATTGAGGATATGAAGCAACTAGAACTCATATATGCTGCTACTGGGAGTGTAAAGTGGTACTGCCACTTCGGACAATAGCTTCATAGAGTTAAACATATAGTACCCAGCAATTCTACTCCACGTACAAAAATTTACTTAACATACAAGAAAATATGTCCAAAAAATTGTGCAAGAATGTTAAGAGAGCTTTTTTTTAACAAGAAAACCAGAAAACAGCCCAAATTTTCATCAACAAACAAGCTGAGGTATATCTATATAATAGACCACTACTCAGCAATAAAAAGAAACAAGCAAATAGACAAACAAATTGAGATATAATCATGCAACAGAATACTATACAGCAATGGAAAGAACAGGAGACTACTACACGATGGATTGCACAGAGGTTCTGTTGAGTTACAGAAGCCAGAAACAAAATAGCACATACTATAACATTCAATTTACATGAAGATTACAAACATGCAAGACTAATCTATGGTGTTAGAAATTAGAGTAGTAATTGCCTCTGGTGGGGGGCGGTGGTATGGAAATAATAAGCAATGGATACAAAGGAACTTTCTGGGGGTAATGGAAATATTCCTTATCTTGATTGGGCAGGTGGTGGCCCAGGTGTACACATTTTCAATACCCATTTAACTGCATACTTAATATCCGTGTATTTCACTGTATGTAAATTATAATGCAATACAAAGACCTACATCCATGTATAAATAAATAAATGGTTGGATGAATGAATGAATGGATAAAATATATAGCCTCTGGATTCAGAAAGTCTAGATTTGAATCTTGGCTTTACAACTTCTGGCTGTGTGACCTCACATAAATTATTTTATTTATTTGTGCTTAAACTTAATTTGGTACAATAGCGTTCTGTGAGGATGAAGTAAGTTAAGACATCTGAAGAGCATTGTACAGTGCTAGGAATATGGTAATGCTTCAATAATTCTTCTTATGACATTTTCCTCTTTGTGGTATGAAGACATCAATTGCATTGTAACTCAACATCAATGCTGTGTTTCATATATACTGTTTCTTTCTGGGAAGCAAGATAATTTATAGGCCAGCTACCAAGGTGTGCCTTCTTGTTATACAAGCAATTATTTATATTATAAAAATGAAGGTACTAAATGATCACTTGCCATTTTACTGTGTTTGGCAATTAGCTAGATCTGTCCACAATTCACTGTTATAATCTTAGCTGTCAGGTAGAAAACCAATACGTAAAGTTTAACTGAGACCACTGAAAAATTTGGTCTCACCTATTTGTATGTCTTTACATTGAATTCCAAAATTCTTGGTTTAAATGTGGAACCCTATGAATAAAAGTCTTAGACACTTTCATATAGTAGGCAGAGAGAAAGCCACTACTTTTCGTAATTGAAATAATAGAATTAGTAGGAGTGAATATAACTCCCAGTTCATTCGATCCACCGAGTAAAGCTTCCTTTAAAAACACCAGGAAAAAGAAAAAACTTTAATAATTTAAACAATCCTTCCTTAGGATTTATCTGTTCACCGAAAAGGTCTTGAATTTCCTATTAGGAGAGAAAGTACTGAAGGCATTATGGACGCTCGAGCCTGTCTGAGTTTAATGTCTTCTATTTAGCGCTGCATATGTGAGTGATAAGGAAGTCATCCTGTCATCTCCCAGGGCAGCTATAGTCACAATGAATGATTGGGGAAAAATTGGTCTCTCCCACTGAGGTCATTCATTATCGCCCATGATTTCTTACTTCTAAGGCCACTAGAAAAGTCATTCCTCACATTGTTAGCCCCTTAGGAGAGTGGTTAGAAAAGCAATAGACTTACCTGGTAGTGTTCACATTTACTGAGTCATAAGACTTAAGTGTTCTTCCTTTATTAAACGCAATCTCATCAGACTCCTTGTTTGAGGCCTTGTTTATTAATATAAGCACATCAAGTTTTCTCCTATTCTGCTCAAAGAGATAGGTTATCCATCCTCCCTTTAAGAAAAGGTTTAGTTTCTTGGAGGTCTGAAATTCTTGTGTCCATTTATACAAAATCTACTAACGAAGCTCCGATTTTAATCCCTGTTTGGGTTAGTTATGTGATCATATAGATTGGAATCTGTAAAAGCGGAACAGTAAAGAGGTGGATTCACCATTACTTAAAAGCAATTTAGGGTACAGAAAGTTAATTAGCAGTTATGCCGTGTCCATTTATATTAGACACTATACTAAGAACTGCACATCCTTTATCTGATTAATTTCATCTTCTACATACTTATTACTTTAAACAAGAACAGTAAAGTCATTTTTCTTGAATACAAAGACTAGTTGGACTTCCATACCTCCTACCTCTAGTAAACATTTTCCTGGTCTTATGAAGGAGGCCAGTCACCCTAGACCTATAAACTTTTAACGTGTTGTGTACTTAGTCCTACAGGCTATGATTTAACTGCAAATTCAGTGGCAGTTCTTAAAGTCTTTGATATCTCTCTATTAAGTCTTGGACTGGAGTGAACAACTCATTTTGTGCATATAGAAAAAGTTTTCTGAAAGGGGGCTATAGCTATGACTGGCTGTGGGAACACAATGTCAGCCTTCACAACACTTCATTAAATACCTGTATCCAAATGATACCAGACTCCAACAAGATTATATTAGTCCAAATTACCTTCCTTTACAGCTCTCAGAAATGTTGGGATTTTCCTATAAATATTTCTGACATCTCATTGGCAGACTCCTTATTGGATGCAAACTGAGGTGTCGGAGTGGATAATTAATCCTTCTTGCCTTTTGACTGTCGGTAAGTTATTCAAAAGGCTAGGTCAAAGTTTCATAAAGGGGCATTAAGGAAGAAATCACTAAGCACTAGGAAAATGGGGGGAAAACATGCCATATTTTGAGTAGGCTTTTAAGACCTCTGTTTGAAAACTGCAGGGAAGTTTATTGCAACATCTCTGTATGATTATTCAAAAACAAAATAAGAATCCTCTTATGCCTCTGCAGGGAGCCTCTTATAATAATGGCCTTGTAGTTAAAAAGGATATGAAAGCAAGATTTCCCTCCGATGGCATCCATATAGCTAAAATTGTAATTTGTACAATATGGTTAAAGAAAATATTTTTCCCCTGGAAATAAAGGTTAAAAATTTTCAATTTGGTAGTTTAATATTCCCTCTTATTTTCCTGTGTTCATTAATTTTTGGGGAATCATGAGAGAAATAGTCCTTTTTAATTCAATTTCAGCCTGTCTACAAGATGTTGCTTATAAAGATAATAATGACAACAATAAGTTCTATCAATTTAATCATAGTAGTTGGCTATAGATTATGATTAGAAAGTTTTACCCTTGTTCTCATAACAACCTCCAAAGGTTAAACATGGTTTCTTTGTTTGGTCTACTTTGAGGCAATTCTCTCATGATTTACATGGGAGAAGGAATACAGGTTTTCTTCCAGGCTCCAAGGAACCCTTATTGTAGCTGCTTCATTTGCATTGTAGCTAAGGCAGGACTTGTGAAGCAGGAAAGAAAGGGCACCATGGGATGCCTGGACTGAGGCGTGAGTACCAATGTTGATGGAACTGACCAACAGCAGAGGCTGACTGTAGAAGCACAGCCTTGAGAGTCAGGCCTCCATGTGTGTTCAGTTCTTGCTTCCAGTCAGACAGGTGGAGCAAAATAATGGCTGGTACTCAAGAGTCAGCTAGCACACCACTGTCCTTAAGATGTGTCTAGAGGTTGTTGGCTCCAGGTCCAAATCTGCAAAAAGAAAGCAGATCTCCAATGTCCCCAGCCACCAAGCTAGAGTTGGTGTAGGAGTTTAGGGAAGAGAGAATTAGGATTCAGACTGGGAACTATGACTGAATATAAGGTTGGCAGCAAGTAAAACTGGTCTGATTAATTATAATTATGTTAATTATAACCATGATTGGACCTGAGACAGTGACAATTAGTCTGTTTTGTTTGGTAATTATACTCTGTGATGTATATATTTTTAGAAAAAGGGTAGAAAGGGCATATCTCATGGCTATCTCTTGCTTCAGACAGGGTTGCCATGGGATGGGTCATGGGATGATTCTGAGCCTTCCAGTGAGAGCCTTTCCTAACATCTGTTTCCTACATAATAGATGCTGGAAAAGAGAAAGGTACAAGGAAAAAGGCGAGAGGTAGGGCACAGAACTTTCAAAAGTCCACAATGGGACTCTACCCCTGGAATGACAATGCTTACTCTCTGAGGACTTAAGATACAACTGTCTTGAGTGTCTCTTAAATTTTTCTTTAGTGTTATATTAGCTGTTGGCTACATTTTAGATATTCTCTGCTTGAACTGGGAGTAAGCTGTGGTTCAAAGAAACAAAAAGATTATGTTAGGTAAGATTTGAAGACTAGATTCTTTCCTCTTGTAAAATCTGTGTTGTAGCCTATACAGCAAGATGGAGAGAGTAGGAAAAGTAACCTAAGTGGAGAACGTGGATGCCCTTTTCTGCAAGCATGGATCTTGTAACTTTGCCAAAGGCAGAGAGAAGTGTAGGAATATGGACACATTTCAATTGCAATGACTAAATGCTAATTTAAAAAATCACATATCATAATATTATGTCCTCAGCTATTTTCAAGTTGGATGAGCAGAGCTCTGAGGGAGTGAAGTGCAAGACCACAAAACGCAAATATGCTCCTGAAATTAAAACCTAGTTTTATGTTTTTTACCTGCCTTTAAGGCATAATTTGCTACCCAAGTAAACAATTAATATATTTACGTGACACGAAAACTGAGGATGATATAGGAATTTACTGGTTTTTCTTTCCCTTTTCAGATGGCTATTAATTGTGTAACTCTGAAATGTTTTATATAGTAATAGTTGGGACAATGGCACAATTAATTGAATGATAAAGGATGTTGTTGAAATTCAGTACTCTGTCCTGTAGAGAGAAAAGGAGACGTATTTGGCTCCAGTGGAAAGTGCCACAAGATGTACTACTTGGACATGAAAACAAAGAAAAACACTGAAAGGAAGTCTGTGCAGTGTATGGTACTCAGGATCACAGGGGGTCAGCTTACACTGAATGCCCTTGGGGCGAAGACTTTCATGTTTGTACATGATAAACTCATCTTGAATGTTCGACAACAAAAAGGAAGTGACAACAACATTAATTATAAATACATGAAATCAAATACACCAACGTGAAATACTGCCAGATTTTTTTTTTCTTTGACGCTACCTCTTTGAAGAAACGTATGTTCAAATGCTCAACATATCCACTCCAATGGCAATTTTGGAAAAGAAAAAATGTAATGTAGTTCTATTTTCATCAGAGTTTGAGTGCACATAGCTTCTGGCTTCTTGAGATTGACACTGATAGGAATTGGCTTCCTTTTTAAGATTCATAGGTACGGTTTTTCTGATGATTCTCTAGAGATATTTCTATCATCGTAAATGGTGGCTTTTTCATCATTTACCTCAAGTGACTTTCAGTAGAACAATATTTTCAGATACCTACTAGATATCAGGTATGGTTTAGCCTCAAGCCTAAATATAATAAGAGTGAAACAGTAACAATAATAATATAATATATAATAATACTATGTATATAACTATATATTCAAATATGTAAGATATCTCAATCAGTATATAATATGACAATAATAACAGCTATTATAAATTTTGAGCCTTAGTGCATACCAGGGACCTTAAGTGTTTTTTCAAATATAATCTCATTTTATCCTCAAAATAATCTTATAGGTGTGGGATTTATTCTTCCCAATTTTACAAATGAGGAAATGGTGAGGGTAAATAACTTGCCTAAGACCTTACAGTTAGTAAAAGACAGATCATTATATGCCCCAACACCAACACTGAATCAAGTTTACTTACCTACCCAAGCAACCTAATCCGTTAAGAATGGCACACGACAGGGTCATCCAACGCAAATGTACCTTTAGTACTGCCTGCCGATCCTACAACACTTCTGTGTTCAATTCACTCAGCCAACTCTTTGCTCCCAAACCTCTTGCCCTCCCTCCTACCCTGTTACTCTAAGCAGATGAAATTGCCTCTTACTTCAAAGAGAAATTAATCAGAGAGGAACTCCTTGAATCCTATTCTTTCACCTCCATGACTCACCACATCAGCATATTCTCTTTTCTTTCCTCTCTTTATGGGAGAAAAGGCACCCCTCCTCCTATGGCAGCAGACCCGAAGACTTCTCCTCCTTCACCTCCTAGGACCACCATCACAAATCCTTTCTCTCTCTTATATATTAAGTTGTGAAATGGGGATAATGAGTATGCTCACCTCTGAGGGTCATTGTGAGCATCAAGTTAGACTATATACGGAAAAGTGTCTGACACATAACTAACATTGGCTGAACGATAAAGAAGATGAGGCAGATGACCTTACTCTCCAGGCATACTTTTCTTCATTGGAAGCTATGATCTCTACATCACTTCCTCCTTTTTAAGGATAAAACATTGGCAAAGGGATTAACAGTAGAAAAAGATTTTTTAAAGTACAACAAAATATCTGTGCAAGCTTTGGGAATAGCTGTGGCAGGAGGGTGTTTAGTGACTTGAGAAACAGGTTTAATATTCTTTCATTGCAAAAAATACTATCGTATGAAGTATCTGTTGCAGACAATAAGCCTGAGTGGGTATTTTGTGAGAAAATACTATGATGCCAAGGAATTATAAAAAGATTTTCAGACTCCTTAATGTTTTTTTTCCTATAAATTTGCTCCTCTATATTCTCAAGATTTCCTGGCCCATGAATTCATGTGCTAGTTTTAGCATTTCAAGAGGAAACTGTAAAATTTCTATTATGGGCATCTCTTTGGGGCCACGTAATTTTAATAAGGAATAAAATAAGTTTCGTGTGGAGACAACTGTCTGGAAATTTTTTCTCTCTCTGTTATTTTAAGTAACTTATTTTCAATAAGTAGTAATGAACCAAATTCACTTTTATAAAAGAACTTTAACCTTTTAAGTGATATTCTTTGAAAGTTTATTTTTTGCTCCCTTTCCCAAACTGCAGGCTAGCTTGTGTTTTCTTATCTCCACAATTTTTCCATTTGGTTTCCTTTTATAAAAAAGATGATTTTATCTTTTGATGTGCCTACACTATTGGCACAGTTCACCACAAGGAGATTTAATAAAAAAATTTTTGTTATCACTTAAGTGAAACCTCAGGTCATCAAGGAGACCAGAATCAGAGTTTAAAAGAGTGTGTCTGTTTGGCTGGAGAATGTTGTACCCGAAAAGCACATGAAATCACCTAGTTCAATCTTTTAATATTAATAATTTGTGGACTGATGATGGAGAAGACGGATTGTCATCTGTACTAGTAACCCCGGTGCTTACATACAGAGTGTGCCGTAATACCCAGGCCTCTAGGCTCCATTCCATGCTGCCTCCCATTCAAGCAGGGTGAGTTCTACAAATGTAGGAAACATAAACTATATTTCCTCATTCAAGCAGAAATTCTGTAAAGCCAACATGCTACAAACATATTTATGAACGTTTCCTAATTATTTCATAGTTAAGCAGAATTTATCTTCGACACTAGAAACTCACTTAATATACATTAATTTGCTTTTCTACTCTAATTATAGTAGTTGCAGTTTAACCCTTTTTGTTGCATGATCTTGACTGCTTCTGATTCATCTTCTTAAATGTGAATGATAGTGTATAATGAAAAAGCATTATTGTTTCAGGTAAACGATTGCTGACTTAAAAGACCGGTATGCAACTAACTTCCCTGCAACTAAGTTGGCCAACTTAAGGTTTCTGCCTCTCAGTTTATAACTAAAATGGAGATGGTATAGGTTTTGCTTTCTTTGCAGGATTTCTGAATATCAAAGGAGATGACCTATGTGAAGATGTTCTTTAAATTATAAAATATTTTACAATTTCATGGTGATATTGGGAGGGAGACTTATGCAAGGTATAGCGGCAAGTAAGGTTGTATCCAGGGGAGGATACGTGTTCAGTTTTCTAGAGACTTCGGGGTCAGTACATAGGTAAATTCACCGTGATAGAGGGTTTAGTTCTCAGTCTTTGCCTAGGGAGAAACTCTGATTGGTTTGAACTCAGGTGAACTGACTGAACTCAAAACCTACGGATCTATAAACCAGGAAGAAAATTCCTAAATTTTAATGACCAGAATTCTCATGCTTCCTCTCCAGCACATCAGCTTCCTGATGTCAGGCAGGATACAGGCATGGGAACTTTGTAAAGAGAAAATGACTTTCTTCACTTATAAAATACATTAGAGTGTGGTTGGTTTTTTTTTTTTCTACCCTTTTGCTACTTGTTTTTATTATTCATTTTCTCTCTATATACACACATACATATGTATATAAAATTTTTTCTAAACCATTTGAGCGTAGGTTACATACATCATGACCTTTTATTCCTTAATACTTAGTGTATATTTTCTAAGAACAACTATATTCTGTGACATAATCTTTGGTACAGTTATCAAATTCAAAAAATTTAACATTGATACAATAGTTTACTATTCATACTCTAATTTTGTCAATTGTTCCAATAGTAAACTTTTAAATATATTTTTTTCCTTCAGTCAAGGATCACAGATTGCATTTAGTTGTCATGTTTCTTTAGTCTCCTTTCATCTGGAACAGTTCTTCAGCCTTTCTTTGTCCTTCTTGACATGGACATTTTTTATGAACACAGGCCAGATTTTTCTTCCTTATTTCTTTTGATTTTTTTAGAGAATGATCTTCATTTGGGTTTATCTGATGTTTGCTCATGACTATATTAAGGTTATGTGTGTCTGGCATGAATCTACATGCCATTACTGATAATAGTGTCCTCAGGACATAATATGTGGAGGTAACCCTCATTGGTGATACTAATTTTGATCACCTGGCCAAGTTGTTACTTTGTTTTTCCACTGGAGAGATACTATTGTCCCCTTGGCACTCATAAGCAATCTATGGGGAGACACTTTAAGACCATATTTTGCTCCTCATTAAACTTTTCCCTCACTATTTATCATACACTCATGATTCTTGCTTGAACCATTTTCAGGCTGCAGTGATGGTAAATTTTAAGTGGTTGCTTAAACAGTGCAGTGGTTCTTCTAAAAGATATTTTATCCAGGCTATGATAGACCCAGTGAATCCCCTTCACCTCCCCAACAGTAGGAAACTATTTGGTGACTGGATAAACATTGCCAACTGCTGTCTGTTTCAGCTTTCCTCTTCCATGTTCCAGGTTAACAATCCCTCTTTCTGTTCAGTCTTTCTCCGGGCAGGATGAAATGCAGTTTCTTTCTTTTTTGCCTAGTATCTGCAAACACATTTCAGACTTGTCTTTCTGTAATTACATTCAGATCAAATTCATTGGAGTTTTACTTGTTTCCAAACTCTTAAGACACTTTCAAAGACAGCTATTTAGTTAATTCTCATAATAGTCACATCTGTTGTTTGAATTTGCTAAAGTTCAAAGGGCAACTTGATTTTTCTTCTTTCTGTGTTCTTGAAAGTCACCTTATTGCCTTGTTCTCATACTACTTAAGGAAGTATTATTATACTGATGGCTATTACGAATACCGGTAGTAATGTAGATAGAGACAATTCCAGAATAGACTCAAGAAGTTTTTCTGTTCAATCATTGTCTCCTCCAAAATTAAAGGCCCTAAAATTTTTTTTCAAAATTACGCTTTCCAATCAGTTGGAATTTCTCTTAAAGTATTCATTTCTAAATTGATTTTGGATTTTCCCCAGCAGAATAAAAAAATTGACTGTCAAGGCTAAGGTATTATACGTCACGGCAAAATGACTCATAACATGTGCATTTTTAATTTGTCTTGTACTTGTCATAGAATTTTCAGTCTGCAAAAAGTCTTAAGGAATATTGCTTCACCAACTCCTCGTTTTCATCAGTGAGGACCCTAAGCTCAGAGCATTTTAGCATCTTGTTCATGGCAAATCTGGCAATCCCCTTTGCCTACTCACAGCCAATCTCCTTTCTTTTCTCCAAAAATGCTGGCAGATTCTTGGTTCTGGCCTTTATAATTGATTATTCAAGTCCCTCAAGAAGCTTTTGAAATAGAATCTTTGCCTTCATTCTTGCTCCCCTGTAATTAATGAGGACATAGAGCAGGGAAGGCTTAACTTAAACTAGGGAGGGGGTTGGGGGAGCCCAAAGAAGCTTCTTGAAGGTGACTCTTGAGTTTGAATTTAAATGATGGTCAGTGTAATCAGAAAAAGTGGGAAAACTCTACCTGATCTTAAATCCTGCATGTGTTCCCATAGCACCTTAATTTATTTTTCACAACACTTAGTATCACATTATATTGTAATTGCCTATTTACTTACCTATATCTCAGGTGGATTATAAATTCAGCCGAAGTTGGCGCTGTCCTGTTCCTACTGTAGTTACATTATCTTGTACATAGTAAGCACTCCATAAATATCCACTAATGCTTGAAGAAATAAATGAATGAACATTCTAAATAAATATAACTCTAGACAATTACGGTCATAATCCAATTCCTCTTTCAGCAAACTTCTCTGTTAGAGTGAAATTTCTCAGAATGACTAACTGTCCCAGTTCACTTGGGACTGACGTGATATCATCACTGAAATCTTCTCAGTGCCAGACAAACCAGGATGCTTGGTCATCCTATCTTTCACTTCTTCTCAGTGGTATGTTGGGGCTGGCTTCTCCTGGATCATGAGAGCCAACTGTGCACACTTCTTCCCAAAATTATGTTCAGTGACATCATGCTGCAGCTTGAAATCAGCCATGGAAGGAGAATTTACACCATGAAATTGGCAAACACTATAAATCTGGTTGTTTTACTTATACTAGTTGTTAAACATCTTCCAGCACACTACAGCTTCTAACCCTTCTTAGATGCTTTCCAAAGTGCATCCACTGACTTCGTGAAGTCCTCTGCCTGTGCAAGACTTACTGGAGGCACCTGTCTTGCTCCTGCTGTAGCTTCTCCTCACCCACAGAAGCTGAGGCACTCATTACACTTTTGCAGGGCTCTACCTCTTGCTAGGAGCCTGATAAATGAATCACTCTGAAGGGCTACTTTTCTCTCTAGGTTGCATAATTTCACTTGAAGAAGGGTTTTGGAAATTGCTTCACCCAAAGAGCTCAGTAGACAGCAGGATGGTTCTTTTTGTACAAACACACCATTTTCCCTCTTTCACATACAATCTACTAGTGGTTCCCAAGAGTGCAGCCAGGCTTTGAGGGTCATCAACCTTATGTACTTTTGAGGTCCTGTTTATAAAAATTCATTCTAAATTCTCCTCTGGCGGTGGTGGCTTATGTCCCATTGGTAGTTTCTGACACTACTCTCCTTCATTTTCATGAGAAATACCAAGAAGCAGTCATGATGGGTGGTAGAAGGGTTAGAACACCTGGACTCCAGTCATGGTCCTACCTTGCTTTGCAATCCTGCAAAAGCCACTAAATATCTCTGAGTCTTTATTTCTACAAAATATAGTTGATCCTCATTATTCACGGAGTATTTGCAAATTTGCCTATTTGTTAAAATTTATTTGTAACTCCAAAATCAATACTGATAGCTTAGTCGTTCACAGATGGAATGCAGAGTGGTGAAGAATTTGAGGCACCTCAAGTACATATACCGAGCTAAGTCTGAGCTTTGCCTTCTGGTTTCAGCTCTTGGATTGTGAATAAGTGTCCTTTTTGCAGCTTATTTAGTCTCGTGTTTTTTACATTTTTGTACTTTTTGTTGGTGATTTTGCTGCTTAAAATAGTTCCCTAAGCATAGTGCTGGAGGATGGTCTGGTGTTCCTAAGCACAAGAAGGCTGTGATGTGTGTTAGACAGCAAATACGTTGTGTTAGATAAACTTCGTTCAGGTATGAATTATAATGTTGTTGCCCATGAGCTCAGTGTTAGTGAGTCACTAATACAGTACACCCAGGAAAGGGAAGCTAAAATGTGCTGGTCTGTACGTGAGGCCACTCCGGAAAGTGCTAAACTAACATCTACAGTGTGCAATGAAGCTAAGGAAAAGATGGAAAGTCATAAAATTTGTGGATGCACGAGATGAAAACTGATTTTTAAAAAAAGTACATTAGATGGCATTTTTGTGAGTCTGAAAGCCAAAGAAAGCCACGGTTAGAACCATTGTTAAACCTTTCTTGGCTAGTGTTTTATTATAAAGAAATACTGTATATAATCACTGTATTTATAAGAAAGATATATTAAATAAGGTGTCTTTAAACAGAAACACACAAAAAACAAGGTTATACTTGATAGGTTGATGAAAATGTGGTCAGAGACTCACAGAAACATAACCCTGTATTTCCCTAGGAGCCATGATCAGTATTTGCAAATTTCATGTTTGTAGTAAATTCATAAAATATAACTCCCACAAATCATGAGAACCGACTGTAGAAATATTCAGAATTTGTAGTCATTTTAAAATGGTGCTCCTAGGACACTTGTAGTTGAGAGAGGAATGAGTGATTGCGTGGTATTCTTAAAAGAGGGTTCATGGAGTTCTTGGTTTGCCTTCGATCATAGCAGTTATATGTTTCTATTTTACATCAAGTTCTGAGCAAAACTGTGTTGGAAAAAAAGAAACTAAAGATTTCTTGTAAACTAACAATGTAAGAACCTCTGGAATTGATGATGTTTTAAATAGAAGAACTCTTAATTCTGACACTGTAAACTTTAGAATTCTCTTAAAGTTAAAAACCATCTCAGAGGGCTTCCCTGGTGGTGCAGTGGTTGGGAGTCCGCCTGCCAATGCAGGGGACACGGGTTTGTGCCCCGGTCCGGGAAGATCCCACATGCCGCGGAGCGGCTGGGCCCGTGAGCCATGACCGCTGAGCCTGCGCGTCCGGAGCCTGTGCTCCGCAACGGGAGAGGCCCCAGCGGTGAGAGGCCCGCGTACCGCAACAACAACAACAACAAAAAAACCATCTCAGATAATTTATTTTCCAATTATCACCTAAGAAGACATTCTTTTTAGTAATGAATGATTGCTACCTTTAAAAATACTTTCATTTGCATGAAAAAATCAAATGTTTCATTGCAGTAAACATGTTTGGCATGTGAAATTCTCAGCACAGACAACTACGTTCTAATTACCCTGATGGAGGTGAGTTGCAATACAGAAGTGTTTTAATATAAGTTTTGGAGGATATTACAGCGGCTTTCAGGGTGAATTGTATTTACACTCTGCCAAGGAGTTCTTAAGAGCTAAACCATGTGACCTAAGCCATTAAATGCCGTGAGCTCTAAAATCAAGTTATTCCACTAAATAATAAGAAGTACAAACTAATATTACTGACTAAATGAATAATGAGTAAAATTTTCATTTTCTCCTAAAATAAATGACTCACATCATTCTGTTTTTCTATTTTTCTTACTTGCCACCAACTTTTTCCAATTCTCATTGACATGATTTACTCCAAGTGAAACCCAATGATCAGGTAAAGGCTTATCTTAAAAGTCAGTTTAAAGTATTTTTTAAGTAAGGGACATAAGAAATTGTTTCTTTTTACAGATTTTCAAACGACTATATAACTGTCAACTGACACCAACCCAGCAGCTAATTGTATTGTGTATGATCAAAAGACAATTCAGTCTCTGATTATTTTGTCCACTTTAAGTAACAAAGTAGATCAACCAACTAGTGTTGCATATAGTTACTTGTTTTAATGGTTTCTAATTCTTTGTGGAGAATTCTGTCAAAGTTCCTTGATTTTTTTTTTTTTTTTTTTCGGTATGCGAGCCTCTCACTGCTGTGGCCTCTCCCGTTGCGGAGCACAGGCTCCGGACGCACAGGCCCAGTGGCCATGGCTCACGGGCCCAGCTGCTCCGCGGCATGTGGGATATTCCCAGACCGGGGCACGAACCCGTGTCCCCTGCATCGGCAGGCGGACTCTCAACCACTGCGCCACCAGGGAAGCCCCTTGATATCTTTGATATACAAATTTCAAAAAGTTGACCAGGTTTGAAAATGTCCCTCTTCTCTGTATCTCCAGGCAGAATAAACCCTATCCATTATGAGGATAATTCCTATCACCACTTCTGGAGAAGGGTGGACATTCAACACATGCTTTTTGAATGACAACAGGCAGCAAGTGAATAAGAACATAAACTTACAAAGATATTATCACAATTCAGTAATATATTTTTATCTTTTAGCTTACCTTTTTCATAAAAATGATTGTTTATTTTTTTTAAAACTGAAACACAGGGCTTTCCTGGTGGCGCAGTGGTTGGGAGTCCGCCTGCCGGTGCGGGGGGGCGCGGGTTCGTGCCCCGGTCCGGCAGGATCCCACATGCCACGGAGCGGCTGGGCCCGTGAGCATGGCCGCTGAGCCTGCGCGTCCGGAGCCTGTGCTCCGCAACGGGAGAGGCCACGGCAGTGGGAGGCCCGCGTACCGAAAAAAAAAAAAAAAAAAACTGAAACACAAACAAATTCTACCTAAATACTACATCAAAGTAACTACAGTTGACCTTTTTTTAATTTAAATTTTATTTATTTATTTTATTTTTGGCTGCTTTGGGTCTTCATTGCTGCGCTTGGGCTTTCTCTAGTTGTGGCGAGCGGGGGCTACGCTTTGTTGCGGTGCGTGGGCTTCTCATTGCGGTGACTTCTCTTGTTGTGGAGCACGGGCTCTAGGCGTGCAGGTCTCAGTAGCTGTGGCACGCGGGCTTCAGTAATTGTGGCTTCCAGGCTCTAGAGTGCAGGCTCAGTAGTTGTGGCGCACGGGCTTAGTTGCTCCACGGCACGTGGGATCTTCCTGGACCAGGGCTCGAACCCGTGTCCCCAGCATTGGCAGATGGATTCTTAACCACTGTGCCACCAGGGAAGTCCCTACAGTTGACCTTTGAACAACACGGGTTTGAACTGCGTGGGTCCACTTTTATGCAGATGTTTTTCAATAATAAATACTACAGCACTGTAGGATTCTGAGGTTGTTGAATCTGCAGATTGGGAACCACAGATACGGAAGAACCACAACTGCATATAGGGAGGGCTGACTATAAGTTATATAAAGATTTTCCACTGCGGGGAGGGTCAGGTCCCCGTAACCTCCCCTCCCCATTGTTCAAGGGTCAACTGTATATTTTTATTATAAAAGCAATTCTGCTTTATTTCAGGTTTTCAAAACTGAACTGTGATACATTTTGCATGTATCAACTAATTTAAACCTCACAACAACCCTGTGAAGATAAATGTAAGGCACAGAGAGCTTAATGAAACTTGTACGTAGATACCCCAGCTGATACATGGATAGCAGGATTCAAACCATTCCACTGGTATTAGATCAGCTTTTAAAATTATTATTATTACTGCCATGTTTGGCCTGTGGGATATTCACTCCTGTTGGATGTTGATAGATGCTTAAAAACAGGGTCTGTCTACAGACTGCAGAAAGCCTAGGCCCTGTATCATGGAATTGGCTTCTGTAGTCTTGACCCAGGCCACAAGGTCTAAGTAGACATTTGGTGTCACAAACACCATGCTGAGGAATTGTAGGTACGCTGTTCACACTACCGGCTGAATGTGAAAATGTTACTCAAGCAGCCAACTTTACTTTCTGTTTTGAGGGGGGGAAGGAGCAGGATACTATGAAAATTGCAGACTCCGTTGAATGTTGGACTGAATTCACTGAATCAGGCTGAATTAGAGAACACAAGCTTCTGCTTTCAGCTAGGAAAATGGTGCATGCTCCCATAGCATAATCCACCTGAACCCAAAGGCTGAGGCAAAATATATGACATCAGATATGTGATCTTGGGTGCATGTAATGAATATCCTACATGGTAGCCTAACCAAATAGCAATTAATTTGCTAATATAACAGGAAGTAGGGAGGCAGTTCAAAGCAGAGTTAGTAACTTCCCTGTCACGGAGGCCTGGGTCTCCTGTCTTACTTAGTGCTTGGTGATCCTTACCATATGGCTCTGAATCAAGGTTTGCCTCATTGGTGCAATATGACTGCTCTACTTTTAGCCCCTTGTCAGAGTTTCCAGTGGGAGGAAAAAGGAGAAAGTGGTGAGTAGGAAGCATGGACTCCTTTATAATGAAAAGAAACCACTTCCAGAAATTCCAAGCACAGTTTTGTTCCTATCCCATGGGCTAGAATCACATGACTTTCCTAGCAGAAAGTGAGACTAGGAAATATGGCCTTTACCACGGACACAAAGCCAACCTGAAAAACAGGGGGTTCTGTAAATTACAAGGAAGTGGAAAATAGATATTGAGTAGACAAAAAATATACCTGTAACAGTCTGTCCATAGTTTTGATTAGACATATTTTAGGCTTAAGTTTTACAATATCTCAGTACCTTAGCCTTGAACATCAGTCTAGGTACTGGGGGAATGAAGAACACAAGATATAGGACTGACCTTTTGAAGCTTAAAAATCTAGCAAGGGCTTAAGAGACAACAGTTTTAACAAGACAAGGCCGCGCATTACAAAAACATGTATATTACAAATGTGTTAAATTTTTCAAATGGTCCATGCTCATTAATTTCATTAGAAATTGTAAGAATTAAGTAAATTGACCTTTATCAGTCTTTATTTTCTTTAAAATTTCTTCCACGGCTTAAGTAACTTGAATACATCTCAGTGACTCAACACATTGGGTTTTTCTGATTTTTCCTTTTCTTTCATGCATTGTTTTACTCACTTGAGAAACAGATGGCATGCACTTTGAGGGAATCTTATGGTAGACAGTTATATAATGGAGAAACCTTATGATAGAGAAAAGAAACGTATCAAAGAAAATAAAATGTAGGTCTCTTTGAGGTAAAAGATAAAAACAAGCAATATGTTCCCAACTTCATTCTGAACTTCGGAGCCTGCTTGGAAAGGGTGATTTTAATATTATTAGAGATAGAAAGATCCCCTTTGGAACCAAAAAAGGGGAAACTTTTAATATACATTTTACCTGAGGGAAAGTACTGCTGAAGCAACTGTTGTTAATCTTGCTTCTTCTAAATACTACTGCAATTTGTAATTTAATTAGTTTCATCTCGCTCAGTGTTTGTTATTGTGGGCAATACATTCTACTGACTAAAGGGACTCAGTCTTTAATCACTTCTTTGCTTAAATTACTGTTATAAGAATGTGGATTTTTGTTAATAAGTGCATGCTTATTTGCAGGATAAATAAAGCTTTACCACCCACTTCAAAACCTATCCTGAACCTTAGTTCTGAGTTCCTGTTTCACAAGAACAAATACTGTTTGAAACCGTGCTCCAATATGCAGGCTGTGGGGTTAGTTTGTTAGGTAGTAATTGAGGAAATGGTATTGAAATCATGCATCTCCCTTGTTCACCACAGTGCATACTGCTGAAAGTGTAAAAACCTTTGTTTGACCTCTTAGTAGAAAATTAAAAGAATTATAGGAAAATGGAAATAAAGATCTTGAATGTGTAAAGGAGTTACTGAGGTTACACCATCAGTGACAATTCTGGAGATAGCTCTCTGTTTCCTAATCAATGTTTTAGAACTGTTCTGCTTCCTAATGAGATGAAAGAGAAAGGTACGTCTGGGTCAGGAGCCTGGGACCATGCGCTGTTTCATGGTGAACAAACAGCATTTGGTTGCGTATTTAAGAGACTCTTTCAAAGTGAACCCACTACAGAATGAGGCTAATTTTGTGTGCCCCAAACATTGTTTTACACATCATAAATCTTTGAAATCATCCTTTTGAGGTAAATGATTTCAGAAGAAATCCCTGAGAAAATTTTTAAGGAGATTCTTAAATTATTTTTGGAAGACTATGGAATCATTATAGGGGAAGAGAGTTGGGTTCTTCTGAGTTGACTATTTAACTTCAAACGCTGTGTGTGGGAGTGTGGTATTTATCAAATGCTGCAACAGAGTTTCAGGTGGGGATATAGGAAACTTTTCTGGTAATCCCCAAACCCATATTCTCTACTATAACTTGACATTTATCACGAAGTCCTTGGTTTTATTGCATTTTCTTTTAATCAGATTTTACTAAAAATAATTTGGCCACCAGATGAAACTTTGAAATATCTTTGCTGTAGAGCAAAGTATTTCCGGGGATTGTAATGCACCTTTTATTCTGGTCCACCTTACTTGATATCAAGTAGAATTCCTGATCCTGACTCTTCCTGTTGTTTCATTTGTTTGCCTGTAGAAATGTCACCAAACAGCATCAGCTCTGGTCTGAGTTTCTGCGTGGAAGGCATTCATTTTCTATTGCTGCTGTAACAAATTACCACAAACTTAGTGTCTTAAAACCACACAAATTTTATCTCATAAAATTTTATTATTATAAACTAAAAAACTATTATCTCATGGTTCTTTAGATGAGAAGTCCAGAACAAGTTTCAGTGGGCTAAAACCATGTGTTAGCAAAGCTGTGCTTCTTTCTAGAGGCTCCAGAGGTCAATACATTTCCTTGGCTTTTTGAGTTTCTACTGGTCCGTGGCATTCTTTGATTCATCCCCTTCTGTCACCTTCAAAGCCAGCAGTGCTGTATCTCCTTGACCGTACTTTCATAGTCATATTTCCCTCTGACTTTCTTCTCCTGCTTCTCTCTGACCTATTTAAAGATCCTTGTGATTAACTGAGCCCACACAGAGGATCCAGAGCAGTCTCCTCACTTCAATTGTTCTTAACTTAATCACATCTGAGAAGCCCTTTTTCCCATGTAAGGTAACATATTCACAGGTTCCAAGGATTAGAACATGGACCTCTTCACTTTGTTTATCTTAGAATTCCCCAGTTCTGTCTGACCATGGAACTGTATCTTTTTCTCCCAAATAATATCTATTTACATTCCACAGAATAATTTTCTACGGAATGCCCTTTGTAAAGTACTGGTATGGTAACACTTTACTTCGTGTACTTTTTAATCACTGCCAACGTCCAAAGACATTTGGACCTTTATGTAAGGAGGTACAATTAAACTACACCGTTATGCCTCTCTCTAGCAGTTAGCACAGTTTGTTCTCAATAAATATTTTTAAATACATGAAAAGAATAAAAATGAAAGGTACTCTTTTCTATTAAAGATTTTAAGTTAATGTGTACTAACCACTACCTTATACCTAGTTTGTTTTCTTTTTACAAACAGATGTTTCTAAACAGCAAAAACTTTGTTTATGACTGACTTACAGATTGAGGTATTCATAAACAACTCAGATTTTTTGATTTGGCTTCAAGTTTCCTTAGCTTTCTTATTATTTCTTATACAAAGCAGATAAGAAACTAAAAGACACCAATTGTCACATATGACTCATAAAGACCAAGTTTTGTGAACCAGAAATCAAAATGGATTTGTTACTCCAAATTAGTGTTAGTAAACAAGCAGCTCTGTGCTACTTCCGTTTTGTTTCTATAACTCTATTCAAGTTTGCCTTCATTTAAGCTGAATATCTCTATTGTGAGATAACAGAAATATATTGGCTTCTAGAGCATCATAGTTGGCAAAGTTTTAATGTGTTAACTTTCTCATCCCTCTAATTTCATTCAATTACTTCTCATTTGGACCTTAGCAAAAATGGAGAACAACTGTTTATTGTTATCTGCTTCCAATTCTTTCACTTATTTGAGAACTATTGAATAATCCATCAGAATCTCTTCCTCAGAATTAATCATCTCAATTGCTTTTTGCTAGTTCATTCCATTAGTGACAACTACTATGTACTGAGACAAATACGAAAATCCCTTTTCTACAAGCACAGAATATAGTAGCCTAAGGATAGAGAGCAATATATATGAGAAAAAATATTATATTTACATAAATTTGCATAACATTATATGTAGTTATATATAAAATATATTTATTCATACATATTAAAACTGTTCTCACATAAGGAAAATTATACCAAGTACTATGAGGAATATACAAAGTACTATGAATTATAGAGATGGGGTATCTTTGAAAGCTTAGTGGATGACATAGATTATAAAGTGGATATTGAGAATCATGCAGAACTTATGAAAAAAGCATATGCCAATCTAGCAAAGGGCAAAAAGACTTTAGGGACTGGAGTTTCAGGAACATACTGTTAACAGATAAGACATAGTATATTTAGAGGTCAAATTGTAAAGAAGTCGAAATGCTTAAAGGTGGAGTTTGAATAATTGAAGTTCTGAGCATGTTCAAAATTGAACTTTGGGAAAACTGAAAACAATGTGAAGAATGGATTGAAAGGGCTGAGTAATTTGAGATAGGAAGACGATTCCGAGACTGTGAATTCAGAAAATGGGTAATGAGAGTGAAGACCTGAAACTGAGTCAATGAGAAAAGAAAGGGATGGAAGAACACATAAGAATTTCAGAAGTGAACACTGTAGAGGGTTGGTGGCTGATAGAATGGCCGGAGTATATACAACAAAGAAATAATTAGCCATCAACTGATTTTTGACAAAGGAGCAAAGGCCATACAATGGAGCAAAATAGTCTCTTCAACAAATGGTGCTGGGGGATTTCCCTGGTGGCGCAGTGGTTAAGAATCTGCCTGCCAATGCAGGGGACACGGGTTCGAGCCCTGGTCCGGGAAGATGCCACATGCCGCGGAGCAACTAAGCCCGTGAGCCACAACTACTGAGCCCATGCGCCACAACTACCAAAGCCCGCGCGCCTAGAGCCCGTGCTCCACAAGAGAAGCCACCGCAATGAGAAGCCCATACACCGCAACAAAGAGTAGCCCCTGCTCGGCGCTACTAGTGAAAGCCCACGCGCAGCAATGAAGACCCAACACAGCCAAAAATAAATTAAGAAACAAAAACAAATGGTGCTGGAATAACTGGACATCCACATGTTAAAAAAAAAAAAAAGAATCTAGACACAGAACTTACACTCATCACAAAAATTAACTCAAAATGGATCATGGTCCTAAAGGTAAAAATGCAGAACTATAAAACTCCTAAAAGATAACCCAGTTAAAAAATGGGCCAAAGACCTTAACAGATGCCTTGCCTAAGAAGATATACAGACAGCACATAAGCATATGAAAATATGTTCCACATCATATGTCAACAGGGAAATTCAAATTAAAACAATGAAATACCACTAAACACCTATTAGAATGACCAAAATCTGGAACACTGACAACACCAAATACTTGTGAGGATGTGCGGCAAGAGGAACTCTCATACGTTGCTGGTGGAATGCAAAATAGAAGACAATTTAGTGGTTTCTTACAAACGTAAACATACTCTTTCCATATAATCCAGCAATCATGCTCTTTGGTATTCACCCAAAAGAGTAGAAAACTTATGTCCACACAAAAGCCTGCAAGTGGATATTTATAGCAGCTTTATTCATAATTGCTGAAACTTGGCAGCAACCAAGATGTCCTTCAGTAGGTAAATGGATAAACTATGGTACATTCAAGCAATTGGATTTTATTAAGCACTAAAAAAAATGAGCTATTAAGCCATGACGAGATATAGAGGAACCTTAAATGCATATTCCTAAGTGAAAAAAGCCAATCTGAAAAGGTTACATACTGTATGATTTCAATTATATGACTTTGTGGAAAAGGCCAGGGAAGGGCAGGGGAAAGGATGAAAAGGCAGGGCACCGGGAATTTTTAGGGCAGTGAAAATCCTCTGTATGATATTATGATTATGTATATATGTCACTATACACTTGTCCAAACCTATAGAATGTACAACACTGAGAGTCAACCCTAAGGTAAACTTGAATTTGGGTGATTAGGTTGTGTCAATGTAGGTTTATCCTCAGTAAAAACTATACCACTCTGGTGAGTGATGTTGATGTTGGGGGAAGCTATACATGTGTGGCGGCAGGGGTGGAGGAGAAATCTCTGTACCTTCCTCTCAACTTTGTTGTAAACCTAAAACTGCTCTTTAAAAAAAAGTCTTAAAAAAGAAATAATTAGTCTAAACTATAAATAGCTTCTAAAAATCGATAAGAAGAAGTTGAAGGCCCCATAAATAATTACATAAAGGATATGAACTGCCAATTTAAAAAGAGGAAAACCAGTGTTTTATATTGACAATTTAACTATATTAGTATGATGTTAATTAAAAGGAATGGTTTGCCTTCAAAATCAGTAACTAAAGTATATAAATACTGTTTAATGTTGATAAATGTGTAGATAAACGAGCCCATTCCCACATTGCTAATGGGGGTGTATTGGTAAAATTAATAACTTACATCAAACCCCCAAAATATTTATAGTGCTGGATCTATGAATTCCACTTCTAGAAAATGATTCCTTGTTAATAATTTGAAATAATGAAAAATATTCATGTATAAAAATGTTTAAAACAACTCAATTCATAATATTGAAATATTTAAAATAATGTGAATCTCTAGTAATAAGGAATGGTAAAGTGAAATATCACATGTAACATTAAAATTATGTTTCTGAAATGTTCTTAATGACAAGAGAAAAATGTATGTCGACATTTAGTAAAATCTTATTAAATTTCAAAAAAGGTCTTAGAGAAGCACAGAAAAGGAGTAAGCAGAGTGATATCAGAAGGTTCAGATGGTTATGAGATGATGAGATTACGGGTGGCTATTGCTGTGCTCAGACTTTACAGTATTTTCCAGTTTCTTGAAAAACCATACACTGTTTTTAAGTCAGAAAAACATGCAAAAATTGTAGAAATTGTAGAAAGACATCTGCCAAAGATGTCAAATCCTACAGAGAGCAAGGGGAGTAGATTGGCCAAGAAGAAAGTTATTGGCGACTTTCAGGTGAGAGTGTGAACAGTCCTGGATGTGGAAGGAGAGCAGTGCACTTAGTAGAAATTCGAAGGAGAAGTGTTGGAGGGAGTTAGTGCAGACAGTGGAGGGGCTCTGCACACCACAAGCCCTGTACACAAGTAAATATTAAAGTTGACGGCCAAGGAAGGGTTGCAGATAGAATGGGACCTGGAGGAGAAAACAGAGTTCAATGAAGGTTTCTTTTTAAATAAACAACGTTAAAGAACGCACGTCATTGGGGCTTCCCTGGTGGTGCAGTGGTTGAGAGTCTGCCTGCCGATGCAGGAGACACGGGTTCGTGCCCCGGTCCGGGAAGATCCCACATGCCGTGGAGCGGCTGAGCCCGTGAGCTATGGCCGCTGAGCCTGCGCGTCCGGAGCCTGTGCTCCGCAACGGGAGAGGCCACAACAGTGAGAGGCCCGCGTACCGCAAAAAAAAAAAAAAAAAAAAAAGAATGCACATCATATAACGCTGGAGCACAGTCCTAGAAAAAAGCATCAAGGCAACAGGTACTAAATATGAAGTCTTCTCGTGTGTTCTCAGATAGTATTTATAGTAATTGTATTTATTGAATTCAGTCAATTATTTAGTAGAGAAAGAAGTCCATGCATTCATAAATTAGACACATTCCCTTTTTTAAAAAAAAAAAAACCTCTACAAGTTTGGGTTTTTGCTCCAAAATTTCAGGCATGGATTCCTTTATCATTAGATCTTAAATGATCTCTTTTTTGTACTTCTTTGACAGAGCTGAGAATGAAAAAATAAATATATAAATGAGACCAGCAACCTTTCAATTTCTTCCATATGACCAAAATGTAGATTTTATAATTTGACTGATAAACCAGCTTGTGAGAAGTTTGGCTTTCTCAATCAATATAGCTGTATGTAATGTCTTGGAATGTCAGTCAGTCACCAGATACTTTGTTAACGTTCTCTGTTTGACAAGCATATGTTCCAGCTATGTGCTGGAAATACACTGGTGGATGAGGCCAAGGGTTCTGGTCTTAATGGAGTTTACAGTCTATTGGAAATAGGAGTACTAAACAAATAAGTGTGATTTGTTTATACTAAACAAGTAAGTATAAGTGTGAGGAATATAGGTTTCTACAAAGGGGGTGCACTTTGCTGTAGAGAATTGAGGAAATAATATTTAAACTGGAGTCTGAGGAATGAGTAGAAGTCATAGGTCAAGCTGGCAGGAGAGTGTCAGTGAACCAAATATATAAAGGGCCTAAGGCAGAAGGAAACCTGAAGTATTGTCTCACGGAGAGAATTTTCGCAGGTTGGGAGTGGGAAAGATGAGGCTGGGTATAGGCAAAAATGAGTCCTGAAGTCTCATACACCATGGTTAGAAAACAGCATTTAAATGGAAAGGCAACAGGAGTTCCCTGAAAAGGTTGAAGTTGGGAAGTCATATGATCAGATTATATTTTAAAAACATCTTTCTGGCTACACTGAAGGACAGAGTGTGGATGGGCAGTGGTGGGCAAAGTTGATGTGAGAAGAATGAGATCATTCTCTCGGAGAAAGATGAGACAAGTGGCCTGGATTGGGGGGGTTGTCAGTGGGGATGGAGAGAAGAGCAGGGATTTCCGGCGAATGTAGGAGACAGCTGACAAAATTTGGGTCTGGGCTGTTCCATGGTAATATAAGGAGATCCACATGTATAATTTTAAGCTTAAAGGGGAAAATGTGAAATTAATTTTCATGATATATTTAATTTAACCCTATATCCAAATTTTATCATCTCAACACATATCAATATATAAACTATTAATGAGATGCTTAATAATCTTCAAAATCCAGAGTGTAATTTACACTTATAAAACTTTCAATTTGAACTAGCACTCTTCAAGAGTCCTGCAGCCACATATGGCTAGTGGCTAAATATTTGGAGGAGCTGTGGGTTCAGATCCTGACTCTGATGCTTGTCTTGGTGATTTTTACATCTTCCATAAACTGGCAGCCTGCTCTGAATACCGCATTGCATCATTGTATGATTAAATGAAGTAATGTACATGAAAGTGAATAATGTTCAATAAAGGATTGTTCAATATGAAAAACTGGTAGGTGTCCATCTAGCCATTATCTTTATGATGCTAAAATGAGGGGCAATCTATTCAATTCACTGAGGAAAAATAGGCCAACTGATTTTTTTTAATAAAGATGGAAAACAGAAACAATCGGTTGCTTACTACAAATAAATCCTAATTTACGATCGTTGGCATGGATTGTATCCTTAGGTAAGTGGTAGGCAATAAACAAGTAGGATGGTGAATCTTAAAATTATGTTTAATAGTTTTGTTTTAGAAAACGTGAGCTACGGGGGCACAATAAATTATAACGTAACATCCTTTTTCATGTTCTGTAAGTTTTCATGGACAATTCTTTTAATGTGTGTGAATGCACTAAATCTCTAGCAAACACTACAGAAAATCCTGTTATCACTGATATTTGTAATGTTTCTGTGAAATGATTTATTTTAGAAACTAAAATAAGAGTTTCCTTACTTTTGGTAGGGGTCACAAAGAATGCTCAGGTTGCTTTTGATTATACCTACGTGGTTGAGGAATTAAAATAGTTAACACATCAAACCAATTTTCAAATGCTTTCCGCTTTTTAAATCTGTGGGAATTTTCCCATGGACACATCAGAGGAGAATTTTGCTCAAGGCAACTGATTAATGAATCACATGATTCTCTAGGCAGCTTCTCTATCACAGACAGAACTTCTGTAGCTGGAGCAGCATAATTGAACTGTGAGCTGCATGTTGGGGAGATATCTGCTTTTGTCCCTCTAATCTATTTTCCAAATTGCAGATGGTAATCTTTTCAAAATACTATTCTGATTAAGCCATTTCTCTACTTCACACATGGCAACGATTCCTCATGCTTTTACATTAAGACCATAGTCTCTAAGGTGGCCCACATGAGCCTGCACAGTACACCCACCTCTCTGTATTCATCTTGCAACTTGTCCCTTACATATCTGCCCCTCATCCTACACTCCCTGTTCTCAGCATTTCAGCCACAATGGCCTTCTGTGGTTCATCAGAGATACATTAGTTCCTCCTGCCAGAGCCCTTTCATAAATGGTTTCCTATGTTTGGAATAATCTGTTTCTATTCATCACCCTTTGCCTTTTAT
Source organism: Lagenorhynchus albirostris (assembly GCF_949774975.1). Taxonomy (NCBI): domain Eukaryota; kingdom Metazoa; phylum Chordata; class Mammalia; order Artiodactyla; family Delphinidae; genus Lagenorhynchus; species Lagenorhynchus albirostris. The sequence goes on from NC_083102.1 coordinate 26,331,259, forward strand.
TAAATTAGATTTTTCATTTTGCAATAATTCTAGTTTCACATGATGTTTAAAGAAATAATACATATTCTCTGAATCCTTTATTCAGTTCCCCAAAGGTAACATCTTGCAAAATTGTAGTTGAATATCACAACCAGGATATTGACATTGATACAGTCAAGATCTGGAACATTTTCATCACCACAAAGATCCCTAATGTTGCTCTTTTTTTTTTTTTCTTTTTTCTTTTTTGTGGTACACGGGCCTCTCACTGTTGTGGCCTCTCTCGTTGCGGAGCACAGGCTCCGGACGCGCAGGCTCAGCGGCCACGGCTCACGGGCCCAGCCGCTCCGCGGCATGGGGGAACTTCCTGGACTGGGGCACGAACCCGTGTCCCATGCATCGGCAGGCGGACTCTCAACCACTATGCCACCAGGAAAGCCCGTGTGTTGCTCTTTTATAACCACATTATCTCCCTTCCAGTGCTCCCACCTCCTACTAACCTCCACAACCACGATCTGTTCTCCATTTCTATAATTTGTAATTTCAAGCATGTTGAATAAATGGAAACATCAAATATGTAATCTATTGGGGTTGGCTTTTTTACTCAGCATAATTCTTTGGAGATTCATCCAGGTTGTTGTAAGGTGTCAATAGTTTAATACTTTTTATTGTGATGTGCCAGTTTTGGGGGTTTTTTAATAATACAGCAGAGGACCTCTAATTATATTACTGAGGTTGGGTCTTTTTTTTTTTTTTACATCTTTATTGGGGTATAATTGCTTTACAATGGTGTGTTAGTTTCTGCTTTATAACAAAGTGAATCAGTTATACATATACATGTGTTCCCATATCTCTTCCCTCTTGCGTCTCCCTCCCTCCCACCCTCCCTATCCCACCCCTCCAGGCGGTCACAAAGCACCGAGCTGATCTCCCTGTGCCATGGGCCTGCTTCCCACTAGCTATCTACCTTAACTTTGGTAGTGTATATATGTCCATGCCTCTCTCTTGCTTTGTCACAGCTCACCCTTTCCCCTCCCCATATCCTCAAGTCCATTCTCTAGTAGATCTGTGTCTTTATTCCTGTCTTACCCCTAGGTTCTTCATGACATTTTTTTTTCTTAAATTCCATATATAATGTGTTAGCGTACAGCATTTGTCTTTCTCTTTCTGACTTACTTCACTCTGTATGACAGGCTCTAGGTCTATCCACCTCATTACAAATAGCTCAGTTTCGTTTCTTTTTATGGCTGAGTAATATTCCATTGTATATATGTGCCACATCTTCTTTATCCATTCATCTGATGATGGACACTTAGGTTGTTTCCATCTCCGGGCTATTGTAAATAGAGCTGCAATGAACATTTTGGTACATGACTCTTTTTGAATTATGGTTTTCTCGATGTTGGCTGTGGGTTTGTCATATATGGCCTTTATTATGTTGAGGAAAGTTCCCTCTGTGCCTACTTTCTGCAGGGTTTTTATCATAAATGGGTGTTGAATTTTGTCGAAAGCTTTCTCTGCATCTATTGAGATGATCATACGGTTTTTCTCCTTCAGTTTGTTAATATGGTGTATCACGTTGATTGATTTGCGTATATTGAAGAATTCTTGCATTCCTGGAATATACCCCACTTGATCATGGTGTATGATCCGTTTAATGTGCTGTTGGATTCTGTTTGCTAGTATTTTGCTGAGGATTTTTGCATCTATGTTCATCAGTGATATTGGCCTGTAGTTTTCTTTCTTTGTGACATCCTTGTCTGGTTTTGGTATCAGGGTGATGGTGGCCTCGTAGAATGAGTTTGGGAGTGTTCCTCCCTCTGCTATATTTTGGAAGAGTTTGAGAAGGATAGGTGTTAGCTCTTCTCTAAATGTTTGATAGAATTCGCCTGTGAAGCCATCTGGTCCTGGACTTTTGTTTGTTGGAAGATTTTTAATCACAGTTTCCATTTCAGTGCTTGTGATTGGTCTGTTCATATTTTCTACTTCTTCCTGGTTCAGTCTCAGAAGGTTGTGCGTTTCTAAGAATTTGTCCATTTCTTACAGGTTGTCCATTTTATTGGCATACAGTTGCCTGTAGTAATCTCACATGATCTTTTGTATTTCTGCAGTGTCAGTTGTTACTTCTCCTTTTTCATTTCTAATTCTATTGATTTGAGTCTTCTCCCTTTTTTTCTTGATGAGTCTGGCTAATGGTTTATCAATTTTGTTTATCTTCTCAAAGAACCAGCTTTTAGTTTTATTGATCTTTGCTATCGTTTCCTTCATTTCTTTTTCACTTATTTCTGATCTGATTTTTATGATTTCTTTCCTTCTGCTAACTTCGGGGGTTTTTTATTCTTCTTTCTCTACTTGCTTTAGGTGTAAGGTTAGGTTGTTTATTCGAGATGTTTCCTGTTTCTTAAGGTTGGACTGTATTGCTATAAACTTCCCTCTTAGAACTGCTTTTGTTGCATCCCATAGATTTTGGGTCATCGTGTCTCCATTGTCATTTGTTTCTAGGTTTTTTTTGTATTTCCTCTTTGATTTCTTCAGTGATCACTTCGTTATTAAGTAGTGTATTGTTTAGCGTCCATGTGTTTGCATTTTTTACAGATCTTTTCCTGTAATTGATATCTAGTCTCATAGCATTGTGGTCGGAAAAGATACTTGATACAATTTCAATTTTCTTAAATTTACCAAGGCTTGATTTGTGACCCAAGATATGATCTATCCTGGAGAATGTTCCATGAGCACTTGAGAAAAATGTGTATTCTGTTGTTTTTGGATGGAATGTCCTATAAATATCAATTAAGTCCATCTTGTTTAATGTATCATTTAAAGCTTGTGTTTCCTTATTTATTTTCATTTTGGATGATCTGTCTGTCGGTGAAAATGGGGTGTTAAAGTCCCCTACTATGAATGTGTTACTGTTGATTTCCCCTTTTATGGCTTTTAGTATTTGCCTTATGTATTGAGGTGCTCCTATGTTGGGTGCATAAATATTTACAATTGTTATATCTTCTTCTTGGATCGATCCCTTGATCATTATGTAGTGTCCTTCTTTGTCTCTTCTAATAGTCTTTATTTTAAAGTCTATTTTGTCTGATATGAGAATTGTTACTCCAGCTTTCTTTTGGTTTCCATTTGCATGAAATATCTTTTTCCATCCCCTTACTTTCAGTTTGTATGTGTCCCTAGGTCTGAAGTGGGTCTCTTGTAGACAGCAAATATATGGGTCTTGTTTTTGTATCCATTCAGCCAATCTGTGTCTTTTGGTGGGAGCATTTAGTCCATTTACATTTAAGGTAATTATCGATATGTATGTTCCTATTCCCATTTTCTTAATTGTTTTGGGTTCGTTATTGTAGGTCTTTTCCTTCGCTTGTGTTTCTTGCCTAGAGAAGTTCCTTTAGCAGTTGTTGTAAAGCTGGTTTGGTGGTGCTGAACTCTCTCAGATTTTGCTTGTCTGTAAAGGTTTTAATTTCTGCATCAAATCTGAATGAGATCCTTGCTGGGTAGAGTAATCTTGGTTGCAGGTTTTTCTCCTTCATCACTTTCAATATGTCCTGCCACTCCCTTCTGGCTTGCAGAGTTTCTGCTGAAAGATCAGCTGTTAACCTTATGGGGATTCCCTTGTGTGTTGTTGTTTTTCCCTTGCTGCTTTTAATATGCTTTCTTTGTATTTAATTTTTGACTGTTTGATTAATATGTGTCTTGGTGTATTTCTCCTTGGATTTATCCTGTATAGGACTCTCTGTGCTTCCTGGACTTGACTAGCTATTTCCTTTCCCATATTAGGGAAGTTTCCAACTATAATCTCTTCAAATATTTTCTCAATCCCTTTCTTTTTCTCTTCTTCTTCTGGAACCCCTATAATTCGAATGTAGGTGCATTTAATGTTGTCCCAGAGGTCTCTGAGACTGTCCTCAGTTCTTTTTATTCTTTTTTATTTATTCTGCTCTGCAGTAGTTATTTCTACTATTTTATCTTCCAGGTCACTTATCCGTTCTTCTGCCTCAGTTATTCTGCTATTGATCCCATCTAGAGTATTTTTAATTTCATTTATTGTGTTGTTCATCATTGTTTGTTTCATCTTTAGTTCTTCTAGGTCCTTGTTAAATGTTTCATGCATTTTGTCTATTCTATTTCCAAGATTTTGTATCATCTTTACTATCATTATTCTGAATTCTTTTTCAGGTAGACTGCCTATTTCCTCTTCATTTGTTAGGCCTGGTGGGTTTTTATCTTGCTCCTTCGTCTGCGGTGTGTTTTTCTGTCTTCTCATTTTGCTTATCTTACTGTGTTTGGGGTCTTCTTTTTGCAGGCTGCAGGTTTGTAGTTCCCGTTGTTTTTGGTGTCTGTCCCCAGTGGCTAAGGTTGGTTCAGTAGGTTGTGTAGGCTTCCTGGTGGAGGGGACTAGTGCCTGTGTTCTGGTGGATGAGGCTGGATCTTGTCTTTCTGGTGGGCAGGTCCACGTCTGGTGGTGTGTTTTGGGGTGTCTGTGGACTTATTATGATTTTAGGCAGCCTCTCTGCTAATGGGTAGGCTTGTGTTCCTGTCTTGCTAGTTGTTTGGCATAGGATGTCCAGCACTGTAGCTTGCTGGTCATTGAGTGAAACTGGGTGATGGTGTTGAGATGGAGATCTCTGGGATATTTTCACCGTTTGATATTATGTGGAGCTGGGAGGTCTCTTGTAGACCAGTGTCCTGAAGTTGGCTCTCCCACCTCAGAGGCACGGCACTGTCTCCTGGCTGCAGCACCAAGAGGCTTTCATCCACACAGCTCAGAATAAAAGGGAGAAAAAGTAAAGAGAAAGAATTAGTTGAAGTAGAAAGAAAGAAAGGAGGGAGGGAGAGACGGAGGAAGGAAGGAAGGAGGGAAGGAAGGAAAGAAGAAAGAAGATAAAGTAAAATTTAAAAAGATAAAATATAATAAAGTTATTAAAATAAAAAATAATTATTAAGAGGAAAAAAATTTAAAAAAACCAAAAACGGACAGATAGAACCCTAGGACAAATGGTGGAAGCAAAGCTATACAGACAAAATCTCACACAGAAGCATACACATACACACTCACAAAAAGAGGAAAAGGGGAAAAAGTCCTAAACCTTGCTCTCAATGTCCACCTCCTCAATTTGGGATGATTCGTTTTCTATTCATGTATTCCACAGATGCAGGTTACATCAAGTTGATTGTGGAGCTTTAATCCGCTGCACCTGAGGCTGCTGGGAGGTGTTTCCCTTTCTCTTCTTTGTTCTCACAGCTCCCAGGGGCTCAGCTTTGGATTTGGCCCCGCCTCTGCGTGTAGGTCGCCGGAGGGCGTCTGTTCTTCGCTCAGACAGGACAGGGTTAAAGGAGCCGCTGATTCCGGAGGTCTGGCTCACTCAGGCCAGGGGGGAGGGAGGGGCACGTAGTGTGGGGCGTGTCTGCGGCGGCAGAGGCCGGCGTGACGTTGCACCAGCCTGAGGCGCGCTGTGCGTTCTCCCGGGGAAATTGTCCCTGAATGCCGGGGCCCTGGCAGTGGCGGGCTGCACAGGTTCCCCAGAAGGGGTGTGTGGATAGTGACCTGTGCTCGCACACAGGCTTTTTGGTGGCGGCAGCAGCAGCCTTAGCGTCTCATGCCCGTCTCTGCGGTCCGCGCTTTTAGCCGCGGCTCGCGCCCGTCTCTGGAGCTCCTTTAAGCAGCGCTCTGAATCCCCTCTTCTCGCGCACCAGGAAACAAAGAGGTAAGAAAAAGTCTCTTGCCTCTTCGGCAGGTCCAGACTTTTCCCCGGACTCCCTCCCGTCTAGCCGTGGCGCACTAACCCCCTGCAGGCTGTGTTCACGCCGCCAACCCCAGTCCTCTCCCTGCGCTCCGACCGAAGCCCAAGCCTCAGCTCCTAGCCCCGCCCGTCCCGGCGGGTGAGCAGACAAGCCTCTCGGGCTGGTGAGTGCCGGTCGGCAGGGATCCTCTGTGCGGGAATCTCGCCGCTTTGCCCTCCACACCCCTGTGGCTGTGCTCTCCTCCGCGGCTCCGAAGCTTCCGCCTCCGCCACCCGCAGTCTCCGCCCGGCGCCTGCCGCCCGCAAAGGGGCTTCCTAGTGTGTGGAGACCTTTCCTCCTTCACAGCTCCCTCCCACTGGTGCAGGTCCCGTCCCTATTCTTTTGTCTCTGTTTATTCTTTTTTCTTTTGCCCTACCCAAGTACGTGGGGGGCGGTTCTTGCCTTTTGGGAGGTCTGAGGTCTTCTGCCAGCGTTCAGTAGGTGTTCTGTAGGAGTTGTTCCACGTGTAGATGTATTTCTGGTGTATCTGTGGGGAGGAAGGGGATCTCCGCCTCTTACTCTTCCGCCATCTTCCCGGAAGCCTCTCGAGACACTTGTTTTGAATTTAAAAATCTGTGCCAGACTGATGGACATCTAGATGCTTCCAATTTTGTACGATTATGAATAGAGCAGCTATAAACATCTCGGTACCTGTTTTTGTGTAAACATAGATCTTTACTTCTCTGGGATAATTGTCCAGAAGTATAACTGCTGGGTCACATGGTAGTTACATGTTAAGGTGTTTTCTTTTGTTGTTATTATTTTTAACCTGCCAAATAGTACCAGAGTGGCTGCAGTGTTCTTCATTACCACCAGTAATATAACATTATCCACTTTCTCTGCATCCTCACTAGCATTCGGTCTTGTCATTAATTTTTATTTTAGTCATTCTGATAAGTGTTTAGTAGTATCTCACTGTGGTTTTAATTAACATTTCCTAATGGCTAATGATATTAAATAACCTTTCCTGTGCTTATTTGCCATCTGTATGTCTTCTGTGAAATGTTTCTTCATGTCTTTTGCCCATGTGTTAATCAGATTGTTTGATTTTGTACTGGTGAGTTTTGAGAGTTCTTTATTCTAGATATTTTGTTGGCTATGTGGCTTGATTCTCTTACTCTGTAGCTTGTCCTTGCATCTTCTTAATAGGGTCCTATGCACAGTAAAAGTTTTTATTTTTAATGAGGTCCGCTTATTAATTTTTCCTTTTATGGATCATGTTTTTGGTATCAAGTCTAACAACTCTGTCTAGTCCAAGATATTGAAGATTTTCTCATTATTTTTTTCTAAAAGGTTAATAGCCTCACATTTTACCTTTAAGTCTTTGATACATTCTGAGTTAATTTTGTGTTAGCAGTAAGACTGAGATCAAGGTTTATTTTATTGCCTAGATATGTCATTGTTTCAGCAATAAGTTGAAAGACCACCTATCCTCCCTTGAATTGCTTTTGAACTTTTGTCAAAACATCAGTTGGGGATATTTATGTGCATCTATTTCTGTGTCCTCTGTTCTTTTCCATTGATCTGTGTATCTATTTGTCTAGCAATACCACACAATCTTGATTACTGTAGCCATATGTCTTGAAATTGGGTAGGTGGATTCCTCCTATTTTATTGTTCTTTTTCAAAATTGTTTTAGCTATTTTAGTTTCTTTGTCTCTTCATATACGTTTTAGAATAATATTGTCTAGATCTATGAAAAAATCTTGCTTAGTTTTTGATATGAATTGCATTATAGGTGTATATCAATTTGAGAAGAACTGATATCTTTACTATGTTGAGCCTTCCAATCCATGAACATATATGTCTTCATTTTTTAGACTTTTTAATCTCTCTCATCAGTTGTGTAGTTTAAACACACAAGTCTTGTACGTGTTTTGTTGGATTTACATCTAAAATATTTCATTTTTAAAAAACTATTTAAAAAAGTATTGTATGTTTAATTTTGTTGTCCACATGTTCAATTGCTAGCATATAAATATACAACTGCCCTCCTACATTCTTTTAGCCACAAATTGTCTCTGTTTTCTTTCATATGAGAATGGCTTATTTCTTCTTCGTTCATGCCTACTTTCACTGGGCATAGAATTCTGGGTTGGCATATCTTTTTTTCAGCACCTGAGAAATATCCTGCCACTTCCTCTGGTTTCTATGGGAGCTGATAAGGGATCTGCTGTTATTTTAATTGCTTTTTCCTCTATAGGTAAAGTGTCATTTTTTTTCTCATTACATTCAAGATTTTCTTTGTCTTTAGTTTTCAGAAGTTCAATTATGATGTTTCTTGGCATGAGTTTCTTTGTTTGCTTATTTGTTTTTTTCTGTTTGGGGTTCACTCAGCTTTGAATCTGTAGGCTTATGTCTCTTGCCAAATTTGGAATCTCTCATCCAGTACTTTTTCAGCCCTGACCCCTTGCTCTTCTCCTTCTTGAACTCTCCAGTCAAGAATATTAGCTATTTTGTTATAGTTCCACAGGTTTTCAAGGCTCAGTTCATTTTTTTCAGTATATATTTCTCTGTTTTTCACATTGTATAATATCTATCTTTCTAACTTCCATTTCATTAATCTTTTCTTTGTTCCCTCTATTCTGCTGTTGAGCCAATTACTAAGCTTTTAATTTCAGTTATTACATTTTTTTCAGTTCTAAAGTTGCCATTTGGTACTACTTTATATGTTCTATTTCTTTGTTGAATATTTCTATTTGTTCGATGAAATTTTCTGGTTTTTTTCATTTATTTCAAGCATGTTGGTAATTACATGTTGAAGCATTTTTATCACAGATGTTTGAAAATTGTTGTTAGATAATTCTAACATCTCTGTCATATCGTTGTTTGGCATCTACTGATTGTCTTTTTTATCCAGTTTGAGATCTTCCCAGTTCTTGGCATGACTAGTAATTTTAAATTGAACTCTGGACATTTTCCTCTTATCTTCTGAGACTCTGAATCTTATTTAAACACATTTTCCCTCAGACACTACTCCAGAGAGAAGGAAGGGAGGGGCATCACCTCCTTACTGCCAAGTAGAGGTAGAAATTCAAGTTCCCACACAACCTCCATTGATAGGTGTGACGTGCACGTGTGCGTGTGTGTGCGCGTGTGTGTTTGTGTGTGGGCTCCTTGTTACTGCTGGGCAGGCGTGAGAGTTTGGTGATACAAGCTGTCTCCACTGACATCAGCAGATGTGAACTCATTATCTCTGAGTTAATGTGAAAGTTCTGACCCTCCACTCAGCCCCCAATGTGATTTCTACTGACACCATTGGGAGTGCGGGGTGGGTACTTATTACTGAAACCTGGGAATGAAAGTCCTATCTCCCTATTTGATTTTTTCTGACAACAACCTGGCATGTGTTTGGGGCACTTGTTACAAACTCTTGAGGGTATAAGTCTGGATGCCTCTCTCAGCCTTTGTCAGCATGGATGGAGGCATGGTTACAGCTCCTCTGTGATATTTGCCTAGAGTAGAATGCTTATTGTCTAAAATTTTTCTATTTTTTACTTTTTCCTTTTCCTCATTTTTTTGGGGGATGCTAGAGATCAGGCTTTCACTGGGGATTTTTGTCTGTACTTATTGGTGTTTCTGGGTTATCAGCTTCTCATCTCCAAGTCTAAGATGTACAAGGTAGAAAGAAAACCCAAGGAACTTACTGTCATTCCTTGGGCCTTGTGGTCCCCAGATCACTGCCTTCTTTTCTATACCTTTCAGAGCCTTCTGATATTTGTTTAGTATATAACGTCCAGGAATTTTAGTTGTACTTAGCATGAATAATAGGGAAAAATATGTTTACTCCATTTTCCCAAAAGTGGTAGTGACCCTTGGCGTTTTAAAATATCCTGTTCTTTAGATTTTAGCTTAATTTTCCTCCATCTGCAAAACATCCTCTCACTTCCCTTAGGACCTAAGTCATCTGAACATTAGAGACTCTCATAGAGTATGCATTTCTCTTCTTAGCATGTGTTTATAATAGAAATTTTAAATGAATTTGACTGATTATTTGATTAATGAGTTCCCTTAATTGGACCCTAAGAGTCATGTGTGTAGTGATCATGGCTGTGTTTTAGTTATTATTTTATTCACAGTGCCTAATAGTCTGCCTGGCATTAATAGTAGATTCTCAATAATCTTTGTAGAATGAATAAGGCAGTGCAATAAAGTAGAAAGGGCTTTAGTTTTGCAATTAAATTCTGCCACTTTACTAGAAGTGTAATCTTTATAAGTCTTTTTTGTCCTTTACTTTCTATTTTCTCACATGTTGATATTAAGTGATACAACATGTAAGATTTTTCACTCAATTCATCGGGTGACACGATGACTTCCAATTTCCAATAGCTATTATTTCTCTTTTTCTGCTTTCTCTCTTTCTAGGAAGCTTCAGTCTTGCTTTTTTGTTTGTTTTACTTTTTTTTTTTTCTGTGTTTGGTGACAAGCACAGTGCCCAGGACATGATGGAAACTCAAAAATTATTGAATGGAATTAAATTGATATGCTTATTATTACTTAGTAGAACTTATATGAGTTTTCTGATATAATATCACATACCTAGGAAAATGTAAATTAAAAGAATTAAAATTTATAGGGGGAAAGAATTTTGTTTAGAAGTGAAAAGCTGTTTTGTCAATAATTCACCCGTGAACTAAAAGAGTAGCAGGCTGAAAATAGTAAATACATTCAAGGAAAGAGTACAGATATTTATTCTATAATAAATGCCACAGAAAGTTACAAAAACAAGTCCATTTGGAAACATAAAAAGAATGTGAACTGTGTCTAGAGGCCAAAAAGTCCTCTGAAAAAATAGATAAAAGAATTGTTGTCAAATGGAATCAGTTTTATCTCTTAGAGTCAGGAACAGGGAACAAGGAAAAATGGACTTCAAAATACATACTTGACACTGCTCATGGGAGAGAAAAACAGAAAGAAAAGGAGGTTCAAAGCCTTTTGCTGACCTTTTTTTCAGCAGATCAGGTCTGGGGCCTGGGTTTGCAGCACTGCCCACCGGGTGACTGTAAAGGGGTTATCCTTGGGGCTAAGAATGCCTATTGAATTTTGGACAGTGTGATATACACAGCATAGTAGATGGCCCATCTCCTGAGAAAGCTGTAATTTGCGGTTGTAAGAAAGGAAGAGAAAATCACAAAGAAATCCAGAACATCTCTGTTCAGATGTGAATGAAAATGCTGAGACAGTGAATGTGTATAAATCATGGTAAGTTTTTATTGAAGATATACTATGAGCTTGGTACTGCTCTGTGAGCTTTACATTAATTAAATCATTTGCCCTATTATGATTGGTGTTCATACCATGACATTCATGTCGGGATATAGAAGTTACAACATTCTTGTAGGTTTATTAATACTCTCTCTCTTCTCAGGTTGGAAGTTGGGAGATGATGTTTGGGATGGGAGAAGAGATACTTCACACTCCACTGCTATGCTTTCTGTTATGGCTAGAACTGTTCCCCCCAAATTCATATCCTGAAGTATTAATCTCCAGTACCTCAGAAAGTGACCTTATTTGAAAATAGGGTTGTCGCAGATGTAATTAGTTAAGCTGGGGTCACAGTGGACTTGGGTAGAACCTAATTTCTGTTGTTTAAGCCACCCAGTTTGTGGCACTTTGTTTTGGCAGCCCTAGCAAACTAACATACTTTCCATGGAGCACTGACCTTCATAATTTTGAAGCTTATGTATCCTTTTGAAAATATAAATCGAACAATGGAAGTTCTCTCTTGAAAAATGCAAATAGCCACAATTTCACGTACAGTTTCCAAAGTTCACAGATGTTCTGCCATCCATCTACAGATCCCACCCCCAGTCTCAGGTCAGACTGAGAACCTTTGTCCTAGAGTCTGTGTGACCTCACCTGAGCCCTTTCTTAGGCAATGCCTCCTGAACACATGGCCCTGCACTGAACACTTCCCGTGAGAAGAACCACTCTTTACTATGCGACAGTATCTTACAACAGAGGGCAATTCTGCTCTTAAGAGCTGGTCCAATGGAGCTGTGACTCACATCAGTGTATTCAACTTAGACATACCATGGGCCTTACCACAGTCCCCTGCTAAAGCATACAGCTGCTTTTCTATGTCCTTTTTCTTGTTTTAAATTAAAACAATCTTTCTATTGTAATTGCTACATGTAATTTATAGGGCAAGTATAGACATAGGGAGAGGAAGCTGTTGCTGTTTTGGCGTGCTGTAGGGAAAGAACTTGAGCTCAAAGGGACTACTTCTATTTATATTTGAAATTCCAAATATAGTTTTGGGGGCTGTGGGGTAAAAAGAAAAGCAAAGAGACTGAGGAAGCGGTTCCTGAAAGGATAGACGGGCTCTTGCAGAGGAGGTGAGAGGAAGCCAAAAACTTACTCTGCTTCCTTCACCCTCTACTTGGCACTGTGAGTGTTTGCACATATTCTGGATCTCACAGAGTATGTTCTGTGTGCATGAGGCTGAAAGGCTTTATGAGGAGAAATGTAAGAAGCACCTGCCTACATCCTTCTCTGTGTGTGTTTGTAGCTGTGTCTTGCTGTCTAGAGGTTGGCTTTCTCCTCCCACTCAAATAAGACCTATCTCTGTTACTGTGGTGGAAACTCTGTGAAACTCAGTCTGTCTTCTGTTGTCATTTGCTAGACCCAGGTAGGATTGCCCTCGCCCTGGCTCCATGTTGTCCTTGAAGAACGTCCTTTACCTGCGTTGATATGACTTTTCTCTGTCATTCGCTTTGCGGAAGAGATACCTTGTCTTGATATTGCCAATGCCCCTCATATATCGACTCACAAGAGTGAGTCTGTGTTTTTCAGCTGTCATTATTATCCTCAAACAAACATTAAACACAGTCTGGCGGATAATCCGGTCCGCACATGGAATGAAATTTCAGAAAGCCCAGTTCAGAAAACCTGTTATTTGCCGCCATAGGATGGAGGGATCCTCATTTGGGATTCTTCCTCTCGTGGAAATCCTGCTCACGTTTCACCACCTGAGGCGCATGCCACCTCCAGGAAGCTAGATCTCTCAACTGCATGGGATTTTGACATTCCATGATTTTCCTTAGGTCATAGTATGGTACTTAGGGGGAATCTGTCTGCCCATGAGATCATAAGGTCCTGAGGACAATGCCTGGCCTTATTCGTTTTGCAGTCTCCCTCAGTACTTCACACGTGATGCTCACAACAGAGTGCTTTGGGATTTTTATTCCCGAAGCCTTCTAACACCTGGCTCTGCCACTTAGTCTTCTCACATTAATCGGAATTGGGGTTGGCTTTTGAATTTGAGGTAGAAAGTACTTTGGCAGATGCAAACGTGAAGAATGTAGGCAAAGGGACATCAAAAGAGATGTCAGTCACTATCATTTACTGAGATCTTACAGAATGCCATGAAAATGTAGTAGGAATTTATAAGACAGGAAAATAGAGAGTAAGGGAGCAAGTTGAAATGGGGACATTTAGGATAATTTAAAGATTGTAAAATATTTAGATTTATATAGCAGTTTGCTTTCAAGGAACTTAAAGGAATTACAGTAATATAGGCACAGGTCAATCTCTTGCTATAAATTTTATAGCAGAAACAACATAATGCCTGAAATCAAATGAGAATTCAGTTATTTGTGGGATGAAGACGTGATGTACTTGGAGCTTTGGAAGAAAGAGTGTTGATTAAAGAAGACCACTGGCCTGCCAGAGGATGGTAGAAAGCCAAGACTCATTTCTAGACCTTAGCCTTACTGAACTTAAGGAAGATACACGGAGGAGAGGGGTGGAAAACAGTGGTGAGAGTTAATCAGATTATGAATAGGGTGAAAAGATAGATATGATGTTAGTATAAATGCAAATTATTGGCCCCTGGCTGTAATCTGCTTAGTTACAGAGGCAGCACTGCTCCCCTCCCCAAAACTTGAATTTTAGATATGCTGTAATCTAACAAATCTGATAGGAGGAAGTTTTTTATAGTGATAAGAACACTTAAAATGAGACCCTCTTAATAAATGTTTAAGCATACAATACAGTGTTGCTAATTATAGCCACAGTGTTTTACAGCATATATATGGAACTTAATCATCTTGCATAACTGCTTTTTAAGACATGCCTCGGGCTGCCTTAAATCAAGGTAGCCATCCCTTCCGTCAGGCCTCTCACTGGAAAAAGAAACACTTTGAGTAAGTCACAGTGAGTAACCCTAAAATAAGACTGATAGTGTTCTTTTTCTCTGGATGTAATGCAGAGTGGGTACAAAAGTGTGTAGGGAAGTTGTATATATTGACAGAAAATTATAGTGAGAGTGGAGAAGGGAAACAGCCCAGCTTACCATCATTTGTTTGGTAAATATTTATCCAAAACTAACTACGTGTCAGTAAATATCCCTGTGGTGGGAAACACATTGGTACGTTTGGGGAATAATAAGGGCGATTTGGCTTAGAGCAGTAAAAAAAATGGGAGAACAGGATAGTAGGAAATAAGATCTGAAGGGTGGCCTGGGCCAGATCAGGAGGCAGTGAGCAGCTGGGTTTTATTCTAAGTGTGATGCCTGGACCCTGGAACCTTTGGAGCAGCATAACAGGATTTAGCCTTTACAAGCTCTGTCTGCCTGCTCCATGGAGAATGAAGTGTGGGAGGGCAGGCACAGAAGCAAGCCGGCTGGCGGGGAGGCTGCTGCGTTTGCTGAGGTGAGAGTTAATGATAACACACAGGATGGTGGCAGGGGAGGCGGCAAACGTGACTGGTTTAGGAAATGTTCTGATATACATAAGCTGACAAGACTTGCTGATAGATTTATTGCAGGGGAGACAGAGAGAGAAGTCAAAGATGGCTTCTGGGTTTTCAGACTTAGCAACTGAGTCAGTTAAAGAAGGAGCAGGCTCTGGAGGGGTGATTAAGGCTGCTGCTTTGGGCAGATGCTTAATAGACACCCAGTGGAAATGATGAGTAAGCTATTGGATATGAGCCTGGGATTCAGGGGGAGGTCAGGGCTGGATATATACCTTTAGTAGTCATTAGCAGAGAGATGGTATTTGCACGCAGGGTCTGGGTGAGACCATTAGGAAGAGTGTTGATAGAAGAGGAGATGGACCCCTGGACTGAGTCTCATGGCACTCTGGTAATTAAAAGCAGGAAGGAGAAAAGGAGCAAGCAAAGAAGGCTGAGAAGGAGAGGCTGCTGAAGAAGCAGAAACATTAGGAGGGTAGATGTCAAAAACAAGAACATGTCCAATGCTGCTCACAGGTTGAGAAAGGTGAAGCTGGAGAGGTGGCCACTGGGCGCGGCAAGATGAAGGTGCTGATAAACTGAAGTGCGTTGAGTGGAGAGTAAGAAGTGAGGAAACTGAAATAGCTATTTCAACTAGCTTTAGCTATAGAGAGAGCAGTAGATAGAAACAGGGAAACTTCACCTATTGTAACAGGAGGGAAGGTGGAATTTAAGGGCATGGATGCAGGTAAAGGTTGACTTGATTTTGAAAACAAGAAGTTGTTATTTTCACATTACAAGAAAAATGGAAAACAACTGTATTCTTCTCAAAAGCATTCATCACCATATTTGTTGCCTGATGAGATGTTAGATCACAGAAGAGTGGAAACTGCAATAGAGCTTGTGAATATTCACTTGGTGTAAATTTGTTTTCGTGCTTCACATTCATACACAAGTTGTTTCAATCAGTCATTTTAGTTTCAGAAAAGCTTTCTACTCAATTCTGTATAGAAAAGTAAATAATACAAGAACATTTTAAATTGCTGTTTGGCATCAACATGAAATAAAATTACGCTTTGATTACTCTCTTCTGTCCCACGAGTCTCTCTAGAAGTATAAAAATACAATAGTGGAATATTCAGTGATAACAGGTAATTCTACAAATGGTCATGCTTCTGAATTGTTATGTATTGCAGTAAGCATAAATAAATAATCAAAACCCAGCTTGCTCTGGTCAGTCTTCGCAATATTCAGAATTTTAATGCTGTGTTTGCCTCTGCTTTGCTGATAACAGTGGGCTAGGAATTTAGCTATTCGGTGACCAGTCAAATATATAAAATTGTTGACAAGGGACCAGTATTTTAATAGCTCAGTGTCCTCTTAATGAAGCGGTGTTAATACATTTTCTTCTAATTTCGGTATCATAGTAAAATATATGTAACATGAAATTTACAATGCTAACCAATTTAAATGAAGAGTTAAGTGGTATTAAAGACATTCATACTGTTGTGCAACCAACACCACCATCCACATCCAGAACTCTTTTCATAATAATGTGGAATGTTTCCTGAATTTCCTGTATGACATCGTTGAGCAGGTGTCACGCTAATCTTCTCTGTATTGTTCCAATTTTAGTATATGTGCTGCTGAAGTGAGCACTGGTACACATTTTAATGAAAACACTTATTTACATAAAGAAGAAAAAATGATAGAGACTGTGAGTCTGAAAGACAAGCAAGATCCGTTTAATGACTATTATAAAAAAAGGGCTTTGATCAATTCTGTAATGCTCCCTATCAGAGTATTGAGGCATGGAAGGTGAGTAAAATACCTTCTGATTCTACACGCAGAGACAGAATATAGGGATAGGTTATCTGATCCAAAATGATCATGGCTGTATTTTCCTAATTTATCTGGTTGAAAATGAAACAACTGAAAAGTGATTAAATCTAGATTAAATGCGCTCTTAATATATTCCAGGCACTATGCTAAATAATGCACAATGCATTGTCCAGCTTAATTCAAAAAGAATGCAATGAGGTAATTCCCTTATTTTCATTTTAAAGATAGTAAAACTAAGATTCAGAAATAGTAGTATAATTAACTACACATGGTCTTACAACCACTAAGCTATGGGTGAAAGACATGGCTCTGGGTCAGCCTGCCCATATAGCCCTTGCTCTTAATCTCTGAGATCTGCTGTGTCTAAGACCACATCTGCCCCCCACTTTTTCAATTTATGGCCTTAGACAGCCTCCACAAACACATCCTGTTTTTATGAACACATCCTGTTCTTATGAACACATTAGTTTTGCTTGTGCAGTCATTTATATGCTGAACAATGATACTTACCTCACCCAAGTTTTGAGTTGAACTCTCACTATTATCTCTAAATGTTTTACAAGCGAACGTTTTCTCAATAGCTACACTCAAGATTTGTGGTTGGGAGGACTGAGAAAGATTTCGTCAATATTCTCTGGTGCAGTTTCTCTGTATTCATGCTCATAATTTGCTGACTTCTGGAATGATGGCTTTGAAATTAGAATATCTCTTGAAATAAAACTGCTGTGGCAGAAGACACCATTTAGAATTCCATTCCAGCCCTGATGGACAAACATTCTTGCGTCTACATTTTGATCCCAACACCTGTTATGCACTAAGAGCTATATCTATTTCCAGAATTTTCCCTAGTGGAGCTTTATTATCACCCATTCAGGAAGCCCTTAAATATCTGTCAGCCGTTGGTGAGGTTTCTGCTTGTTTTATTTAGACTTTGTTTGTGGGCTTTCCTCACACAGTGCTCCCACTCCTGTTATATTTTTTAAATTTATTTTTTATTTTATTTATTTTTGGCTGTGTTTGGTCTTCGTTGCTGCGCGTGGGCTTTCTCTAGTTGTGGCGAGCGGGGGCTACTCTTCGTTGCGGTGCGCGGGTTTCTCATTGCAGTGGCTTCTCTTGTTGTGGAGCATGGGCTCTAGGCGTGCGGGCTTCAGTAGTTGTGGCTCGCAGGCTCAGTAGTTGTGGCTTGCAGCGTCTAGAGCTCAGGCTCAGTAGTTGTGGCACACGGGCTTAGTTGCTCTGCGGCACGTGGGATCTTCTCGGACCAGGGCTCGAGTCCGTGTCCCCTGCGTCGGCAGGCAGATTCTTAACCACTGCGCCACCAGGGAAGCCCTCCACTCCTGTTATTTACGAGCAGCTCTCTGTTGTGGAAAGAGCATGGTTTTAGAAGACACCCCTGACCCTGGTTTGACTTTGACTCCTCCACTTATTGTACATAATGCACAATTACGTTCAACTATTTTTGATTCCTAAGATTACAGACATAATTTTAGATTTACTTATGATCAAGTAAAGATTTATACAGTTGAGTGAAAAAATACTTCATGTTTGTTGGGGGGGGGCGGTAGAGGGGATTGGTAAAGGGCTTTAATTTTACCCCAACCAATCTAAGTGGTAAAAGAAGCTGGTCTGGGTGAGCTCCATGTTCCTCTCATGTGTCCTTCCTTCCCACACTCCTGTTCTCTTACCTGAGCTTCCCCCAGCAGACCTGACCAGCCATAGGCACCAGCCCATAGTTCAGGATAGATGCACGTGGGCAGGAGGGTAGAAGTAGGGGATGACTTTCCTAATCCCTTTTCTTTACTCTCCTCCTTCCAACCTGGATTCTGTGCTGCTGGAAAATGTATCCCAGCACTGAGGCCCTCAGACAACTGTACCGTTTCAGAAGCCAGGCTGGCTTTTCTCTTCATTTACAATTTTGTAAATTCTGAGAGAATTGTTTTTTATTTATTTAAGAAAATGTGGTATATACATACAATGGAGTACTATTTGGCCTTAAAAAAGAAGGAAATTCTGCAATATGCTATCACATGGATGAATCTTGAGGACATTATGCTAAGTGAAATAAGCCAATCACAGAAAGACAAATACTGCATGAATCCACTTATATAAAGTAAGCCAAATTCATAGAACCAAAGAGTGGAATGGTGGTTGCCAGGGGCTGGTGGGAGGAGGGAATGGGGAGTTACTAATCAATGGGCATAAAGTTTCAGTTATGCAAGATGAATAAGTTCTAGAGAGCTGCTGTACAATGTTGCACCTGTAGACAACAAATGCTGTATTATACACTTATCAATTTGTTAAGAGGCTAGTCCTCATGTTCAGTGTTCTTGCCACAATAAAATAAAATTAAAGAAAAACATAGCTGCTTTTTAAATCTAGCTTTCCAGGGGAGAAGGCTAGATTGCACTTGAGTTCTGCTTAAACTTCCAAAATGCATCTGGGCTCTCTAATCTGGCAAGTTTTTATCCCCACCATGTAATTTAACAGTGTGGAGCGAAGAGCTGCCTTTCTGGGCCTTGCTGTGCTCTTTTAGATTATGTTACCCAGAAAAAAAATCCAGACCGAGTACCATAAACAAAATACATCTTAACATCAGGGCTATTGCTTAAATGAATAAACTTTTGAATGCGTAAAGATATATGATATTTCGCATGTTATCATTTAGGAGATGAAATACTACTTTGAAGTTTGAGTTTCCTTTCCCCCCCAACTTTCACTTACTTTCTGAAGTTTGTGCCAAATATAATTCTTGATAAAGCGGACACTGTTTCTTCAACGTGAGCAATTCTCAATGTTTTCAGCTTCTAATTTTGTTGCCTCAATTTTAATTGTAATTTGTGTTTTCTGAGCCAGAATTGTTTCAAATGAGCACAAAAGTTTCCATTGTTCTGTGTCTTACAATATGAGCATGCCTGAGTTGCAGTCATTAAAAGCCTCACATGGGTCGTTTTTGTTATTGTTCCCCTGGGCCCCCTCCACCCCGACTTTTTTTTTTACATGAGTGAGCCAAGAAGAAGCAACTATTTTAACAATTTATTTAAATAGAAAATGAGTGACTATGTGTCTCTTAGAAAGATGGTCATCAGATGTCTTTTTAAATTCTGACTGCTACAAGTAAATTTAGCCACAGTGCATTGCTTTCTGAATGCTTCCAGAATGGAACACTGTGCTTTGATTGTTGCTTCGGGAGTCTCATTAAGACTCTAAAAGGTCAAAGGAGTAAGGACTGGAGCAAAATATGTTCACTTACAATACACACAGCACAATCCAAATGCAGAGATCAGCTACATGCACGATGTGTTTCTACCAGAGTATTCGTACAATAGAGAACCCTGTTCTTGCCTAAATGGTTGCATTTATTCTACCAATATCTACATTGTTGTTACTAGTGGAGAAATATTTCAGATTGCCAATTGTTTGCTTCATAAACTAATTTCTGAACAGAGGATGATGTTGGAATCAGATATTTTTGCCATAAAATGAAATCGCTATCTCCATAGGTTTTCCTGTCCTAAGCGATGGACATTTTTCATAAAGCCTGTGCTCTAACACACACTTTAAAAATTTCATGAGGTGAAGACAGAATGCAATGATTTTGGCCCCTGGAAAATTGCCCTTGAAGGAGGACATCAGATATTGACAAAGAATACATTAAGAATACAAACTAACTTAAAACTCAGTTTTCCCAGCAGAGTCTGCTCCAGCTTGAAATTTAATTATCTCAGGTACATTTCAGTAATTTGTTTCTGCTGGTAATTGGAGATTATTTTCATGCGAATGTGATGATACCCTATAGAGGAATCGGTGGGAGTTTTCCTTTAATTTGAATTTAGCCTTTAATGTTTTCCTTCTCTAACATATTAAGAGGATAGCATAATTTTAAACACCTTGCTACTTGGTTTCCCACATTCCATATTTTAGCTTTTATTTGCTTTGGCTCTTGAATATCTCAAAAATTATAATGAAGTAACCTCAGAAGTTTCCTTTTTGTGTCCATAATTGATTGCTATAGTACTTAATATTCTTATAAGGATTAAGAGCTACCCTATTTCAGGGAGTGGTCCAGGTGCTAACAGTTCAACAGTGAAATACAGATAAAAATCTCTGCCTATATGGGCCTTTCATTTTCGTACGTATGTCTATACCCAAGTTTATCCTTTTTACCTCAACCTCCAGTAAAAATTTCAAAAATTTTCACCAATCTTAGAATTTTAAAGATTGCATAACTTTTTGAAGAAATCACTATGAATTATTTTCAATCTGAGGATACAGTGTTCATGGTGCTCCTTGGAGGTGAGGACTAAATCAATGCTATTTAACGTTTTTATTAATGAATAAGATCAATGATTTTTAAATTGTGTCCTTTGGAGCGCCAATGTCAGAATCCCTTCAGCTGGTGGTCACAGTTCCTGAGATCCACTTCACAGATCCTGATTCAGAGTAACAAGGTGCAAATCAGGAATCTGCATTCTTAAGTAGCAGTCTAAGTGATCCCTACACATGCTGAAGTCTAAGAATCAATTACTAATTTAGACAAAGAGCTGAAGAAAGTGAATCTTAAATTAGAAAATGACCACAAGCAATTGGACAAAAAGGCTTGAGCCTTGTGTATTCTCAGTACATAAAGTGGTGCGAAAGGGCAAAAAAGTTATTTTCTGAGGAACTGGCACCAGAATTTCTCCTAGAGAGAAGACTGTTTCTTGTTAAGGAAATACTTTGATGTCTGCTTGGAGAGAGAAAATAAGCCTATGAGAATAAATGTCACCGAGGCACAAAGAGAAAACAAATTCGAAACAAGATTGGAGGTGCTGGGGAGGGGAGACTGAAGAGAGAAACAGAGAACCACACATCTTGGGGAGAGGCTGGCCACTAGTGGAAATGGCCTAAAAGGTGTCTAAGACTGAATTTTTAGGCATTTGTGTGGTTGTGATATAAACTCCTTTTTTCTTCCTGAATACTCACTGATGGCTGCTACACACACAAGAGCATGACATGAGTGGTTTTCATGGGAATCAAATTAAATGGGTGGAGATCTGTGTTGAGATTAAAGAAGAGCAGTGAGGATGGAGGAATACCTAGCCACCAGAAGTTGAGCAGAAAATGGAGGATTAAGAAGGGAGAACTCAGAGCCAGAGAGCTGGGAGAAATGGCAGAGACTTTTCAGAAATTCAGAGGGAGACAATCATCTTCCCATTGAACGAGGAGTTGGGGGTTCAAGCTAATTGTATACAGATCTTGAGGGGTAGGATGATCCAAGTGGACACTGGGCATTATGTTTAGTTACTTTTTTATGGATTATGCCTTATCTTTTCATCTAGGTTTTGAGTTTCTAGTTAGAGGGGTATTCTTGTCTTTTTTTAATTATTAATCACTTTTCTGCACGGTATATTTTGCACACTGTAGGCTGCCACACGCTTATTGAAAGTTTTTTGTGCTAGAGTGAAAAGTGTAGTGGATTGTGAATGAAAAGTGTCCTAGATTTATGATCTTTAGGTTATTCCCTTGTGGACCTTTTAAGTTCTGGGTCCTTGAGTCTTATAGACACTTGTAGAAAATAACTTGTCTATGCCTTTATTCCTAGAATGTCTGAGTTACTTGATATTTACTATTTCAGTGGAATGAAATGGTCATTCCTGTAAAATAACATCTATAAACTACTTTTCTATGTTAAAATATATGATAGATTAATTTCCTAAAGTTAGTTTAATTTCCCAGCAAGTATTTCAGACCTTATACATACTCTAAAGCCTTATGATTATTTTAACTTGGTGAGTTAAATATTTGTGGCTAAGCTCATTACATTTTTAATGCTGGAAGTACATTTATTTTCCTATGAGGATTCTAACTATTTAGAGTAATTATACTTGGCATCTAGAATTCTGTTGGAGGATGCATTAAAAAATACTACTTGACACTTCTATGGGTAAAGAAATCAAAGCATAAGTAAGTAGGTAAAGCACAGAATGGCATTTTATCTTTGGAATTCTGGTCATAACTCTAACAGTAATTTCCATGGTGTGAGAAATTCCCTTTAAATCTTTTCATCTGCAAGAGAGCTTTTCTGTTGAACTTACATATGTTAGTTTACAACAAAGACTTGAAATAAGTTACAGTCATTCCTCAGTATCCCCAGTGGATTGGTTCTAGGACCCCTAGAGATACCAAAATCTGCAGATGCTCAAGTCCCTCATAGAAAATGGCACAGTATCTCCATATAACCCACACACATCCTCCCGTATACTTTTATCATCTCCAGATTACGTAGAATACCTGACACAATGTAAATGCTATGTAAATAGTTGCAAATAAATGTAAAGGTTATGTAAATAGTTGCTGAGCATGTGGCAAATTCAACTTTTGCTTTTTGGAACGTTCTGGATTTTTTTTTTCTTAAATATTATTGGTCTGTGTTTGGTTGAATCCGAGGATGTGGAAGCCATGGATACCAAGAACAAACTGTATATGCAAATAAGTCAGTGAGAATATATTTATGTTGTGCTTTTATAACCAACCACCTTGTGTGGCAGGCAATACTATTTCCACTTTATACTCGAGTGTGGCAGGCAGTCACCCATTGGAGGGTGACCTCCAATGAGCCACAGTTCTCTCCTGATTATTTGAGTGTGGGCTGGACCTAGTGACTTATTTCTAAAGAACAGAATATGGAAAAAGTGATGGGATATTTTTCAAGATCAGGTTACAAAGAAAAGGTAGCTGCCGTTTTCCATTTCCTTTCTTTCTCATAGGCTTGCTCTGAAGGAAAGCAGCTGCTGTGTTGTGAGCTGCCCTATGGAGAGGTCCATGTGTTAAGGAACTAATATCAACAGTCAATGGCCAATGAGGACCTGAGGCCTGCCAACGGCCATATAGGTGGTTTGGAAGTATATCCAGTAGAGCCTTGATGTAACTAGACCTACGCTTTGATTATAGCTTTGAGAGAAAGCGTGAGCCAGAGGCACCAGCAAAACTGCATTTGGATTCCTGACCCAGAGAAAAATAGATAATAAATATTCATTTTTTTAAGCAGCTACATTTTTGGGTAAATTGTTGTCTTAGTCCATTCAGGCTGGTATCACATAGTACCACAAACTGGGTAGCTTATGAACAACAAAACTTTATTTCTCACAGTTTTGGAGGCTGGGAAGTCCAAGATCCAGGTGCCAGAAGATTTGGTGTCTGGTGAGACTCACTTCCTGGTTCATAAGGCATCTTATTGTATCCTCACATGGTGAAAGGGACAAGAGAGCTATCTGGTGTCTCTCTCATTAGGGCACTAATCCCATTTATGATGGTTCTGCCCTCATGACCTAATCACCTTCCAAAGACCCCACTTCCTCATACTGTTACCTTTGGGGTTTATGACTTCAACATATGAGTTTGGGGAAGACATAAACATTTAGTCTATAGCCCTTGTTATACAGCAATAGATAAACTATACATGAGGAAATTGAATCCCAGAAAGGTCATATGATTTGAACAATGTATCAGATGTAAAGAATTGAAAACGCAAGGGTTTTCTGACCACTTGGTCAGAGAAGGGCACTGAGGAGGTGGCATTAAACAGATACCTAAACGAACTGAGCCAAGTGGACATTTGGGGAATAAGTGTGCAGGCAGAGAGACAGGCAAGGGCAAATGCTTTGTCATGAGAACACTGGATCAGCATCAAGGCCAATGTGGATACAGAAGAGCAAACTAGAGAAAGATACAGGGGATGAAGTCAACGAGATAGGCAGAGGCCAGATTATGCAGAGCTTCCCGGCCATGGTAACGACTTTGGATTTTGTTCTAATTCTAGGGGGAAGACATTAGGGTATTTTAAACAGAGAAGTGATATGATTTGATGCACTTGTTAATAGTTGTGGAGAATGGAAAGAGAAACAACAGGAGGAGTAAAGACCCAGTAAAAAGATTTCTTGAGGCAGATAACTTGCCTGGATGAGCGTTAATGATTACTTGGACTAGAGGTAGGAGTGAAATGGTAGTAAATGGTAGATTGAATGCTTGGAAATTGAAGTAGTTTTTATTTCTGGTTGCTTCTATGGACATTTTTGTCAAAGAGCTTGCATTTTTGGAAGGGAGGTTTAATTGTGACGAGAATGCAATCTAGGTTTTTGACTACTGGAACTTAATGGTTTTGAAATTATGGCTGTGCTCTGCTTTAACCAAATTAGATGAGCAGTCTTGACTGAAGGCACTCAGACATTGGAGAAGACTTAGAGTCAAGGTCTGTATAAAGGCATGATACAGGTTTGGCATTCCCCTTAGATTTTGAGCGGGTGACCATTGAGTGTTGGAAAGAGCCAACACTTATTTCTTTGCTTTTGCACTACACAAACTGAAGTTAGTTTTTGTTTTCCTCTCATTATCCTTTTGACCAGCTTTCCTGGGAGATCCCAGAGAACTCTCCTAACAGTTCACATTTTATAAGTGCTCTTTTTCTAAGAATGGGTATGTATATATATGTACACACACACAAACACATACAAGGGAGAGATGGCACAATTTATTTTTGATTTTGTTGTGTATGAGAACACACATTCCTAAATAATATGGAGAGATTGTCTACGTTTGGATGTTGGTTGAGATCCCCAGGGATCTGAACACTGGCACTTTTATTTTGAAAGGTCCTATTGCTGCCTCATCAGCATTATCCTCCCATTTTCTTCTCAAAGGTGAATTGGGGTCTTTCATTCTTTACATCTATCCCACTAGGGGGACTAGAGTTGAACACGGTTCAGGAGAGCTCTTTGTATACTTGATTTCTTCACAAGCTTTGTTTTGGAAAAAAAAAAAAAGGTAAAACTCATCTGGTGATTTTGAGTCTTTTCATTTTAGAGCAAGAAATTATGTGGTAACATTTCAGTAAGTGACACTGAAATATATTTCCCTTTTGATAAGTGTAACTGCCTTTTTCAGATTTCAGAAATAAGGTCTCATATGTATTCAATATAAATGATATGAAACATTCATTTGTCTGTGGGGTGTGTGTCAGATTTAAAGTAAAACATCTTAAAACCCACAGGTCAATTTCCTCAATAATAAATTCATGTAACTATGAATTTTAAAATAAATACATTCTTGGGGAATAAAATAAATGATATTTGAGAAGTTACTGATTATTTATTGAAGGCATTGTTTATGTTAAATGCTTTATGCTAAGTGAAATAAGTCAGACAGAGACAAATACTGTATAATAGCACTTATATGTGGAATCTCAAAAATACAACAAACTAGTGAAAATAACGGAAAAGAAGTAGGCTCACAGATATAGAGAACAGGCCAGTGGTTACCAGTGGGGTGGGGAGGGGCAATTTAGAGGTGGGGGAGCAGAAGGTACAAGGATGTATTGCACAACACGGGGAATACAGCCAATATTTTGTAATAATTACAAATGGAAAGTAACCTTTAAAAATTACATTAAAAACGCAGTTTAAGCAGTATTTTCCCAGCATTTTATCAACTAGGATCTCTCACCCTATCCACCATTCCTTGATCATCTACTACATTTAATCCACCCCAAATGAATAATGGTCCTGCAAGCAGTTGGTTGAATCTACCTACAGAACAGGCATTTCACACAGAAAACATATGTTATTTTACGTCTCTCAGATTGGAGAAATGTTATATCATGATGGAAATTGGAATAATTCCAGCTTCAGAAGTGTCCTCTAGAATTCCCAAATGTCACAAATTTCCATTTCAGAGTGGTGGTATCATAATTTAAAAACTGCTAGGGAATTAAAAAAGGGCTAAACAACCATTAGGTTGGGTGTTAATATGTAGATGTATGTTTTTTGTGCTTTTCCCCATTATACAAAAGCAAAGGTTTTTCATTATGCTAGCATAGTTAATTTATTATTTTCAAGCTAGTGCCTAAACTTCTGGAACACAGAAATTAATGGGCTCTTGGAAACCCTCTCTGAATTGTCCTAAAGTCAATGGTGGTTCTTCCCATCTGTCATCTTAATTTGTAGTATGTCTCCCAGATGCATTAAAACAAAGATATACACTAAACTTCCTTGCATTCCCATTGGCACTAAGTACAAAAATAAGAGTTGTCATAAATCAATTATTTACAAGAAAACTCCCAAACTTGCCAAACTGGAAGCCCTGATTTAAAATAAACTGGGATGTCACTCACTTTGTCAACCAATTCTTTCAGACTGCAAATGACATATTTATTTATAGAGCTATTTAGATAATAATGGAAGAAGGTTTAGTAGCTTATTTTCTAAACTAGCAACCAATGTTAACTCCATGAGTTTGATGACTGCTTATAAAATGATCTGTTTGCATCTGTTTTCTGTTGAAATAATTAAAACTGGAAATGACGAAAATATGTTAATATTTAACATTACACTTGTTTTGGGTCATATTCTGAGAGAAGATTATTTTTTGATCCAGAACTATGGCCTTCAAAGTAATTGAGAATGAATTAATTCATGACTCCCATAGTTCTTTCCATGATAAAAGGGTAAAGGAAAATTTGGGTAAGTAATTTTAGCATTTTATGTTGTCTCATGTTGGAACTGAGCCCAGTTTAGCCTGGGGAGAATCCAAGTCACAGTTGAAAGGAAACCAAGTTTGCAGTCAAAAAACAGTACTACATACAGCAAGTCCAAAGAATGAGGCAAGCTCAAGAATGGGGGGAAAGAAATGAAGTCGGAAAGCTGGAGAAAAAGGCAGCTAGAATGTAGTTTAAGGAATTGGTCCAGGACAGAGGTTTATAACTAAGGTCAGCCATTTTCAGATAGTGCCAGCATTATCCTGCAGCAATGGTGCACGTCAAAGTAAGAGTGGAATTTATAGGAACTGTAAGAGCAAGACACAGACCTCCACTATCCCCACTCCTTACCCAAAATTGCTGTAGTTCCTTCAGTATTTATTGTTTCCTGGTACAGGATAGCTAAAAATTTGGGTGACAGGATAGCTAAAAAGTCAGGTTTCCCTGATTTTGTCCTAGTCAAAGCCTACCTTTTGGTATAGTTATGAAAAACACCCCCTTTCACTTTTCAGAGTTTCCTAGTTTGGATGATAAAGTTTATGGTCATTCTGGCAAAGGCCCAAGATGAGAAGGTATGAGCACCTTAATCCTTTGTGGATTATTATCTTATTATTATTACTATTTTTTAAATTTAAATTAAAAAAATTTTTTTAACATCTTTATTTGAGTAAAATTGCTTTACATTGTTGTGTTAGTTTCTGCTGTATAAAAAAGTGAATCAGCTATATGTATACATATATCCCCATATCCCCTCCCTCTTGCATCTCCCTCCCCACCCTCCCTATCCCAGCCCTCTAGGTGGTCACAAAGCACCGAGCTGATCTCCCTGTGCTATGGGGTTGCTTCACTAGCTATCTGTTTTACATTTGGTAGTGTGTTTATGTCCATGCCACTCTCTCACTTCCCAGTTTACCCTTCCCCCTCCCCATGTCCTTAAGTCTATTCTCTATGTCTGCATCTTTATTCCTGTTATTATTACTATTTACCCACAAATCCTGCTGAAATCCACATAGGAAAAGATTTGTTGATTATTCCTTCTTTGGGAGATGGCAAAGTGTATGGGAAGGGATGAGACTGTATTCCTGGAGAATTTTTTTTTAAAAATTAGAGAAATTTGGTTCTAAAGTGTTCAGGACATCAAAGATCCACAGACCATGAGGGTAAATTTAAGAAAATTGATAGAAAGTTAAATTACTTACCTCCATTTCATTAGGGGCTTTTCCTGAGGTTCTACCTTTTCTTTTGTTTGGAACATAGTCTTCGATTTCTTCGTTTTGCTTGACTCTGTGTTGATGTCTATGCATTAGATAAACAGACCCCTCTCCCAGTTTTTTTGTTTTTTTTTTTTTTTTTTTTTGCGGTACGCGGGCCTCTCACTGTTGTGGCCTCTCCCTCTGCGGAGCACAGGCTCCAGACGCGCAGGCTCAGCGGCCATGGCTCACGGGCCCAGCCGCTCCGCGGCATGTGGCATCTTCCCGGACCGGGGCACGAACCTGTGTCGCCTGCCTTGGCAGGCGGACTCTCAACCACTGCGCCCCCCCCCCCCCAGTCTTAAAGGAGACGCCTTGGGTAGGAGATGAGCATCATTGTTCAACCCTGCCCTGGCTCTTGGTTGTCCCTCAAACCTTTGTGACCGTCCAAGTGGCCTATTTTAGTTTTAGGGGCTCCCAGTAGTTGAGGGTTTTCCTAGAACTATCAGTGTCCCAAAGGGAAGGATCTCAGGCAGCACCGAGATTCAGGCAGATTGGAAGCCAGACCCTCAGGCAGCAGCTTTGAAAATATGCAAATATGTCCTGTGGGACCCTGGCTTAAGTCCCGTCGGCCACGGAGTCAGTGATCCAGAGGTGTCCCCTGGGTGGCAGCTGCAAGAACCAGGGCACCAGATGCACTTAAAAGCGTCCCTCCAGGAGACTGGCGCTCAGGAGCACTGCAGAGGGAGAGTGTGAAGATGGGGTGCATCCGCTGGGGTGGAGGTGAGGCGGAGGGTATAGATGGCGTGGCCAGGAAGGAGGAGAGAGAGAAAGATGGCGCCGGGCAAAAAGCACGCCAAGACGGCGCCTGCCAGCTGGAGATGGACAGAAGGAGAGTGCATAGCTAGCATCTGCAGGAAAAAGAAGAAAAAAGAAAAGACAAGAAAACTTTAGCGTTAATATATATATATATATATTATAGTGTCTGGGGCTAGAGCGAGGCACAGGGAGAGTGTGAAGACGGTGCCCGCCAGCCAGCAGGCTCCAGATGTGTGCTAAATTAGATGACTGCCCCTCCTGCCAACAGCTTTAAGATAAGCAGATGAGCTTCATTTACAGAAGTCTGGGCCCTCTCCATCCTATGCGTCCACCATGAGCCCTGGAGCTGGTGAGTCCAAGCGCTGGAGCCCTTTAAGGCTGTTTCTTAGACCGTTTTATTTTAACCTTTTGGGTAATGTGGACCGAGCCCTGGAGGTTTTTAAAGCTAGATGTTTTAGGAACTTGGCAGTCAGGGGCTGGTCTTAAAAGTTGGGGTCTCCAATGTGGGCGTCATACCCTACGCTCCTCAGGGAGAAGCTCTGGGGTTTGAGTTCTCTCCCGATGGCGCATCGCTCTGCCCCAGGGTGGGGTTTATGGGGAGATGTGCCCCAGGCTCCCCTACCTTCTTCCACGTGGGACTTAATTCTCTCATTCACCTGATGCATAGCATTTGCTCAGAGATGAGGTTTATTTCAGAGGAAGTTGTTTCATACTTAGCTGCAGATTCGGTGTGCCCATGGAGGGAGGCGAGCCCAGAACGCTTCGATGTCTGCCTTGACCCAGAACTCATTGGTATAAAGAAATACTGACAAGCCTGGTAATTTTAAAAGGTTTAATGGAATCTTAGGGTCGCATAAAATGTAGCACAGGCCATAAATGAATCGTTAATTAAGATGAACAAGGAATGGTAAAGTTAATATTAGAATGGGGCCCTTTATTTCACGTAAGATGTTCTTTATTCAAGGGCTATTATGACAGAAACACAGTTAACACTTAGATCTTGAAAAAAGGAGAATTCTTTAGGCTTAAAAGTAAATAGGAAAATAAAACATTCATGGGAATTTGAATTTGGAGATGGAAATTAATTTATCACTTCTCATTTTACTATTCAGTGTGGTGTGTGTGTTCTAGGGGATAAGACCTTACTCATGAAAGTTGGTAAACTATTCAACTGAATGGGGCTTCATGTGGGAACCTTGACAACAGAGGCATACGGGAGTCACTTGATCACTTGGGTATTTAGTAATGCAGTTAATGCCGTTCATTGTGTGATCATTTCTGTAATGAGAAGGTGAAAGTTGATTAGTAAGTGGAACTGATTTGGAAGGAATTTATTAAAAGTTTGTGCATGACTAAGTGTTAAATAGAACAGTTAAGTTCTACAACCAATGTTTTCATGAAAAATTTGAGATTATTTTTTCTAAAAATGAATCGACTCTCTTGTCCCTGGTTTTCGCTAATCTAATTTCTCCTCAATATCAAGATAAAATGGTTCATACATACTCTTTCACTTTCTCGCTTCCCATTTCCTATTCAACCCACTACAGTCTGGCCTTGTGCCTGTTTACAGATATTCAGAAACTGCTCTCAGAGTCATTGTGACCTGCAGTCATATATTGGACTTCTCGATCGCATTTGACTTGGGGATCATTTTCTCCTTGAAATTCTGTGTTCCCTACGTGTCCTGACACCACCTTCTCGCAGTTCTTTATGACCAGTTCTAGTATAATTATGTGCTGCATTTTACGATGGAAGTATGAACAAGCAACAGATAATTCTGGCTCAATCTCTTGTTTTCCTTCTTATTTGTTAATTTTAGTAGTTGGGCCAGGACATCTCAGCATCACAAACAAGAAAGCACTTCCTACACAAAGTGAATATCTAAATGTTTTGAGGACCTTATTTCTTATTTTCATTCATTTTACATATTAATGTTATACATAATATAATATTCATTTGATAAAACATTGCTGCCAACCTTGAAGCAGTTTCTGTTGACTCCCTGTCTTTACCTGAGTTGCAACTCCTGTCTTATCTTTGTCGCTGCCTTTTGACTTTCCTCCTTTGTGGGTGTTGATACAAAGATGGAAAAGTCATGCATTTCCTTTTGTGTGGATGACATGCCCAATCCACTACTGTCTCCTCTTCTGCTACTGGTACTGGCTCCATCCTGTTGCCTTTCCTACCAATGTTCTGCTTAAAGAGTAGTTTTTTCACTCAAAGGGGAAATTTCTCTTGAAAATATGACACCCCAATTCAATCAACACTAGAGAATTGGTTTCTACATGAGGATAGCTCATTTAACCCCCAAATGGTAACCTTCTCTTTGATGATTACAGTGTCTTGGATGAGACCTGCACATAGTGGGTGTTCAGTGAACTCCTAATACTCTTTTCAGGTACTCTAGGGATTATTCCCAGTGGAGGATAAATATGAGGGAGATGATTCTGTATCATTCTTTAAGATTCATCCAGTGTGGGATGTTTGTCCACTGATTTATCCCTGACTTTAGGGGAATACCCTGCTATTCCAGGTGTTAGAATAGTCTTCTTTGCAAATGAAAATCTTCAGGACAGAGATTGGACACAGTCAAATGCTCTTTCCATGATGGCTCCTGAAAAAAAAATCTATGTAGGAAAATTTTATTATCTTTATTTTATAGACAAGGAACTTCAACTGAGAGATTGTGATCCTTCTGAGGTTATTTCGCTTACACCTGCATAACTGAGACCCAGCTCAAGAGATCTGAGTCCAACTTCTGTCTACATTTCCTCCGGATTGTGTAATTTTGTTGCAATAATGTATTTTTGGAGTTATGCCTAAATCTTAAAAGAATTACTTCCAATTTTAAACATTTCTGAGTTTTAATATTCTGTAATTGAAGTTAGTTCAATATAAACAAATCTATAAACTAGAAACTCTGTATTTCAAATCTATTAAAAAGAAAAATGAAATACAATCAGCTCAATTAGTTTATCTGGTGGTCTCTAGCTAAGGAAGCATAAGCCCGTATAATAAATCCCTCCAGCAATCTGGGAATTTAGTTCAACATAAATGGTTAAATTATTATATTATTTCCTGAATGTGTCTTTCATTTTTTGAGTATTGTATTAAACCATAAATAAATTATATTAAATCTGGGGAAACAATTAGAAAAATATAAATATAAATTAATGGGAGCTTTTATGATGAATAAATGAGGAAAAAGAGTTAAACTTGAAGATAGCAGAAAGGAGTAATACCAAGTATCTATGAATAAATAAAGGTAGATCCTACGGAGAACATGGGTCAATTTTATGATTATTCGTCTTAAAATAAGGTATTAATCAACTTAACATTCTAGACAGAAAAATAATTTCTTCAAGTTTTGATATGAAAACCTCATCATTTTAAGAAGGTTTGAGTGACAGAATAAGCTTTTAGAGAAGAGAAGGAAATCCTATAATGTAAAATCCTTGAAGTCAGGTTAATGGGTGGATTAATACTCATGACATAAATCCTATAATGCAAGAGAGTGGCTTAGCTAGCTGACTTGCTGGGAACATTGCTGATTCAAATTATATTCATCTGCTTGGAAATCATACTTTGGGGGGTCTGGGTATCTGGAAATATATTAATTTTAGCTTTTTCAAGTCAAAAGGTGTTCCAGAAACTCATCAAGTCACTCAGGCAATGGATGGAAAAATCTTCATCCTGATTTTTAAAAAATTCTCAAACTGTATATACCTCAATTTAATTTTCACCTTGATTTAAATTGTAGGGACTTATGCAGTATCATTTTAAATTTTGTCAGTGTCTTCTGAGTAATAACTAAAGGGTGGTTTTCTTGTTTGCTAATGATTTTACTTTCTTTTTTTGGGGGGGGCCACAGTTCCCTATTTCTTATGTGAGATACCTATTTCAAAGAAACATCAGAAATGTGGTTTGTAAAATACAGATATACCTTTCTTGCTGCAAAAGGCAAATTCCTGAAAGAATGCATATAAACTCAGTTCTGGTTTCAAATGGCTTCTTGGCTAGCATTTTCTCACATTTCTACCAAAATACGAAATCAAAGAAAAAGAAGAAACTAAAGCTTTGTAGATTTGACCTTGGAGTCATGTAGTTAAAGAACACACAAACAAACCAATAGTTTCAAACTTACAAGAATGCTGTAAAGGTAATACAAAGAACACAAATATATCCTTTTTTTTTTCTTTTTAATTAGACATGTGTTTAATTTTATTTTTTATTAGATACTGCCAGTATCTAATACTGCCATTTTACATCCACACTAGCAATATAAAGGCATTTTATTTGCTCCACATTCTTGCTGGCTTTTGGTATTATCAGTCTTTTAAATTTTGGCTCATTGTGGTTCTAATTTGCATTTCTCTAATAAGTAAATCTTTGAGCAACTTTCCATTGCTTACTGTCCATTTGAATATCTTCTAAAGTATCTATTTAAATCTTTGTTCCATTAAAGATGTTTTAGTCTTTTATTAATTTATTTGTAGGAGTTGTTTATAATGTAGATGAGTCCTTTGACAGATACCTATGTTGTGAGTATTTTCTCCCCGTCTGTGATTTGCCTTTATACTTGCTTTTTTAAAATTTTTATTTTATATTGGAATATAGTTGATTAACAATGTCATGTTAATTTCAGGTGTACAGAAAAGTGATTCAGTTACACATATACATGTATCTATTCTTTTTCAAATTCTTTTCCCGTTTAAGTTATTACAGAATATTGAGCAGAGTTCTCTGTGCTATACAATAGGTCCTTGTGGTTTATCTGTCTTAAATATAGCAGTGTGTACATGTCAGTCCCAAATTCCCTTTGTCCAGGGACCCAATTAGCTTTCTTCAACTGTTCAATCATATCAACTATAGCAAAAGAATCCAGTCTAAGATCATGTGTTCCACCTGGTTATGTCTTTTTAGCTTCTTTTCTTAAAAAACAATTGTTCCCAAGTCTTTCCCTTGTTTTCATGACCTTGACATAAATTTTAAGGTTATAGATCAGTGTTGTCTCTGTTATCCCTCAGTTTAGCTTTGTCCAATGTTTCCTCATGCTTAGACACAAATTGCATATTTTTAGGTGGAATGTCACAGAAATGATGCTGTGTTCTTTCCATTGCATCTTTACAGGTACTGTAAAATGCTTTTTTTGTTGTTGTTGTTGAGTATTTTTATTTTATTTTACTTTTTTGAATTTAATTTAATATTTTTATACAGCAGGTTCTAATTATTTATCTATTTTATACACATTAATATTATAAATGTCAATCCCAGTCTTCCAATTCATCCCACCCCCACACTCCCCCCCACTTTCCCCGCTTGGTGTCCCTACATTTGTTCTCTACATCTGTTTCTCTGTTTCTGCCTTGCAAACTGGTTCATCTGTACCATTTTTCTAGATTCCACATATATGTGTTAATATACGATATTTGTTTTTCTCTTTCTGACTTACTTCACTCTGTATGACAGTCTCTAGGTCCATCCACGTCTCAACAAATGACTCAATTTCGTTCCTTTTCATGGCCGAGTAATATTCCATTGTATATATGTACCACATCTTCTTTATCCATTCATCTGTCAATGGGCATTTAGGTTGCTTCCATGACCTGGCTATTGTAAATAGTGCTGCAATGAACATTGGGGTGTATGTGTCTTTTTGAATTATGTTTTTCTCTGGATATATGCCCAGTAGTGGGGTTGCTGGGTCATATGGTAATTCTGTTTTTAGTTTTTTAAGGACCCTCCATAGTGTTCACCGTAGTGGCTGTATCAATTTACATTCCCACCAACAGTGCAAGAGGATTCCCTTTTCTCCACACCCTCTCCAGCATTTGTTGTTTGTAGATTTTCTGATGATGCCCATTCTAACCAGTGTGAGGGAATACCTCATTGTAGTTTTGATTTGCATTTCTCTAATAATCAGTGATGTAGAGCAGCTTTTCATGTGTCTCTTCGTCTCTATGTCTTCTTTGGAGAAATGTCTCTTTAGATCTTCTGCCCATTTTTTGATTGGGTTGTTTGTTTTTGTAATATTGAGCTTCATGGGAGCTGTTTATATATGTCGGAGATTAATCCTTTGTTGATTCGTTTGCAAATATTTTCTCCCATTCTGAGGGTTGTCTTTTCATCTTGATTATAGTTTCCTTTGCTGTGCAAAAGCTTTTAAGTTTCATTAGATCTCATTTGTTTATTCTTGTTTATATTTCCATTACTCTAGGAGGTGGGTCAAGAAAGATCTTGCTGTGATTTATGTCAAAGAGTGTTCTTCCTATGTTTTCCTCTAAGAGTTTTATAGTGTCTGGTCTTTCATTTAGGTCTTTAATCCATTTTGAGTTTATTTTTGTGTATGGTGTTAGGGAGTGTTCTAATTTTATGCTTTTACATGTGGCTGTCCAGTTTTCCCAGCACCACTTATTGAAGAGACTGTCTTTTCTCCATTGTATATCCTTGCCTCCTTTGTCATAGATTAGTTGACCGTAGATGCATGAGTTTACCTCTGGGCTTTCAATCCTGTTCCACTGATCTATATTTCTGTTTTTGAGACAGTACCATATTGTCTTGATTACTGTAGCTTTGTAGTACAGTCTGACATCAAGGAGTCTGATTCCTCCACCTCTGCTTTTTTCCCTCAAAAAAAGGAAAAAAGGGATTGTTTTGGCTATTCAGGGTCTTCTGTGTCTCCATACAAACTTTAAGATTTTTTGTTCTAGTTCTGTAAAAAATGCCATTGGTTATTTGATAGGGATTGCACTGAATCTGAAGATTGCTTTGAGTAGTATAGTCATTTTCACGATATTGATTCTTTCAATCCAAGAGCATGGTATATCTCTCCATCTGTTTATTTCATCTCTGATTTCTTTCATCAGTGTCTTATAGTTTTCTGAGCACAGGTATTTTACCTTCTTAGGTAGGTTTATTCCTAAAACCTAAGCCAGTTTTTAGTTTTTAAGATGGAAGATAGGAGAGCTTGTTTGTATGTTAATGGAAATGATCTGACAAGAGGGCAAACTTGAAAATGCAGGAGATAAAAATGATTAAAGACCTTGAATAATTAGAGGATATGGGATCCATTGTAAAATGGAATTTAGTGTTACAAAGAAACTTGGACAAATTTATCCATTGTGACAAAAGGGGAAATGTATATGGGTACAGATGCAAGTATACTGGTATAGTAGTTGGACAGTTGCAAAAGTACAGGTAAGAAATAATGGTCCAGATCAAGTTATTGCATGGAGATAGAAGTGTACAGATTCAGAAGATACTTGGAAAGCTGTATGGATAGGACTTAGTGCTTATTTTGAAGTGGAAGATGAGAGAGAAATCTCCTAAAACTATCTCATAAATTGATCATCAAATAAATTATAATTCAGTTAGTCTAGTCTGAGCAAAAGGTAAAGATTTATGGGCCACTAATTATGGAAGATAAAGATGAGCTAATGGAGGATAGATTATATGTTTTTTAATATGGGAGTTTCTTATGTATATTGCATTCAGAAGCATGGGTCAGTTGACAGAACAAGGTTCAGGGTAGAAAGAGTAGATAACAGAGTAGAGAGAGGACAGCCTTTTAAAAGCCCAGTTTGAGAGCCCAGATGGATGGATAATATTTGACTAGAGGGAAGGAAGCCACTTCCTTCTGAGGTTATAAAGAGTTTAAGAGGAGTAGATACACATATGTGTTTAGTAGGGAGAGAAGTAAGGGCCTTAAGGTAGTTCCTGGCTTTTAATTTCTACTCTGTGTTTATCATGGATGAGAGATGATGGGACAAAGACATCCTGAGGTGCGGGAGGTGATTAGGTGCTTGGTATAGTCTCCTTGGGCTGTGGTAGGAGGAGCAAACCAAGTAGAGATCAGAGACTACAAATTTGCTAATGATACCAGTCTGTATGACTGTGCGGCCATTTTTAGTGGGATTCACAGCCTAGTAATAAGAATGGAAACGTTGTTGGGGGCAGGGGTTCCTGTGGATAAGGATTTTAAGGATAACTGAGGCATACAGGCATATGAAGGAGGAAATGAGAGTTAATATGCTATCTATTATTAACTTAAATTCTGTTATATAACAGCACAGTTCTGAGTATCTGACCAGACCTTAACATACGTTTCTGAGCCAATAGTAAATTGACCTCAATAGTCATGCTCAGAGGATGTAATTTGGCCCTTTCCTGGCCTCAGCTAATTGTTCGGAGAATGATACCTGGTTCAGAGGGAACTGACCCAGAGGCTGTGTAATGCAGAATATTCTCCACATCTCTAAGTCAGCTGATAATCAAATGTAATCACATCTTCAACCATAATTTTCTTTGGCCGTGTAAGGTAACATATTCATAGGTTCCAGTGACTAGGACGTGGGCATCTTTGGGGACCCATGTTTTGCCTACCTCACCATCATAACATGCCTGCTAGCAGAAATCACTCTGCTACTTAAGATCTTGTAAGATTGAATAAAAATACGATCCTACAACACGTGGGCATTCTAACGTACTCCCCAAGATTCCCTGCAAATTCTTGTAGAACTTATATTTTTATGGTTATCCCTAGTGCTGAGCTATATTCCTACTGAAATACTTCTCAGTCCCACTCTTTCTGTTTCTATTTTGTACCATGCCAGACAAAATGGGAAATGTGATTTCTGGAATTAGGAGTGGGAGTGCAGGGGATAAAAATATCAATCTCACAAAGCTTACGGGTACAGGAGACTTTACCGAAGACCTGGTAAAATGGAGGGGAAGCTGGCATAATGGTGGCAATTATCCAGCCAGTACCAAATATTTTTAAATTGAACATCCCTAGTCTTAAAAATTCTTTCATTCACTCCATCCCCAGGGCTTTTTACCATTGGCAGTGTCATCCTACAAAGGTTTCCTGAGTTTTGGAAATCTGCTAGGGCTTTTCCCTTCTTCTCATTCCTTCTTCCTTTTTCAATTGAAACAAAAGAAAAAAGAGAAGGAAAGCCTTCTTACCTCTCTGCCCCTCACCCCCCTCCTCTTTCTCTCTCTCTCTTTTGTTTTTTCTTATACACCTTGTTCGGAGGCTACTTGTTTTGTACCCAAATTAGAAAATATTGGTAAAGTGATTCTTAGGTATTATAGTCAAGTTTTAAACATATATTATGGAATCTCCTATCCCACTTGAGTAAGTGATAGATTTTTGTTGTTCGAACAGTCTCCAATTCTGAGTTAATTTCCTGCTGGTCTGATAATCTTCATAAATTGAACTCTTGTTGATCAAGGTCAGTATAATAATTGTAGTAGATCTTCTGCTGGAAATATTTAAGACGAAGGATAATCTCACTTTTACTCCTGTATGGAGTGCTAGACACTATATTTAGCTTTATGTTTAATTGACTTATTGTACTGTCTGTGTTCTTCAGTAATGGAACAAAAATTGCATCTTTTTAAAGCAATTCATGTTACAAAAATACAAATGTAATTTTAAAATGACATTAAATAGTTGATGTACAGAAGGCATTGTTTTGAAGAAAGTGCAAAAATTTCTCCTTAATGAAATATTTACATTGTTTCAATATAACTTCCACATCAAGAAATGTAGCTAATGAAAATTAAGTAGAAAAAATTCAGAGTAATTATTATTTAAAATGTTATGGTGAATTCATATGTAATACAAAGTATTTAAATTCATCACTGGATTGCATTCTAACTATAAATAACACCCATATATTGTGAACGGCTGTGGGTTAATTGGGAGAAGTGTAAATGATCACAAACTTATAAATTGCCTCAGCTGGTCATCTAATCCCTTTCAATAACTCACCACTAATACTCATTTCTATTTTTCAGAAACTATAAGATATTTCTGTTGTTTGATATTCCCAGGGAATTCTGTCATGTAATTGAATCTTGATAAGAATTTCGGGAATATCATTATGGTAAAAGAATCACATAGTATTGAAGTTTCAGCACGAACAATACTCCCAGTACTTCATGAGAATCAGCCTTCTCAGTAGTTTTCCACAGGACTAGACCTGAGTGAAATTGTCCTGGATAATAGTGAGAAATTGGAAGTTTGTCTTTGCCGTCCAGCTTTCTCGTTTCCTCAGGACCCTCGGTGACCTGGTGTCCCTGAGCTTGTGCAGAGGTGTCCCATATTGCAGAATCACCACAGTTCCAATTCCTTTACCAGAGGTGCTTGAGCCATACCTTCAGGGTCACCTCTAAATCAAACTTCTGCTCTTTCAAAGTGTTGTCATATCTACAGTATAAATAAAATTTAGGCAAGCCCAATTGATTTGCTTTCAGTATTCTTAAAAATTCATTTGGCCAAGATACAAATTGGTTTGGTGAATTCCTGAAGCACTGACCCTTTTTTCCGGTCACATTCTCTGTTCTAAAGGCTGAGAAAAATAGAGCCAGTCACTATACTCTGTTATGAATAACTAAAACTAAACTAAAACTAATAACTAAAACTTCTGAGGACAAATAAAAATGGGAATATGATATTGTTTATACACTTTTACAGCAACTGAAAGAAAACAGACTGAAGTTAGTATGTATTGGACAGTTAGCATGTGTGAGATACCACATCTATCTTATGATAGACACTATTTGGATTAGGAAGATAAAAGCTTGTCTGGTCAAGTAATTGGCCCAAGGGTGGACCACAGCATTTTGCAAGGTTTGAAGCTGGCCCTAGACGAGCCTACAGCTTTTACTTCTCCCACACTCCCACTCTGCCTCTGTTATTCAGAGACATTTTCAAATATCGAAAAAAAAAAGAATAAGTGAGTAGAATATGGTTTGTTTTACTTTAAAATTAGCAATGATGTCTTTAAACTGACAAGAACTGAGTATTTTTGCTATTATGAATGTTTTCTTTTCTTAGACAAGCAGGGTCATTCTAGTTTACTGCCT
Source organism: Lagenorhynchus albirostris (assembly GCF_949774975.1). Taxonomy (NCBI): domain Eukaryota; kingdom Metazoa; phylum Chordata; class Mammalia; order Artiodactyla; family Delphinidae; genus Lagenorhynchus; species Lagenorhynchus albirostris. Next base: position 26,370,925 of record NC_083102.1, read on the forward strand.
TGAGCATCAGACCAGGTGTTTAAATAAATGTAAGTCAATTTAAATGTTTTAAATACATTCTTAATGTTCTTTGTTTTCGCATTTTATTTTTGCATTTGGCAGCTTTGAGGACCTAGAAAATGGTATGGACAGTCCTGAGAAAAATGCTCAGTTACCTAAAATACTGTGTTTAGAAATCTCCTAAAGCCTGTCTTTATATCCAAGTTTGAAAATCTCTGAACGAGAGGACAGTAGTAAGGGAGTGATCTAAATAATATTGCAAGCATTTGTTAATAATTAAAAAAAAATCATGAATTAATTTCACGGAAAATAAAAAGTTTAAAAATTAGAATGAATTGTTGAGAACTGTACATTCCTGATAGAATCACATATTGCAAGAGGCTTTAAGTAGTTATAAATGATGACAAGAAAAGATTTAATGTAATTATTATACTGCTTAAGGACAGATATGCACTTTTTTTAGTAAAAAAAGTACAGTACATTTGTATTAGAAATTTTATCATGCTGAATTAAGCAGATGTATGTGAAATCTCCATAGGTAAATTGTCCATTTTTAATTCTTTGTGAAAGCTGTATTTGCACTATACAACAATTTTATTTCTAGTTTCTTGTTTATTTCTTACTTCTTTGCTGCAATGTCTGTTTAATGCTTAAGTCCCACTAGACTTCATCTTCTGCTGATGCTAGGCAGCCCCTCTACTTCAAGAATAAGAGTGAATAATAGGAAAACAACAAATATGCTTCATTTGTCAGTATTCACTGGTCTTTATTAATCCTCTGGGCCACACTCTTCGTCTCCATTGTTAACTGTGCTATTTTCTTAAATGTGTGAAAACAATCTTTAATCAAAATTATGCCAAGTCATCTCTGGGAACAAACCTTCACATTTGGAAGAGGATAACAAGCTGGACATCGAGTGCTATTTAAGTGTGAATAGTGGTTAAAGAAAAATAAACAAATTTGTTCAAGAGCAGCAGTGAAAACTCTAGGGAAATTGCTCACTGCTCTTGGCGTGTTAGCAATGTTTAAAACCAATGGCGCCTTGAGTCCATGGACCATCTCGACTAAGGAGCATTAAAATTCCAAACAGTCAGCCCAGGGCATGCTTGGAAGGACTCAGGACCTTTCTTCAACAGGGTAAGATATGGAGAGTATAAATATTTCTAATGGACTAAACTTGAGGTCCCTGGTCTTAGTAATATCAGCCAACAAATAAATACCTTAATAGGTATATGCCAGAATTGTTATTCCCTATGCATTTTTATTCAATTTTATCACAAGAAAGAATTGATAAAGAACTAATAAGTTAGCTAGTGACTCTCTATTGAAATGCCTAAATAAGATTTATTCAACTCATCTGTTAATGTTCAGGTTTTTTTCTAAACAAAATCTGCATTTCCCAAATTATAAATGAACAATGCCTAAATTTTCTAAAGAAATCAAAACCATACTTCCGTTATCAAATTGCCTACTAACTCAGGGATACAAAGTCTTTGTATTTGAGAGAAGAAGGAGTGTAGAACTTTCAGGATGCTTTGAATTTACTCAATGAATTCTTTACAAGTAGAATATGTATTTGAAAAAATCAGAATCATTTTAATTTGAAACTATATTTAGTTAATAATATAGTTAATTTTATCTTTCATATTAATCTTGGCATAAGGTTTATTCAGCCAATTTGAAATTATATCTGTAAGTTTCATTTCTCAGAGATTTGCTTTAAAAGAAAATCAAGATTTTCAGAGATCAATGGTACATTGTTTTTCTGATGTCATTTTTAATGAAGTAACCCCCCTCTCCTGCAACTGGTCTGGCATGTAAGGAGTTTGGAGGTTACTACTCTGTCCTAACAAGAGCAAGTAAAAAGCTGAAGAAACTAAAAAAGCTACAACCTTTAGATTCATAACAAAAATGAGGTCACAGGGGAAACTGCTGTCCCCAAAGCTGGACAAATTGACAGATGAACACAGAGAATTGTATCAATAACTTCCTAGATCAGAACCCACAAGCTGAAATCTCCATGGGAATCAGTCCTAGGGTAGGAAAATCTGAACAGTAATTGACAAATTGCTGGAGGTTCATTGTGGACAACTCTGAGAGAACTTCCCCAAATTAATGTCAGAGACCAAACCACAGGTCCAGGAAGCTCAGCGAACACCAAAGAGGATACGTGCCAAAAAAGCCACACCTAGGCATATCATTTACAAACCATAGAAAATCAAAAAAAAAAATCTTAAGCCAGAGGAAATAAACATCTTACCTAGAGAGGACAGAAGGTAAGAATTATATCTGACTTTCCTCAAAAACCATGCAAACAAGAAGAAAGAAGTGACATAATTAAAGTTTGAGAGAAAACAACTCACCAGCCTAGAATTCTGTACCCTGAGAAATTATCCTTTAAAAGAGAAGGAGAAATAATGACTTTCCCAGACAAACAAAACTGAGGAAATTTGTTGCCAGTATTCTGTCTTGAAAGAAATGTTAAAAGGAGTTCTTTAGAAGAAGGAAAATGATATAGGTCAGAAATTCAGATCTACATAATGAAAGGAAGAGAATCAGAGAAGAAGTAAATGAAGGCAAATCAAACTTTTTTTTTCTTATTTTTAATTTCCCTAACAGATAATAGTTCAAAATAATAATAGCAACAATGTGTTTAATTATGTACATATATTATATACATATGTATGCTTATCTATGCTTATGTACACTTATATATAAGTGAAATGAATGACAGCAATAATACAAGGGACAAGAGAGAGGAGTTAGGATTATTTTGTTATTATAAGGTACTCAACACTACCCATGAATTGGTATAGTGTTATTTGAAAGTGGACTTGGAGTACTTGTAAATGTGTATTCCAAACTCTAGGGAAACCACTAAAAAAACTGAAAGTGAAAAAACAGTACAACAGACATGCTAAGAGTGAATAGAAAATAGAATCACATAAAATGCTCAATTAAAACCACAAAAGGCAGAAAAAGAGAAGAAGACAAAAATAAGAACAAGGGCAACAAATAGAAAACAGTAACAAATATGATAGATATTAATCCAAATATATCAATAATCACTTTGAATATCAATGGTCTAAATTCACCAATTAAAAGACAGAATCAAAAAATGAGACCCAGCTCTATGTTGTCTACATTAAATGTAGACACATTAAATGTAAAAAGACACATATAAAAGTAGATGAATGGAAAAGATACACCATGCTAACACTAACCAAAAAAGGAAGGAGTAACTATATTAATTTCAGGTTTAGTAGATTTCAGATCAAGAAAATTATCAGAAATAAAGAGGGGCATTACATAGCGACAACGACGATGTGTTGATGTAGGTTTACTGGTTGTAACAAATGTCCCACTCGGGTGGAGGAGGTTGATAATGAGGGAGGCTATGCATGTATGGGGGCAGGGGGTATTCAGAAAATCTCTGTACCTTTCACTCAATTTGGCTGTGAATCTAAAACTGTGCTAAAAAATAAAGTCTGTTTAAAAAGCCCCATATTTTCTAATTATAAATGACATTAATATGGAAGTTTTCTAGAACATGTTTTAAGTGGGCATATATATTTCATACTACTTTCAAATTAACTTATGAAGTAAGTTCAAACTCCTTTATAAAATGAAAAATATTGAAATTTTCCAATGGACACCTGATTTTTTTAACTTTCTGAACCTAACTGCATATAAAAATATAAAAATGTTTTATAAGCTTCTCAACTAAAAAAATATTAACATTCACATGAAATACGCTACAATGAAAGTGATCATATCTTTTGAGTTACTTTGGTAACTTAGTTGCTTCATATATTATATTGAATTTTAACCTATAAAACAAAAGCAAAGCAGAAATTGAAGTAGGCAAAATACAGAGATCAGAGAAAAATAGCCAGGTCTTAGTGATCTAATCTGCCAGAGAAGAATTCAGAGTATTTTCCTTTATTGTTGCTCATTTTCTTTATAGGATATAGTGACACATAATGGCCCTAAACACAAAAGTTTTCTACTTAAAATGAAAAAAGAGGCAGTTGCTTATCAGTTTTGGTCTTATTTTTTGAACACCTATCTTACTTTTTAAAAAGTAAGTCTTTATGAGCTTACAAAGAAGCAGAGTTTTATAATCAAAAGATTTGTTCAGTCATACAATCGTACAAAAGCACCTTGAAATTAATTAATGATATAATCTCTATTAATTCAGAAATTAATTAAATCTATCTCATATTATTATCTATTCTATAGTATATTTTAATATAGAATATATAATATTTTATTATCATTATTTGTGCATGTATCTTTACTCTTTTCCTAAACTATAATCTCCTTCAGTTGTTATGATCTTATTTATCTATTTATTTGTTTGTTTGTTTATATTTTTTTGGCATAGTACTTTTAAAAATTATTATTTATTTTATTGAGGTATAGTTGATTTCCAATATTATATTAGTTATATTAGGTGTACAACATAGTGATTCAAAAAATTTATACAATATACTCTCCAGAGTTTGGTTTTTAATGTTTACTGAATAAATGTATGAATAAAACTCGAAGAATTTACACATTTTACTTATTCAAATTATAAGCAAGACTGAATTGTGTAGGTGAATATATGACCTTTGCCCTGTTTATTTAATAAAATTTTTTTCTTAATGTCTAACATTCTTTTAACATTTATTGAGCACCTACTATATGTCAGACCCTATTCTGGATACTGGAGATATATCAGAAAATAAAACAGCCAAAACCACCAGCCCACATGGAGCCTCCACTCTTGTGGACAGAGAAAAGCAAAAAATAAATAAGTAAATTGAATAGTGTGTTAGGAATTAGCAGGGAATTGGCAGAGGGGGTACCAGGCATTGGGGTCTGCAGTTTCAAATAGTTGAGCCAGGGAAGGGCTTTCTGAGAAGGAGACATTTGAACAAAGACTTCCAGAGAGTGAGAGTGAGCCACATGAATATCTGGGAGGAGAGCATTCCAGTCTGAGGGACAAGAAGTGCAAAGGTCCTGAGGCAGGAGTGTGCCTGGAGTCTTCCCAGAACAGCAAGAGGACAGTTGTAGCTGGAGTGAGTCAGCAAGTATGAGAGTAGCAGATGAAGTCAGAGAGATCATGAAAAGTTGGATCATGTAAGGTCTTGAAGGTCATTGTAAGAATTTTGACTTTTACTCTGAATGTGATGGGAGGTATTGGAGGATTTGAGCCAAGGAATGGCATAATCTGACCTACATCTTAAATAGGATCACGGTGCTGTAATGTTAAGAACAGACTGCAGAGGCGCAAAGTGGAAGCAGGGAGACCAGTTAGGCAAGAGATGACGGTGCCTAGGACTAGGGCAGTAGCAGAGATGGTAATGAGAAGTGGTCGGTATGTGGATATACTTTGAATTAAAGCCAATATTTGTTTTTTTGATGGAAAGGAATCAAGGATAATAGCAAGGTTTTGAACTGAGCAAACAGAACGATTGAGTTGCTATTGAGAGGGAAGTCTGATGAGGGAGCAGGTTTGTGTAGATTAGAAACTTATTTTGGAAAAGTTAAGTTGGAGAAGCCAGCTAAACATCTAAGAGGTGAAATCAGGTAGGGAGTTGGGTCTATGAGTCATGAGGTTAGCAGGGTGATCTTGATTAGAGACGTGAAATTAAGAGTCATCAGTGTGCAGACGGTGTTTACAGTCCTGGGATGGAGGAGGGCACCCAGAGAATGAGTGTAGTTGGAAAAGATGAGGGGTTCAATAACTGTGATTAAAATATTTGAAAAATGAGAAACAAAGGAAAAGAAAAGGAGGCTGAGTGGCTACGAGATAGGAGGAAAACCAGGAGAGTGTCATGTCCTGGAGTGAAATTAAGAAAGTATTTCAAGACAGGTGGAACATACAGTCTTGTTGTGTTAAATGTTGCTGACAAGTCAAGTGAGATGCAACTTGACAGTGCCCATTGATTGGATTTATAGATGGGAGTGACATCCACAGAAGTGGGGCTAAAGGGGTGGGGCGGAGGGGAAAGAGCTTGATCGTGTATAAAAGAGAGAGTGGGAAGAGACTGTAAACTTTTGAGCAGTTTTACTCTCAAAGAAATGAGAGAATAGAGTGATAGTTAGTTGGAGAGCCCCGTAATGAAAAGTATGTGTGTGTGTCTGTTTTAAGAAAGTGAGAAAGAAACATATTTGTGTGCTGGAATGATACAAAAGAATGCTTGTCAGGAGAAAGACTTGCTGGAGCAAAGTTATTGAGAGACACCTAGGATTAGGGTCCAAGGTACAGGTGGAGGGATCTAGTACATTCCACCTGCCACGCTGGGAGCTTTCCCAGGAACCCTGTCTAGGAAATGTTGCTCTAACAGTTTTACAAAAGAGAAAACTGAGACTCAGAAAATTTAAGTAATTTGTAAATGTAATACAGCTAGTAGAAGGCAGAGCTGAATTTCAAGTTGTATTCTGCTGTAAATCTAGCGCTCTTTCCAAGTTCTCACAGCTGGAGAGCCATTAAAATGGCAACTTCATTGTGGTATTTAATGTTGTGCACATGACTGGAGAAGAGGTCGAGAAAATGTGCTGAGGTACATACTGCTTACTAATTATCTAGGGCTCAATTTGTACAGTATTCCGTGTTCTCTATATTTTTCTTATTTGTGCTCTTTACGCTTTAGCCTCCCAAACACATTCATCCCTACACGAGGGGGATGAGGATGATTGGACAGAAGCATGATCTAAAAAAAAGATTTACTGTGGGAAGAGTTCCAAATTATAGTGGGTTTTTTTTTTCCCCTAATGTGTTCTCTAATATAAAAGAGATATTTGAAAATGCATTCTATTTTGACTATATGTTAAGCTTCGTAAGTCCTGCAGAAGTAAAAGAAATGATATAAAACATGATATTCTTGCAGAAAGATTTTACTGAGAGCAATGTTAGGACCTTACTCCCTGGGCCACTAAGTTTGTTGTGATCCTTGTACATTATTGATTTTTAACCTGTGTCGTCAGTCTTTTCAGAGTTTGGTCATTGGTCAGATTATCTCCCGGTGAGAGGATAGGAGTGAATCCGCATACACTCAGTCCTACAATTATCAAAGAGGTCAAAGGGAGGGACCTATAGTTGGCTGAGTAGTAGCTCCTTTCCATACACAAAGGACATACTGGACAAAAGCCAGCACAGCAGTGCTTGAATGGCCTCATCCCTTGGAGATAAATTAGGGCTAGGAGTGATGGAGTATTATTTTATTAGTTAACTTTAGTTAACAAATTTAATGAATATATTCTATATACTTAGCTCTCCTCCACTGAAGAGGTATCAGTGCACAAAACTGCTTAAAAAATCTCTGCTTTTTGTGATGGTTACAATCTAATGGGGACAGATAGATAATAAGCAATAAGGATAATTGACAAGTAAATTTTACGGTATGTCACAAGCTAATAAGTGCTATGAAAAAAATACATCAGGGTAAGGGAGATTGAAAATGGGGGGAATTATAGTAGTTATAAATCTTGTCTTTGATGCTAACACTCCAAATAAGGACATGAATATTCTTAAAGCAGAGAATGACTTCCAAATCAGCAGAAAGAATTTTCTTATGTCTTACATATAGTGTTTACTGCTTTTAGTATAAAGGCAGTAGTACTGAATTCTGAGGCACAGCAGTGGTGTGGGAATTGGATGAACTTAACTGTCACCCTTTGAAATCCTTGTTTCTGACAGGTCAGATATTTCAAAATCTCTTGTTAAGAACACTTTGAGCATGTTCCTTTCTTGGGGACATTTTCATCTTTAACAATAACCAACTTAGAGAAAGTAGGACAGAGCAACTAGGATATTTTGAAAACAACAAAGAAACAGATGCTCCATTGCTAACTGCTTGGCACTCTGAAACTCTGAATATTTAAAAAGCATCAATTGTATTTCTAAAATTCGAGCAAGGTCATAGGCTGACAATGCCATCCTGTAAAACTCTTATCATAAAACTAATGAAATCGAAAACTAGTGATATTTTGCAGGGCAGTAAAAGGAGGAAGGAAGATCAGGTAATTATTTTTGTATTTCCCCACATCCAGTGCTTGTCAATGAGAAGCTGCAGGGGAGAGACTATCTTAGATTATTTCTGCATCCCCAGAGCTGAGCACAGGATCTGATATAAAGTATGCTTGTTCTCAGATACTGAAGTTCCAAACAGTCACTCAGGATACTCACTAAAAATGTATAATCTTGAGTTCCACTGTATGGAATATACTTATACTAACCAAATATGTGCTGTTCATGAAATTCAGATTTAAATCTGGCAACCCTAATATATAATTAAAATTGAGAATGTGTATCCCATACGTCTAAGGACAGATTTCATAGCTATGAGACAATCATCTACCTGGGTGACAAGGGTCTATAAATTAATTCAGTTTTCTATGGCTCTGAAAAGACTAAATTCTCTTACTTGGCCCCAAAGTAGTTTTGTTTATTTCCGTCTGTTTTGAGGCTAGAAATTAACACTGGCTTCTCAGCTTGGAGGTAACAGTGATTAGTCATATAGTGGGACTCAGTAGGTGAGTCTGATGTAATAAACATTATTGAGAAACTTCTTAAATAAAATATCCTGATGACATTATTGCAGCATTTTTTGTATATGAAGATTATGAAGGGAATAATCCCTTCATAATAAGGGATTATTATCATATTATTATCATATTATCATATTATTATCTCATATCATAAGGGAATATCCCTTATGATAAGGGAAAATCTAGCTATTTCAGTTTGTGTATATTCGTGTTTCAATGAAAAATGCCAACTGTTAACTTATTTGGATGGAGATCAATGTTCTAACCACTCTTTAGTTCTTAAAAATTTTCATAATGAAATGATCATAAAAGTTTCTGCAGACTGCCTGATTATTTTTATTCCTCAGGTATGCTCACCCCTGTTTCATTTTATATTCAAGCTGATTGATTTTCATTGATTCTGCTCCACCATCAGGGACTCCAAACAAACCAGTCCTAAAAAGTTATGGTTATGGCAGTAAGGAAAGGAAATGGTTCAAGATCCCCATAGAATTAGAAAAAGACATTTTATAAGTTTTCTATTGCTGTGTAACAAATTGCCACAGATTTGCAGCTTAAAACAACTTCCATTTATTGTCTCACATTTTCTGTGGGTTGGGAGTATAGGCACAGTTTAACAGAGTTCTCTGCTTGGAGCTCAAGGCTGCAGTCAAAGTGTTAGCTGGGGCAGGGATCTCATCTGAGTCTTGGCGTCCTCTTCTAAATTTCCACGTTTGTAGGCAGAATTCATTGCATTAAGTTTTTAAAATTTGAGGTGTCTTGCTTCTTTAAGTCCAGGAAACAGAGAGAGTCTCTGACTTCTGTCTCTGACTTCTAGACCCTCTTTTAAAGGACTCACCTGATTAAGTCAGGCCCACCGAGGATAATTTCCCTTTTGATAACTTAAACTTCACTGGTTAAGGAACTTAATTACATCTGCAAAATCCCTTTATCTTTGCCATTTAATATAACATTATCACAGGGGTGACATTATTTAATATAACATTATCACAGGGGTGACATCTCATTCCAACTAATGGTTGGAAGCAAGAGTCTCAACTACACTCATGGGAGAGGATTATATAAAGGTTTGGGTCATTGGGGGTTATCTTTGAAATTGACCTACTATTTTACTTACAGAATTAATTCTCAGATCTCAGCCAATTTTGGAAAGAAGTGAGATAAAAAGATAATTAAACTCCCCTCTATGAGATATAAATGTGTATTTGGAGAATTAGTGAGCAAAAAAGAAAAGGAGGTCAAAAGAAATAGAGAAGGTAGGCCCAACATTATGGTTCTAATAAAAAAGATTATCAGTGAAAATTCAGGGACCAGAATGTTCAATAATTTTATGATAAGTACCATCTAGAATTCAATGTAAAATTATTTGCTTACATGTATAATTATTTGCTCACTTGCATTTAGTGGAATTATTGGTTCATTTATATGTGGAATTAAAAAAAAAAAAAGCTCATAGGTACAAAGGACAGATTGGTGGTGGCCTGAGATGGGGAATGAGAGTGGGTGAAATGGATGAAGGGGTCAAAAAGTACAAACTTTAAGCTATAAAATAAATTGTCATGGGTATGTAATAAGCAGCTTAGTGACTATAGTTAATATTCAAATATTTATTGCGTATTTGAAAGTTGCTAAGAGAGTAGATCATAAAAGTGCATCACAAGAAAAAAATTTGTAACTGTATGGCGATGGATGTTAACTAGACTTAATGTGGAGGTCATCTTGTAATATATATGGATATCAAATCATTACGTTGTACACCTGAAACTAATATAACATTATATGTCTATTATACCACAATAAAAAATTACCTGCTATAATGTTTTTGGAATATAAACCTCTACAGTGTCCCAGAATCTCAGAAAAGCTTGTTGCACGTAGGTTACATATAGAAACCGAGAATTGATAACTAATAATATAGATAATTATGACTCCTTGGATATATTGTGTATACTGCAGGTTTTCCACCATACATGTGGTCTGGATTTGAGTCCATTTTTCTTAAATATTGCAAACAAGATGATCCCAATAAACTGGAAGTCTTGGGAACATTTAAAAATTTAATTTATAGGTTACATATGTTTCTGTCTGAGAAGAGAACAGTAATTAGAAATTGTCTTAAAATATATAGCCAAATCTACCTCAACATAGGCCAGGAGAATATGGTTCATTCTGAAATGAGGGCAAGCAAGTAAACTTCAGGGTCATCAGACAAACAAATACTTAAGCTTTTGTAAAGAAGAACTTAGAAATGTTTTTATTGTATTGGCAAGTGGTTGCTGTCATATAGCCTTTGCAACCTGGTAACACAATTCCAGATATTACCTGTGTCAGCAAAATGCTGCCCTTCAGACAGATGACAGTTTATTAGGTTTTCAAAATTGCACTTTTCGTGATAAAAATCACCTCAGGACTCAAGTACAAAAGAAATGACATGTGTTTATATGAGTTTGATTCAGAGATTAGAAGAAGTGAAATATTAATGCTATTTATTGAATGTAACATTCAATACCTGCTGAGTATAAATGTACACAAAGTCAACATAAGATTCCTTCTGTCTATGAGAGGATTGAAATCATACAAGAAGCGTTCAATCTATCAAAATTAGAAAACATTTTGGTGTTTGGTCCTCAACTTTTGGTCTTGTTTATGGTTTCCTTTGCTGTGCAAAAGCTTTGAAGTTTCATTAGGTCCCATTTGTTTGTTTTTATTTCCATTACTCTAGGAGGTGGGTCAGAAAGGATCTTGCTGTGATTTATGTCATAGAGTGTTCTGCCTATGTTTTCCTCTAAGAGTTTGATAGTTTCTGGCCTTACATTTAGGTCTTTAATCCATTTTGAGCTTATTTTTGTGTATGGTGTTAGGGAGTGATCTAATCTCATACTTTTACATGTACCTGTCCAGTTTTCCCAGCACCACTTATTGAAGAGGCTGTCCTTTCTCCACTGTACATTCCTGCCACCTTTATCAAAGATAAGGTGAGCATATGTGCGTGGGTTTATCTCTGGGCTTTCTCTCCTGTTCCATTGATCTATCTTTCTGTTTTTGTGCCAGTACCATACTGTCTTGATTACTGTAGCTTTGTAGTATAGTCTGAAGTCAGGGAGCCTGATTCCTCCAGCTCCTTTTTTCGTTCTCAAGATTGCTTTGGCTGTTCGGGGTCTTTTGTGTTTCCATTACAAATTGCGAAAGTTTTTGTTCTAGTTCTGTGAAAAATGCCAGTGGTAGTTTGATGGGGATTGCATTGAATCTATAGATTGCTTTGGGTAGTAGAGTCATTTTCACAATGTTGATTCTTCCAATCCAAGAACATGGTATATCTCTCCATCTATTTGTATCATCTTTAATTTCTTTCATCAGTGTCTTATAATTTTCTGCATACAGGTCTTTTGTCTCCTTAGGTAGGTTTATTCCTAGATATTTTATTCTTTTTGTTGCAATGGTAAATGGGAGTGTTTTCTTGATTTCCATTTCAGATTTTTCATCATTAGTATATAGGAATGTGCTGGCAAGATTTTTTTTTTAATTGAAGTATAGTTGATGTATAATATTGTGTCAGTTTCAGGTATATAGCAAAGTGATTCAGATATATATTCACATATCTATTAGATTATTTTCCATTATAGGTTATTATAAGATATTGACTATTGTTCCCTGTGTTATATAGTAAATCCTTTTTGCTTATCTATTTTATGTATAGTAGTTTGTATCTGTTAATACCATAGTCCTAATTTATCTCTCCCCCTTCCCTTTTCCCTTTGGTAACCATAAAGTTGATTTCTGTGTCTGTGAGTCTGTTTCTATTTTGTTTATAGGTTCATTTGTATTATTTTTTAGATTGCACATATAAGTGATATATAATATTTGTCTTTGTCTGACTTACTTCACTTAGTATAATATTCTCTAGGGCCATCTGTGTTGCTGCAAGTGGCAATATTTCATTCTTTTTTATGGCTGAGTAATATTCCATTGTGTGTGTGTGTGTGTGTGTGTGTATATATATATATATATATATACACACACACACCACATCTTAAACCAGTTATCTATTCATGGGCATTTGGGTTGTTTCCATGTCTTGGATACTGTAAACACTGCTGCTATGAACATTGGGTTGCATGTATCTTTTCGAACTGTAGTTTTTTCTGGGTATATGCCCAGGAGTGGGATTGCTGGGTCACATGGTAACTCTATTGTTAGTTTTTTAAGGACCCTCCATACTGTTCTCCATAGTGGCTGCAACTATCTACATTCCCACCAACAGTGTAAGAGGGTTCCCTTTTTTCGGCACCCTCTCCAGCATTTATTATTTGTAGAATTTTTGATGATGGCCTTTCTGAACAGTGTGAGGTGATACCTCATTGCTATTTTGATTTGCATTTCTCTAATAATTAGCGATGTTGAGCATCTTTTTATGTGCCTGTTGGCCATCTGTATGTCTTCATTGGAGAAATGTCTATTTAGGTCTTCTTGCTGGCAAGATATTTCTAATGCACAAGATGAAAGGACAGGATAAGTGACAGAGCTAGTTACCAGAAATTAGGCTTTCTTGTATTACATCATGCCCCTCTCATTTGTTTCCTCCTCCATCTCTCTCACCCTCTCTCTCTCTCTCCTTCTCTCTCACTCTTTCTCTCTCTCACTCTGTCACTCTCTCTCTCTCTTAATTTATATATCTATATACCTAAAGGTTAAGTGAAAGAAACTAGTTTGGCTAATTAAGGTAAAATGATACTAAGAAACATGGCACACAAAACAGACAGAGGTTAAAAGGATGCTTTTCAGATTTCTCTCAGAACCTCCAAGAAAATCAGAGTCACACTGCAAAAACAAACAACTCCCTTTGGAGGGGGAACTTATTCACTTAGTGGCATCAAATCACACATTAATATAGAGAGTGAGGTAAGCTTCGTGTTTTGGCCAATTGTAGTCTCTATTAATAAATTTTAGAGGGTGACTTTATCAGTTATTTTCATGGTTTAGTATATTCATAATTAATCTATAAATAACATTCTAGAAAAATTTCTTATTGAGTTCTCTGCAAACATTCCTTCTTCTCCTTTTGATTCTGCTCTCCTCACTGCTGTCAGAACTCTATCTCTTAAGCAACTTATCTAATTATTTATTTCCCATGACTTGCACATTTCTATTAAATCCAGATGGCTTTCAGGAAACAATACTAAAGCCTCTGGCTAGGCATTCAATGCCCCTCCTCATGTGGCCTGAAATGACCTCTATGACCTTATTTTCACACATGCATCTCAATTCCATAGACCTACTCACATGACTCTATTCAGGAACACTTATGTCTCATCCTTCAATAAATATTCCGTATCAAATATTCCGTATCATTTCATGAGACTAAGTGGCTGCAAATGCTGTCGCTTTGCCTAGAATATCATTCCTCCTTTTATGCCTGACAAATTCTGCTCAGGCTTCAGGATCAAGTGTAACTTTATTTATTTGTGAACTCTTTCCTGAATCCTGTGGGCAAGCAATCTTTTCTTCCTCTGAGTTCCAGGAGATAGTTTTTCTCCCTGTTATAACATGTGCTACATTGCATTGCAGTTTATCTCTTTCCATATTTGACTTCTCTGTAAACTGTAAGTTCATCTGGTACCAGGATTGTCTAACTCATTATTAATTCCACAGCACATGATATGGTGTTTGTGACCAGCAGATAATCGATAAACGTTTGTCAAATTAAATTAAAGCTCCAGAAGCTCTATTCTTTGTTGCAAAAATTTCTTGGATTGATTCTTTAAAAAAAAAACTTTACTTTTTAAAATAAATATTTGGAGTCCTGATTTTATGTTCTAAGTAGGACGTAGTAGGTTACAGTAAGCCAATACTCCTACTGTAGCAATGTGAAGGTGGATAAGTTGCAAAATTGTAGTGTTAAAAGGTTTCAGAAATCTACGGAATCAACAAGGACTAGGTGGAATAAAATTATAGAGAGGGAGGCAGACGCCACCACCCCAGAACCTCCTGTGCTGCCCGACCATGGTCAACCCTACCGTGTTCTTTGACATCGCCGTTGACGGCGAGCACTTGGGCCACGTCTCCTTTGAGGTAAGGGACCTGGAAACCACGAAGTGACTGCTCATCCAATCCATAAAGTTATGTTAACAGACTGGAGCTGTTTGCAGACAAAGTTCCAAAGACAGCAGAAAACTTTTGTGCTCTGAGCACTGGGGAGAAAGGCTTTGGTTATAAAGGTTCCTGCTTTCACAGAATAATTCCGGGATTTATGTGCCAGGGTGGTGACTTCACACGCCATAATGGCACTGGTGGCCAGTCCATCTATGAGGAGAAATTTGATGATGAGAATTTCCTCCTGAAGCCTACGGGGTCCTGGCATCTTTTCCATGGTAAACGCTGGCCCCAACACAAACGGTTCCCAGTTTTTCATCTGCACTGCCAAGACTGAGTGGTTGGATGGCAAGCGTGTGGTCTTTGGCAAGGTGAAAGAGGGCATGAATATTGCGGAAGCCATGGAGCGCTTTGGGTCCAGGAGTGGCAAGACCAGCAAGAAGACCACCATTGCTGACTGTGGAAAAATCTAATAATAAATTTGACTTGTGTTTTATCTTTAAAAAAAAAAATAGAGGGAAACTGTATACAAATGATCTTTGGATCACCAGATATTTTTTTCTTGCGGAGGAATTGCCAGTTCTTGTGTGAGCTGAGGGTCAGGGTTGGCCCCTGTGCAGAGCCTCTGCTGGGGAGAGAGAAGTAGGAAGGCCTTTTGCTATTGTGTGGATCTGGAGCTGCAAATTGGAATCTTGAGGAGCCATAAACATTTGCAATCATCAAAGACAGAATTTAAATTCATATGAAATATTTACCAAGTCAACCATCTGATGGGCCATAAAGAATTGCCAGAAATTTCAAAAGATTTGAATAGCTTAGAGTATATTCTCTGATCACAGTACAATTAACTTAGAAGTCAATAAAAAGATAACAAGAAAAGCCCCACTGTCTGGAAATTAAAGAAAACGTCTCATATATGAATAATTAAGAAATCAAATGAGAATTAGTTTGAACTAAATCGTAATGAAGTTACAACATATTTAAACTTGAGGGTTGCAATTAAAGCATAGTGAAATCAATGGTTACAGGGAGATGTATGCTTGTAAACATATATATTAGAAAAAAGGTTAAAATTTAATAATTTAACATTCCATCTCAAGGAGCTAGAAAAACAACGTATCAATCCTGTGGAAAAGAGAAGAAAATAAAGATAAGATCAGAAACAAATGGAATAGAAGGATAAAATCAACTAAGCTAAAAGCTTTTAAAAAACTTTGAATAAAATTAATAAAGCTCTAGCAGAATGTTTAACAAAAATAAAGGAAATCAAATTATCATTACCAGAAATTTGAAATCCATTACTATTGGGTTGGCCAAAAAGTTCGTTCAGGGTTTTCCGTAAATAAAAATCTTCCCACAAAGAAAGTGCTTGAATAGCTGCAAATATTTAAAGAAGAAATTAACACCCAGTCACCCAGTTTATGCAACCTCTCCCAGATAATAAAAACAGGGGAAAGAGTTTTTTTAAGTGATGTCAGCATAATCCAAAACCTGACAAAGACATTATGGGAAAGGAAAATTAGAGAACAATCTCCCATACAGATGTAAAAATTATTAACAAAACATTTAAATTAAATCTAGTGGTATTCAAAAAGGAAAATACAGTACAACAAAATGGAGTTTACTCCACCTATGAAAGGCTAATTTCACATTTCAAAATGAACATAATTCACAGTATTAACAGAGAAAAGGAGAAAAATATATGATTTTCTCAATAGATGCACAGTTAGCTTTTGATTCAATATCCCTTCTTGATAAAATAAAACTCTTAGCAAACGAGTTATAGAAGGGAATTTCCTTAATCTGATAACGAATGTTTACAAAACACCGACAGCAAACATTATATTCGATGGTAAAATATTAAAAATGTTCCCCTTAAGATCAGGTGAAAAAAGGTATGCCTATTCTCACTATTTTTATTTAGTATTGTACTGGGGGTTTTATTCAATGCATTAAGATAAGAAAAAGAAAACTCACTCAGACACACACACCAAATATCTAGCAGTTTCCTCAGTTCTCTTTGTGCTTTGAGACATGCCCGTCCACATCTGATGCTGCAACTTTCCAATTTCAGGAAACACTTTTACCACTTCACAAAACTTGCAAGCTGGGACCCCTCCGATGCTCACAAGCAACCTTAAATCACTTTCAAAGTGAAGTGTCATAGTAGTTATTATGCTACTTATGAATTTCTGGACCATACATAAAACTGTTACCACTTTTATCAGACTCCTATTTTTTTATGTATGTGTCACTGGTGACGTTTGTGAGCCTTATGCCCCTAACCTGTTTTCCCCATAAGCCCTGTGGTTTTTGTTGTGAGATTTTTGCATAGCATAGTGATTTTCAGGGACCTATATATCTATATGTAATGGCAAAACTGCCCATGAAATTCACTGAAAGTCAATCAGTGTTTTTATGTGTAAAATTTATCTCAAGGTAATTGAAACAAAGTGTGACTTCGGACTCATTTTCAAAATAAATAAGAAGCTATTAGGTATTTGACTCTGTGCCCATGTTCACATGTGTTCAGGAATTCTTTTCCTCTCAGAATAACACTTTTGCTATTGTGTAACACTGCTCTCTGCAGAAAACATATTATAAAGATTAAAAAAATTGACTTTCTACATATTTATCCAATAGACAAAATTGTGTTAAAGGCATCGAGCCTAAACTAGTCAGTTCACGCCACTTCTAACAAGAGGTCCTCAGCCCCTTTGGTGACGGCACGTGTCGCAGGTTGCAATGAAGTGGGTTAACGTGGATGTTAGTCATGTGGGATTTAGAGCTGCCTAGAATGCGGTAATACAAATAAAGAATATACTCTCACAGGAACAAAATGGTAGTTTTAAGGCAGTGGTGCAAAATTTGATAGCTTTGGGATGGGTAGGTATGTTTTTAATGAGGTATTTGGAAAATATTCATAAAGAATAAGCTGTCTGTGATACGAGCTGTTTAATGTCATCTGATGGGAATATGATGAGGAAGAACATTTTTAGGACAAGCTTTATGTAACATTGATTGCCACAAAAGGACTGTCTTGTAAAAAAAAACATAAAGACCGCACCCCAGATTCCTTATTGTAACATGAAAAACAATAATAACTAGACACAAAGTTCAAAAGGAGCTTGGGGAGTTCTAGTATCTGACAGCTTATGCATCTAATTACGATATGTCACCAGAAGTCTGATTATGTTGGAGGGAGGGAAGGAGGGGGTGGGAGGTGATGAGATGGCAGTGCCTAAAACAAAGGATAACATTGTCTCTTTGTATCTGGATCGCTGTTCTTTGGATCATAAGGGAATCTGCAGTGTGAATGAACTCTTTGCCCTGTTGGTGCAAGAAACGAAGTGTTGCTGCTAGCTTGGGCACTGTCACTTGATGCTTTGGTATGAATACGGCAATGATACTTATCTTGTTTGGTTTGTTTCAGATTTTAGTGTTCACAGAGAGTATTTTAAATTTCAAACCATTTGATTCAACTTGAAGTCTCTACCTGCTCTTTTAGGGCACAGATAGGAATGGTAGGATTAAGGGGTGCTTTCTGACTCATCTCTTTCAATCCTGGCCAATACAAGAGGAACGGAGCCATATAGCTGTGGAGAGTACAGCCAGCCTCCCTCCCCTGCAGGGAGGCAGATTCCAGGCCCCCCGAGGATCCCACAGAGGCCTTCAGACTCACCTTTGCCAGCCTTTGGCAGGCTGGCTTTTATTCCCAAGAAAAAGAGAGTCAATTAAATGGACTTCCAAAAAACTGAGTCCTGTATTAAAGGGACCTAGGAATGCCGGAATACAGCTTTGGTAAACTGCTTCGGTGGGTGAAAGAGTGTTGTTCTGTAGATCTCCTGCTGCACTGTGTGGTTTTGAATTGCCTGCTGAGAAAGACAAGCCTGATTTTCCTCTGTGCCCCTGGCAAGCCTGTGTAGTTCTAAGGGTCAGAAACGAGATTAATAAGGGTACACACAAGCAGAGTTTCCAAATTACCTCTTCACCCATATATCGTTCATGCATTATTCATCAGCTCTTCTACTGTGTGCTGAGAGCTGGGATAAGCACTGGTGAACAAAGACAAGTATGATGTGGACCCTATTCTGAAAGAGCATCATCTAGTAGAGAAGGACAGGCAGGAAAACAAATAAGGGCCATTAACATGTTGTAGGGACTCTGAGAGAATCAGCGCCAGAGGAAGAGTAGTCCTGTTTACCTAGAACACGGGTCTTTAAACTGTTTTTTCCTCTGGATCCATTTGGCAGTTGACAAGATTTAGGTGTTGATGTTCCAGTTTCAAGCAAATGCTCAACAAAATATTTATTAAACATATAATTAAATGTGACCGTGTTGGGATCATAAGTTAAATTACAGAACCATAGCTACTGCCCTAGTTCCTAAGGATATGAAAAGGAAATTAAAGCATATTGTTCTAAGTTACTCTGAAAATGCCATAGTACAGGTGAAAGAACCCGGAACACCTGTTATTGCTTGACTTTGCAAACAACTAGCTGTGTGATCTTGGCCAAATCACTTAATTTGACCTCAGTTTCCTTATACGTAAAATGAGAAAGTCTCCCATTCCAGACAGTAATGATTACAGAAAAACTCAAAGATAAGACTAAAAATAGAAAAAAAAAAGAAAAGTGTAAATTCGTAACGGAATTTCTCCGTGTATAAACAAACTTTAGAGAGAAACTGGATGATTTTGGACTTCCCTTGAAATTCAAGCCAAGTTGGGAGCCAGATGGTTGTTACCCACAAACCCCACATGAGATGAATCTCAGGAAGCCCATCTGCTTGAATTCCCCCCACTTCCACATGGAAGTGAGGATCTCTAGATATTCATAATCCAGTGAGTCATTTCATCTTCTCTCTTTTCTCGTGCGTGCCAAAGAAAATTTCTCCAGAGGAATATAAGAAATCTAAGTTCTGACTGGTGTCCCTGGAGTATGCATAAATGGTTCTTATCATGAGTATCTGTAGAAAACTCAGAAGAGTACAAGGTAATATTCTGCGTTTTATAAGTGAAATTCTATTCCCTACGACAGCTACTCAGAACTTCTAACCTTGATTGTTCAAATCAGCTTCCCGTTTATGGTTTCCTCTCCCGTCCAATCCACTAATAGTGCACTGCTGGATTAATCTTTTAAAGCAACTCTGTCCAATAGAACATTCTGTGATGATAGAAATGTTCTATATCTCTCCTGTCCTGTATACAGAAGCTGCTAGCTTTTGGGCATTACTGAGAATTTGAAATATGGCAAATGCAAGTGAGGAGCTGACTTTTTCATTTTATTTAATATTGATTAATTTAAATTTAAACTTAGGCAACTACCTGTGCTGGTGGCATCTGCACTGAACATTACAGTTCTCAAGCACAGCCCTGACCATGTCCCTCCTTGACTCAAAATGTTATGTACCTTTGTTCTGCTTAAAAGGTACCAATAAAGTATCTTAAACATTCAAGAAATTCCATAAACTGTTTTCAAACTTTGCTTTTTATGCAATCAGTATTTTATCCGAAGTGGAATATTTGCTGTTCTCAAACCTATCTTCTGTTTTCCAGCAGTCACACTTTCCTTACGGTTTTTTAAACGAGTATTTTGTTCATTTAATTATATCTGATGTTGAAATAGCTCAGCTCAGTTTTCCCAGCCTTTATAAGATCTTATCTCATTCTTATCAGTTGACATCTCTCATGCTCATGAAATCCCATAGCCCTTTCTTATGACATTTAGTACATTTTACTGTATATTGTAACTATTTATGTATATACATTAAGTCCACTACTAGACTGTAATCTTCCTGAGACTGTTGCCCATGTCTGATTTAACTTTGTATCCTTCCTGACTCTTTTCACAAAGAAGAAATATAAATTAATCATTAAGCGAAAGTCAATATCATTGGATTTAAATCCCAGTTACTTGAACTACTACCTGTGTAATTGATTAGCGCCATGCCAAGGTACGTAGCAAGGATGCAGCAAATGCTAGCTAATTCATAAATGCTACAGATGTAAGTTCAGAATTTTCATAGGCAGATTGTCATAGTTACTTTTGATGCACAAACAAAAGGCCATATTCTTTCACTGAAAGAATCACACAATCAGCAAATATCTTATTCTCCAAGACCAAGTGTGATAGAAAGAAGCTTGTTCTCTCTCACAGCAGAGAGAACCATTCTTGATCTATATTCACCTCTCTCTCCATCACTAAAAAGTAGAGTTTGGGGCAAAATGTCAAGAAAGAAGACTTGAAACTTAGCCCCAGGGCAGGACCAACAGTAGATAATCCTGAAACCTATTCCTTGGTAAAGGCAGCCCCATTTCTACGGGAAGCATGTGGTTTCCTGCCCTCCTGCCATCCACTGTGTTCCTGTTGGCAGCACCAGGGTTGAATGACTTATTTTTTTTGGCCCTGGGCTTGAAAAGAATTATAAAGATACATGGGTAAAAGGGAAGAGAACAGATTTAAGGGGAAGCTGCCCTTCTCAGCATTTGAGAGAATTCTTTGTTCTCTGCTTTTGGACACTAATCTTTGGGTTATTTAGGCTGACTTTTTCTACAATGGTTGAAATCAAATGCTTTCAAAACTCTACAGTAGAGGATTTTAAAGATTTTTCTCAAAGACATAAAATTCTACTAAAATATTGTTGATTATGTTTAAATTACCAAATTCTTGATTCAAAAATATTTCTAAGGAATAGAATTGCTTTTATCTACAAAATCACTTGAACTAACTTCTGACCTACTCTTAGTAAGTGATAATGACTGATCTGCTTTAATGAAATAATAGGATGTAAATCATCTGGGTTTGAATCCTAGTTTGCTATTTACTCACTATGTCATTAATTTTCTTACCTATTAGAGTCAGCTCCTTCTAGGTTCGAACATGAGTTGGGGCACTTATAAACTTTACAATCACTCACAAGTTACTTAAGTTTCTTCATGTATGAAATAAACTATAAAATAATGATAATTCCTACTTCTCAAGAATGTGGTTAAATATGAATTGAATTTACATAAAGCGAATAAAGCACTTTGCACAGTACCTGGCACATAAAAGGCACTCAATACATTTAAGTACCCTATGTGGGTAGTTTGTACTTTGTACAAACCCTATGTGGTTTGTACTAAGATAAATGCTATAAATTATTAAAGAACAATTTCTTCTTTGGGCTATTTATAACTCCTCCATGTAACGTTGACTATACTATTTTTTAAATCTTTTATTTGGAAATAGTTTATAGCTTACCATAAAGATGCAATGTTGGTACCAAGAACTCCATATACCATTTATCCAGATTCAAAAAGTTTTTAATATTTTGTTCCATTTGCTTTATCATAAGTACTCTCTTCATATATTATACATCTATCATTATATCCTAGGCTGGGCTTTTTATAACCACATGTCCAGCTATCTACAACAGCAGAGAAAGTTTTTTTTCTCTTGTTATTCATTATCACGGAAGACATGTGGCTTTCTTATGTAAAAACTAGACCTAAAAACATTTTGGAAACGCCATACTCCAGATATGCCACTATCTGATCTGGGTATCCAGCACATTACCTCCATATTAAGCCTCCCAGAGCAATACCTGGAGTGGTTTCCCCTCTAGAAAGTGAAGCGAAGCATTAGAGCAGCATTCTCAAACACTTCAGTTTTAGGGCCCCTTTCCCCACTTACAAATTACTGAGTATCTCAAAGAGCTTTTTTTAGGTCTGTTACAGCTATCACTAGTTACCATATTGGAAAATAAACTGAGGAAAACTTTAAATATTTATTAATTCATTTAAAAATAATAATATTAAACCCACTACATATTAACATAAATAATATACTTTAGTGAAAAAAACTATATTTACCAATAATAAAGATGTTAGTGAGAAGAATTGTGTTGTTTTAATTTTAATCTTTTTAATTTCTGTCTTATTAGATGCCAATTAGATTCTTACTAGATTCTCATATCTGGTCTGAAGTCAACCCATTAAAATATGCTGTTTTGGTTGAAGTATAAAAAAAAGAAATCCAGCCTCATGCAGTTCATGGGAAAAGGAGTACATTAATTGCCTTTTCAGATAATTTATCTTTAAAACTATATCAAAACTCAGTAAGTGGTAGTTTCTTAAAGATTAATTGCGGCCCTATCTTTTAATATTCTATCAGAACGATGCACTCTATTACTTTTAAATCCATTGGCTTCTTTTTCACTTTAAATGTGTCTTTTACCCATGCATACATGGTTTTGTATCATCATTCATTGGCCATTTGAAAAGTATTGGTTCACTGAGTTGTGCAGATCTTCTGCATATTTCATAAATATCAAAAAACACATTTGTTAATATGCCCGCTAGTCTCCTTAGAAAATCCAACACTGGGAAGCTGTTAGACACATAGTGGCTCGTAAAAGTCTTAAAATTTTGTACTTTGCTTGAACGTTTTAATTATATCGCTGGCAACAAATACTGTCAGTTGTTTTCTTTGGAGTGACAGACTGACTTCATTTGTTTTTGAGAAAACATCTGCCAAATACTCACTTCTTTTTTTAAAAGCAGTTTATTAAGATATAATTCACATACTATAAAATACACCAATTTAAATTTTAGAATTCATTGGTTTGCAGTATATTCACAGAAGTGAGCAACCACCAGTACAATAAATTTTAGAAAATTTAATCACTCCCAAAAGAAAGCTCACATCCATTTGCAGTCACCATAGCTTCAGCACAACCCTCAAATCTTAGAAATCACTAATCTACTGTCTGTCTCTATGGATTTGTCTATTATGAACTTTTCATATAAATGGAATCATACAATATGTGGTCTTTTGTGACGGGCTTCTTTCACTTAGCATAATGTTTTCAAGATCCATTCATGTTGCAGCATGTGTCAGTACTTGACTTTTTTTTTTTTTTTTTTTTTTGCGGTACGCGGGCTTCTCACTGCTGTGGCCTCTCCCGTTGCGGAGCACAGGCTCCGGACGCACAGCCTCAGCGGCCATGGCTCACGGGCCCAGCCGCTCCGCGGCACGTGGGATCCTCCCGGACTGGGGCACGAACCCGTGTCCCCTGCATCGGCAGGCGGACTCTCAACCACTGCGCCACCAGGGAAGCCCGCCTGTCTTTTTTATTATAGCCTTTTTGGTGCATATGAAGTGGCACCCCATTTTGGTTTTGGACTGCATTTTCCTAATGGCTAATGAAGTTCAGCATCTTTTCATGCAATATCGTTCACTTATATATCTTCTTTTGAGATATGTGTAATCAGAACCTTTGCCCATTAAAAAAAAATGGGATATTTGTCTTTTTATTGTTTAGTTTTTAGTTCTTTATGTATTCTGGATATTAGACTCTGATTAGATATATGATTTACAAATATTTCTTCCATTCTGTGAATTGTCCTTTCAGTTTTTTGATGGTGCCCTTTGAAGCACAACAGTTTTTAATTTTAATAAAGCTCAACTTACCACTTTTTTTTCTTTTGTCAATTGTACTTTTGGTGTCATATCAAAGAAACCTTTCCCAACCTATGGTCACAAAGATTTACTGCTATATTTTATTCTATGGATATTTCAGTTTCAGCTTTTACACTTAAGCATATGAGCCATTTCAAGCTAATTTTTGTGTATGACATGAGGCAGGGTTCTAAGTTCATTCTTTTGTATATGGATGGATACTCAATTCTCCCAGCACAGTTTCTTGAAAAGATTCTTCTTTCTCCATGGCACCCTTGTCAAAACTCAAATGACCATAATTAAATGGATTATCTCTAGCTTCTCAGTTCTATTTCATTTATCTATATGACTGCCCTTATGACAGTACCACACTGGCTTGATTACTATAACTTTGTGGTGAATTTTGAAATCAAGAAGGATGAGTCCTTCAACTTTGTCCTTTTTCAAAATTGCTTTGGTTCTTCAAACACCAACTTCTGAATAACCATAATTTGTTTGTTGGTTGTTCTTTCAAGTAAAAATTATATTCTGTGGTAATAGTGGCTAGTTCCACTCTCAGGCTCGCAAGTGCTTTTGTTCAACACAACTACTGGACTTTATAATATGTAGCAGAAGTGCTCTATGCTTCTCTTTTTATCACACAGAATATTAAAGAATGTGTACTCAAGGGCCAAGATTTAATACATTTAACAAATTTTACTACTTTATTAAGACTTCTTTAGAGAAATTGCCTTTTAATATTTATTTATTTATTTTACACGTGTGTGAGACCGCAATGACCACAAGTGCTACTACCTTGATTCCTGCTCAGTCCACAGCAGTTTTGCCCATCACTGAATTTGCACCATCAGTACAAATGTCAACACAGTAAAAAAGGTAAAAATTTCTCTGCATGTATTTGGTAATACCAAGTCTGGTAAAAAAAAAAAAAAAAAAAATCTGTGAGGAGTAAACTTTTAAAATGCCATTTTACAGCCCGCATAACTTCAGAAAACCTGTCAACAAACATTTAATTCATATTTTATTGCATATATCTTTAAAACTATATACAGTAAAAATAATTGTCCAAGTAATCTTGTCATAGTTATGAATATTTACCTCCAATAGAAAATATAGTTATTATTAGTGCTATCATTACTTGGATAAGGATACTTTTTAGGTCTTTTAAAATATTCCTTTGACCCAGAATAGTCTGTGATTGTGTAATAAGGTATTTTCTGTATACATTGCAATTTGTGGCTATGGCATTTGAGATAGCATAAAATATTTTAGACAAAATGTTCTTTCAGTGAAGTTTACATTTTTTCTACTGTAATTACCAAACGCCAGAATTAATTTTTCTCAGATCATTATTCCTTTAGCATAGTTGACAATCCCAGGCATTTAACTCATTCATTAAAATGCAGTAGTGATTTCTCCAATGGTTTTCACTACCAGTAATGACATGCATTATTACACATTACTAATTTCCATGAAGAATAATGAGATACTATGTTATTGGTATTTACATTTACAGGACTATACTTTGTTGCATGCTTATAAAGAAAATGAAAAAAGGACCCAGGTCAAATTAACATCAGTTTTTTTCTTAAAGATTAAATAATCACTATATTAGTATATGATGTTAGAATTGCTACTAAATATTTTTATTATTATGTAATTTCATTAATAATTGGAATAAACATATGGCTGAGAAGGACAACACTGAAATTATTAAAATAAATATATGATGATAGTTATGAGTAAACTTGGAACTAAAAAAATTTTTCAAGACAATTTTTGGATTAAATATTCTGAAGTTTTTTTTCTTTGATGTTTTGCATTTGCGTTTGTTGTCATTGTTACTTTCTCCAGTTCTAAGCATTTATTAATTTCAAAACAAGCCACTTAACTTGTGAAATTATCTACTTTAAACGCTTTTTTGTGTTAAATGTTAAATGTCTTATTGTGCTGGTATTCCAGTGTTTACATTAGTACTCACTAAAATAAAACAGTTACTTTTTGATAAAAGTTAATTTGTGATTTGAGCCACTAAAACAACACAATGCAAGCATTTCTCAGTTTTGCCTTGAAGAGTCATCTTCAATTTTATAAACTAAAAATGTAGAATTAATAATCAGGCTTTATATCTGGTGGACAGTATATCAAAATATTCGCATATGCTCATTGATTAAAACACTTATTCAGTTGGACAGCCACTAATTGATATGCAAATATTTCATCCATTAAGGTGAGCTTTACTCAAAATGTATGATTTGTCTTTAAGATTATAGCTCCTCATTTCAAAGACATGCTATTTTTACCCTATTTGTATGAAGCAACTGTGACATGCAGGGACTGATTAGCTTAAACCACAGATGTGTTTGCCTTAGGGAAGTAGCAGTAGCCTAGTTTTCCCCATAAATATGATAGCCAGAATTCAAATTATTTCCAATCCAAAGCCACGACTGTCCCAATTCTAGTAGTTCAGTGATTAAATTGGAATATAGTAAAGAGGAAAGGAAGATTGAACCTGTAAACATTTAATGTCTGTATGTTTTTTTCTAAGGCTAAAAATAATAATTCTGTATATTACTAGGGATTGGCTCTCACTAGGCTAACATCGGTAGGCGACTCATTTACGCAGCACTTGAAAAATTCATTTGCATCAGTCATCGACACATGGATGCATAATGAGGGCGGATATTTTTCAGGAAGAGAACACACATTTAATTTGACATTTTCATGTTAAACTTGAGGCAGCCAGCTTCCCTGGCTTTCCTCCATCTTTTCATCCCACCAAACCTTCCCTCCTACCCATCAAATCAGCAGAGCATTCTGCACCCTAAAACATAGGCAGATGGGTTCTTGTGTCATTATTTGTAATCGGATTGAAAGATCTGTTTTTGCTTCTCCTGGCCCCCATCCCATAGTTCTCTAAAATCAACATTCCGTTCCTTAAATTCACGATCTTTCTTTTTTCTGAGCAAGAAATGAAACTTACCAATAGCATTTCTTTGCAACTTTCTCATGTACTTTATAGTCATGCATAATCTCCGGGTGAGAGTAATTCACGTAAAGTGTTGGAAACTGTTTTTCTTAATTCAGTAACAGTAGTACACTTCTAAGATGGAAAGTGCCAGATAAATGCCATATAATAACAACAATTTTATCGAAGTCAAGTCATCTAGCCTTTCCTATAAATATAAATGCTTCATTATTTAAGCATGCATTTAAGAACCATTTTCGTGGGTTCTCTTTATTCATGACTATTTATTCTGAATTATCTCATAATTGGATGATTTCTCATTTTCTTTTAATAATTGCTTGAAGCATCTAAAAAGCACTAAGTGTTAAGAGGTCATTCCTTAACAGTGACTGTTAGAATTTCTTGGAAATGATTTTCCTAGGTTTCTAGGTTACATTTTTCTTGCCCCATTTGTATGCCTAAAATTCTTGGTTGAGCCAGGGAGGGATATATAATATTATGCTTTTAAACTGTCCAATCAATACTTGTGTACCTACATCCTTGAATTTTTTTAATCTATAAAGAACTACATAAATCTAATGTGTAAAATATAAAGAGAGCAAGCCCCACTGGGGACACATGAAATATTGAAAAATATAGTAAGAATAAAAATCGGCTTAAATACTGAACCCTGAAACGACATTTTACAAAGTGGCATTTCCCATTCTTTACATTCATAAAAAAACCTTGCCTTGTGTCATGGGAAAAGTGAGACTACCTCCAAAGTTCATGGTAGTTGATTAGACATAGTTAAATCTTTGCATAAGAAGTACGAGTGTTTGGACTTTTAGCTTGACCAAGGTAAAATTCATATTCTATATTTAGTAGGTACTCTAACCTGATTTAATCACAAATTACAGAAATATCACAGTGAGGGAAGGAAAAGGAAGGGTGGCAATGAAATGAGACAGCTGGTTTTCCCAGATCTTTCATTTGACCTCTTCATCCTCAGTCCCCCATCTTCTTTGATTCTATCTTTTCCAATCCTTCCAAAATAATTTGAAAGAAATGCCTTATAGGAAATGCAAACTTTCTAGAGATAGGCAACAAAAAGGTTGAAATTTACCAGTGTGTGATTTTCACCAGAGGACAAATACTCTTTCACTCCCTTTCAGTCAGATGAACAAAATGCTCGTTATTATATTTTTAAGTTTTCTACTGCATACAGAGTACGTTGTTCAGTGTCAGGAAAAGTTGATTCTGGAAAGGTAAAATATCCATGCTTCAGAGAGTTTACATGTTAAGAACAAGTTGATAGATAAGTGATAATTTTAAAAAAAATGAGGCACAGATGTTATAAAGATTTTTATTCAACTAATAGTTTTTTTAAAAAAAATTATTATCTAGCATCATGTAGTGAAAATTCATCATACTGGGGATCAGGAAACAGTGCTGAATTTGGCTCTGGCTTGATTGGGTGTGACCTTGGTTATATCATTGAACATCTCTGGGTTTCAGATTTATTGTCTAAAGAAAACAAAATTGATTGAACAATCTCTAATTCATAGTCATTCTGTATTACTTCTTATGAGGAAAAATGTTCTTTTTAAGGACAGGTGTTTTCACAATACTCCTGTTAATGCACTTAATGCCTCTATCATATCTTTTGAGTTTCTGTCTGGTACTTAAGATTCTCCTATATAACTATATATATCTTTAGTGCATATATTTTTTTATGAAATGAAAAACCTTGGTTTTTTTCACATGGTTAAGCACTTTTCATGGATAGCTAATTCTTCACAGCACTCTCTGAAGTATTATTATAATTATGCCTGTTTTCCAGGTAAAGACTTGGAGACACCATGAGATTCGGTCGCTAACCCAGGGTCACATTAACAGTAAATGGGGAACTGAGATTCTGACCCTGGGGCCCACTTTCTTAACCACCCCACTGCAGTCATACCTACCAGCATTACTGATTTCACACCACTCTCCATATTTTTCCAAATGTTTCTTTTTCTAGACAGATTGATTTTTTTGTTTCGAAACAGAAGGCTATGTGCTCATTCAGGACTGCAAATCTTTACATCTTGTCCCCCATCCTGAATGCTTTTATCGAATCTCTCTTCTCTAGGCTCCAAAACGGCACAGGGCTCCAGGTGGCCACTGCATCTTAGTCAGAGTTGGCCTCTGAGAATAATCCTCTGCATCAGCACATGTATATGGCAGTGGCTCCCAGCTGGATTTCAGGGCCCTGCCTGTTCTCCTGAGCACCTCTGCTGTGCCAGAGGCTCCTCAGCTGACATCTCATTTCGCCCAAATTTGCAACATCCCCAATCCTCTTACAGGTAAACGTACCACTTAATCTCACCAAGCAAAAACTTTGGAATTCTAGGGACTTCCTGATGGCGTGGTGGTTAAGAATCCGCCTGCCAGTGCAGTGCACATGGGTTCAAACCCTGGTCCGGGAAGATCCCACATGCCGCGGAGCAACTAAGCCCATGCACCACAGCTACTGAGCCTGCGCTCTAGAGCCCATGAGCCACAACTGATGAGCCCGCGTGCTGCAACTACTGAAGCCCGCGCACCTAGAGCCTGTGCTCTGCAACAAGAGAAGCCACAGCAATGAGAAGTCTGTGCACAGCAACGAAGAGTAGCCCCCGCTCGCAGCGACTAGAGAAAGCCTAAAAAAAAAACTTGGGAATTTTAGATTATTCCCTCTTTCTCATCATATACACCCAGTCCCTGAAACCTAGCAGTTTTGCTCCTTTTATGTCTCTCAAATCCCATTTTCCTCCATTCTCATAGCCATTGCCTTAAGTCCTTATTATTTTTTGTCTGAATTATCACAATAGCCGTCTTATCTGCCCCTCGTCTCCCACCATGCCCTATTCCAGTTCTGCCAACATAAATCCGGCACAGTAATCTTCAAAAATGGCTCATCTTTCAGATTTCCTCCATAATTTTCAGTATAAAATTTAAACTCTTTACCATAATTTTTAAGGTTTTTCCTTCCCTCCCTCCCTACCTCTCTCACTTCTCCTCACACTGTTCTCCTCAGGTGAGGTTCAGCAACCTTCCCCCAGTCTCCCAGCCCCTCCTGTGTATTCCTCTACTAGAACGAACAAGTAGGACCCTGTTCTCTCAGTGCTTAGAGCCCCAACACCTAGGCATTTTAATATAAAACTTAAGAACTCATACTTTGAAGGTACACAAACCTGGTTTGAATTACTGGTGCACCAGTTACTAGCTTATTTGGATGAGCTTGGACAAGTAATGTGACCTGCCTGGGTCTTAGTTTCCTCATCTGTAAAATGGACAGAATAAAGGGCCTATCTCACAGAGTTGTTAGCAGGGTTAAATAAGATAATTAATAGAAAGCCTTTACTAGGATACCTGGGACACAATAATTGCTTCGTGAATGTGATACTACAACTAATGCAATGCCTAAAATTGAATACTAATGAAATTTTTAAATGAATAAAAAACTGAATGAATGAATGAACAAAGTGTATGGAATTGAATCTAAGGAGGAGAGAAAAATGCTGCAGGTCAATGATAGTTTCAGGATGAGATCAAGTAAATAAGCAACACTTCAGATGTGTCCATTTTTTGCCTTCAGATTTGTTTCATGGTTGATATTATTTTAATACAAAAGAAACCATCCAAAGCTTATTTTTGATCAGGCTTTTATTTTATATTTCCACTTCCATGTTCTTCTTGACATTTGAGAAGTACTTTTCACTACTCCCAAGATTCTGGTCTTTTGTGCATCTTTACTGAATTAGAATAAGCACAATGCACTTTCTATTGATGGAGCCATCTGAGGTTCCTGGCCTGGAGGTTTCCTTCACAGATAAAGGAAAGCTGGTGTCAGCACATTTAGGGCACATCAGAGAACAATCGAGCAGTGTGCAGGGTCTGTGCAATCACTTGCTCTCATTAGATACTTTTTAAATGTTTGCATGCTTGCCAGTGGCAAAGATGGCAAACTTCAAGTAATTGATTGGGAACAAAATTTTTATTGTCCCCTGCAGTTCTATAAAAACCAGTGGTTAATATATTTTTCTTTTTTTTTTCTGAATGACTTTCCACTTCAAACCTTTGGTCAAGAGTCCGGGTCTATAGTCAGTATCTGGAGTCCTTAGCAGATGGGATGACAGGGATTAACAGGCCTTTCTGCAGGTGGTGAAGTGTAACCAGCAAGATACTTGTAGCTAATGTTTTTAAACTCTTTATAATTTACCCTGTGATTCCCATATATGATCTCATAAGGGGAGGGGAGGTATTTTTCTTAACCTTCTTTTACACTTGAGGAAAACAGGAAAATCGAGTATCAGTTAATTGCTCCAATTCACTTATTAGGAGTGCCACTGTTACGGTCATTGTTAGGAATCACATACCCTTCCCCTGCTGACCTAAAAATCATTTTGGAGGCTGATTTTATAATGGATTTAAAAATTGAAGAGGCAAGAAATATTTATTACCATTGGCAGGGCAGAGATGTGGCAGATGTGTTTCACTCAAGCAAACTTAAGACAATACATTTAGGGAAGTGTGTACTGTAGGGTGAGGGGTTTGTCTACACAGTTGTTACTTGGAGAAGATGGGGCAAGGAAATTAGAGGGAGAAAAAGTAACTACAACAAAGAATTTCTCTTACCCTTGCTCCAATCACCATTTCACTTACCTGCCAATGAGATAAAAATTTCTATTTTAAGGCAAGACAAGAAAATTTAAACATAAAATATTTCTCTGCCAGTTTGGGCCTCCTCCCTCCCCTTTAGTGTGCATTGTGCATCTGCATTATGCATCAGCCAGACCTCCCCAATGGCAGAAATAGCTGCTTAAGCATAAAGATCAATTTTTCTTCTTCTGGAGCTAGTCATGAAACTCCTTAGGAGATAACATTCCTTTCTCAATCTTGTAGGGATCATGGTGACCCACCACTTGCCTTGTGTGTGCAGATGACTCTGGTGAACTTTATGTATAGTGACAATATATCATTTCCCTTAGAGATAGCAATTGGTGCAGAACAGACTGGTCAGATGACCTGGGGAGATACTGGGCCACACCTAATAGAATTTTCCAGCTTAAATACTTACTTATGACCTTAGTAATGTTACTAGTTATGTTACTTGTATTTTGCCTATTTTACAAGATTGTTGTTTCTTGCATTATCAAATGTGTGACTAATCCTGAGATAAAACTAATGTGATTAGGTGACTTGAAACAATTGACCAAATATATAGTCCTATAAGATCAATGATTATAATAGTGTAACTCTAGATATGGGAAGAAGCAACCAGAGGGAACCATTTCCTGAACCTTAACAAACTAGTAGGACAGGCGGTCCAAAAGCTTTTGGCTCCTGTTAACAGGGCCAGTCCAGTAATAGCACTTCGAGTGGCTTATCAACGAAATTCTTGCTTGACCTGGGAATGGGCATTCGTAGTGCCATGGGACAAATTGGTTATGAACTGCCTCCCAAACCTTGGTGGAAATTAAGAGCGAAAGGGAAGGGATTATAAAGAATGTTGCCCACCATCTTGTTCTACAATAATCAAATTATCATCCACTGTAGTCACTGACCTACCAGACACTCTGAAAGGAACTTGGGGTGAAGATCAGGATGAGGTAATCTGTGCTCTGGGAAAACTGACAGAACAGGCCTTCAAATAGTTAGATATTTTTAGGAGAAATCTTTTATGAAACTGGATTCTTACATCTTGCCATACCTGGAGAAGCACTAAAATGGTCAATGAAGACGTCTGTTTCTCATGACTAGCAGCAACCTTCTACTGAGATGTGTGCTTGATTGCATGTACCCCCTTTGCCAGAATAACATATGTGCTGACCTCCCCCTTTACCTCTTTGGAACAGTCCTCAGAGCTTTCTGAAAGACTGGCTCCCAGGTTATAATCCTCAGATTGGCTCAAATAAAATTTTCCATCTCTTTCTTTGATAGTTGATTAATTTTTTTGTAGACACTACCACAACCACAGCATGAACCGATTTGTTAGTGAGACTTCTGAGCTTGCCCTGGAATCTGTTTTCTATTCTCTGACATCAGTTCCCATCAGAACCAAAAGGGTCTCCCAGAGCAAATAGCTTTCACTTCAAAATCATGTCATATCCTTAATTACTAATGCCTTAAAATGCCATAACCCTTAGCTTTTTGATCTATGCCTTCTACCTTTGTTTTTTAATCTTTATTGGGACTTTCAAAGTTGTTCCTATTTTTTTAATCTTTATTGGAGTATGGTTGCTTTACAGTGTTGTGTTAGTTTCTGCTGTTCCTAGTTTTTTGGGTTTTTTCCCTCCTATTTTTCAAAGTTGTTTTGATTTCCCTAGGTTCTTTATATTTCCAGATGAATTTCAGAATCAGCTTGTCAGTTTATACAAAAAGGATTCTCATTGGGAATGCTTTTTTTTCTACAGATTAATTTGGGGGAAATTTGACATATTTGGTATATTGAGTTATCTGACCCATGAAACTTGTAAATCACTCCATTTATTTAGGCCTTTCATTTCTCTCAGCAATGTTTTATAGTTTTAAATGTGCAGACCTTAATCATGTTTTGCCAGATTTATCCCTAGCAATATAACACTTTTTAATGCTATTGTAACTGGAATTTAAAAAAATGTCAATAGTGAACTATTCATTAGTAGTATTTGGAAGTAACAGATCTTTGTATATTGATTTTACATCCTGCAACCTTCCTAAAGCCACTTATTGGTTCTTTTTTTTTTTTTAACATCTTTATTGGGGTATAATTGCTTTACAATGGTGTGTTAGTTTCTGCTTTATAACAAAGTGAATCAGTTATACATATACATATGTTCCCATATCTCTTCCCTCTTGCGTCTTGTTCCTAGTTTTGAATGTCATTATTTTCTGAAGCTGTGGTGTGAGTAGTTGTGGTTCTCTGAATTCTTTGCATCTTTCTTGTCTTTCACCTTCAGTGGTGTATTCAGTGAATAGTTTTGAGCTCCTGCAGTGTACTAAAGGCACCAAGATGAATGCAGAATGTTCCCCGACCTCACCATTGGTTGAGAGAGATATCAATGGTGTTTCTAAAACACAGAGATAAGTGTATTCATAGTCAAGTCAATCCAGGTCATTGCTGGATCTTTCTAAGGAAACTTGAGTCTCTCTGTCCACCAGAAACAGGATATCCTTTGGTGAGCAAGGCCACAGACTGATGCTGGAAAGGCCTTGGTACTCCCCACATCTACACTCCACCCATCAACAGATTGCAGGGATTAAATCACTTGACAACCTGTGGTAAATTTAATCCACTAGGGCTCATATTATTATTATCTCTGGTCACCACCCAGTATATAGATTCCTGTTATCTCCTCTTTCCTGCAGCCTCACCTTAGGCCTCCTGCCCCTGATCTGTCCTAATGCTGCTCCTCTTGGCACTGCCTTCCGGTCCTGATCTCTATCTTTTACTCTTTGAAACTCCCTGATCATAGTTAACAGACTTTTCTGTGTTTCCTACAACTGGGGGCCTTAATTGAAAAGACCTTCCGTACGTAAACCCTTCTCCTGTTCAAGTGGGAAAATCTAATATTGGGAAGGAGGTAGTCACTAGAGTCTATGTGTATTTATGGCTTATCTACAAGAATTCTCAAAGTTAGTTGTTTGTTTTGTTTTTGTTTTTAGAAGCCATGGGGTGAGAGTTCCCTAGATGTGTTCCTATGATCTTGAAGCCTGTCCATAGCAAGCATGTGACACTTGCCTGGATCATCAAGTTTCAGAGTACCTGTAAAAGTAAGAGCATAAAAATAAACCAGGTGGTTAACTTATTTACAAAACAGGAACAGACTCACAGACATAGAAACAAAACTTATGGTTAGCAAAGGGGAAGGCGGGGAGGGATAAATTAGGAGTTTGGGATTAGCAGATGCACACTACTGTATATAAAATAGATAAACAACAGGGCCCTACTGTGTAGCACAGGCAACTATATTTAATATCCTGTAATAAACCATAGTGGAAAAGGATATGAAAAAGAATATGTATATATATAGACATATATGTGTATACATATTAATATATATCTGAATAACTTTGCCGTACACCGGAAGCTAACACAACATTGTAAATCAACTATACTTCAATTAAAAAAAAAACACAGACATGTGGTCAGGTCCAAGATATTCTGTGCAATCAAGTTTTCTCTCTCTGACCAAGAATGTGTCTATTCTGCCTCATAATCACTTCAGTTTTAAAGAATATATTTCAAATAGGTTAGCTTCCTACTACAACATATTTTCTTTCTTTTGTTTGTGAACTTCTCTAGATTTTTAAACTTAATTTTTTTTTTCCTTTGTAATTTTTTTTTCACTTCTGCTATCTCTTGAAGTAAAGAGTTTGGTGTGTTTGCTTCCTGCTGGGGAAAGTACTACAAGAAATTTTGTGTCATTTTGCATAATTGAGTAATAAAGTATTCTGGTTACCAGAAAAAAAAATTCAAGCTACACACATTCAAGAAATAAGGGTATAGTAGACTATACCTAATAATAATCCTGTTCTACGCCTAATTTATACTTTCTTTGGATGACTCAGAAGGCAATTCAAGATCACACAGAAAGCTCAGGGACCGCATGGCCTATTATGGTAAATATGCAGGAGTGTCAGTTAACAGAGTTTTCAGATTCTCTGAGAAATATGCTTTATGTTTAAAAGTAAAAAAAGTATGTTAATGTAAAGTGCTTTATAAATAGAATTATATGTGCTGTTTCTGAGAAAATGATAGAAGTAAAAGTCTCAAGGTCACTTTCTTGAACTCTAGAAACTTCTTGCAAAGAATAAATCACTAATCTGTGTTCTAGATTTCATTATCTTCTTTCAAAAATGATACTCATGTTTTTGCCTATGCCGTAATGTATTTTCTAATTCCACCTCCTATGTGCCAGTAGGACATAATATTGAAGTAAAGGGAACATGAGCAGGCTTCCCTGATGGCGCAGTAGTTGAGAGTCCACCTGCTGATGCAGGGGACACAGGTTCATGCCCCGGTCCGGGAGGATCCCACATGCCGCGGAGTGGCTAGGCCCGTGAGCCACGGCTGCTGAGCCTGCGTGACACTTCCCAGTTTTATTTTTCTAATCTATAAAATAAAAATAATTTTTTAGCACATTGAGTTCTTGTGAGCAGTAAATAAGACAATTTAGGTAAAGCCTTTAGAATTGTTCCTGGAATATACTCTGGGTTCAGCAAAAGCTTTCTCTTAACACAATCATTTTTTTCTTTAAATTTATTGGTTCATAGGTGAGGCCCTATTATTTTTGAAATTTAGTGCATACATCTTCGTTAACTTGAAATGGACTTCATCATCTTCTAATGGTTATTTTTCCAGAGCAAGAGGCCTAATCCCTCTAATCAGTGTTTATCATCCACGGAATGGATGCAGCATCTGGCAGCTGAGGGCGTGAGGAAATACTGTGGAGGTAGAGGGAGGATTCAGGATTGTCCTAGTCTCTCAGTCTGAAAGTTCTGTTTCATACCAAAGCGAAGTCAGCTTTTTTATATCTTCCTTTTAACTTCCCTACTCCTGCTGCCTGGCCTGCACTGAGTGCGTAGTCATTCTGGTCATTGGACAAACCTTCTAATATTTAAAAACGGCCATTGTGTTTCACATAAAACTTCTCTCTTCCATTTCAACACACCCAGTTCCTACAAGCCTTCCTGATAACTGTTTTCCCAAACATTTATCATCCTGGTCACTCTCCTCTGTTCACAGCATCCTAAAGTGGTCTCGGAGCAGGACATGCTATTCTAGGTGTTGTAAAGAATTATGGGATTTCCCCCTCTTGTGGACACTGTTTCCATTAATGCAGGATACAATTGTATTCATTTTGGAAAAGTCTTGGTGTCCTGTTGGATGTTGGGCTTGAATTCAATGACAATATTTGAGGTTTTTTTAAAATTGAAGTATAGTTGATTTATAATATGTGTTAATTTCAGGTGTACAGCAAAGTGATTCAGTTTTATATATACATATATTTTCATATTCTTCTCCATTATAGGTTATTACAAGATATTGAATATAGTTTCCTGTGATATGGCAGTAAATCTTGTTGTTTATCTATTTTATATATAGCAGTGTGTATTTGTTACTCTCATACTCCTAATTTATCCCTTCCCCCGTATTTGAGTTTTTTTAAATTGGAACGACTTGTTGTTAAAACAGGTTTCCTCATCATGTAGCTGCTCTAATGTATTTTGAACTTAATTCTAGGATTTCATATTTTTATCTGTCAAATTTTATATTACTTTTATGTCATTGCTCTCATGTATTGAGAGTTGTCGATCTATATTATATTACTATATTATATTATATGTATTATATTATATATTAGTATTTGATCTCAGCATTGGGACATCTGATGTTTTAAAATACAGTGTATAATAGTGGAAACCCTACTGATAAAGAAGTAGATCAAATCAAAGCTTTATATACAGGTGGCTGACATGCTAGACATCTCTCTTCAGGTTGGAAATGAACAATAATATCATTCGGTCTCTAGCATTATTTTACCTCTCTCATCACTGATAGTTTTTCTAATTGGGTAATTTATTGAATGAATCTGGTGAATCTTTCATCATTCTATGATGTAAATCATTAGGACTGGAACGGTGGACTCATTTAAAGCATATGTGTACTCTCTTACTATTTCCACACCTTTCCTCAGCGTTAAAGTTTTGCTCTGAACACAAACATGCACACACGTACACACACATTCACACACACACTCACATTCATTGCAGAAAATTTAAAAACTACTTTTCACTTAGAAAATTTAGAAAGCGCATGCAATTCGATTCAAAGAACGGAACCAGTTGTATGACTGTTTCTCCTGGCTCACTCCTAACTAATAGCTACATGTCCCTTCTCTCTTTAAACACACACACACGCACACACACACATACACATCTCTTGTTTATATAAGGTTGGGATCATATGATCTATAATAATTTATCTTATTCTCATTTACTTTTTTTAGCATTTTCCAAAGTCGTGAAAAAATATGGGAGAATATGAACGTTAATGGCTGCATGTATACTATAAAATAGATTCAACATAACTTATGTAACAAATTCTCAGATTAAGTATATATCCAAATTTTGGCTGTTGTGAATAATCTCATGACAAAAATAATTATAGCCAAATAATTCTCAGTACCTCTGGTAATTTCTTCTAGATAAATGCCTAGAAGAGATTAATTAAACAGTCATAAGTTTACACATACATACAATATATATTATACATTTATATTTCTTTTAACAAAAGTATATATTTTAGAAAATATATGAAATGCAAACATTGAAAAGTCAAAAAAATTATAACCCACAACCCAGAAAACAATGTTATTAATTTAATCTTAATAACATAGTGCATATATTTCCTGTATTTTTTACATTTAAGATTTAAAATATAATAAGGTTATACTGTACATATTATTTTTAGAATTTTTTTAGTTAAAATTAGGTCATAATCATTCATATCATTCATTACTTTTCTACAATATAATTTT
This sequence comes from Lagenorhynchus albirostris, assembly GCF_949774975.1. Classification (NCBI taxonomy): domain Eukaryota; kingdom Metazoa; phylum Chordata; class Mammalia; order Artiodactyla; family Delphinidae; genus Lagenorhynchus; species Lagenorhynchus albirostris. The sequence continues at coordinate 26,409,495 of NC_083102.1, forward strand.
AATATCTATACAGTATTCTTTTGTATGACTTAATTTTAAAAAAGAAATTTCTTATTATTGGTTAGTTATGCCAGTTCTATATTCTTTGTTATGTAGACTGTGATGAGTATTGCTGATAATAAATCTTTGTATATATTCACATCAGTTTTCTAAGGATAAAGTCTTAAAGATGAAATTGCTTGTCAAAGAGCATATGCAATTCTAAAGCTTTTTATGGACTTTATTCAATTGGTCTTTGGAAAATATCCACAAATTTTCCCTCCCAGCAGTATAAAATCACATTTCCTCAGATTCTTACCAACATCATTTATACATTTTGGCCTCGCTTTAAGTGAAAATTATGTTGTGTGGTTGTTTCTATTTGGCATTTCTTTCTTTGATTACCAGTGAGGTTTCACGTTTGGGGCTGCGTCTGTGTGTGTGTGAGCGTGTGTGAGAGACAGAGACAGGAGATGGAGAGAGAGCTTGTGTGTGAATTTGCTCCTCAGTCTTCATTATTTTCTATAGATTTTTCTGTTTTTTATTTAGAAAATGTATTTGATATTAATGAAATTAAACATTTATCTTTGAATAACTTTTACAACTTTTCTTAAAAATGTTTCCCATTCTCCAATACTGTAAAATATTCAACGTTATTATTATTATTTATTTTTTTGTTTTGCGGTACGCGAGCCTCTCACTGTTGTGGCCTCTCCCGTTGCGGAGCACAGGCTCCGGACGCGCAGGCTCAACGGCCATGGCTCATGGGCTTAGCCACTCGGTGGCATGCAGGATCTTCCCAGACCGGGGCGTGAACCCGTGTCCCCTGCATCGGCAGGCGGACTCTCAACCACTGCGCCACCAGGGAAGCCCACAACAACAACATTATTATTAATACCATTATTTTTATTGCATTTCAATACTGTCTTCTGGAATTTATTCCTGTGTGAGTTATGATGTAAGAATCTGACTTATTTTTTTCCAAAAATTTTAATCAGTTCTCCCAGCACTAAATTCATCTCCCTACTGATTTGAAGTAAAGCAAGCAAAGTATAATTAATTCAGATATAGAGAATGGCTCTTTTTATTCCATTATCTGTCAGTTTTACTATTTTCCATTTTTAATTTGCAAATTTTTGTTTATAGTGATATAAACACCTATGTGAGTCTTTATACAATTTGGCATTTCAACTCTGATATTATGTTATATTTTTCATAAATGTCTTATTTTAAGGAAAACCTTTGAATTCAGTTTTGCAGTTATTTTCATAAATTTTTTATACTTACTGACTAGATTCAAAGCTTGCTGCAGATTTGATATCTTCCCTTCTCAGTTATTTGGGATACAGTTTTAATGATTATTTTCCAAAAGGAACATGCAAGCAGTATTTTTTCTGAAATCTTTTATGTCTGTGAATGGCTCTCTCTTAATTTCATCCGTTAATGACAACATGGATTGTTATTTTGAGTGTCAGCTTTTCATTTTCTCTGAGCCTACAGGATGATGCTTGCTTTCTTTGTTTCTGCAGGGATTTTTCTTAGGCTCCTGTTAATTTACTGTTCTCTCTTTTCAATCCTGTGCAGATTTTTCCCACAGTCCCTTAGCTCTGTAGTCTATCTTCTTGAGCTGAATGTATGGATCCCTTCCTCAGTTCCGTGACTAGAGCTTGGTGAAAAATATACTCCAGTCCATTTTCCCATGTCTGATAAATACTCATCTACTCTTCTACTCTCATAATCTGTTTCTCTGAGACTCTGGACCATTGGATTACATGAAAAAAATTATAATTCTCAACATACACTTCCCCAAAATCCTTCTTAATTCTTCCCCTTCCTTGAATGTCTTACTTGTAATTGCATTGAAAGCCATAATTTCAGCTTTAAATTCTTCTTCAATATTTAAGTATTTGGGGAAAATATTTAAATTTCTATATGCCTTTTTTGGGTCTAACTTTTATTTAATATTTTGATGTGCAGCTTTAGTTTTATTTGATTAAAAAAACACCTACAGGGGCTTCCCTGGTGGCGCAGTGGTTGGGAGTCCGCCTGCCGATGCAGGGGACGCGGGTTCGTGCCCCGGTCCGGGAAGATCCCACTATGCCGCGGAGCGGCTGGGCCTGTGAGCCATGGCCGCTGAGCCTGCGCGTCCGGAGCCTGTGCTCCGCAATGGGAGAGGCCACAACAGTGAGAGGCCCGCGTACCGCAAAAAAAAAAAAAATTAAAAAAAAAAACACCTACATAGTTTTTCTCTCCTTTTTTTAATCACAAGTCCCTTCCACGTTCTTGCTCAGGTTTATGTGTTTTTTCGTGGTCCAGTTTAATTCCTCTGTATCTGTGATTTTTATACACCCTACACTTGCTTTAAAGGTAACAGAATATCATTTAATTTGGGTCTTTATTGAAGAGCTAGGAGTCTGGTAACAAGTGAATCCCTCTTCCTTCATCTATCTTCTAACCCATGTCTACTACATGAGATAGTTTACCTAGGAAAAAGACCCACATTCTTTATTTTTATTTTTTATTTATTTATTTCTTTTTTCGGTACGCGGGCCTCTCACCGTTGTGGCCTCTTCCGTTGCGGAGCACGGGCTCCGGACGCACAGGCTCAGCGGCCATGGCTCACGCGCCCAGCCGCTCCGTGGCATGTGGGATCTTCCCGGACCGGGGCACGAACCCGTGTCCCCTGCATCGGCAGGCGGACTCTCAACCACTGCGCCACCAGGAAAGCCCCACATTCTTTATTTTATTCACTTTTAACTCTAATCTTTCTGATTTTGTCTGTTTCATGTGAATGTGTATGTGAACTCTGAGTTAATTACTGTGCTAGACACTGGCTCTATAGCAGAGATATGGCTAGAGCTTGCAGTCTAACAGAGAACACAGATATAAAAGACAGTAAGGTAGAGTTGGAAGGTTCTTTCTTTTTTTGAAAAGGGGATTTTTTAAAAAAATTATTTATTTATTTTTGGCTGTGTTGGGTTTTCATCACTGTGCGCCGGCTTTCTTTAGTTGTGGTGAGCGGGGCTCCTCTTCGTTGTGGTGTGTGGGCATCTCATTGCGGTGGCTCCTCTTGTTGCGGAGCACAGGCTCTAGGTGCCCGGGCTTCAGTAGTTGCAGCACGCAGTCTCAGTAGTTGTGGCTTGCAGGCTGTAGAGTGCAGGCTCAGTAGTTGTGGCACACGGGCTTAGTTGCTCCAAGGCATGTGGGATCTTCCCGGACCAGGGCTCGAACCCGTGTCCCCTGCATTGGCAGGCGGATTCTTAACCACTGTGCCACCAGGGAAGTCCCAGAAGGTTCTTTGAAGAAATGGTTAAGCAAGAAAAAAAAAAAGTCCTTCTGACACTGACATTTTACTAATCCCTAATGAAACAGCCTAATTGTTGCATGCCGTCTTTTAGATTACCTGGGATACGTGGGAACGTTTCGAAGACCTTATTCCCCAAAGTATCTCACTCCACAGCTTTTCTTGCTGGAATTTTCAGCATGTCCATTGTTTGCCCCAACTGCTATCCTTTGCCTCAGGTCTCAGTAGCTAGCTTCTTTTCCTTTCTCAGTGTTTTCGAGGAATTTCCTTGCATAGCCCCCTTGCTCCTCTGAGAGAGTTCTGAGTTAGGTAAAATAAAGGCAAGCCTTTTGCACTAGTCCTTCAGGGAGCTCCCAGAGAGGTCAGAAGAGATACACCGTTTTTTGAGAACAAGGTTCTCTCTGCTCTCTCCAGACCAGAACCAATATCAGGAAATGGGGACTGCCAAGCTGTGGAGGGGAGAAGGGACCAAGGCAAGTCAAAACACCACACAAGTCTCCTACTGGGTTTCAGTCACTGTTTTCCTGATTAAGCATTCACGTGCTTACTGTAAACCTCGGACTATATATTATTCTAGAGTTCTGATAAGGTTGCTTCTACACATTTTTTGCCAGAATTTTTGGTGTTTCTGAGGCATGATAGGCCGCTGGAGGTCCCCGCTCTGTCATTTTCACTGATGTTACTCTCGACTTAACATTTTTTTACTTAAAAGGATGTCTGAGTGCTCTCCCATAGAAATACATAAAAGCTTCTTTATTCTTTTTATCAGTACAGTGTTCCATTGTGTAGTTCTACTCTGATGATTTAATGAATCTCCTATTGCTGTACATCTAGCTTGTTAACAACCTTTTGCTATGACAGGTGGCAAAAGGTAATGAATAGCCTTATACATGTTACTTCATATCTCTGCTTGCATATTTCTGTAATAAATTCTGAATGCATTGGTGTGCCAATGGATATGTGCGTTCATAATTTCAAAAGTATTTCCAAACTATGTTATATGTGACTCTTACCAGTTTACAGAGTTACTAACAATGCACGGGAATTCAAGGTTTATTGTAGGCTTATCCAACATGGTGCTTCATCAGGTTTTTTCATCTTTTCCAGTTTGATGCAGTATAGTTTTTATTTGCATTTCTCCAGTTATTAATGAGGTTGAGTATCTTTCAATAAGCTAGAGACCCACTTTTGTTTTAACTTACGTGACTATTTTATTTATTTATTGCTCATACTTTTATGGCCATTTGCTATTGGTTTGTGAGAATTTTTGTATTGGGAGAGCACTCATAATATTTCCATACATATTATTACTGTTTGTCATTTTTTTCTTCTAATTTGTACTTGTTGATTTCTCCATGCATATTATATGCAGTCGTATCAATCATTTTTAAATGTTTCCTGGGCTTTTTATCATAATTAGTAAGACCTTGAAAACTAGGGGATTAAAAAAAAATTTAGGCATGATTTCTTCTAGGTTTTTTAGACTTCACTTACTAAATTTAAATATTTACTGAGGATATTTCTTATTGTAGTACAGGAAGTTTGGATCCAACTTTAATTTTTCCAAATGAGACTCCACCAGAATGTAGTTGGCTCAACACCTCTTACTGAATAATTTCATTCTTCCCTCCTCCCCCTACCCCCTACACTAATTTGAAGTACCAAGTTTATAATACACAAAATTTCTGTAGTATTTGAATATATATACATAAATTTTCTCTTAAGGGATTATGTCCTATCAGTTCTAAAAACTGAGATTCCCTCCAATATATTATCAAGGTATTTGTAGACCATCTTTTATCTTGCTCAACTTTTAATTTTCTCATTAATCTCATTAATATTCTCTGATAATTCTCTTTTATGGAAGCCTCGTTAGAATGAACATAATTGGCTCAGAAATGTTGAAGACTCACTTGTAATTACCGCTAGTTTTCTACGTTCTATATCTGCTGATATGAGATGGTAGAGACTGTTCCTGACTATGTCACATCATGGGACAAGTTAACCAGACATATCAATGCATACATTTTATTGGATAATTACAGACCCCTGGAACATATTCCACTATATATACCTGCTCTAAATTAGATTTTAAATTGTAAAGGTAAGCTACCCAATATGTGATGTTGTTCTGGGTAAGTGGTGGTTAATGTCATGGATCTGTAAGAAACCTAAATTTTGGAATATTTATAGCTCCATGTCAAGGGTTTAAACTTTATAACTTACAGCTATCTGAGGAAAGTCCTAACAAATTTATTCTAATGGTTTTGAGTATATTATATGGTAAACTAGATATAATTAATGTGTTTTTCTGGGGGTAGGGAGAGAGTACACTTAGATTTTATTATCATTTGGCAAATAATGATGTAAAATTAAAATTTGACTTCTAGATAGATGTTGTTATATACATTTTCTCATTACTTGAAATTATTTCACTATACGTGCTCAAGAAAGTGGTAGATTTCCTAAAATATTAGTTATACACTTCTATTTGGCATATAGTTCTATTATATTTAAGGAGATGTAGTGAAAAATACAGGATTATTAAAATTAATGAAGAAAATTGGAGCATTTTGCATGTTTGTAGTATTAAAACATGAAATATATATTAGGAGTATCTTTAACCAACAAAAGAGGACAAAAAGGAAATGATAAATATTATTAAGAAAGAATAAATAAACCTGAAGAGCGGCAACATAAGATTATAGGTTTCAGCATATAATTTTATTAATTTGAGAACAGATCTCCAGAGAAAAGCACTTTCCTTCTTTTAAGAATTTTCAATGACACTGGACATACGTTAGCTGTACTGTCACGTGGTTTATAAATCAAAATGATAAAATTCTAGTACTTCCATTTAGAGATGAAATTAGTTATAAGGGAATGAAAATTAATAAGACTTCAAATAATTTGAGAAACATAATTGCCTATTAAAGTAAGATTAACCTTTATGTGCAGGACATGAATGCAAATTCTAAGAAATATTATTATGTTTTGTACTTGCTAAAGACATGTGTTGTAACTTTAATATTGAACATATCACCCATACTTATCTTTGAAAGATAAATGCTCAAAGACATTAAAAAATTAGCTACAAACACTGTAAGATCAAGTATTAAAATTATGTAAATTGTGAGCCAGTGCACACTCAACATGGTTTAACTATAGCATTTAATTTTAAGATATTATTTTTTAAATTCACAAAATTTCTATGGGTTACTTAGGCACATTCATTAATCACCCGAGATTTTTGGAAATGGAGAGTTAACTTTCTATCGTGAATGAGAAAGTCTTCTTTCTTGGAAACTAAAATCTTTCGGTCGGTGCCAAAATCCACATAATTGTTTTGACATCCGGCTGACTCTTTACAGTCTTTTGATGATTATTTGTTGAGATCTCTCAGCTTTAGTTTACCCAGCTCTCTCCAAATGTAATCCAGCTTATTTTTAACCTCATTTGAAAAGATTTCCTTATGCCAATAGAAACACTTTTAAATCAAGTTGGGAGATACACAGAAAAGAAGGTATTTGTTCTGCCACATCATTTATTGCAGATTACCTGAGTTATACCCAGCACCTAAGTAAGCCAGGCTAGCCTGTAGGAATTTCATTTCTGAAGATGGAAATGACCCCAAGAAACTGACTCGTATTTTCCATTTAATTCAATTTACAGAGATTGGTTTTGATGGGAGTTAGTCACCATAAATATTGGATATCAATCCTCTCCAAAACTCAGTGGCTTAAGAAAAAAGTATTTATTTAGCTCACAAACTTGTAGGTTAGCTGGGGGAAGGGGCACTATTCTGCTCTTAACTAGGCTTTCCCAGATGTCTAGGGTGGGCTTGCTTTGGGGTGATCTTGAATGGCCTTGACTGAGATATCTCACCTCTTTTCCACGTGTCTCATCTTCCAACAAACTAATGTCAGCATGTCCTTCTCATGGATGACAGAAAACAGGAGAGAAGCCCAATTGTGCCAATGATATTCAACCCTGTGTTTGGGCAAGTCACATGGCTGACCCCAGAGTCAGAGTGGGAGGGCCCTGCAAGGCTACATGGCAAAGAGCATGAATACAGGAAGAAGTAAAGAATTAGAGCCATTTTGCAATCTACCACTGTGATTGTCCTAGGATTGTATTCACCACCGCACAATATATGTACTGTCTGTATGCTCTGCTGCTTCCAGAGAGCAGAACTACTTTAAAGCTGTTAAAACCTCACAGGGGAGACGACGAAAGCTGTACTACCTTATGGCACCACGTCCGTAAATGTTGCACTCAAATACTCAAAGCTCCTCTTGTTGACTAATAATAGGAAAGATGCCATTTGGGAACATTATTCTGATGCTAAAGTCTACTGAAGCTTCAACAACACTACAATTCAGATTTTCCTAGATTTATCTCTTAGGAGAAATAAAGGAAACTCAATTAAATGTTGAATTATTACTCTCGAGCAACCAATTTGTGAAGGATAATGATCTCCCCTAGAAGATAAAAGTTTTCATATGATCAGCTTCTTCAGTCCGTCAAGCATTGTCAAACACCTGAGAGTAATATGTAAAAGATCTTCCCTCACTTTCTTGGGCAAATTAAGAGGAATGGCGTCCCTAAGGCGTCTTCATGCACAGATCCTCCACAAGGGCCTTACTCTGATGTTTTCAGTTACAAGTTGTGACTCACAGCAGGTGAGTTTTGTTCAAGATGATGCAGCTTATTTTCACGACGTAGTATGAATTTTTCTTGTTAGGCTCCTTTGCTAAGCAAACACCCTCACTAATCAGCTCATAAACTGTACAACACAATTGCAAACATTTAAAAATATTTCTATTTTTATATCCCATGAAAAGTCTAATTGTTAAAAAAAATTCCGTTTACTATGATTTACCTTTATGTGGATTTTGACATGCTTCTCCCAATTCTGTGGTCTTGTGATAAGCGCTGAGTTTTCATGAAATTCTAAATTTTCTTTAGTTAAATCTGGTAACCTCACTGTAAATGAAAACATTGTGATATATCTAATTAATAGTAATAATAGCTAAATTGTACTGGGTACTTACAATGACTCCAGTGCAGCATGTTTAAATTTTGCATCAAATCTAAACAAGGTTATTATAATTGTCAGGAAATTGAAGCTCAGAGCGACCAGGTTTCTAAGAGATCACTTATTGCAGGTGAAAGAAGAGATTGTGTTCATCTTGGGAACCCCTTCCTGCACTGTTCTCTGGAACCTGCCTCTAGGCAGAAAATCGGAGACTGTGGGACTCATCTCCTTTGTTACCCTTCTCTCAGATATCACAGAGTTCCTACACTGCCTCTCCTTTATATATATATAAAAGAGAGGCAGTGACGACCCTTCTAGGTCGTCACAAAGCATCGAGCTGATCCCCCTGTTACACTGCCTCTTGTTTGATGTCTGAAAACAGTTGTTTTATGTATTCTTTCCAGTTTTCTATTCATTTATTACAGGAAAATAAGTCTAACACCAGTTACTTGGGCATGATAGAAGCAGAATTCCTCTGGAATGTTGTTTGTAGCTGGTGCACTTTTCCCAGAAGGGAGGTATAAAGAAATTGGAAAAGGCCAATCACAGTATTTACCATACACTCTCATTCAAATTTTGTCTTTAAAAACTGTCTTTTGGATGACCATTGTTTAAATGCTCCATAGCCTTTGGGGTGATCTTAGGCTTATAGAATCTCAGTCCAGATCTTATACATAGGATGATTTGGGGGCAGTCATTCTTTATCTGCCTATTAAAATACCTTCATAGTACTGCAATTTAGAGTTCTGCTGTCTTCTTTCTCTTTAGTTTTGAATCTCAGGTCATCAAACTATACATCAATTCTTACTAATCCTTCTCTGAGATGCAGGTGGGTCCTGTTAATCCGTCAATTTAGATATTCCTTCATTTCAGGGAATTTTTTTTTAACATCTTTATTGGAGTATAATTGCTTTACAATGGTGTGTTAGTTTCTGCTTTATAACAAAGTGAATCAGCTATACATATACATATATCCCCATATCTCTTCCTTCTTGCGTCTCCCTCCCTCCCACCCTCTCTATCCCACCCCTCTAGGTGGTCACAAAGTACCGAGCTGATCTCCCTGTGCTATGCGGCTGCTTCCCACTAGCTATCGGTTTTACATTTGGTAGAATGGGAGAAAATATTTGCAAATGAAGCAACTGACAAAGGATTAATCTCCAGAATTTACAAGCAGCTCATGCAGCTCGATATCAAAAAAACAAACAACCCAATCCAAAAATGGGAATTTTGTTAATATTATATATTCAAATTCTTTTTCTGCTCAATTGTTTGGATTCTCTCTGTAAGAGTTCCAGTTATCTTTACGATGGTCCATTTTTGTCTTGCCTCAATATCTATTATTTTCTCTCAAATTGCTCTGATTGCTTAGTCTTTTGTCTGCACTCACTGTAATTATCTCAAGTCATTCTTCTATATTATCATCTCAGTGTTAAAGCATATCTATCCTGTACTTTATTTCTAACTTTTTTTATTTCTGTAATAGTATTATTTTGACCCTCAATTCATTTCATTGGCTCTAGTGTAACCTCTTCATCACATTCTATTGTTTTATCATCTTGTATTTGAGTTTTTATGTATTAAATCCTTGTTCGCATTAATTCCTCCCTTATTGCAAAACACTAGTGGGAACATTTCCTCTGGCTTTTGGCTAACATTTTAAAAAAACTGTTCTTTTTTAATATATAAAGTTTTGGAAGGGTTGTTCAGTATTTTTGCATGCATGTGAGAGCATTTCTTTGACTTTTACTGGATCTAGAGAGTTCATTTCTCGTAATATATAGTGAATGACTTCTCCTTGACTCCCCTTGCACCTCTGACTGACGTGTGTTTCTAAACTGCAAGAAAGGGCTCTTTTGAGAATTTCGTTACTCCTGTGCAAATGTTTTCTTTACCTGGTAAAGACCAGAAGTTCTACTTCCACAGAGGTGGTGGTAGGAGTTTGGAGAAGAGAGTTTATTTACTCCAGAATTTTGGATCATTTTTTTAGTTTACGGAGGATGCTTGGAGTCTAAGCATGTTGTGCAGTAAGAGCGATTTCCACTTACTCCAGGCCCACTTCACCATGTTCTTTCATTCAAAATTTAAAAAAGAAATCAAAATTGATGGTGTTTGTGAGAATTGTCAATATTTAATCAACTCTCAGTACCATTTATATAAGGTGGGGTTGTGGCTAAGGTCCACATTGCATTGTGCCCTTCTTTACTTGTTTGTGGACTGGTGAATTTTTTTTCTTCTGGTTATTATTTTTTATAATAAAGGAGGGAGAAATCTATCATTTTTACGTGGAAGTCTGGTGCTAATTTTTAATTAATTATGGGTTAAGTTTGGATTCTTTGGTAACAAAATGTCTATTCCTGTTGAACTGAAATATTTCCCATTATGATTTAATTAGATTTGTGTCACCTTTGTTGCCAAGGAACTTAATGCAATAGCTCTCCTCAGCCTGATTTTTTTAGTATAAACATCTATTCCCAACTTGTATAATATGATTGCATGACTTTTGTTATTTTATTTGTCAGTGGTTCTATGCACTTTTGCTTTTGACTGTAAGCCAATTCAAATTCCGTTTGGAATTAGGTAAAATACGTAATTTAAAAATAAAATCACTTTCTGGGAAAGAAGACAATATACTTTAAATCGCTATTATAACAACAGCTTCTATGCCAACTGTCATAATATTTTCCCTCACCATCATAAAGGGGCTCAAATTATTTTAATTCTGTGGCTTTAAAATCAAAATGTGATTAAGTTAAAAATTAAAATGTGCACACACTCTTAGTTTTTATTCAGCCAAGTGGTCACTATTTTATAGAAACTTTCAAGTAGAAATATAGCTGATAAATGGAGACCAATTAATGTGTATTTTAAGGTTATTTGATCTTTCCATCATGCCCTTGGTCTACTTGGAGAGATGGTACAAGAAACAGCTCTGTTAATTAGAGGGATGTCATTGGAGATGAAATTTATTCTGTTAACCTAATTTGTCTTCATGAAAATCGAAGGAAGAAATTTTATCAAGTCATTGTATCTAGAAAAAGTGAAGCTACCCCTGAGAATAGCATTATTTTACTCCTAAGAATTGAGACTCAGGTACTGAGACTCACAGTATGTTTCCCATTCTGGTTTGGCTATTCAGAAACTCCAGACAACATTGTGACTTACTTCTGTTAACTGTATGGGATCTTAAGTTGTGAAATGTTTTGAGTATCTGTGTTCCTCTGACTCCATTTCCTTTCCTAATTCTCATTTTTCCTGCTTTAATTTATGTATTTACTTTTTCATTTGAAGGCTTTAATATTCATAAAATATTTTGAGTTAGGTTTGGCATAATAAATGAATTAAATATTTGACTATTCATCTGTCACTGATATACTATATTTAAATTTTCATTAACAGAATGAATTATAAATTCACTTTACTCAAAGTAAAACTTAAATATTTGTATATTAATCTCAGCCCATTTAGAATACCAGAAAAAGGAAACATCTTAACATGTAACAATAAAGGAATAGTTAAATATATTTTCATTTATGTATATGATTTCTTCCAAATAATATTAAATGGGTAAATGTTTATGACATAACATCATTAAAATAATGGGATACAAAATTCTATTACAATATGATCTTAATTTCATTGACATCATATAAACAGAAAATATTTTCAAGTAAAATACATCAATGTTAAATATTACTCATGAGGATTGATTAGAGGCGATTTGTATTTTGTCTTGTGTCTATAGTTTTCATGCATTCTACAATGAGTATCTATTATTTTTATTAACAGAAACATACACTATTTTAAATCACCTTTTACTTTTCAACTTATTGCTATAATCTTAAAATATATTTTGTAGAGTGATACTGGTATTTTTTCGTTAATCTAAGATATCGACTTAATTCCTACTCCCACCCATACCTAATTAGGCTACTAAGGGTTCTAAGACCTTAACTCCTGATGAAATTGTGTTTTCCCTCTTAAAATATCCAGAGATGAGTCTCTTTTTTGCCATAATGATTGGGGTAACTTTTTTTTTTATCATGAAGGTGAAAATCTAAAGTGTCAAAAGTCATATGTGTGGGTACTTAAAATGATCACTTGGGCCCAGGAATTTTCTATAACTTGTGAAATAAGTAAAGCTGACTGAAATTTCAGTGATACAGACTTGCTCTTTCATAAACCAGACTTATTCTGCAGCATGCTGTTGCTAAAGGAACTGAACTTTTCCATGCTATGTAATTTTAAATTTTTACTCTACTTCAATGGCTTTTATATTCTGAAAAAGGTAGTGTGGGAAATCTGGTTGTGCAAGATATGTCATGATTTGAATGCTGCCATTTTCCTTCCTGCATAATTATGCTGATTCCATTTTCATATTATTCTCTATTGATATTAGTCTCATTCCCCACATGTTGAGAACACATAGAGTATATTTTATTGCAAAGGAGAGAAAACAAAGAGATGGATTGTAATTGGTCATGTTGCATTATGAGCGACTTTTGTCTTCAGCAAAAGGAGCGCTATTTTAGTACAGCCTCCAGTTCATTAAACACTTGGAAATTTCTTTTTCTTAGTCTTAATCTTTTCTTCACAATAAAAATACTCTCTTTAGTGTTGGGATAAATGTGCTTTCTTTCTTTTCTTGTCTACTCTACATTCCTAGCTAAATTATTGCTTTCTGGGACTTTATTTGTGTGTGTGTGCATGTGTGTGTGTGAGTGTGTGTATGTGTAAGTGTATGTGTGCTAGAGAGGACCAAAGAATTCAAACCAAAAAGTGATTGCTATATTTAATTACTTTAATATTTCCAATAGTATGAGAAATCAACATTCAAAAAATATTTGTTCTGTAATCTATAACGTTAAGTTGTTCTACATTCCCTGACAGTGTCAGTGCCTTTGAATTTCCTGGCATGGACACAGTGAGAATTCTACTTAACAATTTTTAACCATCTATAGTTGTTATTCAGTCCTATTCATTAGGACTGAATAACAGCTATAAATGGTATTAGTTAGTTTTCTCTCCTTTGATTGTTATTAAAAGTATTATTTAATTTACAAAACAATACCATAAGATTGTTCAGATTCTTTGCCCAAAGAGAAATTTATTTTAATACTAAAAATATGCCCAAAATAGATTATCCTTTTAAGTTATGTAAGCTTCTGGAAATGAAAACATTTGTTTAACTGAGATTTGGCTTGCGTGTTTTCTAGAGTGACTTTCACAAAACATAAATAAAAGTGATGGAATTTCAATATCCTTGGATATTCTCTTGCAATTAAAAACACTGATTCTAGTCTCAACCTTCTTGTCTCTTAAGATTCATTCAGAGATTTGGGTTTTGCTTCTAGTTTTGTAAACATAGGAAGAAGAAGCTTAGTGTGTTTGAAAGAAGGTCATATTGTGTTTATGAAGTATAAACCACTGCTCTTGCAATTACACAAACCATTACTCCCCAATATTAATGCTTCTGTGCCCTCAAAACAGATGTTCAAATGTTATATTATCTTATTATCTTGTTTCTCTTTGGCACACAGATTCTTTAAAATATTGCCTTTTTTTTTAACCACTCTCAAATACCTAAATAGAAGAAAAAAACCATCCTATTTTGCCCATTAAAAAAAAAAAGGAAAAGAAAACATGCTAGTCCTCATTTCGCCTTTGTTCTCTTTTACATCAAAACTCTTCAAGAAGTTTTTCTACTCACAGTCTCCGATTTTTTTCTCTTAATTTTTTCTTGAATCATTCCAACCAACTTTTATCTCCACCACTTCACTAAAACTACTTTTGTCAAGGTCACCAGTGACCTCTACATAGTTAAATGTAATGCCATCTCTCAGTCTTCAACATGGTTGACCTATCAGCACCTTTTGACACAGATGATCCTTCTCAAGAAACTTTTCTGGTTTCCAGGAGTTTTACTCCTTTCAGTTCCTTTTGTCAGCTGCTCCTCATTTCTCCACTGCTAAATAGGGCAATGATCCATGCTCAATCTTTGAACCTCTTCTCTTCTCTCTATACATTTTCCTTTTACAACTTCAACTGGTCTCATTGACTTAAATCCTTCCTATAAGCCAGTGATACCTAAATGTACACATTGTGTCTGAAACTCCTTGGAATGCCACACTTACATAACCTGTTGCCTCATCTAAGGTTCTCTTGGATTTCTAATGGGCAGTTCACACCTAATGTCTAAGTTTGCCCTTCCTACAGTCTTCCTCATCTCAGTTAATGGTCACTCCTTTCTTGCAGCTGATGAAGCTAAAAAAGCTTGAAGCCAAAATTTATGCTCTCATATTTCACATTCACTTCAAGAGTATATCCTGTAGAATCTATCACCCCAGACACATCTAGTGCTGTTGACATGATCCAAGCTGCCATCATCCTTCAACTAGATCACTATATGATAACCTTCCAGTGGTCTTGCTTTTTCTTCCCCTGCCCCATTATTTTCCACAATGCATTCAGGGGCTTGTTAAAATATAAGTAAAATCATGTCACCCCTCTACTCAGAACTCTCTAATGGCTTTTTATTATGACTTCAAAGCCCTAGGATATGGCTACCCTGATCTCTCTAACCTCTCTCAGTATAATATCTCTCATTCTCCAACTACACTGGCATCCTGGATTTCCCTTGAATACTACAGGCGCATTCCTGCCTCAGAGATTTTGCACTTACTTTTCCCTTTGTCTGGAATGCTCTTTTCCCAGGTATCCACAAAGCTTGCTTTCTCACATCCTTCAAGTCTTTATTTAAATGTCACATTTTCACTGACACTTTCCTTGGATCTCTGTTTAAAATTGCACCTCTGCCTGCCTTTTATCCCATTTTTCAGCTTCATTTCCCTTTTTAGCAGTCCTAACCATTTTACATACTATATACTTTTTAAATTTAGCTTGCTTATTGTATGTCTCTCCCAAAACAAGAATGTAAGTTTGAGTTTTAACACTTTTGTTTAGAATTGTATCAACAGAACCTAAAACAATGTTTGAAATATATTGGGTACACGATAAATATTTGTAGAGTTTATTAATGAATGCAGCAAAACTGTTACTAATGTGTCATACTTTTAAACTTCAGAGTGAATTATGTTATTTTGGATAGTAGACTTATTCTTCTAAAATACTTTGCATGTACATGCATAGGTTTATTACACTGAACTTCCATTGCCTTATGCAAAATAGAACCCCCATAAAAACTTCTTGGATTAATAAAATCTTCGTGTGCATATAAATGGAAGTGAAGAGATATGCTAAGAGATGTGAACAAAGCATCAGGCTAGGATTTTAAAAATGTATCAAATGAATAACGCTTCAATAACTGAGTTAAATTAATAGGTGACATAGTAAATACAAAATTTGTAGGATCCCCTCCATTAGGCAATAAAATAAAATTGTTAAAGAGCTTTGTTTGGAGACATCTGGAAAACTCTAAATGGTACCGAAATGACATTCTGAGAATGGCTTTCCTTGTAACATTGTGCTGCCTTAATTGACCATTTTCTAGGCAGACTTATTTGGAAGTCTAGATATATGTTTTAGGTAACCTATTATTAGGAGAAACGCATTTTTTTTCCTCCAAGAGAATGATGAACTAATGCCAAAAGTATTCCCCTGTTGTGTTCTCTGAGCCAGGATTTTGCTTTCTCTAGGCAGTCTGGATGGCATCATTCTGGATTCAGCGTAAGAAAACCTGGCAAGGAGTCTAGAGACAGGAGTTGTAGTCTCAGTTGTTTTTATCCCTCTCTTCTTTCACCCATCACCCTTCACTCAATATACAGTGTTTAACCATCACAGTCTGCTAGCAGCACATTTGAAAGTCATAGGATAAAATCCATTGTGTATATAAGAGAGGTTTTTAGGTTCTTACTAGGAAATGATGATATGGTTGTTTTCCAGAGGTATTGTTGAGAGGGTTCTTAACTATATGAAAGGTTGGACTAGATGCCTTCCAAGTTCAATTTTAAGTCTCCAGATTTGATAATCTAAAAGTGGCTCATTGGTAAACTAGACATAGCAGAGGAATGAAATTCTAATCGTTAAGGCATCTCAACAGAAATCTCCAAAACCGAGCGGAAAAGAAGACTAAAAATTCAAAACATAATATCCAAGAACTATGAGATGACTACAAATGGTGTAACATACATGTAATGGGAATACCAAGAGAATAAAGAGAGAAAGGAACAAAGGCAATATTTGAAGCAATAATGAGAATTTCCTCCAATGTCAGACAACAAACCATAGATTCATGAAGCTTGGAGAACACCAAGAAGGATAAATGCCAAAGAAACAAACAAACAAAAATGAAAACAAACAAAACCAACCAACCAAAACAAACCAAAAAAACCCCTATACCTATATAATTTACAAACTAACATTCTATATTTTTTCAAGCCAGATTCCCTGACATAAAATCCAAGCAAACACAACCAGGGAAAAAATGTTACATAACCTATTCACTTAAGGAAAAATGTGGAAATGTAACAACCTTTAGGGATGGCTGTTTGGGAAGAACAGCCCTACCTCCAATGGAGGAACCATAAAACACATTTGTAACCTCAAACTTGTTCTCTTTTCATGGAAGTAATCCACAAAGGGTGATCTCTCCTTTTCTTTCTTCTCTCATTTTAGTTTTCTGAGGGCTAGCTATTAGAAACTCTGCTATTAGAAACTACACAACGCCCTGCCAACCTATTTAATTGTCTGCCTTGTTCAGTAAAGTTCTCTCACATCACAAGGCCTATTCTACTCCTTTGTGTTCTTTTGGAACACTTAATTACTCCTACATCATAGATCTCTTCAATAGCAACAAGATACAGAGAGAGATTCAAGAAAGTAGATTATTTTCATTTTGCTCCACTGCCTTTGGGTAAAACTGTCTCCATAAGATTCTCATTGATGTCAGAACAATAGAGCTTAGCCCTGGCCTGCACTGTGTTCCTAGGCTTATATCTAGCCAAGAATGGATGTTGCCAAATATTCAAAGAACTTTCTAAACAGCCTCAGCTTGTGAATCTTTAAACATATTGTATTGAGTTATTCCACCCAATCCTTGGTAAAATTCATGTTTATGAATTCATGCACAAATGACAAATGTGTCTAGTGAAATTAAAAGCTGTTTGATCCATTAAGCATATTAGGAGTATTGTAATTTAATTTTCTTGTTTTTATTTTTGTTTTGTTTTAACTTTGCTTTAAACAACAAATCATTTCAAACATATATTAATCCATACCTGATATGAATAGAAAATGACTTCAGTAATAGATACCTAGGCTTACATAGCTAGTCCCTTCTAAAAAAATAAAGTAAAATTTACTGCAAGGTAAAGTCAACATAGTACACATTTTATTTGATATAATAGAAATATGTGGAGGATTTCCCTGGCAGTCTGGTGGTTAAGGCTCTGCGCTTTCATTGCACGGGACACAGGTTCAGTCCCTGATCAGGGAACTAAGATTCCTCATGCTGCCTGATATGGCCAAAAAAAAAAAAAAAAAAGAAGAAGAAGAAGGAAAAAGAAAAAGAAATGTGTGGAAAAGAGTTGAGGAGAATAAGAAGATGGCAGAGTAGAAGGACGTGCACTCATTCCCTCTTGTGAGTGCACCAAAATCACAGCTAACTGCTGAACAGTCATCAACAGGAAGACACTGGAACTCATCAAAAAAGATACCCCACATCCAAAGACAAAGGAGAAGCTGCAATGAGAGGGTAGGAGGGATGCAATCACAATAAAATCAAATCCCATAACCACTGGGTGGGTGACTCACAAACTGGAGAACAGTTATACCACAGAAGTCCACCCACTGGAGTGAAGGTTCTGAGCCCCATGTCAGGCTTCCCAACCTGGGGGTCTGGCAACGGCAGGCAGAATTCCCAGAGAATCAAACTTTGAAGGCTAGCAGGGTTTGATTGCAGGACTTTGACAGGACTGGGGGAAATGAGACTCCATTCTTGAAGGGCACAGACAAAGTAGTGTGTACATAAGGACCCAGGGAGGAGGAGTAGTGACCCAATAGGAGACTGAACCAGACCTACCAGCTAGTGTTGGAGGGTCTCCTGCAGAGGCAGGGGGTGGTTCTGGCTCACCACAGGGACAAAGACACTGAGAGCAGAAGTTCTGGGAAGTACTCCTTGGTGGAGCCCTCCTGGAGTCTGCCATTAGCCCCACCAAAGAGCCTGTACCCTCCAGTGCTGGGTTGTCTCAGGCCAAACAACCAACAGGGAGGGAACTCAGCCCCACCCATCAGCAGACAAGGTGATTGAAGTTTTACTGAGCTCTTCCCACCAGAGCAACACCCAGCTCTACCCACCACCAGTTCCTCCCATCAGGAAGCTTGCACAAGCCACATAGATAGCCTCATCCACCAGAGGGCAGACAGCAGAAGCAAGAAGTACAATCCTGGAGCCTATGGAACAAAAACCGTATTCACAGAAAGACAGACAAGATGAAAAGGCAGAGAGCTATGTACCAGATGAAGGAACAAGATAAAACCCCAGAAAAACAACTAAATGAAGTGGAGATAGGCAACCTTCCTGAAAAAATATTGAGAATAATGATAGTGAAGATGATCCAGGACCTTGGAAAAAGAATGGAGGCAAAGATTGAGAAAATGCAACAGATGTTTAACAAAGACATAGAATTAAAGAACAAGCACCTAGAAGAATTAAAGAACAAACAGGGGTGAACAATAAAATAACTGAAATGAAAAATACACTAGAAGGAATCAATAGCATAATAACTGAGGCAGAAGAATGGATAAGTGATCTGGAAGACAGAATGGTGGAATTCACTGCCATGGAGCAGAATAAAGAAAAAAGAATGAAAAGAAATGAAGACAGCCTAAGAGACCTCTGGGACAACATTAAATGTACCAACATTTGCATTATAGGAGTCCCAGAAGGAGAAGAGAGAGAGAAAGGACCTGAGAAAATATTCGAAGAGATTATAGTCGAAAACTTCCCTAACATGGGAAAGGAAATAGCCACCCAAGTCCAGGAAAGGTAGAGAGTCCCAAGCAGGATAAACCCAAGGAGAAACATGCCAAGACACATAGTAATCAAACTGACAAAAATTAAGCACAAAGAAAAATTATTAAAAGCAACAGGGAAAAATGACAAATAACATACTAGGGAACTCCCATAAAGTTAACAGATGATTTCTCAGCAGAAACTCTACAAGCCAGAAGGGAGTGGCATGATATATTTAAAGTGATGAAAGGGAAGAATCTACAACCAAGATTACTCTACCCGGCAAGCAACTCGTTCAGATTTGACAGAGAAATAAAAGCTTTACAGATAAGCAAAAGCTAAGAGAATTCAGCACCACCAAACCAGCTCTACAACACATGCTAGAGGAACTTTTCTAAGTGGGACACACAAGAGAAGAAAAGGACCTACAAAAACGAACCCAAAACAATTAAGAAAATGATGATAGGGACATACATATCGATAATTACCTTAAATGTGAATGGATTAAATGCTCCAACCAAAGACACAGGCTTGCTGAATGGATACAAAAACAAGACCCATATATATGCTGTCTACAAGAGACCCACTTCAGACCTAGGGATACGTACAAACTGAAAGTGAGGGAATGGAAAAAGATATTCCATGCCAATGGAAATCAAAAGAAAGCTGCAGTAGCAATACTCACATCAGATAAAATGGACTTTAAAATAAAGAATGTTACAAGAGACAAGGAAGGACACTATAAAATGATCAAGGGATCCATCCAAGAAGAAGATATAACAATTACAAATATATATGCACACAACACAGGAGCACCTCAACACATAAGGCAACTGCTAACAGCTATAAAAGAGAAAATCGACAGTAACACAATAATAGTGGGGGACTTTCACACCTCACACCAATGGACAGGTCATCCAGACAGAAAATTAGTAAGGAAACACAAGCTTTAAATGACACAGTAGACCAGATAAATTTAATTGATATTTATAGGACATTTCATCCAAAAACTGCAGATTACGCTTTCTTCTCAGGTGCACACAGAACATTCTCTAGGATAGATCACATCTTGGGTCACAAATCAAGCCTTGGTAAATTTAGGAAAATTGAAATCATATCAAGCATATTTTCTGACCACAACACTCTAAGATTAGAAATAAATTACAGGGGAAAAAATTACAAACACATGAAGGCTAAACAAGATGTTACTAAATAACCAAGAGATCACTGAAGAAATCAAAGAGGAAATCAAAAAATACAAATGACAATGAAAACACAATGATCCAAAACCCATGGGGTGCAGCAAAAGCAGTTCTAAGAGGAAAGTTTATAGCAATACAATCCTACATCAAGAAACCAGAAAAATATCAAATAAACGATCTAACCTTACACCAAAAGGAAAGAGAGAAAGAAGAACAAACAAAACCCAAAATTAGCAGAAGGAAAGGAATCATAAAAATCAGAGAAGAAATAAATGAAACAGAAACAAAGAAAACAATAGCAAAGATCAATAAAACTAAAAGCTGGTTCTTTGAGAATATAAACAAAATTGATAAACCTTTAGCCAGACTCATCAGGAAGAAGAGGGAGAGGACTCAAATCAATAAAATTAGAAATGAAAAAGAGTTACAATGCACACCACAGAAATACAAAGCATCATAAGAGACTACTACAAGCAACTCTATGCCAATAAAATGGGCAACCTGGAAGAAATGGACGAATTCTTAGAAAGGTATAACCTTCCAAGACTGAACCAGGAAGAAATAGAAAATATGAACAGATGAATCACAAGTAATGAAATTGAAACTGTGATTAAAAATCTTCCAACAAACAAAAGTCCAGGACCAGATGGCTTCACAGGTAAATTCTATCAAACATTTAGAAAAGAGCTAACACCCATCCTTCTCAAACTCTTCCAAAAAATTGCAGAGGAAAGAACACTCCCAAATTCATTCTACGAGGCTACCATCACCCTGATACCAAAACCAGACAAAGATGTCACAAAAAGAGAAAATTACAGACCAATATCACTGATGAATATAGATGCAAAAATCCTCAACAAAATACTAGCAAACAGAATCCACCAACACATTAAAAGGATCATACACCATGATCAAGTGGGATTTATCCCAGGGATGCAAGGATTCCTCAATATATGCAAATCAATCAAGTGACACACCATATTAACAAATTGAAGAATAAAAACCATATGATCATCTAAATAGATGCAGAAAAAGCTTTTGACAAAATTCAACACCATTTGTGATAAAAACTCTCCAGAAGGTGGGCATAGAGGGAATCTACCTCAACATAATAAAGGCCATATACGACAAACCCATAGCAAACATCATTCTCAATGGTGAAAAACTGAAAACATTCCCTCTAAGATCAAGAACAAGACAAGGATGTCCACTCTGGCCACTATTATTCAACATAGTTTTGGAAGTCCTAACCACAGCAATCAGAGAAGAAAAAGAAATAAAAAGTATACAAATTGGAAAAGCAGTAAATAAATACTAAGGATATCCACATAAATCCACATAAATACTAAGAATCATAAGAAAATATTAGTATCCACATAAATACTAAGGATCATAAGAAAATATTAACAACATTAAATGGCAACAAATTAGAAAACCTTGAAAAAGTAAATTCCTAAAATATATAACCTACAAAGACTAAATCATAAAGAAACAGAAAATATGAACAGACCAATTAATAGAAAGCAGGTTGAATCAGTAATGAAAAAACTCCCAGCAAACAAAAGTCCAGGACCATATGGCATCACTGGTGAATTACCAAATATTAAAAGAAGAAATAATACCAATACTTCTCGAACTTTTCCAAAAAAATTGAAGAGGAGGGAATACTTCCAAATTCACTTTACAAGGCCAGCATTACACAGATACCAAAGCCAGAAAAGGGTACTACAAGGAAAGAAAATTACAGGTCAATATCCCTGATGAACACAGATGCAAAAATCCTCAACAAAATATTAGCACACTGAATTTAACAATACATTGAAAGGATCATATGTGATCAAGTGGTATTTATTCCTGGGATTCAGGAATAGTACAACATATGGAAATCAATGAAGGTAGTATACCACATTAACAAAATGAAGGATAAAACAATAAATTTCAGTATGGTTATGTCAGAGCATGATCACTTTGCTCTGTGACTAGTAATCTATATTTAGGAAATCTAATGTGGTTATGAGTTTTAATTCAGGGAGCATAACTAGAAAGAGGCAGTGACTTTCTAGCTGTTTCTCTTTCTTATTCTCTATTGCCCTTTCCCTGTATTTTACATTATGTAAACAGAATAATATCAAAGATCAATATAAAGTTCCCTAAAAGAAAAGAAAAACAACAGCTCGGACCTTCTATTTCATAACAGCAGTTATTATTTCCGCTTCCAGGCATAGTGACTATTGTTCAGTCTGACTTCCATTAACTTAATGAATAATTCAATTGAAAAGTTATGGGTTTTTTTTTAATTTCTTGACTGAAAATGCAATTAACCTACATGCTATTCGAAAATAAACCTCCATTTATCATTGAGATTATACCAGATGGCAAAATGTAGGCTCTCCCTTTCTCTCTCTGGGCAGAATGAATGAAAAAGAAACATTTTTACAAGTAAAATTGTTTTTTTTTAATATAAGTAGAAAAATAAAATAACTTCCTAAATAAAATGCATAACAAATATTTCAGAAACCAGGTTTCAGTTTTAGTGTATGTCATAGGTTTTCTCAGGATTGTATAGCAATCATCACAGTGGTTATGAAGAACTAGGCTACAGTAGGGTCTACATGGTTATAATTCTTACTGGTTGTTTAACATAATTACAGTATTTACTTTTACAAATACTGAGGAATTTGTATACTAAATAAAGCGTCTTGTAACGTTTCTCGCCAAATAATAGAGATACTGGCTGTGGAGTATAGGGAGACTCCTGGCACTATCTTTGTAACTTTTTTTGAAAATCTAAATCTATACTAAAATACAAAGCGAAGCAGAAATTCTAATGCTTTCAGCTTCCATTCAGCAGAATTTTAAAGGAGTCAAGAAAGAGTACAATTTGAGCAACAATCCCGCCTGTGCAGAGACATAAAGCGCTGCTTAGTTCTCACCATAAACTGAAATATTCAAGATCTCCTCTTCAAAATTGATTTTCAGGCCTCTCAAAGTAACTCTTCATGCTTATTAGAAAGTTAACTCAGTAATAGTGATCTGAAACTTCTCATCTGCAGACAGGCAAATGACAAGTTAAATTAGAGCCACGGTGTATGCATAAACTCTCTCAGGAGACCTCATGCCGCTTGACCAAGGTACGGCTGCCCCATTGCTGTGAAAGCCAAGGGTAGTATCACCTTGCATATCGCTAATTACCTGTGCTCAAGTCCGAAGGTGGCTTAGTGTCTATTCTCAGATTCACCTTGATAGCCACTTAAATATTTTCTGTGTGAAGCCCAGTCCAGAGACACAGAGCATTATCTCTCCACCTTAGGAAGTGATGACTCTGCATAGTCAGGCCCAAATTACACTGACCTTTTTGATAGCGGTGTCACATCCTTCAGTGATAGTCAGTTAGGCCGCCCAGCTCACCCTTCAGTTTTTTTAAGCACTGAAGATTAACAAGATTTTTTTCTTGTCTCACTAAATGTCTTATTTCTGATTTGTGTCTCCATGCATTGAGCTCTATTTCTGGGTCCGTTTTAGCTCTGGATTTATAGTTTGTCCCTTTCTACATCCACTTTTCTCTTCAAAAATCCTTAATTTGTGTTAAGAAATAAATAATTTACTGCTTTGAAAATGCTGAACACCCAAAATACCTCTGACATTTTCTGTTTTATGAGTGATTGGAAATCAAAGTCATAGTTAAGGTATGATTAAAAGAGCCCCCTTAAAATATGCATCTGAGACTTAGGGGCAGACAGACAATTATTATGATGATAAAATAATTGCTTCTTTTTTTTCCCACTAGGTACTTTTTTTCCCAGCATGTATGAATTTGTACTTCAGTCAGAAAGTCAGGGTAGATTTACAGAGAAAGACAAATATTTTATCATATCACTTATATCTGGAATCTAAAAAGTAATACAAATGAATCTGTGAGAAACAGACTCACAGACATAGAAAACAAACTTATGGTTACCAAAGGGGAAAGGATAGGGGAGGGGTAAATTAGGAATATGGGATTAGCAGATATAAACTAATATATATATAATAGATAAGCAACAAAGATTTACTATATAACACAGGGAACTTTGTTCAATATCCTGTAATAACCTATAATGGAAAATAATCTTAAAAATGTATGTATAACTGAATCACTTTGCTGTACACCTGAAGCTAACACAATATTGTAAATCAACTGTACTTCAATTAAAAAAAAAAAAAGAAAAGAAAGAAAGTCAAGGTAGATTTGCCACCAGAAAAGCCTCTGAATATAGAAGTACTCATTTGTCCAGGGGAGACTTTCTGGAAAATTTCATGACAAGGATACTGAAGCAGCAATAAACTTGAGGCATTTACCTCCAATTTCCCCGTAGCCTACCAGGAAACAAGAGAGTCCCTTCTTCAGAAAATGCAGTGCTCACACTCCTTGACTAAAGAAGACATGCTAATTTGCCTTCCTGTTTAATTTGTCTTCATTGTTAAAATCATCACCACCATGAATAAAAAGTATGCATTTGTTACCCGTGGCTCGGGATCCTCTTCTGAGCAGCTTACAAACATAATTGCATACATCTTCTTGGATACTCTTGCAGTCAGTACTGCCCAAGGTACACAATGAGATGGATGCATCCAGGTATAAAGTTTTTGGATGGTAAGAATTGTCATACTCATCTATTTCCCGATGTACTCAGCACAGTGCCCTTTTTTTAGGTGCTTAAGAAATATTTGTTGCATTGAGTTGAATTATAGTGAGAAGAGGCAGGGAAAGTGAGTATCTTGCCAAATCCCTTAATTCCCCAAATCTGCATACTGCCGACGAAAAACTGTAAATTAGAACTGCCACAGATATGTTTGAACTTCTGTTTAAATTCCTTCCTAAGTCAGTGCTTCTAAATTTAACACTCTAGTCACATTCCTGGCAGGAGGATAAGCGCCGGGATGGAAAATGAGAAAAGCCTAGTCTAGTGCTCGTCTTGGCATTACCTACCGTTTGGTTGCAGAAGCCCCAGGGCAAGGATGCATCGTGCTTCTAGCCTTATTTCCCTTACTTGAGTGGTGAGGGGGAGAAGAGGAACAAAA
Source organism: Lagenorhynchus albirostris (assembly GCF_949774975.1). Classification (NCBI taxonomy): domain Eukaryota; kingdom Metazoa; phylum Chordata; class Mammalia; order Artiodactyla; family Delphinidae; genus Lagenorhynchus; species Lagenorhynchus albirostris. The sequence continues at coordinate 26,435,051 of NC_083102.1, forward strand.
GCTAACATTTGTAAAGCAATGTAATCACTTAAAAGAAAATAGAAATTCTACAGATACCTATATTCAACTCTTGGATGACTTTCTGTCAGCCCCATGATAATAAATGATCAAAAAGCAGCTTTCAAAAGCAATACAGCAGTTAGGTATCTTAACTCATCACAGAGTCTGATCTTTGGAGATGAGAGGACATTTTATAGCTGCCCATATTTCAGGTAGCATGTTTGGACCAGGATCATATGAAAACTGCACTAGGGGCTCATTCCAGTTTGCCTGGGTCGCACACTAGCTGAGTACTGGGTGACTCCCCTTTTCCCAGGCAGAGGGCCAGTGCCCAGTGTCAGCTTACTCTGGAATTGAAGCTTTCCTCCCCAAGCAGGGCTCTGCAACCTGTGCATGAGCACCAAAATTTGCGCACGGTCTGCTCCAGGTCTTTGATATTAGGCAGTTGGTGATCCCAGAACACAATTGTAAAAGTCTGAAACTCAAACTTCAGACTGCCTGGGGTCAAACAGCCAATGTATTCCTTCACTAATGAAGTTATTTTTTTCATACATATAAAAAGAGATGCCCACAAGTCCTTTGACTGGAATAAAGTCCACACTAGGTGATGCAGACTCCCTGACCTGGCATGTCTCTCCATAGAGAGATGGGGAGACTAGAAGGCTTCCTGTATCTCTGGTTTGTTGACTCTGGCCTTGTGAGTGTTTCCTTTCCCCTATAATGCTTGTTCTTTAATTTATGCCGTGTAATATTTTGAAAATAAACCCCACTCTTTACTCCACCAGTAGAAACCTTTTAGGGATCACCTGACACAATGATATCATAGGGAGAAGAGTATGGACTTCGGGTTCAAAATCTGTAACTTACTAATATAAGTCCATTGATTAGTTATTTAAGTCCTGTGAGTCTCAGTTTCCTGCAGTTTAAAATGAGATTGATAACCCTCTCGATTTGATTTGGATATTAAATAAAATGATGTGACTGGCTCTGGTACAAAGTATGAGCTCAGTGTTCTTTCCCATGACTTTTCCAATGTCTTCTACCATCTCCCATCACACCTTCCTTTTTGTTTTAAAATTAAGAGAGAAATTGTGGAAACAAGGGAGAGAGCACTGAAGAAGATTCATCATATTAAGGCCTAGGAGCTGAGAGGAGCAAGGCAAGGAAGCAAACCCAGAGGAAGGATAGCTTTAGAATAAGGGGCTTCCCTGGTGGCGCAGTGGTTGAGAGTCCGCCTGCCGATGCAGGGGACGTGGGTTCGTGCCCCGGGCTGGGAAGATCCCACATGCCGCGGAGCAGCTGGGCCCGTGAGCCATGGCCGCTGAGCCTGCGCGTCCGGGAAAGCATCACTATTACATCTTATAAACCTCCCTGCACACTGACTTAAGCGGTAGCAGTTCCCAAAGACAGAGGCTGTGCTGCCCAGATGCTGCCGTGATAGGCTTTCATTTATGACCATATAATTTACACTTGGCAATGACAGCAGCAGTATCATAATCACTCTGGAATTCAGCTTAGAAAGACTCATAACTCTTTAAATGGGTACAGTAGCTTTCAAGCTGTCAGAACAAAAGAGAAATCGTTTATAATAGCAGCAACTTACCAGGATAAGGAAACAGAGTCCTGTGCATACCAGAATGAGACAATCAACCCACCAGTAATAGTAACAGTGCTTTCAAAGCAGATAAAAAGCAACTTCCAGTCTTTCTGTTCTACTTTTCTAAGTCAGTCTATCCTCTTGACTTAAAATACTCATTTGTAAATGGCATACTCAGAATTAGAAGTGTAGACAGATGAGACCAAATACCAGTTCAGAAAGCAAGGAGCTCTATTACTATTGGTATTTACCCTCAAAGCTGCATTGATTTTGCCATTTTTAAGTTATATTAACTCGGCTCATGTACACCCCCGTCGACAAAGAATAAAATTCTGTGTAAGTTTTCTATCCCAGGGGATTTTTATGATGAGTGCAGCAGAACTTTAGAAATCATCTTCCAAAAGAGGAGAGACCAGGTCACTGCTTGTCAGAGTTGGAGAAAAATGACTGTCTGTGCCTCCCGGGGATGGTCTCATATGAAGGAAGGTGATGTTGAAAATCTATCTTGAATTTGCATGGATTTTGTAGTTTATAAGCCACTTTCCATATTGTGGCTGAGAGTAGCAGGTGCCACTGGTATATATGAACGTAGGGGCATTTTAGGGGCCTCTTCTGTCCCAGATTTCTTACCCATTGACTATGTCAAGGTGCATGAAATGCCCATCTAATTCACCACAGCAAAGTGGCAACGGCCCTGAGTTTGGAATCAGAAGTCACATGTATAAGCCTCATCTTGGCCATTTACCAGCTCTGCTTCCCATGAGGACAGTTACTTACTCTCTTTGAAGCTAGTTTCTCATTTCTAAAATGGAATTATGTGACCTTGATGCCCCCTAGGACCCTTTTCAGTTCTAACATTCTGTGATGATGTAGGCTCTCCTTTTGACTCACTTCTAAGTTTTCTACATTTAAACTAGGGATCGAAGCAGTCAAACGGCAGAAGTATTTCAGGACACAGGGTCAAGAGCAGAGTCAGATGCTATGGGAGAGTCTCCAAACCACACGGAGGATTCTGAGTGGAGAACGGTGCAAGGTAGAGCTCACAAATCTGGAGACTTGAAGGGGGAAGATCTGGCTGGGGGCATAGGCGCCTCTGCACTACTGTCCATCTAAAGTGTTGAATGTGATGGCACGTTGGAGATGCCTAGACAACCCTATCAAAAGACGCCCAAGGAATCTATGCTCTACATACTTAACACCGGCCACACCATCCATAAAAAGGGCTTCTGTAAGGGGCTGGAAGCTTCAATGAAGACTATATTTGCCTACTTCTCAAACTTTATCCATCTCAAAAGACTGCCTGGTGGCTGGAAGTTAAGATATTAATGGGGCCTGAGGAATGATGATTTATATATTATTCTTTTTTTTTTATTGCTGTATCACTTCATAGTAGCAAGCCTGTCAAATATCCACAAGCACTTAGATAAAGTGAAGGATTTGGCAGAAAATAGGAAGAACAAGGTCTTTCATTGAGAATGCTTATTTGAGTGTGAAGAAAAGTCATAGAGAAAATTACTTGCAAGAAGAAGCTTTTGTGGAATCAAGGACTTGTGACAAAAGTGGTTAAGAACTGTAATTGAGGTTTCATGTCTTCAGCATAAGCCTAGTTTTAGAAAGAGTAGTCAGTGGTGAATAGAATTTGAGGTCTTAGTCTTCTAGAAAAAATAAAGTAAAGCAGGAAGTATCCAGCGAGAATGTTCTTCCATGGGGCCTCTAAGGCTTTAGATTCTTTCTGTTACTCAACATAAACTTCCCTACAGTTCTCTTACTCTGGAGAACAGCAGAAACATCAAGTCGAGTGTCTGAGTTCAAAGAAAAGTAGATTAAAAGGGAAAAAAAAATCCAAATTCCAGTGAACACAGAATATCACTAAAAAAGAGAACAGACAGAAAATATCCCTAGGGTGTTAGATGGATTTGCCTTTGACATATAATGTTTTAAGTGACATGATTGTATAGAAGGCAAAAAATGAATTTCATGCTGTTACCAAGGAGGCAAGTCTTAAAAGATATGATCTGTTTTTGGTGTTTAATCATTTACCTTTTCCACAAAAATATTGAAGTTGGAAGAAACCTTGAAGGTTATTTTTCCCAACAGACTTATTTTGCATTAGATTAGAGGAGTCGGAGCATTGGGAGAGGTGAATTGATGTCCTTGGATTTGACCAGGTGAGATTGGAAGATGCACCTGGAACCAGAACCTCTTACTCTGAGTCTGAATAGCCTTCATTTTGCTCTTTTAAGCATTTCCCAAAGCCACTTTAAGGGCTTTTTCCCTCCATTTTTTCCTCCCTAGTTTTTGTCTTTCTTTCTCCCCTCCTATCCATTTTCTGATTATTAATGTTCTTAACAGATCTCTAATTCCAACAATTCACATTGTTTCACTAAAGACTGTACTTTCTTTTTGAGTCAATTGTATTCTATTCTCTTTCCATTTTCAATGATTCTGAAATATCCACCAATGGAAGACTTTTAAAATTTTATGAGAAGTCGGCAGGGTTATGAAAAGATACTATGGTAGCTGTCATGGGGATTTAAAACATTCCAGTTAAAAAGTCAATGAAGTGATGATCAAAAATAGATCGGAAAAAAAGAAATAGATAGGAAGAGATTACAGCAACAGCAGCTCTTGGAAGAGTGTGAAATTAATCATCTGGGAAATATAGTAATGCAAGAAGTATCCAGGGAAAGAATCTCTGCAGCGGGGCCTCTAACCCTTTAGACGTTGATTCCTGGATATTGCAGCTCGCATGTGCTACTAGGAATAATTCCTGGAAATAGTATTAACCCAAATCCCACTAATACATGAAGAGTCCTGAGTGCAGGCTCTGGACTCTGAACAACAGGTTGTGCGACAAATATAAAATATTGTATTATCAAGGGCTAATGTCATCTACAAATTTTAGTTGCCTTAATTATAGTCTGCAGCTGTTATGCAAAACTAAAAATAATGTTAACTGTCACCATTGAAACGTATTTTTTAAAGGAATGTCTGTACACATGGCACCGTGTTGAATGTTTTACAGACTGAGTAGAGTTAAAAGCTCCCAATTTAAAGTGGATGACTAGGTTCTATCGTGCATCTGGTGAAATTTGCTAAGATCTTAATTCTTTAGAGATTCTTAATTCTTTAAATATGCCTTCATATTTATATTTATAAATAAATCATATTTATTTAACCAAGCTCTCTGAGCAATTGCAGACCTCTACATTAAGTGTACCTTCTCATATATTTGCTGTGAATTCTCTGGTTTCAGTTGAAGGCTTCCCTCCTCTGGGAACCTTGAAACATAATAAATTTCATCATTTGTTTCTTTCATAATGATAGGGTTACTTGGAAATAAATAAGTGGTAAAGAAAAAAGAAATAGGGAAAAGTATAAATTACCATCTTAATAGTTTTTATTTTAATTGTCAGGTACTTAAATACAGCCTTAGATAATTGTCACAGAAAGATACAGAAATGCCCTTTGATGAGAGAAACACCATAAATAATTTTTATTGTATATAGAAGACTTTATCACACTTTTTTGATGACAACGGAGGTATTGGTACTTTCAAAAATTAAAATACTTACTATTCAGTTTTCAGTATTTAGATTACCATAAGCCAGTTCTTCCCCCTAAAGCATAGAAAGAGATCTCTATCTACAAAATCAAAATCATTACTAGATAGTGAAATAGCCCACCAACGAGGTAGTGTTTTTTTAGTAATTGTGCACAGATGATTTGATTTGTTATGCTAAAACTTTGCATCCCTCAGGTTTTTGTTGTACTGTGGACAATGCTAAAGTATTAATATGTGGTTGGTGTTTATCAACATCATATCAAAACAACCAGAAGTGAGGATAATTGAATTATTTGGAAGTGATATCTGAAGAAAGGAATTTCATCTTTTGTTGTTTTGAAATATAACCAATCAGGAGCTGAAAACAGCAGAGAAATTTTTAAATATGAGATTGCTCTTTATTTTATGATAGACTGAATTGTGAAGGAAAGAAGCAGTTTATCTTGGAAATATTTTCAAAAGGCTATTTTTTCTTTTTATAATATTTATACATGTGTTGTGAGAACAACCAATGAAATATAGATAAGCAAGCAAAAGAAAAGTATTTCCTCCTATCCTATAATCCTGGCCTATTGGTTTAATGGCACTGGCGCTAAGTCTGTCTTCCTGAGAAGCATCTTTTTCTATATCTTGCCAGTGTCGGTGGTTAAAGAACTATCATGAGAGAGCAGAAGAGGACAGACCAATTTTGAGATAATAAAAATAAATGTCTCTATAAGACTGGTCATGATAAAGAAAGACTCACATTTTGCCTCGGCCGGCATTCGAGGGGAGAGCTATTTTTAGTCACGGATTTACTGTGGAGTCCATTAACCAACTAAAACCAGTGAATACTTAGGAATAATCCTGGATATAGTCCATTGTAAAATATGAATGAGGATGGGGTCATCAGAAAAGTAATTTTAGGGAGTGGGGCTTTACAAATAGGAATACCAGGGTGGGCATTAAGGATGGAAAAGGAATTGTCTGGGGATTTATTAGAAATTGGTGGTCTTTAAAAGGCCGTTTTGGTCACCCCAGAAAGGTCAAGCACTAAAATGTCCGTGATCAGAGGCTTTCAGATTTTTGTTGATTAAAGTCACAGCTTCAGTTGACTATAATGAGGCTTCCTAAATTTCTGTTTCCAAAGCCTTTTTCCTCTGTCTCAGGTACACCCTACTCAGTCATCAGTAAAGCTTCCTCCTGAGAATCCGCTCAAGGGATTGTTTTTCAGCCACCAGCTGGAAACCTCATTTGTGTTGTACTGCTCTTCCTAGCAAGAGACTCAAGCCTCCACAGGCACAGGAAACCTTGGAGCCTCTCTCTGCTTTGCATTAAAAGAAGGAGAGTCATGGACATATACACACTAACAAACGTAAGGTAGATAGCTAGTGGGAAGCAGCTGCATGGCACAGGGATATCGGCTCGGTGCTTTGTGACCGCCTGGAGGGGTGGGATAGGGAGGGTGGGAGGGAGGGAGACGCAAGAGGGAAGAGATATGGGAACATATGTATATGTATAACTGATTCACTTTGTTATAAAGCAGAAACTAACACACCATTGTAAAGCAATTATACCCCAAAAAAGATGTTAAAAAAAAAAAAAGCATCCTCCGGCACCTGCATAATGAACAAAGTTCACACCCAATCACACAAGCTTCAACTCTGCAAATTTCCTAGGCTATACAACTTAAAACTACACTGAGCCCTAATAAATAGGGGACATCTAATCATCTCAGGTTTTCCCCACATCTAATTCTAAGTTGAGTATATGATAAATGAAACACGGCTCTTGGAGGGAGCTAGAAATTCTCACAAGGAACATGAGATCTCTGATTCTTCTATTATTTTAAATTCACTTCTGTTTTTTTTGTGTGTTTTCAGTCACAGAGTATATTGTCATTCTAGGTAATAACAAAAAACTTAAAAAACCTACTATTTATTGAGTGCCTACTGTTCTCCAAGCACTATGCTAGGGATTTTACAACCAATGTATCAAATTCTTACATAAATCTTTTATGGCAGGAATTGGTAATAATAGAAGAAGTTAAAAACCAAGATTGGGGAAGTAAGGACTTTCATGATACCGCTGTTATCACTTTTCTTTCATATTATCTCCAATCTTTCGCTAATACAGGCCATGCTGCAATGAGTATCTTGGGTCTCCTTGTAAACATATCCTAGGGTTTGTCATACCTCATCATCCAGAATCACTGGTCATAAGGTATAAACAGCTTTAATTTATCAAGATAAAATAATACGCTTTTAACCAATGGTAATTATATAGTATTCACTCTACCACTATATAGATCTAGGACCCAACAATGGGCATAGGAGTGACCCTGCTCACTTGGGGAACTTTTACTTCCTATCCCCATCCCGATAAGTTCAGACTCTACTGGGGTCTTTGTTCCCAGAAGAGTAATGATTGTCCCAGAAGACATAGTAAAGGTTTCATTAAACCTAATGTTATGGCTTCTGCCTGTCATTTTGAGCTCTTCAACACAACAGACACACAGAAAAAGAAAGGAACTGCTCTCCTGGCAGAGGTAATCCACTCTGATTATCGTGAGGAGGTAGCTTTGCTGCTCATAATAGGGACAGGAAGGCATACGTGGATCTGGAACTCAGAAAATTCTTTCTGGTGCTTCCCTTTTCCAGTCACAATCTTAAAGGGGAAATTGCAGCAACTCTAGCCTGACAAAACCAAGGTAACTTGGTCCTCAACCACTCAGGCAGGAAGGTCCAGGTTACTCCATGGGGCTGGCAATGGTAATGAACACAAGCGCTAGCCAAGTGGTAGGAAAGTCTTGAATGAATGGTAGAAAAGGTAGATAATGTCTATCAGTCATGGCCTTAGGATCAACTATAACTCTCCTCACTAAACCCGTTGTAAATTTATTTTGAGAAATTGTAACTGGATGGCGCTTGGAAGAAGCAATGAGAGAATGGAGGAAACTCAATGTTGGGTCTAACGAATCAGAGTGGTGCAAGGAGATTGTATCAGTGTCCTATGCATCTTATTCTTGCTGACTTCAATAACTGTATCTGCATCTCCATGCCTATTACACAGGCAGCCCTGAAGTGCAGAGGAGTTAACACTTCTAGAAGGAGCAGCTCTCAATCAATAATTCGCTGGCGTTTGTGTATATATTTCCCAGTCCCTTGCCCTTTGGGTGGGGTCATTCTAACATATGTGTTTCCCTGCAGATTTAATCCCCAGTTGTACACCATAATGGCTGGCTAATTAATGTGTCCTATAATGCCTGCCTTCCACTTCTATATTACGTACACTATTTGCACTTAAATTTTTGTCTCACATCCTGCTTCTGGAAAAACTCAAACTAGGACACAGGATCTCAGCTGTATGCAAGAATCTCGTGAAACTCAAGGTCGTATCTTCATATAGGAGTGGGCCTATAGATGCATCCAATTTACGAGGGAGCAACAGAATGTCAGCATTGACTTTGGGCTCCCCTTTTATTTTTTGTACCACCAAGTTTCCTGTTTCTACTTTTTAAAGTTGAGATATGTTTAATTTGATTTTCAGGATGAAACTAAAACAGTGAGGTATCATGTCACTGCTATTAGACTGACAAAAATAAGAACATGGATAATGGCAGGTGTGGGTGGGGTATGAGGCCTTATAAATATTCATGTACTTCTGCTGAAGGAGAACATTGGTGGAGGTGTTCTACAGAACAGTCTGGCAGTACTTAGTTATTGTACAATAAGTTTTCACCTACTCTGTGAGACCCAACAGTTCTGTTCCTGTGTGTACAGTCCAAAGAAATGCTCAGTGGATCCGAAAGAAGACATGTGTGAGAAAGCTCAGCAGGGTGCTATTTTTGTTGGCGGGAAATTGCACCCATCAGGCATCCACCACGAGAGGAGTAGATGCTAAACTGTGTTGCTGCTCACCTTGTAGTACATGCATCAGTACAAGCAACAGATTAATTATATACACAGTGACTTGGATACATCTTGAAAATATTTGCTAGGTGAATAAAGTAGAAATCACAACAAGATATATAACATAGTTCTTTTGCGTGCGTTAAAATACGCATACGAACAACAATCCATCTTTTGTAAGAACACACCAACTACAGTCTGTGCAACAAATGCATGGAGAGGGACGAAGAAACAGAGGAAAGAGGAGAGAGGAAAAAGAAAACAAATGAACAAAACAAGAACCATGCTATGTGGAGACCACTGATAATAATGCAGCAAGGGCTGACACATAAGATAAACACAACCATTGGCACCTAAAGTAAAAAAAAAAAAAGAAAAAAAATATATTTCAAGCATTTCTATAGGTTTGTGTCAGATGGAAGTTCGGCAGAAGTTTAAAGTGTTGGAAATACCTGTAATTCATTTAATAATTTTCCTGTTGATGGTTCCAATTTTTTTCTATTACAAATAGTGCTGCAGTGAGTAGCCTTTTGTGCCATGTGCAACACATGTAGCTCTACCGAGAGAAGCAATGAGATGTAATGGTTAAGAATGCTGGGTCCAGTGTTGGAGTCTTGACTCCACTACTGTATGCCCTTGAGCACACAGTTCATTGCTCTGGGCCTCAGTTTCTTGATAATAATAGTATCTACCTCATGGAGTTATGGTGATAATAAAATGAGCTAATGTTTGTAAAGCACTTAGAACAATGCTGGAGAATACAGAGCACTCAATCAATGTTCGTTATTAATCCTACTCTTTTAGCACATATTTCAGCAGGGTAAGATTACAGATATGGAATTTCCTGCTTCCAGGGAATACATTTTAAATGTTTATACCTTTTTAAAAAATTCCAAATGGGCCATATCAATTTAGTCTACTGCCAAATATTCCTGGGAATATAATTTTTCTGCACTCTTGCCAAAATCAGATATCTTCATTCTTTTCTCATTCATTTTCATCTTTTGGTGAATAAAACATGACATTTTTACATTACATTTCCCTGGTTACAAGTGAGTATGTGGACCTTTAAACTTTTATTTGATATTCATTCAGAAACTGGCATATTAACAAGATTAATCTTGACCAGTGTTAGACAAAAGAGGCTTCAATCCGCTTTTGTATTTATTTGGCTTATGACCTGTAATAGATTCCAACAGTGCTAAGCTTAGCATGAAGCAACCCGACACACTGCCTTACAGGTTCTACCATTTTCTTTCTGGCCAGATGGGCTATTTGGGATATAGAAATGATCATGATTATATCAGAGTGTTATTGTATTTCTTTTCCAAATATCATAAGCATCATCTTGATTAAAATCAAATCTCCAAAGCCGCTAGAAGTGAAAATAAATTGATGCAGAATTATTAAACATTGGATTACTTTAGAACATTGGTTTTGCTTTTAAATTTTTTTCAAGACATGCAAGATTTTAGCAGCATAATTTTAATCCAAATGCCTAAATTCTATTCCATGACCTTAAAGAAATTTAAATGTTTATTATATCCTTGTTAGAATAAAATGCCAATTCATGAGGTTTTAGAAAATGTCAGCCAATATAGCCAAAGGGGCTCTTTATTAAGAAGTTCACTTTGACAACAATCAAAGCACATGGAATCCTAGGGTAATTTATATAGGAAAAAAAGTAAAAAACTGAGACAGAAGTCACTTCCTGTTAAAATTATCTTTAGCCTATGACTATTTCTTCTGTTGGGTTCCTAGAAAAGTTTCCCAGTAAAAACGTTTTTATTTAGTGTGATATATATTCAGACAGTTCTCCCTCTTCTATCCCATACATATCCTTGAAGCCCAGAACTCATGCTGATTCCATAGCAACTTCATCAATATAGAAAGCCTGCCGATATGTGAAGAGACAGGAGAGAAGTAAGAGTTAGAACATATGTCATTTCATCAATCGATTGCAATGAAGGACCAGGAGTGGTAGGGCAATTGCCAGATATTAGAACGCTTATTGCTGCCCTGTATTCTCAGCTCACAGCTTTGGGAATTTGAAAAACAACTGTAAGACTTCATATTCTTGTATTTTTCAGTATTAAACCAGCTTATTAATTATTGCTTGCATAATCCTTAGAGTAAATGCTTTTATACTCCAAAGTTCAGGTTATATTTTAGGGAGCTCATCTATCTATTGACTCAAAACCTTACCTAGAAATAGGGTCAAAAAATATTAGGAATACAGAGCTTTCACACCTGAAAACATGTTGGCCACAAAATCCTTCCAAATGAAGTTTTAGTCTAATGCCGTCATAATGTAAGGCAGTTTATGCTTTGTGGATAATGGCTTTAACAGAGACTCATTTCTTGTTATATAACTGGTACAGTCTTTATACAGTCTCTACAATATCGTGATGTAAAAGTGCTTCGGGATAACCCTATAGAGACTAATTCTCATCAACACATCCTTTGCATAATTTCTCACTGATATCACTAATGAAATAAAGCAGAGAACTCTTCTCCAAAGACTCTTGGTATTAATAGCCTATCCTCTTATCTTTTATGCATTTCCTTATTAGATCTACTATAATAGAGCAGAAATACACGCTCATCTGTAGCAGAAATACTACATCAACACTGAAATACACACTTGTCTTTTTTCCTTTATTACTAAGCGTATTGAAATTAAGATGTTCTGATTATGAAAATCATAGACATAGTCTAATTATTAACTCCACATCAGTTCAAGTCAGATATTCATTCATTCATTCAGTGAGTGTTTAATGAATCCTGACCATGAACAAGTTACTGTACATTATGGAGGATTCACATGTAAAGAAACAACTTTCCTCAGTGTGTCCAGATGGACTTTATGCACTTAATTATTTGTGATGCAAAATAGAAAGGGACAAGTTCTATAGAAAGTTAGCAAGAACTCACCACAGGGAGACAAAGGAAAATGAGAGTATTTTCCAAATGAAAGCATCATAATGTCCTTTGTAGAGACATCATTTAGTCTGAGCCATGAAAGGTAGGTAGTATTTCAACATGTGGATATGGGGCAAACCAAGAATTGAACGCGAAATAAACAGTGGGAAGAAAGCCTGGAGTAGGACCATGTGGAGAGCGTGTAGGAAGTATGTAGGAGTCTGGTCTTTCTGGGGAATAAGTAAGTGAAGGGGATGCGTGGAAAGCAGTGAAGCAGGCAGCTGAGACCAGATGGTAAGGGTCTGGTGTGCCCATGCCGAAGAGTTAGGGCTTTTCTTGGTCATTGAAGGTTTTAAATAGAGATAAAATTATCAGAATTATGTTGTAAAGGGTGAATCTGACTGAGGAGCTCAGTCTGAATTGGAATGAGAGCCTGGAAATAGTAAAAAGAGAATCTTCTTACAAATGTCAGGGAATTTGGTAACAAGGGCTTCAGCTAAGATAATGCCACTGAAATAAAGGAGAGAGGTGAGGTAGGAGAGAGCGGTGGAGAACTTGGTAACTGGATACAGGCAATGGGAAAGGAAAAAGGACGAGGTGATGCTATTAACAGAAGAAAAAGACACAGGAGAGGGAAAGCGTATTTGGGACAGAATATTTCATTTTAAGACATATTGAATTTTAAGTTTGGAGAAGTAGGTAAGTTTACTATTAGGCGTTAAATCAAAGGAAGACTAATTTATGAAGAATGAAGGGAGGGTTAAAGTTTTAGAGAGATTGGAGATTCAAGAAAGTCACTTGAATTTCGTGACTAAAGTCACTGGTGAATCTCTGTTTTTTTTTTTTTTTTTTTTTTTTTTTTGTTTGGTACACGGGCCTCTCACTGTTGTGGCCTCTCCTGTTGCGGAGCACAGGCTCCGGACGCGCAGGCTCAGCGGCCATGGCTCACGGGCCCAGCTGCTCCGCGGCATATGGGATCTTTCTGGACCGGGGCACGAACCCGTGTCCCCTGCATCGGCAGGCGGACTCTCAACCACTGCGCCACCAGGGAAGCCCATGAATCTCTATTTTTGAAATATCTGAGCAAAAGAGAGAAAGAACATATACAAAAATATTAATTTTATATACGGATAGAGAGATTATGAGACTCTTGTTCTGTATATTTTTTTCTATAATGACCAAACAATTCTTCTGCAACAAAGAAAACAACAGTGAAATGTCAACAGTCTTTGGTGGCGTTTAGGTAATGAGAACAGAAGCCATATGCGAAGAGATTGCAAAAGCCAATTGTCAAAATCTCTGATTTGGGGAGGATTATAATTATTTCTTTCAGAAAATTCCTTCGAGCTCCATTTCTGCATTCACAGTAAATTGTCCTGCCAGGAATTTTATTCCATCACAGCTCCCTGATCTGACTGAGATTTCATCACCTGTAGATCTATTGATCACATCTAGTGCCCATCTAGTGATTCCTTAATGCTTTCACATGAAAAAAGTGATCCTGATTTTCTACAGCTTCTTCTCATACCCAGTGTTCTACAGAGGTCACTGTAACTGACTCCCCTCACCAGGCAATTATAATTTCAAAAGCTAGCTTTATGCAACGTATATTTTAATAGTTTATTTACATGCATTATATACAGGAGTTCTCACAATGATTCTATGGCATCTCTGCTATTATATTCCCAATTTTGCTTAGGAGGAAGCTGGTATTTAGCAAGTGTAAGTGGCTTGCCCAAGGCAACTCAGCCAGTAAGTAGTGTAGAACATATTACTCCAACCTTTGTGTCTTTTCCAGAATGGGGTAGGGTGATCTCCACCCAAGAAACTATATGCTAAATGGTTTAAAGGTTCATAAACTGCACAGGAGTTCTCCCTAAATTACTAATATGATTCCTTTTCTGTCATTATTAGCAAAATGGAATTACGGAAAGTCAGAAGACCATAGTTCCATTTCTAGGTCTTCCAGTGTGTACATAGGAAAATCACTTAACCTCCTTGGGTCTTTGAGTTCTCTTACAAAAAAAAAAAAAAAAAAAAGAATACTTGGCTATCTATCTACATCACAATGGTTTTGTAACTATTGATTAAGATAACTCCACAAAAGTTCTCCATAAGCCATAAAGTGCCTTGAAAATGATCCAGATGCTCCTTGCTCTTCTGCCCTGCACCCCAGGTAGAAGAATATTTCAAGTCTGTTGCTAGGGGTATTTCTTGCTGTCTAAATAAAGGATATTCATAAAAGCTGGGCCTCTGACTCTTATTCCCACTAAATAGGATTATACTTGTAAAATGCAACTAAACCTTGGATAAAACAAGAGATTATAGTATTACTGGTTTTACTTTTCAGAATACTGTATTTTCGGTTGAACCCAAAGTTGAAATGCTAAATATCATGCAGGGAATTATAATGTTTCTAGTAAATTTTTTTGGAAAAAACAAATCATCCTGTTTGTTTTCAGCGACCTCCGAATTCCTATATCTAGGTTTTCATTCATTCAACATTTTTGAGGAGCTACTGTGGGTCAGGCAATCACAGACCTCATAGCTCAGTGCTCAAATAGGGAAGAAAATAACATTCAGCCTTGGCTTGAGAAGGGGAAAAGGGCTCTGGGTGGATAGAATAACATGTACAATGATGTGGATGTAACTTAGAGCTTAGTGTGTCTAGAGAACGGAGAGTGATCTGGAAAATTAGGGTGAAATCAGCAGATTTTGGGGGAGCCAGATAGTCAAGGACCTTGTATTCCATGCTAAAATGTTGGTACTCTATCCTGAGGACAGTGAAGAGTGTTTGATGGATTTTAAGCATAAAACAATTTTCATATTTTTCAGAGATCTCTCTGGTTCATGTAGAGACTGGATTGAATGGATGGGATCAAGTTTGTCCTTCTTTCTCCTGTTGTAGCACTATTTTTAAAAATCGAGTTTACTGTTCTGTAATTTACATAAAATGTACTAATTTCAAATTACATTTAAATGCATTTAGAATAATGTACACACCTGAGTAGCTACCACAACAATTAAGATAAAGACTATATCCATCACCTCAAAAGTATTATCCTGCTCTCCTACTGTCCATTTCTTCCCTCTGACCTTAGCCCTGACACCCACTCTGGAACCACTAATGTATCTTTTGCCACAGTGATTAGCTTTGGCTTTTCTATAATATCATAAGAACGGTATTTTAGTTTTTTTTTTTTTTAAGTATTTGTATTTTTTAGTCAGGTTTCTGCTCAGCGTAATATTTTTGAGATTCATTCAAGTTGTTGTGTATATATATCACTATTACATTCCATCTTATGTGTAGTATTTCATTTTATAGTTATGTCACAAATGGTTTTTCCCAATCATGTGTCATGGAAATTTGCATTATTTCCAGTTTTCACTATTATAAATAACGCTGCTAAGGACATTTATGTAAAAGTATTCGTGTAGTCATAAAATTTCATTTCTCTTGCCTAAATACCTAAGAGTGGAATGGCAGGGTCATATGGTGGGCAAATGTATATTTAACTATATAAATAACTGCAAAATTATTTTCCAAAGTGATTGTCATATTTTACATTCCCATCAGCAGTATGAGGGTTCCAATTTTTCCACATCTTTACCAGCACCAGGTATTGTCAGTCTTTCTAATTTTAGACATTTTAGTGGGTGTATAGTTATATCTTGTTATGATTTAAATTTGCATTTCCCTAATGATTAATGATATTGAGCAACTTTTGGTGTAGTTCTTTGCCATCCCATATATCTTCTCTGGTAAAATTTTTTTTTTAATAAATCTTTATTGGAGTATAATTGCTTCACAATACTATGATAATTTCTGTTGTACAACAAAGTGAATCAGCCATATGAATACATATGTCCCCATATCCCCTCCTTCTTGAACCTCCCTCCCATCCTGCCTATCCCACCCCTCTCGGTCATCACAAAGCACCGAGCTGATCTCTCTGTGCTACGCTGCTGCTTCCCACTGGCTAACTATTTTACATTCGGTAGTGTGTATATGTGAATGCTACTCTCACTTCACCCCAGCTTCCCCCTCCCACTCTGTGTCTTCAAGTTCATTCTCTATGTCTACATCTTTATTCCTGCCCTGCAACTAGGTTCATCAGTACCATTTTCTTTTTTTTTTTAGATTCCATATATATGCGTTAGTGTATGGTATTTGTTTCTCTCTTTCTGACTTACTTCACTCTGTATGACAGACTCTAGGTCCATCCACCTCACTACAAATAACTCAATTTCATTTTCTTTTTATGGCTCAGTAATATTCCATTGTATATATGTGCCACATCTTCTTTATCCATTCATCTGTCTATGGACATTTAGGTTGGTTCCATGTCCTGGCTATTGTAAATAGTGCTGCAATGAACATTGTGGTACATGTCTCTTTTTACATTATGGTTTTCTCAGCGTATATCCCCAGTAATGGGATTGCTGGGTCATATGGTAGTTCTATTTTTAGTTTTTTAAGAAACCTCCATACTGTTTTCCATAGTGGTTGTATCAATTTACATTTCCACCAACAGTGTAGGAGAGTTCCCTTTTCACCACACCCTTTCCAGCATTTATTGTTTCTAGATTTTTTGATAATAGCCGTTCTGACTGGCGTGAGGTGATACCTCACTGTAGTTTTGATTTACATTTCTCTATTAATTAGTGATGTTGAGCATCTTTTCATGTGCCTCATGGCCATCTATATGTCTTCCTTAATGAAATGTCTATTTAGGTCTTCCACCCATTTTTTAACTGGATTGTTTCTTTTTTTGATAATGAGCTCCATGAGCTGTTTGTATATTTTGGAGATTAATACTTTGTCCTTTGTTTCACTTGCAAATATTTTCTCCTATTCTGAGGATTGTCTTTTTGTATTGTTTATGATTTCCTTTGCTGTGCAAAAGCTTTTTAGTTTAATTAAGTCCCATTTGTTTATTTTTGTTTTTATTTCCATTACTCTAGAAGGTGGGTCAAAAAAGATCTTGCTGTGGTTTATGTGAAAGAGTGTTTTTCCTGTTTTCATATAAGAGTTTTATAGTGTCTTGTCTTACATTTAAGTCTTTAATCCATTTGGAGTTTATTTTTGTGTATGGTGTAAGGGAGTGTTCGAATTTCATTCTTTTACGTGTAGCTGTCCCATTTTCCCAGCACCACTTATTGAAGAGGCTGCCTTTTCTCCATTGTATGTTCTTGCCACCTTTATCGTAAATTAGGTGTCCATATGTGTGTGGGTTTATCTCTGCGTATTCTATCCTGTACCATTGATCTATATTTCTGTTTTTGTGCTGGTACCATACTGTCTTGATTACTGTAGCTTTATGGTATAGTGTGAAGTCAGGGAGCCTGATTTCTCCAACTGTGTTTTCTTTCTCAATATTGCTTTGGTTATTCGGAGTCTTTTGTGTTTCCATATGAATTGCAAAATTTTTTGTTCTAATTCTGTGAAGAACCCCATTGTTAGTTTGAGACAGATTGCATTGAATCTGTAGATTGCTTTGGGTAGTATAGTCATTTTCACAATATTGATTCTTCCAATCCAAGAACATGGTATATTTCTCCCTCTATTTATGTCATCTTTGATTTCTTTCATCAGTGTTTTATAGTTTTCTGAGGACAAGTCTTTCACTTCCTTAGGCAGGTTTATTCCTAGGTATTTTATTCTTTTTGTTGCTATGGTAAATGGGAGTGTTTCCTTAATTTCTCTTTCAGATTTTTCATTCTTGGTGTAGAGGAATGCCAGAGATTTCTGTGCATTAATTTTGTATCCTGCAACCTTCCCAATTTCATTGATTAGTTCTGTAGTTTTCTGGTGGCATCTTTAGGATTTTCTATGTGTAGTATCATGTCATCAGCAAACAATGACAATTTTACTTCTTTTCCAATTTGTATTCCTTTTATTTCTTTTTCTTCTCTGATTGCTGTGGCTAGTACTTCCAAAACTATGTTGAATAAGACTGGCAAGTGGACATCCTTATCTTGTTCCTGATCTTAGAGGAAATGGTTTCAGTTTTTCAGCATTGAGAATGATGGTTGCTGTGGGTTTGTCATATAGGGCCTTTATTATGTTGAGGTAGTTTCCCTCTATGCCCATTTTCTGGAGAGTCTTTATCATAAATCAGTGTTGAAATTTGTCAAAAGCTTTCTCTACATCTATTGAGATGATCATATGGTTTTTATTCCTTAATTTGTTGATGTGGTGTATCACATTGATTGATTTGCATATATTGAAGAATTCTTGCATCCCTGGGATGAACCCCATTTGATCATGGTGTATGATCCTTTTAATGTCTTGTTGGATTCTGTTTGCTAGTATTTTTTCCAGGATTTTTGCATCTATGTTCATCAGTGATATGGGTCTATAGTTTTCTTTTTCTGTGATATCTTTTTCTGGTTTCGGTAAGAGAGGATGGTTGCTTCATAGAATGAATTTGGGAGTGTTTCTCCCTCTGCAATTTTTTGGAGGATTTTGAAAAGGATCAATGTTAACTCTTCTCTAAATGTTTGATAGAATTCGCCTGTGAAGCCATCTGGTCCTGGACTTTTGTTTGTTGGAAGATTTTTTTTTTTTTTTTTTGGCGGTACGTGGGCCTCTCACTGTTGTGGCCTCTCCCGTTGTGGAGCACAGGCTCCGGATGCGCAGGCTTAGCGGCCATGGCTCACAGGCCCAGCCGCTCCATGGCATGTGGGATCTTCCCGGACCGGGGCACGAACCCATGTCCCCTGCATCGGTAGGCGGACTCTCAACCACTGCGCCACCAGGGAAGCCCTGTTGGAAGATTTTTAATTACGGTTTCAATTTCATTACTTGTGATAGGTCTGTTAATATTTTCTAATTCCTCCTGATTCAGTCTTGGAAAATTGTACCTTTCCAAGAATTTGTCCATTTCTTCATGGTTATCCATTTTATTGGCATTTAGTTGTTTGTAGTAGTTTCTTATAATCCTTTGTATTTCTGCAGTGTCAGTTGTGATTTCTCCTTTTTCATTTCTAATTTTATTGATTTATGTCCTCTCCCTTTTTTTCTTGTGAGTCTGGCTAAGTGTTTATCAATTTTGTTAATCTTCTCAAACGACCAGCTTTTAGTTTTATTGATCTTTGCTATTGTTTTCTTCATTTCTATTTCATTTATTTCTTCACTGATCTTTATGATTTCTTTCCTTCTACTGACTTTGGGTTTTCTTTATTGTTCTTTCTCTAGTTGTTTTAAGTGTAGGGTTAGATTGTTTATTTGAGATTTTCCTTGTTTCTTGAGGTGAGATTGAATTGTTGTAAACTTCCTTCTTAGAACTGCTTTTGCTGCATCCCATAGGTTTTGGGTCATCATGTTTTCATTGTCATTTGTTTCTATGATGGAATTTAGAACTAAAGATGATCCTCTTAGTTTATTGGAAAAAATCCAATATTTTTATTTTTTATTTTTTCAATATTTTTACTTTAAAGAGAAGTTTGGTCTTGACTATGTGGCTCAGAGTAGTTAAACGACTTTAATCTGTTGTAAGCCCTCTCCCTTGACCACTAGTTACACCTTTGAATCTTAAGTCCTGACAAAGCCAGTGAAAATTGTCTCATTGAATGGCCTTTCCCTTTTCTGTGAACAGCCTGGTTGGCTGACTTGATCTTCTCTCTCACTTTCCCACTTTTTCTTTTTCTGATGACTTGGGTTTGGCTCTAAACCTTTATGACATCGTTCAGGATCAGTGTATACCACAACTTGTGTCACCTTCCTGGACCTGTCTTCCCTTGACTGGTCTGTCCTTCAGCTTCAGCTTCCTGCCCTATGGTTTTGCTCAATGGGCTTCCCATTCAATTTTGTTATTCCATCTCCTAAATCTGAATATTATATAAGAACATCTTTGGTGTTATGCTTCTCTCTTGCCTGGTTTCATATCTGGCCTCTGTTGGTTCCTAAAGAATAGGATACCATTCTTCACCCTTTTCAGGCCACTTCTGATGAAAAAGCCACCTAGAGAGCCACAGTCATCCCCAGTATGTCAGCAACTCCAAACACAATTCGCTTCTGTTCAGAGGAGCACAGGAGAATTGTAATACATCTTTTTAGTTTTTGAGTGAATTTATTGTGGCAACCTTAATTACTTGAAGCATTCTAAGTGTATGGACAACACCAACATTAAAATATGCTGGAATCAGAGGGGAAAAAACAAAGGAATAAAAATAACCAATTATTTGGTGAGCAAGAACTGGTATTGTATTTTCTGGAGTAACTACTTCTTGCCTACAACATAGAGTTAACAATCCCTGACTGGCATGAAGTGTCCATTTTCTTCCCCCCGTGTTGCTGTCCTATTTCAGGTTCAGGCACTGCATATGACCAGTAGAGTTGTATATAGCTAGAATCGATTTTACTTAACTTACAATTAGCAAGACTGTACTCAGAGCTTGACCTATATGAATATAATCCTTGTGGCCTGAATCAAGCGCTATTATTACCTTTGTTGTATAAATAATGAGCCAGTGCTAAGTCTATGGAATAAGATAAACCTAATTTTGATCTTAGCTCATCAACTTCCTAGATGTCTAATGTTGGGCAAGTTAACTCATGTCAGCGTCAATGCTTCCATCAGGAAGACTGCTATTTGATTGGCAAAAGAGGCTATCTTATAGACAGAGTAAATTAAGGTCTCAGAAGGTTATCTAGGTAAATCCCAGTCATCAGAAGCATTTGTCTAGGCTGTAACTAATGTTGAGGACAGGACGAGAGCTATTCCTGTCGCACACATACATACACTTTCACAGATGCATGAGAAAAGGCAGTGATGACTTGAACTTGGTCTTTCCCGAGAAAACCAAGTGAATGTTAACTGTCATAAATTTGCAAAGGCAAGAAGGAAAATGTAACAATGGCTATATGGTACCTTCCCCCATATCAATTTGGTGGAGACTTAATGGTCATTAAATACAGATGTCAATACACCATAAATGGAGTTAAGCACCAGCTCTGCTAGAATTTCCAGGAAAACTACATCAAATCCATGGACTTTCATTATTTCAGTTTGGGTTATATTTGTTAGTGTGAATCTTCCTACATGACCAGCTGGTTTTGTTAAGCAAATACACAAATAACAAGAGGCCCAAGATTAGCAGAAGATGGGATTTATTCATTTTAAAGACATTTTATATATACACAATTTTGCTATTCACTGGATTTATTATTTAAGGTAGATAATACCTGACCTCATTGTGTTGCCAGTAGAGAATATAAACATTGATTAGATATACAAATAATAAATTAAGTCATGAAAAAGTAACAAAGTGTGCTATGAAACATAAGAATAGGGGTGGCCTAGTTAATAGCTTCAGTGGAGTTGGGCGAAATATTTTTGGCAATCAAATTCAAACTTGCCTGAAGAATAGACCTAAATTATTATTATTGTTTTTGCTCTAAGAACTTTTGTTATACTGCAAAGGAGATGACAGTTATTTTTATTATGAGATACAATGGAGTTTAAACTCTGATTGCTGCTGAGATCTACGATAAGTGAAAGTTAGCAGAAAACTAAGCATTTTCCTAGATAGGGAAATAAGTCAGCTCTTTAGATACCACATACCAAGCATGGCTTGGGACATCTAGACACCGTATTAAGCCTGTCTCGATCACTGAATATTATATGGCCTTGGATATGATACCTAGAACCCTGTGTCTTTCTTCTTGAAATAATAAATAATAACACCATTCCAGTTTTATAGTGATATAATATAGATGAGTAAAAGCTATGCAAATTCTCTATTTGAAGGTTGTGTAATAATGGTAAATAAAATTATTATCCTGATTGATAGCAATGTTAATCCTTAAAAAAATTAAATGAAAAAATTCTACATTGTTCTCAGAGCAAAATTCTTGGTGTAGGTAGTTGATAATGCTATTTCCCTTCCACTGTCTGTTCTCTTTCTTGAGAAGTAAAATATGCATTCAGACAGAAAATATCCATGTCAGAAAATGTGGACAGTAGTCAAAAGTAAATTAGCAGCCTTTTTCATGAATATTTAAAATAGCCAGTATGAAAGCCCACTTTCATTTGTGCTAATTTTTGTCATTTTAAAAGTCATCTGTGGTTTAGGCTCATGGAGGATGAGTCTTAAAGAATTTATTTTCCTGCACAGCATAATCAGTTTGCAAAGAAAAAACCTATAAAGCATTTTCCTACTAGCAGCACTAATAAGAGAAAAATCTGATCTTCAATTCATAATAGCCTAGACTGATTTTTAAATTAGGGGTTCCTAATCTCAGAAAATAAACAAGCTACCCCCCCTCCATGTTTCTAGATAGCAAGATTGGGAGGGAAGGAGATAGGTAGATAGATAGATGATAGATAGATAGAGGTAGCTTGTTAGATAATTTTCCTTCTTGTCCTACCTATCATAATGGCCAATTGCAATCTATGGCCAGGTTTCCAATGACTAAAGAATAGAAGAAAAAGATTATTGATGCCTGAAAGAATTCTGTTGTGTTGTTCCTCTTGGGGCTTAATATATCTCTACTGCATAAGAATGAAACATGAGATCTAAGTGTAGTATTTCCATTTCAGAGTAGGGCACCAGCTGTCTTCTTAAATTTCCATGCCACTTAATCTAGCTCTTAGGCTTGGTTAGCTTTCGATTCACAAAGAAGGCAACAACAGCTACACAGGGTCACATTTTTAGCAAGGTCTCTGAAGTAATGAAGTGTACAAAGTATGCTAACAAGGAGAGCAACTAAGTTAATTCCTCGAGGCAGGTGCAAATATATGGCTTTAAGAGCCACTTTTCAGTGCAGTGCAAGAAGTGACCTGTGAACAGGAGGCGTTAACAGCGGAAGGCAAGAATTTGAGAGTTTCTCAGCATTGTTTAGGGATTATCACTCAATTTGCCTTTTGCTCATGCTAATGTGGAATTTACTACCTTGCAGGTCTACTTCCAGCTACATAAATCAGAAGATGTCAGTACCCCCAAGATAGTCATCTAGAGAGCTACTCACATCAAAATCATCTGCCGCATCAACCATCTAAATGCACAAAATAAACTAGCAAAAGATGTAACGTGGATATGTCCATTCTAATCGCCAGCATGATTTTTCAGAGGCTACTAGTGTATTTGTCAAAATTTCCAAGTCCTTCGTGCCTATGCTAGGTCAGAGGGGAAAAATGGAGATATTTAAATAGGATGTGTTCCGGTTTTTTAAAGAAGTCAAGTAACTTGGTCAGAACATGATGGAAAGAGTTTTAGAGTTGAGGATACCGCCCCCAAAATAACTTCTCATCTGACTTCCTAATACGTGCTTGTCAGAGAAGTTGGTTTATTAATATCAAATCCCTGAATTAAGCCTAGACTACATAAGCACACACAGAAAAATACATGGAAAACAAAACCTCTGATAGTTACCAAGAAGTCATATTATTATTCATGTGCAAACCTTACACCTTTTCAAGATGAGTAAGTAGTTGATAGGCATAATCCACAGTAGAGCATAGAATTAGAGTCACAGAATATTAATGCTAGAAGCTATGCTGGTATGTTGCTCCTGTACTGCCACTTTAAACGCTGGGCAACAAAACACCCCAAAACCCCGTGGCATAAAATGATAACCATTTGTTCTCTTGGTTTTTTGGGGACACTTTTACATCCATTTTTATTATTAATTTAATTCCTATGAGAACAACATTATAAAATGGTACTGCTATTCTCCCCATTTTACATTTGAGGATATTAGACACAGTCACAGTTTACTCCATTCCTGACAAATTACCTAAGTGCAAAAAACATAAAGTTTGGGGTTAATCTTTGGTCTATATAATTTATTTTTAATTGGCCATAACTGCCTTAACATTGGATTTCAGAATTTGTTTTTTAATTTTTTTTTTACATCTTTATTGGAGTATAATTGCTTTACAATGGTGTGTTCGCTCCTGCTTTATAACAAAGTGAATCAGTTATAGATATACGTATGTTCCCATTGTTCTCTTGTTTACAGATCACCTAGCATGGCTTTGCCTGTTTGCTGGCAGTGGGACTTCTGAGCCTCTGCCTCACGCTGTGGGTCCTTCCAGGTCTGCTTTATGAGTCTCATTCTAGGCCTGCAGCTACTTCGGGATGTTCTTCTAATGACAAAGTTTGGAAGACCCCAGATACATGAATAAAAACATACAATGTTTCTTAATATTTAGGCTCTCCTGCCAGAACGCACACACGGTTACTCCTCTCAAACTCCATTGGCTGGAGCGGGTCACAAAGAGAACAAGCATGCTCCTCCCAAAGAAGTGGGTGGGGGAGTGACTACGGCTGAGTCTACTCAGGCTTTGAACAGTAGCCCAATCTCCTTCACAGAGAGGAACATTGGAGGTGCAAACACAAGCATGCATGTAGATGTTATACGTATGTGACGTGTCCCAGGCCACACGACGGGATAATTTCCAAACTGGAATAGTAACTATGTGCTCCATATTTTAAAATGGGAAATTCCAATATATTTTAATATAGTGCCCTATATGATATACTGACATTTTTATCGAGTGATAAAATGAACCATTGCTTTTTGATTGCTCACTGGAGACAGCAGGAAGGATAGGTTTTGAGCTTTTTTAAAATTGATGGCCCCTTCTTCCACATCGAGTAGACAGACATCCACAAACACACACACATCCACACATATATAGTAGAGGGAGGGGTGGGTAGAGAGGAAGGGAGAAAGAGACCACTAACATAGAAATGTAATTATTCACTGAATTTAAAGCTAAGC
Organism: Lagenorhynchus albirostris; assembly: GCF_949774975.1. Classification (NCBI taxonomy): domain Eukaryota; kingdom Metazoa; phylum Chordata; class Mammalia; order Artiodactyla; family Delphinidae; genus Lagenorhynchus; species Lagenorhynchus albirostris. The sequence goes on from NC_083102.1 coordinate 26,459,758, forward strand.
CAGTCCTAACTGAGTTTGGAGCTGTGTTTTCTTTTCTTCCTAAGAGTTAGGAATTTCAAGGACAAAATAGAAGCTGCTAGGTGGTCCCCTTACCAAGTGTGTCATTTTGTTAACAGGAATGTGAAGTGTGGTTTGATAATCAGGGCAACAAACCTAGCAGAGCCAAGAATTTGTATTCCTCTTCTTTCATAGGAATGGAAAACAAAAATTAGCATTTTAAAAAATTTACTAGATTCTTTTTTTTTTTTTTTTTTTGCGATACGTGGGCCTCTCACTGTTGTGGCCTCTCCCGTTGCGGAGCACAGGCTCCAGACGTGCAGGCTCAGTGGCCATGGCTCACGGGCCCAGCCGCTCCGTGGCATGTGGGATCTTCCCGGACCAGGGCACGAACCCGTGTCCCCTGCATCGGCAGGCGGACTCTCAACCACTGCGCCACCAGGGAAGCCCTAGATTCTTTTTTTTAATCTCAAGAAAGCAGGATGTGCTGACAAGATAGGTTAATGAGGAGCTATAGGAAGGAAGAACATTTTCTTTCTTGACATAAGCCCTGTGAGTATCAAAAAAGGAATTGCTATAACAGAAAAAAATACTATCACAGCTATGACTGGTGATATGTACGGAACAGCCTGCAAATCTCACCCAGCATCACTCTGGAATTCACCCACCACACATTTACTAAGCTGCAGATGGTCGTCTTGTTTTCCACAGGCAGATATCTCTAAACTGTTGGCTGCCTCAGTTAACTTTCTGAACAAGTTTTTAACATTTTCCCACAGATTTCTTCTTTAATGCACTGGATGTTGAAAGACCCCATAGTTAATTTACACACTGCTTTGCAACCCACTTTGATGAACCCACCTTGTGTCAGTTTGTTAACAGAGGCAGAGTACGCAATTAGTTCTACAAAGCAAAAGGCAAAATTCACAATTTCTTTTTACTTTTAAATTTATTTATTTATTTTTGGCTGCATTGGGTCTTCGCTGTGGTGCACGGGCTTCTCATTGCGTTGGCTTTTGTTGCGGAGCACGGGCTGTAGGCTCACGGGCTTCAGTAGTTGTGGCACGCGGGCTCATTAGTTGTGGTTTGCCGGCTCTAGAGTGCAGGCTCAGCAGTTGTGGCACACGGGCTTAGTTGCTCCTCGGCATGTGGGATCTTCCTGGACCAGGGCTCGAACCCGTGTCCCCTGCATTGGCATGCAGATTCTTAACCACCGCGCCACCAGGGCAGTCTCCACACTTTCTTGACAATAATCATTCGACTCTGCTTAGAACTTTGAGTTGTGCTTGTGTCCAGTTTATACTTTGGTTTCTTACAAGATTTATGATGACTATCATAGAATGTGTCTTCCAGATACTTCCCTCACTTTGAGTTTCCATTAAATTAATGGAAGGATTCACATGTTCCAAGAAACACCACATTCTCCCCATAGGCAAAACGATTAATTTTTCCTCTGCAGGAATTCAAATTAATATTCTCAGCTCATGAAGGGAGGGGTTTGGTGGCTTAAATATCTTTAAGACAAAATTGGCCTTTCTGTGGCTAAACAAAAAATCTCTTATTTTTCCCTTCCATCACTAGTTTGCCTTCATCTCCTAACAAAAATAGAAGAGTTAATCGGAGAGAACAAGAGTCTTTTTTGATATGATTGTAGAAGGGATGCAAAAGGAAAGGATAGAAAGACGAGTGTTTTTCTTTTTCATGAACTTTATGTTATTGATGAAACATATTTTCCAAAGCAAGCAATCCAAACACCCACCTCTGCTTCCAGCACACCTAGCCTGTGTTGGAAAAAAGAAAATGAGGTACATAGACAGAAATTGAAATTCCATCTCTGCAAATAACAGCCTATGTGACCTTAAGTCAGTTATTTATGTTTTAATTTCCTCCTTGTGATGAGGATAAAATAATATATGCAAAGTGTGTGGCCCTTGGTGGGTATTCAGTAAATGATAACACTTACTGTATCATTATATTTAGAAAAATAGTAGTATGTGGCAAGCGAGAAGATTTTAGCCTTTGGAGCCAAGATGGATCTGGGTTCAAATTCAGACTCCTCCACTGGCTATATGAAGAACCACTGATGGGTTTACACTGCATGAGATTTCATTTCCTAATTTTTATAGAGTCAGACGGTGTGGGGAGAAATTTTTGGCGCCTGGCCCCTTGCTTGGCAGACGGTTGTCACTCAGTAAATGTTAGCCTCCAGTAGTAGTGATAAAAGTAGTAGAAACAGTACTCACAGTAAGCCAGTGAAAATCCTTATCTGATAAAACTCTTTTTTTTTTTTTTTTTTTTTTTTTTTGCGGTACGTGGGCCTCTCACTGTTGTGGCCTCTCCCATTGCAGAGCACAGGCTCTGGACGCGCAGGCTCAGCGGCCATGGCTCACGGGCCCAGCCGCTCCGCGGCATGTGGGATCTTCCCGGACTAGGGCACGAACCCGTGTCCCCTGCATCGGCAGGCGGACTCTCAACCACTGCACCACGAGGGAAGCCCTGATAAAATTCTTATACTTTAGTTTTCTTCATACAGTATTTTAGTCCCCATTCCAGATAAAAATACACTGAGATCTTCCTGAGAAGCTCTACTGAAATCAAGTTTCTCTCCTGACACCTCATCTATCCTAAACACATATATGGCTCTAAAAGAAAACTCATAATTGTCATTGTGACTTTCTTTAAGGATCCCTTCCATCCCTTCAGTTCTAGGGGGTGAGCTCTCATAGGTGGGGAGAATCACGTGCACTAGAGAACCCCAGGGTGACAGGGAAGGAAAGGTCTACTCTCTCATGCTTGCCTTCTTTTCCTCCATGTTTCTTTGATTTCCTGGGGCATATTGTCAAGTGAAATGTCTCCCTGGAGAAAACCCAAACATTTTAAATTTGAAAGGTAAGACTGAAAGAGAGAAGGAGTGCTCCGGACTCACAGGCAGTTGGCTGCCTTAGTCAACGGCTCACCCCCTGACAACTCGAGCCATGGAATATGCAAAGCTGTGACATTGCTCTTTCAACATCCCATGAGGTTGGTGGGGAGGACAGTTTGCTGTAAAGATTAGTCTCACTGAGCCACTGATTGTATATTCTGATGCTTATCCAGGAAGGTAACCATTATGTTCCAGCAAGGCAGACATAAAGTAAATCTTATTTCTATTTAGAGGTAACAGGCAGAAAGAAGGAACAGCAAGAATCATTGTTTTTGTCTGACACAATTCTTAGGGTTTCTTCAAATGTTGTTGACATTCGTAACTCAGTTGATCAAATTTGCCTTTTCACTCATTTTTATTTAAGGAGATTTTTTTTAAAGCCCTCCTTTTTGTTTGTATGGTGCCAACAAAACTGATGATTTTAAAAAAAGGAAATTCATTCAATCAGTGTATCTCCTGAAGTACAAACTTCCGTTAAACAACTTGTTCGATTGATTTCCCCTCTGCCACCCTGAATTAACCAGATTAATTTTAGATAGTCTCATTCCCAAACTTCAATCAAAGGATGTTTGTAGGTCTGGCTGCATAGGGATCATCTTGGGAACTTTACAATAAATACAGATTCTTGGGCCCATTCCTGATACTTCAGAATCAGAAGCTCCTGTCTCAGGAATCTGCATTTCAACAAAGATCTTGACCATCAGTGACAGTCTTAAATTTCTCATATATATGAGAACTGGTAATTCAGATGAAAAAATAGAGATTTTGGTCGTTTCCTCAGAATCTTTTGCTCTGATTGCCTTGATGATTATCAGCCATATTATTTGACCAATTCTTAGAATATAAGTAAGTATATGTAACTTCAGAGAACTAGCTCTGAAGCCCATGGGGTAATAAGCACAGGGGTCGGGGAGCCTATACTTTGGGGGTTATTCTCTCTCCCTCCATCCTCATCTGTTATGATCACTGATGTCATTCTACATGTTTTTCCCAATATGGTAAATAAGTAAATGGATGGGTGAATAACAATGCTGCACTCTGAACAGCAGCAGGGATCCTAAGAAGAAGCTAGATTTGAGTGTCCTTGTGAATCATTCTGAGCCTTGGAAACTCTGTCTTCCGACGAGAAGACAAGATGGCTGTAGCATTGTTGTAGCCAAGTTGGCAGAATTTCCAGTTGGGCTGTTGACTAAACTCTCTGCAATACCTGGAGAGACCCTTGTCATAACCACCTGACATTACTGTCCAAGAATGTTGCATCTCTAATTACTGCCGAAGTCAGTCACTTTACTGGCTCCATGGCTGAAAGCCTCAGCCCTTAAATCCAGCTAGATTTTTAGCCAATCTTTGTTGTTAGCCAAAAAGTGAGGGTGAAAGATGCGGATCATTAGTGTAAACCTTTTTTCCAACATGGAGGTAGATGGGGCAAAACAAAGTACATGCCCATCTCAAAGAGCCATGTTATTGCACACAGGGCAGCAACTATTTTGTAGGAATCATCTGGGAGAACAGGGCTACAGGCATTAAAATATAGGCATGTCAATTTCTAAAGTATTTAGAAAAATGATCATTTTTATGTAAGAATGTCAGTAATCTGGTAACAGACTTTTTTAAAAGGCAGTCTATTCTGTTAAAACGTCCCAATATGGGGCAAATGTGGTATTTTTTCCAAAGTAGTCACTTGGAAAAGGAACAGCTGCAAACATTTAAAAGGGTCTGATGCAGCCCTGAGACATCATAGCAGGATACTATTGGAAATCTTTGCAGCTGGGATTCTTGAGCAGCAGAAAGGTTCACATAGCAACTAGTAAGCTACAGAAGAATGGTGGCCGAAAGGTGTAACGATTGTTTCAGAAAAATAAAGCTTCTTTGGTTGCTCTGCTACAAATAGCCACAAAGCAGAAATGCCTTCATAGGAATCATGTAAAGGATATAAATACAAATCTACCTTTGACGTGGTTCATCATGCTTGTTACAGGACTCACTATATGAACTTATATTTATCCTTCATTTGTTTGGTGTGGTTGTTGATGCCATATCTAGTTAGGATGATCTATAATGATAGATGGATGGTGTATGGTACCCACTGATTATCTTCCCAGCCCCTCTTCTTTGGGACTGCCACCCTGCCCACAGAAGTGAGACTTCCTCATCTTTATTTATACTATATATCCCCTATCTTCAGCTCATAGCTGATTAGATCAGAACTAGATATCTGACCCAAGATGGATTAATCTCATTCTCTCTTCAGAATTTGGTTTTATTGAAGCTAGCTTGGAACTTACACGTGGTAAAATGTACACATATCCACTCATATAACGGTGCTATAGAAGGACCATATTGGATTGCTTCATTTCCTTAAACAGCGTAGGAACTGAGAATTAAAAATAATGAAATAAAAAGAGTTTAGAAACAGTTAAACATGATTCTGTGACACACTCTCTTCTCTTCCCACCCACTGATGTTAAAGGGAGAGAGCCGTGAAACACCCCTATATCACTGATGTCAGAGCACATTTTATTAATGATAAGAGTGATAATGTTTTTGTCATTAAAAACAGCAAAATGATTTATTGTTTAATATATTCTCAATGATAAAAAAAGAATGCAAATGCAGGCAGAGTCCCATTTTTACCATTGGTTCTGCCTCTGACGGCTGAAACTGTGAATCACTAAATCGTCCGCCAGCTGACGCCTCCCCACCAGGGCTCCCGGAGATGCTTGCATGGAGGACAAAGCCAGCGGCCCACTCTGCATTACTAAGTGCCCTGTTCCAAACTCCTATCCTTCGAGACCAGGGACGAATGACAGGTTTCAAGAGCTTCTTTACCTCCTCTGGCCTAAGGCCTCACCTAACTTCAACCCCTTTCTTCTATTTTTAGTTCTGATGCCAAATCAATCAACCAACCAATTAAACAAACAAACCTTGGGGGGAAAAACACTCCATGAAAAGAGTCAAAATAACACAGTTTCTCGCTAAATAACATGCACTCCATGATCTTTCCTCTGGGTTCTACTTGGCTTTGTATCACAGTGCCTCTCAAACTTTAATGTGCACACAAACCAACCGAGGATCTTGTTAAATTTCAGATTCCAAGATGGCTTCACTCTCTAGTAGGGCTGAAATTCTGCATCTCCAGCAAGCACCCAGATGATGCTAATGACCGTCACTTTAAGCATCAAGTTTTAAGGTCAAGTAAGGAAAATGCTTCAGACTATATTAACCAAATGGGGGAGAAAGAGAGAGTAGTAGGGGTCCTTAAAAGAGGGAGTCCCAAGTGACGTTCAAAGAGAACCCATCACACAGACACAGGAGTGGCCAACTTCTCCTGAATCTCATGGCTGCACGGCATTCTGGGTTTGATAAATATCTCAACTCCAGTTCAGGAGTGAAGTAAAAGGCAAAAAGGAGGTATGATTCCCTTGTGATCATTCCTACATAAGATTTCTCATCTGAATAGTTGGTGGAAGACTTTTAAGGAGACCAATTTATAAGACCCAGAAGAACCACTGAACAGCATCTTGGTGTGGAGACCCAGGTCTGTGTATGTTTACATGGCCCAAGAAGTGATTCTAATATCTTCTCCTGGTTAAGAACCCCTGAATAGTAATTAGAGTGTACCCCTAACAAATATATATCTGGTTTAATAAAATGAGGGTCTATGCATATCACAGCCCACGTTAGCACTTTATTGCTAGGTCTGATGGTAATCTTATTGCCTAAGAAAATCTTTTTTAATGGGTATGTCCCTACCAATATTTGGAAAAACATTATTTTCATATGTTATTGATATGTAATACTTTAATTATATTTATAATGTTAAGTACACAAAATATAATTTAACATGTTTTTTAAAAAATGATATGAATGGTTGTAACTGATCTAGAGAACAGGATTCCTTTCTAGGTCTCTAGGTCCCTTATATATGAATAGTTCTCGGTAGTTTACAATTTATTTCCATATATAGTACCAAATTTATTCCTGCAAGGACCCGATAAAAATACTGTTACTTTCTCTTTTATAGATGAGGAATTTGAGACAGATAATTTAAGTATTTGCCCAAAGTCACAAAATTACTAAGTGGCAGAGCTAGGATGTAAATAAGGTTTGTCAGATACTTATCCTCAACCTCTGTGATGTACTGCTAGTTTTTAAATCAGTGTAAAAACTTCGAACAAACAAATCTATTATTCAAGTCTTATTGAAAATTGTCTTTCATTTTAAAAAACTTAAATGTTTGATTTACAATTTTCTGTCTTAATCATAATGACAATTTGATCACTCTTTGTCCTTCTGTCATATTTTGCATCCTCTGTTCTCCATGCAAAGGCCAGATTGAGAGTTGAATAGCAGAAGGAGATGAAACCAGAATAAAATAAACAGAAACCATTTCACTGGTAACAGTGTCCCAGTATTCCCTTTTAGAAGAAGAGATTTTTTAAATGGGTTATTTTTATTGCCATCTGTGAAAAATTCAGTTTCAATTACAAAAAAAAAATTTGAAAATAATTTATGGAGCAAATTTTGCTCTGAACTGTGAAAAAGTTTTGTTTTTAACAGAAGGATGTGGAAACTGGTAGAAGTAGTCACGTTTTTCCTAGGAAGTGATCTTGATGTCACAGAAGAAAGCAGAGGATCCAAATGCATTGCAGGCGAGGGGGAAAATATACTCACATTTAACTCACCACTGCAGAGATTTTACCTCCTAAAATTTATTTGTGTAGTTACAAAATTCTGTAGCAGTTGAATGCCATTCCTCTTAGCTCAACAGCTATCTCTTGAATTTTCTTCTCTATGAAGCCAATGCTTATTTCTGTCAGAAGACTCTAAATCACAAGTCATTTGACACTTCTAGTTTATCTTCTTTAGCTGAAAAGGTTAATTTAATGCTGTCTACGCTGCATTTTAGAAACAGTTCTGAGAGCAGCAGCTTCATAAAAGGAAAAGTGTTCAGAACATGACATTTTACTCGCTTGGATTCCAAAGCCATCACAAGGTTTGCCCTCATAAGCCAAGTCTAAGCCTTTGTCTCCTGTTGAAATGTGTTGCCCCGTCACCTCTGTGGTGCATCCGTCTGTGGCCCAGTTCCCCTTCCAGATTCAAGACTCTCATCCCCCAGAGCATGTGTGTGTTGGAGGCGGAGGGCTCACAGCTGAGCCTTTTCTGGAAATTTCCCTGACAGAAGTAAGTTGCCTCATGAAGGTTTCACTTAATCCATGGAGTACTGACATGGGAGATACAGAGGCCCAGCCCCCTTGCCTCTCTTTGGGCAACTGGAAGATCCATCCCCCAACTGAAGTGCCCGATGGGACCAGGGAGGTTACTGCTGCAAATGTGTCCCCGTTAAACTTCTCCTTCTGCCCAGTCCCGTTTCCCTGTTTCCTCACAAATGTTCCCAAGAACACTCCCCAGTGAAGCTCCTGTGTGCAGACCTCAGAGACTCGGGGTCTTGGGTCCCCACCTGCACCACCGCCAGTGCCCTAGAACACTTGTCCTCATTATAAAAACATCGTTCCCTTCATACATAAGTCCCTTCATTCACCAAATATTTTTCAAGTTTCTACTGTGTCAGGCATAGGATTAATTGCTGGGGATACGGCGGTAAATCAAACAGATGTGATACCTGGCTCTGGAGATTACATTCTGGTGGTGTGTAAAAGAAAAGAAACAGTATTTTAAATGAATTGTAATAACATGCTATAAAAGGAGAAATCCAAGAAGGGAGGGCCAAATCCATTATTGTGGAGCTAGGGAAGAGTATCTGAAGGCAATGATCTCTTGCTGAGAAGTAAAAGGTAAGTAGGATGACCTAGGTTGTGGGCAGCAGGTACACTCCACGTAGAGAAAACACTGGGTTTTGAGAGCCTCAGTATGAGTCACTGAAAGAATTTCAGTGTAGCTGGAATTTAGAGGGCAAAATGAGGGGTGGCAGGCATGACAGCCATATTAAAGTGTTCCACTGAAGATTTTTTAAGCATATTTTAACAGCCCCATTGAGGTAGAACAGATATAATAAATGACATATATTTAATGTACAAAATTTGATAAATTTTAATACGCATACACATCATCATCATCATCATTGTCACAGTCAAGACACTGAACACATCCATCATATCCAAACATTTCCTCACGCCCCTTTGTAAACCCTTTCTCCAGTCCTCCCGTCTTAAGGTAAACACTGATATATTTTTGCCACTACAGGTAGTTTGCATTTTGTAGAATATTCTACAAATGAAATCACATAGAATATTTTGTTTGTCTGAATTCTTTCACACAGCATAATTATTTTGTAGTTCATTCATGATGTTCATTATCAGTGTTTTATTCCTTTTTATTGTTGAGTGGTATTCCAGCGTATGGATGTACCACAGCTTGTTTACCCATTCACTGTAAATGGACATTTCAGTGTTTAGTTACTACAAAAAAAGCTGCTATGAACATTCATGTATAAGTCTTTGTGTAGACAAATGCTTTCCTTTCCCTTATGTAAATACCTAGGAGTGGAATGGCTGGGCCATGTGGAAAGTGTGTATTTGACTTTGTGCAAAACTGCCAAAATATTTTTCGAAGGTTGTACCATTACGCCATCCCACAAGCAGTGGGAGTTGTAAAGAAAACACCTTGCCCCATATCAGAGTTGGAATTAACTAGAACCCACTGGACCTCCCTCCATAAGCCACACTACTGCCCTGACTTGTGTTACTGCCTGTTTCTCCTCTCTTGGTGATAGCCTCTTTCCTCTCTCCGAGGTACCTCATAGCTTTCCTGACTCTTCCCATTGTCTTTACTATCAAAAATTGCTCACAGGGCGGGCTTCCCTGGTGGCTCAGTGGTTGAGAGTCCGCCTGCCGATGCAGGGGACACGGGTTCATGCCCCGGTCCGGGAAGATCCCACATGCCGCGGAGCGGCTGGGCCCGTGAGCCATGGCCGCTGAGCCTGCGCGTCCTGAGCCTGTGCTCCGCAACGGGAGAGGCCACAACAGTGAGAGGCCCGCGTACCGCAAAAAAAAAAAAATTGCTCACAGGAAGAGAAATAAATGACTGATAATGTCGTTATCCTACAGCACTACAGCAATATAGATGAAGAATAATTAACGGAACAATGAAGGTGATCAGGATTGAAGGATAGAACTGGGAGTGTTACCGAACCCAGGTCCAGCTGCTCGCCTCTTGAGAGCCAATTCAAGAGACAGGTGTTCGTAGGAATGGAAAGCTTACTTTATGTCGGAGGCTGGCAACTGGGGGAGAGGGTGGGCTCCCGTCTGAGAACCAACTCCCGATGGCTACTCAGGGGACAGGGGCTTTTAAAGGAGAGTTTCAGGGTTGTAGGCGGAGGGAGAGAGCAAAACAGCACAGTCAGACAGTCATCTTGAAACCAGTCATGTGGTGGTCTGATCAGTGTCACCTTGGTTGTTTTAAGTACAGTCAATCTTTAGTTCCAGGGTTTGTTCCCATTTCTTTGAGGCCAGTTCTCAGAATTGTGTGAAGTGGAGTAGCTTATGTCATGGCTTCAGTTTGGTCCTCATGTAGTCATCCTCATGTGGTGGGGCTTCAGTATCTGCAGAACAGCTCACAGGAGATGGCTCAGAATATTATCTATAATCCTTAAGGAGGAATTAAAGGTCCTTGACTATGCTTAATGATGATTATTATTTGGTGTCCTTTGACTGTTTTCCTTTGTTTCTGCATTTTCTCACTTCTCTGATTAAACTTATTCTTCCGCTAAAGTTTTTCCACAGACAAAAGGCAGGCTGAGGACATGGGGTGGGGGAGGGCAAGGACCACAGGGTCCTGCTCCGTTTCAGGAGAACCTAACATCCAGGAAGTTTTCTTCCTGTAATTATCATATTTACCTCTGATATCTGCCAGAAACAGATTCTGAGTTCTAGATGCCTTGATCTATACTATCTTTCTACCACAGGAAAAGTCTCATATGTGAAAGTCCTCAGTAAATGTTGACTGACAGACACTTAGGGAGTGACCAAAGACAGGCAATTAAAATCTCTAACCTCTACTTTTGCTTCTATACAATTAGTTTTTAACTATTTCAACCCCCTGTGTATTGAGGAACCTAATACATGCACAATATGAAACCTTGGTCCCAGGATCTGAAAAAGCCCTACAGCAGTTCTATAACACCTGTCTGTATCCCAATTCCCTGCCCTAGAGGGCAAAGCTTTTCAAATGATTAAGCTAATCTGGTTAGAGTAGAGGGAAGCTACTAACACACCATTGTAAAGCAATTATACTCCAATAAAGATGTAAAAAAAAAAACAAAAACAAAAAACCTTGACATCAGACTGGTAGGTGTTTGCACAGGTAATTGTAAGATTCTCACCTAAGAAGAATATATATATGCATCATGTTAGGTACAAGGATAAAACCAAAGTTAGACAAAATATGTTGCCCATTTATCATCTATGCCATTTTTATAGCTCGTAGCACCTTTGAGTAAGTCTCAGACCTGGAAATGCCCACCTTAGTCCAATACCTCATGTCCCTTTCAAGTCAAGAATCTCCTACTGGGTCTGACCAGTGACACATCTGTTGCAATGAGCTGATGAACAGTAGTAGCAAACCTCGTGGCCTTAGGTTAAATTCTGCAGGTGAAATATCCAGTAGATTGGTATCTAAAGTTAACTTCTGAATCCTCCCTAGAAACAGTAGAGGGTAACATTACTCTATTTGAAGCATGGCATTAAGCACTTCACAAACATTACTTAATTCATTTCCACAAAAACTCTGTGACTTAGGTAGCTCAGAGAAACTGAAACTAAAAGTTTAAATAATAAGCCCAGCATCATAGATCTAATAAAAACAGAGCAGGTCTGGAGACTGAGCCTTTGACCTCTATGCCCTCTTCACAGCCACAAGAGTTCATATCTGGGCAAACAGCTTTGGCTGTGATTCTGTTTCAGCCCCTTTCATGCAAACTTCTCACCTCCAAGGCAAATGCCTACTTAATCCAACAGTAACTCTCCCTACTAAGTATTAGAAATTCCTTCCTTTTTTTTCATGTCACCAACTTTTTCAGTGTGTCTTGGTTAAAACTCAGAGGTAAAATTCAACATAATTTATTTCAAATTTGGTACACCTTATTCTACAAGATATTCAGAACCATTTTGAAGAGTAAAAGGAGATATTTATACCAATTAATGGTGATCCTAATGTTATTTCATGTTATAAAATGTTTAAAGTTTTCTATCTTCTGCCAACCAAAAATAAAACTACATGCCAGTTGCCAGATTGATGAAATTTTAGCAGTATATGATTTTCTCTTTTCTCCTGTTTTCGGAATACAGGGAATGTGAGATCATGGTAGCCTCTGAACTCAGTTGAATTGTGCTTGATGTTTATATCTGATTACTCCTCACTAAATATTAGAAATTCCTTCCTTTTTTAAAATGGATGCTCTTTCCTTTCTAAATTAGAAATTCAAGAAAAAATTATAAAGAACAGGATGAGATCAGATATCAAATTAATAACTTCTCTAATAAACAGAAAAATTAAAGAGGTCTAGTAGATTTAGTTTAAGAAGACATTGTTGGAAATGTTTTTGTCAGGCACTGTGCTGTACATGAATTGCAAAAAAACACCTTTGCCTTTGGAAGTTAATTACCTTGCTCAGAAGTTCTTTTACATCACAAAATACAGGACCGGTATCACAATTTTTCTACTTATTTTTGTTGTAGCTTAAAAACAGATAATCTCAGTTAACTGACTTCACTGAACTAAACCATTTTCAACAATTCCTTTACAGAAAGTGATTCTGGAAATGAGCAGTTTTCCATCATGTCAGAGAGCGATTTAGCTGGAAATCATCCATTACCATTAATAGAATTTATATAACTCAATTTTACTGCCATTAAAAGGTCAAATCTGAAAGGGTTTATTAATGTTATTTCCTTTCAAAGAAGTTGTTTCTGTCAAAAATAATAAATTATAGAACTCGTAAATGATCATTAACTACTCCTTTAATCTGTAATCATTATTTTTAATCTGACTTTAGAATTTTGCCCCACTAATGATATAGATATATCATGTATATGTGTGTGTGTGTATATATGTATATATATATATATATATATACACACACCTTTTAACTGTAGAGACTGCCTACCAAGTGAGATAATTAAAGGCACAGCCTCCCTTTGCAGAAGGAATATTTTCCATTGAAATGCCTTCTAATCAACAATCCCTGGTAAATGTCTTCTCTTTGAAGAGCAGGAAGCAACTTCCTAGAAGCTTTATCCTGGACTCTCTCAGTGATTGATGATCTCCAATGGTGTTTCGTCAAGCAAACTGGGACGTCATGAGAGTAACAGGATAAGAACTTAAGCTTGAACATAGCCCAGCCTGCCAGTCCTCTGTTAGGAAGCCATCTGTTAGCAACCTTGCGTCATCCCCACCCTCTATCTCAGTCAATTGACTGCTGGTGTCCGAATTGTGGGTGGCTTCTTTGGTTAACTCAGATGCATTGTGTCTCGGTTCTTTTTTTTTTTTTGAAACTCCCTGTATAAACAGGCCAGGATAATGAGTAAACAAACAACAAAAAATCTTCAGTTACAGTTTGATTCTCATTCCCAAACACACAGCCATGCCTCACTCTTACAAAAGACAGGCTGATCTGGATTGCGTCTCACTTAGGAATATGACCACCTGACACTAGTTGGAGAAGTGATAAATCTCCAAAGTTTTATAATCACAAATCAAAATTTAAAAAAAAAAAGCCTGAATTTCCCTCGCAACCCATGGCTGTTTTAAGTGCAGACAGAATGGAGTTGCACAGCCAGCTTTCTCCATATGGGGTACAGCAAGGCTGTGCAGAGGAAGAGTGCAGAATGTAAGTGCTTTAGGAAATGACTTCTAGCTCTAGTTCTTCTTTGTTGTATCAACATCTAATTTACGTGGATAAATAAACACCTATGAATGAATTCGATGTTCACAGAACAGAAACAGTGGGGATTCATGAGTAACGTCAATGATTGAAAACTCCGAAGTACTGAAAGGGGCAGTTCATAAGTTTGTTATTTTGGGAGGAAAAAAAATGTGTATGATGCATGATAAAGTAGAGAGTTTAAAATGCAGTAGGCATATTCTCTGCCAGTTTTGTGGTACAAAATCCAACCCCAAAATACAGCTGGCATGTCTTTCTTTCTCACATTTCTACAGGTAGACCAGGGTATCTCTTCTTCTGGCTATGCTCTGTGGATGGACCCAAGCTGGAGGGTACAGTTACCTGAGACATCTTCTCCTGGCAGAGGTCAGAAGCGCCTAGGTGAGTGGGTACACATGAGAGATGCCTCTTGAAGCCTTGGGTTAGGACTGGCACTCAATCAGTTCTTCCCACATTCCTCTGGCCTAAACAAGTTCCCTGGCCAAGCCCAGCTCTGATGGGATAGGGATGCTTGCTTCTCCATGGAGTTGGGGGAAATAAAATGACTATTTGCTGAACCTGAATGATGAGCTAACCTGACAATTTTTTTTTCTCATAATTTAGAAAATGTCAGTAATTAAGAAAGAAAAAAATAAAAATCACTGGATAACCCCTCATCAGTGTTAATCTTTAGCATATATCTTTCCTATTTTTTATTTATGGGTACAGAGTGGAGTGAGTGGTAGAAGGCATTAATGAAAGTTACGTGGGAAAAGAGGAAGGGTTACCAGGAAAGCGAAAAGGGGAAAGGCTGGGGCAGTTTCCAAACTTAGTGGGATATTAAATCAGACCATCTGTGTTTTTATGCCAGTCTCACTCACTATATCACCATGGGTGCATTAATTAGCCCTTCTGAGTCCCAGTTTTAATCTGTAAAATTGGCTAACAATTGTGTCTACCTCATGATGTAATGTGAAGATTAAATGAGTTGTTGAATGTAGATAGAATAGCACTTGCAACATGATAAATGCCCAGAAAAAATTAGCCACGATCCATAAATATAATGTGTCAGGGTTTTATCTGCAAGTATTGGCCTATTCATCTCATATGCGTTATCCATACTTATGCTTGTTTACAGAGTGGCAGAGCTTCCCAGAGCCTAAAATAACTTTTGTATCCTCTTGAACATTTTTTACTTGACATCTAAGATTTTCCTTAATGAGTTTAAATAGATATAATTTATGGCATTTGATTTTAAAATAGGGTTATAATACTCTTCTAAATATCTAGTGAAATTCAAATATCACAATTCAAAACAATACATCAACAATTTGTTCTTTGACATTTAGGAATTTCACATCTTTGGTTTTTATTCCCCCTTGAACTCATATTTCCATTCCATTGTTTAACAATAAAATTTTATCTTAATATAATTTATTTTTCATTCTTGAAAGACTTTTATTGATAATCTTTCCTTTATTCTTTGCAAAGAAAAGATACATATGAAAAGTGGAAAATTCTTTAAAGGGTTATAAATATTAAATTTTTTTCTGGCTTGAGTCATTACAATTATTACTGTGCATCATAAATATAGTATTGATATCGCTATATAATTTCTGACTGTCAAAAGTAGAATTTTATTAGAAATACATTTCTTATTGAGATTAGTGGTATTTTTTTCAATTAGTTCTTATCTCTGTGAATGTGTAAGAAATTGCAGAGTGGGACAGAGTCCTGCGCGAATTGTATTTTGATTTGTTTTGATTTTATAGATGTGAACACAGAGAAATTATTTTCAAAAAAATCAGCAGAGGGGAATGGGAGGAAGTTTTATTTCTTTTTCATAGATGTGTCACTCAATTCCTTAAATATCAGAAATCACAGTGATCTATCATCAAAAATTATTTTTAATTATAGTCTGGTTGACACATATCTGAAGTCCAAAATCCCAGTGATATATCACCAAAAATTATTTTTAGCAATTTTTAATTAAGTCCCATTTTGAATTGGCAATAGCAAAGAACTAGAAAGTACATGATTTGAAAAATGGTTTATTGCCCAGTCATTATTGTCCATGCTTTCTCAATATCTGGGATGTAAACCAAAAAACAAACAAACAAAAACTTTACAAACACATACCAAATGACTATAAATTATACCTATTATTCTTTTATTTAGTGGTGAATTATTTAACCCAATATACCCAAAAGGGTTAGAACAAATCAAAATGCTATTTCATTACACTCTTTTTAATACAATATTTTTGTATTAAATTCTTTTTTATCTTATTATATGCTTTAAATATATTTTTATCAATATGTTGGTATTGCAGAATTAACCTATTGAATTTGTGGAGAATGTCTGCCCCACAGCCTGATCAGCCAGGCATCCCCAAGCTAATCAGACTTACATTCTGTCAGAAAAATTCTGCCTTCGTGTTTCGATTCAAACAAACGTATTAATACACTTCTCAAGTGTTATTATAAAAAGGCTCGAGGAAATAAATTATATATAAGGAGATTGCCAAAGGCAGTCATTAGGATTAAAATGATGTCAATCACGAATAATTAATGTGTTATGAAAATAATAAATCAGTAAGCTGTTTCTTATTACTTAATTTGTCATAGTTCAGTGAAATATTTAGTTATAAACTATAAGTTCTTTATAAAGCAGAAGGGATAATATAAATCTTGGCAATCCTTCAGTACCTGTGTCAGTTTATCAGTTACCTAAGGATACAGTACCGTTGCAAAGCAACCAGGCATGCAACATCAGTGTCCTAGGACAATAAACATTTATTTCTCGCATTTGTTTCTAGTATCAGCTGATCTAGGCTAGCCTGGACTGGGTTCGTCTTCTCTTCTTAACTAGGTTCCTTCATTTTCCTGGTAGTCAGCTGATCTAGGCTGGGCTCAGAGGGTTGGTGGCTTAGCTTTTCTGCACATGTCTCTTGTTTTTCTAAGATGAGCAGGCTAACCTGGGCATGTCCTTCACAAGGCGATGGCAGAATCAAAAAAGAGCAAGTGTTTCCAAACACGTAAGCCTCTTGTGGCTTAGGCTAGAAGTTGGCATACTATTTTCTTATTTTATTGGCCAAAGTAGGTCGCAGGGCCAAACCTAGGAGTGGGAAATCGTGCTGGGTCACAGGGAGAGCACATGGTATAGTTGCATGGTTAAGGACACGGATACAGGAAGGAATGGAGAATGGATGCCATTCAGACTAATTCAGTCTACCACTGCCTGGGTAATGAACTTTGGGCTTCAGCTCTTGGAAGTAATTAAAAGTGAATCAAATATAAATATCAGACATAATTCAATTGAGTTCATTAGCTACCGTGATCTAACATTTCCTGTATGCTGAAAAAAGGAGAAAGAGAAAATCCTATACTGCTAAAATGTAATCGGTCTGGAAACTGCCATGTAGTTTTATTTTTTGTTAGTAGGAGATAGAAAACATTAAACATTTTATAACATAAAATTAGGATCATCATTATTGGTATAAATATCTCCTTCTACTTTACAAAATGATTCTAAATATCTTACTGAGTAAGGTGTACCAAATTTGAAATAAATTATGTTGAAATTTTACCCCTGAGTTTTAACCAAGATACATTGAAAAACTTGGGTGATGTGAAAAAGCATTCCAGCTACACTTAAAAGAATGAACATCACTCATCTATACTACGTAGGCTATTTGAAAGCTGTCAAGTTCAAGCAATATCTTTTAAGATTTGGCTTGGAATGGGTTTAAATGCATAGATTACCTTGAGGTAGCTATCACAACTTTGCCATATTGTCTTCCTATACAGGATTATGACATCCACATGTTTATTTATTAAAGAGTTTCATTAATATTCATAAGCTAAAACTTGCCTCCTTCCCATTTCTTTCTTAGGTTATTATTTGATATCCCTATTTCTGCTCTTGGGAATGAAAATTGTTTTTAATTTTAATTAATGATTCTTTTCTTTGAATAGGAAAGAATCTCAGAACACTTATTTTCTGGGTTGTTAGTATTTAAATGGATGGCCTCGGGAGTTTTACGTATAGGGAATTTTAATTAATGCTTAATAACATAAATATTAATTTATACTTTTGAGATGCATGTGTATGTTTTATCTTTATTTAATAATTTAGGTACTTCTAAATGACACACAAAGTTTTAAAGTTTTCCACTGCTGAATTTGCAAAATCTTTAGTTTGAAAGGTCTCTGCTTTCTACTTGTTATTGTTGGTTATAATGAACCATTCAGAATTTCAAAGATCTAAGCCCATTCTCTAAAGTGTATAGGTACAATTAGGTATGTTTCACTGCTTGCTGTCTCACTGAAGTATAATTCCGTTGTCTATCCTTGTAAAGATATTTTTAGCAATTCAAAGTAACAAAAAATGTTCTGAATAAGCTTTTGTTAGAAATTTCCAAGGAACACAGAAAGAGTTTATGGTTCTGTTCTTTTCCTAAAAAGAGTTCTCTTCTACAACCACAATAAAATATGTGTCATGGACATATATTTTGATGTACCCGAAAAAGAAAGTCAGATTTATAACCTCTGGTTAGAATAGGGAAAAAATATATATTTGATGTAGATCTAACTATAAGAGTATAAGGGCGATTCAAGCAACTGTCATACAGAGATACAAAAGAAAAAATTTTACTTTAATTTTCTTGCAGTAAGACATGTGTTGTTCTAAATTATTTTTAGTTCAAAGACTGATGGAATCAGTAATTGTTCAAAAAATATTGTCACTCCTTCTCTGAAGTCAATCACAATAACACAACAAAAAGAAGTAGAACCCATTACTGTGTCATTAGCAGACACCTTACTCAGTGCCTGTTGAAAATTG
This sequence comes from Lagenorhynchus albirostris, assembly GCF_949774975.1. Lineage (NCBI taxonomy): Eukaryota > Metazoa > Chordata > Mammalia > Artiodactyla > Delphinidae > Lagenorhynchus > Lagenorhynchus albirostris. The sequence continues at coordinate 26,478,402 of NC_083102.1, forward strand.
ATGGCAAAATAGAGAATGACTCCTCTAATTTGCTCACATTCATCTTGAAAGTCAAAAGACCGAATGGACTATTTTCAAAAGATGGGAAGAGGCAATTTATCTTTGTTCACACTGGACAAAATATCTCTGCCCATCAGCCCCTATACAAAAAGTAAAGAGAAATAAGGGAAGGCGATGGGGGGAAATGACAACACTGGGGTAGGGGAGGAGAGAAAAGATAACAAGTTTTTAATAAAGGATGACACAATATTAGAGACAGAATTTTTAAAAGGAGAAGTCATGGTTAAGACTGAGAAGAAAAAACGGAAACAATAAAAGAAGAATGGAATAAACAGACATGTTACAATGAACTAGACACAACTATAGTCATGGTAGGAAAGAGAATCTGTGAAACAAACAAAGAAAAAAGAAATAGGGTATTATTACAGTTTAAAATTCTGAACCTCTGATGTTATTGGATTATAACCCATAGAATAATGTAAATATCTACGAGTCCATACTGATATAAATTGAATAAATAAATCAATGAGAAGGGACATCTTTTTCCCTATTGAAGAATTCCAATTAATAAATGTTGAAAGAATAAGAGGAAAACAAAATTACCGTTAGGCAAACAGCAAAATAATAATAATTGTTGCAGGCATGATCCACCAATGGATGCTAAATTAGGACATAAAATTTTGAGGGGGAACTGAATATTTGAGTAGCCTCAAATATTTTCCCCAAGAAACAGTAACTTACAGGGAAGAAATTCAAGACCCACATATAGGACCTTAGCCAAGAAATCACTAGTCCTGTCACTAGTAGTAAGACATTGAAATTATTACCCTCTGAAGGGCACAAAATCACTTCTGTGATCTTTCTGAACATGTATAACCCCATGAAATTACATCAGAAAAAAACAGATGAGAGATATTCTAGAAATTAACTGACTGATACTCTTCCAAATTGCAAGGTCTTGAAAGACAAAGAAAGACTGAAGAATGGTCATAGATTGGAAGAGACTAAGGCGAGAGGAAGACAACTAAATGCAATGTGGAATCTGGGTGGGGAAAGGTCATTAGTGGAAACCTGGTGGTATTTGAATAAGGTCTGTATTGTAGTTAATAGTAGTATACCAATGTTAATTTCCTGGTTTTGTTTACTGTGCTTATGTAAGATGTTAACATTAGGGGGCGCTGGGTGAAGGATATATGAAAATTACTATTTTACAACTTTAAAAAAAAATTTTATTGGAAGATAGTTGATTTACAATGTTGTGTTAGTTTCAGGTGTATAGCAATGTGAATTAGCTATACATATGTCCACTCTTTTTTAGATTCTTTTCCCATATAGGCCATTACAGAGTATTGAATAGAGTTCCCTGTGCTATACTGTACATTATTAGTTTTCTATTTTATATATAGTAGCAACTTCTCTGATACCTAAAATTATTTCAAAATGAAAGTTAAAAAACAGTTTAAAAAATTCCGGCCTCAAGCAGACATTTTAGGCAAGACTTCTGTTGTAAGAATAATGCACTGATACATTGATTTGTGTTTGGTTTTTGCTGGTTTTTTGATATATCAGGTGGTGTTTTTCTTCAGTATCTGTAACCTTTATAAGGAGTGACTATGCACCCTTTCCTCAAGGGTGAATGCTGGACACTGGAATTCTTAGCTCCAACCAAGATTCTGGATTCCAGGCTTAGCCGTGTGATAAAGACCTTGAACAGTTATAACCTTCTGGTGACCTTGTGGACTTGGGTCATAGACTCATGTGAAGGGCATTTGCCTATTCTCCTCGTACCAGATAATTCTGGATCCCTATGTTATGAGCGGGGAAAGGAGAGGGGAATAACCCCCAATTCACTTAAATTCCTATCGAATGGCTGGATAGAGGTTTGTATCCGATTTAATTTGATTTACAGAAAATAATAGGGTATTTCTTGCATCTTCAAGAGTGTGGATTACGATTTTTACTCACTACTCCAACTAAGTCTTCTGTTAATTACTAAACAAATAAAACCATGATGAAGAAATACCCTCTTGGGCTTCCCTGGTGGCGCAGTGGTTGACAGTCCGCCTGCCGATGCAGGGGACACGGGTTCGTGTCCCGGTCCGGGAAGATCCCACATGCCGCGGAGTGGCTGGGCCCGTGAGCCATGGCCGCTGAGCCTGCGCGTCCAGAGCCTGTTGCTCCACAACGGGAGAGGCCACAACAGTGAGAGGCCCGCGTACCGCAAAAAGAAATACCCTCTTCTTTTTTGGAATAGCATACAAAGCAGAAGTTCTCTGACTTGAAATGATAATATTTCTAAATCCCTCTGCTCCAGCCTTTGGAAAAATTCCTACTATTGATTAATTGGCTCATGTACCTGTAAAATATGGTTTCTCCATCCATTTATTTTCTTTTTGAGATTTGGAATAACTGACAATTTTCAGGATGTTTCCATTTCTGTAACTTTGAGGTTTAAATTGGTGTGTTTCATGGCAGTGGATTCAGAGAAGGCACCTGACAGGCTCGTCAAGCAGGGCATGAAACATTTCAGTAACCACTTTCTCTGCGTAGCAACCAGATGAATATCTCTCTCTTGTTTGGTTTAGACAAACAAGCAAACTGTTAATTTACACAGGACTTGATTTTTGCTTGATTCTACTAAAGTTCAAAGAAGAAGTTCCCACGGTTACACTCCATCCCTACCAACTTCTTTTTCTCCATGGTGTGTGAGTGCATTTCAGTGAGGAGAGAAGAGTTTGATAGATGGCTTATCTAGAAAATAAATAACACAGTGTTTGCCAACTGCTGCTGCCTTTTATGCCTGGGTAACCTGGATTTGCATTAGAATCCAGCCACAATTTAACAGCATAATTCATGGTGCTTCCAAAAGACCTGCATTTTTTTTTTTTTTTAAATTCCCTGGACTGATCATCCAAGTTTATTCTTACTGCCACATTAGCAATTTAGAGGTTTCTATTTTCCCCTTGAAATTGTTAGTTTGAGAACTGATAGTTGTACCCAAAGCAAATACTCTTTAAATCATCACAAATAGTTTATAATGACATTATTCCTGACTTACATGACTTTCATTGGGCTTTGGAGCCAGACAAACTTTGATTCTCTGGTAAGTACTTGGAAGATTCACTAACTAGAAAATTAGGGTTATACATTTGTCCTCTGAGCTTTAAAATTTATCAACATTATGGGTTAGAACATAGGTTGTCAGCCACTTAAAAGGAAAAGATTGGAAACTTGGCCACAAGAGTTTCTGGTAAGTAACTTCAGTATGATAATACATATAAGACAGTTTGTCAATCAGAATGAAAGCACAGCTATCTTAGAGTAATACCATTAAAAGTGTGACTTATCTAACTCTCCTTCAGATTCCATGATCTCCAAGGACTTCCATGATTTCCTTGTTGGCCTATCTTCAGTTCTTTATTTACTCATTCACCATATAGAACTAACAGTGTAGCAAGAGACAATGTATTGATTCTCCTGTATTTCCATATCTCATGACCGTGACTTTTCTTGGTAAATAAATAAAACGGCTACCAGTGAACTTTTTCCAAAGTGCTTAAGAGTAGGAGTATTCATGTGAATGTTTTCAGAACGTATATACAGTCATACACCTGATTGTGTTTATTGATAATTTGGCTTTCTGGAGTTGGCCTCAGTGAAATGTGAATCTATCTGGCCACCTCTGAGTACTGAAAGAGGAAGTCTTTGGCGTCTTCAAACAACGATCAACCCCAGCCATGCTAACCTTCAATTGTAACGCTACATCACTTACAAGCTTATTCTTCTACTGATTTGCATGGAAAACCATTTCTGTGTTACTTACTAGCTATGTGATTTAAGGCAAGTTACCTAAACTTCTTTAAGGCAATTAAGTGGTAAGAAAGTTAAAATATAATGAGTTCAATGGAATTAATGTTCTTATAACAAAATCTGTCACATTTTACTGCCTTTGAGGTGAGGACAAATCCAAGGGTACAACCTCAGAAAATCTGCATTAGAAGATCAGGAATACAGCTTATTTGCTTACGGAAGTCACTGACCCCAAACCTGAACAGTGATGGCAATGTTACTGGTCATCTGGTCCAATCTCATCACAAGGAAATCCTTACTAGAACTTCATCTAGATTCTTAAAAGCTTTTTAGTGATTGAGAACTGACCTCTTTATAAGATCCGTTCCTTACCCTAACTTTGGGTAAACCTACGCATGAAGCTGAAATGTGTGTCTTTGTGACATCAGTCCTTTGATTCTATTTGCCTTTAAATAACAAGTGATACAAATAATTCCTCTTTAAAAATTTTTTATCATTTTTTCCAGGTTGAACATCCCAAATTCCCTCAAACATTTCTCATGTTTCATAATTTCTAGGTTTTTTACCATCTTTTAAATACAAGATGAGACTTCTCCATCTGAACATAATAGTCCATAAGTTCACAGTGACAGTGAATGACAGGAAAATGGGGCTATTGTCTTCTTTGATCCAAATACTGCCCTCCTACCACTGTGACTTGAAAGCAAATTGATGTTTACTACCTTGTTTTAGCATCCAATCACAATTTTTTGTTCACACTGAGCTTATAGACAACTAAAGTCTTCTTTACAATAACTTCTATCAGAGTAGATCTTCCCTAAGTGCAATATCTGAGTGTGATATTTTTAACCCTGACTACAGGCCTCCATAGTTATTTTACATATCATCTCCTTGATTTGTTTTCATCTAATATATTTATTCCTTTTAAACTTATTCAGACATAGGTGTGATACTCATTATATTATCAAACAATTCACAATATATTAAACAAAATAGGGAAGTTGATCTGATAACCACTGAGCTATGTAACGGGTTTGAATTTAAAGAGTTTTTTGATATTTCTCTAGGTAGAAATCTGAAGAGAGATAGAACATAAAATACTCCTACATTGAGGTATATTTGTTAATTTTCTTATACATAGTTTACTTGATTATAAAAGATTCAGTAGGACACATAGAATAATGAATTTTAAAATGTATATGTGTTCATTGATGGTTCAAATTAAAATAGGTGAATGGATCCATGGGTTAGACTCAGACAATTAGGCAATAGTGTCATTTACAAAATTTGGGTACATAAGTCAGATAATAATGACTATTTTTATTTTAAGGTTTTACTTATTGCAGTTTATAAAATCTTATAATCCTACGAAAATTTCAGCCCGTGAACTTAATTGACATCATATGAATTCTACACAGTTTTTGTCACTATAAAATTTTTGTTTTTTGAGGCAGAATTTTCTATACAAAGAAGACAATGCAGAGTTTATTAAACAACCAGCAACGGCTATTTGCAGTGAACTTGGGCTTTCAAATAAAGTTTGGTACTTTTTAGAATTTAGTATTTATGCTTCCTTAGATAAATTATTTTCATTAGAAACTTGATATATGTTTCTCACAGTAGGACAAGTGCAGTAAGAGGAAGAAATTATTCCTCTCAATTTGTGACAGCACACAGCTACCAATAAGACAAAGCAGCCGGGTATCTGAGAGTGTTTCTCATAATTTTACTATTTCAAAGCATCTAATGTAATTAAATACTTACCAAGAGTTTAAAAAAATGAGGGAAATGGGTAATATAACCTTTTATTGGCTCCACCCCAATATATTGATTAGTCAATTCGATTAAACAATATGTGCAAACACAGCATAATAACAGAAATCTATTTATTACTAAGTTATTACTAAAAGCTCCCTAAGCTTCATTCCATACAGTGATTCTAAGCATATTATGTTATACTATAAAATGAATGCAAGTCCTACCCCCAATTGTAGGTGCTCTTTATTTAAAAAAAAATTAAATTTCAAGCTAATTGTATACCATAGTGGGCTCCTTTTCTACCTTAAGCCTTGCTATCATTCTGAGTAAGCAGACTTCACCATTCTTAGACCAAAATACAAACGCACCTTTTCTGTACATTAGCTACTTACTCCAGACAATATCTCAGGCCTGTTATCACTCAGAACTGTTTCTCTCTAATCTCCTTTAGTATGATTTTTTTCAGACCTTTACCTATTTAACTAGATGTACCCCCAAAAAAAGAAGGGTTAGTGAGGGAAAAAAAACAAAGAAAGAGGCCAGTGTTATTAGCAGTGATGTTGCAAGATAGACAGAGCTCCATCCGTTCTTGGGGAAGAAAGAAGCCGTACCTGGCCTGGTATTAAGCAGCAGAGGTGAGGCCCAGACTCCACTTCAGTGCAATGAACACAGTGTAATGAAGTTCAAAGCCCCAAGGGCAGGAACTAGACCTTTCTCTCTACTTTATTCTGTGCCAAGTTCTCAGTTGTGGCTCAAAAATATTAAAATTAAAATAAGAAACTCCATGTGTATAGTGAAGCCATGTTATATGTATGAGGTCAAATTCTAGAAAACAAAGTAACTATTCAAATATGAAAAATAAAATAGCAATTAAAAGCTGTAAAAAAAGGAGAAAAGAAAGATCAAAAATGAATTCTGTGCTCAAAAGGAAAATGCTTCAGTTGTTAAATGATATATAAAAAAAATGGCACAATGAAATGTTTACTTAGAGGCAATGAAGTTCTAACTACAAAATAAAATGTCTTTGAAGTCAAGTCAAAAACATGTATTACTATGTGTAATGCACTGTGTTGGGTACAATGAATAGACAAAAAAGAGTACTACCCTTTGCTAAGAAATACACAGACCAGCAATGAGAACGTGCACAAGCAAACAGGATGTGTAATTCTTTGTGGCCCAGGCCTTCAGCAACTCCAATCTGTCCCCTCATAATCTCTATAAACTACCTCTTGTTCATGGCCAATGTCCATTTAAGATTTGGGAGTCTGGATCTCAGACTACCTCTTCACCGTAATTCTAACCAAACCTTTGGGTTTCTTATTTCAACTTTCCTGTTGAGACTAGTCTCTCACTTTCATTTCAGAGTCCCTTGATTGGTTTCAATAACCTTAAAAGCAGATCCAGATTTAGTATTCTTTAGATGAGAAATCACAACAAATTACCAATTTTAAAAAGCTATGTAAAACTCTATCATAAAATAAAGAAACTTTATATTTTTTATTAACTAAATGCTTAATAAACTTTTTATAATTAGTTTTTCTACTTTTACAGTTGCATATTCTGATTACCTGTTCGTAACTCAGTGACTTTGTAACATTTTCTGTAAATAGAATAATTTAGTTTTTCCTCGGACAAATTTGGTGGAAGTTTGTATTTTTTTTTAATACTGAAAACATAGGAAAGTTCCTTTCAGCTTCATAATTCATTTTGTTAATATCATATGCATAATGCAGGATTGTTTTCCATTTTGGGAAAACTTTTATCAATTTTCTTTTGTGCATGGGCTGTTAGTCTTCTTGCACAATGACTCATCTGAAATATATTTTGAACTGAAGACACTTAGCAAGGTAATTTGCTGTCAATGTCACCATGCCAGGAAGATGCATGGGTCCACTGTGTGTGATGGGAGTGTTCCTGGAACCCGTCCCTGCACCAGGAAACCTATAACTCAGTTATACATGGAAATAACTGTAAGCTATATAAATATATCCCAGTAAACTCACATTAAATGTTTTCCTAAATGAATTTCACATTTCTGTGCCTACTACTCCAACACCACTCAACAAAAGGAGACATACGATGAAAGGGAAGTGAGAGTTGAAAGTAGCAACAATTTAAATCCATTACAGTTAGAATATCTCACCTTTGCAAATTATACTGAACATATGACCGTATTACATCAAAAGGGCCCTTCTCCAGGGCCTGGGAACAGAAAGTCTCTCATTGGTGAACTGGCCTCTTCATTATTTCTTTTGCATTTCTGTCATCCACTCTCCTGAGCATTCTGTGGTTAACAGTCTCTATTTCATCCTTTATCTCTCTCTCTTTCCCTCCATTTGCCCCCCCTCCACCATCCTCTATGTTGGTCTAGCAAATTGAAGACCAACTATAAATCTCAAAACCTGGGAGTCATCCTTGATTTCCTCCTAACTTCCACCCTCCAGTACAATAAATCAACAAGTCCTTCAGATTCTAAATCCTCCATCTCCCAACTCATTCCCTCCCTTACAGCTACCAGTACCATAATCTGGGCAATACTCCTCCATCACAGGGCTCCTGCAATTGCCTCCTGATCAGTCCTTCTGTCTACAGTACTGTGTCCTCATACTGCTCTTTGCAAGTTTTCAATAATAATTGATTCATAATTCAATTCTGACCGTATCGTTTCTCTGCTGAAAAAAACAACTCAATAACCCTCACTACCCACAGGTAGTACCCAACCCCTTTGCTGGCCCACAAAACCCTCTAAAAAATAGGTCCTGTATGTTTCAGTCGGTTTCTTTCCACTCTCAACACACACTCTATAATTGGGGGGAAAAAAACCCAAAATAACAAAAACTAAAACAAAAAATAACGCTTCAAAGTGTATGTAATTCTCTTCACTCTATGCTCCAACCAGTTACAACTCAGCATCCACTATCCAAAATACTTCTACTCACCTTCTCCAACTCCACAATCATTTTTAAAGACTTGGCTTAGACATCAGCTTCTTGGATAGACTTTTCTGGGGCCCAAGTACTGAAAAAGTTTCCCTCTGCTGGCTTCCTTTACTATTTTGTGTGTAGTACCATTACCAAACTGTCCACAAACTTTTTTATCTCCCCCCACTCGTTTGCAACATCCTGGAAGCCAGAGACCCTATCTTATTCATTTTTGTGTCTTTGTGACAGAATATAGTGCCCAAGAAATGAAAGGTTCTCAATGGATTTGAATGAATAAAAAGCAAAATGTGATGTCCAATGGTACAGGTGAAATCAGAGTGATGAAGAATTCAAGAGAGAGAGAAATGAATTGTGAATTGTATCATGAAGTAAGGAGCATTTGAAATGTATCTTGCAAAATAAGTAAGATTTGGAATGGCTGTCATCTTATAAGATGAAGAGGGATGCATTTCAGAAGAGCTATTTAATGAGTCATGACCAAAGATCAAAGAGCTTCACTGCAAGAATACATCCAAAATTAAACTAATGAAGGAGATCCTGGTAGAATAAATGAGAACAAAATATTCTTTAACTCCTGACATGGATGATAGGTCTCAAAGGATAATCAAGAGGACCTAATTAGATGAGCAAAAGGATGTGTTCATGGTTGAAAAGGAAATATTATCTTTTGCATTAATGGAAGACCTATGAGAAAGAATGCCAAAATTGGAGGAAAAAAAAAAAAAACCTCTCTAGAAGAAAGATTTTTTAATGCAAATAAAAATATGGTACATATGAGTAGTATTGGTTATATTTTTGTGTTGGTAAATTGCTGTATGAATACAAATAATTATGTGTAAATCATTAAAAAACTAGTGCTAAATAGGAGACGTTAGCAACTGGGAAATGCTGGTCAATCAACAATTTATTGAGCCACTTCTCTTCTATTTACTGTAGAAGATACAAATGAAGCAGCAAATAAGATTCTTTACCTTAAAAAGCCTAAAATTCAATTAAAGGAATTTGATAAGCATAAAAGTAGAAATCATAAATACACAACAGATTCTAACAAGTGAAATGTACAATTACACGTTTTTTAAAGAGGATATCCCAGAGAAGACATAGTTGACTTAGATATGAATATTAGGTGGAAGGAAGGAATTCTATGTGAAAGTACCTTTAGCAAAGGAGTACGTGTTCTGTCAAGTATGATAGATTCACAGAACGGCTAGGATGCCAGAAGAGTGAAAGTGAGGGCATGTGGCGGGGCTAGTTAGTCAGTTGTAGTGATGAGAATATCGGGGAGAAGCCTGCAAGACCAGGACCATTTAGAAATAAACTAGCAGATGATATGAAGGTGGGATAAACTTTTAAAAAGGGAAATCACATGAAAAAAATTTCACTTTTTTTTCAGTGTATAAGGTTATCTGGGCTGTACATATAAATGAAAAACAAATAGTTCCTACAGCATTGTTAAATAGCCATTGCTTCATTTCCTTAATAGCCTCCCTCTCTACTTATATCATTTCCTCTGTTCCCTACATTTATGCATGCGTACACACTCTTACAAGGTCATATTTTTTCAATCTTTTATGTTTTTAATTTGCCTTCCTTATACTATTTCTTATAAAACCATTGTGGATTTTACTCCTAGGTCTTTTTCTTTATGCACCTAATCTTACAGTATTTAATGATTTCTGAACTCCTATAAGGTTTGTGTCTTTAACATCTCTCTTCTATCTTCACCTGTAGTGTTTAAATACCATCACGAAAACCATCAAGTTTTAAATCTTTCAATACGTTGTGTAGTTTATTTATTCCTACCATCTCCATTCCAGTATATGGGAACACAAGAACTATCTTAATTTTTTGTTGTTGTTGGTAACTAAAAAAAAAAAGAAAAAAAAAAGACAGTGTAACAATAAACAGTAACATGCTGGACACTCTGCAAAAAAATTTACCCACATTATTTAACCAGCATAAATACCCACATTATTTAACCAGCATTATTTAACCAGCATAATTTATCAGGCAGGAATTATTATCCTCAGTTTACAGATGAGGAACCAGGGGATTAGATAAATTAAATAATCCACCAAAGATCACACAAGCCATCCATGAAGAGGCAAGGATCCACACTTCGGGCTTTCTGACTTGAAAACCCCTGCTTTCAATCACTAGATTACACTATCTCAGCCCTGATCATGTCTGTTCAAACTCCAATCAGGTGGTGTTTTTAACGAATACACAAAGTTAAAAACAATTAAAGATGTCCTTTTCAAGAATGGTATTTAGGGGATTTCCCTGGGGGTCCAGTGGTAAAGAATCTACCTTCCAATGCAGGGGATGCAGGTTTGATCCCTGATCAGGAAACTAAGATCCCACATGCTGCAGGGCAACTAAGCCTGCTCACCACAACTACTGAGCTCGTGCGCCTCAACTAGAGAGCCAGCATGCCACAAACTACAGAGCCCACACGCTCTGGAGCCTGCACACCACAACTAGAAGGAAGCCTGCACGCCGCAATGAAAGATCCCATGTGCCGCAATGACGATCCTGTGTGCTGCAACTAAGACCTGATGCAGCCATAAAAATTAATTAAATTTAATTTTAAAAATGCAAATGAAAGCTTACGAGATAAAAATTAAAAATATATTTTAAAAAGAATGTTATTTAGATACAGCTATGAAATATAGTGATTTCCACGGTTTATTTATTCCACAAAAAAGTATTGTCTTAACCTCTTAGAAACACTCTGTTTTTTACATTCCAAAAAAAGCTATAACTTGTGTGATGTATATGATACAAAAGCTTCAGAAAAAGCATTCAGACAGATGAGGATATTTAGTTTAATTCACTTGTTCAAAAGGGCATTTGGTACAGAAAAGGAAGGAGGAAGGGAGGAAGAAAGGAAAGGAGGAAGGAAGGAAGGAAAGAAAGGAAGGAGAAAGGGGGAAAGGCAGAAGAGAAGGAAGGAGAGGGAGAGATCTACTGAAAAAGAATAAACTTCATGAGTTGGTTAAATGACTGCATATAAATAGCAAAATAGTATAGGATGAAGATAAATGTTAACAGAAAGCTTCAGGAAAAACAAATAAACTCAGAATCATAGCAGATTAAAAAACAAATAAACCTGCATGGGACTTTGTAGTATCTGATGCATTTGGGGGTGGGTGGGTTCAGTGAAAATATACTGGGCAGGGTGGGGGGTAAACAGAAAGATTTAGGAAGAAGAGTACAGAATAAATAAAATCACTAGAAGACTCCCTGTGTTTTTGTTTTTTTTTTTTGCTTTGCTTTTTTTTTGGCTGCGACCCGCAGCATGCAGGATCTTAGTTCCCCGACCAGATATCGAACCCGTGCCCCCTGCGGTGGAAGTGCAGAGTAGTAACCACTGGACCACCAGGGAATTACCTAGAAGACTCACCTTTTGCTTGCTGACTTTGATAAAGTCTGAATGTTCTGAATAAATCCATTCTCCCCATACCTCTCAACATCCCCTAAATCAATAGTTTCCATACTAGAATAATCTGATCTCAGTTCCCTGTCCCTTTACTCAAGGAGACGACTCCTGATTTCACTGACAGGACTTGCAGGACTGTGGTCCCCATCTAGGGAGAAAGGTTGTCTTCCTCACTAGCAATGCATTTCACCTCCATTTATCACCTGAAAGTGTGAGAGTTGTGTGTAGGTCTTTTTCTTTCACTCAAGCCTGACGTACAATGTATAGCAGGGGTTTTGTCAGGAGCTTTACTCTTGAGAATAGGAGGATGGATGAGAAGCTACATTATGGCTTTCTGAAAAGTCCTCAGTAGCACATCTGGAATAAGCAAGGGATTAGAAATATGTCCACTTTGAAGGAAATGACTTGTGTTTCTCTTGAAAGGCTCGACTGCATGAATAGGGTATAAATGCCCTGAAGAAGCAGAGGAAGATCCCAGACAGGTCACCAAGAGTGAAAACAGTCCCCAAAAGTTAATTCATGCAGAAGGGTTGGAAAACATCATATTTTGTAATGTCAGTTTCTATTACGTCATACGTTGAATAGTGTCAAAATATAGCCTAATGAAATAAAACTCAAAGCTTAAAATTATTTAAATAACTTCCCAACTCTAAATCATTCTAAGATGTCTAAGTAATCATGTTATTTTCATGGGTTTCTTATCCTCTTTCTTTTAAAAGTCTCAAAATATATGTTTCAAAGCATCAGGTGGTTTTTGTTGTTGTTGTTGTTGTTTTGGTAAGAAAGTACAGAATGATCCTTTGACCTCATTTTAACATAGGGAGAATCGGAATCACAAAGAAGTCAAATGCTTTTATTTGGCCACAGCAAAAGGTCACCAGATGAAGAAAGACAATTTGAGGGTCTGATTTCTTCCTCTGGATTATAAAGTTCACACAGTAGTAAAGAGAGCAGGAAATTTCACAAGCATACTGGGAAGACAAATCCTGAGTGCAGCTCCACTAGAGTCAAGCGCTCTGCCGCAAACTTGTTTCCTCATCCACTTTAAGATGTACTAACTTTTAAAGAAATATTGAGAAGATAAATATATAGTTCCCAAACATAAAGAATTCCTGAACTTTCGGAGCTATAATGCCATATCACTGATTTTTGTGACACTCTATCTTCTCAAAGTCCTGCCTCAATGACCTTTTTTAAAACATTATGTGTCATTTTTTGCTAGGATTCTAGGGTTAAACAAAATTATTCTACAGTTTAAAGTATCCTCCTCCACCCCGGGCTTTAGAATATATTTGTTCATTCATTCTTTGTCTTCTTCTCTGTCTTCCTTACCTCTTCCTAATACTTTTGTTCAACCGCTATTTTTGTTCCTTACTCCCTGAAACTGTAATTGTAAACAGTTTACTTGTAGATTTGAAGCAGATTGATGTTAGTGGTATTTTGTGCAACAGGCAGCATTGCATAGCGGTTAACCACACACACTCTGGAGGCAGGCTGTCTAAGTTTGCTTCCCTGTTTCCCCACTTATTAGCTGGGTAACACAGGCAAGACTTGCATAAGTTAGGCCTTTCTTTGCCTCAGTGTCCTCATCTATAAAATGGATATAATTATAGTACCAACCTCACAGGATTGTGTTAAAGATTAAATCAGTTAATGGGCTTCCCTGGTGGCGCAGTTGTTGAGAGTCTGCCTGCCGATGCAGGGGACACGGGTTCCTGCCCCAGTCCAGGAAGATCCCACATGCTGTGGAGCAACTGGGCCCGTGAGCCATGGCCACTGAGCCTGCGCGTCCAGAGCCTGTGCTCCGCAACGGGAGAGGCCACAACAGTGAGAGGCCCGCGTACCGCAAAAAAAAAGATTAAATCAGTTAAGATATAGAAAGCTCTTAGAGCAGTGCCTGGCATATGTTTTCATTGTGCTAGTTATGGCTGTTTTTGTTCCCCTAGTCCATCACCTTGCTAAGTTGTTAGGAGCGTATCAGAAGTTCAAAGCTGCTTATGGTCGTCTTGCATCTTCAAACCATGCACAGAATGATGCCCTACCAGATTCTAACCCAGAAAAGTTTGACACCTTGACACATGCATTCTTTGGCGACCAATGGCATGTACGCGGTCTTGGCTCATCTGAAGACCCCTTGTTGATTTTGCATCTGGACATAGTGGGCCAATAGTTTATGATGTACAAGGTGTCACTAAAGCCTGCACGGGCTCCTTCGATCATAGGAAGATGACAGGTCTCATTGTTCCTGCAGGGGAGCGGACACAGAGACCAAATGATTTAACTCTTTCAAGTGAGCAACATCCTGATTTGGCTTCTGCTTTGGAAGATGAGCTTCCCTGAGCTACAATAGAATCAAGTAAAAACTGTATTATCAGTAAATGTTTATTGACTCTGCCCCAATCCCCTCCAGACCTTCATTTTTTCTCTATGATAATAAGCATAACTTTCTCCGTAAAACAACTACATCAGTGTTAAGAAGTGTGTCTACATTAGCTGCTTTAAAGTTTCTTCTGAATCATTGCTTTAAAACATTTATATTCCCAGACAACTTTAGAAAGTAATATTCTATTTTTTATCCTATACCCACTGATGTGCTGTACAGAAAAACCCCAAACTTGTTTTGTATTAGAACAATGTTGTTGACATTGATGAAATTCCAGAAAGGGATTATATGAAGACTTTATCATCTAGAACCATGCAAAAAGCTTAGACTTTTTGTGGTTAAAAAAAAAAAAAGGCAATATCTTCATCATATTCAAAACAACCTGGTAACATTTCCCTATATATGTAAAACACAATGATATATGGAACTTGCACTGTTTTCAAGCATTTTTGTATGCATAAAAACAAAGTAACAACAATGATTATATACAGGAAATTTTACAAAAGAACACTTTCCTCCATATCAGTTTGGTGAGCTCTCACCAGGACACAGTATCCTGTACTGTTTCATAAATTTAGGGCAGAGACTCTATAATACTCAAACTTGTAACTTCAGGAGGAAGTGCCTGGAATATTGTAGATAGTCAACAAATGCTTATGGAATAAATAAGTGAATAAATATCTAGGTATACTATTTGGCTGTATTTAGCACCATTGCTCTAAATACTAACGACCTATTCCAAATTATAAACAGTGCCTCTATTAGAGGAATGTCTCTAAGGGTCTTTCTCCTGAAATTAAGAACAACAACTATTCTTCCTAGTTGTATTTTCAGGTAATACTATACTAGGTTACACCAAACTTACTCGCTTAACCAGATCACAGCAAAGCAAAATCATTTTCTTTTTTTTTTTTTATCTTTATTGGAGTATAATTGCTTTACAATGGTGTGTTAGTTTCTGCTTTATAACAAAGTGAATCAGTTATACATATACATATGTTCCCATATCTCTTCCCTCTTGCGTCTCCCTCCCTCCCACCCTCCCTATCCCACCCCTCCAGGCGGCCACAAAGCACCGAGCTGATCTCCCTGTGCTATGCGGCTGCTTCCCACTAGCTATCTACCTTATATTTGGTAGTGTATATATATCCATGTCTCTCTCTCGCTTTGTCACAGCTTACCATTCCCCCTCCCCATATCCTCAAGTCCATTCTCTAGTAGGTCTGTGTCTTTATTCCCATCTTACCCCTAGGTTCTTCATGACGTTTTTTTCCCCTTAAATTCCATATATATGTGTTAGTATATGGTATTTGTCTTTCTCTTTCTGACTTACTTCACTCTGTATGACAGACTCTAGGTCCATCCACCTCATTACAAATAGCTCAATTTCATTTCTTTTTATGGCTGAGTAATATTCCATTGTATATATGTGCCACATCTTCTTTATCCATTCATCCGATGATGGACACTTAGGTTGTTTCCATCTCCGGGCTATTGTAAATAACAAAATCATTCTTTCTTAAGTCTATAATCTGTTCTTATTTTGAAGAGAAACAAAAATAATGCCCAAGATAAGTTGAGGGGAGAGGGGTAGCATTAAAATGTACTGCAAGTTAGCTTCCAATTAAAAAAAAAAATTGCTTTGTCACAAGTCAGAAGCATTTTATCTTCTTTAAAAAAAAATGATTTGAGGGACTTCCCTGGTGGCGCAATGGTTAAGAATCCGCCTGCCAATGCAGGGGACATGGGTTCGAGCCCTGGTCCTGGAAGATCCCACATGCTGTGGAGCAACTAAGCCCGTGAGCCACAACTACTGAAGCCCGTGTGCCACAACTACTGAAGCCCATGCGCCTAGAGCCCGTGCTCTGCAACAAGAGAAGCCACCGCAATGAGAAACCCTCACACCGCAAAAAGAGTAGCCCACGCACTGCAACGAAGAGTAGCCCCTGCTCGCCGCAACTAGAGAAAGTCCGCGCGCAGCAACGAAGACACAATGCAGCCATAAATAAATAAATAAATAAGTTATTTGAAACATTTTGACTAATGTCGAGGTTTCCAGTGAAGAAGAATCTCATAAATGTGCTGGTTTAGATGAAAGATGAAAACAGAATAAGAAGAACCGAATAATCTGTATCTCTGATGCATACTGATTTATTGTTTTAAACATGTACCAGCAGCAAGGGAATTCATTTGACCTAGGGGAGATACCAGTTCTCATTTCTAGCAACTCCCTTTAACCTGTTTGAAAGAACTATTTTGTATTACATTGTTAAAATCAAATAAACATTTAAATGCTGTAATCAAGGCTCAAAATAATGATAACTAAAAGATAATTTATGAAGAACCATTGTAAATTAACACCTCTCACATCAAGAATATGTGTGAACAGAATGAATAAGAAAAGGAATCGGAAGGAAAAGGAATCTGTAACTTGTAACTTCCATATGCTGATAAAGGTTTAATTAATTTGAAACACAATCTGCTGAAAAACTTTTAAAGTTTTTGTTTAAAGTTATAGTACTAAGTGTTCTCTGTATTTGGAAAACTGCCACCAGTGGCCTGGACCACATTTAAATTTTAGGAAGCTTAGCGGCTTATGTTCAGTGTCACTTCAAAACAAATACTATTCTAACCCTCTCAAGTTATGGGAGGGTTGATGCTTGCTTCAAGATGTAAGGAAGAAAAACGGGGGAAGAATGACTGTCAAGTTACTATGCATGTTTGGGCTTCCCTGGTGGCGCAGTGGTTGAGAGTCCGCCTGCCGATGCAGGGGACACGGGTTTGTGCCCCGATCCGGGAAGACCCCATATGCCGCAGAGCGGCTGGGCCCGTGAGCCATGGCCGCTGAGCCTGCGCGTCCGGAGCCTGTGCTCCACAACGGGAGAGGCCACAACAGTGAGAAGCCCGCGTACTGCAGAAAAAAAAAAAAAAAAAGCTGCACGTTTGTTGAAAAACTTACTTAGATATGGCAATTTTTAAATTAGTTGTAAGGACTCTAATTATGTCTCTCAGCATTTCCTCATTGAGGGGAAGAGAGTACACATTTGTATTGTGGTATTTTCAGAGCCAGAAATATTTAAATCCCTTTGGGAGTGAACAGTTGATGAAGAAACAAGGTCATGGGTTTTCAGAGCTGCTTCCCTGGGCCCTGGACCAGCAGGTGGAGTGCTTTTCCGGACACAGATTATCATCTTTTCTCACTCTCCTGATCCCCTTGGCAGTTATCTTGTGAGACAAGAATAAATGGTGTGGAGTCAGGTCTGATATCTCCTTTATATGAGTGATTTCCATAAAATTTGGAAGAGTAATGAGTATCAGGGGCCAAAGATTACAAAACTGGAAAAACTTTTCATAGGTAAAGGATAAAATCAGCAAAATCATTTCATTTCATCTCTGACAGTTTCTAAAGCATACCTTTTGGAGGTGCGCTTGAAATAAAATTTTACATTTTTTCTCACCCTTGAAAAAAAGGGTTTTGTCTGTTTTTGGTGCTTCTGCCACCCTGATCTGCAATCCGTAGAAAAATCAATGAGCTGCTTTTGCATTTGATACATATGTAGGGAACAAAGCACTTATTACAAGTATTGAAAAGAATGGCTATGGTGAAAATTTTCAGCAGTATAGCCAACATAATTTCCCTAAAACTCAGTTGCTGTGGAAAGTGAATTTGTTTACACAAATTCTAAAATTCATGTAAAAGAGCAAAAATTCAAGAATAATAGACTTGTCCTAACAGACACAGAGACTTGCTTTAAATCTATAACAATTTAGAAAGTGTGGTATTTGTGCAAGGAGAAGGAAATAGAGCAATTGAACAAAATGAAGAGCCCAGAGACAGACTCAAGCATATATGGAACCTAGATATAAGATACAGGAGGCATGGCAAATCATAATCCTAATCATTTCAGTTCCTGAACACTGCTCTCCGGTTCTTGCTGCCTGACACCCTTCACTGGCCCTCTCACATCATAGCAATTTACTTCAAAGGAGCAGAATTTCTCTCATGCTTTGAATCTTTCTTCATGAACAGCTCAGTTCCTTTTAAAGGCTTGCCTGATTAGGTCAGGCCCTTTTGGGATAAGTTATTTTTCCCTTCCTTCCTTCCTTCCTTCCTTCCTTCCTTGCTGTAATGTGGTATAATTGACAAATAAAATTGTAATATATTTACAGTGTATAATGTCATAATTTTATATAAATTGTAAAAGAATTCCCAAATGAAGTTAATTAACACACCCATCATCTCAGATATTTATTATTATTTTTTGTGACAATAATTTTAGCAAATTTTAATGATACAATACAGTATTATTAACTGTAGTCACCATGTTATACGTTAGATCTTCAGACCTTATTGATCTTATAAGTAAATTTGTACCCTTATACTAACATTTCCCTATTTTCCCCACCCTGCAGTACCTGGCAACCATCATTCTACTCTCTGTTTCTGAGTCTGATGGGTTTTTTTGTTTGTTTGTTTTAGAGTCCATATGAGTGATACCATGTAGTATTTGTTTTTCTCTGTCTGGCTTATTTCTCTGTCTAGCATATTGCCCTCCAGTTTCATTCTTGTCACAAATGACAGGATTTCCTTCTTTTTAAAGGCTGAATAATATTTCATTGAATGTATTTAATACGTTTTCTGTATCCATTCATCCAGTGATGAACAATTAGGTTGTTTCCCTACTTTGGCTATTGTGAATAATGCAGTGAATGTGGGAGTACAGATATCTCTTCAAGATAGTGATTTTGTTTCTTTTGGATATATACCCAGAACTGGGATTGCTGGATCATATGGTAGCTCTATTTTTAGTTCTTGAGGAACCTCCATAGTAGCTGTACCAGTTTACATTCCTACGAACAGGGTACAAGGGTTCCCTTTTCTCTACATCCTTGCCTGTATTTGCTATCTCTCATATTTTTGATAACAGACTTCTAAGAGGTATGAGGTGATATCTCCTTGTGGTTTTGATTAGCGTTTCCTTGATGATTAGTGATGTTGAGCACCTTTTCCTATATGTGTTGGCCATTAGTAGGTCTTCTTTGGAAAAAATGTCTACTCAAGTCCTTTGCCCATTTTTTGAGTGGGTTATTTGGGGTTTTTTGCAATTGAGTTGTATGAGTTCCTTGTATATTTTTGACATTAATGCCTTATCAAGTATGTGGTTTGCAAATATTTTCTCCCATTTCATGGGTTGCCATTTTATTTTATTGATTGTTTCTCTTTTGTTTCTTGTTTGATTTAGCCCCACTTGCTTATTGTTCCTTTTGTTGCCTTTGTTTTTTGGGGTCGTATCCAAAAAATCATTGCCAAGACCAGTGTCAAGGAGCTTACCCCCTATATTTTCTTCTAGGAGTTTTATGGCTTCACATCTTACGTTCAAATCTTTAATCCATTTTGAGTTGGTTTTTGTGTATGCCGTAAGATGGGGTATACTTTCATTCTTTTGCATGTGGCTACCCAGTTTTCCCAGCACCATCTATTCTCCTATTATTAATATCTTACATTAGTATGGTACATTTATCACAATTCATGAAACATTACTGATTCATTATTATTAAATAAAGTCTACACTTTATTCAGATTTCTTTAGTTTTTTTCCCCTTAGTTAGGGTACCTGAATGTCTCTTATTCTGGTCCAAGATTCCATCCAAGATACCACATTATATTTAGTCATGTCTCCTTAGGTTTCTCTTGGGGGTGATAGTTTCTCAGACTCTCCTGGTTTTTGATGACTTTTTGAGGGGTCATGGACAGCCAACTGAAAGAACCCCCAAATGACCAAAGCTGGAACAATTTGGGCTACAAAATAAATGAATACTGGATTATAACCCAAAGTATAAAATAAGTATCCATAGTGATGTACATGAATGATTGATTGGTTGAATGAATGAATGAAGTTAATTAATTAATAATAAATGAGGCAGAAGAGTCCCAGCTAATTTATATAGCTAAGTCTACCCTCAAGGAGGTGGAGCATAACTCCCCACCTTTCTAAAAATAGATTTATTTATTTATTTGGCTATGTCAGATCTTAGCTGTGGCACTTGGGATCTTTGCTGCAGCATGCAGGATCTTTCGTTGTGGCACGCGGGCTTCTCTCTAGCTGTGGCATGCGGGCTCTAGAGTGCATGGACTCAGTAGTTACAGCACGCAGGCTTAGTTGCCCCACGGCATGTGGGATCTTACTTCCCTGACCAGGGATTGAACCCGCGTCCTCTACATTGGAAGGCAGATTCTTAACCACTGGACCACCTGGGAAGTCTCAACTCCCCACATTTTAAGTACAGGTTACACATGGTGACTTCCTTCCAAAACTTACCATACAGAAAATAGGGGGAAAAGAGTAACTTTATAGTGGAGAAATCTGACAAACATAGCCTCAGCCAGGTAATCGAGGTTAACATCAACAATGATAAATTATGTTGGTAGTTTGTGCATCTGATATGATATAATGGTTAAGACAGTTTATTTTTGTGGTCTTCCTCCTCAAACCAATAGCCCAGTCTAATTAAGAGAAAACATCAGGGCTTCCCTGGTGGCACAGTGGTTGAGAGTCCGCCTGCCGATGCAGGGGACACAGGTTCGTGCCCCGGTCCAGGAAGATCCCACATGCCGCGGAGCGGCTGGGCCCGTGAGCCATGGCCACTGACCCTGCGCGTCCGGAGCCTGTGTTCCGCAACGGGAGAGGCCACAGCAGTGAGAGGCCCGCGTACCACAAAAAAAAAAAAAAAAAAAAAAGAGAGAGAAAACATCAGACAAATCCCAAAAGAAGGACATTCTACTATAGACCCTTTACCAGTTGCCATGAGAACAAAAGGAGAAAAACAGTGTTGGGATATCCATCAGATAAAAGACTAGTTGTAATGATCGGTTATAATTTCACAGCGCTATTTTTTCCCATCGGCACCTAGAAACTCAGAGAAGAAAGGAATTCTAAAACCCAAGGAGGCAATCCTTTTCTCTACTCTTGTTTCACTTTGGTAATTAAAGGCTGAAGAATGCATGCCATGTTATCTGACATGATGTTGGGTTCTCCTGTTATAAACGATATCTGGTGGTGGTGGAGACAAGCAATAATAGTTTACAGCTCCTGCTCTAACCATATTGTCCAGTTTAGGGTAAAGTGACGGGAGAGCTGACCATCAGCAAGCAGATTAGATCCACACTCCCAGGAAGTTTATCATTATAGAAACGATCATTTCCATCTAAGTCTGGAACCCTCCAGCTGAGCGTGTGATGCAAAATTACCCTAGTGATATAGCTATATTTGAGTGTGGAAATATCTTAGTAAAACCTCAGAAGTCATTTTTCCTCAGTATTTGATCAATATGAATTTGATTACAAAGTATATGCTCTCCCAAGTCTGAATGGTTTCTATTTCTATTTTAATACTGTACATTGTTGGGAGTAAGCCTTTATTGCTCCTCCTTCTGGATTGTTGTCATGTTTGCGGGCCTACTTTATAAGATTCATTTGCGATATTCCTTATGAAAAGAGTGTGAGGCTTGTCGTTATTATTCTCAGAGGGTCCATTCATCAGCATTGCCCCACTCACACATTTCAAGGGCTGCTACTAAAAAGTTATTTTTGAATTCATAAGTCATGTATAACGCTGATAGAATTTTATTGTCTAAATATAGTAAACCGTAGACTGAATTTAAAAACTAAATGAAAATCATTTTGTAAACACACTTACAATTTCTAATGTGCATAGATATGTAGATATATATTTAAAATTTGTAAATATACTTTGTCTTTAAACAGTCAATACTTCTTCCTCTCTAAATGGATTTATCATTAATCAGAGACGTTAATGATAAAAAGGTTTTAAGCATTTTTCATGTGATTCTTTGGATATTTTTTCTCTTCGAAGTATTTGGATGCCTGATGAAATTAATTTATTTAGAGATTATTGGGCATTTTACACTGCCATCTAGTGATATGCAAACTCAAATAGGTGGAGGTTTGGGTGAAACTGAGCAATTTGCCGAGCCCATCTGAAAAACCTGACCGTCCACCGCCAGCCCTTTCCAATAGTTTAGAGAAACTCTCATTTTCATAATGCTTAGTTTTAATATGTTTCTTCATTCTTTATCAGTCACGCTCCAAACTGCAGGTGGATATCGCTTTTACCTTTGAAAAAGATGAAGTTTGAGTTCGATGCACAGTATTCCTCTGATGTGTGTACTTGGGACAGTGACTAACATTTATTGAGTGCTTGCCATTTGCCAGGCACTGTTCTAAGTGCTTTCCAGACACTAACTCATTCAATCCTAAACCGGCCTTAGGAAGCAGTTACCATTTTGTCTTTGTTTAGCCCAAAGTCACATAGTAAATGACCAAACTGCTATTTAAACCCAGTCAGGTTGGCTCCAGAGTCCATACGCCTAACCAGTAGGTTATTCTCTTACTTAGCCTCCATTTTCCCCCAACACACACACACACACACACACACACTCACACACACACACACACACACACACACACACACACACACACACACACACACACACACACACACACACGCTCCCCTCTCGCTCTCCTACATACATGCTCACACATATTGGCCCCTGACTGCCTCAGGTCACCTTACTGTGGAATCCCACCTTGATTTTTCTTTGTACATGGAGTTACCTTGCTGCCTCTGAAACTTACAGTCTTGTAGACTTGAATAGATTGCTGTGTTTTAAGGTTTTCATTCTTCAGTAAAAGTGAGGGGATTATTTCTATCTTGCCCCAATTAGTGTTAGCAATTTGAGTTCTAACCTTAAAAATAAAAACCAAGGCATACTTGATGATATAATCTTAAAAGAAGCTATTTCTACGTAAAGACAGCACAATTTTTTTCTTTTCTTTTTCTCCAAGAGAATACAGAATAAGAATGAGATAGAGTTGATTGCAGCAGGACCATGTAGGATATGACTACTCAATGTTGTTTATAAAAAAAAAAAACATTCAAGTTAGCTGATGATTAGTTTTGACACAAAATGTGGCAGTACAATTGCATATTTCACAGAAACTCTAGGCAATCCTAACAGTCAATCAGCATTGGCTTCTCCACTAGGTGATTGCCTACAGTTCAGAGAGCTGTGTAAGGAATGTGAGGAGTGTGTGTAGAGCACGGGGAAGGAATGCAGATGATAGCAACACACCTGTATGTTTTGTGGTGGCGGGATCATTTATGTGTTTGTGGTCAGAGGGGGAGAGAGCCTTGTGCCAAACAGAACAGAACTCTGTCATGGACCCAAATAAATAATTAAGAGATGAACAATGTTTTACAAGTAGAACATATTATCTTGTATTTTAGAGCATAGAGAGTGTTCTAAGAATTAAAGAAATAAAAGGTTTCCTAGAAACTATAGGGTTTGAGCTGAGGCTTGAAGGGTTATTATTGTTCTATATTAGTTGTTTCTAAACTCCATCCCAGCACTTTCACAGCACTCTCACTCCTCCCTTTGCAAACATCTGCATAGCAAATGACACAGTGGAATGGAAAAGTATGCATGCCTTTCTAACATAGGAGAATGATGGTTTGCCTGAAATAGTCGACAACCTGATGACTCCGGTGTTGATTCTTGGGCATCTGTTAATTATGCAAGTGGTATATTTTGAAATGTCCAATCAAGAAAACTTCAGAAAAAGGTGTTCTGTGGGGACTGCAGTCCTGTCCCTAGCAATGGCCTTGCCCTCTTCAGGAGAATTATTCTGTCAAATCATTTTTTCAGGTCATTCAATACCTAACTTCAGTCACAGATCCCTAATCATGACCCTTCTGTTTTTGTCATGTCACTAAGATTTTGGAGCATCACATAGGTACAGCCAGAAAAATCACAAGCAAGATATATACACAGGAACCCGGCTGGGAGTCAGATGGAACGTTTTTGAAATACCTCAGCTTGCTCAGCCCCTCTCCTCTGGGATTCCTATGCATGTTAATGCAACCATGTCAGGATGCATCAGCCATCATCTGAATACTGGGGATATAAAAATGAATAGGAGATATTTAATTAAGGTCTGCTTAATTAATGGCTTCTTGAACTTAGGCTTTCAGACAATGTCCTTTTGACCATTCCTCAAGGCTTAGAGCTCCCAACCTATCAAACAGCTGGTTAACTTCCATTACATACCAGAAACACCCCCAAACTCTAATACGTGTGTTCACAGCCCCGAGAATGCTTTTCTGCTTCTCCACCAGGGGGGACATGGTCTTGCACTGCCCTCAGGAGCATCGCCAACCCCTACCTACAGCTCATGGAATCATTCCAGGAGCTCTGTTGGTCCTTTTGAAGCATTCAGTGGAGCCACAGCTCTTGCCAGAAATGGTTCATAGAGAGTTCCCTGATTTGGAAATAAGTCAGATTCATCGATGTCAAAAGACAAGGCATGGGTTCCTGAGTTCTAAGAATTTTCCTATAGCATGTAAGATATCGAGGTGGAAGATGAATTTACTGATAATTCTGGACTACAAATACATATCTTTGAGTTGTTTAGGAAGGTCACTGTATCCCCCAATAGTGACAGCTTCCCTTTATCTCACTTCCTAAAGAGGCTTCAATAGACTCAACTCAGTGAATGTGGAGGAGAAAATCTGGAGTAGTCACCCTGGGATAAAATGGGAGTCAGAGGAATTAAACAGGGCTGATACATAGAAGAAACACTAAGAAATGTTTCTCAGGAAAAGGTACTGAGAAAGGTCAAGTCTATTTCTAGTCTTAACCCAATGGAGTCCAGCAATAGTGATTAGAAAAGTGTTTTTAAGGTTTCTGGTGAACTTGTAATTTGCCCTTATTTATTATTTTGTTTCCTTCTGTTCCCACTAATCAGAAAGAAAGAACATGTTTTAGAAAATCTGTCTGTTTACTCACTTAGAGGAAGGAGTGGGATGCAAGAAATGGTAAACTGGGTCCCACTCCTCAATATCACAGGACAGAGGTCCAGTTTGAAGAAACTTTCATCAAAACAAGAAGCAACAGGAGCAGATGCTAAGCTCTACCCAGGATGGTGTAGACAGAGCAAGCTCTTGGCTCAGAAGTGATTTCGGGAAAATAAAGACCAGCGGGACCCGTGGGTGATAGTATTCATCATGTCTTTTTATTCTGTATTTTTTTTTTTTGCGGTATGCAGGCCTCTCACTGTTGTGGCCTCTCCCGTCGCGGAGCACAGGCTCCGGACGCGCAGGCTCAGCGGCCATGGCTCACGGGCTCAGCCGCTTCACGGCATGTGGGATCTTCCCGGACCGGGGTACGAACCCGTGTTCCCTGCATCGGCAGGCGGACTTTCAACCACTGCACCACCAGGGAAGCCCTTATTCTGTATTTTTGATGCTTTGCCATCTTGGGGGCTTGCTGACTCTGGAGAGGCTGCTCCTCCCAGGATTAGCTATTCCTAGAGATAATAAAGGACTTGCCTGCAAGTGTGCCTTCCAGATGCAAACCAACCAGTCCAGTGCCTGTCTACCTCTTATACTTCAGACCACTATCCCCTTTCCCTATTGACTCTGGGGCCAGGTACCAGACAACTAGGGACAGCTCTATGCTCCCAAACCCAATGAAATTATTCAAATTAGCCAATCCTAAACTTGATTACCCTGTCTTGCCCATTCCTTCCCACAGAAACCACAATAAAGGCTCTTGCCCACGTTTTCCGCTCACTTCTTCTGCCTCCTGAGTAAGCCTGGTGTTTCTTCAAGTGCCCGGCACCCCGACCTCCATGGTGTGCCATGCCCCTGTGAAAACTTAACAGACAGAAAACTCAATTAAGTAGAGTTGGGAGACCAGAAGACGGAGCTCTCATGCCGTGCAGAGATAACAGAGCCCAACAAGAACAAAGACTCCTCTTCTCTCCTGGCAAGGACGCAGCCATTGAAAAGCCATCTTTGTTTACTAGAGTCCTCCCAACTTCCTTTTCCTCCCTGTAAAGAATTCTCCTTTCTTTGCTGTGCGGGGACTTGCACGTGGCTTGCCATAGTTGCAGACCCTGAATTGCAATTCTCTGCTGATCCCAAATAAACCCATTTTTTTCTGGAGAAATACCTGGCAGTCTATTTGCTTCAGGTCAACACCCCCATCTCTTGGGATCTGTGAATATAACAAACTATCTTTTCAATGGCAGTTGTATCCTGATCTGTTTGCATCACCAAACATAAATAATCATAAAAATCCACACTCTAGGGCTTCCCTGGTGGTGCAGTGGTTGAGAGTCCGCCTGCTGATGCAGGGGACACGGGTTCGTGCCCCGGTCTGGGAAGATCCCACATGCTGCCGAGCGGCTGGGCCCGTGAGCCATGGCCGCTGAGCCTGCGCGTCCGGAGCCTGTGCTCCGCAACGGGAGAGGCCACAACAGTGAGAGGCCCGCGTACCGCGCAAAAAAAAAAAAAAAAAAAAAAAAAAAATCCACACTCTAAAACAGTGATTTCAAAGCAAATTGTCTTCCCTGTGTCCTCCATCATTATGGAAAATAAGATTCATTCTTCTGGATGAGGCCGCTACTGTTTTCTCTTCTCCCTTTTGGAAACAGAGGGAGAATGACACAGTTTATTTTGAAACAGTTTTAAGATAGTTTTTGTTTAAGAATATTTGTTTGATTCAATGCAATCAAGATTTTTTTTTTTTTTTTTTTTTGCGGTGCGCGGGCCTCTCACTGCTGTGGCCTCCCCCCGTTGCGGAGCACAGGCTCGGGACGCGCAGGCTCAGCGGCCATGGCTCACGGGCCCAGCCGCTCCGCGGCACGTGGGATCTTCCCAGACCGTGGCACGAACCCGTGTCCCCTGCATCGGCAGGTGGACTGTCAACCACTGCGCCACCAGGGAAGCCCTGCAATCAAGATTTTGTTTGCATATTCACACTCGATAATATAATAAGTCATATTTACTCAAACCCTTGACATACTTAGTATTACATAGGTCAAGCTCTCCTCCATTTCCTGTCCCTTTCCCTTTTTTTTGTCCCCAGGTAGGGCCATTTGAAATCTATGGGCAGATGAGACCTGTTCCCAGATGTGGAGGTGAGCCTAATTTTAATCAGGAGCGACTTTAGTCTCTCTAATTCAACACCTGGAGTATGCAGATGGGAGTTACCCTTGCCCCTAGTCACTCCCCAGCCCTATACCCAACTCTGGCAGCTAATTTAGTCCTGAGTCCTTCCCAGTTCTGAAAAGTGGCCTAATAAAAAGGGATTAATCAAATGAAAACAAGTGAGAATAGACAATAACTTAGCTGAGTAATGCCCAACAGCCTACAGTATATAAGGCAGGAGAAGCTGCTGGGGGGTCATGAGGGCTGTGGGTTAACTGAAAAGCAGATGGAAGTTCATACTTAAGAGGATCCAATAAAAATTTAAAAATAAAAATAAAGACGATCCAAATAGTGAGAGGAACAAGCGCTGAGTTACAGCTTCCTCAGACCTAGGAATCCTGAGAATGCTGAAAAGAAAAAGGAGTGAATCCAGAAAAAGAAAATACAGACAAGAAGTGCTTTTTTGTGTGATAGAGTAGCGTATAAGTTGTCTAAGGGCCTAGAATAAAAGGATTAGAATTCTGCCTTTACAGTTTCTAAAAAATTTTGGTTGCTAAGACCGCTGAAAAACAGTATAGGATGAACACAAAGGATCATGAATCAGCATCAGCAATGTCCCAAGGGTATGTGTTTGATGAATTCTTAGCCATAGTCTTAGGATGAAAGAGAGAAAAAAAGTGATTAAACTGAATTGCGTATTTGAATTGTGTATACATATATTTGAAATCTCACATTGGAAGACTCGTGTAGAATTCTAAGTTGACCTGAAAAAGTTATATTAAAATTGCCTGCGTGTAAACATAGGATTGAAGGTCAAGGATGGAGAAGTTCAATAAAGTAAACAATTCAGGTAATGTCTAAGGGTTGTTCACCCCGGGGGGTTGGATTTTGTTAATTTTGGAACCCTTGTTCCTGATGACCTTGATTTCCTTTGTGTAGCATATCTGCTGGATATGTGTAGCATGTCAGCTGCTGGAGAGTGACAGAGGACAGACGGCTGGTTTCAGCAAGAGCCTAAGACAGCTGGTGAGATCACTGAACCTAGGAGGCAGGAAGGGAGGAAAGGAGGAAGTCCCTTGCAGGGCTGAGGTCAAGCCTGCTGCACTAGGCCTTTCACGGGAAAGCCTGCATGGTCCCAGAGCCCTATGCTTTACTCCCTTTTAGAGACTTTTTATGTAAAAATGAAAGCAAGCAAGACTTTAAGCCAAGTCTTGCTATTAAAAAATATATATTACCTTTAACATTTTTGTCTTTTATATTACAGCAAGGTTGTTTGTTGTGAAAAGCAATTTATCAAAGCTATAGGGGCTTTATTTTTATTTTTATTTTATTTATTTATTTTTTTGGCTTCCAAACTTTTTTTTTTAATTGTGACCTGCAATTTACATTACAACCCAGTACACACATGTAAGGGGCATTATTTTTAAAGCCTTGCTTCTCTGTGTTCTTTTTAAAGGCTACTATGATCCCATATTGCATGTGAAAATGCTCTCTGCACAGTAAGTAATGTCATTGAATGAATAAACTGTACTTTCTATGGAGATAGAAGTTATACTATTCAAAAACAACTTTTAGAAAAAATGTAAGTCTTTAAGATGAATTTTGTATACTGTGATAAGATAAATTATTCTTTTAAAGAGGTTTGACTTTGTTGAATTGGCTTTTAGTGAGGGACTGAACAGTTCTTGCGTCTGTCATCTTTATTGTATTTTATAGATACAGGCATCTATTTGAATAATCATAAGCATATTAGATATGTGTATATACATAGAGATATACTACTTGAATATTTATTTATTTATACCTACATACATAGGAATTGACTCTAGTGTGGCCTGCTGACATTATAAAATATTTGGCCTTGATGAACATTGCTGTATCTGCGTGTAGTGAGGGTCACACAAAAGCATTCCCAAGAGTCTTCTGCAAAGCACACTCAGAAATTATTTGTCTTCCTCTTTCCATGATGGTACCATGGGTTGGAGTTCTGCTGTGTGTTATCATCAGTGGTGACCTAGAGACCATATTCCACTCACTGGGCAATGTCTATAGCCCATGTCCGCAGTCTACTTCACTAACACTCAGGAAGACTTTTAGGAAAACTCATGGTATCTGTTTGAAAAAAATGGAATCTTGTGCACATTTATCACGTTAAGGTATGATTTATTTTCTCCAGCATTTATATTGACATGTTATCAGTTATTTTTCATGGGGTAAACTCAGCCAAAGGCACACAATTCAAATCTTTCAGTTCTTTATTATCTGAGTGGAACTTACCAATAAGACATTAATTAGCCATATGTTACCTCAAAAAATGTCTCCTCAATTGTATGGCAACACCTTAATTACAGGAAATGATCAGGACCATTTAATACATGCAAATTGCCCATAGCACAGGGGAATTAGAGGGTAGACTGAACTGTAACACCTTGCTGTAAAAGATGGACCAGCTGCAGAGAGATTTATCATTCTGTCCTATTTCAGTCTTTGCCAAGTGTAGGCCCACCTCACTCCATTACCTATGGACAGATGCAAAAAATCTATTTATTAAATGATCTGACAGCAAACCCATATTAATATGCTGAGAAAATAAATAATAAAAGCCTATGGTTAAATCGTATGGAAAATGTGACCTGTCGAATGTCTGTGTGCCATGACTAGATCAATATAGACTGAGGCAAAGAGAAAGGAAAAAAAAAAGGATTTCATACACTGACACTGCTACAGTCTCTCTAAAGACAAGCGTCTGTAAGCTGGAATTTAACAACAAAAAAGTCATAAAATAGCTTTTTAAGAACTATTCTATCTTGCCAACAAAAACTGACAGAAACTTTGGGTTTTAGTACAAGTATAAATTTAATGTAAAGCATAAAAGTTTCAGGAAGGTTCTTAAGAGCTAACATCTGTGGATGGTATACTAGGATCTCTTATTCTCTCTGCCGTGCTGATGAGTGGGCTTCCTCTTTGTATGGAATACGTGATAAAAGCACAGGTCGGACAGCTTAGGTGGTACCAGCCATAAGGTAGGCTCAAGCACAGATGGGCACCTTCAGAAAGACCTTTTTTTCCCCTAAAGTTATAGAGGCTTTTGTAGCATTTTCCTTGGCATAAAAACTCAAGGAAAAACAAAATGCATATTAATATTGGCAGAGTGCAACAATAGGGAGATTCTAATAAGGAAATCAAGAAAGATAACATGGCTTTGATTACTATTACTGATTTCCTTTAACCTACTAGAATAATTAAGTTCCTTGAGTGCAGCACTTATATTTCTTTAACTTTGGGTCTTCCGGAGACCCAAATAGTATGCTTTACTTAATTGTGTCCAATATATATTTAGCAAATTGTAGTATATTAAAATTTCATGATTCTTGGAATTTAAAGAAATTTACCAGAAAGTCAACACCTTCAGTCAACATACTTATATGTTAAAATTTCTGCTTTAAGTATCAAAAAACATATTTCACAAATGTTGTTATTTTTCCTACTGAAAGGAATTGATATAGATTTGGGATTTTAGGAGTTGGAAGTGTCCCCTGTTTTTTGGGACTTTCAAACTGTTATACGGTCTTGTCAGGTGCTGGAGGAATCTCAGGGCCTGATAGAGAAAGTACCAGAGGTTCCTACTTCTGCTTTAACCAGAGCAGCTGTGCTTTTATCTGTTTTACATAATTTAAAATCTTGTTTGAAAAATATATGAAAACCTAGTTTAAAACATACATCTCTGAGAATTCCTTTTCACATAATTTCAGGTAAGGCCAGTAACAGTTTTTAACTGGCTTATGCCTATAATGAATAAGTAAATGCTATAACTGTTTTTCAAATTGTATGTATTTCTTTTTCTTTTTTAAAAAAATTTATTTATTTTATTTATTTTTGGCTGCGTTGGGTCTTCGTTGCTGCACGTGGGCTTTCCCTAGTTGTGGTGAGCAGGGGCTGCTCTTCATTGTGGTGCCCGGGCTTCTCATTGTGGTGGCTTCTCTTGTTGTGGAGCACAGGGTCTAGGGGCGCGGGCTTCAGTAGTTGTGGCTCGCGGGCTTCAGCAGTTGTGGCTCATGGGCTTTAGAGTGCAGGCTCAGTAGTTGTGGCGCACGGGCTTAGTTGCTCCGAGGCATGTGGGATCTTCCCGGACCAGGGCTCGAACCTGTGTCCCCTGCATTGGCAGGCGGATTCCTAACCACTGCGCCACCAGGGAAGCCCTGCATGTATTTCTTATAACTTCTTCCACTCACAAACTTTTATTAAAGTTACCAGTAATCATTGCTGACATTCAACTGTAATACTTCCATGTACATGAACTTGTTGTCAGTGTCCTATTTGATTGGGTGGTGCTCATGCTAAAGCAATTGTAAATAAATTAATATAATCACTGCTGCTATGGAACATATGATAACTAAATTTCATAAATTTTTCCCTACTTGTAGATATGCTGATGAAATGGGCTATAAGAAAAAGTAGGAAGAATACGAAGTAGAGAGAAAAGTTAAAAACTCGACCACAAATTAGAGCTCGCATCAGTTCCTTGAGGGAAATCTTATCTGGTCAAAGTCAAGTTCTCTATTCCTGTAACAGACCATTTTCCCCAACTAGTAGAGACTGATTCATCACAAGGATTGAGCACTTCAGAGATAGCTGCTCTTTAAAAAATATATTGTGGACATAATGTTTATGTCACTGAAAAGGAATATCCATCTCTAAACTCAGTTCTAGAATTCCAGTACATTGTCAGTCTGAAGTATTTGGTCTACATGGGGACAAGGTGGGAATGGGGTGGTTGGAATAGCAATTGCTTATGAATACTGAGTAAATACATACAGTTTGTAAGTACATAGGTGATATCAAGGTAATTCTCTGATTGTTCTACTTTATTAATATGGGTGAATAATGATTCTCCAGTTTCAAAGAGACCAGAGAAATTAAGACTAGCGCTTGAATTGGATTAAGTAAACATACTAGGAAAAACTTGCATGGGAGATTATCTTGCAAGAGGTTGTTAGAATAAATTTAATACTATTGTAGAAGTTTATAGGCTTTTCATGTACGTTATCTTATATAATATTTTTAAAAATTCTTTGTAGTAGAAAGGACTATTAATTCTTCTTGACTGATGAAAAACAACGAGTCCCAAAAGTTAGTTATATTGTCTCAAGTTGTACAGTTAGTACATGGTGAACCAGAGATTAAAATTCAAAACCTCTTATTCTAGTTTTAGTGCTATCTTCATGTCATCGTTATAGTTTCATAACATCCTAGATGCAGAAAGAGATATTATTGATTGATCTCTGTAATTATATTGTTACTTGCTTTCCTTTATAAAGAGGAAAGCAACCTTTAGTATAAAATGGGCTTCTTACTCGTTTTAGGTAGTGGGACTAGTCATGTAAGGTATATAGTTCATAAAGAATTGTGCTCCCTGACCTAATGACCATGTTGGACTCCCTGATCAAGTTACTTTTAGTAATAGCAAGATAATATCTTTGATCTGACATATGGTAAACATGGACTGACAAACGTAACCATACATAGATAAAATCCTTAAGTAGACTTGGTGTTTTTTTCTCTATTATGAGATGGAAATAGACAGGCATGCTTATTTAAACCTGGGCAGTAACCAGCACTGGGGATCAGGGCAAAACTTCTGTTAACATTGATGGCTCATTTCCCAACTGTCATATAAGTTCCTAACCAGATTTAAATCATCCTTCCTTCTAAACTCAGCAATCTCAGACAATTAAAAACATGTTTGTTGTTGTTATTGTTTTGCTGTTGAAAAACAGTAAGTGCTTTTAATGGACTCCCTACATAAAAAGTTTCATTATTCAAATTAAATCTTTTCTTTAAAAGAGAGGATGAATAGTTATTTTTTCTAAACTGCTATTGTTTTGTTCTTAGAATTCAAGAAAATCAGTTCATTAGGTTTTAATTATTATTAACAAAAGATAAGTTTCTCCCTCAGAATCTTGTGCACTAATTAAAATTGACAGTGGTTGGAAAATAACACTAATGCAGGAAAAGTGGTTTTATTTTAGAGAACTGTCAAGGAAATGTGAATGATAAAGTAACAGGAAACAATATTAATAAAAGGATAAGTGTTAGAAACATACAATACTGTGTCAAATTACACCGCATTGGATAAACAAATTCAGTGAATCATTTTCTGACTGACAAAGCACTTAACCAAAGGAAAAGTGTGAAAATTAACAACAAAAAAATATTCCAAAGAGCTACTAAGATTGGAGTGACAGCTGGAGAGACAAAGTGTACTAGGATGTAAAGGAATTGTGTTTGATCAAGTCATGTGTCAAATATGCAGGGGACTGAAAGTCATTCAGACTCTGAAAGATAAAGGTAGAAACGTATTGCCAAAAGGATAATGCTCAAAGTGAAACTGACTGAGGTATTTGGAATATTAAATAAAAATTCCATTCCATTCCATAAAGCTATGGAATATGCGTTGAAAGTCAGCTTTACTGGAAAGGATGTTGGATAATGTCCAACATTTAGCACGTGCTCAATCTTACATGAAAGTAAAGCAATGGTTTAAAAAGTAAAGCCCAATCTTATATGAAAGTTTGCTATTGAAACTATGTAAATATGAATATAATAAAATGGATAGATATTTATTTCCCAAGATACCCTAGTCTGCCAAAAGTTCTGAAAAGATAAATGGAAGTTTGTACCCAAAGACAGTCGTGAACCATCTATTTGAAAACTTATTAAGTAAACAGGCTATTATAATTTAGTATGAAATATCACATGTTCAGTTTAGCATCTTGCAATAAATTATTAGGAGGAAACAATGCATAAAAACACATGACAGTGAGATTTTTCTAAGTATCAAGCTATTTCATTGCACAAAATACTGATATATTTGGTATTCTGGGGGTGCGGGGAAAGCTGCTTATAGCTTCATTGGCTGAGCTAAGCTACCCCATTGCTTGAGCAGTTAATAACTATGGACAATTTTAAACATCTTGGGCAGATGAAGAGTATAGCTTGCCTTACGTTAGAGAAAAGATAATACATTATAACTAATGCAGTGATCTCAACCTGATAATAACTCTGAGTTCCAGCAGGGATAAATCTCATCACCATTTTATTATTTGGCTACATGAATTAACAGAACTAGTAATTAAAGGATTAGTAAATCTTTAGTAAAAACTTGGTAGCATTGAGGAAAAGTTCACTTTAATTGGTCACCCTGACCAGAGAATTGCTTGTCTTGGGCTCAGTTACTTACTCTTTTAAAAGGATAATTTCTCTTGTGAAAATGTAACTGGACTATACACTCTCTCTAATTCACTGTCCAACAGTTGCAACATCTTGGGTTTCATCTTGGACTCCTTCCTATCCTTAATATCTGTTGAAACCATTTTCATTGGTTTTCATCTCCTCTGTCAACACCATATTTCTCCTGAATTATTGGAACATCCCCCTGCACTGATCTTTCTGCCTCCTGCCTTGTCCTTGACCCATGGCATCAAGCTGCAGTGAGGAGGGGGGTGTTATAACACTGTAATGTTTTGCCTAGTACTCTGTGTCACCTGTGCTTTTGAGGAACAGAAATAGTGTTTCCAGCACTATTAAATCCCCAACACCTGGCACTTATCATACACTGTACAATATTCTTTAAATGAATCAATGAATAGATGGTTGGATAGATGCCTGGGAAAGTCCTCTATGGGAGCAAAATTATAAATGATGATTAGCACAAAGAAATGTTAACTCTAGAACTACGGTTTTGGTGCATAATGAAGTAGATGCAATTTCAGCGTTAGCCATAAAAATTTAATGTGCATTCATAGCACTGCCCTGTGGGTAGATTCATTCCAAATTCCAAATAGCTGAATAATACAACAGGCCTTTACAGCACATGCCAGTCATAAGGTAGAGCTTGTTATATTTAAAATACATAGCATCTATTAAAACTTATAAAGTCTGTGGAAATCATGAAATACAAAAGATTAATAAAAATAGAGTGTTTTCTATACTGAAGTTGGAATGTCATGTCAGGCGAGTAGAAATAAAATGATTAATGTAGGATCTGGGAAAATGGACGGTGAACCCATGCAAATAATTACAGATATAGATTGTACTGTCTCCATTTCCAGTGTGACAAGTGAGATGTACCATCCCGCCATGGAATTCTTTGCAAGTACTGCTTTTAAAATCCTCTAGACTTTTTATTTTGTCCATCTAAATTGGCAGGCCATAAATAAATGTTGACATGACATTACTGTGTCTGTTCCACTTCACTAATTTTTGAACTTTTTTCTTATTTCCCTAGAAAAACAGTACAGGATTGCAAAGGAAAAGGTAGCCGGAAGATTTTTTTTTTAATTCTTGAGAGCTCAGTTACTGACTGGGATGCTTCTCTGAAAAAGATTAATGATATCTGGAATGACTTAGGACTGTCCTTAATTTCTTTATCAATAAAATTCCAGGTGAGATGAGCTAGCCCTAAAACAGTGTGTGTCTTCAATGTGTTTCTTTAGAGTTTACTAAGATTGTCAAAGTCTAGAAGGGAAGATGGTCCTTTACAATCTTCTAATGTCCAGTGAAGTTTCTAATACTCTCAGTCATGTATATTCTCTTGGGAGAAACTCAGTAACAAAGTCCTTCAAGGGGCTTGTTGAGTTGAACTGGATAAACCTGTAAAGGATGGATGGCTGTGAGAGTGCTATCTAACCATTACACAAAATTGCCAGCTGATAGGAATCACTGCTAATTATTAACCCCATTTTACAATAGCCCATAATCCTTCAATTCTTTCAACAACTGTAACATTTTTCCAGTAAGGTGATTTTAATTTGTTTTAACTGAAAGGCTATATGGTATTCTGACGTTTATGGAAACTAAAGATGTGAAAAGAGGTAAAGCTAGAAGATAGATGAAGAAAAAGATCAAATCAAATAAAGATAAGTAGCTGCAATTCAAAAGAGATGCATATCACTTGTTCATTACAAGAGAACAGTCATAGAAAGGCATCAGCAGTACTTCTTGTAAAGTGAATGTTGTACAGTATGGCATTAAGTTAAGCAGGGCTTGGAAAGGATCAAACATTTGGTTGTGAAACCACAGATGTAGTTTGTAGCAAATAGTTTGAACCAATCTTTGTATCCCAGTCATTAAACCTACTTATAAATACCAATACAAAAAAAGAAACCAAGTTTGATTATTTAATAAATAATTTTCAAGAGCAAATTATACTGAAACAAGCTTAATATTAGGTAGTATCTGGTCTCAAGGGATTTTTTTAGCCATTTTAGTAAAAAGTGTTAGAAAATAAGATTCAATTTTCATTATTTTAAGACTTTAAAACACTATGTAGACAGAAGTATAAAAAAACAAAATGGTTATTTACACTACACCTATTTTCAAGGAACTATGGAAAATCCCTAATGTAGCTTATTGGATTTCACCAGCTATTATGTGAAATTCCTTTCCCTACAAAATGTAAAAAATCAAGTAGTGAATTCCACAGGGTATTTTCTTGAGTGTAAAGCCATCAGTATTCTAGTGTATTTTGTGTAAGTATACTAATGTCTATTTTATAGAACACACAGCTGCATGGTGAATACAGTGCTAGAGTTTGGAGACTTATCAGGTTATTATTTGCATGAAGTATGTAGGAAAAGTTAAAATAATTTAGCTCCCAAAACATATGGGAAGAATTTATAACCTCCAAATAATCACATAAGCCTAACAACTAAATTCTTTATAGATGATGGAGAAAATGATGTCTCCATGATCCTTTGCACATTACAACATATTACGATTGTTAATTTATTAATT
The DNA here is from genome assembly GCF_949774975.1 of Lagenorhynchus albirostris. Classification (NCBI taxonomy): domain Eukaryota; kingdom Metazoa; phylum Chordata; class Mammalia; order Artiodactyla; family Delphinidae; genus Lagenorhynchus; species Lagenorhynchus albirostris. The sequence goes on from NC_083102.1 coordinate 26,515,545, forward strand.
CTACATAGATTTATTGGCCATCTGCTATATGCATAACACTATGCCGTCTCTTTTTGTTTGCCCATTTGGGAGTTTTATTTTCAGTACACTTTCTGAAGAGAGGAAGGATATAATTTAATATTTCCATTTCTTCATCTACCCATTCGACATATATATGCTCCCATTTACCATATCCCTCTAAAGCAGAGGGGAAGCCTGCTTTAACTTGAAAACTTTTAGTTACAAGTTGCTCACGACCTCATTAAATAGCCCCACTCTTTGGAAATATTCTAATTCTAAGGAATCTTTTTCTTCTTTGAATCATTGAATGGAAATATGTCATATATATACATATACATATATATATGTACAGATGGAGAGAGACAGAGAGAGAGAGATTTATTATAAAGAATTGGATCACTTAGTTATGGAGGCTGAGAAATCCCAAGAGCTACAGTCAGCAAGCTGGAGATGTAGGAGAGCCAGCGGTGTCCAGTCCAAGTCTAAAGGCCTGGGAACCAGGAGAGTCAGTGGTATAAATTCTACTTTGAATCCAAGTCCAAAGGCAGGAGAAAACCAATGTTCCAGTCAGGCAGAGAAAGCAAATTCTCCCTCATTCAGCCTTTTGTTCTAGTCAGGCCTTCAACTGATGGGATGAGGGCCACCCACATTAGAGAGGGTAATCTGCTTTACTCAGCCTACCAATTCAAATGTTAATCTCATTGAAAAACTCTCATAAACACATCCAGAATAGTTTTAACCAAAAACCTCCATCAAGTTGACACAAAATTAACCATCACATTTATGTTGCTTCCTTGAGCAATGTACTCCTCTTAACGTGAAAGACATGACATCCAAATACTTTAGCAACCCTCTTCAGCATTAGTCTAAATCCTCACCTCCAAATATCTTGCTAAACTCCAAGTATAGTTAAGAAATGACGGCAATAAGTCATATATTGTTTACCTGGTAATTGCTTGGGCTGAGACGGTACCAGCAAAGGTGGTGAAAAATGTTTGGTTCTAAACATTGAATCGCAGACCCGACAGAATTTTTCTTATAGAGTGGCGTAAGAAAGAGCGAGGTAGAGAATGATGCACATTTGGCCTGGTCAACTAAGAGAATGAAGTTACTGCCCCTGCAGCAGGAAAGATTCTGGGAGCTGCAGGTGTGAGGGTGGTGGTAGGAGGAGTCAGGACTCAGTTTTAGAAATATTCACTGTGAGAAGCCTATTCAACACCCAAGTGGAGAGGTTGGTAGGCCACTGAACATAGTTGGTGTTTAGTAGAGACATTAATTCTAGAGGAATAATTTTGAGTCAGTCACACCAAATAGATACTTTTTTTTTTTTTTTTTGCGGTACGCGGGCCTCTCACTGTTGTGGCCTCTCCCGTTGCGGAGCACAGGCTCCGGAGGACGCGCAGGCTCAGCGGCCATGGCTCACGGGCCCAGCCGCTCCGCGGCATGTGGGATCTTCCCGGAGCGGGGCACGAACCCGTGTCCCCTGCATCGGCAGGCGGACTCTCAACCACTGCGCCACCAGGGAAGCCCCCAAATAGATACTTTTAAGTCATGAAGCTGATGAAATCACCAAAAGAGTAAAGACAAATAGAAAAGAAACAGAATGTGTGTAAGTACATAAACAGAGTTACCTGTGTTCACCGAAAACAAATCATATGCGTTGGAGAACTCTATAATATTGCTCTGCCTTTTAACAAATCCCTCCATACATAGACCTCAGACAAGCTCAACTAACTCTAAGAAACCCAAATTTAACTTAACCTGCTCCTGAATTTTTTTAGGACTAAAAATAATTCTGTTGATACTGTAAAAATAGAGAAGAATTTGTACTGAGGCCTCAAGGCAATGGGGCAGAAGAAATAATGAAATGACCTTAATTTGGGAACAGAAATGTTTTTAAAGAAGCCAAAAATAGTACTGGGATCACAAATTATATACAAGCCCTGAGATTTTAATGACGTTGCCACATCAGAGTTACCTGTTCTCTGTTGCTTTATATATGTTTAATTTTTATTATGACAAAATAAAACAGGGCATTTGAAGTGAAAGGTCAAGAAAATAAATCCGCTCATATGAACCCCGTCTATTTAGACACTATTGATTTTGTTGTCTGTATCTGCTCCAAACATTTCCTGTAATAACTTTAAAGTTCATCAATCAAATTTATCCTATACATAAAACATGTACAAGGGAAAGCAAATAGAAAATATTATTTTTTTCAGCATTTATAATCCTGCCTACTTAGCAGTATTTTGTAATCAGTAACATATTTCTCATATGATTGATAGTACTCTATCTGGAAAATGATCATACTAAGTCTGGTCAGACAACTTTGATCACTCTGTATTCATTGCTGAGCTAGCTCTATTCATGAAATAAGAGTGTGAGCTATTTCCATGGATGATATTATAAAGATTAAAATATTTTACTAATGACCTTAAGCAAATCAGACACAAAAGCAAAGATTTTAAGCGGAAAACTTTCATCAGTTCAATTATGTCACATTGAAAATCTTCCAAATGATACCATAAAAGATAAAACTAGGCACTAAAAAACTTGAAACATGTAAAGCAGGCAAATATATACATTTATTTATTTATATTGTTTATATTGGGAAAAAGGATGTGAACTAGAAATTCACATAGGATGACACAAGAATGGTCAAAAAACGAACGATACGATGTTCAACTTCATGGATAATCAGGGAAATGCAAATTAAAAGAGTGACATATAATATCTCACCTATCAAATTGGCAGATGTGTTAGTCTGATAACTCCAAATGTAGGCAAATGTATAGGTAAATGGGCATCCTCCAGCTTTCCTGGCTGGAGTGGAAATTCAAAATATAACCTTTTTGAAGAGTAATTTTGCAATAGCTAGTAAGGTTGAAAATACCCATAACTCAAGACTTCCCTGGTGGTCCAGTGGTTAAGACTTTGCCTTCTAATGCAGGGGGTGTGGGTTCAATCCCTGGTTGGGGAGCTAAGATCCCACATGCCTTGGGGTCAAAAAACCAAAAAACATAAAACAGAAGCAATACTGTAACAATCTAGGTATATACCCTTGAGAAATTTTTGCACATGTGTTCAAGGAGACGTAGTCACAAATATTCATTGTAACGTTGCTAAAATTTTAAAAACTAAAGCAACCAAAATTATCAACAGATAAATAAATCATGGTATATTTATGTGATGGAACAGATTTCTGTTATAATACTAAATGAACAGTATAATACTAAATGAAGCATAATACTAAATGAAAGGAAGCTAGTTCCATATTGGCAGGTAAAGATAATAAAATTTATGTAAACTTTTAAAACTTACAAAATATTACATGCTTTCATGGCTGTATATATCTATGTTAAAATGTATACAGAGCATAAGTATAAAGAATAAATAAACTTCACGATGGTGTTTGCCTTAGACAAGAAGGAAGAGGAATGGATCTGGCAAAATGTACAGAGACGTATTGTTGAGTTTTCTTTCTTAAAAATGATCTGAAGCAAGTGCTGTAAATTGTTACCATTTATTAATTTCAGTGGTAGTATATGTAAAGTTTATCGTATTTCTCTATATACTTTCCAATTAGGAAATTATAGTTATGTATTTTCTATGAAACATTAACTTAGGAGTCGTTATATTACACTTACATTTATAATTACATTTATTTTTAACAGTATTAGTGTTGGTATCATATAACCATTTTTAAAAGGTTACAGAACTGTCCTTTTACAGATCACATTTTTAAGCCAATACAAATGATTTCCAGCTGAAATACATTTCCTCTAAATTCTACATGTTCCCGGTAACTTTGTTCCACTTCTGATCTACTCATCATCTTTGATGGCTCTACACACTCGTGGCAAGATCCTCATCCTTCCCCAACATTAGCAGCCTCTATATCCCTGTCTGTCTCCCTGACCATAAAGAACAACTCATCATGCCATTTATTCTTGTTTACTTTTGTTACCTTGACAAGCCTAAGAGAGAAGGCTGAGAGTCCGTGACTTGTCTCTTAACACCCAGAAATCCATGCCCATACAGCTCGGTATAGCCCTTATTCTGGACCTGTCGTTCACCCCGCCCCAACCCTTGAAATCCATTCTGGCGGCGAACCTCTGGAACTCAGTCAGTCATCAGCAAATTTCTTTATAACTTCTAACAATTCTTTGCAAGGTCCCTTTCATCTTTTTTCCTGAATTGAAATCTGGCCCTCCCCTAACGATATGCATTCCTCTGGAGCCTTTTCAAATGGTGGCTGTCTCTCTCACACATTCTGCAGGGCTTTCTTGCTTTTCATTTCCACCTCTAGACAGTTACTCCATCTTCTGGAAATCCCAGCATATTTGAAGTTCATGCTTCCTACTCTATTATCCTTACCCTCCTCACTGCAGCTGTTTAGATGCCAGGGGACAATTCGCCTTCATTCCTTGGAGATTTCAGCTCTTGGACTGCTACGGTTCCAGAACAAAGCAGAGTAAGTGTCTGGTTTAAGGCACCTGGTCTCTGGTATTTTGTTGTAGCAGCCTCAGTTGACTAACACAGTGGTTATGAATAACTAGTGGGGAAAGTGTTGCTGTCAAACCATAGTACAACTTGTCTCTTTTAGAGGAAAGAACGTCAGGCAGGAAGACATGATTTGAGCATTGCCCTTATATCCTATTAACTCAAAGACTGAGTAGTTCTGGAATAGATGAGTATAAATATGCTTGTTCATTGTACACTTTACACATTCTGTTTTATTATGAGGCTGAATAAGTGTTTGTCTTAACCTCAGGCACTAGCTGGCATGGGCCTATAGGTATAATATTACCACAGAAAGAATAGACACAGAGACAACAGTACTGGCCTTGCAGTTGCACTGCTCTGAAATATGCATGATACCATCTATTGAAGTTATTGAAAACTTCTTGTCCCCAGGTGTCATTGATCTTGTATTTTCTGGTAACTTTCTCCTAAACTAATGGCTGATTTCCACTGAGTTTGTACTTTATAAATATCTGATGAATGAATGAACAAATGAACAGATTACATAGAAAGGAAAAATTTACTTTCTGTAACTGATTTTTAAAACATAATACAATCTTTTAAACATTATATAATTTCTCTTTCCACACTGTAAACCATAAAATTAAAATCCCATCTATCTCATAAAGTGAAGCATTTCCTATCCCAGTAATTTTTAATGTCATCATTATAAAAACTTCCACTGGGATTTTGATGGCTTATAATTTCCAATAAAATGAGACAGAACAGAAGGAAAGTCTTCTTTGTAAAATAATTACTTCTTCATTCAACCTTTTAATGAAGCAGGAATATTAACCCCATGCTAGAGGAAGAAACTGAGGCGTCAAGAGGTGACTTGCCCCAAATATCATGGATAGTGAACAAGAGTCTTCAAACTCAGGATCATCTGACTTACTTCATTTTCCTTTCACAACAAACTACCTCCCAGAACTTGTATCTCTTCCCTTCTCCGACATAGATACAAATATAGGTTCATGTGGTGTCTCTTCGAGAATTTTCCTCGGATAGGGAGGAGGGGAAAGTCATGCTCAAGTTTATTTTCTCCTGGAAACATCTCTGATTGACTCCACATGATCCGGTTTAGTTTCTATTTAAAATCATTCTGAGCTGAACTTGTACTCTATTACATAAACTTGTCACTTACCAATGTTTTGCTTTGTTCTATGTTTGTGGATAATTTTGAGCCCTCAGATTTTAGCTCTCAAAATATAATAAAATATATTATTTATTTCTGATTAAAAGAAAACATGTTCATTGAAAAGAATTTGAAATACAGAGAAAGACACAATCATGAAAATAAAAATCGTACATTATCCAACTACCTAGAAATAAACTATTAGCATTTTGGAGTTTTCAATTCTTTTTATTCTGTAAATATATTTATAGATTAATATACATTTTGTCAAAAATTGTACTATAACATACTTTTAATTTTATATCTGTCTGCATTTGATTATGTCATCATGTTATTAAATTCATGTCACCATTTTGGTTAATTATCAATATTCATGAAGAAGATAAATCTGGTGGGTGTGTGCGTATGTGTGCAGCAGTGTGCTAGAAATGGCTTGCGCCAGCTTGTGAGGACCACTTATATGTATGTTTTCCCAACTTTGCGCTCAGTGAAGTCATGTGGTAGTTTGAAAGCAACCATGGCAGGAATAGCTACCACCTTGCAGAGAGGAAATTGCTATAAGTTGCACCTTTTTTTCTCTTAATTTGCAGAGAGCTAGTTTACCAGAACTCTACTGGGTTTGGGTGTACAAGGTATGCTAACCTCATAACATAAAAGGAAATTAGCATATTTTGGTGTTCTGGAAACTTTTATATGGCACATGTATTATCTGTTTCCTAATGTAGATAAACTGGACTTCTCACAGATTGCTGGTGAGAAAGTAAAGTGGTACAGCCACTCTGGAAAACAGTATAGCACTTATGAAAGTAAAAATACTTACCATATGATTCAGCAATCACACCCTTGGGCATTTTTCCCAGAGAAATGAAAACTTACATATCTGCATGGAAACCTGTACATGAATGTTAGTAGCAGCTTTATTCATAATAGTCCCAAACTGGCAGCAGCTCAAGTGTCCTTCAGCAGTGAATGGTTAAACACCGTGTGGTACATCCATAGCGTGGCATATCACTCAACAATAAAAAAAAAGAATGGGCTATTGTTGAACGTAAGCACTTGGATGGAGTTCAAGAGAATTATCCTGAGTGAAAAGAGCCAATCTGAAAAGTTTACGCAATATTTGATTCTATTTATATGACATTCTTGAAATACTACTGTTGTAGACATGAACAGACTAGTGGTTCAAAATAAAGAGGTTTTTTTTAAAGCAACCTTTTACATTTACAGACTTCTTTATGCATTTTCTTACTAACTATATTAGTTTGCTCAGACTGCCATAACAAAATACCACATACTGGTGGGCTTAAACAACAATTTATTTTCTCACAGCTCTGGAGGCTGGAAATCCAAGATCAAGCTGTTAGCAGGTTTGTTTTCTTCTGAGACCTCTCTCCTTGGTTTGCAGATGGTACGTTCTGTGTCCTCACATGGTCTTTCTTTGTGCATAAGCACCCCTGGGGTCTCTCTGAGTCCACATTTCCTTTTCTTATAAAGGACTCCAGTCAGATTGAATTAGTGCCCACTCTTAGGGCCTCATTTTAACTTAATCACCCCTGAAAGGTGACTCCCAAACAGTCACATTCTGAGGTACTGGAGGTTAGAGTTTCAACCTGTGAATTTTGAGAGTACACAGTCCAGTCCATACTAATGAAACCATAGAATGAGCTGTTTCATTTCTTTTTTTTCCATTTGCTGCTGATACGAAAATCCTTAAATTGCCTCTTTCAGAAACAGTTCAGACTTGTGCTACTCTTATTTCCTCAGAAAGACCAACAACTCAAGATTACAGATGAAAGTCTGGCCACCACTGGGGAGGTGTGTCCTTCTCTTGAGACAACCACCCTCTTGTCAGAGAAGCTGCTATAACCCAAGAAGTTATGGTTGTCTAGATACTTTCACCGGACTGCCAGGGAAGCCCCCCACCCCGGTGTCTGACACTCATTCTCTCTTATCATTGTTGCAGGTTCCAGTGTGAAACCACTGATTCTTTGAGAGGTCATTTTCTTTTCCTTGTTCAACAGCATGCTTTTCCTTACACCTCATGTTGACAGAGGAATATTTTTCAATAAACAAAACTGTGGGCTTGCCTGTACTCTGCATCTCTTTTCATTACGTCTTGATCACATTCTCTTCTCAGGAATTGATGTGCACAGTTCCCAGTTCAGCTCTCCATCCTTCACCTGGAAATGCATCATTCTTTTGTCTTAAGCATTTTTTGTTAGAACTACACCTCCTAGGGTGACATGGGCACCATAAGGCCCTCCTAACCTAACCTCACAATTCCTACCCGCTCATTCTCTATGAATTACTCTCTCTGTATGTACATTAAAAAAGAATGGTTAAGGAAAAGGCAAATGTTTATTCTGATCCCCTTACAAAACTGCACTTACAATTTTATTATTACCTCTTAACATTCTACATTATACAATTGTCTCCTAAAATTGTATACTTATAAGAATATCTCTAGTGAAAAGATACTTTTCGAAATATCAGATCATTTATTATGCAGTTTCCTTATAAATTCATATCCCTCCATCAGCAAACAATTTTGAGTATTTACCATATGTCTGTCATTTTCTAGGTACCAACAGGTGCTGACTATATGAATAGAAATATCTTTTAATATCCTTTGTCCACAATGTAGCTGGCATACCTTGTATTCGATGACATGATTTATAGTTAAAAAGGAAAATTGTTGGGACTTCCCTGGTGGCGCAGTGGTTAAGAATCTCCCTGCCAATGCAGGGGACACGGGTTCGAGCCCTGGTCCGGGAAGATCCTACATGCCGCGGAGCCACTAAGCCTGTGTTCCACAACTACTGAGCCTGCACTCTAGAGCCCACGAGCCACAACTACTGAGCCCACGTGCCACAACTACTGAAGCCTGCGCGCCTAGAGCCCGTGCTCTGCAGCAAGAGAAGCCACCACAATGAGAAGCCTGTACACTGCAATGAAGAGTAGCCCCTGTTCGCCACAACTAGAGAAAGCCCATGCACAGCAACAAAAGACCCAACACAGCCAAAAATAAATTAAAAAATAAAATAAATTTATTTTTAAAAAACCTATTGGTGTTTTTCTCTTGATATTTACTATTGATTGGTATGATCATCTCAATCTGAAATTAGACGTGTCTTTCCTACATATAAAGAAATTATATGAGGATTATTAGCATTATATTAGGAATACATATATATAGAAATGGTCTGTGTTCTAGAACATATAGTTCCACTTTTGCTCCAATTTGTGATTCTCTGAAATCCTGCATTCCTTGTGGTTTGTAACTATAACAATAAATTTAAGTCCAATCCAAACAATATATTCCCAGGAGACAAATGTCTTAACACTGTCATCAAATGTCAGCTTGAACCCAGGGCAATAGTAGAGGCTGTGACTGGAGATTAATTAAGCTATTTGTGGTCAGTGTTCCATTGTTCTTTGTTTAAGAAACAGTGACATACTGAGACACAGCAGACTTTCCTCCTCTCTCTTTCTCCCATTCTCTCTCTGCTTCTTTGAACTATAGGATGACCATTTTTCTTTCTTTCATCTTTGCTTACATTATTACAAGCTGAGAATTAACTTGTGATTCTTCCAGTGTTTTTCTTCTATTTGTCAATCTATTTATCAGTGTACATTTAAAACCATAAAGATTCTAGAATGAGATGAGAATCACGTCAAAACCATTTGGCATTTAACTAGTTTATCAAATACATATCAAACACTTTTTAATTGCAAAAGACGTGTAAATTAGGCCAAACTGTCTGACTCTGGGAAAAGGAAGTGGGAAGAAACCCACATTTTAAAAAATAAGTGAAGCAGGGCTTCCCTGGTGGCGCAGTGGTTGAGAGTCCGCCTGCCGATGCAGGGGACACAGGTACGTGCCCGAGTCCGGGAAGATCCCACATGCCGCGGAGCGGCTGGGCCTGTGAGCCATGGCTGCTGAGCCTGCACGTCCAGAGCCTGTGCTCCGCAACGGAAGAGGCCACAACAGTGAGAGGCCCGCGTACCACAAAAAAATAAAAATAAAAATAAAAAATAAGTGAAGCAATAAGGGATCTGTGTTTTAAAATATTCCAAGCAGTATTTTTTCATGAAAGAAAATAACACTTAGAAATTTTTTAAAAATTATGAAGTTGCCAATAAATACTTTCAGAAAGGATAATTTAAAGGACAATTAAAATTCTTCACAAAAATGCATTGTTTTGAAGGATCTTTTTCTTAAGATCATGACTTAATGAAAACCAATATACAGTCGTCTCTTCATATCGGTGGATGCAGAAACCGCAGATAGTGATAGCCATCTCATATTAGGGACTTGAGTATCCTTGGGTTTTGATATCTGTGGGGATCCTGGAACCAACCCCCCTCAGATACCGAAGGAGGACCATATGGTCCTGTGGGCAAAGTGTGCCCCTAATAATTTCCTGTTTGGCACTCCCCTTTTGGAATGTATTTTTGCTCAAATTCTTAAAACTTTTATTATGCCTCAGTTCATCTTTTAACAGATTTATGTACTGGTATTAACAGGCCCATTTATACATTATTAACACCTTCATGTTTCGGCTTTCCTACTTCAGTGAATCTGTAATATTTGCTTGGTGGTAAAGAGCTGGTTCTTGTTCAATAATGAAAAGATATGAAGGAAAAACAGACAAATATTTCTCTTTTTTTGCAGTTGATGCTATTAGGTTGAATTTAAATTAGGTAACATCCTGAGAACCTTCAAACTCAAGTTTTTTAGAATTGAATGATGTAAAAATTATCTTCTGTTTGAATGGAAATGTTTTTGAATATGCTTAGTGCTAGTGAATATAAAATATTTTTACTACAATCAGCCCTCCACATCTGTGTGTTCTGCATTTCCATCCTGGTTGGTTTACTCCATAGATACAGAATCTGCAGACACAGAGAGTGGACGGTACTACCCCCTTTTATATCAGGGACTTGAGCATCTGCAGACTTTGGTATCCTCAGGGGTACTGAAACCAATCCCCAGCAGATACCAAGGGATGGTGGTACTTTAAAGTTGAAAGGTTGAAAGTCACACAAACAAGCAATTTTGGAAGTATATATGAACTCTAGAAATACGAAAAGAAGAATTTTGCATTTTTAATTTCTAAGTGTTATCTTGCCATGGGATAGCCTTCAGTCTGGGTTTTCATTTGTGTTTTACTTTTGTGCACTTATATCTGAAAGAAGTTTTGTGCTAAGGTTTTACTTAGAAGATAATTCCGATGAAACAGTTTATTTAATGAATGATCTTGTAACCTATGAAGAATAAGTGTGAGCAGGACTTTAATTTTCAGGATGGTGGTATTGTTTTTATCTCCTCTCTTTCTCTCCTTTCAGTGTACATAGGCACGTACAGAATAAAATGGACTATAACCAAAATTCTCATCTACTAGACCATTTTTGATAATTTCTCCTTAAATATAGCATACCCTTTAACATTTTAATTACTAAATGCCTGTCTTATAAATCCATTAACTTTTCCTTATATGTAACTAATAGTAAACAAAAGTAAAATTTCTCAAAGGAATTATTCTCCTATTCTTTTGGAACTACCTATGCACAGAGGCATAACCATAGGCATAATACTGATCACAAGGTACAACGTGATTTTTTAAAAATACTAATCGCTCATAGTTTTATAAATTTCTTCTTCCATAAATTTAGTTCAGAAAAAAATACTATATTTTTATGTATATAGCTATTTTATTTACCAATATCACACACATGCACCATATACAGTTTAATGCCCTGTTTTCTGATAGTTTTAAGACAATCAGTTAACTGACTTTTAAATGAATTCGGAAGCCCTTTTTGATAGTGTTAGAATTCAATAATGCTAACATTATTTTTTTGAACTGGATTTAAATCTCTTTAAATGGAATGACAAACCCCAATAGCTTGATGAAAATAAACTTGGATGCAAGTTTTAGCCTTCTGGTGGACATCTGCCAAAAAAGCTTTCACTAGATAACAATCACTGTAATTATAATAGCAACTGAGAATGGTTTAAATATGACCCCACACACATCCTTTTAGAAATCATGCTCTTAACCAATAACACGGTCAATGACAGGGTTATGGGTATGAGTATGGGAAGCCAGGATGACAAGGATGGGGAAAGCAGGTGGTCCATACAAAGAGAAGACCACCAAACCTGCTGGGATAATTTAGATAATTAATTTTGTCCTTGAATTGAAAAGGTTGTTTTAAATTTGACATTTTGCCATATTTTTTATTTTGCTTATAATTTTAGAAAGCTCTTCTATGAGTTGTTGATTTGAAGTGAGAGCATTAATAGTATTTTGATAAAGTAGCCCCTTCCTTTGTATTCCTTTGATTTATACTATTCCACACTAGCAATCATCTGAAATATTTTAAAAGAAAGTTTACAATTTAAGAAGCAGATGCCTTATTAACCCAATGTATAGGTATAATTATTTTTTGTACTAAATTTAACTCATATTCACTATATGTGTGTACACATATATATAGTATGTGTATAGATGCGTGTACCATACAAATGTATATACACATATAGATATGTATATATATACATATATGTATTATAGCCAAACATTTACTTGAGAATGTAAGTAAATACAGAGAGTGAATAATTGGACATAAAACATGTAAATTAGCAGAAACACATATTTTGGCTATGCAAAGCCCATAATCAGAATTTCAGTAACTGTTTAAGTGTTTGTTATTTGTCTAAGGCTCCAAAATTGAATCATTGATGTTTCTGGAAATAAACACAGCTTTACTGTGGTCTAGAATAGTGCCCTCAATTGTGCTTCAGTAATCAGATAATCTCTGCTATTTGTCAAAAAATCCCTAGAGGAATAGATATATTCCAAATGCTGCTGTGAAATAGGAAACTAGGGTGTAAAAGTCAAAAATGGGATCAATGCCTTCAGTTAAGCAATCACATTACTAAAAATGTCTCATTGATATGGTCAAGACTGCTTTTTTTTTCGAATTTTATTTAACTTACTTTTTTATACAACAGGTTTTTATCGGTTATCCATTTTACACATATTAGTGTATATATGTCAATCCCAATCTCCCAATTCATCACACCACCACCCCTGCCCATGCCACTTTCCCCCTTCGTGTCCATACATTTGTGCTCTACATCTGTGTCTCTATTTCTGCCCCGCAAACCGGTTCATCTGTACCATTTTTCTAGGTTCCACTTATATGCGTTAATATATGATATTTTTCTCTTTCTGACTTACTTCACTCTGTATGACAGTCTCTAGATCCATCCACGTATCTACAAATGACCTAATTTCGTTCCTTTTTATGGCTGACAAATATTCCATTGTATATATGTACCACATCTTCTTTATTCATTCGTCTGTTGGGCATTTAGGTTGCTTCCATGACCTGGCTATTGTAAATAGTGCTGCAATGAACACTGGGGTGCATGTGTCTTTTTGAATTATGGTTTTCTCTGGGTATATGCTTAGTAGTGGAGTTGCTGGGTCATACGGTAATTCTATTTTCAGTTTTTTAAGGAACCTCCATACTGTTCTCCATAGTGGCTGTATCAATTTACATTCCCACCAACAGTGTAAGAGGGTTCCCTTTTCTCCACACCCTCTCCAGCATTTGTTCTTTGTAGATTTTCTGATAATGCCCATTCTAACTGGTGTGAGGGGATACCTTATTGTAGTTTTGATTTGCATTTCTCTAATAATTAGTGATGTTGAGCAGCTTTTCATTGTGCTTCTTGGCCATCTGTATGTCTTCTTTGGAGAAATGTCTGTTTAGGTCTTCTGCCCATTTTTTGATTGGGTTGTTTGTTTTTTTAATATAGAGTTGCAGGAGCTGTTTATATATTTTGGAGATTAATCCTTTGTCCGTTGATTCATTTGCAAATATTTTCTCCCATTCTGAGGGTTGTCTTTTTGTCTTGTTTGTAGTTTCCTTTGCTTTGCAAAAGATTTTAAGTTTCATTAGGTCCCATTTGTTTATTTTTGTTTTTATTTCCATTTCTCTAGGAGGTGGGTCAAAAAGAATCTTGCTGTGATTTATGATATATAGTGTTCTGCCTATGTTTTCCTCTAAGAGTTGTACAGTGTCTGGCCTTACATTTAGGTCTTTAATTCATTTTGAGTTTATTTTTGTGTTTGGTGTTGGAGAGTGTTCTAATTTCATTCTTTTACATGTAGCTGTCCAGTTTTCCCAGCACCATTTATTGAAGAGACTATCTTTTCTCTTTTCTCCACTGTATATCCTTGCCTCCTTTGTCATAGGTTAGTTGACCATAGGTGTGTGGGTTCATCTCTGGGCTTTCTATCCTGTTCCATTTATCTATATTTCTGGTTTTGTGCCATTACCACATTGTCTTGATTACTGTAGCTTTGTAGTATAGTCTGAAGTCAGGGAGTCTGATTCTTCCAGCTCCTTTTTTTTTTCCCTCAAGATTGCTTTGGATATTCGAGGTCTTTTGTGTCTCCATACAGATTTTAAGATTTTTTTGTTCTAGTTCTGTAAAAATGTCATTGATAATTTGATAGGGATTGCAGTGAATCTGTAGATTGCTTTGGGTAGTATAGTCATTTTCACCATATTGACTCTTCCAATCCAAGAACATGGTATTTCTCTCCATATGTTAGTATCACCTTTAATTTCTTTCATCAGTGTCTTATAGTTTTCTGCATACATATCTTTGTGCTCTACATCTTTCGTTTCCCTAGATAGGTTTATTCCTAGGTATTTTATTCTTTTTGTTGCAATAGTAAATGGGAGTGTTTCCTTAATTTCTCTTTCAGATTTCTCATCATTAGTGTATAGGAATGCAAGAGATTTCTGTGCACTAATTGTGTATCCTGCAACTTTACCAAATTCATTGATTACCTCTAGTAGTTTTCTGGTGGCATCTTTAGGATTCTCTATGTATAGTATCATGTTATCTGCAAACAGTGACAGCTTTACTTTTTCTTTTCCAATTTGTATTATTTCCTTTTCTTCTCTGATTGCTGTGGCTAGGACTTCCAAAACTATGTTGAATAATAGTGGCAAGAGTGGACATCCTTGTCTTGTTCCTAATCTTAGAGGAAATGCTTTCAGTTTTTCACCATTGAGAATGATGGTTGCTGTGGGTTTGTCCTATATGGCCTTTATTATGTTGAGTTAACTTCCCTCTATACCCATTTTCTGGAGAGTTTTTATCACAAATGGTGTTGAATTTTGTCAAAAGCTTTTTCTGCACCTATTTAGATGACAATATGGTTTTTATTCTTCAATTTGTTAATATGGTGTATCACATTGATTGATTTGCATATATTGAAGAATCCTTGCATCCCTGGGATAAATCCCACTTGATCATGGTGTATGATCCTTTTAATGAGTTGTTAGATTCTGTTTGCTAGTATTTTGTTGAGGATTTTTGCATCTATATTCATCAGTGATATCGGTTTGTAATTTTCTTTTTTTGTAGTATCTCTGTCTGGTTTTGGTATCAGGGTAATGGTGGTCTCATAGAATGAGTTTGGGAGTGTTCCTTCCTCCACAATTTTTTGGGA
Source organism: Lagenorhynchus albirostris (assembly GCF_949774975.1). Classification (NCBI taxonomy): domain Eukaryota; kingdom Metazoa; phylum Chordata; class Mammalia; order Artiodactyla; family Delphinidae; genus Lagenorhynchus; species Lagenorhynchus albirostris. Next base: position 26,530,752 of record NC_083102.1, read on the forward strand.
GAGTTTGAGAAGGATGGGTGTTAGCTCTTCCCTAAATGTTTGATAGAATTCACCTGTGAAGGCATCTGGTCCTGTACTTTTGTTTGTTGGAAGATTTTTAATCACAGTTTCAATTTCATTACTTGTGATTCGTCTGTTCATATTTCTATTTTTTCCTGGTTCAGTCTTGGAAGGTTATACCTTTCTAAGAATTTGTCCATTTCTTCCAGGTTGTCCATTTTATTGGCACAGAGTTGCTGGTAGTAGTCTCTTAGGATGCTTTGCATTTCTGTGGTGTGTTTTGTAACTTCTCCTTTTTCATTTCTAATTTTATTGATTTGAGTCCTCTCCCTCTTTTTCTTGACGAATCCGGCTAATGGTTTATCAATTTTGTTTATCTTCTCAAAGAACCAGCTTTTAGTTTTATTGATCTTTGCTATCGTTTTCTTTGTTTCTATTTATTTTTTCTCTGATCTTTATGATTTCTTTCCTTCTACTAACTTTGGATTTTGTTTGTGCTTGTTTCTCTAGTTCCTTTAGGTGTAAGGTTAGATCGTTCATTTGAGATTTTTCTGTTTCTTGAGGTAGGCTTGTATTGCTATAAACTTCCCTCTTAGAACTGCTTTTACCGCATCCCATAGGTTTTGGATGGTCGTGTCTTCGTTGTAATTTGTCTCTAGGTATTTTTTTATTTCCTCTTTGATTTCTTCAGTGATCTCTTGGTTTAGTAACACTTTGATTAGCCTCCATGTGTTTGTGTTTTTTATGTTTTATTCCCTGTAATTAATTTCTAATCTCATAGTGTTGTGGTCAGAAAAGATGCTTGATATGATTTCAATTTCTTAAATTTACTGAGGCTTGATTTGTGACCCAAAATGTGATCTATCCTGGAGAATGTTCCGTGTGCACTTGAGAAGAAAGTGTAATCTGCTGTTTGGGGATGGAATGTCCTATAAATATCAATTAAATCTATCTGGTCTATTGTGTCATTTAAAGCTTGTGTTTCCTTATTAATTTTCTGTTTGGATGATCTGTCCGTTGGTGTAAGTGAGGTGTTAAAGAACCCACTATTATTGTGTTACTGTTGATTTCCTCTTTCAGAACTGTTAACAGTTGCCTTATGTATTGAGGTGCTCCTGTGTTGAGTGCATGTATCAGTTATATCTTCTTGGATTGATCCCTTGATCATTATGTAGTGTCCTGCCTTGTCTCTTGTGACATTCTTTATTTTAAAGTCTATTTTATCTGATATGAGTATTGCTACTCCAGCTTTCTTTTGATTTTCATTTGCATGGAATATCTTTTTCCATCCCCTCACTTTCAGTCTGTATGTGTCCCTACGTCTGAAGTGGGTCTCTTGTAGACAGCATATATATGGGTCTTGTTTTGGATGGATATATGGGTATCCATTCAGCAAGCCTGTGTCTTTTGGTGGGAGCATTTAATCCATTCATGTTTAAGGTAATTATCGATATGCATGTTCCTATTACCATTTTCTAAATTGTTATGGGTTTGTTTTTGTAGGTCCTTTTCTTCTCTGTATTTCCCACTTAGAAAAGTTCATTTAGCATTTGTTGTAGAGCTGGTTTGGTGGTGCTGAATTCTCCTAGCTTTTGCTTGTCTGTAAAGCTTTTGATTTCTCTGTCAAATCTGAATGATATCCTTGCTGGGTAGAGTAATCTTGGTTGTAGTTTCTTCCCTTTCATCACTTTAAATATATCATGCCACTCCCTTCTGGCTTGTAGAGTTTCTGCTGAGAAATCATCTGTTAACCTTATGGGAGTTCCCTTGTATATTATTTGTCATTTTTCCCTTGTTGCTTTCAATAATTTTTCTTTGTGTTTATTTTTTGTCAATTTGATCACCATGTGTCTCAGCATGTTTCTCCTTATGTTTATCCTGCCTGGGACTCTCTGTGCTTCATGGACTTGGGTGGCTATTTCCTTTCCCATGTTAGGGAAGTTTTTAACTATAATCTCTTCAAATGTTTTCTTGGGTCCTTTCTGTCTCTCTTCTCCTTCTGGGACCCCTATAATGCGAATATTGTTGCATTTAATGTTTTCCCAGAGGTCTCTTAGGCTGTCTTCATTTTTTTTCATTCTTTTTTCTTTATTCTGTTCCGCAGCAGTGAATTCCACCATTCTATCTTCCAGGTCACTTATCTGTTCTTCTGCCTCAGTTATTCTGCTATTGATTCATTCTAGTGTATTTTTCATTTCAGTTATTGTATTGTTCATCTCTGTGTGTTTGTTCTTTAATTCTTCTAGGTGTCTCTTCTTTAATTCTTCTAGGTCCTTTTTAAACATTTCTTGCATCTTCTCCATATTTGCCTCCATTCTTTTTCTGAGGTCCTGGATCATCTTCACTATCATTATTCTGAATTCTTTTTCTGGAAGGTTGCTTATCTCCACTTCATTTAGTTGTTTTTCTGGGGTTTTATCTTGTTCCTTCATCTGGTACATAGCCCTCTGCCTTTCATCTTGTCTATCTTTTTGTGAATGTGGTTTTTGTTCCACAGGCTGCAGGATTGTAGTTCTTCTTGCTTCTGCTGTCTGCCCTCTGATGGATGAGTCTATCTAAGAGGCTTGTGCAAGTTTCCTGATGGGAGGGACTGGTGGTGGGTAGAGCTGGCTGTTGCTCTGGTGGGCAGAGCTCAGTAAAACTTTAATCCGCTTGTCTGCTGATGGATGGGGCTGGGTTCCCTCCCTGTTGGTTGTTTGCCCTGAGGCGACCCAACACTGGAGCCTACCTGGCTCTTTGGTGGTGCTAATGGTGGACTCTGGAAGGGCTCATGCCAAGGAGTACTTCTCAGAACTTTTGCTGCCAGTGGCCTTGTCCTCATGGTGAGCCACAGCCACCCCCTGCCTCTGCAGGAGACCCTCCAACACTAGCAGGTAGGTGTGGTTTGGTCTCCTATGGGGTCACTGCTCCTTCCCCTGGGTCCCGATGCACACACTACTTTGTGTGTGCCCCCCAAGAGTGGCGTCTCTGTTTCTCCCAGTCCTGTCAAAGTCCTGCAATCAAATCTCGCTAGCCTTCAGAGTCTGATTTTCTGGGAATCCTGTTGCTGGACCCCCAGGTTGGGAAGCCTGATATGGGGCTCAGAACCTTCACTCCAGTGGGTGGACTTCTGTGGTATAAGTGTTCTCCAGTTTGTGAGTCACCCACCCAGCAGTTATGGGATTTGATTTTATTGTGATTGGGCCCATCCTACCATCTCATTGTGGGTGCTCCTTTGTCTTTGGATGTGGGGTATCTTTTCTGGTAAGTTCCAGTATCTTCCCATCATTGATTGTTTAGCAGTTAGTTGTGATTCCGGTGCTCTCACAAGAGGGAGTGAGTGCATGTCCTTCTACTCCGCCATCTTGAACCAGTCTCCAAGACTCTGCTTTATTGATGCCTGGCTAAAATAAATGAAAAATATCAATGTAAAGGAGAAATCAACCTTTTTAAAAGAAGATATAATTGAATTCCACCAACTTTTTAGATTTTTAGTAATTAAGGCATTGTTTCATTCCGCAACTTGTCACCTCATTAACTGTTTTCTACATTTATGTCTTTTCACATTCCATGAGCTTGCTTCAGATACAATCCTATCTTTTCTAACATTGTATACTTACCAGTTTAGTTTTAGAATCTCCTATACAAAAATGTCTCTCCAATTAATTTTATTCCATTCTGATTACTCACTTCATTCAGCACTTACATTCCATAATATTTTACATATACTAATATTTTTTACTTGCTCTTAAAATTATGGAATCTTTTAGATTATCAAAGAATTGTTCTATTATTTTACATAATTTAAAACTCATATACTTAAAATGATTTAGTATTATAAACCAAAGGTGCCACATTTACCAGCAAAATAATTTTTCTTTCCCTTACAAATGTTAGAACAAATTCCATTATAACACTTACAAAATTTTGATGATGTTCAGGTTTTTGAGAATTTAAGGGTAATCATTTTTAATGTAGAAGTCTTTTCCAACTTCAAAACAAAGAACCAATTCTGAAAATTGAGTTTAAACCTAATAAAATTCAGAACAAACAGTTCAGATGGTTAATTTTTTTCTTGGAACATTTCAAACTGCTTTGCATTAGTATTGATATGTTTGCATGCACTGGCAGGTAGAGGTAAAGTTAGAGCTTACCATAGTCTTTCCTGGGTGTAACAAACTTCTCAGGCTAATCTTAGTTTAACAAAGTTTCTCAACAAAGGCAGTACTGCCCCCCAAGTGGGTATTTTGGAAATTTGTAGGTATTATTTTGTTGTTACCATGATTGGGGTGGTATCACTTACAATTAATGGAATGGTGCTAAAATTGCTAGGTATCCTGCAATGAATGGTAGAGTCCAAAAAAAAAGTTCTTTATCACACACCAACTCACAGACCTAGAATATCCTACTGAACTTTAATGTAGATGAAAAATCTGCTCTTGATTGTGTCCACCTAGAACTTATCTCCACTTTGCATAGAAATATAAAGATTTTCTACAAAAATTTTAATTAACGGTAAATTTTCTAGGAATGGGAAATACCATTTAACTTGAAGGAAGATTGTATCCTATTTTGTTTGGAAGTTTACCAGCCATTGTTCAATATTTTAGAAAAATCACATCCCCAACCACGCTACTACTCTACTTATGAGTTGCAATAAAACACATCTGTGTCAGTCTGCCTTTTCGGCCATCACATTCTGATGATTCCATCCATCACTGTAAGCTTCTAACCCTATATCGTGTCCTCTAGTGTTGCCATGCCTGAACACCAACAGCACACGTATATTATATTACAAATAATCACCCTTATATATTTTTCTGTATATTACCCCAGTATGATTGTTTTTAATTATGTGTGCACATAGGTTATATTGCCTATAAACTTCATTTCAGGAGAGTAAAGCAAGCACTACAAAATGTTTGTTATAGAAGAAGGACATTGGATCTGATAAGGTTGAAAATCACTACACAGGATGGGGGTGGCAGGGTCGAGCTTCCCTTGGAACGTATAAGGTCAGTGTTTTGTCTGCTCAGGTATTCCTTTTCTAATAATGGGATAATCTGGGAAGTCTGGGTTTCATGTGGTGGCTAAAGTGAATAGGAAAATAAGACATGATATAGTTAATCCTATATGGTGGTATAGGTGGTATGGTGGTGGTATCGATGGCGGACATGGATATAAGTATAAATTAGAGACTTCTGGGATTGGTCTTTTAGTGAGTTTGCAATGGTGAGCCTGGTAGTATTGAGAGAAGACAGGGTGTATTGACAGAAATACAACACGTTCTCTGGGTTTCCTATGCAGACCTCTTGAGGGCAGTAAGGAATAGAGTGAAAGGGCCATAAAACTGATATCTGATGTCTCTTCTGTCATTTTGTTGATGCTTTACATTTTCTATGATTTCTTATTACTGTCTGTTTATTGCTGTCTGTGTATTATCCATCTAGCTGGCTGAATAATTATGCTATTATCTTTACCAGCAATAGTCTCAATGCAAAATCTTTTTCGAGTCACTTTATCCACATTTTAAGATCTGCATTTTGGTGTTACATGACTGGAAAAAGCCTTCAGAAACCTTTTAAAAGACCATGAGGTAGTGTACTTTCACAGCTCTCATATCAAAGATTATCTGTTTCTTTTACTTATGAAAGACAACTTGGGCACAAATAAATTAAGATACAAACCTTGAAGATGTATATAGATGCATCTCCATTGACTTAAGAAATGTATTTTGGGAAAAGAAAAGAGTATGGGTGTTGTCTCAGTTAGTGATTGATGCTAAATTTCTTTTACCTTAAACATTTTTTAATTCTTTTTTTTTAATTATTAATTAATTTTATTTATTTTTAAATTTTTGGCTGCATTGGGTCTTCACTGCTGCACACAGGCTTTCTCTAGTTGCAGCAAGCGGGGGCTACTCTTCGTTGCAGTGCATGGGCTTATCACTGCAGTGGCTTCTCTTGTTGCAGAACATGGGCTCTAGGCATGTGGGCTTCAATAGTTGCAGCTCTTGGGCTCAGTAGTTGTGGCACGCAGGCTCTAGAGCGTAGGCTCAGTAGTTGTGGTGCACAGGCTCAGCTGCTCCATGGCATGTGGGATCGTCCTGCACCAGGGATCAAACCTGTGTCCCCTGCATTGGCAGGTGGATTCTTAGCCACTGCACCATCAGGGAAGCCCCTACCTTAAACAGTTTTGATCAGATGTGCCAGGATGCTTTTTGGTGAAATTGTCTAGAATGTGCTTGGCCTTTTTGATATTCAACTTTTTTAACTTCAGAAAAATGTGTTTGAGCTATATTTTCCTATTCCTTTCCTATTGCTCAAAATGTCTTCTTTACACATACCAATAATGCTTAAGTTGCACTTTCATTTTCTGTTTTTCTCATCTATTATGTTTTCTCTCATTAATTTTATCTTTTCCCTCTGCATTCTAGGAGAGCCCTTTAGATCTTATTCTTTTACTGTACTTTGTCAATTCTAACCTACAGGCCTCTGATATAGGCTTTAAAATTCTGCTATTGTGGGTTTATTTATCTTGTCATTCTTCTTTATAACTCATTTTCTTATCCATTTAACTCAGCCTTCCCTTTGGGAATTTCTACTCTTGTTTAATAAAAAGTTCCTTGGTTCTTAACTGATGAGAATCAACACATTTTCTAAATGTTATTTTGAATTTTGGAATAATTATTTCCTGGGAATTGCTCTTTCTCTAATGTTTGATTTTGTTTTCACTTCCTTGTTTGGGGGCATTTTCCTTTGCCCTTTTTATTTCTCTATTGTGTCTTTTAATTTTCCTCACCTCCACTGGATTCAATGCAGTGCTGTTTGGATTCCTGTCTTAGGTAAACAAATGCATAGATGTAAGCAGTTTCAATTCCCAGTGTCTACAAAGCTCTCATTTACTACTTGAGACCATTTGCTATACAGGTGTCCCAGTGCCATGATACCATGACAGCACAATACATGAAAATCTCACCCTCAGTATGTACCACTTACAGAGCAGCCTCTTGGGCGGCAGTGTGCCACGTCAATTACCACATGCTTCCGGCCCAGCTGTTTTCTGGAAAGAGAAAGAGTGATGTACGAATGATGACCAGCCCTCTAACTGCCCACAGAAACCTCCATCGGGCAATAGAAGAAAGGCTGCCAAGTTTCCTGTTTAGAACAGTCCCTTTTCTTATTTAAGAGCCAAAACAGTGGCAAACGGATGTTGAAGAGTGCATTTAACATGGCCAGGTTTTCTCTGTTCTGGATACAAAGTATGGATGGAAGAGTGCGTGGATTTTCATTCCTATTCAATCAAGTTGTAACTAGTTAAAAAAAAAAATCCTACCAAGTTCTGACAATAACTTCAATGTCATTCTTAATTTTCAGTGTAGTGAATTTGCATTTTCTGTGTTTTTGTAGGAAAGATGTACTTTTGGAGGCAAAGAGAAGAGGATATTGTAGTATAACATGCCAGAGATCATGAGGGCCTGGCTGTGGGCCATAGCTGCACACATTTCATCACTGAAGATAGGAGGTAAAATTTGGATTTTCGGGCTTCCCTGGTGGCGCAGTGATTGAGAGTCCGCCTGCCGATGCAGGGGACACGGGTTCGTGCCCCGGTCTGGGAAGATCCCACATGCCGCGGAGGGGCTGGGCCCGTGAGCCATGGCCGCTGAGCCTGCGCGTCCGGAGCCTGTGCTCCGCAATGGGAGAGGCCACAACAGTTAGAGGCCCGCGTACCACACACACACAAAAAAAAAATTTGGATTTTCACATGCAAACTTCAAGGCCTATGAGACAGCAGGAACAGATATTTATTAGGCAGTTTGATCTTTAGGACTGCACCAGAACCAGAAGAGATGCTGACATTGGAGTTATAGAGTTAGAAGTCTTATTATATATATGACAGTTGAAACTATGGCACTAAGGACAGAAGCCTGGGATATACAAATCCTTAACTCATCAAGAAGCATTTGGGAAAAGAAGCAAGAATAAGTAGAAAAGGGAACTTTGAAAAGAACATATTTTCAACAAAGTCAAAAGCTGAAGAGAGGTTAAACTGGATGAGCCCAAGAGGTTTGACCTTTTAAATTTTCAGTAATGTTTTAGAGATGAGTGTAAGAAGAGTCATCGACGTGGAATCCTGTAATGCAGTGAATTGATGAGAGGATGAAAAGTGAGGTTATGACTGTTAAATGGACTTGCAGGAAATCTGTCTTTGAAGGAGGGGGCTAATGAGATAGAAGTGTACAGAGAAGGGATGGTCGAGAGGCTTTAATAGAAACAGAAAAAACAGCACAGAAAGGCTCAATTTACACTTGAAAAGTTGAACAGCGGAAGGACTAAATGTATTGTTCTTGAAGTCCATTGTTCCTGGCAGAGGAAAGGAAGCCTTAGGAAGAATTGTTTTGTTGTATGGAGTCTGCAATGTTTCTGCTACTTAACAATTTATGTTAAGAAATGCATAGCAGTAGAATGATATACTTGGCAACGGAAGCTAGACTGTCTACATGTGAATCCTGGCTCTGCCTCATATCAGCTGTGTGACCTTGGGGAAGTTACTTAACCTATCTTAACCTCTCCATGCTGCAATTCCTCATCTGTAGAATGAGGAAAATAATCATATCTAACTCATAGGTTTGTTAGGTAGATTAAACAAATTAATACTAGAACTGTGGAACAAAGTAAAAGTTACACACATGTGCATATTAAATACACAAATATCAATCACAACTATTACTTGACCTATAGGGTTGGCTTAATGTTAGCTGGCTTTAATTAATGGAGTTTAAGATCTTCTCACAGATGATTATTTACTTGGATGATCTATAACCCAAGGGTATAGCCATTGGGGGTACTTGGACCAGAAAGAGAGCTATTACCAGAGACAAATTTTTTATCTGGAAGATTTACCTGTATGAGAGAACGAACATCTGCTCTTCTTATCTTCTATCAATTGCCCTCCTCCCCTTTGAAGCTCCAGACCCCTATCCCATTCCTCAGCTCAGGATGGCATAGAAGTCGCAATTGCCCTACTTGCTCTTGAGTTTCATATCCTTGGGGATCCTGCACGTAGAAAATTAAATTTGTTTTTCTCCCGCTAATCTGTTTTACATTATTTAATTATTAGACCAGCCAAAGAACCTAGAAGGGAAGAAGGAAAAACTTTCTGCCCTTAGAGGGTGTCATTGCTTTGAGGCCCTATCAGTGGACCAAATTAGGAAAAACAAATGCACACACATCTATTTTTTTCTGTATTTACTTGCATATATTGAAAATCATATATTTCCCCAACACCTTCAATACCAGTACACTACAACACACCTGTTCTACTTTCCATCTTTCCATATTTATAACTTCTTCTCTGGCAGTGAGAAACCGAGCTCCCACTGTTCTGAATATATTTACCCATGTAATCGATACTCCCTAGGTAACCAATCTCTCGACCCCATGAGGCCACTGTCCCAAATGACTACTTTTCCCACTTGGGCTTCAACCTCTGGCTGCCTTCCTTTGCTCAGGGTCTAAACTCTGACAGGAGGACCACCCACTGCTCTGCCTGGAAACCATTGCCTCATCCTCTGGCTTTTAAACTAAATTATTCAGAAAGGAAAAAGGAAGAAGGGGGGGAAATGAAAGAAAGAGAGCAGACAAGCAAGCAGGAAGCACAGTCAATATATTTTCAATGTGGCCTCAAGTTCAAAAATTTAAATGTCAAGGTTGTATTTAAGAAATTATGTTACTAAGACTAAAACAAAATCACTCTTACTAGATTAAACAGTCAAAATGCTGGTGCATACAAAATCTCAAAAGGGCATTACTTAATAATATGCATTTGGTCTTAGACACAGAATCTACTACTATGTAATTCATAATGATATATATTTGTAGTGACACTACACTTGTTATGTTTGGCATTTTTCTAAAGGGAGAGAATCAAATATCTGGATAATCAACCACCGTGAAGTCAGTTAAAACACGTAGTTATATTAAGTGAACAAGAATATTTGCAAGAAAAACTATTTCTAACATTCTCTTCGTTTCCTATTTTTAAATCATCCTGGAACCGTGCCAGAAATTTCTTTGCTTGACCTTACCTAGCTCTGAACTCACTGTAAATAAATTATTGAGCTGTTCCATCTTTGTAAAGTACCAAAGAGCTCTTGGGTGAGATGCATTTTTAAAACTTCAAAAAAAAAAAGATCAATTTCTTTCCACGACAGATTACTAATAGCTTCCACGCATCCTTTTAGGTGCATACATCTCTAGGATCACAGGAAGTGAGAGGAAAATTGACAGAATGGTGCCAGGTCAATGGATATTTTTATGCCCAACTTGAATTAGCAGTTTCAAAAACTGCATTTCCTTCTATCCTATGCATGCTACACATATATAGTAGCAACACACAGCTTCCCAGGAGACAACTCCACAGATTTTTAGGAAATCAACCTAGAAAGTGCATCCTAAAGTTAACAAGACTGATCTCAACTGATCTTCTTTTTTATTTACTTACTTAAGCTTTTTATTCCTTAGTATTCTAAAGCCAAGAATTCTTTGTTTATGGCATTATTATTGGCCAACCTTATAGGAGCAAGTTTCTGAGCGCTCAGAAACTTAATACTGTTTAAATAAATGCATTATTAACCTATAGGTACCAATCAAGTGCCTCATCAGACTTAAATACAATTTTAGCCTATTGTATCTTCAAACGTTTTAAAACAATATTTGAAGAAGACTGTCAATATTTTTTTCCTTATGTGATCACCTTACCTTAAAATATGTGAAAACTTAAATGCATGTATTCTAAACTCTGACCACCAGACTTGCTTATCTGCTTCCAGCTCTTCCACAACTTCACTCAGGAAACTTTGATTTTTGCCTACACAGACCTCAAATCTCTTGATCCTTCCCCTAGTCAATATAATTCTGGCCTTACATCCTTCCCTACCATCTAGACTCCATGATTGATGTGTCAAATAAGACTCCGTTTCCTTTACCCTCTTAGCCTACCTACCCCCAACATGAGGGGAAAAAATCCCCATTCCCTTTCCCTAGTTGGCTTAAGTGCTACAGGAGAAGTCTTCAGATTGGTACAAATACCAGTGCATGTTTTCCAACTTTGTTTGGTCTTTCAACATCTGTCTTTCTTTCTTTTACATTATTTCTATTATACCATCTCCTGTTCTCCTAAAATATTCCAAATCATTGAGGCTGCCCTTATCAACACTAGGAAATTATTTCACCTAGCAAACAGGAACCAGTAGAAAGTGCCCTTAGCTTCAAATGGACATTGATCATACATATCCTGTGTTCTTTTTTTGCTTTCACTCTCAGGAGATCAGTGGAGGGCCCTCCATTCACAACTCCTTCCCTGACTGGTTCTTGTTCCCTCCTGTACTGTGCTCTGGTTTCCACCCACAACATTACTACCTGTTGGCTTTCCCCCTCAGACTATAGAAATATTTAAATCTCTTTTCTCATAAAAACAGACAAGCAAACAAAACTAACAAAAACTTCTGTGATTAAATCACCCTGCCTGAACATTGCCTTCTTGTTTCTTTTCTTTTCTTTTCTTTTCTCCTCCTGAGCTTCTTAAAGAAAACTCTATGCCTTCTTTTCACTCCATTTCCATCTGATGGCCTCCCTTCATTTACTCCACCAAAGCTACCTGGCAAAAATGTCATCAGTGTCCTGCTAATTTCCTAATCCAGTGGAAAAGGCTCAGCTTTCATCTTTCTAGACTTCTTTGAGGATGGCAAGGCTTTGTGCTACTGTCTCCCATGTTTTTAACTGTTTTTGTCATCTAGCATTACACTATTCTCTCCTGTAGCTTCTCTTCCTACCCTTCTGACTATTAATTTTCAAATTCCTTAACTAGGGTCTCTAGCTAAGGAATTTGAAAAATAACACCCCTTCTATGCTGCTGTGTCCATTTACCTTAAATAAGTGGCTTTAATTTGTGTTCAGCAGATTACTGCACAAGAGATGCATCAGGGTGGTATTTACATATGGTGTTTACATGTAAGATTACTTTTAAAGAACACATTAAGCTTTTCATTATATATTATGCATTTTTCTGAATGTGTTACCATGCAATCTAAAACAGCAGAAAGAGCATAACATACAAAATCCAGCATAGTAATCACCTCAGATGGCAAGACAGAGTAATATCATAGAAGAAAAATATTGATAGATGCAAATTTAGCAAAGAAACAACATTTTAGAAAAATATGTAATTACTTAGGAAGAGTTAAAAATACATTTTAGGTAAAAAAGAAGATCAAAAAGCAGTGTGCACAGGTGAATTCCATTTTCATAACTGTATACATAATTATTCATCAAAATGTTAAAAGTTATTTTCTCTAATGTAAAGGAATACTGGCATCATATTTTCTAATTTTTGTTCACATGTTTTAAAAATATTTTTGTAAGAAATATTACTTGATAATAAGGACAAAATATTTTTTTTCTTAAATCCCACAAAATGTATCACGATCAGAAAGGTCATTAATGTTGATGTAAAAGTAGATATGTTGAAAAGCATATGAGTTACTTTTTTAAGATTACCTCCCCAAATTCTCTTAAATGAGCCATGAAGATATTATATAAAATAGTACACCCTACTGAGAAATTCTCCAGGTTAAAAACAAAATCAACAAACTATTATTCATCAATGTGGCAAAGAAAAAGTGTTCTGATTTTTACTTCAGAAATAAAATGGGATAAAGAAAGCAGTTATAAAGTTATCTAAACAGAATACTTCCACCTTGCCACTCATGCTCCTTCTAAAGCAAAAATGAATCAGTTATTTCTTTCTTTGCTCTAAAATTCATATCAAACAAAGGGAGGGCTACTGGATAGTAAGATTGGGAAAGTTCAATCAAATCTCTGTATGTTCTCTAGGAAAACTGCTTCATTACCTTCTTTATTTTCCTCCTTTCTATGTCAAACATAATCAGACAAACCAATGGCAATTTCTCATTTTTCATTTGTAGCCATGTAGTGTAAAAAAAGTGACATATTTGGAGTTGTTCTGCAACAGTGAAGTCTTGGGCAAATAAAATATTTTACTGAGCCTGTTTCCTCATCTATAATATGACTATAATGATTGCTACCTCATAGGATTGCTTAAAGGCTAAAATAAAATATAGTGGGAGAAAAAGAAAGCCATTTTTAAATGATTAAAAATGCTAGAATTTTTTTGCTCTAATTATTCAAGTCCTGACAGTCCTGGATTCAATAAAATAATTACTTCTGAATCAAAAAATGAATTATATGTTATTGAGAGCTCTGAACAGAATCATCTGTAGCCCACATCCCACCAGCTTTTTCTCCGGCCTTTAGGGGAAATGGGAAAGTTGATGGCAACCAGAGAAAGTTAGCAAACAGAAAAATAAACTTAGATGAAACATAGAGGCAGACTTTGAACTCTTTGCATCTGCTCTGATCTGGTGGAATCAGGAAGAGCTTTGTATAAAAACTGTAGCTGGGCTTCCCTGGTGGCGCAGTGGTTGAGAGTCCGTCTGCCGATGCAGGGGACACGGGTTCGTGCCCCAGTCCGGGAAGATCCCACATGCCGCGGAGCGGCTGGGCCCGTGAGCCATGGCCGCTGAGCCTGCGCGTCCGGAGCCTGTGCTCCGCAACGGGAGAGGCCACAACAGTGAGAGGGCCGCGTACCGCAAAAAAACAAAAAACAAACAAATAAAAAACTGTAGTTGTGTTAATCCTCACTGTTTACAGGTAAAGAAACTATGGCCTAAGGAGACAAAGTGACCAGGCTAAAGTTACATTCTTGGCAAGTGATTGATTTTCTGTCCCCTAAACTCAGAACCTGAGAGGTCAAAGACCAACCCTCATTAGCAGAATAGAAAAAGAAAACTAGGTGGAAATGTCAGATGGCACAGCTACGTAACTACTGAGTCAGAATTTCTTATCTATATGCAGGAATAGTCATCATATCTTAAGGAGTTATTGATAATTAAGTAAAAGGACTTGGGCCCTGGTTTACAGAAGTTGCTCGATGAATATTCCCTACTTTAATTACACAGGCAATTGGCGCTAGGGCTACAAATATAATGTCTAATTCATCCTGGCAAAAACAAGCTTTATCTAGATGGACTCAAGAAGGAATAATAATATCCTGATTTTTGCTCACTGAGCATCAAAATCTTCAAATAACAATCAGAAAAGATCTATTCAAATGTGGCATCCTTATAACCCTTCTGGGTTCTTTATCTCAGAATCTGATGAAAAGGAATAAATGATTTATGGAAATAAGTGAATTTACAATCCGGAATTTTTTTAAAAATCTGTTAACAGACCCAAACAAAAACAAGATATGCTGTTCTGAGCATTTTGGTGTTAACTTTAGCTGTTTTTCCCTAAGGAGCAGGTGATAGTTTTAGTCAATGTATTTCACAAATGCATTTTACAAATATTTATTGAAAACTACTTTGTGCCAGATAGTGTTCAAAGCTCTTAGGACCCACCAGTAGATAAACAGGTAAGGATCTCTGCCCTTGTGGAGCTTGAGTACTCCACGTTAGAGCCGTATATTAGAATATGGGAAGTGCTATGGGAAAAAGAAAATATAGAGCAAGGTAGGAGGATTGAGAGGGCCAGAAATGGGGTCCAGATTCCAACTGCCACTAGAATGGTCGTAAGGTGAGCGAAGCCTTGAAGGAGATGAAGGAGATAGCTTTGCAGATTAGCTGAGGGAAAGCCTTCCAGGCAGCGTAAAAGCCCTAAAGTATGAGCATGACTGTTATACATAAAACATACGACATACGTGGGCCAATGCGTAAAAAGAGAGACAGAGAGAGCGTGACAGAGATAAGGGCAGAGGAGGAAAGTGATTCTAGAGCGTGAAGAGCCTTGTAGGCCAAAAAAGAACTTCAGCTTTTACCCATGAGTGAAATGGGCAGAGGAGTGACATGATTTGGGATGTTTTGAGACTCACCCTGATTGCTGTGTTGAAAATAGGCTATGGAGGGTATGGGGCCAAATCCAGAAGCAGAAAAGCCAGTTCTTAGATCAGGGGAGTAGCAGTAAAAATAGTGAAAATTGGTTGAATTCTGGATATAATCTGAAGGAACCACCAAAAAAATTGCACAGATTGAGTACGGAGTATGAAAGAAAGGGAGACATCAAGGAGGACCACAGTGCTGCTGGCCTGAGAAAGTAGAAAGATGAATTTGCCATCAACTGGGATGAGGAAGGTTGAAAGTGGAGTGGGCTTGAAAGAAAGGTCAAAAACTGGGATTTGGATGTGTTGAGTTTTAGATGTTTATTTGAAATGTAAGTAGAGCTATTGAACAGACCGTTGTGTATTAAAGTTGACTTGGTGGGAGATTGGGATTGACATATACACACTAATATGTATAAAATAGATAACTAATAAGAACCTGCTGTATAAAATAAATAAATAACGAAATAGAATTTTTTTTAAAAAGAAAGTTGATTTTGGAAATATGTCTGGGCTCAGGAGATACATTTTGAAGGTGGTGTGATTGAAGAGATATTTGGAAGCATAAGACTGAATTAAATAATAAATAGAATAAGTGTAGATTGAATGAAGAGAACCGTAGACAGAACTCTGAAACACTTCCACATAGTCAGGAAGAAAGGGAGGAACCAGTGAGATAGCAGGAAATGTAATGTCCTGTAAACCTATAAAGAGAGCAAGCATTTGCCCCAGTTTGCCCACAACACTGCTAGCTTGTGACTGTTGTCTCAATCTAATTACTAATAGTGTCAACATATTATTCTCAAATGTATCTCAGTTTAGATGATAAATTATAGTATTCAGTTATGGCAAATGCTACTGATAGGTCAAATAACAAGAGGAATGAACATTGACAATTGGATTTAGAAACATGCAGGTTATTCTTGATAATGCTACTTTCAGTAGAGTATGAACCTATGATCTAAATGTTTGTGTTCCCCCAAAATTCATACATTGGAATTCTAATCCCCAAGGTGATAGTATTAGGAGATGTGCCTTTGGGGGGTGATTAGGTCACAACAGCAGAGCCTTCATGAATGGGATTAGTGACCTCATAAGAAAGAACTCCCTAACCTTCTACCAAGTGAGAACACAGCAAGAAGTCGGCAGTCTACAACCTGCAAGAGGGCCTTTGCCAGAACCTGACCATGCTGGCAACCTGATCTTGAACTTCAAGTTTCCAGAACTTTAAGAAATAAATATCTGCTTTTTATAAGCCACCCAGTCTGTTGATGTTATGTTATAGCAGCATGAACAGACAAGGACACATGGGGGCAAAAATCTAGAGTTTGTTTAAGAGAAATGAAGATTAGATCATTCATACCACTTCCCCCAAAGAGGAAAATTACAAAAGCAGGATAAAGAAAAACAAAATCTGTGTGAGAGCATAGGAGAATCAAACATGGTGATAAAGAATTATGGGCCAAGGTCTAGGACACTATGAAATGTGATCTGACATTTAATGTTATTTTTCCCCAAGAAGTGATTGCTGGTGGCAGAAGAGGAGGTTGAGTAGCTGAAAAGCTGAGCAGTGCTTATGACTACCTTATGTGTTAGAGAAACAAATATTGGAACCAAGACCCCACTAAGGGATCTCCATCTTTGAGTTAAAAACCAAAGGATTATGCCTTATGGGTGATAAGCTTTGATTTAACTCAGTACCTAAGATTGGCTTAAGATGTTTCCTGGGTGTTGGTGCTCACAGCCATCTACCAGAGAAAAACAAATTCTCATTGAAGGAAGATAAAGTTATACTGGCTTAAATTATTTCTATAATTTTCCATATACAACATACAAAACTTATTTAAATATATAACCAGACTGACAGATCAGCAAGGAAAAAATGGAAGCCAGAATGTTAAAAGAAAGTAACCACCGGGACTTCCCTGGTGGTCCAGTGGTTAAGACTCTGCGCTTCCAATGCAGGGGTTGCAGATTCGATCCCTGGTTGGGGAACTAAGATCCCACATGCCCTGTGGTCTGGCCAAAAAAAAAAAGAAAGTAACCACCAACGTAGAATTGTGTAACCAAAGAAAAATCTTCAAGAAGAAAGGTAAAATAAAGATATTTTCAGGAAAACAAAAACTGGAAGAAGTGGTCATCAGCAGACTTACAGTAAGTGAAATATGAAAGAGTATTTTTCAGGTAAAAAGAAAATGATCCCAAATCTAGCTTTGGAGTTATAGGAAGAAATAAAGAGCAATGAAAAATGCTGAATATGTGGACAAGGCTAAATGGATATTGGGTGGGAGAAATAACATTAATAATGCTTATGTGGTTAAAAAAATACAGGGGGAAAACTGAAAATAAGTCAGGAGGGTGATAAATCTTCAAGGGTTCTAGATCCTTGTATTTTCCATGAAGAAGGTAAAAATACTAAGTAATATTCAAGTTTGTAAGTCAAGGATTTGCACTTTAATCTCTGGAACCAGTAGTGAAAGTAAAGTTAAAGAATGTATACCTAACAAGGTAGCAGGCAGCAAGGGAATACAGATAATAAATAATACAAATCAATTGAAAGGAAGCCAAAGAAGGGGAAAAATCCCTGGAAACATTGAAGTAATCTATGACAAATCCTCTATGGAATTAGTTTTGGGTAGAGCAGAACTAATGGTTCAGAGACATATAAGACCAAAAAGTCTCTGGTAGGGCATCAAAAGTATTTTGTACAAGGGTCTGATGTCTAAGTACAAATCAGCTCAATTCCTAATTAAACTGAAGTACCCTATCTCTACCTTAACTTTATCCAGAGGCAAAGATATGTCTTCACTTAAAGAAAAAAAAAACTTTATCCAGAACCTCATATTATCACTACCTTTATTTACACAAGAACAATATAAACATTTTTAAAAACAAAAAAGAAAGGAATATTTGGGGAATAGCAATGACTTTTAAGATGAGACACCAAAGGCATGATCCATGAAATAAATAATTGATAAGCTGGGCTTCATTAAAATTAAAAATTTCTGCTCTGCAAAAGTCAATGCCAAGAGAATGAGAAAACAAGCCATAAACTGGAGAAAATATTTGCAGAAGACGTATCTGATAAAGGACTATTATCCAAAATACACGAAGAACAGTTAAAACTCAATAATAAAACAAACAACCTGATTTAAAACGAGCCAGAGACCTTAAGAGACACCTCACCAAAGATGATAAACAGACAAAAAATAAGCATAAGAAAAGATGCTCCATGTCATATATCATCAGGGAAATGCAAATTAAAATATAATGAGGTACAACACACCTATTAGAATGGCCAAAATCTAGAACACTGACAATGTCAAATGCTGGTGAGGATGTGGAGCAACAAGAACTCTCAAAAAACAAACAAAAAATCCCTCTCAATCATTGGTGGTAGGAATGCAAAACAAGGCAGTCACTTCAGAAGACACTGTGGCAATTTCTTACAAAACGTGCTCTTACCATATGATCCAGCAGTCATGCTCCTTGGTTGTGTTTGGGTTTCAAACTGAAAGGAGTTGAAAACTTACATTCACACAAAAATCTGTACTTAGATGTTTATAGCAGCTTTATTCACAATTGTCAAAATGTGGAAGCAACCAAGATGTCCTTCAGTGAGTGAATGGATAAATAAACTGTGGTACATCCAGATAATGGAATATTATTTAGTGCTAAAAAGAAATGAGCTATCAAGCCATGAAAAGACATGGTGAAAGATATATATATGAAATTAAAGTTATGGAGAGAGAAAAGAAAGAGTGAAAAAGAGAAGGATTAAAACAATATTAGAAAAATCATGATGAGTAATTTAAATAATTTTCTCAAAATTAAGAAATTGTGCCACAGATTCAAGAAGCGTGGTAAACCCAAAAGGAAAATTGCACAAGGGAAGAGGAGGTGGAAGCAAACCGAGGCATCATCAGAGTAAAACTATGAAAGACCATAAGCAAGGAGAGTATCTTGAAGTGTCCAGGGAGGATGGGGAAGATATATTACCTCCAGGAGACACAAAAAGTCTGACAGTTGATTTTTAATAAAAGCAAGGGGAAATAGAAGACTGGAACTAAATGCTCAAAGTGCTGAATGAACATGACTACTAACCTAGATTTCTATACCCAGAGATAATATTTTTATAAGTGAAAATGAAGTAAAAACATATTAAAAAAAAAAACTAGGTGAATGTTTTACCAACACAATTGCACTAACTGAAGGAAAAAGAATCTGATACATGAAAGGAAAATGCATTCAAAAGGAAGGACAGGGTACATAAAGGAATTAAGGGTAACGGAGAGTGTAAAAATGTGAGCAAATCTGAAAGAATGGGACTTTATGAAGCAACAATAATAAGAATGTCATATAAGGCTAAAATATATCAATATTTAGAAATTAAATATATGGCAATGATATTACAAAAAGTGGGAGAGGTTCCAAAGTCCTCCCATTGTTGGAAAAGGATAAAAAATACTAATATATGTTAGACTTCGAATCAAGGAAGCATGTTATTAGGGGTGGCCAATAAACAAATAGTAAAATAATATGTAATCAGAAACTAATAGAGGAGAAAAGTAAAATAAAAAGTTTGAAAGAAAAAAAAGAGGCAAATATATGAAACAATAGAAAACAAAATGGCAAATTTAGACCCAAATAAATTAGTAATTATTTTAAATCTACACATTCTAAATGTAAACAAACGAATCCGTAGAAGACTGTGTTAGTCTGCTCGGGTGCTGTAGCAAAGTACCACAGACTGGGTGGTTTAAACAACAGAAATTTATTCCTCACAGTTCTGGAGTCTAGGTGTCTAAGATCAAGGTGTTGGCAAGGTTGGTATCTTCTGAGATCTTTCTCCTTGGCTTGTAGATAGTCACCTCTTCCCTGTGTCTTCATATGGTCTTCTCTCTATACTTATCTTTGTCCAAATTTTCTCTTCTTACAAGGATACCAGACATATTGGATTAGGGCCCACCCCAATGACCTCATTTTAACTTAATTACCTCTTTTAAAGACTCTATCCCCAAATAGTCACATTCTGAGGTACTGGGGTAACATATAAATTTGAGGGTGAGGACGGGACGCAATTTAGCCCATAATGAAAGCAAAGATAAAACAATGACTAAATGCTCCTTACAAGAGCAGCACCTTAAAATAAGGACACAGAAAGATCAAAAATGATATACCATGCAAATGCTAACCACAAAAGAAAAAGAAAAAATGCTGTCTTAGCTATACTAACATCATACGAAGACTTCAAAGCAAGAAGCATTACTACAAACAAATTTAAATGTTTCATAATGATGAAGTCATCAGTCCACCAGAAAATTAAAACATAGTTCCAACTGTATTAAAATTTGAAAGCATTAACAGGAGAAATAGACAAAAAGGAAAATGAAAACACACTTGTCTCACTAAGAGAATAAGCAGACCAAAAAAGTCAGTAAGAATATAGATTTATACTGTAATCAAAATTTTGACCTAATTGACTATATTGAATCTTATGCCCAAAGACTACACACTACAAAATCTTAAAAATGGTACAGATGAACCAGTTTGCAAGGCAGAAATAGAGACACAGATGTAGAGAACAAACATATGGACACCAAGGGAGGAAGCGGGTGGTGGGATGAATTGGGAGATTGGAACTGACACTAATATGTATAAAATAGATAACTAATGAGAACCTGCTGTATAGCACAGGGAACTCCACTTCACTATACAGTAGAAACTAACACAACACTGTAAAACAACTATATTCCAATAAAAATAAATAAATAAAAGAAACTATAGAAGACAACTGACCACTTGCTAAGAAAAGAGCAAGTATCAATAAATTTCCAAGAATGAAATCAAATTTTCTGACCATGATGGAATTAAGCTCAAAACCAATACAACATATCTAGAAAGTAGCCAATAGTTTAGAATTTAAAATACACATCTAAATACCCACAAATGAAAAAATAAATCACAGATGGAAATACGGAAATTTTAAAGTTGAATCAAAAGAATTTTTTTTCTGTTCTGGTTTCTTTTCCTAGACTTGTCACATATCCACTGATTACTGTGTCCTCTTTGCCCGCATTAGGATCTTCATTTCTTTGATTGTATGTTCTTGTTACTGAGTTTCAGATTTTGCTTTCATAAATACAGCTACTTAATAAACATTTATTATGTAGATGTGTCAAGTGGTGTGCTAGAAGCTGGAGGAGCTATTGCAAATAAGACATAACCTATGCCTCAAGATGCTCCAATTCTAGTTGAAGTAAAAGCATATGAAAGATGGAGTAAAAGAATATGAAAGAAGAAAGAAAGGTGTATGTAATAAGCTGCTAGATGATATGGGAAATGAGCTCTAGGAAGACAGGGAAGGATTCAGGAGGTGATGCCTGACATGAGTCCTAAAGAACAAATTAGAACAGTAGAAGGATGGAGAACAGAACTTCTAGACAAATGAAATCATGTGTTTAAAGTCCAGGGGGTAAGGGCAGATCTAAGGTCTGGAGACGCATGTCTTATATGTAAAGTTTACTTTAAACATCTTACAAAAGCTTTCCTCCTCTCTTATATGCTTATTAAATGTTGAATTTTGATTTATTTTTGAGCTGTAGCTGGGAAGACCTCTGGTCCTTATAACTAGCTGGTTCGCTCCCTCAAGCCTGTGTTCTCTATGACATCTGTGTTTTTTGTGTGTGTGTGTGTGTGCATATGGTGAAGAAGGAAACAGATTTACATTTTCCTTTTATTGCAGAAAAAAGTCATTTTCCTTTTTGTGTCTAAACTGAAAATATTACATAATGGCATCTCCTATTTAAGTACAGTAAAAATACCCTTTCTTCACCCTCAATCCCCCCACTTTCAAGCTACTCAAGTTCAACTACTTAATGCTGAGTGTCACCTGAAGTGCACAAGAAGAATCCGGCTGTCTTATCTTCCTCTCTAGAGAAATGTCTTTATGAATTCACAGCTCTCTATATTCACTAATTCACTTTTACGTGGCAAACAGGAGACCACAAATATGAAGAAGACAGTCCTTTATATCCAAGAACTACATCCCATAGCCTTGCAATCTTCACATTGTCTTCTTTACTTCCAGGAGTAAAAACTGTGTTTAGAAAGTGCCCAGGCAATTTAGCTAATGCATAGAATCAGTGGTATTAGCATATTTGCAAGAAAGACTGCCAAGTTTTATAAAAACTAATAAAGAAGCAAAACCCATCATTTCTTGACGACTTTTACTGCCTTTGTTAAAAAGTCTAGAGTCTGAAAATGGAATTCTGTCAATGCTCTTATTAGAATAAGAATGTCTCTACCCATGTTGACAAGTGGGCAAAACACATTTATGTTCCATTTGTTACAAGCCTTTCCTGTAATTTAATTGATCTTTCAAATTTTGCCACATTAGCCTTGGGCTGCTAGTCAGAAAAATTACCCTGAGACTTAACGTTGCCCTGCCAAACGTAAGACCTTCCAGGTGACCTAATGATATAATAGAGATTGACAGTACTCTGGCCCACATGTAAAATAGTATGAATGAAAGGAAAATCTGCCTGGTTTCCTCTTATCATGTCTTACTGAGAATCCAGGGTCAGCCAGACATTTCATTACAGGGAACTTATTTGTCATTGCTTGTCATCCTGTGATGGAGTAATTCAGTCTGTAATCAAATAAGCCTGGAAGTCATTTTTATTTATGTATAAAATGGTAAAATATGGCTGTCCTAGGGGATAGGAGAAAGAAAAATCACAAACTTTAGCTGGTGGTCTTTAAGAAATCTATTCTTGCATGTACCCAATCTTTTATCTTCTTCTTATGTTTAGATAACTTTCAGTGTCTGGACTACCAGCAGATAATTCTTCTGCCTTCTTTCTAATCAACTGCCTCTCTCTTCAAATCAGCCCTGTTGGGTGAGTCTTTTTCTTTATTTCCCTCTGTAAGTGCCTCTAAGAAAATAAATGCAAAGCCAAAAATGAACACAACTTCTCAGAACTGTCCTTTGCTTTTTTAATCAGTTTTATCACTGAACTTTAGCTAAACTCTCAAAGAGAAATGAAATCTTCAACTTGAAAGTTAAAAATGCCGACATTTTTATTATTAAACTTCCTTTTGGAGAGCACTAGTAGCCTAAGACTACTTGAAAGAGAAAAAAAAAATGACATTTTGGCCAAAGATCATGCCATCAAAACAAACAAAGCAAGTCAAAAGTCAATAAAATGAGCCCAAGAACAATATTTCCTTGTCGAAAGAACAGTCGCTTCATTTCCTATAGTCTGTAAATGCAAAAAAAGTAAACATTTAACAATATTTACCAAGAAACAAAATAGGAAAATATTCCAGAAAAGCCCCAAGGTTTTCCCATACGATAGTTTCTATAACATTTTCAAACACTGACTTTTTCCCCAACATAAGTAATATGCTTTTTTTAAAAAAAAAAAAAAATCTATTTATTTGGCTGTGCTGGGTCTTAGTTGTGGCACGTGAGATCTTTAGTTGTGGCATGCGAACTCTTAGTTGTGGCATGTGGAATTTAGTTCCCTGACCAGGGATCGAACCCAGGCCCCCTGCCTTGGGAGCGTGGAGCCTTAGCCACTGGACCACCAGGGAAGTCCCAAGTAATATGCTTTTGAATGCTAATTCAATAAGATTTATTTTATTCTGTTACTAAGAATGCTTACGATCAGAAAATAGAATAATGCAGTGGTTCATTTGACTCTGCATAAGCATTTACTTCTGTTCTTAGAAAAAAGAAATGCCTTTCCTTGGATTACAGGAATAAGTATGAAAGGAAATTAAAGAAAAGATCAGCAACAGAGTGCTGCATAGGCAACATGCTAGTAAATTCTGGCATCTTCTAGAATCCAATCTCTTTCCTTTATACATAGCATATGTTCAAGTCAGACACCAGATAGAAACTTTGGAAGCTCAGAGATGTTTCCAAAAGAGAAATGATGCACAGAAAATCTGAGGTCTACAGCGGTGTAATCAGCCTGAAGAAGAAAGGCTGGCAAACTCTTCACAGGCTTCCTTTTATCATGGCTGCATGCTAAAAATGTGGACGATCAATACGCTAAATAGGAAAACGTGGTCTGTCCGTTGCCTGAGTTTGTCTGCCAGAACCTTGAAATTAGGTCATGGCCGCCAGGGAAAATTCCTTCTCCAATGGCAGGCAGCATGAACGTGTTAGCAGACTCAGACAAGAGAAAACACCTCCTGAAAAATACTCTAAGTGGTGGGAATGACACACACTATTCAAATTACATCAACTTGTGATTCCAAGATCTTTCAATATGGAACCAAGAAATGTAGCTCTGAACTTCACACCTCACTTTCCATCCTGCCCTTGGAAGAAAGCAAAATGGAACATATCTCCTCAGTCTTTCCAGCTGTTTCATCAACCTACTACTTAAATATTCAACATTCCAAGTATAGGATTTCTTTTAATGAGTGCCATTCCTGATACTTTTAAAGTATATTAATTTTAGAATTCTATTTTTATGCAAGGATTACATTCCTGAAAGATAAACACATGCATACATACATATATATTTTTTTTAAGGAACTGCTGGTATAGCCACAAGCATTTACAATGGCTGTATTTTACCATCTTCAAAATAATAGATTATATTTTTAGGTAGTAAAACTGAAATACTGTTAAAATGTTTTGCTAAAATTTCATAGACTTTAATGATTAAATTAAGCCTTTGTTCCTAAGTTAGTAATAATGGGAAACTTGAGGCTGATAAATATCTCCATTTTAAAAAAGGTAATCCATGCGTAGTCGTGGAAAGACCATCAGTAAAAAATTCAGGAATAAGAATTTAAGTTCTTTTATTATTAGTTTTTTAACTTTATTTAAAAATAATAATTAATAATAGTAATAGTAATAATAAAGTTACTTAATAACTTTTAAAATTTAGGTCTCAGTTTACTTATCTGTAAAATGATTAGTTAGGTACAGATTAATAAGCCTACTTCTATCTGTAAGACAGCATGATTATTTTATTTGAATTAAAACACCAACGGAAAAAAATCTGAAATACTCCTAATGTTTGGATGCACTATTAATTTTTAACAGTTAAATAATAATCATTTATATTATGTACAAGAAGGTGTAACAACAACAGCAATGACAGTTAAATATGGTCTTGCAAAATATGGAAAGTGGTCAGATCACGTTGGAATTAAGATTTCAATACCTTTTCTTTGGCCACGATAATTTATTGCACCTGTTTTCCTATGCACAGCAGTGGAGCCATATATCGGGGGGAGAAAGGCCCCTTTGGCTCAGTTAAGGGTCTTTGCAGCCATCAAAGATGAGAAAATATGTCGGTATTTACAGTAATTAAGACGTCAAATTGTAAATCTAAAAATTATCATAATGAATATGTCACAGCATAAAATTCTGATTGAGGCTCTTGGGTGACCATAGTTTCATAATTTGACATATTTTAGTTTGAGAAGCCCAAGATTTGCAGGACTACAAGGACAACCTAAACCTAATTATTCCAAATGCCAACCTACTGTGCAATTTTATTGGAGTAACAATGCAGCAGCTCTCAATACTCCAAAGAATCCATACATAGTCTGAAAAAGAACACTTTATAGTTTTTACTTATTGAACACCAGTGACTCAGAGAAGAGTGAGTGACCTGATCACATAGGAAATAACTGATCTACAGATTGAGGTCTGAAATCTGGGACCATCTTTCAGCCTGGAGAGAATTCCCAAACTTCCCTAAATGGATTTTTCATTTTATTATTCTTTGGATTTTTCCTCCAAGAAAATTGCTAAATGTCAACCATGATTGACATGGTTCTTTGATATTCTTCCAAACCCTCTTCATAAAATTAGAAGACAAAGAGTGGAAGCCTCTCATATTTCCACTGGGAGGTCGAAAGTTAGAGCTGTTATCTAGATTTCTAATATTTCCATATTATGTTTATTAGAAAACAACTACCATGACTCTCTCAGCCTCCTCTACTGTATGCAGTTTCTAATGAGGCCGTTTCCAAACTTCTCTTCATCCTGTTTTTCTTCCCTAAGCACACTTGCCCAAACTCTCATTCTAGATAAGCAGTTTCATATTGTTATGATTACAAAGGTTTAAAATACTTTGATGTACATTATCCCATTCCATTCTATTTCCTTCAAGATTCCTAATTTTTAAATTGTAACAGAGAAAGTTGTTATATCTTTCACTCTAAAAATTCAAAAGCATTTTGCAATAAATTACCTTCTACCCACTACACAGGCAGATTGCTATGACCTCTCTCTACACTGTTCCACCAAAATTCTTGAAAGAACAATGTATACGCACCATAGACTCACGCACACTTTCCTTACGATCACTTGTTCCTTACTCCTCTTTTGGTTCTCTTCAAACTCCACACCATTCTGTTGAATACTGTTCACTCCAGCCAAAAATAACCTCTTTAGAACCACATCCAAAAATATTTTTAGCAGTGCTCATTCTGCACCACTTCTCAGGAGCAATGAATAGTGTTGATTACTCTTACCCACCTCTTACCCTTAGCTTTTCAAACTATTCCCTTAATTGCCATATAACTATACTTTCATTGTTTTGCATTTATCTAATGGTTTAGATCATTCATTTTTACATTCAAGTTATGCCAGAAATTGTGTAAGCCCCTGCCCAAAAGGAATTCACAACCATGTGGTAAAAATACAATTCTCCCTCCATTTGCGACTCCTTAAAGTGTTGTGTGAAGTCTTCCTTGATCTCCTTTTTATTTTTAATTGCAATATTTGCTTTTTTTTAAACATCTTTATTGGAGTATAATTGCTTTACAATGGTGTGTTAGTTTCTGCTTTATAACAAAGCAGCTATACATATACATATATCCCCAGATCTCCTCTCTCTTGCATCTCCCTCCCACCCTCCCTACCCCATCCCTCTAAGTGGTCGGTCACAAAGCACCGAGCTGATCTCCCTGTGCTATGTGGCTGCTTCCCACTAGCTATCTATTTTATGTTTGGTAGTGTATATATGTCCATGCCACTCTCTCACTTTGTCCCAGCTTACCCTTCCCCCTCCCCATGTCTTCAAGTCCATTCTCTACATCTGCACCTTTATTCCTATCCTGCCCCTACGTTCTTCAGAACCATTTTTTTTTCGATTCCATACATATGTGTTAGCATATGGTATTTGTTTTTCTCTTTCTGACTTACTTCACTCTGTATAACAGACTCTAGGTCCATTCCCCTCACTACAAATAACTCAATTTCACTTCTTTTTACAGCTGAGTAATATTCCATTGTATATATGTGCCACAACTTCTTTATCCATTCATCTGTCGATGGACACTTAGGTTACTTCCATGTCCTGGCTATTGTAAATAGAGCTGCAATGAACATTGTGGTACATGACTCTTTTTGAATTATGGTTTTCTCAGGGTATATGCCCAGTAGTGGGATTGCTGGGTCATATGGTAGTTCTATTTGTAGTTTTTTAAGGAACCTCCATACTGTTCTCCATAGTGGCTGTATCAATTTACATTTCCACCAACAGTGCAAGAGGGTTCTCTTTTCTCCACACCCTCTCCAACATTTATTGTTTGTAGATTTTTTTTTAAATAAATTTATTATTTATTTATGGTTGCATTGGGTCTCCGTTGCTGCACACAGGCTTTCTCTAGTTGCGGCCAGCGGGGGCTACTCTTCGTTGTGGAGCGCCGGCTTCTCACTGCGGTGTCTTCTCTTGTTCTGGAGCACGGGCTCTAGGCACGGGCTTCAGTAGTTGTGGCTCACAGGCTGTAGAGCACGGGCTCAGTAGTTGTGGCACCCGGGCGTAGTTGCTCCGCGGCATGTGGGATCTTCCCAGACCAGGGCTCGAACCCGTGTCCCCTGCATTGGCAGGTGGATTCTTAACCACTGCGCCACCAGGGAAGCCCTGTAGATTTTTTGATGATGGCCATTCTGACTGGTGTGAGGTGATACCTAATTGCGGTTTTGATTTGCATGTCTCTAATGATTAGTGATGTTGAGCATCCTTTCATGTGTTTGTTGGCAATCTGTATGTCTTCTTTGGAGAAATGTCTATTTAGGTCTTCTGCCCATTTTTGGATTGGGTTGTTTGTTTTTCTGATATTGAGCTGCATGAGCTGTTTGTAAATTTTGGAGATTAATCCTTTGTCAGTTGCTTCGTTTGCAAATATCTTCTCCCATTCTGAGGGTTGTCTTTTCATCTTGTTTATGGTTTCCTTTGCTGTGCAAAAGCTTTTAAGTTCCATTAGGTCCCATTTGTTTATTTTTGTTTTTATTTCCATTTCTCCAGGAGGTGGGTCAAAAAGGATCTTGCTGTGATTTACGACTTGACCTCCTTTGATTCTCTGCAGTGTCTCTATTAGTAAGCTGAGTTACTATAATGGCTTTAACATGCTTTTTAACAGAGCTCTTTTCCCACAGGAATAATTACCACCTGGGTATCTTCACCAGCTTTCTTACTTGGACCTAAAATGTATCAGATCTGCGCATCTTCTTCAGTTTCCTATTCATGCCCTGGAGTGAGTGGCACTAAGATGTAACACAAGGAGAAAGGGACTATTAAGCAAAGATGCATCATTTCTTTGCTCAGCAGACCAACAACAGAGACATTCCTAAAACGTGGAACTCGTTTCCCTTGCATCTTCCTGGGAAGCAGCATGTTTATTCTCCTGCTCAAAGTAACAGTCATTTTGAATATTGAGCATCATTTCACACATACTAATGGCAAACCTAACCCATTTGATCCAGTCTATTCTTAGCCATTAGGTTGAACTGGAGTCATATGTGACATCAATAAACATCAGAGTAAATGGAAATTGATGTCAAAAGGACATCTAATCAGTAATAAGTCGTATGACCATGAAATTTAGTACTAAGCTATTATTAGCCAGTTAGCTATGTTCAAGTCTATAAAATCGGGATGAAGGAAATCACTAGCTATATAATACTCCCTTCTTATAGACAAGTGTCTTTGGTGGAACAAAAGGAACGTTGAATTGTTAGCAAAGAATCCAATTTTGATTGCTTACTGAGTTACTTTGGAAATAAAAAGGAGAACACGGCTTATTAAGCTTCTACTTTCTCATGTTACCAAATAAATTTTTTTTTTTTTTTTTTTTTGCTGTACACGGGCCTCTCACTGTTGTGGCCTCTCCCGTTGCGGAGCACAGGCTCCGGATGCACAGGCTCAGCGGCCATGGCTCACGGGCCCAGCCGCTCCGCGGCATGTGGGATCTTCCCGGACCGGGGCACGAACCCGTGTCCCCTGCATCGGCAGGCGGACTCTCAACCATTGCGCCACCAGGGAAGCCCAAGAAGTATATTATTAAGTGAAAAGATTACAAAGCAGTTTTAGAAATTTACACCATTTTTGTTAATAAAAGAAGAATTAAATGTCAAAATATCTACAAAATGTTAAAAATTATTATTTTCAAGGGATAAAATTAAGGCGAATTTTATCTTCTTTTTAAATCTTGATTGTATACATTTTCTATAATTAACATTTATTATTTCAGAACTAGAATAAAGTGCTTCGGCTTGGTTCATTTATTCTTTTTAGAATCTATTACTTATTTGAATATGTGACATATCCTCTCCCTGACCTGGCACACGACTACTACTAGCTTGTAGTTGTATAAGGCTTTACAATTTCCCAAGGTTTCTGATATATCTTTAGCTTACCTGCCCTTCAACAAAACTCCAGAACATAAGCAGGACAGGTCTTGTTCCCATTCTGCAAAGGAGTCTGTGATCACACTTTCATACCAATGTTTGATAATCTCTTCTTTTTCTACTACTGTATTCTCCAAGGTCCTTATCACTAAAAAGTCATTACTCATCACACCTAAATTAAGGAAGGCAGATCTCTACGTTGTTTCATCTACTCCTTGAGGAGTAGATGAAGGTGTCAGGAAAATGAGTCCAGATTTTATCCTATGATCCACCTTAACCACTTAACAAGAACTAGAGAGTTGAAATTTCCATGATAATTAACTTTTTCACTTATTCAATAAATACTTACTGAGCAATTATAGTGTATCAGGCACTACAGTTATAAGGGTGAGACATTTTCCCTGGCTTCATGGAATCTGCAGTTTAGAGGAAGATAAACAAACGAGGAAATATATGATAAATTTTTTTAAAAGTTAAAGTGGAAAAGAAAACATGCAATGAAAGAGAATAATAAGAAGGACTTCACTTAGATTGGAATGGTGAGTAAAGGACTTTCTGAAGCGTGCGTAAGACTTATCCAGGCAAAGAGTGGGAGGAAGGGTGTTTCAGTCAGAGGGAATAGAATGTGCAAATACCCTGAGACAAGAAAGAGCTTGAACCACCTGAGGAACTGTGAGAAGGGGCTGCTGGGGCAGAGGTAATAAGAGCAAGAGTGGCACAAGATGAAGTAGGGGAGATAAAATACTGCTCTTCCCTTTCCATTAAATGATCTTTTATTACATTCACAGGAATCAGCCCATGATTTCTCAGCCTTCACTATGATGAATCAGTCTTTATCATAAGCACTTTCTATCAATTCCCTATACTAACTGTAAGACATGAGTTACCTTCTTACATAAAAAAAGCCAACTTCACCTTGTTTATTATCCTCATTTTGTGCATTGCACAGAGAAAATTGAGTGTTATTGTGTGATGGAGGAGAGTACTTCTTAATTAGGAAATTATTGAATTATTATTACTTATCTTTAATTTTTACAAGTTCCTAGAACCTTATATCTATGATTTTATATATATATATATATATATATATATATATATATATAATTTTAAAAATTTGAACAGGAATGAGTACACTTCAAAGACCACAGTTACGCTGTGAAGATTTATTCCCTAAGGGCAGAAAGTACATGTAGTGTTAACACATCCATTTATTCTTTAGGAATCAATTTTAGTTAAGCCTCCTGAGGCTTGATAAGCCCATTTTAGGTACACTTTTGGAATGTTCTAATGCACTGTGTCAAATGGCCTCAACATATGAAAGACTCTCCACAATCTTTCAAAAATATCATTTTGACCACTTGGTTAAAGTTAGTTAAATTAATTCTAAAATTACTGAAACCTAGATTTCCTTATTGATGAAATTAACATATCTATTTAAAATTTTTTTTCTATTGGACACTGCCCATATCACATAAATGTTTTTAAGGGAATATTGTGGGTGTGGCCACATCAGTCTTCTCTATAATATCTCATTTAGCGGCCTCTCTTGATAATCTGTTTTTAGAAATGATCTCATTCCAGTTACTTTATATACACCTTGTCTGGGGCAATTAAGCTATTTTTGAAGTCAGTCCAAGGATGTTCACACAGGGCTGAGTCTTAGGGAAATCTCCAGGGCCAAGAGCGTGTGCAGCACTGGCTAAGCCTTCTGGAAGGCCATTGCACTCTGGGAAGAAAGTTTCATACTGTTTCTTAAAATTCTGATTAAGACCATTTCTGTGACTGTGAAAACTTACTTGTACACATTAGAAAGGTAGAACTATGTATCATAAAGGTGAACTTTTAATAAGCCTATACTTCTTAACACCCTACTTTTCCAATCTTAATTTAGGGAAGCCAAGCACTTCCAGAGACTTTGCTCATAGTAATCATGCCTTAAATTAGAACTCTCAATACAGTTTGTTTAACATCACTTTGCTATGTGAGTTTGGTATTTTAACTAACAAGACATTTTCTCATGAATCCTAGTGTGTTAGCTCTGTACACAAAACCCTCAGATCATTAGCCTAGCTGGTTCAGTTAATTAGAGAACACATTTCTAATGCAAATAAGGTCATTAAATCCCCCAGAAGCCAGTTACCTTTGTCCTAAAGGCACAGTCTACACTGAAATAATAGTGAGTTTTCTTACCATGTGTACCTTTAGCCTCAAGGTAAACCAGATGAGAAAATGAAGATGACAGAGCTCAAACCTATATGCACTAGAGTAAAAAAGCAATTCAGTCCTTTCTTCTAATAATGTATGGGAATACTATATTCATGTAGGAAAAAAAATAGGCAATTTTTGGTGTCACAGCCTCTTATAATTGGATAAATTAATCATCAATTGCTTCTGCTCCTATACATCTGTAAAAGTATATCTGTGGGGAAGGACACTACATTAGGGAAATGAGAAAGACACTACATTAGGGAAAGGGATATTCTGAGGTTGGAATAGAGGGAATTTAGAAATCATCTCTCCTCATTTTACAAAAGAAGACTGAGGGCTGGAAAGAAGGAGTGAGTGACTTATTTACTGTCACTAGGATTACAAGGAAAAAACCCTGAGTATCAGAGATTAATTTTATATGTCAACTTGGTTGAGCCACCTTACCCAGATATGTGGTCAAACATTCTTTTGAATGTTCCTGTAAGGGCGTATTTAGATGAGATCAGCATTTAAACTAGTGAACCTTGAGTAAAACATAAAATAGATTGCCCTCCATAGTGTGAATGGACCTCATCCAGTCAGTTGAAGGCTTGAGTAGAACAAAATAACTGAACTCCCCAAGGAAGAGCGAATTCTGCAAGAGTTGTGCCTTTGGACTTGAACTGCAACATCAGCCCATCCCTGGGTCTACAGCCTGCTGGGGCATCTTGCAGATTTTTGCCTTGTCATTCTCTATAATCATGAGCTAATTACTTAAAATGAATCAATCTTTCTCTCTCTCTTTCTCTTTCCCTCTCTCTTAGATATACCTATATCTGTATATCGATATCTATAGATAGATATCTTCTATTGGTTCTGCTTTTCTGGAGAACCCTGAGTAATAGGATGTCATAAATTACTTGTACCTACAAGTGAAAACATCATGTGTTTTCCTTTCTAAACATTTTTTTCTTTTTAATTCTTTGGATGGGATTTTCAAAAGCCACAAGAATAAGCCCTATACGAAGAGATGGAATTCCCCTTTAAATTAGTATATTAACTCATGAATTAACTCGTTCATCTTCTCTTACTATGAAGTGTTCAACTCGGTCTAAACAAACTGAATAATTGTAGAGCTGTTAATTTTCTAAGAACAGTAACAACGCCAAATTATCTTTTTATTACAAAGGGGATCAGTATTTTTAGCTACTATTGGTACCCAAATCACCTATATATATATGGCTATTCATCCCTCCTGCCTGTTCTTATGCTATTTTCATTCAACTTCTCTTACTTCGAAGCACATCTCAAGCCTCACCTTAACCATGACATTTTCCTATTGGCTACAGCTGAACTCTCCCTTCTTACACTTCTTTTCCACATTAGCACTTTATCCCCCCATTGTTTTCCATCTGAACCACTCAATGTAGTGTTTAACCTTACAGGTTTATTCTTTAAGATGAAAGAGAGGCATTAAGGCTTAGAGAGTATGCCTGAACGACTTAATCCTCTAGGAATTAATCATACAAGTGGTGTCACTGTTGGACTATGAGAACAGTAGGAAGCATAATCATAGAAACTCAAACCTAGATTTCTCTCGTAGCAAACTCAGATAATTATAGTGTAAGGCATGAGGAATCCCGAGATTTTCGGGGGAACTGGTATGTCCCCCATCCCAACAACTGGAGCATAGTGCCTTAGCATGTGAGGGCACACGAAGTTAAAATCATTTCCCAGGCCCACCCTGAAACAGGGTCTTAAATCTTGTACAAAGAGGGAAGGACAAAAAAGCTGAAACATTAAAAGGCCTTGCCTTCTGAAGTAGTAGGGTGAGTATGACAGTTTGGTGTCAGCTGCCCAAAGGTGGGTAAAAGTGGAGAAGAGTTTTTAAGGGACTTCATTAAGTCCTTGCCACAGCAGGCTGACGGGGCAATTCTTCTTACTGCTGGGCAAACGATTTGCATCATGGAATAGATATGAGGAGAGGCAACGGTCTCTTGAGGATTCAGCAGAAAACCAATGAGAGCCTTTGACAAGATGTGGGTGGTAGGAGGCCACTGGTGAGGTGTCAGAAAGGAGAAGCAATAACGTGGTCTCCAGCTAGAGGGAGCATGGAGCTTCATCTATTAAGGTAGCAGCAGCATTACTGCAGAATCAGTAGCAGCCAGTAGGGATCTGGGGTGATTGACGGAATTGTAAGAACCCAAATTGAGGAAAACATGCTATAAACTCAGACAAAAGTAGGAGTGGGAGAGTGTCGGTAAATGTTAAGGACGGGTCCCATACAACATGCAAAGAGCCCTTGGGGAGGTGAGGCAGTCCAAGGAGTCCAGGGCTATGCATTTTCCTCATCTCTAGTCGTTTTGTTCTTGAAAAGAGTCTTTCTTTGAGAGACAGAACTCTTTTAAAGCCTAGCACTACTTTCCAGCTTTGCGATTCCAGATGTTTCTAGGGTAGTATTAGATAAGAAGCAGCAAAACCTTCATTTACCCACGGCTTTCTTTTCTTAATTTTAGGAAAAAACAGCTTTCTGTCTTTGCTGCTCTCTGTCTCTCCTTGAGAAAATGAGGCACGATTACTGAAGTGCTTCTGAAAGAACTTGATTGTCTTGCATTTGGAAATCCTTTGGGTGGAATTCAGTAAGAGGTATGCAGGAGAAAGCTCACTTCAAAATGTGCCTTGTTTGTATTGATTCTCACTTGGTATGAGTTATGCTATTACCCACAGCTGTTCGTTCCACATTATCTAAATGCCACATCAACATGGAATGCATAGCAACTTGCGTAGCAACTTGCTTTCTGGTTTTGCTCTTTAAGGATAATCTGTTCTGAAGTGACAAGTACCTCTGACAGAAGTTCTGGCTCTTCATCAGCCTGTGATTGTGGGTCTCAATATTGTGGCAGGAGTGAAGGCATCATGCAACTCCACCTCAAACAGAGAAACGTGATTCTTCTGCAACGCATCAAGATGTTAAGTTTTGTCTGGAGACATCTCAAATCTCCAATTAACTCCCTGTTTCTCCTCCCCAAAACACACACTTGAGGTTATGAAATATTCCATAAAACTTAGATATAGAGAATGCAACACTTGAAAAATAAATGCTAAGGCTCATTAAGTTTCTGGAGGAAAAGTAAGATGAAGAAAAGTTCCAAAAAAATTGTACAGAGCGTAAAACACTTGATTTAGTATAACTAGCAAAATATTTCTCAAGTTTAAGACCTTAAATTATATTGAGTATAAATGTATAGATCTTTTTATATTCATTGAGACTGTGTCTTCCAGCCCACAGCCAGGGAAGAAGTAAACTTCTCAGTCAGAGAGCCTGCAGTGAACTGAATTCTATCAAAAACCACTGGGAGAATTTGTAAGCAGATCCTGCACCAGCAGAACCTTGAGATGACTGTGGTCCTAGCCTATACCTTGGAGCTTTGTAAGAGACCTTGACCTTGAGCTGAAGGACCCAACTAAATTATGCTTAGATTCCTGACCCACAGAAACTGTAAGATAATAAGTGTTGTTTTAAGCCTCTAAGTCTTGGGGTAACTTGTTACACAGCAACAGGTAATTTATACACACTCCCTAAAATGTTCCTAGTGGATATTAATCTCCTTCATCGCTGAATGATGCCATCGTTTTGGAACTTCATCACAAATTATTTCGCATTGTATACTTAGTGTTAATTGGCCACTTTCAAATGGTGTTCTGCAGAGCCCTAAAGGGCGTTTGTATATAAGGGTGTGTAAAAAAAATATCTATCTATCTATCTATCTATCTATCTATCTATCTATATCTATCTATCTATATACTCAATCAGGTAAAATAAAACTAGATAGTCTATAAATCAGGCAACAATATTACCACTTTACAGCTTGGGAATGTGATTAGCATGACAATAAATTTAGGGAACAAAATTGATTCTATGCCTGAATGACTGTTTAAGCCATAAACTAACAGAATCTCAGAATTGGAAAAGATCATAAAGGTTATCATTACTTAAAATACACACCTGATGCCTTAACCTCCCTATAAGCTCTTTATCACATTGCTAGTCTGTTCTTTTTTTTTTTTTTTTTTTGCGGTACGCAGGCCTCTCACTGTTGTGGCCTCTCTCGTTGCGGAGCACAGGCTCCGGACGCACAGGCCCAGCGGCCATGGCTTACGGGCCAGTCGATCCGCGGCATGTGGGATCTTCCCGGACCAGGGCACGAACCCGCGTCCCCTGCATCGGCAGGCGGACTCTCAACCCCCGTGCCACCAGGGAAGCCCCTGCTAGTCTGTTCTTGAAAAAGTGTGATACAAAACTGGAGGCTTAAAAAATAAGTGCACAACTTGGACTGAGGATATCATCCCTGGAAATCCACAATTTTAGTACATACATCCTCAATAAGAATTAGATAAGCTTAATGTAATTGGTAAAACCACTGCCTTTGGAAGTAAAACATTCTATAACTTTAAGAAGGTGCACCACATTTAGTACATTCATTCATTCATTTATACTTTCATTAGTTCTTCTCCACTGCTTACACAACTTTTCAAAAATGTTGTCTACATTCACCTACTCTTCTTCACTTTCTCACCCTTCCATACACTACTCAATACTCTGCACTCTGTCTGCCAGTTATACCACTCCACTGAAATTGCTCTTGCTAAGGTTAACTATGTTTTATATGACAGTATTTCTTCCTGAGACTCTCTAATGTATGTTCAACAGTCAGAATGCCAAATCATCAAGATGCTGTACTTCATTGGATATTGAAGGAAAGGGGAAATGAAGGCCAAAGATGATTCCCAAATCAGTTTTAATAACCAGGTTACTGCATCTTCAACCTGCATCCCAAGGAAATTTCTAGAATGCTTACTCAGATTTTTCCCTCTCCTTCATCTCTCTTAGATCTTGTTGTGATCATTTCAGTACTCTTTAGAAAGAGAACCAAAAAAGGGAGAATGTCACTGAGGAGAGAGGAAAACAGAAGCATGAGGAAAGAGTGAGAGTGGAAATAAAAGAAGGAGTTTTTGACTGGGAGTTGAAAGTGAGGAATGACAAGAGAAAGGTCTGCGCACAGCTGCGGTATTTAAGAGACCATATTTAGCAGTTGGAACAATGAAAGGGATGTTAAGAGATGTGTGTTATCAGTTGGACCTTCTATAATGTTCTGAAAGAAGCACCAAAGAAGATCAAAAGATAAGAATTACAAATTTCTTTCATCAGGTACACTATATATTCTTTCATATCACCTAAGCTGAAACTTGTAGGATCCCAAGACTGATTCAAGTAACATATTATCAGTATCCTTACAACAGGGTAAGTGTTACTCTTTCCTTAGTCCTGTGCTTTGAGATGTCCCTACTCTTGCTTCTTCTGGCCACATCCAACCTCATAGGGCAAGAAGGCTGTAGGGCTAAGATAATGGGCCACACAAAGCCACAATTCCCAAGCTCCAAGTACACTGAACCCTGTAACACCTGTCCACAAATATCTTTACTACATTATATACGAATGCTGTTACTGGAACATTACACACTTTGTGAAGGATGGAATATAAATGATAAAAAAAAAAAGGAAGGAGAGAATCTAGATAGCTAGCCCAATCTAGGAAATGCTATGCATTACATTAGTCTTGGATATTCACAGCACACATTAGCATATAAAAGACTCTCAGAAGTACTGAAACAAAGAAATGTGTTTAACTTTGTTTATCCATAGTTCTCAAAGTTATTTACCATTAGGGCCCTTTTTCATGTACCAGCCAAAATACAGTTCTGAAAAACTGAGACTATTAAAAGATTTTTAAAGGTGAGTGACAACTCTCTAATTCATAAAATATTCATAAAGTGGAATAGCTCATAAAAATAGAATGGATAATTATGCCTAATGTTAATTCTGTGGGAAACAGCTGTACCCTTTGGGACAATTAAAAAATATGTAACTTTAGATCTGTGTATGAGAAAAGCAAAGAATGAATCTACTTGGGACATTTATTTGGAAATCTTTAATAGTGTTAAGATTTCAGTGTTTGGTGATTAATTTAATTTTCATATATGATCCAGAATTATTCAGTGACTGAAGAGTGAGGTGGGTATTTAAATAGGATCATTTTACATTTAAAAATGCAATGTGACTTAGGAAGTAATTAGGTGAATTTTATACATCACAAAAGTTAATCTTGAACTTGCTTCCAAGGCGAGATTTTTTCTAAAAGCCTTTGCAAAATATCAACGCCATTAGTATTAGCATATTTTCTCAAAGTATCAATTTTTAAAAGCAATATGTACATTGCTCATTTGAAAATCAACCCAAGAGACTTCCCTGGTGGCGCAGTGGTTAAGACTCCGTGCTCCTAATGCACGGGGCCCGGGTTCAATCCTTGGTCAGGGAACTAGATCCCACATGCATGCCACAACTAAGGAGCCCACATGCTGCAACTAAGGAGACAGCAAG
This sequence comes from Lagenorhynchus albirostris, assembly GCF_949774975.1. Taxonomy (NCBI): domain Eukaryota; kingdom Metazoa; phylum Chordata; class Mammalia; order Artiodactyla; family Delphinidae; genus Lagenorhynchus; species Lagenorhynchus albirostris. The sequence continues at coordinate 26,568,983 of NC_083102.1, forward strand.
CTGCAACTAAGGAGACAGCGAGCTGCAACAAAGGAACATGCCTGCCACAACTAAGACCCAGTGCAACCTAAATAAATAAATATTAAAAAGAAAGAAAGAAAATTAACCCAGGAGATTTCTAAATCAAAAGAAGAGAATTAAAAAAAAAAAAGAAGAAGAGAATAAACGTAGACTAACCTATTCTTCTCAACCTATACCCACGGAAAACTCACAGAATATAAGAAAATGAAGAAAAAATACTACAGATAAGGTTCACATGTCATTTGCTACTACCCCCAAAACTCATGCAAAAAAGCATATCTAGCTAAGAAGGTAAACCCAAAATCTGAAAACCAACATGTGCAACTTAGACTTTAAGAAAGTTCAAAATATGAACCCCTAGCTATCCATTAAAGTACAATGCTGGGATGGAGAGCCATGAACCAGCATAAGTGTAGCAAGAAATGTCACTGAAGAGCCCAGTGTGATAGCACAGAACATCATGGAAGGTGAGACTGAAGCAAAACTCATGTCCACATGTTATTCCTATTTTCTATAACCCAGTCCCCAGATGAAGGGCCTGCTGAGTAAGAAGCACAGTGAAGAAGTGACAGGAGATATGGTGACTATAAAGAGGTTTGGTGTAAGCTACAACTCTTGAATGCCAAAAACTGAAGAAAAATTATCTACCCCACAAAAGAAATAACTGTTCTCATGTGTGTGTTCTGAGAAGAAGCTATGCAAGGTCCCAGATGACTCTTCTCTTTCCCACCCACAAACCACGCACTTTAGCAGCCAGCAGGCACTAGAAATGAGAAATATTTTTATTATAATAAAACTAAGTCTAACTCTACTTCAAAGCTGGTATCATGCTTAATGGTCAAACACTTGAAACAAACCTACTAAAAAACAAAACTGAAACCATGACCATTATCTCCACTGTTATTTAGTGTTTTCTTGGAAGTAATAGCACAATTAGATAAGATAAAGGATTTAGAGATATAGAAATCGAAAAGAAGAAAGTAAAATTGTCCTCCTGGAAAACTCAAAGGAGTCAACTGAAAAGCTATTAGAAATGAGAGAATTCAGTGGGGTGGCTAGGTTAAAAATTAATATGCAAAAATCAATACCTTTCATATGTGGAAACAACAAAAAATTAGAACTATATTAGAAGAAAAGATGCCATTACAATAGCATCAAAAAAGATGAATTACCTAGGACTAAACATAATAAAAATGTATAAGACCAATATGAATAAAACTTTAAAATGCTACAGAAGAACACAAAAAGAAGATCTGAACAAATGGAAAGACACATCATGTTATTGGAAAACACTCAAGATCACAAAGATGCCAGTTTCTCCAAAGTAAACCAAAAGTGTAGTATAATCCCACTAATAATGTGAATAAGATTTTTAAACTGTGTATAAGTTAATCCTAATGTTAATGTGAGCAATAAAACTAGAAAGAGGATCCAAGAAAACTCTGAGACTACAGAATGCTGTGGGGGACTAGTCTCATCAGAAATCAAAGCATGGGGCTCCCCTGGTGGCGCAGTGGTTGAGAGTCTGCCTGCCGATGCAGGGAACACGGGTTCGTGCCCCGGTCCGGGAAGATCCCACATGCCGCGGAGCGGCTGGGCCCGTGAGCCATGGCCGCTGAGCCCGCACGTCCGGAGCCTGTGCTCCGCAACGGGAGAGGCCACAACAGTGAGAGGCCCGCATACCACAAAAAAAAAAAAGAAATCAAAGCATGATAAATTTACCCAAAACAATGTGATACTGACACATAAATATACAGAGAGAAATGAAGTTGAAAAAATAGCTATGAGAATGAAAAGACAAAACACAGACTGGGAGAAAATATTTGCAAAGCATATATCTGATAAAGGACTAGTATACAGAACATATAAAGCAGGACTCAGAAACAACCAACCCAACAACGACAAAAAAAAGAGTTGGAGGATTTGAATAGACATTTCATCAAATAAGATAGATAGATGGCAAATAAGTACATAAAAAGATGCACAACATTATTAGTCATTAGGAAAATGCAAATAAAACCACAATGAGATAGTGCTACACCTCTACAAGCATGGCTAAAATTAAAGTCTGACCATTTCAAGTTGTAACAAGGATGTGAAGAAACTAGAGGTTCATACACTGCTGGTAGAAACGTTAACTAGTATAACCACTTTAGAAAATAGTTTGGCAAATTTTTTAAAATTTAAAGCTACACCTCCCATATGATTCGTCCATTCAACTCCTAGATATTTAACCAAGAGAAATGAAAGTGTATGTCCATACAAGCACATGCATATAAATGTTCATGACAACTTTATTGGAGACAGCGCAAAATTCCACCAACAGGTGAATGAATAAACAGAGTGTGATGTGGCCTAACAATGGAACACAACTCAGAAATAAAAAGAAATGAACTTTCAACAAAATACCTGACCAGTATTCTTACACACTATAAAGGTCATGATTTTTTTATAGCTAAGAATTGTAAGGTTATCAGGGGATACTAAGGAGACATTAAGACTAAATGCAGTGTGGTTATCTGATGGATTCTGGTACACACACAGAAACGGTCAATTCCAAATTAAGCTTATAGTTTAGTCATTAGTGGTATAAGAATGTTAATGTCTTAGTTTTGACTAACGTACCACAGTTATATAAGATGTTAACATCCAGGGAAGCTTTTTGAATAAAGGGTGTACAGGGGCTTGTGCTTTCTTTGCAACTTCTCTATGAATCTAAAATTATTACAAAATATTGTAAAAATGTTTTCTTAAAGGAATGAACTATAGACACACATTACATCGTGGATAAATATCAAAATTATTATGCAGAGTAAAAGAAGCCAAGCAGAAGAAACTAGTCCACATTGTATAACTGCACTTATATAATATTCAAGGAGTTGCAAATTACTGTACAGTGACAAAAAGGAGATCAATGGCTGCCTGGGGGTGGGGGAGGGGAGCAGGAAGTGGCAGAAGGGAGGAATTGCAGAAGAATAAGAAGAAACTTATAAGAAGATGGATATATTCATTATCTTGATTGTGATGATGGTTTTATGAGTGTGTGTATGCTGAGTCTTAAGAAATCTCACATTTTAAATATGTGCATTTTATTATGTCAATTATACTTTCATAAAGCTGTTGTAAAAGTCATTTATTTAAATATTTGTTTTAGTTTAAAGGAAATTGTAGACAACATAATGAGACTTAAACAGTCAGAGCTAAGGAAACAAATTTAAAATAGTAAGTGTTATAGGAAAGAAACCCATGTTAGAAATAACAAAAGTAAATGAATAAAACTAAAAATTGCTGGGCTGGAAATAAAAGCCATCTTAATACACTGAATAGAACATTTACATAGAAAAAATAGAAGCTTCTGTGTGTGATTCCTTTTTTTTCAGCTTTATTGGAGTGTAATTGACAAGTAGGAATTGTACATATAGAAGATATACAACTTGGTGTTTTGATATATGTACACACTGTGAAATGATCACCACAATCAAACTAATTAACATATCCATCAACTCATACAGCTACCATTTTCTTTCTTTTTTTATGGTGAAAACATTTAAGATCTACCCTCTTAGCAAGTTTCAAGTACACAACACAGTATTGTTGACTATAATCATCATGCTGTATATTAGGTCTCCAGAACTTATTTGTCCTGATAACTGAAAATTTGTACCCTTTCACCAACACCTCCCCACTTCCCCCTCCCCTCATCTGTTACTCAGTTTACTGGTTCTTGCAAGCCGAAACTAAATTCCACTACTTCTGCATTGACAAAGCTCATACCAAGAGATTAACATCAGATTAAAAGCCATATTAAAGGCCTTTAATGCAAGAGATTGCCGCCGCATCAGGGAAAAAAAGAAAACAAAAACCAGGGACAAGGATACTTGTGAAAGAACGCTCATCAGAAGACTACGTTCAGGGAAGGAATTGAGATGATACTTCAACTAAATATTTCACAGGGAGGTGTGGAGCAATTTATCAAATGTCAAATACCAAGATATATTTTTTAACTCTTGTGCACTTAGGAAACTAACTTTGGTGATATCAACTTGTTTCATCACCACTTTATCTGAAATTGATTTTCAAGACCTTAATTTCAGTCTTCAGATCTTAATCGGGCACAACGTTCAGGAGAACAGTTGTGCAGAACATCAAAGGCCCTTAGAATAATTTATGGTTCCAATCTTTCCAAAACGGTTTTCCCTACCAACAGAAAATATACTGAAGACAGAAAAATGCACTGAGCATAAACACACTCTTAGAAAGGTTGGGATTTTTCTAGGAGATCTGTGGAACCTCAATTATTGAAATGGTAGAATACTTTTCTACCATACTTCAAGAACACTTTAAGAAATCACAGTGGAGCCAGCATGGACTTTCCTCCCAAAATTTGGTTTAATGACATCACTTATGCCCCAGGAGGGCATGAAAAGGTTTCTGATTCACATCATGAAGCTGTGTTGGGATACCAGTGCAATAACCAAAGGAAACATAAAAAGATTTGGGAGACAGCAGGGAGGGAGGGGCAACTGTCTTGGAGTTTTATGGTTGGAGGGGAGACTGGGCTAGGGGTTTGGGAGGTTTGAATTTCCTTTTGGTGTCAAAGGAGGGACCACCAGGCTTTCTTATCAACTTGCCCAGTTGTGGGGGCAGAAGGGGAATGGGGAGTGGTGGGGCTTAAAAGCCGTCAGCAGTCCAACATCCAAAACGGAGCCAGATTCTTTACTGCACATACAAAAAAAATAGACAAAAGCAGCAACATGATGCCTTTTCCCAGCTGCCTAAGAGGTCTCATTCGCTGGATAGATCACAGATATGTCAGACCAAGTTATTCTGTTCCTTTTCCTTAGACGGGCTTCTCCTTCTCTACTCACAGTGTGATTTAATGGTCTGCCCATTGCCTAAACCAGTAACCGGAGAGAAGACTCACTCCTGACGTTTGTGGGGCCCGGGATAAAATTACAAAAGGAAGCTCCAGGCCTGAGGCTCACTCCTCACTCTTCCCACTCCCTTCCCCCTAATTATAACGGGCCTTGTGCACACGTGCCTCAACGCCTCACCCCTCACGTTCTGTCTCTGTTCACCCACCCTCACAACAGCAGACCCTTGTCCATGTCTCAGACTTGAGGGTATACAGTGGTCTGCTACGCCCTTGTGAGAATGGATCCTGGCAAAAGCCTGCTCAGGCAGTAGCACTGGAGTAGTTTGGGCAAGGAATCTGTGGTCCCAGGTACTCGGCGTAGTGGAGAAGGGTGAGCTCCATATGAATATGCCTTTAGCTCTGCAGATTCCACCTCGGGGGTTGGGACGACAGATGAGGGTCAGAGCAGGGCTTTCTAAAGCTCAAGGTTAGAGCAGGAATCCCCACTGTTTGGGTCTAAGGGGGGTACCCTCTTAGGGCATCTTTGGCTCTACGTTTTCTAACTCTCACCATATCAGACTGAATACTCTGCCCTCTAAAACCTACCGCAAAAAACATTTCCCGGGTTTGACGCATCGTCTCCATGTGCCCTTGTGCAACTTCACTTCAGGATCCCTTTATCTCTCGTTATTAATAGATCGACATCCTTCTAATTGGTCTCCAATGCAGTGGCCTTCCTGAAATGTAAATCTGATTACGTTTCCCTGCTTAGCACCTGCAGTGAGGCATTGTCATCTATAGGATAAAGTCCACACAATGTTGTTTTGTGGTATGGCTTTCACCAACCTACACCCTTGCTTCTCAAATCTACCTGCTGACTTGAACAATACTGAACAACCCCCAGTTACCCTAACATATTCTATTGATTCCTGCCTTTTTGCTTTATCTCTCATGTGGATACCCATGCCTAAAACTGCTCCAATACTTCCCCTACACCTGCTTCCATCAGCCAAAAGGCCACTGTTCCTTCTAAACACATGGTATGGCCCCCCTTCCCTGACAAGCCTTCCTTGCTTCCCAGAGTCAGCAACTACTTCTTCACTGCTACTTCAGGAGGCAACATATGATGGTGTTTGAAGTCAGTCAGGACTTGACTTCAATCAGATATTCACCATTGTGTAATTTGGGGTAAGAAAATGAAATTTTCTTACCATCTCTTAAATAGGAAAAATGTATCTACTTCTTAGGATTTCTGTGACCATTAAATGATATGGTATATTAAAGCACCTAGCACAGAGCATGGCACATAGTGGGTCCCCAGGAAATAGTAACTATTGTATTAATTGATTGAATAATTTCAATAAACTGAGTCTGATTGCAAGTACTGTACACACATACACACACACACACGGGTCTCTATTGATGCATTCTATCTTAATCCTTTATTTTCTGCAATTCATAGTACCTGCACAGTGAGTTCTCTTCATATAAGTGTTCATTAAGTATTTGTGGCATGAAATGCTCTCCTGTAACTGGAAAGATGATTCAAATGATTGGCATGTGGTCCACAATCCTTTTCTTACATTGTTTTCACTTTGCTCTTTGTTCATTCACATTGCTGCCTTCAAGGCCTTTTTCTATATAAGGTCTTGTCTCTTCAGCACTGATGTGTTTGGATAAAGATGAAAGCATAAATGTAGATTTTTATTATATATGCTTTAAAGCACTCTCTTCAGAATTTCTCATGGATAACTTTCTAAAGAATGTGATGATTTTTTAGACCCACGCTGAAAGCCACCCCTTTTTCTCAAAGGATTGACTTAGTCTTAAAATTTTTTTAAAGAACCATTTTTTATACAAATTACTTTAGAGTGAGCGAGACTATGGTTTCCAAGAACCTAAAAACGATATTTAAGTCCTGAAAGAGAACCACAATCCATCAATTGCCCCCCAAAATCAGTACTTACTGTGTGCAAAAACAAGTACTTATTTTTCCCTGTTAGGAAATAGGTCTCAGAACTCAATATACATGAAACGATCAGAGAACGACTAAGTAATAGTCTGTGAGTTTCTGTCTTTACTTGCAAACCAGTTTTAAAGGAGGAAGAAATCGAGATGAACTTGAGTAGTTGGGGAAGTTGCATCAAAGACAACAAACTGACGTGATATTTGAACTGGCCTCGAACACAGTCATGATGCTTGTATAGCAGAAGGGGAAAAGAGGCTATTTCCAGACTGTCGGCAGTGTGAATCAGTACACTGAGAGAAAGCTGAGGAAGGGAGTAGGGTGGTTTGACTTGGATAGGTGAGCATTCATGAGTGTGAGCATGGTGGCCTGGGGCTGGGAGTAAATTGAGTTGACAGATAGGGTGGAAACAAGAAGAGACAAGCTTGAAAATCAGACAAAGGAATATGAGGCCATGGATTAAGTAACAGAATGGATCCTGGCAGAGTTACTAAATGCTTAAGCACAGCAGGCTGAAGAGATGCCTTCAAAAGATCCCCCTCACCCTTGTCCAATGGATTGAAGGTAGGGGAGGCTTAATTCAGGCTGTTGGAAGCATGGGCTAAATCTGAAAGACACTTCCAAGGACTGCAGAGGAGAGAGAAGTAGCAAAGAGGAATTCGAGTCTTCTAGCCTGTGAAAAAGATGTTTCTATTGACAAAGTGAATAATCATTAAGATGAAGCGTCAGAGTTGGGTTTTTTGGTTGCTGTTGATGTTGTCTGTTTTGGAAAGGGGAATGTAAAAATTCCATTTTAGACAAATGAACATTGGAATAATTATAGAATAATGAGTAGAGAAGCCCAGAAGACAGTAGTAAGAAATACAGTTGAGGGTTGACATACTATGTCATATCTGGAGATTCACATTTAGGAACTTTGAGTGGATGGGTGAGAAGCTATAACTAACTCCATATAAGTGAATGAGAGATAAGACAGCTGCTGTTTATTTTGAAATAAAACAATTAAAACATCAACTTCTGTAAACTAACCCCGTGGTTGGTTCCTGTCCTCAAACTACCATTAGTAGGTAGTCCTGTGCAAAGAAATATACTTTAAAAGTGACAAGTGTTTAAAGCAGACACATGAGTGTCCAGGGTTGGGTGGGAATGCATTTCCTAATTTTTTATCTCTTTAGAAATATAACCCACACAACTCATGGAAATGCAGTTAGTAAGAAAACACTTAAGAAGATCCCACTGTACAATGGAGTTAAAATCAAGTTTAATGACTCTAGAAAAGGGCTTGACTTAGCAACACCCAAGCAACATCTAATCCATCTCTAATTCTTCACCTTAAATATATCCTACCACTTTACCAGCCTAAAGCATTCTTAAAATAAAGGCTCATTTCCAAATGCTTTTTCGTATCTCAAAAGCTGAAGGCAAAAATCAGAAAATCCTGAAAAAGTGCCTTTGATGCCGTTAATGAAATGCAAAACAGATGCATTTGTGTATTACTAACTACCACGAGTCTTCAAAGAATATGACTTTCGTTCTTCTAATCAAACAGGCTTAAAGCATGCCTTTTGGATTCATTCTAATGTCTATGGACTTTAATGTTTGAGACAGAAAAAAATCTCTGTGGCATAAAGGCAGTTTATCCTTTTAAACTTTTTACTAATTGAGAAGAGCTTAGTTTTGAAAAGGTGGTTCATTATTCAGGTTGGGCCAATTTTTTAGAATAAGAATAAATGCCAACCATTTATTTTATTAAGTGTAAGCCCTCCAACTTCAGATCCCATCGTCATTCTACAATATCCCATCTGTCTCTGAATATCTGCTTCATTCCTCTCTCCCAATTTCCACCCTTCAACGCTTAGCAAGAACCTTTTCATGAAGCTTTTCCTAAATACCTATATACTTGCGTGGCCATTAGCTCTCCTTTCTTTAAACTTGTAAAACTTGCCATTTAATTTTATTGTATAATCATTTAATATGTCATATATGTGTATACACACTATATATACACACATATACACTTATGTGTATGTACATACACACATACATAGAGGAGATATATATACATGTAGTATGTGTACATATATATACATCATACGTATCATACATAGTAAGTAGTATATATAGTATGTATATAGTGTGTATATATGACTTTTAGATATATGACATATATACTCATATATATGATACTTATAGTGTCTTTTATATATATGTACATGACATTATATATACGATATATATACCACATATACAGTGTCATATACATACATTTATATAGAGAGAAAGTTACCATTTGTTAAGGGGTTACTATGTGCCAGGCACTAACACATACATAATGTTATTCAATCATCTCCATAATCCTGTAAAGTGATTATTATTATTTCTATTTACATTAGAGGCAACAGGGATTTAAAGAAGCTAAGGAAGTTATATTCAATTTCACAACTGGTACTGAGTAGTGAAGTTGAAATTAGAAATTCAGACATAGGGACTTCCCTGGTGGCACAGTGGTTGAGAATCCTCCTGCCAATGTAGGGGACACGGGTTCGAGCCCTCGGGGAAGATCCCACATGCCGCAGAGCAACTAAGCCCGTGTGCCACAACTACTGAGCCTGTGCTCTAGAGCCCACAAGCCACAACTACTGAGCCCACGTGCTGCAACTACTGAAGCCTGTGTGCCTAGAACCCGTGCTGTGCAGCAAGAGAAGCCACCACAATGAGAAGCCGGCGCACCACAATGAAGAATAGCCCCCACTCGCCGCAATTAGAGAAAGCCTGTGCGTGCTGCAAGGAAGACCCGATGCAGCCAAAAATAAATAAATTAAAAAAAAAAAAAAGAAAAGAAATTCAGACATAGGATATGTCGTTCAGGCAAGCAGCATAAAATCACCTATTGGGTCACCCCTTGGACATTTACCTACACCACCAGAATGGAACCAAAAGAATGCAAGATAAAGGATGTTTCATAAGATACAGCAGAAGAGGAACTATCTGGGAATTGTGTGTGCTCTGGACAGCCGATGGGTGGCAGCTCACAGAGGTCCACTATTTTTCCCTGCAGTGAAAGCACCTCGTTCTCAGCCCCAGCAGCCAGACTACGGGGCTTTTCCTAATTACCACCAGCTCCTGCCCTTAACATGTCAAAAGACACCCAGTGTATAGAAGTCAAGAATTAACAAATTTTTGGCTTTGTGGGACCAATTAAATACAGTGTTGTCAATTTTTTTTTCCAAATAAAGATGACAGAAGGAAAAAAACCTACCATACGGTAGCATGATTATTTCCTAAAACTAGATATTTTAATAAGAAAAAGAGAAAGGAATTCATCTCAGAAAAAAAGGACTATATTTTAAACTGAGAGAATTTAAAATATTTTTAAATTATTTATTTCTATTTTACTATATCTTCATTTATCCCTGGACTGATTAAAAAAAACCTCTGATGTGAATTGACACCACTCTTTAGTTTTAGGGAAGCACCACTCTAACCATGTGGATTCAGATAGTAGCAAGCTCAGAATAATGCTCTCTCACATTATCTGTTAATTTTATGTGTTAACCTCTTACAGAGGAGTGCTTGGAAATATAGTCTTAACTCACAATAGAATCTCTCCTTTGGTAGCTGTTTCAGGCAGTCCATCAGGCGTCACATTTTATTTTATTAATTCAATCAACAAATGCATGTTCCCATTATTGTGCTTTAGACCAAGGCTTTTTTAGTACACACGTGCACTTCTGCTTATAGAGTAGGCCTGTCCTGCCAAAAGAACCCCTGGGAGCCACTTAAGGCTATCACCTAGCTCAGTTTATGTTGCCAAAAACACACTCAAAAGTTAAAAGCGTAACTAAAAAATTCTCACTAGAGGGTCTCCATTTTTTATTTTTTAGGTATAAAACAATGGACCAGAACAATCTCCAAAAAGTCTGTTGCAATTCTAAAATAACACTGTTCTGTAAACACATAAGCATCAGAATTTAGGATTTAAGTACATAGTTGGATTTGTCTCAGTAGACACAGAAGTATAGCAGCTCCGTTTAAGAAGAATACCCTCATTCATTAAATTTCCAACACCAGAATATGTGACAAGGATCCCAGGGGAAAAAATTAAGGCAGAAAATTTAAAACCGTAAGAAATTTTGAAGATTGAAGACAATGTAAATCCTACAGTGATATCGTGGGTGGGGAGTGCTCCGGAAATTGCCTCCACACATTGCATTTTTCCCTCAATTTAGGGAAGTCCTATTTTTCTGTTCGCCTGCCTGTTTTTGTTCAAGGTCCTTTTGCCTTTAATTGCATTTGCTATTGGTGGAAAAGCTTTAAGCCTTTTACAGTAAAAGGGCACACATAAATAACCATGTATTCATAACGAAGCATAAATACTCCTCATAAACAGAATAAAAAGGCTCATTCCTCATTTGGAAGACAGGGCATTGTCTTTTCAACAAGCTTTACTGTCAAGCCCGGGAGACACCATTAGAGCGCTTTTTCTCTTCTTCCCAATAAAACCACTGAGCCTGCAGTGGCAAATGTTAGTGTCTCGAAATTGTAGTGCATTAGAGAAATAGAAAGCGTCCCTCGCCACCCCACGCCCCCGCCCCAACATGTGCTTTCACCTTTTCTATGGCTTACAATTAAGCAAGGGGATAAAAGCAGCTTCAAGACAAATTCCTTTTTCGTCTTCAGCTCTATTGTGGATATCACGGGAAAATGAAAGCATTTCTTCCATTTTACTGTAGACCAAAGTCTGATGAACTGGAAATAGAGGGAGAATGTACATGACAGACCTTATCTGTGGCGTGGGGCTTTCGTGTCAGACACAAGTTACATTTTTCACGTAACTACATGTAGGGCAATAATTATGCTCTACTTCTGCTTTGCTGCCTGGAGAGAAATGAGAGGAAAAAAAATGTTTCTGAATACAGAAAGAGTGAAAAACAAGTGGAGAATCATTTGAAATACAACAGATTCTTAAGAAAAGAAAAAAGTTCTTGAATGTCAATGCAGAACTAAACGTGGAAAATAGCACATGTCTGATATCTGTTCATTCATTTATAGAAAAACCCACAGAGGTGCTGTTTATATTAAATGTCAAAATCCAGGTTAGCAAAGATGCTTTATATGGCCCTTAAGCCAAGGGGCTTACCCAAATAGGCAAGAACCTGATCAGATGTTTTTTCTTTAAAGTGTTAACTTCAAAAAGATGGTTCCTCTAGCACATAGAATATGCCATTTCTAATGAATCAAGGACACAGTATCTGTTAAGGTTCTGTTGTCTCAAATTATTGCTGTAGGTCTTCTTCTATTCTTGTGCCATGGGCCCTGTAGCAGGCACCTAAGTGAAAAGTTCAGAGGGATAGGTTGAAGTGTATTAAAAATTATAGCATGCAAAAAATGACTGTCACAGTACTATGAGTTTCTGGGGAGTTCCCTGCCATTTTTTAAGAGGGTCCCAAGAGTTACTACCTGAATTGTTAATACGCAGACAAAAAAGAAATCCAAGCTCATAGAACAGTCACATTCAGCATGAATGTCAGTACTAAGAGCTAGAATATTTCTTGATTTCTGTCTCTGATGTCTAGGTGTCTAATCATGGATTAAGAATTTAAAACATCATCACCAAAATTAAAAAGTTAAGTCATGCTGATGTATAATCAAATCTGTAGGTGTTCTATTTAGAATCTAGTGATTTAGGTGCATAGGATGAGGATAAAACATATCTTGCAACTTATATATTGATCTTATGACTACTAGTTTAGAAGATGGTATCTCCCTGCATAATAAGATTGCTAGAGATTGTGATTTAAGAAGTGGCCACCATTCTGACAGGCAATGCGGCTTGTAGTTCACTTTTAAAAAACAGTATAATTATATCTATGTTGCCAAAGCTGTGATGCACTGGGAAAGCTTGTCATTTTCCTTACATACAATAGTCTGAGCCTTTCTTCTTATTTATAATCACGTTGGTTTCCTCAAATGCATCCAAAGCCCAACAGTCCTTGTTGCCTTACATTGCTTTTTTTTTTTTTCAGTGTTTACCCTTATTTATTACTGCACTAGAGATACTAGCTAATGCAATTAGACAGAGGAGAAAAAAGGAGAGTAATGCCATTTGAAATGTGGAGGTAAATGTGTTATTTTTGGCAAATGGTGATTTTTTCTAACACCTTTATTGGAGTGTAATTGCTTTAAAATGTTGTGTTAGTTTCTGCTATATAACAAAGTGAATCAGCTATATGTATACATATATCCCCATATCCCCTCCCTCTTGCGTCTCCCTCCCACCCTCCCTATCCCACCCCTCTAGGTGGTCACAAAGCACCGAGCTGATCTTCCTGTGCTACGCAGCTGCTTCCCACTAGCTGTCTATTTTACATTTGGTAGTGTATGTATGTCAGCACTACTCTCACTTTGTCCCAGCTTACCCTTCCCCCTCCCTGTGTCCTCAAGTCCATTCTCTACATCTGTGTCTTTATTCTTGTCCTGCCCCTAGGTTCATCAGAACCATTTTTTTTTTAGATTCCATATATATGTGTTAGCATATGGTATTTGTTTTTCTCTTTCTGACTTACTTCACTTTGTGTGACAGACTCCAGGTCCATCCACCTCACTACAAATAACTCAATTTCGTTTCTTTTTATGGCTGAGTAATATTCCATTGTATACATGTGCTACATCTTTCTTTTTTCCTAATTACCTTTTTATTTATTTTTTATTTTTTTAACATCTTTATTGGAGCGTAATTACATTGTTGTGTTAGTTTCTGCTGTATAACAAAATGAATCAGCTATATGCAGACATAGAGAATAGACTTAAGGACACAGGGAGGGGGAAGGGTTAGCTGGGACAAAGTGAGAGAGTGGCGTAGGCATATATACACTACCAAATGTAAAATAGCTAGTGGGAAGCAGCTGCATCGCACAGGGAGATCAGCTCGGTGCTTTGTGACCACCTAGCGGGGTGGGATAGGGAGGGTGGGAGGGAGATCCAAGAGGGAGGGGATATGGGGATATAAGTATACTTACATTGCCTTTTTTTTTTTTGCGGTACGCGGGCCTCTCACTGTTGTGGCCTCTCCCGTTGCGGAGCACAGGCTCCGGACGCGCAGGCTCAGCGGCCATGGCTCACGGGCCCAGCCGCTCCGCAGCATGTGGGATCTTCCTGGACCAGGGCACAAACCCATGTCCCCTGCATCGGCAGGCGGACTCTCAACCACTGCGCCACCAGGGAAGCCCCTTACATTGCTTTTTGAACAAAATCATTGTGAAGCAATTAATGATGCTTTCCCCCACTTTTATCCACTTTCAGAACAAACTAAGATCAGTGCAAATTTCTTCCTGCTTTATGTGCCTCAGTCCCCACCATATCCTCAGTACATTTAAATCATTCCTCCTGAAATATATCTCTGGTGTCTATATCACAAGTGAAATGAGATTATTAACTTACAGGTAAATGCATATCATCTCAAATTTCTAACTATGGCTACTTTTTGAAATATGAGAAAAACGTCTAGAAGAATTTAATATGGTTTTGTCCTGCTGAATTTGCACAGTTTGTACAGTGCTTAGTCCTTTCAATTGACACCAGAATAACTAGCAGCTTCATAACTTATAATGCATCATTTATGATTTGTGCATGCCAATGGAATCGGCTGGAATATTAAAATCACCTGGAAAGATTTTAAAAGAGTAATATCAGGACTCCAGACCAATTAAATCAGAATCTTTGGAGGGGGGAGTATCCCAAGGTATTGGTATTTTTAGAAAGCATACCTGGTGATATAAATGTGCAGTTGAGAGCCACTGTTCTCGGATATATAAGATTATTGGTGAAGCAGTGATTCTTACTTTCAAGGAGAGAAGTAACTGCATATTGTTGTTACTCTTATCATTTGGCTAGAAAGTCATACTTAGTACATTAGAAGAAAGCTTCCTCAATGTGAGGGCAGGGATCATTATGTTATAAATTCTTCCAATATATCTATAAGTTACTATGTTTTTCCCTAAATAAAACCAAGAAGGCAAACATCTAAGGGTAGAGGTGCAAGATGCAGCTTTATCTTGTCAGGTCGTGAGCCTCCCCGTTCCAGTCTTAAGCAGGGCACTTTTCACTAGACCACATTTGCTAATGGGCATCCCAAATAGACACTGTGGGAGGCGAAATAATAACCCCCAAAAGATGTCCATGTGCTAATCCCCAAAACCTGTGGATATGTTTCTTTAGATGACAAAAGGGAGTTTGCAGATGGGATTAAGGATTTTGAAATGGGAAGATTATCTTGGATTATCTAGGTGGCTCCAAGATAGTCACAAAGGTCCTTATATGTGGCAGAAGGAGTTCAGAATCAGAGATTTGACGATGCTACACTGCTGACTTTGAAGATGGAAGAAGGGGCCACAAGCCAAGGAAGGCAGGCAGCCTCTAAGAATCTGGAAGAGGCAAGGAAAAAGATTCTTTCCTTGAGCTTCTATAAGAAATGCAGCCCTGCCGACACTTGATTTTAGGACTTCTAACCTCCAGAACTATAAGGTAACAAATTTGTGTTGTTTTAAGCCACTAAATTTGTGGTAACTTGTTATAACAGCAATAGGAACTTAATACAGACATGTTGAATTACCTCTAACTTTGCCCACCCTGAAGATTCCCTTCCACTTTTCTTTAGGTGTAGCACTCAGTCATTTATTTATTCAGAAAGCTGAATTAGACATTGAGTACACAGATGTAAAAACATGGTTCTTGCTCTCAAGGAGTTCAGAGTTAGTGGCGTATAGAAACCATCATCAAACGACTTAGCGAAGAACATGAAAGAGGGTTGCAGAGTGCTAGAGAGAGTCTTGTCCAGACTAATGAGGTCGTAAAAGTTTGCTGGGGGAGGTGATACTTGACCTGTTTCTTGAAGGATGAGCAGTGGAAATATTAGGGGGAGGTGAATGAGGTGGGAAAGTTGGAATATTATAGGTAAAAAGCATAGATAAAAAGTATAAGCAAAGAATTAATTATGTATAGGCAGAAAGGCTGAGTAATTAGTATGTAGGGCTGTAGTATAAAGAGTAAAACTAAATGCTTCGTATGGCTAGAGCTCCAGTACAAATTAGGCAGTGCTGAAATATGAAACATTCAAGCTACACATATCTCCTCAGCTATCATTTAGCAATACCTCACAGGCGTGTAGCACATGCATTTTGCTTAAAGAGTGATTCATCCCAAAATAAAAAAGCTATTCCTGGAACACCCTAATTTGCTGATCCTCATGCAAATTAGGCTTCCTATAGACTGAATATCCTCACTTTCCAGACATGTTCAGGTAGAGCTGGCTCCAAATTCAACCCAAGCTGAGAAAGCTGAAAATTCTGTTCCAAATACTCAGGCTGGTCTCATCTGTCATTCCATGATGATATAAGGAGCAAATGCATTTTATATTAATATCATTTGGGCCAGAGTGGAAGACTCCCCTACCCCCGCTCCATCCATGCCAGAGAAACAGTAATGGGAGTAAGACTGGGGACAGAATTCTGAAATAATAACCAATTCAGCATTTCAAATAGGAAGAGAAAGATTTAGAATGCATGTATTTGTGTGTATGTGTGTGTGTGTGTAATTTTGCTCCCGCCTCTTCTAAGCAGGTAAAACCGTATCAGGAAAGGGTCTCCCATATTGTCTCTCTTTCCTCCAGTTTACCTGTCCCCTTCCTCTAGACTCAGGTAGGACTCTACCATCAAACATGCTGCTGGAATAAAAGTTAAAAATGGTCCACACACAGTCTCAGTCTGAAACCCTGAAGGTGGTTATTTTTATAACTAACCATTATCGGCATCTTCCACCGTACTTTCCTTCATTACTATTACTTGTGCTTTTTCTACATGTCTCTCCTGAGGGATTATAAACAATTGAAAAGGAAAACATGGGTCTTAACACATTCACCCAGTCACATTCAGTGATTTTAAGTCCCCATTAAAGATCTGTTCGTGAAACAAACCTCAGTTCCTCAGAGGTTGAGGTTTAGATGGTTCTTAATTCATAAGGCATTAGGCAACAGGGAATTTCAAGCTCCCTTGAGCAAATGAAGATTTGAGTCAATCGTGGGTTTTGTGCTTTACTTCTTTTAGAAAGTTGTCTATGAAGCATTTAGACTTTTGAGAGAAAGTACATTTGGTATCTGAGTCCTTTCTAGCAAAGACTTTCATCACAGCTTCATTCTGGAAAAATTTTTGAAACATAGGTTTGCTCATCCTGCATGAATTCAGTTTTCCTGATACTATTCAACCTTTCATTGGATGAAGTAGCAAAGAGTGTGTAGCCATGTTCAATCTACTTATTTTTACATATGTTTTAAACACATCATTTTACATAATGAATGCTTTATTATATCCATAATTTTAAATCCCTGGAATGTTAAAATGCAGTCATTATTCAGGGAAAATTGGAAGAAATAGCAATCTGTTTATACATGGGAGATATTTCCTATGCCAAAATTATTCAAGGACGACTGAATAGTTGTCCCCAACACTGTTAACTTGTTAACATTTATTTCTACAGATGTCTCTGATCTGCATAGACAAAGAGTATAGTTTATCTACGTTTTCCAAATGGGTTCATTTCATTTCTCATAATTATAAGAACATTAGCTTACCAGACCTGTAATATTAAATATATGCTGTTCTCTCCTTGAAAAATTGAAAAGCTGAAGCTTCTCCAATTACTGGCCTGCCTTGGGACCTGGCAAATTACAGTTACCGTATTTCTTCTATTAAAGTATGTTATATTTTCAACAAGTCATGGAAAATCTGCAACATAAAAAGCTAGTTGACACATTTTTTTTTCTTTTCTCCGGCATTTGACTCTGTGAACAGAAATGAGCTGTGGAGTATAAATTATATATATATATATATACCAAATGCCTAGAAGGAAACAGACAAAAATATAAGTGGTTTTCTATGGTTGATATGAATAAAATAAAAATATTTTTACTCATATTTTTATCTACCAAGAATATAAATTATTTCAATAATAAAATTTAAAAAGAAGGGTTATAGAAAATTTTTCAGAAAAAAAATTTCTGGATGATTCCCTCCCAGCTGCTATCTTCATTTTTAACTATTTGCTCTATGGCTAATAAGTCTAAAATAAATAACATTTAGTAACTGCAGTTGAAATTTATACATCATAACCTGTTTATCTTGGAAATTAGAGGATAAATTACATAGTTAGGCATGAAATATTCTATGGACATTTTACTAAACAGAAAATTGTAGTAAATATGCCCATTAAGTTATATGCATTTTTAAATATTCCAGGCTAAAATAATTATAGCCAGATTGTAGCATAAAAACTTCAGACCATGAGCACTCCTTCGAAAATACGTTATTAGAATACATCCAAAATGATCTCTTGAGGAGTATCTTGCTGTTGTAGATAAATAACTCTCAGCTTGTGCCCAAGCAGAAGGGCTTCAGCTTTCTAGTAAAGCTTACACCATGGAGAACAAAAGTTTGTAGCTTTTGTTTGCAAAAGTTTGTAGCTTTCCCTTAACTGGCAACACTGAGTCAGCTGTACTCAGGATATTTGTTAATTTAGAGGGTATGATCTTAGAGCTTCTCTGGCCCAGGTCTTATCAGAAATACTGTTAAGAGAAATAGGATTCATGAGCCTGACTCATCCACAGACCAATGTCCATCCTTGAGAGATCATAGTGCCAGAGACTACCCCCCACCCCATCTTCTGCCCTGTCCTCCCAAACAGCAAAATGCTTTCACTGAACACTGTTTTGAATGATGCCACATTATGGGACCTGATAAGAAAAGCTCTATGCAGGTCATTATTTCATTTATTCTAAGGTGTTACTGAGGTGGTCATTTAATATGGTACACAGTTTATCCCTCAGGAAGAAATTTATCTCTGTTCTTAATGCTGTTGTGCTTTTCCAGAATATCTGGCTTATTAATGTTCTGGTCGTTGTGCCTTACGTGATTTTTGTGTTTTTCCCCAATTCATGGGTACTAGAAAATGAAAATCAAATTTCTGCAAAAATTATCATTTTTGGTTTTTAATCACGTTTTCAGTGTTTAGGTGGTAAGATGAACAATACTTATTGATGGATGACTAGAAATTAGCCATATTTAACTTGAATTTCATGTCATTTTTAGATATTTTTCATTTGGGAAGACAACAGAGCTAGAAGGAAGGAGCACAAGAAAATTCTGGAGGCTTTGATTTCTCAAAGTAGTTCCTAGGTTCTTAGCTTGCTGAGGACTTTGTTTTAATGAATAATGCAACATGAGTTAATCAAGCATTTATCAGTGATTATATCAAAAGTAATCAAAAAGTCGAAAATCATCTGTTCTTTTAAGATTAAAGATCCTGTGGCCTCACTTCCATCATTCATTTGCCACCAAGAGAAATTTCATACAAAATGAAATCAATTTAGTCAGTTTTCCTACCAGTGAGAGATTAAACCACAGGATCTCTCTTTGGGAATTTTAATTCCAAAGAAAACCATGTGTGGAATGTTTTAATGGACTTTACTTAATCACATCAGGAAGGGTGTATTTTTAGCCTCTGAAGGCACAGTGAGAAAAGTCCCTGTACACATTTCATCATCTGAAAGTATATATTTAGGATATCTCATACACAAGGACCTGGGTCACAGTAAGTTCCATAAAATAAGATATAAATATCAATAACATCCTGCTTATTCCGTCTTGCTTTGGTCTTGATCAGGGACCATGTATTGAGAGTATGAGTATTTTTTATTCCAACATACTGCCAGAAAAGATACTCAGCTGAACACAACTGGAAAAAATATTATTTTTATTTACTAACTGAGCAATCTTTTTCTCATTTCCAGAAGCTGAGTAATAGTTACCTTAGGGAATGAGACAAATTAAAAGGAAGAAGTTTATAGGAAGCCTCATTGCTACCTGGGACAAATACGATTCTCTGGGCTCCCCAAAGAATATCTCCTACAGAAAAAATGACATTTTCAGGATAAAAGCTGACATTTCCAAGGTCTTGTCCTATGTTTGTTTCTTATCCACCCGGGATTCTCAGTACACAGACTGGTCTTAACCGAAAGAAAGGAACACCACTGACACCCTCTTCTTCACTTACCACCAAATGTGCTAAGAAAATGAGCAGAGGTGATTTAATTATGCTTCCTCTGTTGCACAGATACCTTCTCATTCTTTCTGCAACCCAAGTGCCTAGGAGAAATAAGGAGTCCCAATATCTTGTTCCTTTCTTGGTGATTGTTTTTCTTCCTTAGAAATTTTTTTTCATTCCAGACTATCAAATTCCTACTTGACTTAGTCTAATGAATAGACTATATTGCACAATTTGGTGAATAGAAGTGTGATGTATGAAGTAGTAAAAGTGGACATGGGATTGTTCATTCCCTGACAATTCTGACTACACCAACCGTCAATTAATGTCTCAGGTGAAATAATTTTCATTTTTATCACCAATAAAAAACATTATCAGGGATTTGGAGACACTATTTGAGTGGAGAAAAAATTCCAAAAACTAAAAAAAATTAAAAGTTAATGTCCCTAATTGAAAATGAGAATGTTACCTGTAAAGGTTAATCTCCTTTTTTGCTTACAAACTGTTTATTTTTAGGTGGTTTATTAATCACTCAAGGTTGAAAATTATCAAGTCTTGCAACAAACGAATTTTGTTGCTTAAATACAAGAGAGAATAAAAGACACCACAAATTTCCCCCTGGAAAGGCAATGGAACACTAGTCTTATAGCAATTAAACACCTCACACAAGATGGTATTCAGCAAAAATGAATGGATCACTGAGAATAAATGAGTGAATTCCACATACTACTGTATAGCACAGGGAACTCTGCTCAGTGTTATGTGGCAGCCTGGATGGGAGGGGAGTTTGGGGGAGAATGGATACATGCATATGTATGGCAGAGTCTCTTTGCCGGGCACCTGAAACTATCACAACGTTGTTAATCTACAAAAGAAAAAAATTCCACATACTGACTCAAATGTACTCATGTATTTAAATTCTGCTTAATGACCACAACCCAGAAACAAAAATTATAGATACATCTAGAACTTTTTACCCAGAGCTTTAAATTTCATCTGTGTTTATCTCTGACCTTGGGGCTGTTATGATCTGTAACCACAGTGGCCTCCAAGAGTGTAAAAACCAGTTTGTGATCACTCCAATATCTATCCCCACACCTTCACTTCACATTGGAAATTCAGATGTTGCAGCCCGTATCCCTAGGATATCATCAAGAGAAATTTACATAGAATAAGTTGGATAGATTAGAAGCATATGACAAATTTCTATAAAGATAACATTCTTTGTTGTTCTTCTGCCGACCTGACAAAGATAGAAGTAGCCACAACTGAAGATCCTAAAATACCTCAACCCAAGTGGCCAACTAACTGCCTTAGACATTAATTCCTGAGTAGTGCATAGTAGGGTGAATTTGAAGTTTCTTTGACATTTAGGATACCAAATACACAGGAAAGTTCTTAAAACAGCCCCGTCAGTAATGAAAGAGGATTCAGATGATCAAATATATGTTTATAAGCTATATCTTATAACAAAAGTATGAGGTTAAGGGTATATGAGATTTTAAAAGAAGTCATAGTTGCATAATAAAAATATTGATTTAAAAATAGGAAAAATGAAAATGTTTTCCCCACAAAATAAGAGTAAGTGAAGATATTAATATTTGTGTATTTAATTTGGGGGTTTATATTTGCATAATTTACTTAATGAACCCAAATCCAGAAACTTGGATGATGGCTACAGAGTAAATTTTATCTCACACTCACTAGCAGAGTAACTTGTTCTCTGCATTCTCAGCCACTTTTATAAAATGCTCGTGACTCACTGAAGTCAGCATTGCTCTGTGGTCAGGAAACTGAAACAGGCTTCCGTTCAGTACAATTCCCAATTCTTGGGGTTCAAGAAGATGGCTATTTGCCACTTGAATTTCATTCCAAGGCTCAAAAGAAAATCTTCTCCATAAAACACCCCCAAAGTAATCAGATGCAAACATTAGTTTTATTTACGGTTGGGGTTTTCATTTTTAATCTACCTTTGTGTATCAGGAAGGAGAATAAATGCTTACTGCCTAAGGACATTTATTAGTGGTATATTGGGATATGAGTAGACCTGAAATCTGTGCCTGATACATGTCCATACTGCATACGAAAAGCAATCGGAGAGGAAGAACTGCCTTTCTAAGGAAGCAACATGTGGTTGGAGGGATGGGACAAATCCAAAGCATGGCATTCAGTGAAAACAAAGGGGATGGTACAGTGTGGGTGACACGATTAAAAGTGAGAGAATAGGTGACTCTCAAGATTTTCTAGAGAGCAGACCAAGCCAAAAAATTTTAATAGAAGTTACTGAGGACTTTGTTTTTGGACCCATTTGAATATCTGAGACAGACACAGACACAAGTACAAACTGGAGTTCCTGTTTGGATTATGTTTCTACAAATGAGACATCTTTCCAGGAATATGTGACGTGGTCCATGGATTTTTAGACATTTTATATATAGACACAGATATATTATTGATACAGTGACAACTATCAAATCTATATTCCCAACCTTGATATCTCCTCTAAGCTTCAGACCATAGTCCCGTCCACCAATGCAAAACCTTCACCGGTCATCTCAGAACCCAACATGTCCAAACCTGAACTTATTAAATCCCCCTAAAATCTCTTCCTCCTCCTCCATTTCTTTTTCTTCTTCATTTCCTGCATCCCAAGGCTAGTGAATACACCACTGGCCACCCATTTTCCTAAGGAAGACACTGAGTTTTTCTCTGAACCCCCCCCCACCCTCCTATCTTTCATTTTTAGTCCCAAAATAGTGGATTCCATCTGCTAAATAACTTGCGAATCTATCTACTTCTCTGCATTTTCAGTGTCTCCAGGGAAGTTCAAGACAGGATCATCTTTCATATATATTTCTGTAATTGTTTCCCTGCCTCCTTCAAACTTGCCCTGTTCTAACACATTCTCCAAACTATAGTCAAATTGATTTTTGTAAGATGGAAACCAGGACATATCACACCCCCGTTTGAAATCCTTTAATGGCTCCTCACGGACTTTAGATAAATTCCAAATTCCTAAGGTGGTATGCAAGGCCCTATATGATCTGGATTGTTCCTGATGTTCAAGCTCATCTCTGGCATCTTTCATCCACTCTAGATCCAGTCATGATGAAGAACTTTCAGTAAGTTTGCTCTTGCTTCTGGGTCTTTACATATGAAATCTCTTCTTGCCCTTTTTCATTTACCAAAGGATATTGCTATTCATCCTTCAACCTCCATTTTTATTAGTCATAATAAGAGTAATAATGATGGCTATCATTTATTAAACACTTCTATGTGCTTAGCGATATACATAATTTTTTGTTTGCACAGAGACTGATGAGGGAGTATTAGTGGACAATTTAAAGATGAGGAAACAGGATAAATAACATGAAGTCATTTATTACAAATTCCTTGCCTCTTAGCCATCATCTTTCTGGCCCAGCCGTACCTGGATTGGTTCTCTGCTCTTGTGTTCCATATGCTCTATACATACCCCAGTTGTAGTGTTTTTCAAGCTACTGCCTCCTCTTTCATATTTGCTGTTTGTTCTGTTTTCCTTGCTAGAATTCCCTTACATTCAAGAAGCAAATCTTATTCCATATTGTACTTCCTACCACCAGCACTTATCACAGTGGCTGACACAGAGGTATTCAGAAAATATACATTTATTGAATTGATAAAATAATAAATGAAATCTGCTTTTCTCTGAAATCTGCTCGGATTCTCAGAAGGAAGAAGCTATTGGATTTTATTATTTATTAACCTTCACTTGTCCCCCCACCCCAAGATCTCAAGGCTTTGTGGAATAAAATTTAAAAAGAAAAAGCTTCTCTTCACAAAACTGTTGGGAATGCCCTGCTTTTTACTTCACTCTTTAATTTAAAGAGATTAAAAACTGAATTTGATCCTGAAAGCTCTTAAGTGCACAAAGAGAGGAACACATTAAAACCAAAGCTGCTATTTGTTTAAATTACAAAATAGCCAAATTCTGCATAAGCTTTGCTGGTAAAACAAAAGCTCCTTGTTCTTTTCTGTGTCACTAGGAACTCTTGCATTATTTAGGGAAAAAGAATCCTCTCACCCACTTGAGCCAAGTAACTTGCACTCATTGAACAAAACCAAAAAAGGCGGGGAGTGATATTTCATCCATAATTTCAGCATATATTGTAGTAAAAAGAGATATGCACAATCCGACCATGTAACAGAAGACCTGAGATCTGTTCATCGTATTGCAAGCTCTTCATTGTTTAATTATGGGAACAAAAGCCATTTAACCTCTTGGTGCTTTTTAAAATATAGAATTTGATACATTATCCCTCTGCCTCTGATGCTGTTAAGTTGATAAATAAATTAATAAGTTGGAAGTGCTTTTAAAATTGCATAACAGTGATAAGGAATTGTAAATTTTATTTCAAGGTCGATACTTTTATTCAAGTATGATTACTTTATTTAGGTAGAATCATAAGGAATGTACCCTTCATGTTATCAAGGGTCTATTAATTGTTTCTTGCCTATTTTCTCTATGTGCTCCATACTGTTGGCAAAAGAGCTCACTGATCTGTCTTTCAAACAGAGAAAAAAATTGAGTGATTTGAACAAATTTAAATGTAAATACACACAAAATAAATCCTTTAAACTAAATTTTACATTTAGTACATGAAAGCAAACTTTTCTGAAATAGCCCTTTATGTTTTGCTTGTTATTAAAAACAAAACTAAACAAAATTAAAAAATAATCTCCATTGTCCCAAAATTCAGATGTTCTTTAGGTCAGTATTCATATTGCTTAAGTACGATTTTCAAATAGTAAGTCATGACTCTCATACAAATATGAAATGAGCATATGTCAAAGATTTTAATTAATTAATTAGTGAGGAATTGAGTAAGGCGTTAGAAACTGTTTAAAGAGAATTTGAAGATCAGACATATGTGTATAGTATAGGCAATTAGAAATGCTGAAATACATTTGCTAATAACTGCAAAGCAGTTTAATATCTCATAAGGTAATCAAATGTAAAGCTTGGAGTCATCTTTTCTACAGGGTATAAATCACCCTTGACAAGAATAATTTGCATTACTCTCAGTTTCCTACAACTTAATATTTTACCCCTACAGAGCTATAAATCGCTCTACCTAGGAGAAAGACAATCAGAGGGGCATATACCTATAGAATCAGACATTTCCCCAAAGATCCACTGGATAATATCCAGCGGTCCTCTGAAAGGACACCCAGGAATCTCTTTGGCCCATGTCTAAGTCTAACAAGTTTTCCTGACAATATCTATGGAAAATAAAATATAGAAAGGTACGTCTATAGAAACCCTTCCTTCCTTAACATTTTTGTTCTTAAATAATCACAAGCTTAAATCTAAGTGATCACCAAGTTAGAATATTTAGTTGTTCCAAGATAGACAACCAAATTTCTAGAACTAGAAAATGGTCTAGGAAATAATTATTGTGGTTCTTTGTTTTTGAAGTATAGTATTGATTTACAATGTTGTGTTAGTTTCTGGTGTACAGCAAAGTGATTAAGATATATATATATGTATGTATATATACACACACACATACGCACTCTTTTTCATATTCTTTTCCATTACGGTTTATGACAGTATACTGAATATAGCTCCCTGTGCTATACAATAAGACTTTGTTGTTTATCTATTTTATATTCAGTAGTTTGTATCTTCTAATCCTAAATTCCAAATTTATCCCTCCCCCACCCCCTTACTGCTTCGGTAGCCATAAGTTTGTTTTCTATGTCTGTGAGTCTGTTTCTGTTTTGTAAGTTAGTGTGGAAGTCCCTATAATGACACCATCTTTAATACAACTGTGACCTTTCAAAGAAACAGCTTACAAAATAAAGCATTTTAACACAGGACATCATCCAAAACAAAGGTGGTGGTGGTGGTGTTTGATTTTAAATCTGCTTTTCCTTAGACCACCATGTAATCTTTGGTTACATTTAAACATCAATAATTTCAATTCCATGTGTGTTTCCAGCTACCTCAAACAGCACAATTAATTGGTTGGCTTTCTCTCCTGCTGGAAAGTAAGCTCCATGCAACAGAGGCATTCTCCTATTCATCGATGCTGCACCCCAAAATACCTGCTGAGGAGGAAGAACTCACTAAATATCTGTTAAACGAATGACTTGTTGGCTGAACTGCAATTTGAATAGTCTCTTAGAAAACAAGAATACAGGGCTCCCCTCATGGCACAGTGGTTGAGAATCTGCCTGCCAATGCAGGGGACACGGGTTCGAGCCCTGGTCTGGGAAGATCCCACATGCCACGGAGCAGCTGGGCCCGTGAGCCACAGCTACTGAGCCTGCGCGTCTGGAGCCTGTGCTCTGCAACAAGAGAGGCCGCGACAGTGAGAGGCCCGCGCACCGTGATGAAGAGTAGCCCCCGCTCTCTGCAACTAGAGAAAGCCCTCGCACAGAAATGAAGACCCAACACAGTAAAAATAAATAAATTAATTAATTTAAAAAAAAAAACAAACAAGAATACAGAATTGACTTTACTTATTCAACATTCTTTTAATAAATATTATTTAGTATTTTAACCTAACATTTGTATCATAATGCATACATACAGCTCATAAATAAATGAGCATAAAGTTAAGCATATTGAGAAAAAACAATAACTTCCATCCTACATTTTTTTCCACTGAGCACAAGATCAGCTTTGATGCTCAGCAGAAATATAATTTAAAAAAAAATTATCCTTCGCTATTTTTAATAGATTAATAACAAGTCACTGGATTATTGTAACATTTTCTAGCAGGACCAAAAAATAAATGTATTATTGAAAAATAACGAAATGGAACCTATCTTGTTAATATCCTAGGTTTTTTTCCTTTTTAAGAATTTAGCTAATTTTTTTAAAAAATTGAGATATACTATGCATACAATAAAATGCACAGTTCTTAGAAAAATAATCCTGATGCCCAGGATGTACCCAGACCAATCAAATCAGAATTTCTGGGGGTGGGACCAGGTATTGGTATTTTAAAAAGTGGGCCCAAGCCCAATTCACACCAAGCGAAGATTTACTATTAGCTACACAAACCTGAGTGATTTGACAGAGGAGAAAACAGATTATGAACTATCTATTTTACAAGCACCAAGTCATCACCAATAAAGAACTCGCTGTTTCTATTTAAAAAAAATTAGCTAAAAAAAGAAAGAAAATATCTATATATATAAAGAGAAAGTAATGACATTTTGCTTTTCATTACATCCAAAGAATGTTCTGGAAGCTGGGCAAAGTTAGATAAATACTTAATAGTTTTACATGGAGTATATTATAGTTGAGAACTTGAATTCTTAATGATAACACTTAACTGCTACAAGATACTCAGACTTAAAAGAAAAAAAATTAAATGAACCTCAATAGATTAGAGCTACAAAGATTGAAAGGTAAACTAATATTCTAAGAACATAAAGATACTTGCTTTAATTGCTCTGAGTTACCAGGAATAGTTTATATATATAAAAACATCCCATTTCTTGACCTTCTGTAATCCTGTCTAAGACAAAGCCTTAAATACATATGTAACAAAGAGGAAATGTTGCTCTTTATAATTAAAAATATTTTAAATGAATAATTATGTATATTTTTCATGTTAGAAATGATAATGTTATTATTCTTGTAAAAATTATTCATGGTCTTTATAAAGAAAAAAGTAAAATATCCAAGTCCATCACTCAGAAATAATCTTCATTAACACTGGATAATCATAATTTTCCTACACATATATATGTAGGAGACAGAGAAAGCTAGAAATAGTTTTATAATATAAATGATACTTGGTAATTAAAAGCAACAATTTTAATTGCTGAACCAAAGAGAAGTGAAAAAAAACACAAAGAAACTAAAATCAAGCTGGCAGAATTCTGAACATTACATAAGTGTTTCTTCACTACAGGAGATATTATTTCCTAAAAGGCACTCTAAGAGGAAAAAAAATCTGTAAGGAACAATATTTTTATGTTTAAGGCTTAATACTCTTGGCATCCACAGGTGTGAGTACATTTCTCTGGAACACAGAGTGCCTTTTCAAGCTGCAGTTTCATCTCTTAATTTTAGGGAACATTGCTTTGCTTTTTTTTTTTTTTGCTTTGCTATATTCTTGACTAATACTTTTTCTGCCCCATTCATTGGGTTCTGAACTTCTAAGATACCATTTAACCTTCATGAGACTGTCTGTCCTCAACATCTGGCACGGAAGGTAACAGAACACAGTGCTGAAGAGTGAAGGCGCTAGAGTCAGGATGCTTAGATTCAAATTCCAGCTTCTCAATTTTCTATTTGTGTGACTTAGCCAAGTTATTTAACTTCTTCAGGCATCAGTCTCTTCCTCTGAGAAATGCAGACAAATGAGCACAAAAATAACTCCTTTCGTTGTGTTGGTATCAGATGAAGAAATATGTAAGGCACTTAAAAAGCACCTGGCACATAGTCATTTCTTAATAATCTTACATTTTAATCTATTGGTATCTCTATTACTATAATATCATTATCTTTGATTTATTTTATTTTTCTCTAGTCTTCGTCCTGTGTCAGTGTTACGAGTCAGGAAACAGCACTATCAAATTGCGTAAAATCTCTGATCTTAAGATTCATTATATTCATGTTTTAATTTGATCTTAAAATTTATGTTGCATTAAAATAATTTATGGTGCTATGGAGCTTTTTAAAAATATGTTCTTTAGAATACAAAAGATCATAAAAGACTATTAGAAACAATTATATGCCAACAAATTAGATAACTCAGTAAATGCGTAAATTTCTAGAAACCAACAACCTACCAAGACTTAATCGTGAAGACATAGGAAATCAGAACAGACCAATAATGAGTAAGAATGAATCAGTAATCAGAAACCTCCAAACAAGGAAAAGTCAGAGACCAGTGGCTTCACTGGTGAACTCTACCAAACATTTAAAGAACACTAATCCTTCTCTTCCAAAAATTCAAAGAGGAGGGAATACTCCCAAACTCATTTTATGGAGGTCAGAAATGCTCTGATACCAAAGTCAAACAAGGACACTATAAGAAAAGAAAACTACATGCCAATATTCCTGATTTGTAGAGGTGCAAAATTTCTCAACAAAATACTACCAAAATGAATTCAATAGCATATTAAAAGAATTATACACCATGATCAAGTAAGATTTATCTCTGGGATACAAGAAGAGTTCAACATAGGCAGATCAATAAATGTTATACAACATATCAATAGAGTGAAAGATAAAAACTATATGATCATCTCAATCAATGCAGAAAAACAGATTTGACAAAATAAAACATCCTTCGTGATAAAAAAATCTTAACAAATTGAGTACAGAATAAACATAACTCAACATAATAAAGTCTATATATGGAAAAACCCATAGCTAACATCATGTTCAGTAGTGAAAGGTTGAAAGATTTTACTCTAAGATCAGAAACAAGGGTACCCATTCTTACCACTCCTATTCAATGTAGTAGTGGAAATCCTAGCCAGAACAATTATACAAGAAAAAGAAATTAAAGGTATCCAAACTTCCAAAGAACTAAAATTTTCACTGTTTACAGATGATATGATCTCATATATAGAATATCCTAAAGACATCACCAAAAAACTTTTGGAACTAATTAACAAATTCAGTAAGGTTGCAAAACACAAAATCAACATACAGAAATCAGTTGTATTTCTATACACTAACAACAATATATCCAAAAAAGAAATAAAGAAAACAGTTCCATTTGCAATAACACTGAAAATAATAAAATACTTAGGAATAAGTTTAAGCAAGGAGGTGAAAGATCTATACACTGAAAACTATAAGACTTTGAGGAAAGAAATTGAAAAAGACACAAATAAATGGAAAGCTATCCCATGTTCATGGTTTGGAAAAATTAATATTTCCATACTACCCAAAGCCATAGATTCAATGCATTCCCTATCAAAATTCCAATGGTATTTTTCACAGAAATAGAAAAAAATAATCTGAAAATTTAGGTGGAATCACAAAAGACTCCAAATTGTCAAAGCAATCCTGGGAAAGAAGAATAAAGCTGGAGAAACTAAAAAATAAAACAAACTAGTGAATACAACAAAAAAGAAACAGATTCACAGATACAGAGAACAAACTGTGGTTTGTTCTACTGGTTACCAGTGGGGAGAGGGAAAGGAGGAGGGGGAGGGGATTATAGGTACAAACTACTATGTGCAAAATAAATAAAATAAAAGGATATATTGTACAACACAGGAAATATAGCCAATATTTTATTGTATAACTATAAATGGAATATAACCTTTAAAAACTGTGAATCAACATGCATTGTACACCTGAAACTTATGTAATATTTTACATCAACTACACCTCAATAAAAAAAAAAGAATAAAGCTGGCGACATCACACTTCCTGATTTCAAACTGTATTACACAGCTATGGTAATCAAAACAGTATGGTACTGGCATAAAAACAGACATATAGACCAATGGAACAGAACAAAGGGCCAGAAAATAAATCCTTGCATATACAGTCAACTATTATTTTACAAGGGAGCCAAGAATGCTCAGTGTGGAAAGGATAGTCTCTTCAATAGATGGTTTGGAGGAAAACTGGATTATCACATGCAAAAGAATGAAATCGGATCCCTGTATTACACCACTCACAAAAAGTGACTCGAAATGAATTAAAGATTTAATCATAAGACCTGAAACTGTAAAACTCCTAGAAGAAAACATATGGAAAAAGCTACAACATTGGTCTTGGCAATGATTTTTTGGACACCAAAAAACTGCATAAGCAACAAAAGCAAAAATAAACAAGTGGGACTATATCAAACTAAAAAGCTTCTGCACAGCAAAAGAAACAAGAAAATGAAAAGGCGACATATGGAATAGGAGAAAATATTTGCAAACCATCTATCTGATAAGGGGTTAATATCCAAAATATATAAGGAACTCATACAACTCAATAGCAATAACACAAATAATTCGATTTAAAAATTGGAAGAGGGTCTGAACATTTTTCCAAAGACATTCAAATGGTCAGTAAGTACAAGAAGAGACATTCAACATCACTAATCATCAGATAAGTGCAAATCAAACCTCAATGAGATATCACCTCACACTTGTAAAAATAGTTATTGTCAGAAAAAAAAAAAAAAAAAAACCCCAACCAAACAAACAGGGGATAACAAGTGTTGGAGAGGTTGTAGAGAAAAGGGAACTCATGTGCACTGTTGGTGGGAATGTAAATTGGTACAGTCACTATGGACAACAGTATGGAGGTTTTTTAATAATTATAACTAGAGCTACCTCATGACAGCAATTCCAGTTTGGGGTATATATCCAAAGGAAATGAAATACTGACTCGAAAAGATATCTGCACTACCACTTTTATTGCAGCATTATTCATAAGCCAAGGTACAGAAATAACCTAAGTGTCCATCTACTCATGAATGGATAAATAAAATGTGAGATAGATATAGATAGATGGGTGGGGGGGAGAGAGAGAGGTTATTCAGCCACTAGAAAGAAGAAAATCCTGCCATTTGCAACAATATGGATGGACCCTGAAGGCATTATGCTAAGTGAAATAAGTCAGAGGAAGGTAAATACTGTACAGTCATGGAATGGTAGTTGCCAGGAGTGGAGAGGTGAAGGGATGGGGAGATGTTGGCCAAAGTGTACAAACTTCCAGTTGTAAAATGAATAAGTTCTGAGAATCTAATATACAGCACGGTGACTGTTGTTAACAATACTCTACAGTATTATATACTTGAAAGTTGCTGACAGAGTAGATCTTAAATGTCTTACCACAAAAAAAAAGAAAAAGGTAATTATGGGAGGTGATGGAGGTGTTAAGTAAACTTATTGCTGTAATCATTTAGCAATATGTACAAGTATCAAATAATCATGGTCTACCCCTTATACGTATACAATGGTATATGTCAAATATATCTCAATAAAACTGGCAAAAATAAAATAAAAACAACTCAAAACAAATAAAAATATATCTTCAGGTTGCCTTTTATTCAGAAAGTTCTACACGCTTCTTTTGCATATGGAATGTGCTTGTTTGTTATCATTTATTTCCACACTTATCATACCATTTGTTTTTATATTTGCCATGCTTAATACAGAATTCTTTCTCAAAATTTCTGTTTGATCTGATATAACACAGGTTAATTCTCTTCTATAGCCCCCTAAGCTATAATACCCCTGAAGCATTGTATTCTATAGTTCTGCGAAGTGAGAGTGGGGATGGGGAAGAAGAAAAGGCTCTTCTGAAGCTTTGTGAATCTTTTGTTAATGGAACTTGCGTCTCTCCTCTCTAGAATGGGTGAAATGTCCAGGGTACTCTTATAGTTCAAATCTTCCCCCCAAATAACTATAGAGTCTTTTATGAGCGATCTTTAGCCCTGATTCTTCGTCTACATCTCCCCACCAGCTATTTCCGCTCTCCCTCATGCTAAATGGGGAAACAATGAGAAAAATCACCGCTGTCACTTTTCTGCAAATATTGTACTATTCATGAGAATTTTCAGAATGCTATCATAGTGCTTCTAGCAGATGGTAATAGAAGTGGGGCTAGGATTCTCCCTTGAATCTGTGGACTCTGTTCTCATTACCATCTCTTGAGGTTTAAGGCATGTGGATAAGACTCTTCCACTGCTTTGTCATTGCTGGTATTTTCACTATTTTCAGGTGTTTTTCATTTCATTAGATATTGTCAACGTATACATACATATGTGTGTACGTGTGTATATATACATAAATGTACATGTATATTTTTTTAAGAAAAGAGTATTAAATACCAAGATCTCGTAATGGTTAATAAAAAATCCATTGTCAATTCCCCATCCCACCTAAAGTAACTGTCAGAATGTATACATAAATACATATATATGTCTATATGTATATATACAATTCCATTTTCTTCAAATAATTATATATTTTGAGAATGACTTGGAGAAAACAGATATATCAATATAATTAGCATTTTTATATATCTAAAAATGCAGGATTTTTTGTTTGTTTGTTTTTATCAAATAGAAAGAGGAAATGATTATCATAGCTTCAGTATGGGAGAGTTCATGGTAGGGAGGGAGCATTCCTTCACATGAGCTTAGCTTCAGACCTAGAAAGGGAGAGAGGGCACTCCTGAATGCGCTGCTTGAGGCATTTCACAAGTAGTAAGAAGTCAACAAATATTCGCTGATTGATTAAAACTCAAAATATAAATTCCTGCCTCTTCGTAAAGACTAAAACTCAAAATATTCTAATTATATTTTTCAAGTCGGTGAAAAATATTTGAGTTGCAAATAACCTTGTCTTCATGTGGCACAGAAGTTATTTTACCCAATTATTATTATTGGAATTTTTCTGTGGCCCTGGGCATGCTTGGTGTGTCCTATTCATCACAGCAGCCAGACAATAAACCTGTTCCCTGAAGTTTATCAGAGAAGTGCTGGCTATGTTCAGGGGCAAGAGACAAACAGAAGACAGTGATGGTAGTTTTTAATAATAATTAATTATTTATACAGTGCTGACAGAGGGCTCACTAATGGGGAAGGCGCAGAATCAGAGATAGACTCTTCCCTACCTCAAGGACTGAATTCTAAGAGAGATCAGCAATTCAAAAGTGAAATAGGCCTTGTCAAGCTGAGGTTGCAGCTTATAATTTCAGAACTCCTTTGGCATAAGTTTCATTCTAAAATGTTATTGAGGGTATAATCTACAGTGGTGACAAATGGCCTCCAATATTACACAAGTTCCTCTTCTTTGCCTTTACCTCAATTTTGTCAAAGCAACAACTAAGTCATACTAAGTCATACTGGGGCTCTGTTTCTTAAAAACTGGTCGGTTTCTTAACCCGTCACTAAGTTCATACTACCTTAATTACTACAGTAGTTATAACAAATCTTTATGTCTATCAGAATCCTTCCTCTTTCTCCTCCTCCTTTTTGTTCTTGCGGTTACACACTGAAATGATGACCCATCAAATGATAATTTTCCTGAGAGATGGACTCGGTGTTAATGAGGCCAAGATTGTGTTATCAGGATTGTAAAGAGATAAACTGTTCCAGGATCACAATTTCTACATCCAGAGATTTGTCCTTCTAACTGCTGTTAGCTGTCCTACAAGGTGCAGGAGAGGGGTGACTTAACTAAAACCTATTTTCACTATTAAAATATTGTATGGCACTGTCAGCTGTGATGTCTGTATGCTAGACATTAACACGTTATCACAGCACAGCCTGATGTTTTGAGAGGTTATTTGCCAGTGAGCATGGGGCAGAGCCTGGCAGAAGATAGTCTGGATGCTCTCCCAGGCACAGTTTTTTAGCAGATTTTAGTCTCCAAGAAAATTTCGTTGACTGTCAGTATGTGAAGAAATCAGTGCAAGGTGAATCGTGTTTTAAAAAGAAAATATGAATTTCTTTCCCCCTTTCAGTTTATAAATGTATTTTAGAACTCTAAAAAGAAAAAGCAGAATGAAAATGTTCATCTTCCCAGAGTATGATTTCATTCAGGCGTTGAGCCTATAGACCTGCAACAATTTACAACTGAACTGATGTCTTTAATGTGTGAACTTGAGGCATCTGAAGACATAGCACATGCTCCAGATAAACACCCTCCAAGACAAGCATGTCATCTGGAAGACTTTCCCCATGAGTAGCATGACTGACACATGCCCTGACAAAGTCTGTCAGATGTTTTCATTTTCAAGTGGAAGAGACAGCCATCTGGTACCCAGAGTAAATAGTCTCAGATCACTAAAAGAGAAACCCAATATTTTATTCCACCCGAAACTGAGGCAAATTCAAAGAAAAAAAGATAAATTTTTGATCACTAGAGTAATTTTCCACCCAAGTTATCAGATATAATTTTGATAGAGGAAATGTTCTCCCAGACGTGAAATGCTCTATTGATCTGGGGTAACTTAAGACATACAACCATTTCCAGTAGTCTATTGAGTAGGTAACACAGAAACTACTTCCAGAAGTAACCTGCATCTGGAGGCAGGTAGTTGAAGTGAATTTGGAGATGTATTTATTCACTGATTCGTTCAAGAACTACAGGCCAGGTATTGGGTTAAGTGCTAGGGACACAAAAATTATGGTCCTTCCCTCAAAGATCTTAAATACAGTAGTACAAATACACAAAGAGATCATTATAAGCAACATTGAAGAGTTGGAAAAAGTCTACACAGAGGAGAGCAAAGGGAAGGAACCCCTCACCCAGCTGGGTGTCCAAAGATGGCCTCTGGAACCAAGAATAAAGATTCATTCCACACAATTACTCATCAGTAAGTTTTCGTAATAACAATTCAAAGTTATACCACTTTTCAGATGATTCCTTTGTTTTCTTCATAATGATTTTTTTATCCAAAAACACACCCAAAAATTATGCTCCATATTACTTAACTCCATTAAGTAATAGTTTAAAATTGTAGTTTCAGGTTAAGACACACATGTTTACTCAACATAAAAGTTTGTAGCCAGAGGCCATCATGTGAAACAAATCTGAATTGTGTGCCATATTTAGAAGAACTCGAAACATCTTTCTCTGTGTATGTAAGTCAAGTGAGTGGAATGAAAAATTTAAATTTTCTGTGACTTTTCATAGAAAATGTGCACATGCACTTTTTCCATGGGCTTCAAAGCACTCTTGTGGTTAGTTTTTATTCTGCCCTAAAAGCGAGTTTTCTAAGCTGCAAATTTGCTTTTAAGTGCAGTTTGAGGGCAAGATAGCCATGGGCCTCATTATGTTTGAAAAACTGATGAAGAAAACAGTGCAGAAAAAAGAATCTACATTCAAAGGATGATTAGCTCATACCCTTTCATCCCCAAAACTTACCATCATGGTTTCTCTGCCTCATTTGGTACCTACAATAATTTTTCAGTACATTTCATTTTATATACAACCTACACTTCTTTACGTGCAAACTGTTTGCTTATATAAGCCTACTTTTATTGTTTTATTGCCAAATGTTTCTATCTGTGAAAATTGTTTGGATGTCTTATGTTGAGAGGAAACACATCATGATCTTTCTCTAAAGGTTTTTTTTTTTTTTAATTTAACAGATTTTCACTTACTAGCAGGGTTTTCAGGAAAAAATTAAAGTTGTTAAGCAAAGGATAAGTCTACCAGTCTCGGTTGGATCTGAGAACATTCCTTGGCATAAGCCAGGCAAATAGAGAATCCAGATGCGTGTGGAGAATAAAGGAGTTACTGAAAAACTTACGGGAGTCAGGTTAGCTCAGGTAAATGTAAAGAATAAGGTTTTTTTTTTTAAGAGAAAGGAAGACTTGTTCATTATCTCTGAGGATGTGATTTTACAGTCCCAAGTATCGAATCATTGAAAACTAGCCTTCTAAAGATAATTTATAAAGCAATAGGGTAAGTGATTGCATTGTGAAGAAAAAAAAATACACACACATAGAGGAAGAGAGACTGTCCTAATGTCCCAATATTACATAATTGGGTACTCATACCCAAGATGACATTTCTGGGAACAGAATCATACACAGATTCACTTTTAGGCTGATATCACAGTTTAGCTGGAAGCAAAGATGTTTTGCTCTAGGTAAACATTAGTTGACTCCAAAGAAGTTCTAAAAATTAAGTCACTGATACTGAACATGCATATGAATATAGTCTGAGTAAAATTATTTCAAGAAAATGTGCGTGTTAACTACTGCTCCAGGGGTTTAGCCAGGTACTCTTCTATACTATTTCTAGTTTATTTTGATTTGATCCCATGTTTCATGAGTTTCTCTTTCCATTCAAGACAATAAGCTTCTCCAGAATAGGTGTTATATCATAGCACCAGGCCAAACTCTTTTGCCTAGCTCATGGGTTTAAGCACATTAAAGTAATTAATATTTGTTGAATTAAACTGCACTGGCATATAAGGAAATCATGAATTCAAAGTAGGCAGAACAGAGTGGACTCGGTAACCTTCTTTTCGCTATTGATCATGTGTGAAGTCATAACTGACATAACAGCAGTAAGGTCTGACTACCAGTTAGGTTCCTGTTGGTAAGATGCTTGGCAGGGCAGAAGAGAGCAGAGCTGGCTGGCCCATACTGGACTTCAACCTGTGACCTCGGCCTCTTTAAAAGGATGGTTCAACCAACTGAACTCACCCAGCCATCTGGCCATCTTTACACTTGGCAGGAGAAACAGCACCATGAGGTGTTTTTGTTTTTGTGCAATCACAATTAATAGGCCATTTCTTCCAACAGTGAAGAATTTTCCTACCTGCTTTTTCACACTTCTAGCAAACAATAAAAGCTAATTACTAGCTGCAAATCATGATGACAGAAGTCTCAGTACTGAAACTGTGTTTCTATATTTAGTGAGAATATCACCACTTTTATGACCATGTGAAAGAATCCTTATCCAAACCCATTCTTCGTCATCTTTGGAAGAGATTAAAGATACTATGAACTTACAAGTCAAGGAATTGCTACCCTTTCGTTTAAGTTTTGCTTCAAAGTGAAGAAAGGGGCCAAAAAGCTATTAATAGCAAAAGAAACTAAGGAGCTTATCTGACATACATACTCAGATTGCTCATCTTTCCTTCTTTCCTATCGAAATAACTTCTCTGGCTATTCTTTTCTCCTGTTTTTAAGATTTTTTTTAAGTTATTTATTTGTTTATTTTTGGCTGCGTTGGGTCTTTGTTTCTGTTTCTAGTTGCGGTGAGCAGGGGCTACTCTTCGCAGGCTTCTATTGCGGTGGCTTCTCTTGTTGCGGAGCATGGGCTCTAGGCGCGTGGGCTTCAGTAGTTGTGGCGTGCGGGCTCAATAGTTGTGGCTCGTGGGCTCTAGAGCGCAGGCTCAGTAGTTGTGGAACGCGGGCTTAGTTGTTCCGCAGCATGTGGGATCTTCCTGGACCAGGGATCAAACCCGTGTCCCCTGCATTGACAGAAGGATTCTTAACCACTGCGCCACCAGGGAAGTCCCTGGCTATTCTTTTCAAGGTAAAAAGAAGGTGGAAATAATATTATAACTCAGCTCCATGAACTGTACTTCTTGAAATCCAGCACTGGAAGAGACTCCAAAGATAATCAAGTCCAACCGTCTCACTTCATGGTAAAAGTACTGAGGTTAAAGTTCACAAAAATACTAAGTAGCAGAACCACTCCTAAAAATATCTATCTAGTATTGGTCATATTGTATAAAGACAATGAATTAAATAAATGTGAACACAATTCTGTCTTTGGAATTGGGGTAGGTGATTAAAGACAAGAATTTCCCACCTAGTTCTGTTTTTGAATCTCAATTACCTTATTTCACTTGTTCTTTCAGTCTCTAAATATTTACTAATTAACTACTACCTGCTAGGCTACTGGCTAAACGAAACCCCTGAATAGTTGCAATAAGAAGACATTTTGGGGGACATCTATTTTGGTTTCATTTAGGCATACTGAAAGCGCTAACTCAAAGTGTGAGAGTATTCTGTGCGTGGCAGGAACCCGACACTCACCCTCTCCTGGAGCCGCACTTTCCCTGAGACTCTAGGGCATGAGACTCAAGACAAAGATGAAGGGTGAATTGATGATTGTGGATGGCATTGGGTCAGGGTGTCTGCTGCCCACATTACCTTTGTAATGACGGAACAGTATTTTCTAGACATTATAAGATCAGTTGTATGTAAATGTCAGGATACAAAAATAAATTTTAAAATATATAAAATAAATGAAATTATAGCTCTGCCCTAAAACAAGTCTTTACTATTAAGGTTAGTGAAATAGCTTCTTAAGGGTATACCCTTCATAGAAAAATTATGATAGATTTGAGATGTTTACACTACTTAAAGCAACAAGTCAGCATGCCCTGGTTTCATGGATTATGGCTGAAGGCATGAGACTTTGGGGTCAGAAACAACGTACTTTATTAATCACAGCACAGCAAGCAACATAAGCAACATATCTATGTCAGTTCCCTTTACTTCCAAGTTCCACAGGGCACTGAAGATGGGCCCATATAAATTCCTGCATATACAGTGGGAAAACTGAATCTTTTATAAGAAACATGAAGGTCTGCCTATGTTTCTGCTCTCTAAGGAGACACTATCTCTGTCTCCCTAAGCTGTTCACTAAAAAAAAACCTCCTTGAAAAGATAGTTCAGGACAAAGGCAATCAGTGCCTCTGCTTGCAAAGTATGCATAAATGGGAGATTACTGGGCAATATTCCCTATCTCAGTCTCTGCTTTCTCTAGGGGATCTTGCATAATACCTCTAGATTCATCTTCCTTAAGCACAACTGTGACCTTGTCAGTCTCTTCTTGATTAGCTGCCATTCCAAACATCATCAAATAAACCTCCTTAGCCTGACATTATAGGATCTGCACAACCTGGCCTCGCCTTCCCCTGCAGACTTACCACCTACTGTTCACCCTTAGCTCCAGTGTCACGAGAAAGTTCACCTTTCTCGAAACACAGGGAGCCCTGTCCAGCTCCATGCTTATTCCGCTTAAGCTCTCTCCTCAGTCGGAAGGCTGTTCCCCTTTGTCTGCTTCGCGTCCTCAGTTGTTCCTTATACCCACTCCAGCTCCATGAGGCTTTTCCACACACAACATTCATTACTCTGTTCTCCTCTGCTCCCAGGCTATTTGCTTGCATTCAGATCTTACTTCAGTGGGATGTGAATTATTGTTTCTTGTGAATGTGTCATCTCCCTGGCCATACCGCAATACCTCGAGAGGCAGGGACTGTTCTTTCATTTTCTTATCCCTCACAGCATGAAATATTGTGTCTGG
Source organism: Lagenorhynchus albirostris (assembly GCF_949774975.1). Classification (NCBI taxonomy): domain Eukaryota; kingdom Metazoa; phylum Chordata; class Mammalia; order Artiodactyla; family Delphinidae; genus Lagenorhynchus; species Lagenorhynchus albirostris. Next base: position 26,608,675 of record NC_083102.1, read on the forward strand.
CATAAGCTAAATCTCCTTTTATCCTGTTAATTAGATTGAATTTTATGCCACTGCTTCCCAAAAGATAAAAACGATAGACAGCGGAGTTAAGTGGTGTTCTCCCTCCTTTGCATCCTCTGATGGAAGAAGATTTTCTAGAATCATCTTCCATGCCTTCACTTGTGCCATTCTATTTATTCTTTGCCCTTTACTGCTTTGCCTCTTCTCTCTTCCTTTCCTCTTACCTTTTTCTCCTTGAATCCAAGAAACGTTCGTCAGGATTAGTGGCAGGATGGTAGTCACCCTACTTTCTTTTCACCTCATTTAAGCCGCACTCCCAGTAACTACATAAATGTCAGCCTGGTCTCTTCTCCAATCTTCTGGACCCAACACATGATGTAGATGTGTTTCTAAACGCCCACCAGCAAGCAGAGCCGGACAGGAGAGACACTGGTCCTAGTGTGGCTCTGGGACAGCTCCTGCAAATCCTTGCTTAAGTGGTATATGTTCTCAAAGATGACAGTGACCTTGGAATCTCCACCAGGTCTCCCTTCCAGGTGTCCCTACCACTTACAGTTTCCAGGTGTACTCAGGTCTTTCTTCTAGGTGTCCCTTCCAGGGAGCCCTGCAGGAAAGTCTGGCCTTTAGAGGACACAGACACTTATGTCTGCCATAGCCTCTACACAGTGACCTTCATCTGACCCTGATGGGGATGTCAGCTCAAGGGCTGTGTCCTCACACATTGTTTTATCATTTTATTCTTACTCAGGATCTTGTTAAGCAGAGTTTTACCTTTAACCTTTTTTTTTTTTTTTATCAGTTCTTTTCCTGGTTAAGTCTGTGTGTGAATCCAGAGAGTACCTGCCTCCGTCAAGTGTCCATTACAGCCACAGACATGCACAGGGTAAGAGGCGTATCCTAGGAAAATAGCTAGAATAATGCCAGCGACTGAGGTTCAGAAATATTCTGCATAAATGGTTGGATGCTGGCATCGAATCAAAGGAGGAAACCCAGCCAACACACCCTAAGGTTTGGAAAGAAGTTGCGCTCAGTCAGGTCCCCAGCACATGTGCTCCCTGGTGAAAGAGGCAAAAATAATAGAGTAGTCATTTTTTCTTATTTTTATTACCATAACTTTTGTATTTCCCAATGGGGACAGCAGATAATAGGAGGGGGCACAGGAGAAGTCTGTAGCTCAGGCAGGAAGAACTAGATGCTTTCTGATGGCATCAACCCTGCGTGAGCTTTCCCTCAGCCTGAAGCAGAAGCCCTGCTAACCCCTCATGAACCCGGTCCTACTAACTAGAGGCAGGTCAAAGACTGACAGCTTATTTTTATCCATTCAAGTAACTCAGGAGATCCCCAGCGCCAATTACCCCAGCAGAAATTTAAGAAGGTCAGTTTCAAAGACAGCTTAGGGAAGTTGCTGGCACAAAGCTCCTCTCTGGCTTTCCAGGATGACTCAGTGTCTCTGTGAGGATGCTTGTGGACCAGAATCAGAGGTCCCTGCTGTACACCATGCCCTGATTGTGGCCACTTCCGAGCAGGGAGTGTTACCTGAGGACATGCATCTGGTTCTCTCTGATTCTTAGCCAGGTCATATTAAATCTTAAAAAAAAAAAAAAAAAAAACGTTTTGGAAGAAGAGACCACAGAGGGACAATATACAAATAACTGAAGTCTTTTTATGCTGACCTACTTCCAGGATAAACTTTAATAAATGGATTCATGTGCCTTCAAGGCAAGAACTTAAAATAATAGTAACTCATGTGTAGGTGTTCCCAGATTTCCGTCCTCATGAGAATTAAAGCAAAGATGATTAGAATCGGTATTATTTCCAAAAGAAAAAGTCTTTTTTTTTTCAAATTGTGGTTCCCTTCTTCTTAAAAACCTAGGTCTCTAAATCCTCACACAATCAGAATGTTACAGAACAGAGAGCCCCTAATTTCAGAGAACTCACTTTACCTCCTGACCTCCTTTCAAGGTGACTGAAATGAGCAGAATAGGTGTTCAGAAATTTTTTATTGATTTATCAGTGGAGGAAATAGAATGTTATTAAGGGCAGATTTAAACCCTATAGAGCAAAAAGATTTATATATAAAGTTACTTCTTATATTTACAACCCAAATTTCACAAAATCACAAATCCGTATGTATAGCGGTCCTTACAACTCAATGCCAAAGAAAAATAAATACAGGGAAAAATATTCCATGGAAGGAGAAGAAAAAGAGTTTTTGCAAAGGATATCTACTCTCTTCCTTTGACCACTACTTTCCATAATAGCGTAACTGAGTTCATGTCCTTGGACAGGACTCAAATACATCAGCCCTCTCCCCGCTTGCAGAGTTGGAATATGTTGACTAAAAAAAATCTAAGCAATATCCCTCAAAGGACACACACTCTTCCTCTTGCCTTAGGTAACATCCAAGTCTCTCCTTCTCAAGCTGAGAATCGGTGTCATTCTACGTGTTATCATCCTTGTCCTAAAGGGATCTCATTCCAAATTCTCTCTCCCTTATACCTCTAGGTCGATCCCTACCTATCTTCAGTTTCACTCTTACCAACCATAGGATGTCATCACCATTTATGTCTGTCTGCCTCCTCCCCTTCTCAGAGAAACTAGAGTAGAAGTCAGGCAGCCCTAGGAAGGGCTGGTACTAGTGTAAGTTAGAATGAATTCTCAGAACAAAAAAAGAATGAAATTTTGCCATTTACAGCAACATGGATGGATTTGGAGGGCCTTATGCTAAGTGAAATAAGTCAGAGAAAGACAAATACTGTCTGATATCACTTATATGTGGAATCTAAAAAATACAACAAATTAGTGAATATAACAAAAAGAAGCAGACTCACAGATATAGAGAACAAATTAGTGGTTACCAGTGGGTGGGGAGGGGTTGGGCAATATAGGGGTGGGACAGTGGGAGACACAAACTACTGGGTGTAAGGTAGGCTCAAGGATGTGTTGTACAACACGGGGAATACAGCCAGTATTTTGTAATAACTGTAAATGGAAAGTAACCTTTAAAACTTGTATAAAAAATAAAAAATTTAAAAAATTTAAAATTTTCTCATAAGATTTTTTTTTTTTTTTGCGGTACGCGGGCCTGTCACTGCTGTGGCCTCTCCCGTTGCGGATCACAGGCTCCGGACGCGCAGGCTCAACGGCCATGGCTCAAGGGCCCAGCCGCTCCGTGGCATGTGGGATCTTCCCGGACCGGGGCACGAACCCGTGTCCCCTGAATCCGCAGGCGGACTCTCAACCACTGCGCCACCAGGGAAGCCCTCTCATAAGATTTTGTCACAAATAAAAATTAATTTAAAATTAAAAGATTCTTCAGTGCTCACTTCTGTCAAACCTTCAAAACAACAAATGAGTCATATTTATTGTATTTTTCATGTCCAAACTTAAAGTCTTATTTTATTCCTAGGATTTTATCCACAGAGTACAGCTACATTCCTATCTCTACAAATTCATTCAGTAGGTTAAAAATACCAGCAAGGGCTTCCCTGGTGGCGCAGTGGTTGAGGGTCCGCCTGCCGATGCAGGGGACGCGGGTTCGTGCCCCGGTCCGGGAGGATCCCACGTGCCGCGGAGCGGCTGGGCCCGTGAGCCATGGCCGCTGGGCCTGCGCGTCCGGAGCCTGTGCTCCGCAACGGGAGAGGCCACAGCGGTGAGAGGCCTGCGTACCGCAAAAAAAAAAAAAAAAAAAAAAAAAAAATACCAGCAAGATACAAAGCCAGTGCAAGTCTTTATAATTCTTAAAAACAGTTGACTAATATACTTTCTTTATCAATAATATACATGGTGAACTATTTATACCAACACCTTGCAAATGAACCTAGACATAAAAGAGTAAGATTATGGACTCCATTACCCACATAATTACAAAGAATTTTGAAAAGTTTACAGTCAAAGAACATACCCTCATAAAATTGACATTCTGTGTGAAAATTAACCAATGATGTTTTGAAAGATGTTGGTACCTGCCTAACACCTGGAGGATATATAAGCAGCACACAAAGCTGACACTTCCTGAGCACATAACACATCGTGAGCTGACTTTGAAACCTAGCTATAGGTGAAACCTAGCTGAACATATGCAACTCCCCTATCTTATTTAATCTTCACTCAAACAAATTTATTAGTGTGTATTGGGATTTAGAAGCTTAATACATAAATCAGAAGTAAACCCTGAAGAGAAACGGAGAAGTTCTGAATTTTCTCCCCAGCAGCCCACTCACAATTAGGGATTTTACCATAAACACAAATGAAGAATGTTTTGACTTCCCAGAAATCTGAATAGAGCTGTAACCTGAAACTATATACATATTCTCACTTTATGAGAATTTTAAGGGAACTTAGCTAATACTACTTGTGATTTTTGTCAGAGAACTTACTTCTTGGGCAAGAAGCAGCTCTACTTTACAAGGACTTCTTGGCAACGTTTTGGATATTACATTACAGGAACTATCTCACCTGCAGTTTTCCGCTATTGTAATTATTCTATCAGCACAAAGGTCACTAGATTTCACTTTATTTGATAGTGTACTGAGAATTGATCTTAAGCATTTGATAGTTTCTGCTCCTAGAATGCATATGCTGCTTGCTTTAAAAGTAGCAAGTGCCCTCGTATTCATCCCCCAGAACATATGGCATCAAAGTCAAGCCAAGTGGAGCAACCTAAAGCTTTTTAATTTAGTGTCACTAGAACTATAACAATGTTACATAATTTCTGTCTTCAAGGGAGTAGATGTATATATCAGTTAGGATTTTTTAAAACAGAGTACGATCGAAAACCATAATAATAGTGTCTTAGATAAGACAGACGTTTATTTTCTTTCATACAAAAGAATTCAGTAATAGGCAGCCCAGGGCTAGTAAGGTGGCTCCACAAACGCAGCAGACACTGCTCTACCATTCCTCAGGTGACCAGGATTGCTGCCAGAGCTCCAGCAGTCACATTCATGTTCCACACAGTGGGATGGAAGAAAGGGGCAAGAAAGGACAGAGGCACTCCCAGAATATGCCATGTAAAATTTCTGTTTACGTGACCATATCTAGCGTAAGAAGGTTGAGAAATGCAGTCTTTGTTCATGGAGGTGTGTGCCCAGCAAAGAGTCAGATTCGCTCTCTTAGGAAGTAGAAAGTAAGGGATATTGGAGAAGACAGTTTGCGACCATTGTCACAAGTGCATGTTTAGATGCTTCTCTAAACTATATTTATAAGACAACAGCCGTCGTTGTTCTATGAAAGCTCACGTAACATACTTGCTGCAACATCACCAGCACTTACTTTCATGAGATTTTCCTCAGTGTTGTGTTCTGTTCCCTCACCTACCAAATGGTCACTTGAAATGATGCTCAAAAGTATGTTTTCACTGTCAGGTTTCAATTTATTTCCTTCAATTTTATCTTTGAAAGAGGTGGAGAGTCTTATTTATATGCTTACTGTGCTGTACTTCAGGATGCTATTGTAACTTTGCAGGGATAACAGAAATATTTTATACGATTTCACTGTATAAAATACATTGAGGACTTCAGCTTTTTTTTTGGCTATAAAAGTTGAACCTCGCATATAAATAAACGTAACTGTATCGTCACAACTCCAAATGACTTGGTGTGAGTTTCTGAGCATTGCTTGCCATCCACAGGGCCGCAGCACCAGCCGAAGATGGGCATCAGCTGGGGGGAGGCGGGACCTCTAAGCTTTGGCTGGCATTCTCATAAGTTCAGTGTGGATGTGCTCTACTGGGTACCTGCTAATACAATTTAGCTCGGCGACTAGGTGGAGGCCTGACTTTTTAAGGCTTGTAATACAGCTACAGGCTTATAATTCAGTGTTGGCAGGGGAAAAAAGCCGCCTTTTTTTTTTGCATCTGCCCCAAAATTAGTTAGCCTACCAGTACAAGCTAATGCACTAGTGGTTTCCAAAGTGTGAAAATTGGTATACAACCTATGTTAGAAAGTGCCGATTTCCATTAAAGTTTTTAAATGGTTTAAACCAATAAATTTTTAAAATAATTAAATCAGATCAAATCTGGGAATTCAGCTTAAATGAATGCCATAGCTCTAGAAAATAAGAACTGTGTAACCCATAGAGGTTTTCCTTTTACTTTTTTGATCTCATTTATCCACACAACCGCCCTGAAGAGCATTATAACCCCTACTTTAGAACTTGTTCTTTCCTTTTTTTTTAATCAAATGGGTAAGCTAAAGCTAGGACACGTGATACAACTTTCCCAGTGTCACTCCAGAGCAGGTTAAGAATGCAGCCAAGGAGAGCATAAACTCCTGCTTCTCTGCCACCTGATATCAGGCCCCCCCAAATCCTCTTAGCCCTTTGCAAACACGCAGTCCAGGGCTTGCACGTGACAGACCTCGATGACTGCCAACAGAACACTTGGCTTACGGTTTTCCACTTTGAGAAACAATCTCACACGGTGGTCACGTTGTAAATAGAGAAGCTCCTTGTTACTGGAGAGCTCTCGGCCACATTCCACGCCAGATGAGGTGACAAGGGGAAGAAAAGCAACAGAGATCAATGGAATTAAGTCTCCAGCGTGCCTGTGGTGTTATTTTTAAAAGACAAGCTAAATATGCTGTGTTGTCATCGTCGTCGCTGATCTGAAGGTTATCTCTGGGGCTCCTGGCTGCAGACTGCTACACCAGTGCATTAATCCAGCCCCGACGAGCTGAACGTGAAGCTTGGTGGTAAAAGATCACTATGAATGGAGTGTTCTCAGGGAACAACAGGCTGGAAGAAATTTCGTTGACTTTTAGTAACCACAGGGGTGCCCATATAACCTGAGAGTAAAAAGGACACCAACTATCTTGTTACGGCTGAATGATTTTTGGGTTTCTCTTTGCTATCTTGCTCTGCTGACATTTCAAGTTGACGAACTCTATCTTCAGTGCATCCTACTTCCTCAAAGATAGTCTAATTGCTTCTCGCCTTCCTTCTTTGAGAGTACTTTCCCCGTGCACAAATAAAGCCAGAAGAAAGGTATTTATTAAAATTAATAACACAAAAGTGTGAGTGGTTTAATATGCATCACCTTCAGAAATATTCTTATTTTTTAAAAGAGATATACAGGAGAAGGAAAAGAAAAAATTAATGTTTACTGAGCAATAACTAGGTACCATGCATTATCTTACATAAAATTTCACCAACCCATATGAGGTGTCATTAGCCCCATTTGTTCAGAAAGTTGAAATTCAAAGAAGTTAAATGTTATCACGCATATAGTTAGAAAGTAGTATTAGCAGTTGGAAGTAAAGAGAGGAGTTCATGCTTTGGACCCTATTCCACAGCAGTTCAACCTATCAACAGAATGAATTGCTTAGAAAAAAAATTGGTGGACAAGGGAGATATGAACTATAACATTCTAAGTTGCTGTTTACCTCTGGCGAAAACAAACTCTATGCCCGCAATGTCCAATACAGTAGCCACCAGCTACTCGTGGCTATCTTAATTTAATCAAAACTAAATAAAATGAAAATTTTAGTGTGTCGCTTGCTCTAGGCACATTTCAAGTGTTCAATAGCCACATGTAACTACTGCCTACTGCCTTGATCGGTACAGATTCAGAACATCTCCATTATCTCAGAAAGTTCAATTGGACAGAGCTCTCTTAAGCTATTTTGGACATGGAGAGATGAAGTAAGATATATTCCTACTCTCAATTTAAATAACTTGTGTGTGTGTGTGTGTGTGTGTGTGTGTGTGTGTGTGATGTTTTCTCTCTTGAAAAGAGAGGAGGGATGAAATAAAGGGAAGAAGAGAGAGGAAGAGAAAAAAAATCTTTCAAACTATAATGAGGGCAATTACCACAGGCTTCAATTATGATGGAGGAGTGATATGAGACATAATTGAAGCTTGCAAGAAAATATTTTCTTGTAACAGTAAACAAACTGTACAAAGAAAGGTTTAAAAGATACACTCTAGGGACTTCCACTTCTGGCCAAAATGAAATAACAAGCAACTGATTCACCTTCCTCCTTGAAACAACTGAAAAAAACAAACAAAAACAAAACACTTGAAACCATTATTTTCAAGACACTAGACAGAAAACAAAGGACAATTATCTCTGAAAGATGGTAAACAGATGAAGTAAAACTACAACTGCCCCAGGTTACAGCTTGAAAGAGATTCTGGGTAATGGATCAAGAAAAAGGAACCCAGGCAGAGCCACACAGAGTAACCTGAGTTGGGGAAGAAGAGCTGAATGTCCTAGAAGACCAAGGGAGATGGAGTTTGCAAGCAGAGAAAGCCACTCAGAGGGAGAGAACTCTACAGCTCTGGTGAGGCTACCTCAAGAATTCAGCAGGGTACCAACCAGCACTTGCTTGTGAGAAAACATCTCAAAGCTGAGTCATGCCTTTCCCTGGGCATCTGATACGGCAACTGATCTGAGGGAGGCCAGAGTCCTACAGAGCAGCCACTGTATCCTAAGAAGGGACAACTCTGGTTGGCATCATTCACTCAGAGTTCCCAGCCAGCTTGGCTGAAGCACTGTTGGGACTGTACTGCACATTTTAACCTCCCCTCTGCCTAATCTCACCTCCACCTGCTTCCTTTCGTGGGTGTTGGTCCCTAATAAAGATCTTGCATGCCAAACTTCATCTGAGCATATGCTTCCAAAGAATCCAACCTGTGACAGAAGAAGAGGATTCCAGGGTGACAGCTAGTTTTAATCTGGCATGAACAACTGTATGAATGGTGGTGCAACTGACTGAGATGAGAATTACTGACAAAAACAGGTTGAGTGTACGAACGTGTGGCGTGGACATAGTCTGTTTGACTATATTAGGCTGGAGATGCCTATTAGATATCCAAATAGGGATGTGGAGACAGTTAGCTATGTGATTCTGGACCTCAAGGGAGAAATCAGAGCCAGAGATGAAAATACGGACACCATCGGCATTTAGAAAAAATTTAAAGCCATGGAACTTGATGGAAAGACTTTCGCGAACTGCTTGAAAACACACTAGAGGTCCCCCAACTATTATAATATATTTAATTGGGAAAAAAAGGAGTTCCTGGTTATATGACTTTGAGAAACACTGAGCTCTCTACACCATTTGGGGGATTCACAGTGCATGTTTATTACCAAGACAAAGGTTTTGAAAGTTCTACAGCTTTGTTTCCCTTGGAATTCTCAACATTTTTTGCCATGGAAACTTTTTTGGGAGGACGTCCATTAACATCTTTTCTCCTGAATCATAGTCTGAAATTGGTGATCTAGACTAAAAATCCAATCTAGAATTTTCACTTTGATTCAGATATAGAAAAAGTTAGAAGACTACATTTTAAAATTCTGCAACATTTGCCTATATCTATATACACTATGCCTTTGAATCTGTACTTTTTCAAAACAAAAAATCTATAATTTCCCAACCTTGATGTTTACTAATTGTGTTTTCCTTCTATTCTTCTTCATCACAACTGAGCCAGATCACATGTCTGAAAATGAAAGTAAGAATGAGCCAAAGAGACACCCTGAGATTTAGCGGACAGCACCCTGTGCCATTGGTCGTAATAGCCAAGTATCAGCTCTGCCTCCGATCTAATAGGGTGGAGATCCTGGACCAGTCACAACTCTGGATCTCAGCCTGCTCACTACAGAAAAAGGTGAGCAGATGAACTTTGAGTCTCCTTCTAGTGATTGCTTTGGCGGCACAGATACTGAAAATCTCCTTCTAGCTCTAAAATTATATGAAATGCAACAAATGACAGTAAGGCATAAAGAGAGAAAAATATACTTTATGTTGAACAACATCAACATCTAAACCTTTTCTCCCTTCTGCAGCATATTGTGGTCATTTTATTAATACCTCTGGAATAGAGATGAGAGCATATTCCTCACCTCTTACCAGTTGTGAGCAGACATTTTTTTTTAAAGGTTACTGGTGAAAATGAAATTTTCAGACTGATGGATTTTTATTCTTTCCCATAGTACAATGAAGACATGAGAGTTACCTATGATTGTTTTCCATTTTAGGCTTATTGTTTTCTGGGGCTCTGGAGACACCCATATTTCTTGCTCCTAAATATCATGTCAAACTTGTAGATTAATGAAATAGCCTTAAGCGTCAACAATTTCCATAGGAGGTCTGGCATTTAATAGTGCATATACTATCTAATCTTCTCAAAGAGAACTAACACTTGAGAAATGTGGAGAAGAGCACATAGAAAATAAATGCCTTATCATAGGATATCCAGCTTTAAATCTGGAAGCCCTGAGAGCCACTGAAAGGACTATGTTGAAATTGAGATCATTACTGAACAGAGTTTATCAATTCTAGGGGAAGATAATAAAGTATCTCCCAAATCCTCATATATTTTCTTTAAGATAAAAAAAACAGGGTGCTAACACAGGGGTTTTTCTCTATCACTTCATTTTTATTCTTCTATGACAGAAGGACAGTCTCACATGACATATCAAGTATGATATATCAAGTAAATGACCAAAGACATGAGTGCAGACCTTGCCTATGCAACACAGACATAAAAGTGGACAATTCATCCCCACCCTGCCAAGAAACACATAAAAAAGTTAAGCTGATGAAAAAAAAAAAAAAAAGTTAAGCTGATGATCCCTGATGCCATGCCTATCAGAAGGTACAGGTATTGTTTGTTTGTTTGTTTTTAACCAAACAGCCACATCATTTGTCCAAACATTTATCCTGTAGAAAACCATGATACTTTAGCACTATGCAGCCTCAGCCTAACAGAGACAAATGGTTCAGAGAATAAAAATTAAGAGGAAATTTCATATATTCAGCAGAGAAAAAGAATGCTGGCCAGCAGGGGAACACCCTAGGTAATTCTTAATCTAAAAGATTTCAAACAGACTTGTTCATTTTGGAAGAGTAATTATAAATGGAGGATGTTTCCTAACCCTAAGGTCAGAGTTCCTTTTGTTAATAGACAATTAAAGAATTCTGGGAGACAATCAAAAAGGAACTAACCTACCCTGCACCTCTAGTTAGTAGGGGGAAAGCATTCTCAGCTGCTGAGTTTGTATAGATGCTAGTGGTAGAACAGAGTGATAGGATGGCCACGATCCCAGAATGAGGCAGAAGACATCTCTGGAGTAAAAAGAGGCCTGAAACCTCAGGCAGCAGTGGAAGCAAGAGGATATAAAACTAGCAACGGCCAGAAGATGGTTTCAACGAGCAGAGCTTTCCAAAACTGAGATGATCTTTACAGGACACTTAGCAAACTTAAAGGAAAAATCGAATATTTTGCTCATCCATTTCATAAGCCAGCTGTGTAAAATATCTCATGAGCCAAGGTGAAAAATGGAACTGAATTTAGCATTAGGATTTTAGAAGAAAGCATTTTAAGTTTAAGCAATAGAATTTTTTAACTGTATACTTGCATTTTTAATTTCTTCTCTCCGTAACTTATAAGGAAAGAGAGATAGCATACAAAAGCTTTCTATTAAAAGTCTTAGACTGTAATAGCAAAATAAGTTCTTAGGGGGGCCAAAAAAAAAATTAAAAATCCTCTGCTACATTTAACCCAGCAGTAATCTCAATCACATTTCAAAATTCTCTGTGACATGTACAGAAGCATGAAGAGGAAATCTGCAGTTTGTCTGGGGATGGTGTAGCACAAAATTATTTGTATTGTATTATACTGTACATTATATTACACTACATTGTATCATATCATACATTACTGTAATTATATATTCAGACACTTGTCTGCTTATATTTTGGTTAAAGCCTGAGACAAATACTAGAGAAAAAAACAGCCAGCAGATTTTTCTCCATCAGAGCACCCAGAGCTGAGCTGCAGCTTAATAAGCTAGCATGTCAGAGAGCTAAAGAATATATTTTGATAGAAAAAGTAACCTTCAGGGCTCGGGAGAAGTTTTCAAATAGAAAAGTGGTTTTCGCCACAAACATAATATTAAGTTAGAAAAGATCTGTAACACCTGCTATTCATCTGAGCTTAGGGAAAAAAGTACAAAGCTAGGCAACAGAAGTGTGAAGCCTGGGCTGCATGGAGATGGCGATGGGAGCTCCACTAAGAAAAGATGAAGGGGCTCCTCAGGCGCTGACAGGAGGGCAGAGGGCAGACAAACAAGCATCCTAATAAGAAGTGCCCAGGAGGCTGCATTCAGAAAGTGTTGAAAATACCACACACACACGCACACACACACACACACAGAAAATAGGCTAACAGCATTTCCTTATGTTGTAGAGTACTTTAAACACATCTTCTCATTTGAGCTTTAAAAAAAGAAAATTAGCTAAAAACAGGTTACGATCTCCTTTGTAGTAATGAAGAAATACTGGCTGGAAGTTAAGTGGTTTGTCCAAAGTCATACAGTTTAGAAAGTCGAAGTACCACGTATTGGTGTATTCATTATTTAAGAATATTCAGCCCTTCAAAGCCCATAGCTCTTTATGCTAAGCCATATATAAATATGAAATATTAGCCTTCTTGATGGTATTTCTCAATTAATAAACTTAAATTGCTGCGATTACCTTTCCTTTTCTCTGTCTCTGGGATCCATGAGGAGGGATTTTCCCTAAGTACCATCACATTTCTGCCATTCCTTTGCTCACTCTTCAGCAGGTGATAGACTCCTGACTAGAAAGCAGGCCTGCATGTAGAAAGCTAAGGTTGTCTCCTGTTTAGCCATATGGTCAGAACAGCTACACGGAGCAACTGCACTGTACAGCATGGCCTGTAACTGGCTGGGTACATCTTCCTGGTTCTGGGTTTCAGTTAACAGGTTGAGTTGACTGTCATGCTAAGCTATTTCTGCAAACTTTGACTCTGTTATTAATAAGGGAGTTCTCTTGGACACAGTTTTTATCCTTTGCCTTATCTCTCAAGTTCTTAATCCCAAATGGAGGACAGGTATGGCATTTATTGATGGCTCACTCAGAAACCCCAATGCCACCAATAATACTTTCATTCTAAGTATGAGTCCCATTAAAATTTCAGATCCAGATATCAGGTTCTGGTAATGATGAATTGAGTACTTTGGCCCAACCTCTGAGTAGGAAAGCTCATGTATCATATTTCTGTTTTAATCTCTTTAAAGGGCTTGAAGACTTAAAATAGTGAAGCATTACCCAGAGGCTCAGGAAGATGAGCCCAGAAGTTTGGAGATGCTTTTCCCTCGCAGATTCCAAAAGAAATGTCACAGAGGTAAGAGACTGAATTGTATCTTTTGCAGGGCTTCTTTAAGAGAGAAGTATCAAAATTAGATTTAAAAGCATTAAGAATCAAAGAGAGGGACAAAAAGACTACACCCTAGGAGTAAGTGTAAATCAGAGATCATTAGGCCTTTGCATAGACTGCAGCTGAGATTTGAATAATTACAATTCTTGAAACAGAATTGACATGGTCTGCATTGCTAGAGCTACCAGATAGCTGGAAGAAGCAAACATAAATCTTCTCTGAAGAGAGGTAACATCACATGACAGATCCTAGATTATTCTACAAACAACCTTGCAATTATAGTCCCAACACAACAAAAAATAACATGGCACAAATTGACAGAAAGACCCCAAAAACAGAAAAATGAGCAAAATAATGGATTGACAATTAACAAAAGGGCCTATATGAATGGCCAGCAATTATGAAAATATCATAAAATATCTAGTAAAAGGTGAATTTCAAATTAATTATGAAAATATCATTATGAAAATATCAAAATATCTAGTAAAATGTGAATTTCAAATTAAAAATGAAATAACACATCTACCCATTGGATTATTATAAATTTAAAAAGGTATCATTTCTCTTGTTTACAGGGAGAATCAATATACTAAAAAAACTGTAGTTAGAAATGTTGTTATAAGACTTTTTTGGAAAAGCATCTTTTAACAGCTATTAAAATTAAAAACATGCCTACTAATTGGACCAGCTTATTCACAGAACTCTATTCTATAGAAATAAAACTATCAGTATATAAGGACATATGTTAAGGGTGTTTACTGATCCATTATTCTTAATGGCAAAAAAAAAAAGGTAAAGAAAAGAAAAAGAAAATGATGCTAATTCCTTTGGAGCATATCTGAATGGTCAGCAATCATGAAAACATACTCACCAATCTCTAGTCATTGGAGAAAGGTATCAATTTTCATAAGTCAGAAAGTCATTTCCCAGAATTCCCTTCCCTGTATGGTTGCACATTAGGGTTGGGGCACAAGACAAATTTGCCCAAGATTGGAAAGCCACAAGGGAAGCAGTAGTCATTACATTCTGAAAGTCTATACAGGTGGCCAGTTACCATTACAGCTTGCACAAGGTGGAGCTGATCTTTTGTCTCACCTTGTAGGCTTGGGGCACCTGCCAGACCTACATCTACTTCAACTCCCATGGAATCTCTTATGAGCTTCTTTGACTCTTGAGACAGGCACTTGTGCAACTCCTTTGTGAAGGTCACCAGCTTTTTCTTCTAGATCAAACACATAGCCAAGGTTAAAGGCACTGAAAGGCAGATGTGGGTTCCAGTTTGATTTCATAGATACTAGTTGGTCCTTTCAGAGTTGTCATTTTTCCTAACTCTCCCCCACCTCATTTCCAGCTTTTTCTCCCTAACTGTTAGTGCTTCTGACCTACCTCAACTTCAGACTCACTACACACAGAGATAACCACCCTCCACTGACTTCTTCACCAGCTTCCACAGGTGCATTGGGTCTAATTCCTATAATATTGTAAATGCCTTTTTCCTTATCACTTACAGCCATTCTGTTTCCCTGATCAAACTCTAACTGATAAAACTCCCATTAATAGGAAACTGGAGGAAGAAATTAAAAACAGGTAAAAACAAAGACTGCAAAAAAAATTTATAACGTTAAGCTTGTGCAAAAATTATGTGTTTATAAAGTTTTTTTAAAAATTATATACAGAAATTGAAATATTTTCTTCCTAAATCCCAATAGATAATCTTGTACATGTTTAACCATGTATACCATTATCTAAGAACACTACTCAAAGGTGGTGAAATGTTCTGTATTTCTTGACTCCCTTTTTTTTTTTAACTCTCTTTATATAGATTCCTAAGGACTTGATTACTGGAGAGAAATCCAGGTTTGTGTGACCTTAATCATATGCAATTTGGGGGATATGATTTTTTAAGGAAAACAATACAAAATTGGGTCTTAGAATGAATGTATAGGTATTGGAGAGAAGGCATCACAAAAAATTACCAATATTAAAAAGCTGACAATATAAATGTCAAAAAATCCAGAAAATTAATATAATTTAATTATTAATTAAAATACCTTACACGCTTCAAGGTTATGTTTGTGGATACATGCTCTTTGATTACCTCTTCATAGACATCTATTTTGTAAAATCATTTTCTATAGAGAGAATAGGAAGGTAATTTAGTTTTTCCTCTAGCATGGCTGATGGAAATTTATTTATTATTGATAGTTTAGCTTTACAACTCATGTCATATAAATTTTAAGATTGTTGTCAAATTTGGAGAATCTTCTAACAAGTTTCTTTCATAGATGAGATATAAAATTTTAAAGCTTATATAAGCTGTAGTATTTGGGAGAAACATCAAGTTTCGTTCTGCTGTGACTACTTTTAAGTACTGTGAGTTGACAGCACTCATAACCAGTACTCATTTGTTGATGTCACTGAGTCTGTTGACTCAGTTGGGGTATGGAAGAATTCTTGGAAATCATTCCTTCACCTGGACAGCTAAAACACACTGATGCACAATGTGACTGCAACCACATAAATACAATCACATTAAATCCAAACTTAAATATATCAACAGCTTAATTTTTCCTCAGGCAGATGTCAAAAATGTCCATGGTCACTCTAATGCCACCCATATAAGAGGAATTATGATTGAGTTGAGATAAGAATCATTAACACAGACTGTGGTATTGACTGTGATCAAATATTTTGCTTTTGTAATCCCACTCCTGGGCATATATCCAGAGAAAACCATAATTCGAAAAGATACATGCATCCCAAGGTTCATTGCAGCACTATTTACAATAGCCAAGACATGGAAGCAACCTAAATGTCCATCGTCAGAGGATTGCATAAAGAAGCTGTGGTACATATATACAATGGAATAATACTCAGCCATGAGAAAAGAATGAAATAATGCCATGTACAGTAACATGGATGGACCTAGAGATTATCATACTAAGTGAAGTAAGTCAGACAGAGAAAGACAAATATATGGTATCACTTATATGTGGAATCTAAAAAGTGATACAAATAAACTTATTTACAAAACAGAAACAGACTCATAGACTTCGAAAACAAACTTATGGTTACCAGAGGGGAGAGGTTGGGGGAGGGATAAATGAGGAGTTTGGGATTAACATATACACACTATTACATACAAAATAGATAATCAGTAAGGACTTACTGTATAGCACAGGGAACTCTACTCAGTAATCTGTAATAACCTATATAGGAAAAGAATCTGAAAACGAATGGATATATGTATCTGTGTAACTGAATCACTTTGCTGTACACCTGAAACTAACACAGCATTGTAAATCAACTATACTCTATTATAAAATAAAAATTAAATTTAGAAAATATTTTGCTTTTGTAAATTTTATGAAATATGTGAATACATTGCAAATACCTCTCTTGAAATGGTCTGGGGACATAATGATCCTGAAGCATAAGTTCTGCTAACTTCATGGTAAATCTTGGTTAAAAACTCTGTCAAATATGGGCAAGTTTTTGGCAAAAGCTGAGACTCAACCCAAGTGGCCCCTTAATCCATAATTTCTTGTTTATTCGTTTTTTTTCCTAACCTGGGAGAAAGCAAATCATTTCTTCAATCAAGAAGTCTTTTTCTACCAGTCCTAAGTCAGTGAAATATTAGAGGGCCTTCCTAGAGTACCAGTAAGTCCTTTCCTCAAGCTAAAATTTGATAACCATAGGCAGCAGTCCACAGTAAAAATTCTTCCAGTTTCCTAACATACCTCCCTGACTCTAGTCTCTCTACTTTCCAATTCATCCTATACATCCCACTCCAAATTAGTATCTCTAAAACTATTTTTAATCATCTTACCCTACAATATAACAGTATTACTTTAGGTCTTTTATGCTACAATATTAAGGTATGCTACAATTTAGGGATTTTCCAGTGAGCTTTAATTATTTGAGGCTTACCACATATATTACACATGATTTATACTATATATGATTCCAGGAATCTGAAAACAAAGAAAACATCTCAATGTCGTATGTATAATGAGAGCAAAGGCTGTTCTGTGTCATGGCAAAGGCAAATACTATCTGTTTTACTCCATTGAGTTGTTGCACTGGAAGCAGATAATGAAAAGCCTGTTTCTCGTTTATTTACACTGCAACTTTTGCACAAGACAATTCACAGGAACACGATTTGCTGATCTCAAATTACCCTGGGTGATGGCATCTTAATTAGAAGCAGAGAGCAGACTGCAGTTTAAAACAAATGAAAACTGGAGCACCAAGGAAGCAGAGGGCTTCTACCCTTCCATTGTTGACCGTGACAAGGATATCAGTGCCTCACACCTAGAAGCACCACAAAGAGAGCTACAACCAATGCCCATTCTTAGAATTCATGACACAGCTCAACATAAGTTGAACAATGCTGTCATGATAGTTTTCAGTGGAACCGAATATGAAGATTGGAGGGTTTCAGTTCAGAGCTCTGAGACAGTCTGGCCACCAATTCACATAATGGAGATGCGGTCCATCTGATTAATCAGCGCTGAAACTTACTATCAATTTGTCTAGATTTTGATTTTTCTTAAAGTAGCATTTATATGCTAAGAATTTAAAAAAAAGATCATCTACAGCATTTGCTAGATACCATCTAAATAATATTCTGATTCAACAGACTAGTTATGTCCTTTAAACATCTCAACTAAACAAAATGGTGACTTTGCCAAACGGAAATAATCCACACCTCAGATCTGGGGACTTTTCAGGTTATAAATCAACATAAATGACTCAACGATCTCTATTGTTCTCGACTTAAGTGAATTAATATGTTATGTAAATATGTTGAAAATATTAATGTGGCAGGGAACAAACTATGGCATGGGGAAAAAGGATAAATGATTCACACAGTTTCTCTTCTTCACTGTCCGGCACTGAAAGGTGTACAATTCTGGGAACTAGATACTCAAATTCCAAACCTTAATTCTATTTTATTCTAAATGTAAAATGCCATGAACTAGAAGAGAAGAAAATCTGTCAATTTAAATTAGATTTTTTTCAAAGTAGAACATTGGGCCAATGGAATGTATCAAACATCTACTAGCTAATAATTCTTTTAGAAACCCACTAGTACTCTAATAGAGTCAACATAATAGTGTAATTATCAAATTGAGGTTCAACACAATCTAAGAATCAAATTTTTAATTTAACCTTTAATTGCCAAAAGCAATTTGGCAACTAAATTTTGGTTCTGGAAATTAAGAGTTAGATTAATAATTTGGTACTTAAAAGAGAATTTTAAAAGTAATGATTATAAAGTATGCAAAGCCAAAAATGTCATGGGCCGAAAAATTTAATTTTGTAAAATCAGACTACTGTGCAAAAGCTAAATGATAATGATCCCCCATTTTGTTTCAGTTTATTTTCAGGGTTTGGAAATTACCTTCTTTTGTGTAAGGTGACAAAAAGAATATAATGTGGGTAGTGGTAAATCTTAAGGGATTTCGTCTCATTCCATTTTCAATCAGATAAAGGTGCATAGTAAAGAGTACCAGAATACGCCACCTTGAAATATGCCTCTGGCATATGGATGATTTTGAGCTAAAGGCCATTAAAAACTAGCCCTTATCCTGCCCCTAGTTTCAAGAGAACCACTTTTTTTTTTTTTTAGATTCCATATATGTATACATATAGTTGATTCACTTTGAATCAGAACACTAACACAGAAACTAACACACCATTGTAAAGCAATTATACCCCAATAAAGATGTAAAAAGAAAAAAAAAAGCACTTAAATCTGCATAACAAACTTTACTAAACAACCCTTGTTAACCATACTTTTCCTGATGACCTTCCCATAACTTGCCTCCCCTGCTCTGGAGCCCCGAATCTCTTTTCCTTTGTTTAGCCTAAGTATATAAACCTAAATTCTAAGCACCCCTTTGGGTTACTCATCACTGGGTGCTTCCATGTATATGTGCAATGCACACGTTAATAAGCTTCTGTTTCCTTTTCTCTCATCAGTCTCTTTCGCCGGCCTGATTTACAAGGCCCCAGCTGGACGACATAAGATGGGTAGAGAAAAAAGATTTTTTTTTTCTCCAGTACAATAGGAAGGTATTTCCTGGCCCCAACTCTTCATATTTTAATATATACAATACTTGATCCACATGCATATTTAACAGCTCATTTATGTGAAATAAGCCAGATTCTTAATTGTATAAATATGTGAGCCAGAATATTCCCACTGTGAAGGCTATGCTTTTCTTTTCACCTCTTGCCCTCTCATGTCACTCTTATGCCGTGGTAGAAGCATCTCTTCTCCATTTTTTTTAATTAATTTATTTATTTACTTATTTTTGGCTGAGTTGCATCTTTGTTGCTGCACGCGGGCTTTCTCTAGTTGTGTCGAGCAGGGGCTACTCTCTGTTGTGGTGCGCGGGCTTCTCACTGCGGTGGCTTCTCTTGTTGCGGAGCACGGGCTCTAGGCGCGCGGGCTTCAGTAGTTGTGGCTCACGGGCTTAGCTGCACCGTGGCATGTGGGATCTTCCCAGACCAGGGCTCCAACCCGTGTCCCCTGCATTGGCAGGAGGATTCTTAACCACTGCGCCACCAGGGAAGCCCCTCTTCTCCATTTTTTAAATAAGAATTAACTTTAAAAGTCCTTCCTTATTTTTTAGATCCAAACACAGTCACATTCATTCTCCTTTTTAACCCAGCCCTTCCCTACTCCCCATCCTATTCACTTTCTCTTCTTAAACCTTGTCTTCCCTTCTTAAATTCTGACTCTTGACGTTCCTGGAACCCAAATGTTTAGAAGATACTCTCATTAAGCTAACAAATAGATGAATCTCAAAAAAAAAAGTTTTCCTGTCCCCTTACCATTTATTCGATCTACCATGGATCCGAATAGCTCGATTATAAGCACTCCCTGTTCCATTCTCCTTGATACCTTCATTAGCCAACAATATTTCAAAGTTTCCTAAGTAAAGTAAGTTCATTCTATGAAATGTCAACTAAATATTTTTCTGGGTGCTTTTTTACTACCTTTTTCTTTCAAGTCATAAGACATTATGAGCTGATGAAAGGTTTAGTATATGCCTCTTACAGGGTCTTTAATGTAGACTTAATAAAGTTTAAATGGGTCTGCTGAAAATATTAAATATTTCAGCATGTCTAATTAGAGAGCACTCTTTTTGAATTGCTATCGTACTGAAACCATTTAATTACTATGTCAGGTGACACAATTAATAACATGTATTTAGTTTATGGATATTTTCCAGGAAAGAATTTAGAGTTCAGTTATTCTACATTTCTTAATGCGCCAACTAATTGAGATCCCAGAAGGACTAAGTGATTTCATTTCTTCTTCTGTACCATCAACAAATATTTATTGAGCACCAAGTATGTGCCAAGTACTGTGGTTGTCCCTGGCAATGTGCGTATGAATCAGACAATGTTCTTGTCCTGAAGGAGTTTACAACCTCCAGGGGAAGAGTTACACCTGGCACCATTATAACACCTCTGTATGACGTGATAGAGGGCACAGCTGACTGAAGTGGGATAGAGTGTACCAGGCTGGTCCAATATTCAGCCCATGAGCATCATCGAGTCATGCCAATTGTGGCCAGCATTGCTTCTCATTAGGCAAAGCATTCATTCTGATGAGTTGGTACCTCACCCTACCTGTTATTAAATAATTTGATCCTTACCTGTAGTACCAGGAAAGGCTTCCAGAGAAGGTGATACCTGAGCTGAATCTTAAAGGATGTTCAAAAGCAGACCAAAAGGGAAGAATATTTCAGCCTAAGAAAATGGCACTGGTAAATGTACTAAGGCCTGAAATTTCAGAAATAGTTAAGTTTAATGGTTTATTGTGGATAGATTTCAGTGTGTGTTAGAGATTAAGAAGAAATGCAGTGACAGCATATGCAGGGGGTTGAAAATAAAATTTTAGAAGTCAAAGCATTTGTTAAGATAGATGGTATATTGCAGTATTAGAAGCGTGACCTCTCCAGTCAGGTACTCCTGGGTTCAAATTACAGCTCTGCCACTTAATGGCTGTATAAGTTTGGACAAATTAGGCCTCCACGCCTCATTTTAGCATCTGCAGAATGAGACTATAATAGTTTCCACTTCATGATGTTGTGTAAGGATTAAATGAGCTACATACACATGTAGTCAGAGAGTTCCTAAAATGTAGCTAGCGTTCTGAAAGTTTAATTGCCTTTATTATCATCATGTAGAAAATGAAAGTCATTGAAGAAAGCCTTGAAGAAAATAACTGACATGGTCAGATTTGCATCTCAGAAAAATCCCTTTGGTATCTATCATTAGCATAGCTTGAATAGGGTTAAAATGGGCAAGTGAGAAAATACTATCTTCATAAACTCTATCTCATATTAATAGCATTACATTACCTTTCTTTGTACTTTAAGCTTGCAATGAGAATGAATCAGATAAAACATATAAAGGTCCTAGAATAATCTTTAGAACACAGAAAGTGCTCCATAAATGTTATTTATAACTGTGAAAAGTGGCAAGAGGGGAGTGGAGGTGGTGGTAGAGATTATTTTCCATTCTCTTCTTTTTATCTTCCATGTCACTTTATTTTGGGTGCACCAATTAAAAATAGCTCATCATTGTTTCTTTCCAGAGTATCCCTATAATAGATTAATTTAATCAGTTTATATTTACTGTAATTACTGATATAATTGGACTAGTTTCAACCATCTTAGTTTATATTTCCTATTACATCTTGGCTTGTTTTATTCTTTCCTGCCTGCTGTGGGATTGAAATTTTCTATTTTTATCTTTTCTGGGATTTCCCTTAAACTCTAAATACTCCTACTTGACTTTTTATGTATTAATAAAGTCTAAAACTTAATCAGTCTCTCTATCCCTCTCTCAGGTAAGACATAGCAAGCATGAGCTATCCATTCCACATGTCACCTGATCACTGTCTAGAATGCTAGAATGTTAGTTCTTTTTAAAAAATATTTATTTATTTATTTATTTGGCTGTACTGGGTCTTAGTTGGGGCACTCGGGATCTTTAAGTTGCAGCATGCGGAATCTTTTAGTTGCAGCATGCGGGATCTGTAGTTGCAGCATGCGAGATCTAGTTCTCTGACCAGGGATTGAACCTGGGCGCCCTGCATTGGGAGCTTGGAGTCTTAGCCACTGGACCACCAGTTCTTTATTTTTAAATACGCCAAAAAGTTTACGATTGCAGACGTCACTTATTTTTATTTTCCCATATAAATCTTTGCTAAACATTTTTTCTTGCATCACACTTTTTTCTTCTGGGTTTAATTTTTCCTCTTGCTAAAATACAGCCTTTAGGGCAATTTCAATGACATTTTGTAGCAAAAATAATATATTTTAGTCTTTAAATGTCCAAACATATGTTTCTTTCATGATTGTTTTAACAATTTAGCTGGACTCTGGACTCAACACGAATCCAGTCTATCCAATCTGAGTCATCTTTTGTTTATTTATTACACGTGGCATTTAAGGTGCTCTTTCAGTATAAGGATTTTTATCATTTTCCAATTTTGTAAATTGTTGGGCTCTCTTTCTTAGATTTTCCTTGAGCATCTAAATTTATGTTCTATTTCTCTGAACCTCACTTTATATTTTTATTTATCTTTTTAAATGATATTCTAGGTAATTTTCAAAATTCTCTATTAGAATTTTTCTCTTCCACTGACTCAAGTATAATGTTTATTGCAGTTCCCATTTTAATTACTTTTTTCTCTTACAATTAATTTAACTGGCTCATGGTTTTACAGCTATTGTTTTTGTTTTATAGATATTGCTTCAAGGTTTTTAAACATATTTATTTAAAGTACTTTCTAGATAATTTAATTACTTCTATATTTTTATGAGTGAATTTTTGTTTGTTGTTGTTTTCATGTTCATGTGTTTGTCTGCAGCAAGGGACAACTCATATCATGGGGTTGGATTTCATCAGGTGCTTTGTAAGCTTGGTTGGTATGTCTTTTTTCCATGGATTTATTTTTCTTTCTCTCTCTCATTTCTCCTTTCCTCTTAGTTACTATTTAAGTAGCTTCAACTCAACCCCTAGGGGTCCACAAATCAGTAGCATGTGTTACATATCTTCAAGGATTTCACAATTTTCACAACTGAAGCCAATACCTAGTATTTGTCTAGTTTCCTATCATTTAATATTCTTTGCTTTCTCCCTTCCCCATCCATGCAACTGTTGTATCCAGATGCAAACTTAGACAGGAGAAAGGTTTTACAGCTTTCATTTATGGATGCAGAAATATCATCTCCAATCTCCTACCCTCATAGGATACCTCCAGTCCACTTTTCCCAGAGGCACAGAAGTCTGCAACCCCATTGTCAGCTCTAGGTGTCAGCACCCTGTGTGGTAATGGCCTTTTAGTCCCACTTCAATACTGTGGGCTTGGCCATTTCTGATAAAAGACATATTTTTTAAATGAGGAAATGTATTTTAACCATAATAAAAATCATTACATATATTGTCTACATATTGAATATGGAAGGGAGAGATTGAAAGCAACCAGATCTTCAAGGTAACATAGCTAGCTAGAAACAGCACCAAATCGACACGAATCTGGTTTCCCTATGCCTAATTAGGACCACCACCTTCCTCATTCACTCAGCAGTTTTCCTCCTGTATTCTGCGTTGGTTTATCTAGAATGTGCTCACTTTTCCGCAATGTCCATTATGAGCTGAATATAAACCTAGACTTTAGAATATACTCCCTTATAATTTACAAACTTTGAAAATATTTAACCAGGAATGAAGTGTTTCTACATTGTCTAAATAGCAAAACGTTTTTCTTGAGTTTTTCTCTCTGTACAGTCTTTCAAGAAAAAAGAAAAGTCTATATAATGTATCACTGACATATGATTCTTTAGTCCTTTAGTAACAAACAGCAACAGATGATGATAATTGGGAGATTACTATTAAACACTAATGTTCTTTGGCAAAATTGGGTGTATATACATGTATGTGATTCTGTTGTAAAATAAAGAATTTGAGTGACCCTTGTTCCTGGTTCCTGAAAGGGAGACTCTAAATCCTTGGGATATCTGAGTTTCAGGAATATCTTTGTTATGCTAATGAGATGACTCGTGGTGCTCCCTAGAGAGCTTCAGAATGGGAGCTGGTCCTGGAAAGACCAATCACCAATCAGATTAAAAGGTTGGAGCTGCGAGCCATGTGATGCCAGCCTGACTCCCAGAAAACTGCGGACACCAAAGTTCAGTGGTAAACACATTGATTGCCAGAAGAACATGCCCTGATTCCGTAAGGAGGGACAGAGAAGACCTACATTATCTCGCAGACCTTGTGCTATGCATCTCTTCATTTGGCTGGTCCTCCTGATTTGTAACCTTTGTAATAAAACGGTAATCACAAGTACAGCACTTTCCTGAGTTCTGTGAGTTATTCTAGTGAGTTACCAAAACTTAAAGAGTTGTGGGAACCCCTACCTTTAGATCCAGACAATCAGAAATGTGAGTGGTGGGGACTTCCCTGGTGGTCCAGTGGTTAAGAATCCACCTTCCAATGCAGGGGACTCGGGTTCAATCCTGGTCAGGGAACTAAGATTCCACATGCCATGGGGCAACTAAGCCCACGTGCCACAACTACTGAATCTGCGCACCATAGCTGAAGAGAAGCCCATGCGCCTCAACGAAAGATCCCATGTGCTGAACTAAGACCCGATGCAGCCAAAAATAAATAAATAAATATTTTTTAAAATAATAAAAATAAAATAAAATAAATAATTTAAAAAAAAAGAAATGTGAGTGGTGGCCTGAGGATCCCCCTGAACTTGTGGCTTGCATCTGAGGTGGGAGTGGTCTTCCTGGGTACCCTGCCCCTAATTAAACCTGTGGAGTCTAATACTAACTCTGGGTGATTAGTGTCAGAATTGATTTTCAGCACTCCAGTTAGTATTGCATTAGTTGGCGTAGAAACAGAATAAATTCTTACTATTATTACTCAAAAATTATTGCTACTGTGTCGTAAGTATTTTATAAAATCTGATTTGGAAACTTCAAGATGAATAGAAAAGCCAATACGAGGTATGTTTCTAAATTTTAGTAGCTGGCTGCCCCCTACTGACATTGTCTTAGTCACTGCTAGTATGTGAGTCTAAAAGCTGATGGATTCTCTTGGGTTTTGATACAGTTGATTCTATAAAATTGAAAATTTCTCTAAAGCTTGTTTCTAGCATTGCTTTAACAGTCTACTCTTTGAAATTTAAATGCTATTGTAATCCTTCAGATACCAATTTGCTGAGCATTGAAATAAAGAGGCTGCTACTCATTGATAAATAAAGTCTAAAGTATATACAACTTAATTTCTCTAAACTTCTCTCGGGT
Source organism: Lagenorhynchus albirostris (assembly GCF_949774975.1). Taxonomy (NCBI): domain Eukaryota; kingdom Metazoa; phylum Chordata; class Mammalia; order Artiodactyla; family Delphinidae; genus Lagenorhynchus; species Lagenorhynchus albirostris. The sequence continues at coordinate 26,634,213 of NC_083102.1, forward strand.
AAGACATAACAAAACCTAGCTTTTCTCTTATTTAATCTTGGGCAAATCACTTTAACATGACAAGTCTACATTTCCTTATCTGTAAATTGAAAGTGCTCTACAAAATGATATCTGAATTCCCCTTTATGTAACAAATAATAAATTTTTCAAGAAGAAAGGAATGAAAGGACTTAATATAACAAAACAGAATTAATATATGATATTATACTTAGGCAAGTAAAAAATCCCTAATTTTTTAGTTCTGAGTTCTCAGAAATTCACGTTTTATGAATTTTTGAACTAGTGTTTAGTGAGGCCCAAAGATAAGTCATACGTTATATTACTCAAAGATGTAGAGCAAAAAGATAAAGTGGTTAGAGGGAAGGACTAGAGCCTGGTAATTGATCCACCTACTAAAATGACAAAGAGCCAGTGCCTAAGGTGTTCAGCAAACTCTGGTCTCAAGTCCAGTAAAGAGCTGGCATGATGGATCAAAGATAAATAACATAGGTACCCTGGACGGGAGACAGGAGCTTGGCAACAGGAATAGTGCTGAACAATGCTCAGAAAACCAGACAGTACCAGCATTACAGAAATCCATCCCCAAGAAGGAGGGACCAGTCCTTGGAGGTATTCTGGGAAGCTTCTCTTATTAGTGAAGCATGATTTGGAAACCGTGAGATAAATACATTAATCTAATAGAAACGTACGCTTTCAAATTTCTTAGATGGTGAAACTAAAGGCTTTGCCAAGCAAACACCGACCCATCAGTGTTTACAAGCAATCCTGCGGGGTCCAAGAAGAGAAGTCCAGGTTGCTATTTGGAGAAAAAAGTAGGCTCTGAGTTTGCATCATTGGGAAACCATGCAATAGCTAAGCTGGTAAAAACGATGACCGAATGCACCATTTTGGAGTACAGGGGTCAGCACTGAGAACTGTCTCCTGAATCACTGCAGAAAGAGAACATTCAATATTAATGCCTCAAGTTAGGATTGGCCTGGGAGCTGGGTTGAGTGTGTGGGGAGAGAAGTCAGTGGGCCAAGCCAGGGGAGATAGGAAAGGAACAGAAAGAGAAAACGATGAGTAGAGACCAAGGACATCTGGCAGGCTGTATCTAGCAACAGTGCAGTACACATCTGTCCAGCAAATTCCAATGAACCTGACATGTTGAATTTCAAACAGTTTTTTAAAGTGCTCCTTAAAAAAAAAAGTAAACATCATCCCTCAAATATGAGGTAGAATGGGAAAATGCCACCCAGCAATCTTAACAGTGCAGAACAATAAGAAGCAGTTAGAAAATATGCCCAAAGTAATGTTCTGTGCATGCCTACTTAGGCACCAGATTGAACTCCAAAAATAGCCTTAAATATTACCACAAATCTGACACCATGTGTGTCAAACCTCAGCTTTGACATTTATTAGGCTTCAGAAATCTCTCAATTTGTCAGGTATAAATGAGATATCATAGATACTCCTTGGAATTCTGGAACACTTTCAGGATTTAAAAATACATTAATGCACATAATGATAAGTCTTTATGTAGTTCAGAAGAGTTTCATTGACAGCAATCACAATGTTTCGTTAAAAAGGCTCTAGTCGGTTTAGATTTCAAATCTCATTACTGCTAGGACAGTCACGGAGGAGTGGGTTACAAATGAATACATGTGTACAATACAAGCTACTGTTTAGGAAACCACAAAAAAATATGCATAGTAACTCTCTAGAATCCATGTATCTAACACATTTACAAGTGGCACATGCTCATATAGGGAGAAGTGTGAAATGTTAGTAACATACAGACAGATGAGAAGGATGGAAAACTGCACCATTATAGAAGTATAACTTTACAAGTGCATATATTACAGATGGATCAAAGGTATATAATCAAATAATTTTTTTATTCACAAAATTACTAGAAGTACTTTTTCAAACAATATGGAAAAGCAGATACTTTTGAAAAACCTCTTAGTATAAAACAGCTGGATTCTGGAGAAAACATAATTTCTATTTTTCACAAGAAGCAAGGGAAACCACCTAAGTGTCAATCAAACAAATACAACCTGTGAACTGAAACCAGAGGCGTAAGCTTTGAGAACATGTGAAGAGTGGGGTTGCCCTGAACGCAATCGCTGATATGGGTTTTGATTAGTTGAAAACACTAAACCTAAAATTCTGGGATTGAACCAGTGATGGTTCAGGGACTGGAGAAGTGTCCCCCGGCTTCAGCAAAAGCAAACACAAGTACCATCAGGATGTAAGTACCCTCAATCCAGTCAAATAGATTTTCTGCATGTAAAGATCAACCAAATATGTACTCACCTTCAAAATGTATCAACATTCAAGGAAATAAACTAACTTTAGAAAGAGACAACAAAAACAGACAAGCATGACTTCAAATACTGTTATTAGCAAAAAGACTATAAAACTGCTGTTGATATGTTTAAAGAAATTAAAAATAAACTTGTAGCTTATTTATTTTATACATAATAGTTTGTGCCTCTTAATCCTTTACCCCTATCTTGCCCTTACCCCCTTCCCTCTCCCCACTGGTAACCGCTAGGATCTACTGTACAGCACAGGGAATACAGCCAACATTTTATAATAACTTTAAATGGATATAATCTATAAAAACTTTGAATCACTATGTTGTACACCTGAAACTAATATTATAAATTAACTCTACCTCAATTCAAAAAAGAAATTAAAAATAAATTTGAAAATAAGTGCAATGAGCTATAAACTATAAAGAAATGACCAAAGATATTTGAAAAGAAACCAAATATGTCTTCAAGAAATGAAACCTGTGATAAGTAAAATTAAAAATGTGAGTTTAACACAAATACTTGATGCTCCATTAACATTCATAGATTAGAATCAATCAGTCAGTGAAGTGAGAAATTACCAAATACACATTTAATTGGAGTTCCAGAAAGGGAAGACAGAAAAATGAGGTAGAGAAAATATTTGAAGAGATGATGACAGAGAAAATGACTGAAGGAATGATGTTAATGTTTCAGAAATAATGAAAGATTCCAACTGAAGGATTTAAAGTAGAACAAATGAAAGGAAATACTACTTCGTAAATATTAAAGTGAGGCTGAAGAAAACCAAAGAAAACTAAAGAGCAACCAAAAGAAAACTAAAGAAAGCAACTAGAGAGAAAATAAAAATTAACTTTAAGGGAGTGACAGAGAGCAGATCACTTCGCATCAACAAGAAGGAAAGCCAGGAAATAGGGAGATTATATCTTCAATGTGTTGGGAGAAAATAATTGCCAACCTAGACTTATGGATTCAGCAAAAATATCCTTCAAGCACAAGGAAGATCTAAAGATATTTTCAGACAATTAAGAACTAAGACGTTTTCACCACTAAACATACCTCAAAGGAGTTAACAAATGTACTTCAAGGAAAAGGAAAGTAACCCTGGATAGAAAGTCTGAGGTGCAAGAGAGAATGAAGAACATCAAAAAATGATGAATTTGTGGGCCAATTATACTTCAAATAAATAAATGAGAAAAAATGATGAATTTGTGGATTTATTATTTAGAGAAGGCTAGGTTACATTATGATAGCATATTAACCCCCCAATTTCAGGGGCTTAACATAGCAAAGTTTGTTTCTCACTCAAACTACATAACCCACAACAGTCACTAGGAGAATCTGCTCCACCTTATCACTGGGGGACCCAGGCTAATGGAGTCCCCCTCACATATCCGTATACCTGAAAGATGCAGCCTCTCACAACTCTGTGGCTGGGGAAGAGAGCACTTGAGGATCTTATTTGCTCTTTTATACATATATATGTGTATACATATATACATGTACATATACATACATGTCATCACTTCCACTGACAGCCCATTGGCCAGAATTAGTCACATAAATACATCTAGTAACAAGGGAGCAGGTAATGTGATAATACAACATTTAAAAGAAAATTCATCCATGGGGAATTCAATCTTCTAAAGCCCTTGTGTTACTTGGAAAGAGAATAAAGATATTGATTATAGAATCATTTCTTCTCTTACCTTTCTAGATGAAAACTGGTCCCCAGAGTTTTCTCTTCGTTGTTGGGTAGCAAACTATATCCAGTTACTCTACACCACAAAATGGAGATTCACTGAGTAATTAAAATGCCCAGGACCATGTGATTATAAAATGCTAGGCTTGCTGTTAACTCTAGATAGGGTAAGTGGGAGTAAGGACAGGTGGGATTAATCAAATTCGCTAACTTCCCATCTTAGCTTCTATTCTTCATTCCCATACTGTACACTGAAATGTCTAGTTCTTTAGAGTTGGAGTTTGGGGTGAGCACAGAGGCAAGGGAATAGGAAAGTTCTTTGATCCTGTGCTCGTGATCTTGTGTCAGCTTTTTGGATTTTGGAAATGTTTATATCTGAATGTCAGGTGGTGATAAACTTAGTGAGAAGAAAAATAAAGCAGGATAAGGGAAAGCAAGTACTGAGGTGGGATGGAATGGAGAATTGCTTTAGATCACATGGTCAGGGAAGAACTTTTTGATATAGAGATATCCATATGAATAACTTAACAAATAAAACTGTGTATACAATTATTGGACCATAAAATGTGGCTGTTTACATATGAGCTTAAGGATCAAATCAAGAGCATCATCTAGGAGACGGATTCCTTTTGCTCAGCGCCATGGAATAGAGTCAATATAAACAGGATAAATAAAACAGTGACAAAGGGAGATTAGATGCCACTCTGGAACTGGAATGTCTGACATTTGATACCCTTAACTTTATCCGTTGCCCTAGGGTGTGTGAGACCATGGGAAAAACCATTAAAGATTTCTGTGAGTCTTGGAAGTTTTTGAAAAGGCAGCAATAGCCCAAGCCAGTTTCTGAGACCCACTCTTCCTCTATGATATTCCTTTCATAAGTTTGTCTATTTCAAATCCTTTCGAGAAAAAGATGGAAAGGGGAAGTTACTATACGACTGTCATTGTGCTCTTTTCATATAACAAAAAGGAAAAGTTTGTGATACATTTATGTTGAATGCTTGATAATAACAAACTCCCATGGTCACTAGATATTTGAATGTGTACTTAATTTCTCAGCTCACCTTAATGGGAGTTATATTTTCTCGTTCCTCTGCTTTCCTTTGCAAGACCAGTCTTTAAATTCTTTGACTCCCTGAGACAACAATAAAAATGTATGGTGTTGCTAAAATAGGCCCCAGGATATGGCGAGGAACAACACAGATAGGGCACCTATTATCATGGAATTGACTGTCCAGAGAAGCCATGACTTCCGGGAGCCATAACTGCCCACTTGGAATCACCCGGCTCTCAGGTTCCACTGACTCCAGGGTCTTCAGGATGATTCTCTCACCTCCATGATATACTCCGCCTGCTTAATATAGCCTGAAGTTCTATTTAATACTTTTATATGACTTTGATACCTAATCAGTTTCATCCATTTGAAAGAGAAATTCACCAAATTTCCACTAAATTTATGAATTCCTGTCATAGGGGGCAGGAAACAGCCTTCACTAACCTACTGGATGATGGCCCTACACAAATTAGGCAACTCAGTAGATAATTGAATGTACACCCGAGAATGAGTTTTTTAACTTTTTTGAAAGGAGATGTTGCCCCAGCACAAGACAGCTGGGGAAATAATAGGGAAAAGCCAACTATATATAATAAAGTAAACGGAAGCAGTCTCTGCATGATGGAAAACACACTATCTAAGCGATTATTTTTCTTGAATTTCTGAAACCATTTCCATCCTCTCTTGTCAGTTTTCACTAATTTATCAGGATCCTTTGCTCAAAGATCAGACTGGAGCTCCTGGAAATACTTCACGACTGACCAGTTTCTGTAATCAGTTTGAACTAATGTCAATGTTTTTCCTGATTCCTCTCAAATAAAAAATTAGGGAAGCCCTAATGCAGGCGACACGGGTTCTATCCTTGGTCCGGGAAGACCCCACATGCCGCGGGCAACTAAGCCCGTGCACCACAGCTACTGAGCCTGTGCTCTAGAGCCCGTGAGCCATAACTACTGAGCCCGTGAGCCACAACTACTGAAGCCGGCGCGCCTAGAGCCCGTGCTCCACAACAAGAGAAGCCACTGCAATGAGCAGCCCACACACCGCAACGAAGAGTAGCCCCCGCTCGCCGCAACTAGAGAAATCCTGTGCGCAGCAAAGAAGACCCAATGCAGCCAAAAATAAATAAGTAAATAAAATTGAGTTTTTGAAAAAAAGAAAAAAAATTAGGGAAGCCCTGATATTAGCATTGATAACAGGATCAGGTACTACTGGGAGACAGGGACACTGAATACATACTGATCAACAGCAGAGGAGATATAATTGGGGTAGGAGGAGGCTAGAACTGTTAAAATGCTCACAGGCTACAGTGTCTGGAAAGTTACAAAGTAGGGATGGTTATACAGGCAAGAAAGCAGGTTAAGTACGCAGTGAGGGCAACAGCACGTGATGCCACGAGAAAGTGTCTGCCTTGAAATGTGCCCCATCTTAAGCATTGTTTTTAATCAGATTACACATGATATATAACCAAGGCAAATGTATCAGACCCTGATAGTGTATCAAATACTTTGTAGAGTATAACTCTCTTGGTTGAATTTGAATCTGAATAGCAGCATAATATCCCAAAGGTTCTTTGTAACATTCCTGTTTCTTGGGAAGTTGAATCCTGTAGGTCATATCTAATCCTCTCCCATGAACACAGATTACTTCACATTTTCACCATCAATCTGTTCTACTCCATTTGCTTCCTCCTCTCAGTCTATACCTGCTCCTCAACTAGAAGGGGGCAGTATGCACCTCTCCAAACTTGTTGCTTTGGTCTAGGCACCAATGTCTGGTGGCTACTGCTTAGTGCAAGTAAAGAGAAAGCAGAGATAGGTCAGCCTAGATGCTTTGAGTAGAGATATGTTCTCCTTCCTCCCTCCCTCCCTCCCTCTCTCTCTCTCTTTCCTTCTTTCTTTCTTTCTTTCTTTCTTTTCTTTCTTTCTTTCTCTTTTCTTCCTTCCTTTTTCTTTCTTTCTTCCTTTTCTTTTCTTCCTTCCTTTCTTTCTCTCTCTTTCTTTCTTTCTTTCTTCAGTCTATTTATTGAAGACTTATACAGTGCTAGGCCCCAGATGAAGTTACGTCTAGAAACATGATAGAAAGAGAGAGAGAGATGATAGGTGAAAGAAAAAAAGGATAGAGAGAGAGAGAAACTTAATAAATCTTTGCAGCAATAAACCTATAAAGTAGGAAGTGTAATTGACTTCATTTCACGTGTCAGGAAACTCAAGTTTAGCAGAGTTGAGAAACCTGCCCAATGGCTCACATCATCCTGACTTTCCCAAAGTCTGTGCTGTCCAGTAGGTGCTTTCCAAATCTCCAACTCTGATGCCAGCATCTCCTAGGCATATTGACTTACCTTCCCAGCCCTCCCGTTTTTTTTCCTGTTTTGGTTTATCATCTCACCAGCATGTCAGCTTACTATAATTTCTGATGCCCTTTGAGAAGACCAGCCCAGGGAGGATTCCCCCCAGGATGGTTCTGATCACCTCAAGGACATGAAGAAGCCTGGGCAGTAAGACACTCAGGGATCTCCTGGTGGGAGATGAACTGTGGCAGAAAGAACCAAAGGAGAAGAGGAGACATTAGCTAAAATAATGGTTTCCCAGTGTGACGCAAAGAAGCCCACGTTCACAAACATGAAGAGAAAACTATATCCGTGAGTCTAGTATCTTTACTACCAGCTAGTGGTCAGGACAGTGGGTTCAGGAGGTGGGGATCTGAAAGCTGATCTTACATTCCTTAAGTCATGTTCCCAGCTTGGAAAGAATGGACAAAGGCAAAGTCAGGAGCCCAGAGTCTGTCTGCCTGTGCAGTAACTTTGGTCCTACTAAACCCTGGCCATGAGCTTCCCTGGTGGCTGATTCAGAATAATGAGGGGAGGGAACATGGAGTTTCCTAAACTGCCCAGGGACATCCAGAACTCCTCAATAAAAACAACAAATAACAAGAATAATGTTTCCCTGTTTCTCTGCATCAAGCAGCATTTTAAGTCTTTTTAAATAAATTAATTCCTTGACTCTTAACAACATCCTATGTTATCCCCATTTTACAGATGAGGAAGCTGAGACAGAGCAGTTATTTAACTCAAGACATGCTGATCATAAATAGAAGAGCCATACTTCAAACCCAGGAAGTCTGGCGACAGAGGCTGGACTCTCAAAAGCATCATCTTTCTTTAACAAGTATAAATTCTATAGTGTAGCTTTTTTAAAAGTAGAAATGTGGATTTGATGAGACCCAGAGAAGAATTAAATAAACAGACAGCACAGGACGTTTATAAAGACGAATTGTGGAAAATCATTCGTCGTGGAAAATCATTCGTCATGGAAAATTCCAGAACTGGTTATTAAGAAGAATGTTAAGAGCAGCTCTAGCAAACCCTGCCAAGAAAATTCTAAAAACTTAGAAATCAAAGAAGAGTTCTGCAGAGAAAAGTAAGCTTCGGTGGAACCCAAAAAGGGCTAAGACTCTGATCTCTCTTTAAATGAATAAGGAACCTGCAGAGTCACAGACTAATGAGCCACGTTCCACGTCTCCTTTCTCAGGGCTGAGGGGAGCTCTGTTCGCTGCTGACCCTGTTACGATGCGCAACTCACTCAGGTTCCTGGGGAATAATCTGTCCTAGAGGATCAGAATATGTAAGGACTGATCTCATTACTTACAGGAGTTTCATTAGTCACGTGAAAATTAAAAGGAGTGCAGATTCAACAAACAAAATCTGCTTGTAAAATGAGGTTGAACGATTTTGAGTGTGTGTTTCCCCCAGGTAAGCTGACCTGTAGTAATAACTGCATTGAAAAATACCACCACCATTTTCTCAAATTAGTTGACAACACAAATCTGGGAGGATATCATAAAAAGAAGTTGTCAACCCATGTCGTGAGACTGTGACAGTTAGTACCACGTGTAATGGCCTGAACTGTGCCCCTCCCCGCACCAAATTCATATGTTGACTCAACTGTGGGGGAAAAAAATTTTTGTCCTTAAAACAACTATAATCTATTTTATAGAACCTTTAGACTTTTGTCATTTTTTTCACTCATTCAATAAAACTTTGAAGCCTATTTTCCATCAGGAATTGTGTAAAATCCTAGTGGATAATGGAAAGTGAGACTAATGTAATCACGGATTTATTTAATAGCCATGAAGAAGCAGTTGGCAATGTGGTTAAGTGTGTCCCTCTAAATTAAAATGCCAGGCCCTTAGCTAGCTATGGGGCCTTGAACATGTAACTAAAGCTCTCCATGCTTCAATATCTTTTTTTAAATTAGAGATTAGGACCTAATTTATAGCAGGATTTTCTTTTTAATGGATTGAATAAGATAGTGTATACACAACATCTGGCAATAGCAAGCATTCAATAAATGTCATTTATTATTATGGTTGTTATTATTATTATTTCTAGAATAAGAGAGAGCCATTCTACCAATAGCAGAAATTCCAAAGTAGGTAACATAAAAACACCCTGTTGTTTTTTAATCCCTCCTTATCTGCTTTAAAAACTATGAAAGCGTTGAAAGAGATTGTGAAGAGATTTCCTGGAGGGAGCAGCTCCCCTGAGTGGGTCTCCACCCTTCTTCAAGGGGGCAACAGGCTGCACTGTGAGAGTCAGGGAGACAAAGTGAGAGCCAGTGCTTCTTCCTTCCCTTCACCTTAAGGCTTCCACGGAACCGCTCTTAAAGCTTGGAACCTGTTCTTTGCAACTGGAAGATTCTGCAATGCCTGGCATATAACCGGCACGTGGATCAGACAGGGAAACGTAGAGAAAAGCGTTTGGGAGGTAACTATGCTCCCACCAATGGTGGGGGGAAAGAAATGAGTGATTTTCCTTGTGGACTAGATGTGGGCTCAAAGAAAGAAAAACCTTGTGCCTGGAGCCATTTCAAACTCTTCTAAAATGACAACCTGGCAATTGGGAGGGTGTTGACAGGGACTCCAACAGGGAGAAGGCATGCACAGAATCCGCCCTACACCCCCAGAGACTGGCTGAAGGAGTCATGGCCTGCCAAAGGGAAGGCCACTAGAGAAAGAGCCAGGTTTAAACATCTCCGACAGCCAGAGAAGAAGTTCGTTTATGTCAGGTTTAGTCATCAGGCAAGCAAGAATGTGGCTGTCCCGTCCCCTATTCTCCCCTCCCTCCCCTGATTCATCCTTGGTGTTTTCTGACATGACAGAGAGGGAAAATAAAAAGACTGCATGATGATGTCTCACACTCCCTTTCCCACCTAAGGCACACGGTCAACCAACTGCAGACCCCGGAAGGAGAAGGAAGAGGGGCTGAAATTGGAACTCTGATGGAAGAGTGAAACATTAATGCAAATCTTAGACAGAATACTAGATTTACGACTGGACGGAATATTTAGTGTCGTAAAGTAACCATAATTCATTCTGTGCTTACATATTCTTACCTTTCTTAAGAATGAAAATAAAGGTCACGGACCTGCTCAGTTTTCATCTAGTGACAGAGAAAATCTCTTCTCAGTGAGTAAATTGTAAAGGGTCAGTCGGAGACAAAAATAGCTTTTCGTTATGATAACAGCCCAACCATCATACTTTTTCACTGCATCATTTACACAATTATCAAAAACCCACTCATGGCAGGCACTGTGCTAAGGACCACATCACCGCTACTGTGAGTCAGCACTGAGGAGTGTCTGTGAGCTTGGCACTCTACTAACTTCTTTTCAGGGGTAATCTTAATTGTCCCTCAAACAACTTTATGAAGGACATACCATTGTTGTAGCCATTTGTCCAGTTAGGACAACAAAGCATAGACATCATGTTAAGTAATTTTCACAAGGCCACTTAGTAAATTAAGTGGTCAGCCAGGATTTTATTTCATTTCTAGCAGAGTCATTTATACCTTTACTCTTTTCCACAAGGGTCATTTTTTCTATTTATTATTAAAGTTTTCTTACTCAGAAAGATTAGTGTTAACTTAGTGGGGAGCCCACTAGCCTATACCTACATTTTAGTCATCATTTTCTAGCAGTTTCCCAGCATGTGTCTAGAAGGAGTCCCTTAAAACTTGATTCCATTCCAGCAAGGAGCACAATGCTCCAATAAGCAAATCTGAGTCGAGGTTGTAACAAACCCTCAGTGGATTTAGAAAAGATGGGGTTGAAATAGAATGTCAAAAGAATTCCAGTGCATCTGAGATAGAAGCTACTGAAGGGGTTTTCTCTCACTCATAGGCCACGTGTTGTGTGTGCATACAGAGTTCAAACAAGGGGCTTGGACTTCATTTAGTAACAATTAGAACAGCCAAGTGAACATCTACTAAATGGATACCACGGGATCCATGACTCACATATGCCATGTGAGTAAATGACTTTAATTCACTATATAATCACTGTGTACTAGATATGATCACTCTGTAAAACAATCCTATAACACAAATGTAGAAAAACATATTTCCAAGAAAGATGCGGTTGGTAGGACTAGAATCTGAGTAGTTCCCTTGCATTAACATACATCTCTCCAACCCAAATGACAAATTATGCACATTTAATTGTGTACTGAAATAGCAAAGTATACCTTCATCACTGGCTGGTTGTAGAAATTTATAATGAAAAAAGTATTTGGATGATACAAAGATGTTCTGCTTACATTTTCAGGCCTGAAGGAAGAGTTCTTTTTACATAACACCAAGAATGAACGCCTTAAAGCATGACTTAAGCATTTAGTTTCAGGAATTAAAGACTAAGCAGCAGAATCATTCATGAATTCATAAATCATCCATTCCTATTGCAACTATTACCTGACCATCAATAAATCAGAGAAGTAATACGTTTACTTGTGTGTTACAATTGTATTATTAAAATACAGTGTTTACCACTTGGAGTACAATCTTTATTGTTGTTTTCTGCTATAGATTTTCATTTAGCCTTTGGATAGCATCCATATTCACAAAGTGCTTTGTACTCATTTTGTACTTTTTAGTGGCAGCGTTCTAAGGCTACCTACAATATTGAATGAGAAATCTATCATCTGGCCTTAAAGAAGGCTCAGGAAAGCCAGGGAAGAGAATGGGTTTGTTTTTTTTTTTTCTGTGCTCGAAAAAAACCCTGAAATCCATATCTTGTCTAGTTTTTTAAAATCTCTGTTTTGTTTAGTCAATACTGTTTAAATTATTTGTAAAGGTTTAAGGTAAAGAGCTTTAAATATATATCAGTACTTTGCATATGAAGTCGATGGTCTGGAGTCTTTGATTGTCAGTTTCTTGACTCGTTTTCCCTGGTGTTACTCAATACATGATGCACGTGCTCAATTCTTCCAGGATTAGTAGACGAAGCAGACGGCAGCCCCCTTAGGAAACTGTCTTCACTTGTTTAATAATTTGTTTGAAACTACTCATGCTGCTGTACTGAAACACTAATGGAAGTAGATGTGTCCACAAAGTTCTCTAGCGAAGAATAAGCTTGCTTTGCTATAAACCAAAGTTCATCACATCAAATGGCCAAGCAAAGGAAAAACAAAAAGCAGTCTCTTTTTGAACTAAGGCTTTCAAAGCCAGACTTCTTTTGCTCAGGTTCTGAGCAGGCCTTAGAATGGAGGAATGGAAGCTGACTTTAGACACTCCCCGAGGCCTTTGCAAACCCTTGAACAGGAGTAACACCTGTCTAGGTCCTCAGGATCATCTACTAGTCCAACTCTTTCACTTCACATGTGAGTACTATGCAGCTCAGACACTGAGTTTCCTAATCCTTCTTTGGTCTCCTCCGGTGTATTGAAACAGTAAGGAATTTACACTGAATATCTGCCTTTACCAATTTGGAATATCATTTACTCTTAGCACTAAAATTTAATTCATATTGTAAATTATTAAAATAAAGTGGTTTATCCTTACCCCTTATCAAGTACTAGATTAATACAGGCAGATTCACTTTTTTTTAAGTTAGACTAATTGCACTGACATTGCAGTTTGTAGGCCTTAGTGTCATAGGCAGTTGAAACACTTATTTGCATTGTCCTTATTCAAAGATAATTTAAGTAAATAATCTCACAGAATAAACTGAAGTCAGCACCCACCGAACTCCTAAGTGGCTTTATACATATTACCCTCTACTGTTATGAAGGAGCAATTTGCATTCTGGGCATAGGAAAGTTCAAATCATTGTAACTATTGGAGAGTCAATGTTCTGAATGATTTGCCAGGGGCAGATTGGACATCATAATAAGCTTTATTTACTGTAATCCAGTCCCTGCCAGGAAGATACTCGTTTCAGTTTCTTTGGCAAGATCCCAAGGATTTTTTTTAAAATAAATGAATAAATATGAAACACTAAATCTGATTTAATATTCTACATGAATGAACGCAATAGCAAAAAGGATGTATGACCCAGTTTTCTCTGGTTTCTGCTTACAAAGCAGCATATAGTACCGTCTATTCATTGATACACAATTTAAAAAATGAAATACCAAAAGAATCATTTTTGTCTACTAGATTCTGAATACTATCACTGAACACAGAATCAGGTGGCATAGTGCTAATACGTAAATATGAATATCTTGTAAATAAATAAAGTATGGCAGTCTCCCTACCACATAAGTCAACAGAGCATGGAATGCAGGGTACATTGGACCCATATTAGCATACCATGTAATAAAGCAGCACATGAGCCTCTTTATATCATTAATTGAGAAATAAATCGTCAAGCTATGAGTCTGGGAGAGGCACCACTGATGTTTTATTCTGGTGAGAAATCAAATCAAGTGTTTATATGATGTCATTAGATTCCATAGGACATTTTCTAGAAGAAACATTTTCAGAAGATCTTTAAAACATTTGACACATATTTCTTCCTGCTGCATACGCAACCATTAGCCGTTATATTCTTGAATGCAACCATTAGTGCATTCACGAATATAAACCACTATCAGATAAAACTGGGTCATAAGCCATTTCTGTTAAAAACAAATTGAACACTAGGTAATGGGTAAGTAAAAGGCAAAGCACAAATAAAAAAACGTAAAAACAAAAAGAAATGTGTATTTACACACACACACACACACAAAGCAAGTTTCTATCAGCTTCAGGCCCAAACTCATCATACCCAGTCAAGGGCCCCAGAAGAACACACGTGGTGAGTGAGCCAGGTGCATGGTCGTCAAGCAGCAGATGAGGGGTTCAGAAATAGCTAGAATGTGTTAAGAGGAAAGGTGGGTGACAGCACAGGTAGAGCCATGGAGGATCCAACTGAAATCAACTGGGTAGAGAAACAGAACCAGGTATGGAACAGATCCAGAGAGTCTGCAAAGAGGAGAGAAAGTCAAGCCTAGGGCTCTGGAACTTAAGCAAAGAGATTTTTGGGGGGCTCCTTCAGCCTTGTCTATGTTGGGGAGGGATGCTGACAAGGACTCCATACCTCCTTAAGCAATCCCTTCTCTTTAATTTCCCTTTCCACCCAGATTGGACATAAAAATATGAAGGAGAGACAGCAAGACAACAGAACATGCATTTTGATGGAGTTGAACACAAGTAGAGAGATAGTTCTGAGAAGGTAGACACGGGCCAGAGGGTTAAAGGGCCTTAACTCCATGGACTTGGACATTCAAGAGCAAAGATAACAAATGTCAATGTGTCTGCTATTCCCTGACCCTCCAGTAAGTTCTGCTTTTGGAATCACTTCTACCTGCAAAGCTTGGACTTTTGAGGTTGACTCTGGCCCCAGCCAATCAGCACAGTGTGTGATTATAAAAGAATGAGATGGATATTTTAAGCAAGACTATCCAAGAGTATACAGACAGATGGTTTTGTCCTTCAGACTACAGGCAGCCTCTAGTTAGGTCCTAATGATTTGAATTTTTATCACTGACTACCATTACTCAGTCAAAAATACCATATGATCAACTTGGGTGGCCATATTTCTTAAATGAGAAGGAGGTATTTATTTTACTGTTCATTTTTTTTTTTTTTGCGGTATGTGGGCCTCTCACTGTTGTGGCCTCTCCCGTTGCGGAGCACAGGCTCCGGACGTGCAGGCTCAGCGGCCATGGCTCACGGGCCCAGCCGCTCCGCCGCATGTGGGATCCTCCTGGACCGGGGCACGAACCCGTGTCCCCTGCATCGGCAGACGGACTCTCAACCACTGCGCCACCAGGGAAGACCTACTGTTCATTTTGACTAATGATTTAGATCAGTCCTTAACGCCTCAATTTGTGTAGTTCAGAAATTAGGTAGAGTTACGTTGTTCACAGCAATAATAAAGCAGAGTTGGTCAAAACTGGCATTTGCTCATTTCCTCAAGCCTAATAATAGTTACCACAGAAATGAACAAGTGAGTCAGACTTCCAGGCTGGGCGGCCCTCCTAACCCTCCTCCTGCCCTTCAGCTTGTCCTTATGGTCTGGGATGCACACACCAGAGTCTATCTTTGGCACTCCTCAGATTCTTGTTTGCTGTTAAAGGGCAGATGAAGGAGGGAGGAAGAGGAAATACACTGAGTGAAATAGGAAAGGTCAGGGGGTGGGGAGGGAGTACACGGAGAAAAAATAAAATGATTTCTCTTCTGTGTTTGGTACAGTCTCTGAAGGTGACTAATTCCAAAATTGTAAAAACAAAGCTCCAAAGTAGTTCAAAGCAGGGACCGAGACAGAGAATCACCTTCTTGTTGACCCCTGCCTGCTCCTACACCCTGTCCTGTCTGGCTCACGCCTTTATCCCTAACTGTGCTGCCTCTCTCCTTAAGCAATCTGCAACCCAGAGAGATGAGTGACATGCAAACTGCAACCCAGAGAGATGAGTGACATGTCTAAGACCCCACAGCTGTTCATCGGTGCCAGAATTCAGACTGTTTTTTCACTATAGACTCATGGACTCTGGAATCAGCGTGGATTTCAGATGCAGGGCCAAAATGGTTCTCTCTCCTTGGAATCTAAAAGTAGGGACGAAGAGATTTCGTTAGCCAGTATGAAAGCTTGAACTAAAAGACCAGATGGACTTACGAATTATGCATAAATAGCCAATCTGTAAAAAATAAAGAAAAGAAAGAATGAAGCCAATGCACATCCAAGATGAAGGACGTGTGTGTGTAAGAGATTGAGACAGTG
Organism: Lagenorhynchus albirostris; assembly: GCF_949774975.1. Taxonomy (NCBI): domain Eukaryota; kingdom Metazoa; phylum Chordata; class Mammalia; order Artiodactyla; family Delphinidae; genus Lagenorhynchus; species Lagenorhynchus albirostris. Next base: position 26,650,305 of record NC_083102.1, read on the forward strand.
ACAGAGAGAGAGACAGAGACAAAGATAGAGACAGAAAGAGACAAAGAGAAAGAAACTTGATGATTTTTTCCTTTCCAACTCCTGTGAGGACCAGCTGCACTTATTGAAATTGGATCTTATAAATGCCCCTGTATTCTTTTTTTTTTTTTTTTTTTTTGCAGTACGCGGGCCTCTCATGGCTCAGTGGCCATGGCTCACGGGCCCAGCCGCTCCGCGGCATGTGGGATCTTCCCGGACCGGGGCACGAACCCGTGTCCCCTGCATCGGCAGACGGACTCTCAACCACTGCGCCACCAGGGAAGCCCCCCCACCCCGTATTCTTAACCATCCCCATCAAATCCTCCTTGACTTAAAATAGCATTAAAAAAATAAACTGAGGCATACAAAAATTTTTAAGAGTTTGAGCAAAAACTGAATCCGAATGTGCAGCACCAAACTGGAAGTGTTTAGGGGAGAGACTTATAAAGAGAAAGTGCAGAAGCAGAGAAAGGAAATTTTTGATTAGCTACAGCTTAGAGCCCAGCTGGCTCTTTGTGATTGGTTGTCCTTAGCATTTTGACCTGAGGCACTTAGAGGCTTAGATTCTGGCTTGCTTACCTAAGCCACCATGGTACTAGAGACACCTTAGTCTAATGGCCTCCTTGTTTAATTAATTAAACAATAGTTTGAGGAAATTTCTGTTTCTTGTAACAACTCCTTAGCTACAGGACTTATACCCGCTGAAAAGTGGGGTACTTGGTGAGGAAATAAGAAAATGGTACTCTGGCCACAACGAATATTTTATTAGCCCGAGGAATCTTTTGTTTGAATCAGTTGCAGATCTTTCTCTGGAAGGGGCAACAATCACTCAGTGGTTGGTTTAATAGTCTTAATACACACAGCACTGCTGATCCAAGTGTCCCGGGTGATAGAGAAACGCTGCGGCTTCTTCATTTAGCAAAGATTACGTCAGAAACATCCTGCAAACCTGCCCGTTCCAGCTGCCCATCAGTGTTCTTTGCTTTCAGAGAGGCCACACTTCTTCCCAAAGATGTTGATAGGATTAAAATACCAAAATTGATATTTTGGGGGTAACATTTGCTATACTATAAACTGAAAAAAAAGTTTAAGTCTAATGTAGATTTTTGCATTGGAAGTTTCTTTCTTCCTTTCTTTTCTTTCTTTTTTTTTCTGTAAATGATTATTTTAACCACTTTTATTACCTTCATACACAAGAAAAGATTTTGACAATGGAAAGACATATTGAAGTTGCCTTCAACTGCCACGAATTTGGTTTTACGAATGAGTGATTATTGTTCTAAAAGTAAAGCAAGCTTCTGAATAAAAGGATGTAAAACTGAGCCAACATATAAACACATTTCTCAATGGCATTTTTATTACTTAAAAGTAAATAGTGAATTCCAGACTACTTGTGTTTAGAATCTCAGTGTGCACTTTACCAGACATACAGATGGGACTGAGTGAGCTTCTCTCATACGGAAAACTACTAACATTGACTAAAGCATACTTTAATATCGGGGTATGATTTTCAATCAAATGTTAAAAGTTAGTGGAGTCACTCAGCTGTCTAACTCCCTTTTTATATAATCAGCTCTCCTTTTAAATACTTTTGTGACACTCAGTTGAATGATTATACACAATAATAAGAGTTATGAAATAGCAATTTGTATTCTCAAAAAAGATAGTCACAAAGATACATATTAAAACATGAGGCAGTGACTTCTCTGGTGGCGCAGTGGTTAAGAATCTTCCTGCGAATGCAGGGGACACAGGTTCGAGCCCTGGTCCAGGAAGATCCCACATGCTGCAGAGCAACTAAGCCGGTGCGCCACAACTACTGAAGCCCGTGCGCCTAGAGCACGTGCTCCGCAACAAAAGAAACCACCGCAATGAGGAGCCCGTGCACCACAACAAAGAGTAGCCCCCTCTCGCCACATCTAGAGAAAGCCCACAAGCAGCAACGAAGATCCAACACAGCCAAACATAATTAATTAAAAAAAAAATTAGGCAGACTTTGGATGGACAACAGGAAAATAATTCCCCATAAATCAGCTCACCAGGTAGTTCAAGTATATTAAGAAACTATTGAAAGAATCACAAATGTCACTAATGGAATTCTAGATCGTGAAGAAATACCTACCGTACCTCAAGTCCAGAACAGATTCGTGACAGCAGTAACAACCCTCCTTGGAGGAGCACCCTTTCATCGTGTCTCTAATTTCACAACAGTTTTTCCATTGCCCCTTATTTGTGAATTACATTTTAAATGATTTCACACTCTGAAGTAACTGCAAACAAACCAGATGACTGTGTCAGGATTGGAAGCCATCACAGTGTTATGGTTTGACATTTTTTAAAATTTCTTTCTTTTTTTTTATTAAAGTATAGTTGATTTAACGCTTTGCCATTTTTTTTTATGTAACTTTACCACCAAGTCACTAACATAGCACATTTACCCACCTAAGGTTTAAACTGCAGAGGAGACTTCATCTTTTCAAAGTAGAAAGCAAAACGTTAAGCAGTCAACCACAGCAAGACTTGGGTGTGAGGGAATCTTTAAAACCAAAGTCCATCCTGCCATTAAAAAAGTTAAGAAAATTTTCTTTGGTGTTCTTTACCAAGTTACCTGATTATAACCAAAAATTGGGGGACCCCCCCATAAGTCAATCAGCAACCTCACTAAAATGCTATCTGTGACACTGTCTTTAGCAATTTGTATTCTCAAAAGATAGTCACAAAGGTACATATTAAAACATGAGGCAGTGACTTGTGTTTAGAATCTCAGTGTGCACTTTACTAGACATACAGATGAAATCTCAGTGTGCACTTTACCAGACATACAGAAAGAAATCTAAATGCAACATTTTAAATGTCTTCAAAATAATATCATACTAAATTAAAGACCATCCTTCTTCTCAGCCCACAGAGTGAGATTTAAGAGGCTCAGAAATTCCCCATTCACTCAAGAATGATTTATATTTCTTTAATTAAGGTGAAAGACACCTTGTCTATTCAGAGTTAGAGATGGAATCCTAACACAGTGACTTAAGATGTAAGTGAATACTACTGCCTTGGAGTCGTGGGAAGGAGAAATAGTATGAGAGTTCCTGAAGGGCTGGATAAAATAATTCTCTGGGGGAAAGAGAAAGTTGTGTGGAAAAGTAGGCTGAGAGACTTAAAAGGACATTATAACATTGCTGAGCATAACCCCTATTTAATAAGGTTCTTATGGTTCTTTAGAAATAAATAGCTTGGAAGAAATCCAAAAGGCCCTGCTTTAAAGTATATTGTACTTTATAGCAAGCATCAAATGCATTAGCTTAGGTCATGCTTCTCTCCTGTACTCTTCCAGCATATGCATCCAGGACATGTGTAGCATTTTAAAAATCTTGCATCTTTTTCTATACATTTCAGTGAAAAGATATCATTCATACCCCTTGTGCTAAAACAAAATATAAAATATTACCTGCCACTGAAGATGAAACACCATTTACAAAATCTTCCTCACTGCCAGGGTTATTAACACTGAAGAATACTGGGGTGAAACGGCAGTGATATACTCACAAAATACACATTCACACACCATCATTGACCATTATTGTTAAAATTATAATGGTCACATGGCTTAGTGCTTCAGAGGGTGTCTTGTTAATTCAGACTCTTTTCCGAAATGAACATATTCTCTCTGATAAAGAAAACATATTTCCCTGTTGAGTTCTAAAGTGATTTCTAATCACTTCAAAATACACAGACAAGATGAGTAATGGAATTGGGGTGGTTGTAACAGAAAAATAAAAGGCTAGAAAGGAAATAATGCAGTAAATAAAAGACATTTTAAATGATGTCATTTTAAAGATATAAAAGAAAATATAAAAGCTGCCTTTCTGATGAGAGGAAATTGGGAGTGTGGGAGTGAATGAGAGGAGATGATTTTTACTTTAACTTAATTTTTACTTTAAGTCTTTCCATCCTAATAGCTTTTAATTCTGTGCATGAATCACTTTTATAGTGAAGTCAAAGTCCCCAAAATGTACCAAGGAATATGTCTGAACATTAACAAAGCAGTGCTATTTTATAGAATTCATTTGGACGTCAGTAGCATCCAAGGGGAGTTCCTTTGACTTTTTTTTTTCAGTTGGACATATAGTCTCTGCATATAAAATTGTCATTCTGTTAGTTAAAAAAAAAAAAGAAGAAAGCAGAGGAGGGAAGATTTTGGATTGTCAACCAGCAGTTTTCAACAAGGTCCTTAGGCCCATGCGATACTCTGAGGATAACAGGGTGAAAAGATGGTTCCTCAGTAAGAGCAGGGCTCTGCTGAACCAAATACGGAGCTGCCTCTTTGCAGAATGTTTGTGGAATAGTACCACCATTATTTAAGCCACTTTATTAGGAGATTCTTTTATTTCTAGCTAAAAGCTAGAGGAGTACTGAGAGTAAGTGAGGTGGATGTTCCGAGACTCACAATCCTGCAGGTATTAGGGAAATTTTCTTGAAGACGCTAACACAGAGCTGGGTCTCTCAGGTTTGGAAGCAGTTACCAGTGGACAATGTACAAGGTGAAAAAGCCCTGAATAAGGAACAGATTCTTTGATCTTCTGAACACTAGAGAATAAACTCCTTGTATACAGTGATTGACAGGTGTCAGATCTCTATTCTTGAAAACTTCAAAAAAAAGTAATTTTCCTATATCAGAATTACTTCAATTGTGAGAGATTGAGAGCAAATATCTGTAAAGAAATAACATGAAGCAAAAGTATAATAGAAGAAAAAACTATAAAAGTCTGACTGCCAATTTATTCTCCATTGCATGCATACAAAACTATTATCTAGCTGAGGAGTGTATACATATCACAAAAATTTTATTTTGACTTGTAGAAAGCTTTATATAAGGTCAACTGCCACAAAATAATAAGAAGCATCTACTGAATGCTTAGAATGCCAAATACTGTTCTCAGCTCTTCACATATATTAATTCATTTCATTCTTATAACAACTCTAATAAGGAGGTACTATTATTTCTACATCTTTACAAATGAGAACACAGGCAGGTTAAGTGACTGGCTCAAGCCACACAACTGGGATAGGGCAGAAATGGGATTAGTACCCAGGTAGCCTAGTCCTAGTATTGAGATCTATTCTACCATTTCTCCATGTTAGTTGCGTACCATCTTTATATATTTTCTCCACCTCAGTGTTACAACGTATAGTTTTTTGTATACTCTAGGATCTCAACCAATATTATTTAACAATTTTCCTATTACCCTATGGTTGTAAAAGGTTTGTGCTCTTTTTATATTTTGAGCTAGAGATTGGAAGAACTCTTCAAACGCAAAAATAATGTTTCTTTTCATTGAAACACTCATTTTAAATTGCTTTTTTCAAAAATGGATTTGGATTTGTTCAGATTCACCCAAACAGTTGGTCCCTAATCCACTGGAGGCCAAATGTTGTGCATTAATGAGAAAAGGGCACAGGATTTGACCTCAAGATCACCAACAAAAGGTTATTCAAACAAAATTTTAAACATATCATCACAATCCATAATTTTGATTAATTCTATAAAATTAGCATTTTCCCTTACCATTTAGAAAGAAATCTAAATGCAACAGTGAGAACAAGGAAAAAGAAACAATATTCATCATTGAAAAACTAGCAAAATAATGACTCTCCCCCCAAATTTAACAGATGAACAAGGTTGAAGAGGTGTCAATGCAGTGAGATGCAGTAGGTTTATAAGGAAGAGTCAAGACAAGAATCTAATCTTTGCACAAAAAGGATCAAGGTACACATCTCCAGAGTAGACCTTGATGTGCACACCCTCAGATACACATCTAAAATTAACAAAACTGCAAGCATGCTAGAGATGAGAGCTTCAGTTAATCCAGTTTGGTTCTAATAAGCAGAAGAGAGTTAAATACAGAATTACACAGATAAGCCATATTTGCAAGAAACAGCTGACCTCCTGTAAGGAAGGAAGACAAATTTTGAATGGTAAACCAGACCTACAGCTCTTGATGTCTACTGATTGGGAAAAAGAAAAGACTAGAAGTATTAACTTATGAAAATGCAGAGACATAGGAAAATGCCTACAAACTTGGAAAATGGCTCTGAGTCCTACTCCTTAAATCACTGGTACAGGAACTCAATCAAAGATGAGTGATCAAAATGAAACCAGCAGAAAATTTTTTTTAAAAAGGACACTACCAGAATAAAGGGAGAAAAGAACAAGAAAAACAAAGGCATTTAAGAACACTCACCACAAAAATACTGTCATAGTGCAAACAAAACTATGGCAAAGTATACCACCTTGAATGTAAAAATCTGGCTGAAGCAATTGCCTCTGTAAAGCGAATGCATGACGTCAAGGTGGAAGAGATTAGTAAACAATCAGAGGCAAAGTGTAAGAGAGAGAGAGAGAGAGAGAGAGAGAAGGCAGAAAACATCAGTATGAGGGATGGAAATGGGAGCATAACTATAGATCCCACAGACATTAAAAAGATACGAAGATATCAACTTGTACCCATAGATTTGGAATTTTACATAAATAGAATATTTCTAGAAAGACACAAATGCCAAAACCGACACGAAAAGAAATTGAATATGTAAATGATCCTATAAGTATTAAACTAATTCCATCTGTAGTTAAAAGCCTTCCCACAAAAATAATCCCCAGGTATGTATAGCTTTATTAATAAATTCTACCAACACTTAAGAAAGAGACAACACCATTCTTATACACACTCAGACTATAGAAAAGTAGCAAAATCTTTCCAACTCATTTTATGAGGGCAGAAACATCTTAATCTCAAAAACTGAAAGAAAAAACATCAGTCTCTCAGGAACATAAATTTAAAATCTTAAACAAAATATTAACAAGACACATCCAGCAAAATACAACAAGTATAATCTTTCAGGATAAAAGGAGGTTTATTCTAAGAATGCAAGTGTAATTTAACATGAATAATTAATCAATGTAATTCACCACAGAAACAGAATGGAGTAGGCTCTTCACCTCTTTTTGTATCCATGACTTTTGTCATTTAAATTGGCCTTCCCTCTCAACTACATTTGGAATGCATTTCCCTTTTCTTTGACTTGGAGCTCAGCTACGCGATTTTTCTGGCCAAGGATATTTTACAGTAGAGGAGGCAGAGACTTGAAATCGCTCACTTGGGTGGGCTTGATACCTAGTACTTCTGCCATCACCATTAGAAGAACATGCCCTGACTAGCCAACCGGTCCCAAGATGAGTCTCACAAACCTGAACAGAGCCCTTCCAGCTCACCTGAAGATCTGTGAGGATAAATTACTGTTGTTTAAGGCATTAAGTTTCAGGATGGTTAGTCTGCTGCATTATCGTGACGTTAACTAACCAAAATGGGACTGGATGCTGCTTTAACAAAAAACTAATATACGTAGCATCAGTTTGGGACCAGAGAGTAGAAGGTGAGAAAAATGTTGAGTCTTGAAAATTGGCAAGGAACTAATACAAGACACTGAAAAAATGATGACCTATGTTATGCAGTGGCAACACTGTCGCCATTATTACATGGAAGATGTAAAATATAACTAATGAATTTGTAAGGCCAACTGGCCCGAGGCAGGGGAACACAATCAGATTCACAGGTTGCATCAGACCGAAACTCTCCGGACCACCCAGTTCCAGGAACTGACCTGGGGACTTTGCACCCGGCCCAGCCTTCCCGCCTTTCGAGGGGCGGGACTAACGATCCCCCAGGACACCAGAAAAGACCACCAAATAAGGAATACCCTGCGCCCTCCCAGATTCACCACACCCCTTTCCCTTCTTCCCCTATAAAATCTTGCCCAACCCTCGCCCGGGTGCAACTTCTCTGGCCCCTTTCTCTCGGACCAGTGAACCTCGCCCGGGAGCGCTCCCTAATAAAGCTCACTTGAAGCTTTCCTATTTCGCGGTGCCGTTTGTTAAGATCCGACCTTACAGAATTTATAGTCTAAGGAAAGATGTTTTCTAGGCAGGACATTCAAAGCTTCAGCTGATCGCTTTTGCTTCATGAAGTAAGGCACTTCAAAGCTAGGATAAATTCAGAAAAGAACTGCCCAGTTTGTAAACAGACTTTAAAAGGATATAAGGAGGCCAGAACTTGCCAGGTTGAAAAATAAAACTGTTTCTCATCTACACATGTCCAGAGAGTTAAAGATTCTCAAAATATGATACAGACTGGGGGTGGGGTGATTAAATCAAGACTTTGGCCATTTGATTAAGCTTGGTAGTAAAAACCAAATCATGGATGAAGTAGTCATGCCCTATGTGAAGAGCTCTGAAAAAATTAAGGTGGCATCTAGTAGATCCTTCCAGCTGAATAAAAAACAACTAGAAAGCTTAAGGACTTGGTCCCATAGAAACATAAAAGATGCAAAATATCCATAATTAAGTCTAAAGAAAGAAAGAAATGTCTTTGAAAGAACTATACAGTAAGCATTTGACAAAGAGTTGAGTGAAATCAAATAATCAACAAGCTTTGTAAGAGATCTCTATTAGCAAAAGTGTCACCACACTTGGCTAAAAAAAGACAGATACTGTTTGAGAGTTTTTTAAAATCTCTTAGTCCTCAACTTTCTACAGGCAGGAAACAGGACAATAAAACTACTCATCTGCTCCCCCAAAAGGCATATGTTTTTTTCCAAGGCATACTTTTTAATGCCTTCCTCAGAAAAAGCCAGGAAGAATAATGGAAAAGGAAAGGTATCCCAGAGGGTACAGGCAAGAGCAAGTAGAACTGATGGGAAGCCATTCTCAGACAGCAAAATAGGTTAATTAAGGAGTATTTTCTGTCTCTAAATAGGGAGAGATGCTAGCATTTTACCAGTGGAATTTCAGAATTGCCTTGCACTAGTGATGACTATATACCTCCTTTCTCCCATTATCTGAGAGCATTTATTATGTTGTCCTGACCATGGTTCAATGTTGCCTATAAATGTGGAGGATAATTTGACCTTTTTGGTTTATTGGTCTCTAGATGGGGAGGAGCAGCCTCTTGATCTCATCTTAAGCCACATGTTGTGCATTGTGAGGTTTGGGGGATCCCAAGATACGAGTGTAGTTTGCAGGTGAAGTGTTGTGAATAACTGTGTCCAAAGAACGGAATGTGGAAGATCTTTTTATTGGCCCTTCCCTGCGTCCATGCCCTTTGTCATGGAATTTTGAAGTTCTTCTCCTGGTGGCAGAGTGGGTTCTCCTCCTTTTGACATAGGACTAAGCCATACTTGCTTTGGCCCGTGAGATATTAATAGATCTGACGCAGATGATTGTCTTTTTTTTTTTTTTTTTTTTTTTTGTGGTACGCGGGCCTCTCACTGTTGTGGCCTCTCCCTTTGCGGAGCACAGGCTCCGGATGCGCAGGCTCAGCGGCCATGGCTCACGGGCCCAGCCGCTCCGCAGCATGTAGGATCTTCCCGGACCGGGGCACGAACCCGCGTCCCCTATATCGGCAGGCGGACTCTCAACCACTGCGCCACCAGGGAAGCCTGATTGTCATTTTAAGTTGCTGAGTTTAGGGGTGATTTGTTATGCAGTTCTATAGTGACACTAGCTTTCCAACACATAGACTAAAGACGAATCATACGGTCATTCCAGTGACTTAAGGAAAAATATTTGATGAAATTCAACATCAATTCATGATTAAAAAAAAAACAACTTGTAGCAACTAAAAGAGAATTTCCTTATTTTAATAAAGGATCCCCCAACCCTCCAAAAAGAACTGCATCAAACATACTTAATGGTGTATGTTGAAAGCATTCTTTCTAAGATAAGAAATAAGACAGGGATATTTTTCCCATTTCTATTCCAACTGTAGTGAAGAAAAAAGATATAAAAATGAAGGAGAAAAAAATTAAAAGAAAACTTTTTACACACAAACATACACACATTATGTATATAGAGAATACCAAAGGATACGCAGATAAATTATTAGAATTAAAAGTTAATGTCTAAAAATCAACTGTGTTTCTCTATAGTAGCCACAAACAAAGTATATTATTTCTGCAATAAAAAATAAAACAACTTCAGGATTTATTCATTCAACGAACACTGTATATAATTAGAATATTTATCATTAACAATGATGCTTATTAAAGGAGAAGCCTTATACAAAACTAAGATGCTTCTTGGGTTTGGTTTCTTTAACCACTGGAATTTATTTAGTGCATGCTTGAACAGGGTTTTTTGTTTTGTTTAGTTTGGGGTTTGGATTTTTAAATGATTAGTTCAGAACTCTTCTGGTATAACAGGTCTCTTGGGCATGAAAAGTCTGATAGAAAATTGTGAAGATATTCGTTCAATTTCCTTGTCCCATGCTCACCGTGAATAGTTCTGAATTTGCCATTATTTATTATTTTCAGCATTCAAAAATCAACATCAGTGCTCCGGTTCAAGATGGTGACGAAAGAGGATCCTGAACTCACCCCCACCCACAGACTCATCAAATCTACAGCTACATAGGGAACAACTTCCTCTGAAAAAAAGCTAAAAACTGTCCGAGTCACTCCCACACAACTGGTAGAGGAGAGAAGCCCATGGAAGCCGGTGGAAGAGGCTGGGCCACCATCTCGCCAGACATCCCCAACCCCACGTCAGAGGGAACTCAAAACCCAGAGCTTCTCCTTAAGAAGCAAAGGATTTGAACTCCACACCAGGCACTCCCAACTTTTAAGACCTGCCCCCGAGAGATGAACCCCCCCAACCATCTAGCTTTGAAAATCAACAGGGTTCACGTCCCTGAGACCCACAAGGTTATAAGCGCCTGAGAAACAGCTCTTAAACGGCTCGCGCGCTCGGACTCACCAGCTCCAGGACCCAGGGAGGAAGCGGCAGGTCCAGGGACACCTGTTCTTTGTGGGACAGGTCCACTGGCTGGTCTTGGCGCATCAGCCTGAGGGGCAGAGGTCTAACCTGACAAACGTTTGGGGGCCTGCATACTCTCCGGGATGGAGATGGCCAGGAGCCATCTTTTTTCCCTTTTTTTCCTCCCCGGTGGACGTCGTCCTCCTGCTTTCCCTACGCCCGGCTGCAGCTCACTGCTGTCTCCCAGGTGGAAGCTCATACACTCGTCTGGTGCCCTGGTTTTGCAGTTCCCACCCAGGGGACACCTCGGGATCTGCCGGCCATGGGGCTTATGCTTGGGGTCCCACAGGACTGCATATATTTGCATATTTTCAAAGCTGCTGCCCGAGGGTCTGGCTTCCAATCTGCCTGAATCTCGGTGCTGCCTAAATTCCTCACTTTGGAACACTGACGTCTTGGAAAGCCTTCAACTAGTGGGAGCCACTAAAAATAAAATAGGCCACTTGGACGGTCACAAAAGTTTGAGCGACAACCAAGAGCCAGGGCAGGGTTGAACGATGACGCTCTTCTCCTACCCAAGGCGTCTCCTTTAAGACCGGGAGAGGGGGCTGTTTATCTAATGCATAGACACCAACGCAGAGTCGAGCAAAACGAAGAAATCGAAGACTATGTTCCAAACAAAAGAAAAGATAGAACCTCAAAAAAATCAATGTCATGTTCAGCCGCATCATAAAAAAGGCCTTGTCAAATAGAATGTATTTGCTCTTCCTTCTTCTATAAAATTGTTTTATTGTGTCTTGTTGTTGTTGTTTGTTTGTTTGTTTTTAAAGCCTCCTCTATGTCTTCAAGTGTTTCTAGGTCAATCTAAGTCCTTATAAACCTTAGACATGCTGTAAAGACAGGGAGAAGCAGGGAACTGGATGTTGAGACAGAGGGGAAAAAGAGAGAATGAACAATTCTAGTTTACTGCTCACCTCTTTTGGGGACTGAGGGTGATCAAGGTGATTAGTACATGTTGGGACCCACAAAACGGAAGCTGCCCCAGTGGCCTGGCCCACGTCACAGATGGAAACCTAACTCAGCCTGCACTTACGGAAAACACCTCACAGCCAAGGAAACTTAACTCACACCAGTCACAATCCTCCAGCTCCCCTCCAGCTAGCTCAGCTTACCCTGAAAGACAGGACAGTTAGCCTTTTAAGAAAATCCCTGATCTTCTGGCCACTCGTGCCCTACTTCTGTACTGCCTCTTCTAACGCTCTATAAAACTTGATTTTGCCTAAAGTCCCAGGGGAAGAAGTGGGGGGGGGGACTATTCTCCCCCCAATCCATGGATTGTTTTCCTGAATAAAGGACATCCAACCCTTTACTGAATTGTTTTATTTTTGTGGTTTGCCAATAACAAATGAGGCTATTCTTTTACTTCCTCTGTCCTATACTAGTGACTAGAATGAAAGAGGTCTTCAAAGATAGAAAATGTGCCTTTTTCTTAGTGACTATCTTGTACAGCATTTAATAAAATGCTTATTTACTGAATATTTAGATTTCTACCTACTGTCAATCAGTCCTTCATCATTTTCTCTCTTTCATTTTCGGCTGTTTTCTGCTTTAGAACCAATCTTTAGAATTTTATTTCTAACAGGTTTTGATCAGGAAGAAGTGAAAGCCCACCTGCAATGTCGATATCTCTCTTCCTTCAACTACTGTCTTTTAAGAAGAGGCCAAAGATTGAAGAATATTGTTTCTAGGTGCTCTTATATTTCAAGGAAAATTAAATTTGATGGTCTTCAAAAGTGTTCTGGCAGGAGCTAGCCCAAAATATTAGTGGTTCAATGCTTAGTTTCTTATCTAGGGGCATCTTCCCCATGAGCTTAGGTTGCTGAGGAAGGGAAACTTGACCCACTTCTGAACACCAAGAATGTGTGCATTTGTGTTTGTAACATCCAGGATCTGTTGAAAGGGTGAGTCAGATCAATAACAAATTTTACAGTTATGGACATTTGCAAGCACAAACAGTACTTGCCTGTGTTCAGTTTTGGTTTTAGTTTGTATTTCTTATTTCCATTTCAAAAGAGATTGACTGGGACTTCCCTGGTGACACAGTGGTTAAGAATCGCCTCCCAGTGCAGGGGACACGGGTTCAATCCCTGGTCCGGGAAGATCCCACATACTGCGGAGCAGCTAAACCCACGTGCCACAACTACTGAGCCTACGCTCTAGAGCCCATGAGCCACAACTACTGAGCCCATGCGCCTCAACTACTGAAGCCTGAGCGCCTAGAGCCCACACTCACAACAAGAGAAGACACCGCAGTGAGAAGCCCATGCACCACAATGAAGAATAGTCCTTGCTCGCCGCAACTAGAGAAAACCAGCATGCAGCAACGAAGACCCAACGCAGCCAAAAAAACATAAAATAAAAAATTTTTTTAAATACATAAAAAAAAATCAGAAGAGACTGACCACTCGTAAAAGGCAGCAGAGATGAACCCCTGTCTGTGCTGGTGATTAACCTTACGTTCAAAATTCCAGTATGCACAGACACAAATCGATGCAAGGTTCTCATTAATTACACAAAAATGGGAATATGGGGAACAAATGGCTTTCTGAAATGCATGTTAAATCAAATTATCTGATTTTAGCAGTATCTGTACAGTTAAAGAGCTTTCCTCTCTACCCCCTGCCCTCAGAAAAGAAACCTGTGGGATTTAAAGGCCAAGAAAATAATAATAATAAAGGGCATTCAAAAGGGGCAGCAGAGATTGTATGTTTCCAATTATCTTTCTCATTATTAAGGACTGTTCCTTTCATATTACTTTGCATCAGCTTTTAGTGAGCTGAGCTGAAAAGCAGTTTCACCTTGCTCTGGGAAAATAAGAATCTGAGTCCCCAGCTGGAGAAAAGGAAATGTGTACCGGCCATCATTACCTAAGCACACCTCTAGTTTCGGATCTGTCTAAAAATGTGAATAGCAGGAAAATAAAAGAATCTATTCTTTGTGCCAGTCTGAAACCAGGAAGTGATGAATCCCACTGTAGACAGCTTGTTTCTACTTGGTTCCAAACCCAGTGTTCAGATGAAAGCGCGTTGGAGAGGTAGAGTAAGGCCTTGCTTTGTTAAGCAAATGGTCGGCTTACCTCCAAAGCTTTAAGCAGCCGGGCTTGTTCTTTCTATTCTGTCCTGAACCAGTTTCAAGAGCAAAAGGATGTTTGTTGTTTCAGGACTGGATGCTATGAAGGACCTTTGGAAACCAAATAGTCTCTGGTACATGCTCTTGCATACCGATGTCTCCAAAACTCATCTGGCTTTCACTGATAATTTAAGGTTTCATGTCCTAAAATAGTTGAGTATGTTTATCTCTTGCTATAGCACATTTTAAGGAAGCAGAGTGACTTAACATTTTTAAAACTTAAAAGTTATGAGAAAAAATAAAATAAATTGAAAATAAGACTCTAGATATATATATAAAAGAAGAGTAACTTTCCTTTTTTCTCTACTTTGGAAATGAAGACAGCATAAGAGAAAAAGATTGAGATCAATGGGAAGGAAGGAGAGTGGAAAGTGTGGGAGAGCTTTACAAAATCCAGATAATGAGGTTGTAACTACAGGAAAGAAATAAATATTAAACTATGCAATAAAAATTTTGAAACATTTCCACATTATTCCTCTTTACTCTCCTCCTGCATATCAGACCTGATACACCGGGGTTTCCTGCCAATATGAGTAATTTAATCAGGACGAGACCACGGGGAAATGAGGCCCAAGAGTTTTCTAAAGCCTGTCATTGTTCACCAGCATGTACAAATTAACCAAATTTCTATCCGAAATAACCTCAACAACCATTTTATACACATGTTTTTCCCATTCTAAACTCTAATATTTTCAGCAACTTAATTCACTAGTGCATTGACAATGAATCTCTCTTTGACCAAAATTTAGCCAGGCGCCTCTGAGTCCTCCCCGCCCCAACTTTAGCCTGCACAGCTCAGATTTAGCAAAGAATCCGCCTAAACCAGTTTACAGAGAATCCCTGCCCTTGATATCTAATCAAGTTCCTCTTCCCTCTCACCCTTGCCACCTAACAAAGTTAGTAACTTTCCATCCACTCCCTCACTTTACCCATTGGCTACACGTTCCCACTTGTCCTTATCGTATTCAGGGTTGAGTTCAAACTCTCTCCCCTATTGCAATAGTCTTGGGTAAAATCTTCCATGCCATTTTAACACGTGTGCAGTGCAATTATTTCCTTTAACAGCATCTAGCCCAGGATAAAGATGTGGTTAATGTTGGGGCTCTGCAATAATCTGATTGGGTTTAGACCCAACTACAGCACTTGCATGGGACATGATATTTCTCTTGCCAGGTTTTAATTTTCTAACCCATTAAATAGGAATAATTAATAAAGTCTAGATCATACAGTAATGACAGGACTAAGCAAGAGGACCCTTATAAAGTTGTCCCTGTGTCTGACCCAGAGTTGGCCTTTGCTTTTTTTTTTTTTTTTTTTTTTTTTTTTTTTGCGGTACGCGGGCCTCTCACTGTTGTGGCCTCTCCCGTTGCAGAGCACAGGCTCCGGACGCGCAGGCTCAGCGGCCATGGCTCACGGGCCCAGCCGCTCCGCGGCACGTGGGATCCCCCCGGACCGGGGCACGAACCCGTGTCCCCTGCATCGGCAGGCAGACTCTCAACCACTGCGCCACCAGGGAAGCCCGGCCTTTGCTTCTTTAGAAAGGAACTGGATCAAGGGTCAATACGCTTCTCTTTTAATATCCTGATAAATACTTGACAAACCAAACTACCTTCAGAAGGCATTGAACATTATTAGGCTTTCCCAATATCCAGGGCTTTTCCAGGGAAGAGGAGGATGAACTACCAACAACCAGAGGACCAAACACATGAGCTGCTTGGTGCTCTTGCTCTAGCAGGTGATGTTGGATTGAAAGTCATCAGTCTCAAACTCCACCCCAGCAGTAACAAGCCCTCAATCTTGCTTCTCAGAAACTTCCTTGAGTTTTTAGCATTGTGGGGTTTTTTTGTTTTTTTCGTTGCGCGGGCCTCTCACTGTTGTGGCCTCTCCCGTTTTGGAGCGCAGGCTCAGCGGCCGTGGCTCACGGGCCCAGCCGCTCCGCGGCATGTGGGATCTTCCTGGACCGGGGCACGAACCCGTGTCTCCTGCATCGGCAGGCGGACTCTCAACCACTGCGCCACCAGGAAAGCCCAAGGGTTTTTTCGGTTTTTTTCGCGTAATTCCTTAACTTTTATAGAGCCTCTTACTTTGTGTGGGCTGATACAACAGTACTAAGGCTATCCCTTTAAACTGGTTACACAATCAGAGGCTGTCCAAATGAAGAGGCTCACATGGAATGAGGATCCATTTTTTCCCCCCATCTGATATCCATGCTCTAAAAAGTCCTGTTTAGGTGGTTCTAAAATCACCCCACTTGTCAGAATCTCCCCTCATCATTGCTCAGGTAGACCAACTTGGATTGCAAGGAGCCAGTTTAGTACCACAGGTTTGCAATCTGAAGAAATTCTAAGATAGCCAATGAAATGAATCCAAGCAGGAGTTCTTTACACAGAACTAAAGAGTAAAGACGGAATACAAGTAGAAATGCCTGGTCCGAAGGGCAGGAGAAAGTGAGGTCATACATTAAAGACAGTGTTTAAAGTCTAAAACACCCAGACATGAAATAGTTAAAGCAGTTACACTTGAGGCCCAAAGGAGGAGAGAAAGAAAAATAACAAGGATATTAACCTTTAAGACTACTGCATGTATATAGAGGGCTAAGTGTGCATCTACAATAAATAAAACCACCATTTGTTAAGTTTCCATTGCTCACCTATAATTATAACTACAGTTGACCCTAGAACAACGTGGAGGTTAGGGGCACCCACCCTTGTGCAGCTGAAAATCAGCATATAACTTTTGACTCTCCCAAAACTTAACTGCTACTACTAACAGCTTACTGTTGACCAGAAGCCTTACCAATAACCTAAACAGTTGATTAACACATATTTTGTATGTTATATGTATCATACACTGTGTTCTTACAATAAATTAAGCTAGAGAAAAGAAAATGTTATAAAGAAAATCATAAGGAAGAAAAATACATTTACAGTACTGAACTGTATTTATCAATACGATAAGTTTATGTCATCTGTTTCCAAGATGAATTGTCTGTCTGTACCTATATCAATATTGTCTTATATGATACAAAACACTGTAGATGTTATATGTATTTCTAACATTAGACATCAAAATGAAAAGGTAATGTGAAAACGAAATTCATATTTATTTACAGATACTACATTTATGGAAAAAAATCTGCGTATAAGCGGACCCACACTTATATTTCAAACCCATGTTGTTCGAAGGTCAACTGTACATCTATAATTACAGGAAGAAGCAGAAGAAAGAATCCACTATTGGTTGCTAGTTGTAGTACACTATGTCTGCAACTCTGTGTTGCAGAAGTCAAAACAGAGCTAATAAATTCTAGTTATAGGCAAAGCCATTCAGAACAACTTTATACCTGATAATCCAAAAAATTCCCATAGAACTGCCTATTATGGCTTCCAAATATCACTCCAGATGAAAATGAAAATCCTGTGCTTGACAGTTTTTTTTAAAGGTGTTCTCTCAGCAAAGGTACCTACATTTTCTTTTTTTGTAAGTGGTTTACAGTGACCGCATCCATTTGGCAATCTACTGTTAAAATCAACAACTTTGACACTTATGTAAGGTTGAAATCAATGTTTGTCAGAGCTAAACTGGCTTATTTTAACTGCAATATGTTTTGAATTGGGACCATTTGAACAACTATGTTCAATTGAAACCAGCCTTTGAAAGAGCCTAAGCAGAGTTGTTCAAACCATAATTTAAATGTTTTATAAAATATTACTTTCTGTCCTAAAGAAAACTCCCACTTCTGAAACATTTATTATGCCACATAATTCACAGATATTTACCTGGATACTTTTAGAAGACAAAAACGTATTTTCCAAAATTTAACAAGTCTCTCAATTTTTTTCTGAACATGTTTATCTTTTGTTCTCAACTTGTTAACTAAATGTGTTTCAAAAATTCAGTTTTTTAGCTTTTTTACTTGAAGATAAGTACTTGAAACTGCAATGTTATAACTTCTATATTATATCATTTAGAATTAAAAGAATATTTTAAAATTGAACCCTTTTAAATTTTAGCACATTTTAATAAATTTTAAAAAGGAATATATTAAAGAGATTTTTCATGTCATACAGTTCATTTTACTTGATATTTTATTAATTATTTTTAGATTTTATTTCTTTAATTTGAAATAATCTCATACTTATAAAAAATAGTTGCAGAAATACTACATCTACAATATGCCCTTCATCCAATTTCTCAGAAGTTAGCATCTTATATAACCATTCTACAATTATTAAAATCAGGAGTATGTTTTTCTCCATCCATTTACTTTTAATTTATATGTGTCATTATATTTAAAGTGGGTTTCTTGTAGACAACATATAGTTGGGTCTTGTTTTTTATTCCCTCTCACAATCTCTTTTAATTGTTGCATCTAGTCCACTGACGTTCAAAGTGATTATTGATATAGTTGGATTAATATCTACTGTATTTGTTACTATTTTCTGTTTGTTTGTTGCACTTGTTCTTTGTTCCTATTTTTGTCTTTCATTCTTTTTCTGCCTTTTGTGGTTTTAAGTGAGCATTTTATATCACTCAATTTTCTCACCTTTCTTTGCATATCAGTTATACTTCATTTTTTACTTTTTTTAGTAGTTTCTCTAGAGTTTGCATCATACATTTATGATTAATCAAAGTCCGCTTTAAATAACACTATACCACTTCATGGGCAATGTGAGTACCTTATAACAATAAAGTAATCCTAATTTTTCTCTCTAGTCCCTTGTATCATTGTTGTCATTTATTTCACTTATATATAAGCATACATAAGTGGATATGGATGTATATACATATGTATATAATTGAATACATTGTTGCTATTATTATTTTGAACAAACTGTTACTTGTTAAATCAACAAGAATAAGAAAAATAGAAGTTTTTATTTTACCCTCAATTATTCCTTCTTTGATGCTCTTCCTTTCTTTATATATATCCAAGTTTTTTACCAATTTCATTTTACTTCTCTCTAAAGATTTTCTTTTAATTTTTTTAATTGCAGTATAGTTGTTTTACAATGTTGTGTTAGTGTCTACTGTAGAGCGAAGTGAAGTCTTTTTTTTAAAATTGAAGTGTAGTTGTTAAGATTTTCTGGGGAATTCCCTGGCAGTCCAGTGGTTAGAGCTCCACTCTTTCACTGCTGAAGGCAAGGGTTCAATCCCTGGTTGGGGAGCTAAGATCCTAAAATCCGTGCCAAAAAAAAAAAAAAAAAAAAAGTTTTCTTTTAAGATTTCTTGCAAGGCAAGTCTACTAGCGACAAATTCCCCCAATTTTTGTTTTGTCCAAAAGTCTTTACTTTTCCTTCATTGTTGAAGGATAATTTTGCAGGGTACAGAATTCCATTTGGTGGATTTTTTTCTAATATTTTTTTCTAATATTTCACTATACTCTCTTCTTGTGTGCAGTTTCTAAGAAGAAATCAGGTATATGTCTTATCTTCATTTCTCTATAGGGAAGGTGTTTTTCCCTCTGGCTTCTCTCAAGATTTTTCCTTTATCTTTGATTTTCTCTAGTTGGAATATGGTATGCCTAGCTGCAGATTTTTGCATTTATCTTGCTTGGTGTTCTCTGAGCTTCCTGGATCTGTGGTTTGATGTGTGACATTAAAATGGAGAAATTCTCAGTCATTCTGTTTCAAATATTTTTTCTGTTCGTTTCTCTCTTTCTTTTCTTTCTGGTAATTCCTATTACATGAACATTACACTTTGGGTAGTTGTCCCACAGTCCTTGAATATTCTGTTCTATTTCTTGTCAATCTTTGTTTTTCAGTTTTGGAGATTCCTATGGAGATATCCTCAAGCTCAGAGAGTCTTTCCTCAGCCATGTCCAGTCTACCAATAAGTTCATCATAGACCCATCATAGACATTTTTTTAAAAATCTCTCTTCAATGTTTTACCTTTTTTTTTTTTTTTGGTTCTTTCTTAGGATTTCCATTTCTCTGCTCAAATTGCCAATCTTTTCTTATACGCTGTCTACTTTATCCACTAGAGTCCTTAGCATATTAGTCATAATTGTTTTAATTCTCCATCTGATAATTCCAACATCCCTGCCATAACTGGTTCTCACCAAATTATATTTTTTTGCCTTTTGGTATGCCTTGTAATTTTTTTGTTTGTTTTGAAGCCAGACATAAAGCACCGATAAAAAGAATTTCTATAAATAGGTTTTGAGGAATGAGGTGGGAAAGTGTGCAGGAAGGAGAAGCATCCTATCATTAGATCTCAGTCTTTTTGTAAGCCTGTGCCTCTGGACTACGTACTTCACAAGTGCTTCTCAGGGTTTCTTTCTCCTCCCTTAGGTGGGAACAGATGGCTAGAGTTGGACTAGCATTGGGTATTTCTCTTCCCCATGTCAGTTAGGCTCTGATAATACTGCAGTAGGCTCTGGTTAACTAGTTTCTCCTGAGGGCAGGCCTTATTAAGAAAACTGAGTCTCATGAATTTCTGTTCAGTAAGCAGCAAGTCCTTGTACTCACCCGACTGCCTCTTCCATTTTGGGAGCAGCTGTTTCCCTTGCGTCCTCACTTCTAAGGTTTTTCAGTCTGTTCAGCTTTTTACTCCTTAGAACATAGAGGCAACTTCCAAGTTCCTTACATGCAAAACCCTCAACTGTCTTTTGATTCGTTAATAGTTTTCTTTGAATGCAAATTATTTTTATGTAGTCAAATGTATCAATTTATTTATTGTCTGTAGATTCTAAATATAGGTTAAAGCCTTTCCATACAATGAAGTTAAAGAGGAATCTACCTATGTTTTCCTCTATCACTTTTATGGGGTTTTTTTTTTCATTTATATCCCTGTTCCATTTATTCTTACGTACAGTATGTTTAGGTTATTATAGGAGTTTATTCTTGTATACAGTATGAGGTATGTATCTAATTTTATTTTTTCTCCAAATTGTTACCCAGTTGTCTCAGGACCACTTACTATAAGGCTCATTTTTCCTGTAGTGATTTGAGATACCACTTTTATATTATACTAAATTTCCATATGTGCTGTGTCTATTTTGGGAATTTTTTTTCCCCCTGTTCTATTGCTCTAGCCTGTTTGCCTATTCATGAGCCAGTATCATACTGATTTAATTATAGTGATTTCATGGTGTGTTTTTATGTCTGGTAAAGCTAGTCTCTCTCATAGTTTTACCTTTTCAGTGTTTTCCTGGCCATTCATTAAATTTTTTATATGAACTTTAGAATCAATTTGTCTAGCTCAATAAAAAAATGTTCACTGGTAATTTTATTGAATTGTATTGAAATTTTAAATTAACTTAGGGGGAACTGACAACTTTATGATGTTGAGTAATCCTACCCAAAAATGGGATTTTTTTTTTTTTTGTCCAAGTCTACTTCTGTGTCTTTCAAGAGAAATTCATTCATACATACAAAGCCATTTAAGTGTATGTTCATTTAACAAATCAAAGACAGCAACTAAACTTGTTCACAAGTCCAGCCCAGATCCCTCATGGATATATCCTGAGACCCAGGGCTTAGTAGAAATCCATGGATGGACTTCAATACCATAATGAATCCCTAAAATTATATACAAGACTCTGTGGGTGGGTGTGGGTGTATGTGTGTGAATGTGTGTATAGCTTAAATGGATTTTTATTTTATCTTGTTTTCTCTGAGAGACCAGTATAGTTTTCCTCTGCATTCTCATTCAGGTAAAAACTTTCTAGAATGTGAGATTTCCCAACAATAGCAATCTTATATGTTTACAGGAAAGAAACACATACATAACATGACTTTTTTTCTTTTTTTTTAATGCTTCCAAGTCCAATGAACCAAGCAGCAAACAATTTGTCTCCACCCAGAATCGAGCCAAGCAATCTGATAGAAGTGCATATAGGAATGACCCTATTACTCAAACTACTTGCAGACTTCTTTGCAACAAAACACTAAAAATCAAGTCGATAACCATAAAGTCCCATGAAATCTAATTCAACAAAAAGTTCAATAACAAAGAGACAGGCAGATATCAGAGCACTCTGTCTGCACAGAAATGCCTTAAACTTAGTCTTTTCCATCTGGAAAGAAGAGAGAAGAGATTCCAAATAACATGATGTAGGTTATAAAAACGTGATTGTGTTATTTCTTACTCCCAACATTTCCTGCTTTAGTTTCCCTTCAGTGATAACAGAATGGAAGGTTTGGAATGGAAGGCGAAGAAAAAGGTTTTTTTCTTTTCTTTCTTTTTTTTTTTTTAATATTTATTTATCTGGCGGCACAGGGTCTTAGTTACGGCATGCAGGATCTTCGTTAATACGTGCGGGATCTTCTTTGTGACCTGCAGAATCTTTAGTTGTGGCATGTGGACTCTTAGTTGCAGCATGTGGAATCTAGCTCCCTGACTAGGGATTGAACTGGGGCCCCCTGCATTGGGAGTGCAGAGTCTTAGCCACTGAACCACCAGGGAAGTACCATTTTCTTTTTTTTTGTTAACAGAGCAATTTTATTCATTTGATTAAATTTTCCAAAAGCAATGACAACTTGAGTTTGTCCATATCCCTGCCACTTGACCCTCTATTCTTCTGTATTTTTTCCCCAGATTTATGCCTCATATCTTCTACTTTCTCTTTCTTCTTTTATGTTCTTATTTTTCCATTTGCATCTTTTCCCCTCCAGGATTATGCCTACACCTTCATCACTGTTAAGAACATTGTTTATCCTCTTTAAAGGTTTTTAGCTTTAATAGTCTTTTTGATTATCTAGATCAGTGATTCTTAGTCTTGTTTGTGCAATAGAATGGCCTGGAGCACTTTTAACAAATACTGAGAGCTCTGTCCCACCTTCAGAGTTTCTGTTTAGTTGGCCTGGGTGGGTGGGACCCATCCACTGCTATAATTTAAAAATTCTCCCCAGTGAACCTGGTATGCAACTGTGGTTGAAAATAGTGACCCAGAACTACCATCAATCAACAAACTAGTTCTATGCAAGGACCTGTAAGTTAACTTTTCCTAAGATTATGAAAGCTCTCTTAGCCTGTATCTTTCCCCAGTTGAACATGCAATTACTTTTCCTCCTCACTCTGTAGTTCTGTTTGGCAATCAGAATTTTAGAACTGTGGTATCCATAGACATTATCTAACTCTATTTCATCATTCCAAAGAGAAGTAATCTAAAGGCCAGAGAGAGAGAAAACCTTACCCATGATCACACATCTTATAAGTGGAGTGCCAGGACTCCACTATGTAACTGCTTCTGAAATAAAGCTTTTCCTCTTTATTGTTTCAGATAACCCTAGATATATGTTCAGTTGTTAGCTCTCTCTCCCCAAATCTCTCATCTTCCCTTCTGCTTTCCAGCTTGTATGTTTCCCACCCCATAATAATGAAATTATGACTTTCTGTTTATTGGAATTTTAGAATCAAAGGTGTCGAGGTATATGCTTGCTCTTACCTCATATCACTATTTCTCCCCTATCGTAAATTTTGTTCCTTGTAACAATTTCACCCCCAAACCCTACCTTCAGTTGTAAAATAAGAAGACAAAATCATTAGGTAAAATCTTGTTAGCCCATAGGACTATCGAAAGATGATAAGATAGGGAACATCATATTGCTTTGAATTAATTATCTGTATAAGGAAATTGTGAGATTTTTCTCAGCATAAAAACCTAAAAGCAAAAATATACCGTGAGCGCCATCTCCTGGAGAGATCATGCTAACTCGTGGGCATGCTATCATTTGCTGCCACGTGGAGTAGAGTTTTCATTCTTTTTTTATTTATTAGTTCATTCATTTATTGGTGTTTAGTAATAGACTTAAGGTAGCTTCCAAAACATAAAAACAATAGAAAAGTAAAAACTAAATTTAAAAGCATGAGAATCTGGGAAATATAACTTGGGAAGGAGGGTATGGGACAAGGAGGAGAATTAAAACACCGATAGGGCTTCCCTGGTGGCGCAGTGGTTGAGAGTCTGCCTGCTAATGCAGGGGACACGGGTTCGAGCCCTGGTCTGGGAGGATCCCACATGCCGCGGAGCAACTAGGCCTGTGAGCCACAACTACTGAGCCTGCGCGTCTGGAACCTGTGCTCCGCAACAAGAGAGGCAGTGATGGTGAGAGGCCCGCGCACCGCGATGAAGAGTGGCCCCAGCTCGCCGCAACTAGAGAAAGCCCTCGCACAGAAACGAAGACCCAACACAGCAAAACTAAATTAATTAATTTAAAAAAAAGAAAGAAAGAATCCGCCTGCCAATGCAGGGGACACGGGTTCGCGCCCTGGTCCCTGAAGATCCCACATGCCGCGGAGCTACTAAGCCCATGCGCCACAACTACTGAAGCCGGGGCTCTGCAAT
Organism: Lagenorhynchus albirostris; assembly: GCF_949774975.1. Taxonomy (NCBI): domain Eukaryota; kingdom Metazoa; phylum Chordata; class Mammalia; order Artiodactyla; family Delphinidae; genus Lagenorhynchus; species Lagenorhynchus albirostris. Next base: position 26,674,611 of record NC_083102.1, read on the forward strand.
GAGAAGCCACCGCAACGAGGAGCCCGCGCACCGCAACCAAGAGTAGCCCCCGCTCACGGCAACTAGAGAAAGTCCGCGCACAGCAACGAAGACCCAACGCAGTCAAAATCAAAAATAAATAAATAAATTTAAACAAAGAAAACACTGATAAGCAGAGTTCCCACACTGCAGCATAGAAAGAGCTTTACATTTTAGTGAAGAGTTTGGAAGGGTTAAATGATGACCTATTTTATATGCGTTAAGTTCGAGTTGCCTGAAGTACATCCATGAGGAGCTGTCAAGTATGTGTCTGAGTGTTTAAGTCTCATGAGATAGATTTGAAGGTGGTCAGCCTGTGAAGCACTGGGCTGCATGGGATTTCCCAGAAAGAGTGTGGAGAGAAAGAATAAAATAGGGCCCAGCAGAGAACCCTGAGGAATATTAATATTTAAGGGATGGTCAGTTAAAGGTAAGCAGTGTCACGAGTATGGCTTTTGGACCCAAACTATCTGGTTTACCTCCCAGAGCTTGTACTTACTAAGGCTAACATTTAAGTTACACTGATAAGATATTTTTAAATCGGTTTTGCATATAAATTCATTACATTAAACAGACTTGGAATCTGTTTGTTTATTTATTTTTAGCTGTGTTGGGTCTTCGTTGCTGTGCGCGGGCTTTCTCTAATTGCTGTGAGCGGGGGCTACTCTTCATTGCGGTGCACGGGCTTCTCATTGCTGTGGCTTCTCTTGCTATGGAGCACACGCTCTAGGCACGCGGGCTTCAGTAGTTGTGGCACGTGGGCTCAGTGGTTGTGGCTCACAGGCTCTAGAGCACAGGCTCAGTAGTTGTGGTGCACAGGCTTAGTTGCTCCGCAACATGTGGGATCTTCCCGGACCAGGGCTCGAGCCCATGTCCCCTGCATTGGCAGGCGGATTCCTAACTACTGTGCCACCAGGGCAGCCAGATTTTGTTTATTTTTAAATCTCTAATCGATGATTTCTAAACACATTGGAACTTCCTTTTCTGACACTTAAAGCTCTAATCTCTGACCTGGGAAGAGTCTAGACTAGAAGTGTTTCAAAATTATTGTATCTTATTATTTCTATTTCTAAAGATGGATGTCAGCTGAGCTAACTGGCTCCCTGTTCTTCTCCACCTGTCTTTCAGGCTGTAAAATCCTGGGTGAGGAAAGGAGCAGAGGCCTCAGCAGTTCTTCCCCCTCCACACTTTCCAATAGTCCTTCCTGGTCACCTTCTTAGCTGTAATACAACTTCCTGATCTTGAGAAGGAACAGGAAAAGAATTGCCCTGACTTTTCTGGCTACATCTTTTTTCTTAGAATTATTTAGAATACTCTTCTTTTTGCCTTTTTTTAAAAAAATATTTTGGGTGATTATAAATGTTGCCTGTTTCAGCAAAATTCCCATTTCAGTTATTTTCCATTGAGAACCAGATGAACTTTTTCACTGAAATGGTCACATTGTCTCATTGAATTTCAGGTCACTTGCAATTTCTTTTCTTAACTCCACAGAGAAAAGAGGACTGAACTCCTAAAAACTCTGCCCTGCTCTCACACACACTCCCTTGGTAGAGCTCAATTTCAGTTACAGTCCTCATATATCACTTCTGTTCAGGAATATAGTCAAAAGAAATATCTTCTACAGGGCCAGGAACCTTGGTTAAATGGTTCTGTAACTCTTTAAGACTAATTCCTTTTGCATTTTCCCTGTCAAAGCTCTGTGATCATTTCTAACCAGGTTTAGGTAATGTGTTATAAAGTTTCTTAATCTACTGGAACTTTCCATGCCTTTGAATATTTTAATCTATTAGAAAAAATATGTCATTTCTTTCCATCTGTGCCAATAGCATAACCAGCTGCTGGTGTTTCTTCTAGCCTGGGAAACTGTAGCATTTTCCTCTAGCATCTTCCATATGTTCACTTCATGTAGTTTCTATATCTATTTCAGATCTCTTTTGATTCAATTACATAGTTTAATGATGTATTTCATCTCTAAGGCAATATTTGATGTGTTTTCTGAATTTTCTTGTTCAACTCAGGGATAATTTTTAATGTGGAATCATATCATATGAGCAGCCAAGGGATTGCATATAAATTCTTAATATCAGTATATTTATTTAATGAAAACACACAAATAGAAAGAACAAGCAACTTAATAACCAAAAGATAGGAAAAAGATATTGTACCACTTACTAGTCTGTCAACAGTTTCAGTGAAAACAAGAGTTATAATGTTAAAAGAAAATGTAATATAACACAGTAAAAATGACTTAGCAAGTTTTTTTTAAAGAATATTGAATTTACCTAGAATTTATGTGTGTTAACAGTACTGTGGATATGCATTTTCTAATTACCAAAGGTGGAGGTTTTAAAGATATATAGTGTGTTTCCGAAAATATATAGAAATCATGTTTAATGTCCTCAGATCGTTTCTCATCAGTGAAGAGATAGATACAAGTCAAACTGACACAGAGCTACTGGTCAACTTGGAAACACAAAATCAGAGTTGAAAGTAAGTTTGATTCATCTTCAGAAAACAGCAGTGGGTATGTCCTTAGCGTTACCTCGGGATTTGGAAAAAGTTCTTATTACACAGAGAATATGGTATAAGAATTAGCTAATCTTAGAATCACAGAACATTACCAGTAGGACAGATGGCTTAAGTGATCTGACTCCATTATTTTGTAACTGAGGAAATGGAGGCCTTATCCAGAATAGTGGCTTATTTGAAATCACACAGCTGGTTAAAGCAGAGCCCAGATCAAGGCATAATTCCTGCCTCTCAGATAAGTTTTGCTCCCATTCTGCTAGTACAGCCCCATATGCCAGTTCCCAGCAGCTGGAACTCCTCTGACGAAGGGACCAGGCATTTACCATAACTGTGCCTCAGCAAAATCAGTCTTGTCTGTTTTTTCTTTCTCTCCCAAACCCTCGCCTAAGCTGTGGTCCAGCTTACTCCTTCCTCACTGAAGCTCACCTGTCCTTTACCTGATCCCCCAGGAGTCCAAAGTGTCTGCTCACAAATCTGACCCATTAACCAGGTCAACGTGCTCAGGAAGAGGCCAAAAAAAATTTCCCACATGCATGTGGTTTCAGTGTGGCCGTCATAGATTAATCCCCAGCCTGTGATCACGGAACCCTGTGGCAAGCAACTGGTGCGAGTTTCAACCTGAGAATATTTTTTTAAATGTTTTGAGACTCTCTTTTATTTTTTCCATTTAGTCTGAAAATAACTGAATTAACCTCCATGGTGAAAATGTATTTTCTTATGATTTAGATCATATGACCTACTTTATTAAGTAGAAAAAGATTTTTGAGAAAATGACATTGATTTTAACCAACAAAATATTAGTATCTGGGCACATTTGAGAAGAATAATACAGCTTTCTAATCTTTCATGCAGAAATTAGATCACCGGCCATGTCATTGTCCCAGCCATATGACCATATGCCTATAACGTGGCAGAGCTGTTCTCTGGGCACAAATCCAGGTCTCCAGCTACCACTCTCTAACTTGGATTAATAATTCATTGTATTATCTGAAAAGGTTGCAAAATATCCCTAGCCAGCTGAACCACATAGAATCACTCATCCCAAGTCACACACAGTTTTCAATGTTACCTTGCAAAATAAGCCTTCACTCTAATCTGCCGGTAGTAATACCCATTCACTCAATGAGGATGTAAAAGTATCTACCGAAGGTGACTTGGCTATAGGTTCCACGGAGAAGAAATGCAGAGAAGAGAGGAAACAAGGATGATAAGAAAGGAAATCAATGTTAGATGCCTGCCATGTGCCAAGCATGCTGGGAACATACAGTCCTCGTGACCATTCTGTAAACCGGTAGTAGTGTTCCCATTGGAGAACTGAGGAGACTAATATTTAGGAAAGGTAAGTAAAGCCAGTATTCATTCATCTAGTTAGAAGGACTCCAAGTTCTTCATGAAAATGACCTCCTGAATGGGCAAAGAAACATACCTGAATAAAAGAGAAACTAGTAAACAGCTCCTAGGCAACATATGAGCAGACGTTTGATGACTGAATGCACAAGTGCAGAAGACATTTCAAGTAGTAATATTATTCAAATAGTGTTAGTAAGAATTAGTCAGAATGCTTCATGGAGATGAGGCTTGACATGGCTCCAAAGCTTCTCAAGTTTTTAAATAATGTTTCTCTATATTTAAATGCTGACCTAGTTCCCGAAGCTGAGGAACTACAGATGGATGTGAAACTTAAAAGTACTCGAGTCTGAACAGGAAAACATCCAGGCTGGCCAGAGTAAAAGGTTAAAGATAACATCTCACTTTTCTATGAGGAGAGAGGAAGGAAGCAGAGAAGACAGCTTCTTCCTCTTCTAGCAGAGACCTATCCAGCTGGTTGAAAGATCACATCTCCAACTAGAGACATCTTTTACTTCTTTACTGTGTAATAATTGAAATTCACTCATGCAGATGTATCAGCATTGCCCACTTTAAAAAGTCACTCATACTAAAAGTAGGATTTTACTCTTGTCAAACCTTTCTTGGCTCTTAATATCTATCCTCCTTTGTAAAATAAATTACTTTGAAATTCTAGAATTAATGACATTTTTTAAAAAGACTTACTATTATGAAGTTCACAAATGAGACTCATTAGACATGCAAAACACAAGTCATTTTTATTCTGACCTCTTGTTGAAAGCATTTCACTTTCAGCATCACGAATTTTCAATGATTTATCCTGGTAGAGCGATGGTCAGATGAACAGTGAAGACTCTTTTGGCAACATGACATTTCATTTCTTTCCCTTGACTATGCAAATATTGCTCAGAGTGGAAAGGAGAACACCTTGAGTTTTCACATCCATCACTGTGGGGGGTGGGGGGAGCTGGAGTGGGCAGTGTAGATGATTTTTTCCAGATGTAACATTCTGTGGTTCTATAGATCAAGCAACATAAAAACTTAAAAGTATCCTTTAGGTTTAACAAGTAGGCAGTCAATGGTAACAGTAGAGAGCAATTTCTGTGATGGAATTTGGGACAAGGGTTAGAGCTAGATGAGTAAGGGAGGGTCAAGTTGAGATGAAATGCACTGAGGTGTGAGTTTGGGCAGGAGAGAGTGGAAATAGGAACTAGGCATTTATCTTTAAAACAGCTTGGCCCTGGGGCTTCCCTGGTGGCACAGTGGTTAAGAATCCTCCTGCCAATGCAGGGGACACAGGTTCGAGCCCTGGTCTGGGAAGATCCTACATGCTGCAGAGCAACTAAGCCCATGTGCCACAAATACTGAGCCTGCGCTCTAGAGCCCACGAGCCACAGCTACTGAGCCCACGTGCCACAACTACTGAAGACCGTGCGCCTAGAGCCCATGCTCCACAATGAGAAGTCACCGTAATTAGAAGCCCGCGCACCGCAACGAAGAGTAGCCCCCACTCGCTGCAACTAGAGGAAGCCCGCGTGTGGCAACAAAGACCCAACGCAGCAAAAAATAAATAACTTTATTAAAAAAAAAAAAAACCTAGGCCCTGAGGAGTAGGAGAGAATGACGGTAGATGGACGACAATATCCATTTGGGGGGATCAGGGAGATTGGTTGCCTGCTTGCATTTAACAGTAAGAGAAACATAAGTACATTTAAATGGTGATGGGAAAGACCTTCTAGAGAGAGACAAGTAGAAAGTATTAAAAAAAAAAAATAAGGGCCCTGAAAATGTACAGGTAGATTGGTTTCAAAGCATTTAAGTGCAAAGATTCACCTTCAAGAGAAGGAAGTGATAAAACAGTTCAGGAAAATGGTTAAGTCCCCTGAGGAGGAAGGGGGAAAAAAGAGGTTGAAATAGTGACTCTGTGAGAAAATGAAACTTTATGGAGCTTCAACAATTCTATCCCCTTTTCATACCAAGATTGACTCTCCACACATTCAGGCACGAAACAACAAGATCTGAATATCTCTGTCAATCTGAATAAATGCATAGAATTAGGTGGAATCAAAATATGTTTACTTCTGAATTTAATGCCAGAGAACTTTGTTTAAACTTCCCCTTCTCTATCTCAGAGTAATGCCCTCATGAATAACAAGGTCAGCAATAGATTCTAAAATTGGTCATCAACCCTCTTTCTTCTGTATTATAATGACTTCCTTTTTAAATTTTTCTTTTATTTAAAGAAACTACAGAAAGAGTATTCTTTAAAGGAAAGAATACTGGACTAATAATCTGAACACAAGGATACTTTTAGCTGCCATTTATGGTTTGGATAACTTTGGACAAATCCGTAGAGCAATATAGGCCTCAATTTTCTTCTCCATAAGAGGAGGGGGTGGACTTAGAGAATTGTATAAAGATCTTTTCATGTCTAAGAATTCTCTGACTCTAAATTAGAGAACATTTTCCAAACAGTGAATAATCTGGTTTTAACCAGGAAAACAAATAAAGGAAATGTTTCTCTTGGTTTTTCACCTTGAAATTAGTGCTTACATTAAAAAAAGAAAGAAAGAAAAGAAAACAGAGTTGAGACTTCTTTTTTGAATAACATTAATATTTTACATGAAGTTCTTTTCTACTACTGTTTAGTTTTCTGTCTGAAATACTAGTCAAATGCCATTAACATCACTTTGGTCCTTAATATACTTAATGCATCAATCTGTGTTTTCACCTATTAAAAAGATGGAGCTTAACTCAATGTAAAATTTTTATTTTTTGTGCCTGTTTCACTCCTATAGTACACTCAAAATCCATCTAAATATTTAGAGAAACAGAAGTATATATACTGATAAACTTGGCAGGATTTTTTCAAAAGTTCTGATTTCTAAAAGTTTCAGAATATGGAAAATCAGAATTTGGTAAACTATGGTTTACATGATTTTTAATTCAAATGAGAATCCATTTATTTTTCTTCTACATGGGAAATGATATGTGCCTCTGTGATTGTCTTAGATAGGACACTTTAGTGCAAAAAAGTGAAATCCCCTCAAATTAGCTCAAGTCAATGCGGTATTATTAAAAGGATACAATAGGAATCTCATAGAAATGACACAAAAGAAATTTCAACCAGAAAAAAAGTAAAAGCAGGTCCCAGAAATAGGCCTACCCCCAATATCTGTAGCACATGGCATAAGCGTACAATGGAGACTTACATACCATATGACCAAATATTTAAAAGTGATAAGATACCAAATTGCTGGGCTTCCCTGGTGGCGCAGTGGTTGAGAGTCCGCCTGCTGATGCAGGGGACACAGGTTCGTGCCCCGGTCCGGGAAGATCCCACATGCCGCGGAGTGGCTGGGCCCGTGAGCCATGGCCACTGAGCCTGCGCGTCCCGAGCCTGTGCTCCGCAACGGGAGAGGCCACAACAGTGAGAGGCCCAAATACCGCAAAAAAAAAAAAAAAAAGATACCAAATTGCTAAATATCACAGATAAATAAATTTATTATTGTACATATCTGGGTGTTCTGCTGATAAGTAGATATTTGGGTGACTAATGAAATAAAGATATATGTAAGCAATAAATAATACATTCCATAAAATTAATTATTGCTTTCATTTCAGCAAAATTGCTGATTATATTGTTATAGTCAAAAATGTTCACTTAATTTGTGTTTTATCAATGGTAATGCTAAATTAGACAACCACTCGAGTTACTACAGTTTTAAATAATATATTTCTATATGTCAATTTGGACAAACTTTGTTTTTATCAGGCAGTGGCAACAGGAAGTAAAAATAACTCATAAATGAACCAAGAATTTTATATACCATAATTCAAAATTTAGTGGGATTGCATACGAAAATTATCATTCCACAGAAAACATTACAAAATATAGTAATTTTATAATATCAGTCTATAAAATTTATGTTTCAATTTTCTTCGTTTCTTTGAACAATATCTAGAACCTCTCAGTTATATAAGGAATCAGCATCTTGCATGTTACAATGCACATTTGTATATTTATAAATAATGTGAATTGTTTATTATTGTAAAATGATGCTTTCCCACTCTGCACCAGTATTCTAAATACTATACAACTTGTGAATTCCTCTGGAGTCACAAATTGGAGTATTTGAAGAGAAACAACAAGAAAAGTATACATCCTGCACTACTGTAAATCACATTTTATTGTGCAAAAATTTATTGTGTTCATGTTGGCTGAGAGAAACATGAGTTTGACAGGTAAGTTAGTCTTTTCACTTACCCAAGAGCTTCTACTTGACCAAGCCCGCCCTACACTCTAAAACAATGCCAGTCTCTGCCATCAAAGAGGCACAACCACAACAGGCACAAAATACTATTCAAAATTCAAATATTTCATCTTGTGTTTTACCCTTCAGGAAGTGAAAGTTTTAATATCAAGAAAATGATTAAAAACATAAACTTTTTAAAAAGTTAATTTAACTGCTGAAAATACCAGATGCCAAGGCAGCGGTTTTGCTGTTGTGATTTTTGTGTTTCCAGTAGAGTATATTAAATAAATGAAGGAGTGAATGAGTGATGAATCTCTTCTACATTCTATCTGACGTGTCTGATGACATTACACAAAGTGAGATCTGTGACTTCTAACACTAACTAGCTGTGCGTCTCCAGATAAATCATTTACTCTCATCTTTTTCCCAGAAAATGCCAAGCTCTTTTTCCTGCCTTAATATTTATTATCTCTGCCTAGACTGCTCTTCCCAATAATTGTAAAACTCATTCATTCTCAAACCTGTGGTCAACTGTGATATTCAACTATTATCTTAATATACAGACATCATTTAGGCATATAATAGGTCCTAATTATTATTTGTTCAATGCATGAATTGTGAAATAAGAAGGCTGAACTTGTCCTAATAGATCACGGTACTAAAATCAAAGTGGCAAGACATTAACAATGGCAGACAATCAAAATCATAAGACTGTAATTTCTAGTTACAATATAATTGTAGAACAAAATTGATACCAAGTAGTATGGAAGAAACTGGTCATAGAGTAAGAAGTTAACACCTAATGTTGCATAATCAAGAGGTAGAGATTTCACAAAAACTTCATTAAGCAGACCATTAACACGCAATCTACATTAATATATAAATTTCAAGTGTTCATTGATTCTGTTTACAATCTGATTATACAATTCAAAAATAGGATGATGTAGGGTCAGAGCAAGGCTACAACATGATAATGGAAAGCATTGATCTTTCAATTAGTTGTTTTGTCTTTTAAAAATAGATAATTTCATTATCAAGTTAAATCAACTAACTATTTCCAAATTATAAGCAAATTGCCTAATGGTAGCAATTAAGGGGTCAAAAGGAGTGGAAAGTTTTATAGCTTACATTTCATGTTGCGCTACTGAAAAGGGTAATCCAATTTGCATTAATGCCAAGGAGAGAACAATTATCAATTGGTTGATTGAAACAGAGAGAGTTTCTTGGTTGAGATTTTCTTCATCCTCTTTATGACATCGATTTCTTAATAGCCTCTTTAAAATTAAAAGCAAGTACTTTCGATATCCCCTGACTAAAGCAAGTTTTAGAAGCCTGTTAACATGCCATTTATTAGACTGTGAGATCCTGATTTGGGGGACTGTCATGTGTGTCTTTGAATCTCCCAATCTTGTAGTATCTAGCACATTTTAGGTAGTTAATGTTTGTTGAATTGGTAGAAAGTAAACTGTGAAAATAGACATATAAAACAATATTTTTTGGACTACTATGAAATTAAGAACTTCAATCTAAGTCTAAATGATAAGTTAATTTTGCCAAGTCATTAAAACAAAACCCTCCAATCAGTGGTTCAATATCATGTAATTAAACAACAAGCTGAATCCTATCATTTTTACTTTTCAAACAGTTCTTTGGACACAGTCTCCAACAAACATTCAGTTCTTTCAATTGATCACTAAAATTCAATAAACATCATAAAGGCACAAAAACAAATGGGTTTTGCCTTAATAACTAGCTAATGGAATATTTAATAGGAAAGGAATTATACTCATACTTCAAAGAAACCCTGTGAATCAGACTGGAAATTATCAAAAGGTTTAAAAACACATCATTCATAAGTGTGAGAAGATGGCAATTTGGCAATACTCATCAAAATTATTGACATACATTCCCTTTGACCTAGATGTTCTTCATCTTTGAATATAGAAGTACTTGTACATGTGTGAAATGACATTTGTACAAGGTAATTTATTTGGTGTAACTTGTACCAACGTAACATTGGTAATACCCTAAGTATCTAACAATAAGTAACTGGTTAAATATATATTCAGTACATTCACATGATGGAATATCTTGCAGCATTAAATAAAAGTAAGTAATGTGCAGAAAAATTAAGGTGCAAAATATTTGCTTCCATTTATATACAAGAGGAGAAAAAGAATATCTGTGTTTGTGTGTGTGTGTGTATTTATTTGTATTATGTAGAAAATAGCTCTGAAAGGACACAGAAGAAACTTGATCTTGTTTTCTGTCCAGAGGCTAGAGGATAGTGGCTAGAGGATAGATGTGAGAGGAAGATTTTTCTCTCTAGTCCCTTCTCTAGTTTTGAATTTAGAACCATGTGACCGTATTATGTAGTCAACATAAATAAATGCATTTTTGAAAGACAGAAAAATAAAACCAAGGGAGAAGTAGTTTCTTCCTATAGTTGTGGCCTAGATTGCACTAATTTCCCTATAATCATCTTCTTCTTTGATTCACTGACTTGCCATCACCATTGCCAACTTCTTAAAAATAAACTTCTAGGAATAAAAAGGGGGATAAACAAGCATATAAAACAGACATGGAGACAAGGAGAATAGAAGGAAGAGGTGAAAGAGGAGCAAAAGAAGAGGGGTGGGCTTCCCTGGTGGCGCAGTGGTTGAGAGTCCGCCTGCTGATGCAGGGGACACGGGTTCGTGCCCCGGTCTGGGAAGATCCCACATGCCGCGGAGCGGCTAGGCCCATGAGCCATGGCCGCTGAGCCTGCGCGTCCGGAGCCTGTGCTCCGCAACAGGAAAGGCCACAACAGTGAGAGGCCCGCGTACCGCAAAAAAAAACAAAAGAAGAGGGGTGAGGGGAGGAGAAGAAGAAATAAAACTGAGAGCTTTCTACAAAGACAGAGAGAAAATCCTTGACTCTTCTGGCCAAGGTTTTGACAGAAATACAGTACCTTCAACATTCATTATTTATTCTACTTATCTCAGTAATGTCCCAACAGCTCACACCTTTCAACTGAAACTCCTATTTTTTTTTACATTTAAAAGTTTCACAGTATCATGATGTAGGTGTCTATGACTTAAGTGACTTATAATGAAGTCTGAGAAACCGTCAATCAGAAAATACACTCAGAAACATGTACCACCCTGTCTTGCCCCATTCACTCACACACAAAACAACATTTGAGTTGAGTAAAGGATGTAGGTAATTAGGCAAGTAATAGAGACTATAGTTATTTGTTCTTTTTTGCTGTTGATTGGTTCGTTGTTTTCTGTTTCAGAAATAACTTGATGTCATGATAATCCTGGACTGGACGCCAGTTCTGGTTCCAGCACTAACATCTACTGGGCATTACTAAGCATTAGATATTCCAGGAGGCCCTGGTGATATATAAATGGAGAAAACAGAGCCTTGATCTTTGAAGGGCTCACCCTCTAATAAGAGGGAGAGATATGCATATAACTAACCCAAACATAATGTGATAAACGTCAACTGGCAGCATAACTGCTATAAACAGCTGAGAAGTGAGAGCAAAGTTCAGCTGGGTTGGGGGATGAGAGCTGTTAGTAAAAAGAAAGTGACACTTGATCCCTGCTTTAAAGGATAAGCAGATTTCTTTGTCCAGACAGGGAAGGAGTGAAGGACATCTCAGGCTGAGTAATATAACAGTAAGTCACTTAAGGGTTTCATCATGGATAAGACGTATGAAATTCCCAGTATACTAACTGTAACTATACTCCTTTCTCCCCACTCAAGAAATAGTAATGAAATGAAAACAAGTGAGAAGGAGGTTATTTTAGCAATAAAGACCTCTGTCTTACCAAATAAATAAATCAATTATCTACAAAGGAGTACTTTATCATTTGAAAGATATGAGTTGCGACTTTGGTATTTGAAAGCTCTTCCACCAACCCATCTCTAGATCACTCCACCCATATTAAGATTCAGGTAAGAGGAGAACATGTTGTTTCGTATCATTACAACCTCTTTCGCACCCCACCTCGTCACCCCCACTCTACTCTTTCTATGTGTCCTGAAGAGATAAGACAACTAATGGCAAGAACCTCACCAAGAAAAACAGGGAGGGACTTCCCTGGTAGTGCAGTGGTTAAGAATCCGCCTGGCAATGCAGGGGACAAGGGTTTGATTCCTGGTCCGGGAAGATCCCGCATGCCACAGAGCAACTAAGCCCGTGCACCGCAACTACTGAAGCCTGTGCTCTAGAGCCCACGAGCCACAACTACTGAGCCCGTGTGCCACAACTACTGAAGCCCACATGCCTAGAGCCCGTGCTCCACAACAAGAGAAGCCACCACAATGAGAAGCCTGCGCACCGCAATGAAGAGTAGCCCCTACTCGCCGCAACTAGGGAAAGCCTACATGCAGCAACGAAGACCCAACGCAGCCAAAATAAATAAATTTGAAAAAAAAATAAAAACAGGGAGGTCACGTCACCTATTGTGTGACCTAAGATAAGAAACAAGTCTGAGAGCTTTGGTTGGTCAATGAATAACCACCATCTCCACATCAGAGATTGAAGTCCGGCGTTTATTATACACACATAACGGTCCCCAAGGCCTGACGTGTCTGAAGTAAGGAAAGATGTTTCTTCTTATGTGTAGCTGGCATTTGTTAACAATCTGTTAAAATCTCAATAGCAATAAGATTTTAGTCAAGGAATGATCCTAGTACAAGACACTTAACTTCAGCAGAAGGAAATGGATCTCTGGCCACAGATTTCCCCCTAGCCAGATCCAGCTGTCTTACCTCTCCGAAAGAAATCATGGGAGAGAATATAAACAACTCCAAACAGCATATTTCCATGCTAGCAAAATGACTGAGGTTATACCAACAACTCAATGATTCATTCAGAATTTGAGTGGGAAAAGAAGTGTGTCAACCGGAAAGTGTTTGGTGTGAAGTATGGAATCCTGGCAGTGTTAGCTCCAGGCTGGAGTTATTTCAGTCTTGTTCTCTTCATGGTCCCAAAGATGAATGTTTTTAACAACACAATTTTAATAATACATGGATTAGTAGGAGACTGGGGAGGATAGTATAGTAATATGTTACTTCTTACCAAGCAGTTTTCTTATTTTCTTTGCTTCTGGAGAAAGTATTGCTTTTCTTAATAACTGAATCCTAGACGAATCATCAATCTCGTTACTACCTTTTAACAGCTCGTCCACCATTTCCTCCACATACCTACAGCCATTCTGCTGTTCAACCTCATCAACTTCCTGAGGAAATATACTTGGACATGACATTGAATCAGCACCTCTGAAATTATATAATACAAAATGACATGGCATATCACTTCAGATAGGCAGCAGCTATAAACTGAGCCCCAGGAAACCAGAATTATTCCGTATCTTCCCACTCTCTCACTCATCAGATTCAGAGTCTCAAGTACTCAAGTCCAAAAAGGCCTGCTCTGGGGGTAATTATATCAAGATAGATATTTATATACTCATATATCACATAATATGCATACTTTTATGTTACCTTTCACCTAGCCTATATTGTAAAACTATTTCATTTATTTAGCTTCATGGAAAAATGAAGTGTCCAATGGCAGTGCATTTTACTGCAAAGCAAAGCCTACTGCTTAAATGCCAACAACTTTTTAAAACATTTATACTGATTTTTATGGAATTCTTTTGGAAAGAAATTACATATATCCTTATTAAACAGTAGTTCGTGGGTATCATTTAAATTTTTCTTGTTGATTTAAAGTCTTCATTGAGAATAGATCTCATTAAGAATGTATGTAGGGCTTCCCTGGTGGCGCAGTGGTTGAGAGTCCGCCTGCCGATGCAGGGGACACGGGTTCGTGCCCCGGTCTGGGAAGATCTCACATGCCGCGGAGCGGCTGGGCCCGTGAGCCATGGCCGTTGAGCCTGAGCGTCCGGAGCCTGTGCTCTGCAATGGGAGAGGCAGCAACAGTGAGAGGCCCGCGTAACGCAAAAAAAAAAAAAAAAAGAATGTATGTAGATTAACTACCAAAGGTATAATAGATACCTAGTGGGAAGTAGCCACATAGCACAGGGAGATCAATTCGGTGCTTTGTGTCCACCTAGAGGGGTGGGATAGGGAGGGTGGGAGGGAGACGCAAGAGGGAGGAGATATGGGGATATATGTATATGTATAGCTGATTCACTTTGTTATACAGCAGAAACTAACACACCATTGTAAAGCAATTATACTCCAATAAAGATGTTAAAATAAAAAAAGAAATGTAAAAAAAAAAAAAGAATGCATGTAGATTGAATCTGTCTCCTTCTTATCTGCTGTTCTTGCCTTCCTTCTAGTTTTTTATTCTAAATTTCTACTTATAGAGAAAACAGATAAAGCTTCTTAACCTCATGTACAGTATACACAGACACATCAAATTAAATGTCATAAACTCAGTCTTGTGGAATCAATAATTGTTAAGGGCACAGATTCAGTACAGAGGTTTTGTGACAATTATTTAGAGAACTTAGAAGGCTTTTCCACATAATTCCAATTCAGGGCTCGGTTCCAAAGGGTTTAGATTACTGGCAAGGTGTTAATGTGATTTTATACTAAATATAAAAGGCTCTGTTCTTCAAACTTTTTGGCACATCTACAAAAAATAGTAAATGATACTTCTTTCTGAATCTGAAAAGTCTTCCTTCCCTACATACCAATCAGGGATGCCCTAAATTAAAGTGTCACATTAAGCACTGAAGATTAAATTGTAATTTTTTTGGCTTCATAGTGGGTAAAAAAATATGTCACACTATGGCAGCTTGAAAATATATGGTCTCCTATTTAACAAGATTTAAATTTAGGAATTATTAGCAAAACCTAATTTATTCTATTTGTAGGTTCAAAGGCAAAAGATAATTTCTGAATTATCGTTTCCAAGGGTAATTCCCATATAACCTGATTTTTGAATAATCTGATTTTAAATATATTTGAATATCTGAAAGTTTAGGTATATATAATGAATGTCAACTTCAGAAATTATTTGCAGGTATTCTGGTATGAATCCACACCAGAATCAGAAGTATCACTTGCTTATTTATGCTTAAGCATGTTTCTAAATTGTTTCCCTATTTGCTATACAAAAATACAATAGGAATATTAATAAGCAAACAACTAAATGCTCATTTGAAACAAATATTAAAAAAGCTTAAACAATCATCTCCATTTTAATTTCATCTAGCTCTTTATGAAGCAATGGTGGCTCTGAAAATCTCACAACTCATTTCACAGACCCAGTCCCAAATATTTGAACGTTCTACCTCCGAGAATTCTGCACATTATCCCATCACTCTGTTTCATAAGTTTACAGATGATTAGATTCTATCCAAAAAGATGCACTCAGAGAGACTAAACCTTGTCTTGCTGTACAAATAGACTGACCATACAGTCCCCTGTGTCCAGGACAACGCCTGTTTATGTCAGTTATACTGCGTAATCTTGATAACACTCCCATTTCATGCAAAATGTCTCGGTTTAAGCTATAAATTATATGGTCACCCGACCTATTAGGTTAATTCAGAGACAACATAATAAATGGAATGCTTTAAAAAAAAAAAAAGGGAATGGTTTTGCTTCTCCAACCTAAACTTGAGCAACTTGGGTTCTTAGGAGGAGAGGGTAGAGATACCAAGAAAGAGAAAAGAAGGACAGAAAGTGATGTAAGAATATTTAAATTTCTGCTCATAAAAAGAGAGTGAACTTCGAGGTGGAAAGGCTGCATTATCACTCAACATGTCTCATGCCTGCTTCTAATCTGGCAGTTCAGTAATATGTGACATATTTTCCAAGAATCAAAATAACATATAGAGTAAGAAGGTATTTAGAACTGGGTCATATTGGGACACACGGTTGTGAGACTCTCTAGGACAAATTCTTTTTTTTTCTTTCTTTTGGCTGCACCGCACGGCTTGTGGGATCTTTGTTCCCCAGCCAGGGATTGAACCCCGGCCCAGGCAATGAGCGCACCGAGTCCTAACAACTAGATCACCAGGGAATTCCCTGGGATTAATTCTTAAAGTGATATTCTACACTCATCCTTTTGGATAGTACCATTTCTCTTATAATATGCCTTCTTCTAATCCAAGAATATATGAAAAGTAAAAGACAGATTATTACCTATTTGTGCTAAGGTTACTTATAGCTTTAATAACCCCTGTCCTATCTTTTGCTGGCTATTTTTTTAACAGCAAATGATTATGATGTTGCTGCTGCTGTTGCTAATGATGATGATGGTGGCGCTGGTGGTACGAAGATAAACAGACAATGATTTCCAGTCATACAGCATGGCACATAGTCAAACTCACAGTTAGGCAAAGTACTAGGAATAACGTCCAGAGATTTAGGATTTAACTATGCCATTTATTAGTTGTGTGAACTTGAACAAATCAAAGTCAGATCACAGCAAGTCAAGGTTCTTTAACATTCTGTGAAACAGGGAGATGGACCTCCAAAAGTAGATCTAGCTCAGTCTAGAAATTTCTTGAGTTTATTTTAAGGGTACAAACAAAAAAACAAACAATATATATATATATATATATTCTCTAAGCAAGCTTAGCAATCAGACACTCTTCAGTTCTAGGACATCACCCCCCAAATTTCCTCCTAGAGTTTGCCAAGGGACTCCTCTCATGGAAACAATTACACTAAAGATGCAATCATTTTCTGCTCGGAGCTGCTTTTTTTTTTTCTTTTTTTCATTCAACCATTCATTCCTTTCCCTTCATTGAGATTCCAGAGTGAGTCCAACTTCTTGGTTTCCAATTGTCTGTCCTATATTGTTTTACTAAGGTATCAGCTAGTTATTAACTGTGATATTTTCTCTCCAGTCTCCTTCCTGACCTTTGATCTGTCTCCATCTCTAATTTACAGTTTAGTTCCCTGAAGCAGAAACTATACCTAAAACTCAATATTTAGTAACAAACATTATGCCTGCTCTGAAAATATAGCTTCTTCTCATTGTTTCTTTGTGTGTGTGTGTGTGTGTGTGTGTGTGTGTGTGAGAGATTGATTATTTTATTTCCAGGTACTCTTCAACATCTTAACCCTTCGTAGTGTTATGTAAGAACTTGTGTTACCTGAACTAATTAACTCATTTTTTAAAAATTGTGGTTAAAAAAAAACCTGTAATATAAAATTTACCATCTTAACCATTTTAAAGTGTACAGTTCAGTAGTGTTAAGTATATTCACATTGTTGTACAAAAGATCTCCAGAACTTTTTCGTCTTGCAAAACTGAAACTCTATAACCCATTAAATAACTCCTACTTCCCCATCCTACAAGGGGCCCTGGTAACCACCATTCTATGTTCTGTTTCTATGAATCTGACTACTTTAAATAGGTCAGATAAGTGACATTTTTAATTAAAAAAATGTATATATGCTGTCACTAAAGTCATGACTTTAACATAATTTTAAACCTTATGTATACAATACTTTAATTCTTCTAAAGAACTTTTATAGATTAATCCCCGCCTTATCCTCAACGGATATATTTCAAGGCTCCCAGTGGAGGCCTACAGTGGATAGAACCAAACCCTGTATATATTATGTTTTTTCCTATACATACATACCTATGATAAAGCTTAATTTATAAATTAGGCACACTAAGAGATTAACAACAACAATAATAATAAAACAATTATAACAATGTAATATAATAACAGTTATGTGAATGTGGTCTCTCTCTCTCTTTCTCTCTCTCAAAATATCTTATTGTACAAATGTAATGCCTTTTCCATCTTAACTAAGCACTTATCACACACTGTGGCCACAACTTTTGCAGTTTGAGATGTGACAGCAAAACTAGCGCAAATCTCTTTTTCCTTCTTCCCAATTTCACAGATGGAAGCCTTCTTCTTACTGTAGATCTTAGCGACATCAGCATATGATTTTTTTCCTTTTCTTATTGAGCTGATGACTTCTACCTTTTCACTTTACTGCTTCTCTTTGGCATATAGGAATTGCTGGCATCACCACTCTTGCGATTCGGGACCTTTATTAAGTAAAATAAGGGCTACTTGAACATAAGCACTGGGATTCCATGACCATCAATCTGATAACTGAGGGGGCTACTATGTGACTAACGCTAATGGGCCGCGTACTCTGGACACAGGATGACTCACATCCCCGGGGCGATGTGAGATTTCATCATGGTGCTCAGAATGGCGTGCAATTTAAAACGTATTGTTTATTTCTAGAATTTTCCATTTAATATTTTTGGACTTCAGTTGACTGCAGGTTGCTGAAATGCTGGAAAGCAAAACCACAGATAAGAGGGGACTACTGTTTACTTTAGCTCCTTGTTATTCTCTACCTCCTCTCCTTTCACCCTCCTTCTCTCACTTCCCAGGCTTCCAACCTTTTCCATCACGGCCTCTAACGCTCCATCCCACCGTAAATAAGCACTCTGTACTTTTTAACAGAAACTTCACTTTCCCTGGAGGATCCCTCTCTCTACAGTCCTCTTTTCTTTTTTTTTTTTTTTTAATTTATTTAATTTATTTATTTTTGGCTGTGTTGGGTCTTGGTTGCTGCACGCCGGCTTTCTCTAGTTGCAGCAAGCGGGGGCTACTCTTCGTTGCTGTGCGCGCGTTTCTCATTGCGGTGGCTTCTCTTGTTGCGGAGCACGGGCTCTAGGTGCACGGGCTCAGTAGTTGTGGCTCCCGGGCTCTAGAGCACAGGCTCAGTAGTTGTGACGCATGGGCTTAGTTGCTCCGTGGCATGTGGGATCTTCCTGGGCCAAGGATCGAACCCGTGTCCCCTGCCTTGGCAGGCGGATTCTTAACCATCTACAGTCCTCTTTGTTCTCTCACAACTCACATAGTCCAAGCCCATCATGATGAGGTGTAGGAAGGGGTGTATTAGTTAATAGTCTTTTGATTGGTAGTAATAGAGGCCCAAACTCAAATCTAGCTTAAGGTTTAAAAAAGGGACATATGAACTTACATAACTAAAGAGAGGTAATCTCAAAGACACAAACGATATCAGAAATATCCCTCCAACCTTCAACCATTATTTCCACTTGTGCTTGAATTAATTTTCTCATGATTCTATTGCAATCTTCTTCTAGACAGTGGGTAGGACAGCTACTGATAACCACAAGATTACATCATCTCTCTCCTCTTTTCAAGAATTATGTCTACAATGCAAGACTCTAGTTGAAATAGCGTGTGTCACAAAACTATTCTTTGGTCCAGTCACTATCTATGGAGAATACTATACTACTGGTCCAGCCTGGGACATGATAAACATGCCACTGATTTGAGAGACTGGACACCAAAATTGACAGCTCCTCCAAAAACATATAAAGTTCATATTTCCAAAGAAAAACAAAATAAGCTTATCTACTAGAGAAGAAATGGTGCTCCCCTAGCACATCACACTAGTTTTAAATAGTTTATTCTCCATCTTCCTCTAATAAAGCAAACAAACCTCTTGTCCTTTGAGACATGTTATCCAGCCCTTATTCTCTGCCATCTACTGCCATTAGTCAATACCCAGGTGGTTTTGGCACTAGTCTTTCAAAATATCAGTCATCACTTTGTATGACTTCAATGTCCACTTAGATGATTTATCCAACAGCCTAAAGTCCTAGATTCACAGTTCCTTAATCTCCTAAAATCTTGGGATCTTAATCTTGCATTTTCCGAATCTTATCAACCATGGAACTCTTCTATTTCAAAACCTGAGGATTCTAGGGCTTCCCTGGTGATGCAGCGGTTAAGAATCCTGCCAATGCAGGGGACACGAGTTCGAGCCCTGGTCCAGGAAGATCCCACATGCCGCGGAGCAACTAAGCCTATGCGCCACAACTACTGAGCCTGTGCTCTAGAGCCTGCATGCCTCAACTACTGAAGCCCACGTGCCTAGAGCCCGTGCTCTGCAACAAGAGAAGCCACTGCAATGAGAAGCCCGCGCACCGCAACGAAGAGTAGCCCCCGCTCGCCATAACTAGAGAAAGCCCGCGTGCAGCAACAAAGACCCAACGCAGCCAAAAATAAATTAATTAATTAATTTTTAAAATATTTAGGATTCTAATAATACAGTCTCTGGGTACAACCTCCAGCTTCCTACCAGCATGTACATGAGGACATCAACAGAAACAGCAAACTCAACGTGTCTAGCTGATAATTGCTTAGAGCCTAAGACTGTGCCCCAGGCACTGCTATAGCTCATGTACCTTGTCCTCACCTGCTTGCTCACCTCCCTGAAAAGGAGCAGCAGCAGGTCCATAGCGACTCCAGCTCGCACCAGCTCTCTTCCTTTTTATTTTCTGAGTCCTAGACCAGGCATGTGTGCAACGAGATGTGAAAGGCATCACTTTCTTCTTTAGGTTACCCATGTTGCCAGACTTAGATGCTAGGAGAGTCAAACAGGGTTCCCTTCGCTGGCATGTGTTCCTATTTACATCTTCAGGTTCCATTTTTGTCCCCATGGGTCCCATTTTCCATTCTCCTTCCCCTACTTCAGGTCCAAATTTCTCTCCCACCAACTTGTCCTGCTGACCTACAGTGACTTGAGGCCCACCACCATATGTAGAGGGGCCTTCGAGAAATTACTTCACCAGTTCCCCTTCATGATGATTAGTGACTTTTTTCTGATCTTCCAACCATCACTTTTTGGACCTTTGTGCCTCCAGAGTCTCCCACAACTTTGTACAATCGAACTGCTACAATAAACCCATTCTATATCATCCGTAGTGGTTTTTCTTCCCTCATCAAACTGTAACCAAGACACCAAAATGGAGGTTATTTTACAAAAATCTGAGAAGTTTCTATAGAAAAAAAGAGTCTTAAAATGCAAAAGAGGGCTTCCCTGGTGGCGCAGTGGTTGGGAGTCCACCTGCCGATGCAGGGGACGCGGGTTCGTGCCCTGGTCCGGGAAGATCCCACATGCCACGGAGCGGCTGGGCCCGTGAGCCATGGCCACTGAGCCTGCGCTCCGGAGCCTGTGCTCCGCAACGGGAGAGGCCGCAACAGTGAGAGGCCCGCGTAACACACACACACACACACACACACATCTCAGACAGGTTGGTTTCATTGTTTTGTTTTGTTTTGTTTTAAGACATTTTTTTCTGTAGCCCACCGGGAAGCAGATATTTTGTCTTGTAATCCTTAGAGTGAGAATGAATCTACACATTCCTTTCTCATTCTGTTACTCATTCTTTGGCTCATTATAGAACCAGCACAGTGTAGGAGCAAAAGAACTAAACTGAGAGGCCAGACATCTGAACTGGAGACTTATATGAGCAACCAGGCAGTTGGGTAACCCTGGCCAAGTCACTTCCTCACTCCAGAGCACAGGGTTTTCTCAAGCTCTCAAGCAACAGGAGATTGACAAGAGTCTGATATCCAGAATGGCCAAAGGCAAGTCTGTGGCTTGGAGCAGAGAAAAGCAGTCTGTCACACCAAAGTTTGACCGGGGGAATTACCCAGTCACAGGCTCTTGTACCACACAAAACTCAGCAATGGCAAATGGTTTAACCCCGTGGAGTCTATTCTTTTACAGAATTTTTCTGTGGCCACATTTACTTGGACTCATTAAGTTCTCTCTACACTCAGACGACAATGAGTCAGTGAAAACAACTTCTCAAGGTGCTCTAATACACTGAGCAGGCTAAGATGGAGAGATTCCAATTACCCATTACTGTCAGAGACTTCTCCCTGCTCACATATTTCAGGAGTTCCAAGTCCATATTTCCTCAGTGACCTGATTTTGCAAGTGAGCTATAGTGTGGGCTTACCGTATTTTAGTTTCTTGTGCTCATCACACTTTTATTTTTCAAAGTATTATTCTAATACTTTATTCTAATAATATGTTATAAATAAAAGATCAAGTTTGTATGAAATAAATTTAAAATATTTCCCAACAAGCCAAAATGTACCCAAAACCTGTTTAATCAAAATTTCCTTGAGGGGGGCTTCCCTGGTGGCGCAGTAGTTGAGAGTTCGCCTGCTGATGCAGGGGACACAGGTTCGTGCCCCAGTCCGGGAGGATCCCACATGCCACGGAGCGGCTGGGCCCGTGAGCCATGGCCGCTGAGCCTGCGCGTCCGGAGCCTGTGCTCCGCAACGGGAGAGGCCATGACAGTGAGAGGCCCGCGTACCGCAAAAAAAAAAAAAAGAAAAAATTTCCTTGAGGAATAAGGAAGTTTAAAAAAATTGTATTGTTACAAATACCAAAAGCTATCAAAATCTGCCCAGGAACAACTATTTACATTTTAGGTGTATATTCATTCCAAAATGGAAAGGCACAGTGTTGGTTTGCAAACTGGTCCCCGTACACAGAGGGCAAGAAGAGACCAAGGAAGGAGACAGATCATTCCAGATTAGTTAACGGTGGGTTTAGTAAGCAAGAGAATTTATGTACAAGGCTTGTCTTGGGCAGCCACAAGATGAGTAGATCTCCACAGCCACCTGCCAGAATCTTAAACGTTTGCATAGAGCTCTTCACAAAGTTCAGTCATGTATCCCGTCCAGATGGTCTCAACAGCACATTACTGTCTCAAGGCTGTGTCCTTGAAAATAGCTCCCGCTGTGGGAACCATAGGCAGAACGTACGTTCCAAGGACAAGGGTGAGGGTGAAGAGCCTCCAGTTGCCAGGGTCCAGATCACAGGTCAACTCGTGGTCACATCCTCTCAGTGACCTCCTCCAACAAACAGTGAAGCAATAATCAAAATAATCACAAAGTCCTCTCTTTTTCTTGAGTACGTTTCAACCAGAGTAGATGAGAACTACAGAATCTATGCAGAGGGAAGTAGAAGTATTGAGTTCCCTGCTCATCTCTTATTCTGTGGACTGCGGTGGGTTCAGAAGTACCTTCAAATAGGGTCCTTTGTTTTCTAGTGGCCTGTTCACTATGAATGCTTCTTGGAAATGTATCCTTAGCTTCTCATTCGACTTCTGATGTCAATCTATGTCCTTTCTCTTCTGTTCTCTCAGCTTCCATTTCTCTGTGTACACAAATACTTATATCTATTTCCTCCCCCTTTGGTGTTCTTTTGTATTATCTGCAGATCTCTTTTAACTAAACTACGTACACCTAAAAGGAAAACTCCATTAAAAATTCATTAAGGAAATATCAAATACTACAAAAGTTAGCACAAACCCTGTCCTCACAAAGCTTATAGTCCAAAAGAAATAAACAAAAATAGGGAATTCCTTGGTGGTCCAGTAGTTAAGACTCTGTTCTTTAACTGCTGAGGGTGTGGGTTCAATCCCTAGTCAGGGAACTAAGATCCCACAAGCTGCGCAGTGACGCCAGAAATAAAAAACAAAGGTGTTGGCAAATGCTCTGAATAATGAGTTATCAGGTGTTCTAGAAATACTTGGTCGGGGCACTAGAATCTGGTCTAGGTAGAGCAGGGAATTACATTTGAAGTCTTCTAGGTCTAAATACATCATCTTCAAAGCTACACCCCACCCTGCAGATAGAAATGTCACCATCCCACCTGCCCCCTAAGTTCTAAAATATAGGGATAACATCTGACCTGTCCTTCACTTTTCATATATATTCATCTGCCACTTGCTATTATGGAAATACTAAATGGAAATACTATGGATGTGGTTCAGAGGAAGTATGGTTTCCTCTGCAGGGACAAGACTCTAAAATATTGAAGTTCAGTCTCCATAAAGTGCTTACATGAGAACATATATAAGATTATAAATATATCCCCTAGTATGCTATAGTTAGCTGGATAGGGAATAAAATGCAAAGCGATTCCTTTAAAATAAGCCTTGCAAGCAGGCAGTCCTGTTTTTGAATAAACCAAATGCTCTAGTTGTATTTTCTAAACAGCAACTAACTTATTTATAAGACTGTTTAGCATTTCAGGCAGTTTACCACTATAATATCAAGTCTTTCTTGGTATCAATTTTGGTTCCATTATAAAGTGTCTATTTTTAGTGAAGCCATGATGGAGCATTATTTGATGATCCCTTTCCCCAGAAACCTGAATAATTTTATCTGATTGCCTATGCCCTTTTTCATCCACTTGACATCATTTTAACATCCAGCGACAGCATTTTCTGAAACAAACAAGAAGTGATTAAATGGGGGAAAAAAAGTAATTCCCCTTTTTCTGACATGATTACAGTTTTATTTCTCTATATCAAGTGCTCTAGACATTAACCTCAGGTATCACAGCAAGGTCAGAAGCTTTTGCTAAAGACTTCATTTGATAATGATGGGTCTTCATTTAATTATCACTTAAGGTTAATTCATGGTTTGGGTGTATATGTACTAATCTTTGCCTTCTCTAAACTGAAATTATCTTTGCCTCTCTATGGGGAAAAACATGGACTTTGAGCTAGATATATCTAGGTTCTAGGCCTGGCTCTGACATTTATAGGCTATAACTTTGGGCAAGTTACTTAGCCTCTCTGAGTTTTCTTCTTCTATAATACGGAGGTCATAAGACTTTATAGCAGAGTTTCTCTACTTCTGCATTATCAGCATTTTGTACCAGTTAGTCCTTTGTTGGAAGAAGCTATCCTGTGCATTGTAGGATGTTTATCAGCATCCCGGCCTTTACTCCCTAGATGTCAATACATCCCTCGGCTGGAACAATCAAAATTCTTTCCAGACTTGCCCACTGGAGAGCAAACTTGTCCCTATTTTACTGGATTATTGAGTGGGTTAAATAAAATCACTTGTGGGTAATTTCGCACATTATGACATAATATATACACAATAAATGTAATTGATTATCGATAGACCTGGATTCTCAATAAGAATAATAACAACCACCACATTGTACTGTATAAAAACAAAGAAGGAGAAATCAGAGGATGAAAGATTTTTGTTGTTGTTGTCAGGGAAAAGGTTGGCCATTGTTCCGAAAGGAAATAATTTAATGTTAGTTTGGTTAGATTTATAAGCTTTCGGTTATGCCTGTTTGGGGGGAAGAGGGATACTGAATAAGTTAAAGGCATTCATGAATTCAACAGATAACAATTTCAACACTAACTGACATTTTTTCTTTAATCCCCTGAAAATACAGCCATTGGAATTTCAAACTAAATTCAAGCCTTAATTTCCAAGTGTCTGATAATGTAGAAAAGGTTCAGCATTGGGAGACAGACAGATCTAGGTTCAAATCTCAGCTCTAACTTTCAGATACCCTAAGACCTTGGGAAAATTTCTAACAATTTTGAGTTATTTCTTCATCTACAATTTAAGAAATAATAATATTACCAATTGATAGTGCTTTATGAATATTCTGTGTTTTATGTGGCAATCTAAAATAGAGCTCAAAGATTAAGCACCTGAGTGAGAGACTATTAAGCCTGGAGAAACAAACACTACAGACAAAAAGCAGTTGCTTGAACAATGGCATTGTTAGAAAGCTATCATTTATTGTGCATCTGCTATAAACCAGGCATTGGTCTAAGAGCCTGGCAAACATTAACCCTTTGAATCTTAAAAAAAAGAAAAAACTCTGAAATAGGTACAAAACTAGTCTAACCCCCATTTTAGAGCGGCACCAAGTTACTAAGGAACTTGCCCAAGGTCACATGACCAGGTGATGATGAAGCTAGAATTATAGCCTTCCAACTCCAGAGCCTAAACTTCTAACCACTAAAGTGCCGTAGCTTTTATCCTCATCTAGTTAGATATATATAGCCAGAGTCTGCACTGGGTCCTCTAAGTTGACGAAAATGACTTTTCGAATGGACTGTTGGGTTAAAGAGATAAGACACAGGCACAAAATTCAGATTCCAAATTCTGGATTCAAAGTCTTATGAACATTTGAATCCCAGTGAAGGAAAAGAGTCTGAATATTTAACAGACTAGAAAGAAAAATGATTAAGAACTTACAACAACCAAATAGCTAGGGCTCAACTGCTTACAGAGCAAGTTTATTTTTTTTAATGGGTCATTCACAAACCTTTAACAGAGTATGGAGGGTAAAGTTGGAGCAGAAGCAGGTAACTCTGAAATGTTCTCACTTTCCTGTGAGTCTGTAGGCTTTGGAGGGAAGATTGTAAATGAAGTGAATATAAGTGAAAAAGAAGGTACATGGTTTCTATTTCTTGGCAACTTTTTTTTTTTTATAAATTTATTTATTTATTTATTTTTGGCTGTGTTGGGTCTTCGTTTCTGTGTGAGGGCTTTCTCCAGTTGCGGAGAGCCGGGGCCATTCTTCATCGCCATGCGCAGGCCTCTTACTGTCGTGGCCTCTCTTGTTGCAGACCACAGGATCCAGACGCGCAGGCTCAGTAGTTGTGGCTCACGGGCCTAGTTGCTCCGCGGCATGTGGGATCTTCCCAGACCAGGGCTCAAACCCGTGTCTCCTGCATTAGCAGGCGGATTCTCAACCACTGCGCCACCAGGGAAGCCCTCTTGGCAACTTTTTCACTTGTTGAGACACATATAGAGATGCCCCATTCAGAAGATAGCTTCTGATTTTGCATTGACTGTAGTATATAAAACTGGTTGCTCGTGTAGGTTTTTAATTACTATCTTTGTTAAAAAATTAACCCCTTTATTAAACAAATAAATATTTTGTTCAGATTTTGCCTAGAAAACTAAAAATATAAATATTTGTTTTATCTTTTTAACACAGAGTAGCTGGGCTAAAAAATAAATTGGAGTCAGACTATGAAAGGCCTTGTAAACCACATTCTAAAGACTTGTGAAATTAAGATAATGAATAGTGAGAGTAGAGAAAAGAGTGTGTATCTGAGGGACATTTCCCAAGAACTGACACCTCTTTGAAACTAAGACAGAGTGAGTGAAGAAAAAGAAGTAGCAGAGAGAGACCCCAAGGGAGATGGGTGGTGAAGCCATTATCCAAGACTCAGAACAAGAACGGCAGAGCAGATTTCCTCTGAGTGGGTAATAATGAGAGACAATAAAGAGTGACATAAGGACTTCACTTTTTTGAAATGTTGAGTTGGTAGTGCCTGCGGAACACCCAGGTGAAAAGAGCTGATTGAATCCTGTACATATAAATCTGCGTTTGAAATGATAGCAGTCATAAGAGCTTTACTTTGTTGCTAGATTCTGTGTTAAGCATTTTGTACCCTATAGCAGAAGTTGCTCGATATTTTGAAATATCTGCCTTCTTTCTCTTCCTCCCCAACAATATTCCCCTATCATCTATACTAAGAGAACCACTGATTTGTGGCTACAAATCGGTACCTAGCTGCTTGGGAAAAAGACTAAGCTTCCCAATCTCCCTTGTTGGTAGGAGTCATCATGCAACTAAATTGTGACCAAAGGGCTGGGAATGCAAGTGTTTTCAAGAGCCTTTTCTTCATCCTTCCTGATGGCTAGAATGCAGACAATAGCTAGATAGCTAGAATAGACGTATACTTAGGAATGAAAATGATACATAGTAGGGCAACCTCAGGAGCTAGGACCTGGGTACCAGGAACTGTATAGCACCACATAACTCCAGACATCTACTGGAAATTATTCATAGGAGAAAAATAATTTGCCTCTTGTTTAGACCACTAATATTTGAATGTACTGCCTTTTAAAACAAAACCAAATCAAAACTGGGACACGTACGTTATCTCACCTAATCCTCATAACAACGCTATCATCCCTATTTTAGAAGTGAGAAGTGAGACTGGGACAAGCGAGGAGAGAGGTTTACCCAAGGTTATCCAAAAGGAAAGCAGCAGAGCTAGGATTTAGTCTAAGCAATCTTATGGCAGAGCCACACTCATTACCACCAAGCTTCAGAAAACCATCTAGCTCTCTGACTATTCCAGAGGCATCCCACACAGACAAAAATCAGATCTTCTTTTTTTAACTTTTTATTAAATTATACTATATGTAGAGAAAAGAGCACATCCTTATTTTTAAATATGGAATATATTCAAAGTGTTTATTTTGTTTCTAGCCTATATTTTTCCTCATATTTTATGTGTTCATTTTCCCTTATCCCCAGATAAAGAACATGTAACCATCCTTTCCATGTTTATTTTATGACTCAGAAGCACTTATTAAAGGACTCTGGAGACTTCTCTTTTGCAGACTAAATAACCCTGGGTCCTAATGCCTTTCTTTATAGTTAAGTTCCCAACTACATGAATTTCTCCCACTGTGAATCTTTGAACATTCTTTAATCCCTCTCAGTTTTTTACCTCAGTACTGTTTACGGTGGCAAATTTAGCAGCATATATGGCTCGAGAATGAGTTTTTCACAGCACTTCCTTTGTACCAGGCCAGGATTCACGCATTAGCCCACCCATCATATTGAGTAGATTTAAATACTTGGTGAGTTAAGAGGTTCTTTCTGTTTTTCAAAGACAAAGAGAGCTTTGTGTTGTTGCTGAAAAGCCACATGAATAACTTGAAAACAAAGGGGTTGTCAATTACAATCTGTTCTTTATGTTTGCAGAATTTGTATTTGGTTAACCATAATCCACTAAAATTCTCTGTGGACAAGAAGGGCATGGGAAAAAGTGGTGCAACAGTTTCTTTCTGGGACAGACTCAATGGACCAGCAGACAGGAGGGGTAGACCACCCTACGGAGGTAAATTCAGAGCAGGAGTGGGATAATTGCCACCAGTTAGGTGCGAGGAGGAGTGAGCTCAGGGAATACAGCTTGCTCTCTCACATACCCAGAAAAATCTGGGTGCCCAAAATGCTTGGATTCGGAAAAGAGATCTATGCCACTGTGAAATTTTAAAATGCATAAGTTAATTTGTTTCCAGATATTTGGGTAAAAATTTTCATTAAAGGGAAATGCCTCTTGGTAAGAAGGAGTATTCTTACAGGTAAAATTATTCTTGGTAGAATTTTGGAAGGTCCCCAAAAGATGCTTCAGAAATCAGGAAAATTAGACAGAAGGTGAAATTCATCAACATTGTAAGTTGTACCCAAAAGTCTTGTGCTTTGCACAAAGAATGAATTTCTCTAATAAATAAGAACTGCTGCCAATAAATTTAAAAAGACCTATTAACCCAATGGAAAAGGATATGAACAGATAGTTCATAGAAAAGGAAAGACAAATAGTTCTTCTATATATAATATAATGCCCTACTGCACTCATAATACCATGATCGAAAATTAAAACTACAATGAGATACTATTCTCACATATCAGAATGGCAAACATCAAAAAGTGTAATAAAACATCACTGGCAAAATTGTGTAGAAATAGTCCCTTTCATAATTGCTGGTGGGAGTGCAATTGATGTACTTTCTTGGGAGAACAATTTGGCAATAGCTATCAAAATTACAAATGCACTGGGCTTCCCTGATGGTGCAGTGGTTAAGAATACGCCTGCCAATGCAGGGGACACGGGTTCAAGCAGGGGAGATCCCACATGCCCGCGGAGCAACTAAGCCTGTGCGTCACAACTACTGAGCCTGTGCTCTAGAGCCTGCGAGCCACAACTACTGAGCCCGCGGGCCACACCTACTGAAGCCCGTGTCCCTAGAGCCCGTGCTCCGGAGCAAGAGAAGCCACCACAATAAGTCCGTGCAAGGCAACGAAGAGTAGCCCCCGCTCACTGCAGCTAGAGAAAGCCTGCGCACAGCAAGGAAGACCCAACACAGCCAAAAGTAAAATAAATAAAATAAATTAAAATAAAAGGAAAATTGTACAATTTAAATAATAAAAAAAATAGTTGTGTGTAACTCAAACAATAAATGTAATGTACTAGGAAAACTTGTGATCTCAGAAAATTCTACTGTGAGGATTTGCTTACAAAGGAGAGAACTTTTATAGAATAAACGATTATCCGAATCATGAGAGTATAAGTGTATAAATGCTGATTTCCATATATCTAATTTGCTTAAAGAGAGATAAATGTCCCATATACATTCTAGAACGGGCATTCCAAGTAAGATTCATTTTTTCCGCCAACTCCTGTAGTGGTGATGTCTTCCTAGATCACTCTGTTGAATAGGATTCTAAGACAAGTCTGGACTTAGTAGGAAAGAATGCTGCAATAATTATGTCTGCCTCATATGTGAGAGTTAGGAAGGGTGGGAGGAATCAGACACAGTCACTCTCGCTCTGTATTTTTCCATGTTTCCCCTTCCTTCTTCCTTTCTGCTCCCCTCCCCCGCCATAATTTCCCACAAAAAGATTTCTAGGTATGAGAGTTACATGATAGAAGGATTTGTAAAGCCTTGTACTGAGAAAGAAAGAGGTGGGCCCCTCCCTAGAATTCCTTAGGAAAGGATGAAGAAATGGAAGAAGAGTTTGTCCAGAGCCTAATTAGATGTTTTTATCTCTGATCATTAAATTAAAATGTGGAAGGGTAGGAGAGAGACACATGACCTAGTTCATATCAACATGACTAGATTTTATTTACATATAATCTAATCAAGGAAGTTTGAGAATTGTCAAAATAGCAGTTCACTTAAATCAATATCAGAATCCACAGACGCTGAATGAGCTCTCTAAGTTTCTATGCTAGGAGCTCCAAGAATGTCGACAGTATTTGTGACTCAAATGAGTTTTCAAAATGACAAAACATAAACATGAGATATCTTGAAAACTTCAGGGTAACAATTAAAGCGGTATATGATAAAACTTTATGGTAACGTATCAACAACTGAAAAACCTCAGGCAGGTGCAGTCACGCTCAGCTTTAAGGAGGGTATCAACATGAACAGGCCTTGGAGAATGGATGGGATTTGCTGAAGTAGGAAGAGGGCCTCAGGGAGGTTATTGAAGGTGAGTGGAAGAAACAAGGTTGGAAAACTAAGTCACTATCTGCCCTTGATGATCAAGCGAAGGTACATAAGTTTTCTCCTATAAGTCACAGAAATCATTTGAAGGTTTTTGACCAGGGTAATGAGACCTTCAAAGTAGTGGTTTAGGGAGGTCATGCTGATAGCCGTATCCAAGGTAGATTGCAGGAGGGTAAAGAAACTTGTGCTGGGTATGTCAGTTAGTGGGTTATTGGAATAGTCCTGGCCGAGGTGGTAGAGTTCTGGATGAGGGTGATAGCGTGGAATTGGAAAGGAGACAATAAATTATGAAAATGGTTACAAGAGACACTGAAGAGTAAACATAAGCAAGGCCTCATAACTGATGAATATGAGGGTTGAGAGATATTAAGGAGTCAAGGTTAGTATACTGGGAGAACAGGAAGACCCTTCTCCCAATTAGAGTCAGGTCCCCCTCCTGGGTGAGCAAATACACTCAGTCCTTTTCTTCTGTCATGATAGTTATTATTCCGTTGTATGGTCTCTATTTATCTGCCTCCCTCACTAGAAAGTGAGCTGCTTGAGAGTAAAGATCACATTTTAGTTGCGCTATATCTAGCACAGAGATGTTTGTACGTGTACAAAATGGAAAGGGAGAGAGGGAAGGAAGGATCTGTTTCAGAGGGAGAGATAAGCAAAGGATTTCTATACATGGAGAGATGGAAGTAACAGTATGTCATCCAAAATAATGCACTTATATTTCATTTACTCATATTAGATTTTTTCAAAGATTATCTTTATTACCATCCACTCGGTACAACCCATGGTGTCGTACACCCCAAACATACATTCTCAACACAAGATTCTACCATAAAGCCGAACCCCCCCACCAGCCATGACTTCTTAGTCTCATCAGAGGGAAATATTTATTCCACAGAAGTTTTCAAAGTTTCCAGCAAGGTTTCTGGAGGCCCACTTAGTAGCAATAAACAAAGCCTTAAAATGTACATAACTTTGATCCTCCAATTGAACTTTAAGGAATGTATCCTAGGTGAATAACCATGGCTACATGAAAAAGATAATGAAGAGTATGCTCGTCACATAGAAGCTCATGACAGCAAAAGGTTTTTGAAGCAAACTAAGCAGCCCAAAATTGGATTGGCTAAACAAATTATGGAATATCTATACGAAGGAATCCTTTGTCATCATTACCAATGATGTAGCAGACTATCACATGGAAAGATACTCCCTAATCATCAGTAAGTGAGAAAGCAAATTACAAATTACAAAAGGAACGCATGATATAACCTCCTTCTGGTGATAGTATAATGTGTTGAAAGGCTATATACCAAAATATTAACAGTAATTATCTAAGGGTTGTGGTGTCATGGGTGATAGGTACTTGTTTTACTTTTTACTTTTATAACCAATTTCTTCAATAGGCAACTATATCTTTTGTAATAAGCTATATTTTAAACTCCAAGAGGACATAGACTTTGCCATATTTATTTTTGTATGTCTGGGACATAGCACAAAATATTGCTCAGAATTGTTCCATAACTGTTTGCTGAATTAAGAAAAATATATTTAAAGATGTTTCTATTTAGCTATTTTAAATTAAATAAAATTTAGATATGAGATAAATATAAGAAATATCTATTCTTTAAGGCAAGAGTTATTTATGGCAGTCATAGCCAGAAGATAGCAATATGTCACCAACATGACTAATCACAGAAGAAACATGACCACACAGGTCAAGCCAAATAACTACAGCTAAAGGAGGAAGGAAACCACCAGGCATCACTAGTGACCAGAAACAGAGCCAGCAGTTTAGCTAAGGAAGGCGATGAATATACTGGGTCCTCGGAGCTGCACCCTTACCTGAAGGTCGAAGAAATCCAGGCTATAGGCTAATGAGACTATTCAAGCTTCCTTCACCTGTCCTCTGGAATTGAAGTGAAAACGGCTCCTCTCTTCAGAGCCCTGATCAGTGAGCTTGTTTCATAGCCAAAGTAGGCACTTAGAATCCTCCCGTGGGGAAGAGACCTCTTGTCAGAGAGGCAGTGTGGTCTGGAAGAAGGAGATTTCAAATTCTACATGAGAAACAGCGCTGCCACTAACAAAGTGTGTGAGTTTTGGCAATCAAGTCATATTTTCTGGTTTTACTTGTTAAACATGAATTATAAAAATAGCTCCATAGTCACAAGATTGAGGACGAAATGCGATAATGACTGAAGAAAAAAGTTAAGACGAGCCATGACTAGGTGTTAAACTATAAAATGTATAATACTACCTTTATTCCTGGTAATGAAGTCATTTCACAACACTCTGTGGTGCAAGAGGAAAGACCTTGCCTTCTGGTGTTAATGTAGTTTCACCAAAACAGCCAATAAATTCCACTCACCCCTACCTACCTCCTACCTGCTAATCTACCTCTTGACTGGTGGGACAAGAGCAAACAACCAGCAGAGTTCTGTCCTGCTCTGTGAATCACGGGAGTCGGTAGTTGGGTTCTTGCTAGTGCGCACGGGACCTGTCAGTCCTGGCAGACGCAACAAA
Organism: Lagenorhynchus albirostris; assembly: GCF_949774975.1. Taxonomy (NCBI): domain Eukaryota; kingdom Metazoa; phylum Chordata; class Mammalia; order Artiodactyla; family Delphinidae; genus Lagenorhynchus; species Lagenorhynchus albirostris. The sequence continues at coordinate 26,707,948 of NC_083102.1, forward strand.
CCAGATCCCTCCAGAGCCCCATACCCACGTGCTATATACATTTCTTTCTGTCCAGAATTTACCATCTCGCTCATGATAATTAAGAATGAACCTTGTAGCCAAAACCTTGATCTCAGTGAGGATAAGATCCACGTGGCGCTCAGCTTTGCATCCTTGGTTCACAGCAGGATACCTCGAATGCAGTAGGTTCAGTAAATGTAAGAAGTGGAACAGGGTCCAAGCATTCATGACACTTGATTTCCACTGCAGAACTGGAATTCTTTGACTGAGGTGTTTGTTCAGCTACCCTCTTACTGCACCCCACTGCCAAACGAGGCTTTGAAAAATTGGATAGATCTTTTCCCAAAGTCTCCAGGTGAGCAGACAACGTATTTTTTCACTGGTATTTTTTTTCTATATTGAAAATATTAAAATATAATCTGCACTTTGGTTTTGGAGATCCACCAGGTATAAATGGACTTGGTTAAATAAATGGACACAGGCAAATCTATTTAAATCACTGCACTTAACCAAGCCAAGGTTTTCAAATTATGGTAACCACGAATAGGGGTGTTAACAGCTAGAATAGCAGGGAGCCGTTTTGCTGAACTTCGATGTCTAGAAACGTGTACCAACAATCCACAGGGATACGTTTGCATTTCATACTCATTTTCCTATCGTCTAACCCCATCTTCTTCCATTCTCACATCGGTACCAGATAGCAACCCATTCCACATAGCCACACTTGTCCAAATAAATAGCCATTTACTAATCTGTAAAGGAACCCGGAAGGAAAGATGGGTAAAATAAATAAGTAAAAGTACAGAGAGAGAAAAAAAGATATAAAATGACTGTGTAGATAGATGATTAAAACAAAAAGCATGGTAACAAAAGGGAGACAGTAACAAGGGAGGAGTTAGGGATTGTTAAATTAATACTCACTGGAATTATAAACAAAATTGATTTCTTTACTTATTAAGTCTGCCACTTCAACTCATTCAAGTGACTTCAATATGAAAACATAGTGGGTAAGACAGTATAAGGCAAATGAAATTTAGGGTCAAGTGGAAACAGCTTCATGGCTTGGCTTTTGGCTTATTAGCTGAGACATTGAACAAGCAACTTTTCTGAACCTTAGTTTCAATATATGTTAAAAAAAAATAAGAGAACCATTGTACGAATTACTGATAATACGTGTGAAGCTCACAGCTGATAAGTAGGTATTCAAGAGGTGGTATCCATTGACTGTGATCATCTATGTTACCAATCAACCCCTAACCAATATAAGGGAATATTATGATTCAAAAGAAGCTACTTCCTATGAGAAAAAATGGAATTAACAGGGATGCGGAAAAGAGTCTCCTTGAGGCACTCAAGGTGAGGCACATGCAGGCAGACAAAGATTACACAAAGGGAGTATTTCTGATTTGAACATTGCTCAAGGTGAAATTTTATTGTTTAAGCAAGCTTTATCAAAACAATTTACTTCTTTTTTTTCCAAGCTTATGAATTAAAAGAATTTATGGGCTTTCCTGGTGGCGCAGTGGTTGAGAGTCTGCCTGCCGATGCAGGGGACACGGGTTCGCGCCCCAGTCCGGGAAGATCCCACATGCCGCGGAGCGGCTGGGCCCGTGAGCCATGGCCGCTGAGCCTGTGCGTCCGGAGCCTGCGCTCCACAAGGGGAGAGGCCACAACAGTGAGAGGCCCGCGTACCGCAAAAAAAAAAAAAAAAAAAGAGGCAATGAGTGAAAAGAATTAAAGATAATTTATACAATGAATATTTTTCTTGCACTTTGTCTCATGCCTTTTAAAAAACTTTTCTTTTCACCTTTTGCTTTTTTTTTTTTTTTTTTTTGCGGTACGCGTGCCTCTCACCGCTGTGGTCTCTCCCATTGTGGAGCACAGGCAGCCGCTCTGCGGCATGTGGGATTTTCCCGGACCAGGGTATGAACCCGTGTCCCCTGCATCGGCAGGCGGACTCTCAACCACTGCGCCACCAGGCAAGCCCTTGCTTTTTCTTTTAAGTTAGTATTTCCCATTCTGAAAGTACTGTGACTAAGTAGAGGCCACAGTGAAATATAAAAAAACATGGAAAGAATAACAAGTAATAGACGCACTTTCTACTCCAGTTTTAAAACTACTGACATATTTTTCATCACTTCTAAGATAAATGAAAAACAGATTTTAAAAGTGTCCTTGAAGAATGAGATTTTTAGTAGTCTAAGCCACTTGGTAGAGCACTACAATGACCACAGTGGTAAGATCCAAACTTTTTATTATATATCCCCTCATTTAAAAAGTAAGCATGGGACTTCCCTGGTGGCACAGTGGTTAAGAATCCACCTGCCAAAGCAGGGGACACAAGTTCAAGCCCTGGTCTGGGAAAATCCCACATGCTGTGGAGCAACTAAGCCTGTGCGCCACAACTACTGAGCCCATGTGCCACAACTACTGAAGCCCAGACACCTAGAGCCCATGTTCTGCAACAAGAGAAGCCACTGCAGTGAGAAGCCCGCACACCTCAACGAAGAGTAACCCACGCTCAGAGCAACTAGAGAAAGCCCATATGCAGCACCAAAGACCCAATGCAGCCAAAAATTTAAAATTAATTAATTTTTTTAAAGTAAGCACGTTTCATATATGTGTATGTATTACACATGTATAAATTTTATATACATCCTATTATGCTGATATAATTTATATACTAATATAAAATTTATACATGTCCTATTTACTGAGATCATACTGATGTAATAGAAATTTTTTACATGCTGAGATTTAAAATATAGAAAAAGAAGCTCTAATTTTTCATTTAGTTCAAAAGATTTTCCTATACTCCCTGGGATGAACTAGACTGGATTACAAAATTAGACGTTTCAAGGTTTTCTTTGCATCTTTAAAAAAAGTTAGAAGAAATAGAAGGCTTGGGTCCTTGAAGTTTAATTTATCATCTGAAAGTAATTCAGGTTTAATCTAGCAAGTTACTGTATGCATGTTTGAATCACTATATTTACGCTATTATGATGAAGTGTTTCCTTGTCTGAATAGCAATTATGGAAACAGAAAGCATTTGTTTATTACCTGATAAATTGGGCCCTAAATTCTTTATTTAGTAAAATAATAACTCAAAGAAACATTTTATCTGGTGTGTACTACTAGCCAGTCATAATTAGTTATTAATAAGAATCATAAATAAGTAAGCTTTACACAGGTATGGTAGACTGTTGTCATATCCACTAGACTATACACTTCTTAAACTGTGCATCTTATAACCCTTTCTTTCCCCAATGCACATAGCATCTTATATATAGTAGGTGCTCATGAAAATGTCTGCATTATTATTTCTCTTCATCATACTTGCTCATGCCCTTGGGCAACTAACCTTGTCTGTTTTACAACAGGTTTGATGAGCCTGCTGCTTGATGCTTCCGTCCGTAGCATGACAACGTCCACACACTGACTTTTGACAGTTGCTAAAAGAAACCTGCAAATGAACCACATTCAAACAAAGCTTTTAATAATAAATAAATAAGAACTTGGCTTTATTCAAGTGTTGATATCACCTTAACAATTTTTCTCCTCACCACACTCTTATTTCTCTCTCTTCCCTAACTCACCGACAATTTAGTAACCACAGATCGATTGTAATATAAGGGGTTGAAATGAAGGGGAGAGAGTAGAGAGAAAGTTACTTTAAAAATAGAGGACTGAGGCTTCCCTGGTGGCGCAGTGGTTGAGAGTCCGCCTGCCAATGCAGGGGACACGGGTTCGTGCCCCGGTCCGGGAAGATCCCACATGTCATGGAGCGGCTGGGCCCGTGAGCCATGGCCAATGAGCCTGCGCGTCCGGGGCCTGTGCTCCGCAACGGGAGAGGCCACAAGATTGAGTGGCCCGCGTACCGAAAAAAACAAACAAAAAAAAATGGAGGACTGCCTCAGAATATTTATTTTCCCGAGGAAAAAAAAATCCCCAGAAAGCTTTCCACCCAGGAAACATCTGAACTTACAAATTAGATCTGTTATCTAGTTTGTGCCTAGACATGATCTATGGGTTTTGGGGTGTTTTTTTTTTTTGGTTTGTTTGTTTTGGCGGGGTGGGGGGAGCTGTCAGTATAATTTATCTCTAAGGTTGTCTCCAATTCTAAGCCTGATTCAAAATTGGAGAAAAACAGTGGAGCAAACACCAAAATTCTGGAGTCCCTCACCCTCTCCACCTAAAAAAAAAAAAAAAAAAAAAAAAAAAATCCCCGCTCTCTTTTTCACTCTCCATTTTTGGGATGACCTAGTTCTTCTGCAAGGAGAAGAAGTGGCCACTGGGGTGTGCCGGTGGGAGCAAAGGTACTACTCTTGATTTAAGATAAAGCAATGCCCGACCCAGCTGGCCTCCAATCATTTCATAACTTCTGGCGGACTCTGAATCTCGGTCCCCGGCCCGGAGCAAACAAGCCGCCGCAAGCCGACTGGCCAGGCAGAAAGATTGACAAAGAGGACCAGGCCCCGCGGCAATACTTCCCAAGCAGGGAAACGCAGGGGCGCGCCGGCCTGCAGTCTCCGGTTTATTCTCTGTGACTGGGACACAGCTGGCTTTGAATAAGGACATTAAGTATACAGCACCATAGTTCGGTCTCAGGCCCAGCCTCTGGTCGGTGGCACTCGGCCATTCGTCTCCGCCAGCCAGGCCCTCGCCCTGGTTCCTCGATAAAAGGGATGCCCACCAGCTCGCAGTCACACCTGTTGGGTGTTTCTCCACTCGGAGCCTCCGCCCCAGCAAACGCCTCCGGCCCGGGCGGGGAGCCGGTGCGGAGCGTGGTACGCGGTCGGAGAGGCAGGGCCGGGCCTTCCCCAGCGGACCCCCGCGGGACTCAGCGCGGAGGGCTGGGGCGTGGAGGGGGGACTGCGAAGGCGGGAGAGGTCGACACGGGCTGAGAGGGGCATGGGGAGGGCCGGGGGAAGGGGCGTCGCTGCTCGCGTTACGCTTCTAGAGCCTGCAGCAGAGGTGGCGGGGCTGCGCCGCGGAGGAGATGGGGTTTGCACCAGCCTCTGCATTTCTCCCCTCGGCCCCGGCGCCACTGCACCTCGCCGGGCCTCGGCGCCCGATAGGCCGCGCAGGGTGAGCGCGGGCGCTGGCCGGCGGCACCTCGCCCGGGACTGGAGACGAGGGCGCGGCGGGGCCGCGGCGGGGGGACTCCGCGAGCCGGGCGGCCCGCGCATCCCCCAATCGCAGCAGCTCCGGCCGCCGCCCGGCTGCGGCCGGGACGGAGCTCCCCGCGCGCCCCCCGGGGGCCGGCAGCGTCCGGGAGGCGGCGCGGGGCTCGGCCTCTCGGCCCCGCAGCTCCGCGCACCCGGCAGCGGCGGCGGCAGCGGTGGCGCGGGCTCGGGCGCCCCGGCAGCCTCCGAGTCGATGGCCGGCAGGGACGCGGACGACGAGGGTCCCACGCGGAGGGGCGGCGCGGCGAGGCTTTCGGGGGCCCCCGGCGGGCGGGGAGGCGAGGCAGCCGTCAGCCGCCCCGAGCCGCTGTCCACTGCTGAAGCGCCGGCCGAGGGCGCCGCGCTGCCCGCCTGGATGCGCCTCTACTTCTACGGGATGCACGGGATCACCCTGGACGTGCTCTTGTCTGCGGCGCGGCGCTTCGTTCGCAGCCCCGACCTCCGGATGCTGGGCTTCTCCTCGCCCTACCACTGCCTCCTGCACTCGCTCACCCACTTTGCCCTGGAGAAGGTCTACCTGCAGCAGCGGCGCTGCCCCAGCGCCTTCGTCTTCAATTTCCTCCTCTACCCCTCGGCCCACGTGGGGCTGCAGACCCTGGCGGGCGCGTTGCTCAGCCAGGGCGGCGGGCCGGGGGGCGCAGCGGCGCCGGGGGCGCTGGACCTGGCGCTGCAGTACGTGCTGGCGCTCTACCACTGCCAAGTGTTCCTGAAGCGCTTCCTGCGCTTACGGTACCAGCCGCGGCAGCAGCAGCAGCAACAGCTGCTGCGGGGCGCGCCCCCCGCCCCTGCAGGCGCCCGGGTCCCTGCGGCAGCCGGCGGCCGGCGGCGGAGACCTCGCGGCCCCAGGGGCGCCGGGGGAGCCCCCAGCCAGGGGCTGCCGGACCTGCTCCGCTTTCTTTTCTTCGGAATGCACGGCTTTTTGGATGAGATTTTCTTCACATTCTTCTTTAACCTGCTGGGCCAGGGGGACGGGACAAGCAGCGGCCACACGTCTCTCTGGTCCTTCTTTATGTACGGCAGCTGCAGTTTCGTGGTGGAAAAGCTCTACTTCCACCTCCACTACAGTCGGGGCTGGGGCACCTGGAAGCGAGTGCCCTTCTACGTGATCTTCATCTACGCGTGGGAGTTGTCCTGGGGTCTGGGACTCCGCACTTGGGGCGCTTGTTCCTGGGACTATTCTCACTATCCGCTCAATTTCATGGGCCTTATCACCCTGATGTATTTACCTGGTTGGATATTCCTTAGTGTGTACCAGGACCTACTTTCCAACGTGTTGTGGCAGGTGCAGTACGTACCAACTAACTAAGACCAAAAAAAAAAAAAAAAAAACAGTCACTGGATTTCCATGAATGAATGTGATTTATTTTTACACACTTAAAACGCGGTGAGGTTTTCTTGGTTTTGTTTTTGTTTTTTAGCCTTTTAATTTTTATACATTTTACTAAACTTTTTCAACCTGTTTTATTCGATATTTTAGTTTTTCTATTTGGAATTTCTGCATAATACTACAATACTTTGAAATATTGCTGGAAACATAACTCAAAGTACTTAACTCGTCAATATTTTAAAACCCTCACTAGCCCAAACAGCAAAACCATCATACCTTAACATCGAAAAGCTGTAGTATTCACTTATTTGGGTGGGGGCATAGCCACTGATTTTTCTTTTTCTTTTTTTTTTTTTAAGTGAGGAAGTTCTTCAACTCAGAGACCAGTGATTTTTACAAGATTTGGTGAAATTTTCTGATTTAATGATTTGTTTACTTTCTTTTTAATCCAGTGTCATTTTAATTCCTTGCCATATTTACCAATGACTGCTGAAAACCAGTCTTGTACTCCTGAGACTACAGTTAATAGCTCTTAAAGTGCCTCTGTCTAGCACACAAATGAAAAGAGACTGACAAATTTGAAAACACATGCTATGGATCCATTTTTAGATAAGAAATCTTTTCTAGCAACTCAGACAGGTAACACTGTGTTAAGATATTTGATCTCCATCCTGGGAATGATTGCTTTCCTATGTGGGTTAGCCTTAAATGCCAAGTGTGTTAACTTTAATCAGATCCTGTGTCATCTTTGGCTGTAAATTTTTGTCCCTGTGCAATAATGTAACATGTTTACTTTACGTGTACAAGGGCCAAGCAAAATTATACCACCCTCAGTAGGGTTCTAACCATAAAGACTCTTTCCTACATGGGGCTTCAAGAGTGAAACAGTTCCATGGAATAAAATGAACCGGAATATTCACCTTAATTACATTAGCCCTAATTGTTTTTGGAGAATACAGATATGTGTTTTCAGCCTATTTCTGCCATGGCTCAGTTGTAAACATTTTTCTGTTTCCTTTGGGGCCCATACAGATTTCTTGGGCCAAGTCCGATGTAGTAATGTGCATTATAAATCAATGATAGCTTTTTGGTGACTCATTATTAATGTCTGGAAGCTTGGAAGAATGGAAGTTAAAAGAGATGATGTAAACCATTTTAAGAAATCATATCTAATCAATTAATAATATACTTTAAATTTATTTGCTGTGTTTTCATTATATTTAGAAAAGTCAAGTAGAACTGAGTATGGCTCATCCAAGGATGACTAATACCTTCTAAGTTTTCATTACAAAGAAAATTAGGAAAACTTATGGTGTGCATAAATGAACATATATTCCTATTCAAATTATTAGTTTGCCTATGCTATAAAAAGGGACTTCTGTCTGTTTTCAAAAACATGTTTGCTATGACAGTAAAAATGAACATGCATTTAGATTTAAGTCAGGCATAGCTCTAAGGATGTTAGATTATTTTAATCTACAGTCCGAGGTCGTGAGGTAAACTATAAGTAATGCTATAGGATAAACCCCACCTGTGAAATAAATCCTGTCACACTGATAGTGTTAGCCAGTCAAAGGTTGAGTAGAAAGCTGAAGTAAGCTAAATGTTTGCAGAGAGTAAAAGTATCACTTTGTGAAAAAGGCTTCTGAAAACCTGGGGAGAGAAAAAGTATAAGTATAGACACTAAAGTTAGATGCTGGACAAAATATTTGCGATTCAAATGTGTCACATGTGCATGAATCAGAGTTGAGTGCGGCACCTCTCCACACCACACGTTCCTGTGAAGCCTTAAGCAAATCCGTGGCTTCTGGAATACTTGCTAAATGTACGTATTCACACTGCTGTCATTCACATGCTCCTCCTCAACCCTGCTTAATCTGCTTACCAGCATTCTTGGGGTCAGAAATCCATCAGGAAGTAGGAAAGCCTGCTATTTTGTTTGTTTTGCTTTTCCTGTTAATCCTATTTAAAGGAAAGGTCAAGATTTTTCATTCATTCAAGAAATAGTTATTGTGAACCTGCTGTTTGTCAGGCACTTGTCTGGACCCTGTGGAGACAGCAGTGACCCAACATAGACAAAATCTCTGTCCTGATATAGAGCTCACAGTCTAGTGTTTTGATTTATATGTGATTATACTTATTTGCAAGGCTACTGTTTCAGTAATAGGCAACGAGAGAGGCAGATGTTGTAAGGGCTCTCATCAGGCCTCTCCCTCAATCCATCCGCTATAAAACAAAAGCCCATTAACAGTCCCCCTGCTAGTTCTACAAAGAGCTCGTTCATCTGTATTCAGGAAGTGATTATCCTGTCTCTTAACTCAGCACCTTGCTTTAGGGCTTCTCATTTTGTGTTTACTCAACCTCTTAAAAGTAACATTTTGCTGCAACTTTGAACCTTTAAAGAAAAAGCAGGGAAAGGAAAGAACCATCAGGTCAATCAACTTTGTTACTCATTAGTAGTTCAGATATAGAAATGATAAGGCAATAAAATAATAGTTAAGTAGTGCTTACCACCTGCCAAGAACTGTTCTATTATCGTATATGTATAATTGTAAGTGAATATATGTACATAGCCATGTATATCCTAAATGAATATATTATTTATATATCTATCTCAAGTATATATGTATTTAATTTTAAGTAATGTATATCTTATGGTTCATATATGATATATATTAAAGATACATACATATCATATATGATATGTATATACCTTAAGTGTATATATATATACACATATATATGTACACAAACACACACACATATTTACTTAAACCTCTAACAACTTTCCTTTTACATGAGGACAAAGAAACTGAAGCCCAAAGAGGTTAAGTAACTATCCAAGTCATACAGCTATTTATCAATAGATAGAATCCAAGTACACTGGACTCCAGTGTCTTCTTAACAGCATGGCTGTCATGCCTCTATCTACTGACCACAGTGATTTTGAATCTTCTATGGATTTCACCTTACAATCTGTATTTCTCTTGCGCTATGACAAACGCCAAGGGCAGCTGTATAAAAGCTAGATACTAGTAGCAAAGACTCTCTTTCATGTTGCCTTTTTATTCCGTGGAAAATAACAAGGGCACTAATACCAGGTTGCATAACTGACAATCAGCTTAGTTCTAATCCCCAGGTGGGTGATAGTCTATATTCAAGCGGTGCTCTGAAATAGAGTTCTTCATTTGAAGTCAGATGATCTTGCGTATAAGAATAATATATTGAAATGCAAGATTCCTCATATCACAAGCTAGGAAAATACATATAATTATTGCTATACATTTAATATAGCACTCAGAATTGGCTTCACTGTAAGAGCTAAACAGCCCAAAAATTAAAATTAAATTTTTGCAGATATTTGTTGAGTTCAATTAAACACCTCAGAGTCTAAGAAAGTTCTTAACAGAAAAACATGAGAAAAAAAGTAATAAATATGGTTTTCACTCCATGTTTAACTTACACAGTGCTGAAATTTCTTACTAGAAGTGCTTTAAATTTTAAATCAATTCTATTTGGGCTTTCAATCTAAAGAGAAATGTTAGGTTTTTCATGTTATCAATGAATATAGACATTCCTATGCTATACAAGGACTCCAACAAGGTTGATAATCCTTTCAATATTTCATACATTTCACTGTACTTAACTTTAATATTTTATTATAAATATTTGACATCTTGTGTCAAACACAGCCTAGAAAAATATGACATTCTTTGTTGTTTAAGAAACATCTAATTGGTTAATCCTATCCCTTTAAAAAATAATAATTTCTACTGTTTTGAAATAGTCTCTGTTGGCATGATAAACCTGGTTCTATTCAAGAAGGATGGTGAGGAAGAATTTTGGTAGACTGCTTTGGTTCTCTCTCCACTTCCAAAATACACAAAATCAGTATACTTGGAAAGGACGTTATACACATGATACAGACCTGGAGTGATAAATAAGTCATTGTATTGTAATATCTGAAGGCATTTTAATAAAATCAATGTTTGCTTATATTAAAAGGCATTAAAAACCCTTTACCTTTTAAATTAATTTTAAATATACTATCTCCAATATACTTTCCAACAGTGCTTAATGGAACTAATATCCTTTACTGAGCAAGAGTTTGAAGAAGCACACTTCCTTCCCTCTATCAAACACATGCCTCAGTTTATGCTGAAGGGAAAGATGGCAGTAAAAGATGGTTCTCTTCTGTTGCCAGTTTGTTTTTTTTTCCCTTTCTATTCTTAGACTTGGTACGAGAGGAACCAACAGAAACAACACTTGTCTGTGTGGACCTCTATTCATTAGAACTGACCTCTTTTCTAATTTTTAACACGGAGACATGAAGCTATCACACAGGCAATGAATTCCAGTTGCTAGCAACCCAAATTGTAAATTAACCTGTGATGTGTATAGAGAAATTTTTCCTTAGAGATTTTTTTTCTTAATATAAAGAGAATGAAAATATGGAGACTTTTTTCTTTAATTTTTAACTTCTCTTTTCAGAAATGGTCAAACAAATGACCAGACAACTCCTAGAGAGAGAGAGAGAGAAAGAGAGAGAGAGGGGGAGAGCGAGAGACAGAGAGCCTGGTCTTTGATATACAGAAAAGTTTGATGTTTATCTTAACCTCTTAAAAATTCTGTTAGAATCCACTGTTAGAATGCAAGTCACATGGATCAACTTTCCCATTTAGAAGAAAATATATCTTTACCATAATTAAGAAGAATTAAGGGTTGAAAGAAACCATGAAGATTAATAACATCCAACCTTCCATCCAAGGCTGGAATTTCTTACATCTCTGACAGATGGTTTCTCAACTCAGCTTGGACTTTTCAAGACAGCATTAATTGTGTTTTTCATGCAAAGACTAAATGAGGGGAAAAGTGTTAAAGCTGAGATGAGAAACCCCACTGTCTATTTGTGAAGGAAGAAGGCTTCTCAAAGTTTCCAGGAGCTAATATATACTGGTCAGCCTGCTTGCGTATTGCAATGAAACACTTTTTAAGACACTCCTTTCTCTTTATTTAAAAGAAAAAAATCAGTATTTCATTCTTTTACCATGATACTTATGGTCTACTTATCATATCTTTTCAAATGATGCTCCATTCACTGAGTCTAAGCAATAGGACTTTGAGAGCTTTGAGTATAATTTAAATTAGTTCAGAAAAACAAACAAACAAACAAGTAAACCAACATTGGCTGCAGGCATAGGAGTAAAAGATTAAATAGTAGGAACCCTGTTTGCGTCATTGGAATCTCAACCTAGTTCAACCCAGGAAAAGCCTTTAGTGGTTGCTCAGGTCCACCTATGGAATATTAGCTGGGGGAGTTTCATGGTAGCTTCCTGGCCAGACCTAAACAGCTTCATCAGGAAAGGAAGTGAGAAGACACAGGTACGACAGAAGCAATTAGCTAACCAGAAACGATGAAGGATGCCATGGATCAACCCTCCCATTCAAAAAAAAATTATACTTACGATATTAAGGAGAGAACTAGACCAACTTTTGATGGGTTTCCAACAAATATTTATATTAAATACAAGATATTTTATTAACATATTATTTATAATCCATGCATGATGAAAATAAAACTAGTCTCAAAGGATCTCAGATTTGAAACTTTAAATATTTGAAAATAATATGGAGAGGAACATGCAGAAAGTTTATATAATTTTGATTACGCACTAACTTCTAGGAACAAAAACTAAATTAAATATACGCCCTTGTACATTTCTGAAGGGAAACTATTTCCGTCTTAACCTTTTATTAGAAACAATGAAGGGAAGGAAGAAAAAATAAATAGAAGAGTTCCCCGGAGTACATCAGAACAAGGACTCAGATTCCAAGTACTTAAAAGCAAGAGTTTAACAAAATTTATCATTGTACTTACTTGTAGTGATATTTTCAGCAAATAAAACAGAAACAAAAGAATAATAAAGGCAGAAATAAAAGATACATTGAAAGGGAGAGTGTTCAATAGCCTTAGAGAGACCTTGTGTTATTTTTCTTTGGCTAAAATAATTCACATTTATAAATATTATTCTAGGTCTTTATACCATGTAAGATTTGAATTACAAAGAAAACTTTATGTTCATGAAATACTGCACAGGCTAAGTTTGGTTGGGTACCAAAATGTACACTTTATTGTATCGATATTTATTTAATGAGATTTCTGAGTTTATTTTTTGTGAAATGATGTTATTGAACATGCTATAAAAGTTTTAATAATGTGTCATTGATGTGTCTACCTAATGCACGGGTAAACAGTCTACAACTTATTGAAATCTAAAATCATGGAACTTTAGAGCTTGAGGAGGTAACGAATGTCATGATTCAACTCCCAGCCAAAAGAATAAATTCTTCTAGATTATCTTTGACAGGTGTCCATCCATCCTTTCCTTGATCACTTCTGATAGAAATCTTTGTACTTATTCAGATCCCCAGGCCAACTCATTCCTTTGTTATATACCTTGATAGCTAGAAAAGACCCCATCTGTAACTTTCACTCATTGTCCCAAGTTTTTCATCCATAGATAAACAGAAGACCAAAGGTTTGAAGAAAGTTTCCAAGTGTGTCTTAATTGACTTACTCCAGGCTAAATATCCAAGATCATTCAGCAATATATAATAAAATATACAGTGGTAGAACTATTGCCTACTTTGATCTAGATGCTTTATTTCTACAAATGTAGAACAAAAGTAAGCATTATGAGCTCTTTTAGCAGCTCTGTCACATCACTGTTTCAGTTGAATTTTCTACATCCCCTAAGTCTGTCTCCTATAGACTCCCATTAAGCCGGTGGTCCTCTTCATGGACCTGTACATTCTGATATAAGTAATTGGCCAGGATCTGCTCTTCACATACTCATTACCGAGTCTGAAAGTGAATTAGAGGGAAATGAAGGCAAATAGAGTGAAGAACAGAAAAGTTGCCGTTGAATTCACCCTTCATTTCTTTTGTTCCTACTATTTTCTAATTTCATCTGTTGGGAGCAGGCATATGTCATTCCCTGTGTCTTCTCAACACTTAGCAATGAACTTAGCACAGAGCAGATGCTCAAAGAATTTTTTTTGGTGAACTCATCTGAATTCTCATGCCAGATATAATTCAATAGTGGAAGCAGGAATTAGGAACGCTGCCAGGTGACAACATGTGACTTCAACAGGACCTTTATTTATGGAACATAAATAAGACCCACGATGTACGTAGAAAAAAGGTAGGAATTGCTTAATCTTCTCATAGTCTTTCATTCTCTGCTGAGCAACTTCTTTTAACAGAACTCAGGTCGTTCTCTAAGAGAGTTTAGCCACATTATAGGTTTGTTTTTTGTTTGAATTTGTAGGCTATTTAAACTTAACTACCCTTTAAAACATTATTTCTGAAATATGAATTTTTAAATATGAACTGGTTGGCAGTGCCTGTTTTACTGGGTGACACTCCTCTAAAGAAGGAGTTACTCAGTTTGCAGCTTACTGATGCGTCTTGATTTTCATTACTGTTTTTGCTGACCTTCCGGATTGGGGCAATTTTTGAACAGAGAGATGAAAATAAAATTCAAACTTGGTTAAATTTAGAAAACTGCTGCTCGTGGCAGTTTTATTGTCCAGCAGTAAATATTTTTGTTTTATTATCTATGAATCTGATTCACTTCATGCTGTATTTCCAACCTCATATATTATTGGCAGATTGTGTTAGCATTCTCCCGAGAAACGGAACCAACAGGCTGTAGATAGATAGGTAGATAGATAGATAGATAGACAGACAGACTTATTATAAGAATTGGGCTCACACAATTATAGAAGCTGGCAAGTCCTAAGATCTGCCGGGTGGGTCTGCGAGCTGAAGACCCAGAGAGCCAATGATGTAGTTACAATCCAAAGACCAGTGGGCTCAAGACCCAGGAAGAGCCGACGTCTCAGTTCAAGCCTGAAGACAGGTAAAAACCAACATCCCAGCTTGAACAGGAGGAATTCCCTGTTATTCAGAGAAGGTCAGTCTTTTTATTCTATTCAGGCCTTAAATTGATTGTATGAGGCCTACACGCACTAGGAAGAACACTCCGCATTATCTATTGATTTAAAGACTAAACTCATCCAAAAACACCCTCACCAAAGTACTAAGAATAATGATTGACCCCGTATCTGGGCATCCCGTGGCCCAGCCAAGTCGATACATAAAATTAACCATCATACAGATGAAAGCATTAAAGGAGTAAAAATGAGCATAAGGAAAATTGAGAAGAGTTCGTTCATTCATCTAGCCAACAACTATTTAAATGTGTACTGTGTGTTAAAAAGTAAATAAGACATAAGCAATTCTTCTTTCATCAAGCAGAGGATGAGGAGTTTAAAACAAAAGTGTGTTACAGAAAGATGCTGCTGGAGGAGACCATGGGGCAGCCACCAAGACTGGAGAGCATATTGGGAAGGTTTTAGATGGGGGGCCCAATGTGCTCACAGACCTGTCAAGAGTGAGTGTCAGAGCGCCGAGTAACTCAAAGCCTGTTGTGTCTGGTTGAGGACAGCAACGGAGGGATGAGTGAGACCTGAAGCCAGAGGGGTAGGCAAAAGGCAGGTCTTGAAGTTTATGGGCACATTAAAGTTTGGAGGACCATTTCCTAAGGGTGTTGACAAGTTAATTAGGGCTTTTAAGCAGACAAAGTACTAATCCAACTTGCATTTTTAAAAACAAAACTGAGGGCTTCTCTGGTGGTGCAGTGGTTGAGAATCCACCTGCCAATGCAGGGGACATGGGTTCGAGCCCTGGTCTGGGAAGATCCCACGTGCCGCGGCGCAGCAAAGCCCGTGCGTCACAACTACTGAGGCTGCGCTCTGGAGCCTGCGAGCCACAACTACTGAAGCCTGTGCGCCTAGAGCCCGTGCTCCACAACAAGAGAAGCCACCACGATGAGAAGACTGCGCCCCACAACAAAGAGTAACCCCTGTTCACCACAAGTAGAGAAAGCCCGCGCGCAGCAACGAAGACCCAACGCAGCCAAAAATAAACAAATAAATTAATTTAAAAAACAGAAAGACAAAACTGAGATCGGAGAGGACAAGATTAGATGTAGTGAAAGACCAGTTATGAGGCTGTTATACAAAAGGTGAAAGATGATGGAGAGCTGGACCAGGATTGTGACAGTGGAGATGGCCTGACATATAGATTTGAGAGATATTTAAGAGTCAGAATAGAGAGTGTGTAGTGATAGGATGGTTGTACAAGTTGAGAGAGAGAAGCATATGCAACTGGCCAAGTGAATGTAGACTCAGAGCCTTGAGGACTTCCAAAAGAAAGTAGAAAGAGGAAGCCTGCAAGAGATATGGGAATAAATGATCAGATAGGTAGGAGATCCTGAGAACGTGATAGCACCAACAACAGAAGAGAGGAAGGAGAGGGCGTGTTTGGTATCATCTGTAAAATTAACGAACAGAAACTGCAATTAAATAGAGATGGGAGCTTCCACACCCCGCAACGAGAGCAGAGCTCAGTGGGAAGAAGAAAGACTCCACTTCCTTCCGGGCAAGGACTCAGCCAATGAAAAGCCATGGACTCTTTGTTTACTCTGGCCTTCCCAACTTCCTTTTCCCCTCTATGAAATCTCCTCCTTCCCTTGCCTTGTGGGAACTTGCATGTGGCTTGCCATGGTTGCAGACCCTGAATTGTGATTCTGTGCTGATCCTGAAAAAAATCCATCTTTGCTGGAGAAATATCTGGCAGTCTATTTGTTTTAGGTCAACACATCAAGTTCGTCCTAAAATTAAGGTAAATTTAAGAACAGAGTTAATGACTACTGTATTTCAAGATATTCAGGAAGGGGGAGTATAGGCACAGAAGGGAGGATGCTGTCAATAGATTAAGCTATTTGTTTTCTAAGCATGACAAGTGTCTGTTCATTTAATTCTCACAGCAACCTGATGAGGTAGGTTATTATTATCTCTGTTTTTACATATGCTATTACTGCCACCATCTTGCCCAAGGCTACAAGTAATAGAGCCAAGATTTGGACTCAGGCAGTCTGGATCCCAAGCTGCATTCTCTAAACACCTACACAGACAGGTGGAGGAAAAGGGAAAGTATAGAGAGGGAGAAATTCCTGGGATTGGCACTGTACTGGATTTTCATGCTGTCTAACATATGCAATCCAATAAAGAACTCAGAGAAAGTCTGAAGTCAGCTCTGCTCAAAGAGAATTTAAATTTGTATGTAATGACTAACTTTTATTTTTTGATTCAATCATTTATTCATTCAGTAAAGATTTATTGAGAACCTACTAGATAATAGGCACTGAGAATGCTGTGGGATTAAATATCAGCAAGGCTGACATGGACCCTACCCTTGATATCCTACCTTATTGTATCAGTCAGCTCAGGCTGCCATACAAAATACCGTAGACTGGGTGACTGAAGCAACAGAAATTTACTCTCTCAGTTCTGGAGGCTAGAAGTCCGAGATCAAAGTTTGGCAGGATTCTCTTTTGGTGAGAGCTGTCTTCCCGGTTTGCGGATGGCTGCCTTCTCACTGTGTCCTCGAATGGTAGACAGAGAACAAGCTCTCCACTGTCTCTTCTTAAAAGGACACTAATTCTATCAGATTAGGGCCCTACCCTTATGACCTCATTTAACCTTAAGTAACTCTGTAAAGGCTGCATCTCCAAATACGTTGAGGGTTAGGGTTTCAACATATGAATCTGGTGGGGAAACACAATTCAGTTCATACCACTTCTTCTTTTTTAATTCCCACAATGACCCTGTATGGTATTATAGTTACTATTGTTATTATTATTATTTATAGCTTACAGATGAAGTCACTGAAATTTGTCTGCCACACAGCTAAGAGACAGGAATGAGACTCCATTTCAGTATTTTTTCTTTTTTTTTAAATTTTTTGGCCACGTGTGGCATGCAGGATCTTAGTGCCCTGACCAAGAATAGAACCCGCACCCCCTGCAGTGGAAGCATAGAGTCTTAACCACTGGACCACCAGGGAAGTCCCTCAGTATTCTTTTTAAGCAACATTATGTGTCTCTCAGAAAGTTCAGGGCTGTATCATTAGACAGGCGAGAAGAATATCTGAAAAAAGAAAGAAGGAGCTTCCTCTTTTATCCTTCCAATGTTACATAATAAATTCATCATTTTTTTTTTAATTCTCTCTAGGGACAAGTTCTATTTCATCCACCCCTAATTTTAACCTTTATTGGTAGTTGTACACAGATTTTTTAAGTGAGCCCCTCCCCATTTTTATTTTCTTCTTCAAAGTCTATCTGTTACTTTGAAAATTAGCTCTCTGGAAACATCTGAACACAGACACTATGTCTCCAAGACTTTCTGACAGCTGAGACAGAGGCCTTAAAGGGCAACTCCACTGAGAGCCAATTCACTTAATTTCATAGAATGTATTTTTAGATTAGCATTTAAAATACTTGACCAGGGTATTCAAGTGTACAAAATCAATTTTCAAGGTATTGTAACTATTATTACATAACCACATTTCCATTAATGTATAGGGTATTCATTTCATAAACATAAATTCCTAATATTATTTCTAGATGATCTATAAATAACTCCAGATATGCTTATCTACATGATGTTTTGCTTTTGGTGACATAAAATAGAAAACACGGATAACAAGGTATTGAGCTTTCTTTGCCTGCATTGGCAGGTGGATTCTTAACCACTGCGCCACCAGGGAAGTCCTGGAAGGCTCTTCTTAACACGACTGCACTTCTGATTCTCCTTATGAAATTAGGAGGAAATTGGAAAAATGGAGAATAAAAGAATAAAGAAACATAAACTAACTGTACATCTTTGAAATTAAAGCAGAGTCCTCTGTATCAGTGTATAGCAAAGCTCTTAGGAGGACAAAACTTTGAAATTCAAACATAAGATTTTGTGTTATTTGAAGGAAATGAGTGTTAGTGCAAGTTTCACGTATCCGTGTGAATAAATATATGGGAATGAAGTGAAAGGGAAGGTTGTAAAGAAAGGCTGTCATTGTTCAGAAACAATAGGATGTGCCTTCCCAGCATCTGATGGTGCTTCTTAGAGCCCTTTAATCTCTTTCACCCCTTTCTTTTTAGAGACTTCAGACTTTCCTCTGGGTTGGCCTTCTGCTCTCCCTGCTCCCCCTTGGGGCTCTTTGCAGAATTCACTCACCTGGATAGGGCCCCAAACCCTTGGGCCCCACCGTGATCAGTTACTCTTTCATTAATGGACGACCCGCTCCTGTGGGATCGGTCCCAGTTGGCATTTAAGATTTAAATTAATCTTATCTTTCTGTGTTCAGTCCTCCTTGGATTCTCCCTTTACTGACCAAATAAAGGACATAAAATTTTCACATGAAGATTGAGTAGGTAAATATAAAGTTGAGTATGTAAATGTGTAAACTGACTCTTCACTTCCTGTTAAAAATTGGCTTCAAATTAGA
The DNA here is from genome assembly GCF_949774975.1 of Lagenorhynchus albirostris. NCBI lineage: Eukaryota > Metazoa > Chordata > Mammalia > Artiodactyla > Delphinidae > Lagenorhynchus > Lagenorhynchus albirostris. Next base: position 26,726,873 of record NC_083102.1, read on the forward strand.
GAGGAAGACTTAGCTATGAGTTTTCAGGGATGAAAAACTATTCCATAGCTAGCATTAGCCTTTGCTATGTGTTTTCTCTATCGTGTATGAAACTGAACTTCCTCTCATAGGCCAGATCTAACTTCATATAAGTACCAGGAGGCATTTCTCAATAGAAACTTTTAAGTACATTTTTACCTATGGGGGTTAGATTTTTAAAAAACCTTCATAAATAATACATTTATTTAACTCAAAATTCCAGACTCTCAAGATTTCTTTAAAAGTCTGATTGGAATTATGCTGTTTAATGATGAGAGTGTGTATTACATGCCCTTTTTCTGTAACCACAAGGGAATAGGTAACTGCATTTTTCTCAAATTCTGTCCTTAATCAAGCATAAGGACAAAAACTTCACTGCGATGGTGATGGAGAGCAGAGGGTGTATTTCTGTTAGAGTCAGGGAGGAAGGAAGTCAAGGGAGGAGTGGCTGCCAGGTAAAACTGGGATAGGGGTCAGGCGATGGAGAGATGTGTATTCCATGCCAAGTTTGGGTTTATCCGGTGGATATTGGGTGTTAATTGAAACAGGAGAGCGAACTATCTGTAAGCAGATATGGGTTTTAGAAGGATTACTCTGATTAGCAGGGAGAGAATAGTGAATGACAGAGAAACCAGGAAGTCGATGTGATAATTCAGATAAGAAATGCTGAAGGTCTGAGTTAAGGCTGTAGCAGAGTGGATAGGAGAAAGTTATTTGGAAAGTAGGTTCTGGGAGAATTAATAGATACAGCAAAAGAGGGATAGGAGGGACTGTGATGGCAAGATTTTAGTCTTAAATATGTGAGAGATGAAACACTGCATCATTCTCATCCTTTTCTTTCTTTTTTTCTTTTCCTCTTTCTTTATGTATGTATTTTTTTATTGAGGTAAAATTAACATACAATATTATATTAGTTTCAGGTGTAAACATAATGATTCAATATTTATATATATTGCAAAGAGATCACCACAATAAGTCCAGTTAACATCTGTCCCCATAGATAGTTACAATTTTTTTTCTTGTGATAAGGACTTAAGATTTACTCTCTTAGCAATTTTAAAATATGCAATCCAGTGTTATTAACTATGATCAGCATGCTGTACATTACATCCCCAGGACTTTATATTTTTATCAAACATTTGTGGGTTTTTTTTTTTAATTTATTTTTGGCTATATTGGGCCATCGTTGCTGCACGCGGGCTTTCTCTAGTTGTGGCGAGTGGGGCTACTCTTCATTGCAGTGCGCGGGCTACTCATTGTGATGACTTCTCTTGTTGCAGAGCATGGGCTCTAGGCATGCGGGCTTCAGTAATTGCAGCACTCGGGCTCAGTAGTTGTGGCTCGTGGGCTCTAGAGCTGAGGCTCAGTAGTGGTGGCACACGGGCTTAGTTGCTCTGCCGCATGTGAGATCTTCCTGGACCAGGGCTCGAGCCCATGTCCCCTGCATTGGCAGGCGGATTCTTAACCACTGAGCCACCAGGGAAGTCTCTAATATTTTTGTCTTAAAACATAGTCCTGTCAAGACTGACAGAATTGGCCACATGTAAAAACTTCCCATGACTTTGCTGTATTCTATGTAAAACAGATAGCTTGCATAATTTATTTGTCCTTTTTTTTATTTTAATAAACATTCACTTTGCCATTTTCTGGTTTGCTTCCTCTTTTAAAATGCTTTGTATATATCGTGTGATATTTAAAGATCAAAAGTGCCTAACAATCTTGTAAGGTAATGGTTCAGGGTGTGGTGTGGTTGAAAAAGCACCTCAAGGTACCTGTGAATGGAAACTGACTAACCTTGGGCCACCTGAGATCACAAACCTGCTCCCTGGAGGGGACACTAGGGTGCCCAGGGGCCTTTCCTTGGCCCACTCCCCAGAAAGTGCAGCTGTCAAAAGATATTCTAATTAGCGTGACAATCCGAATATTTTCACACCCATTGAGAGGCACAAGGCAAATACTGCCAATTGCAAATTAAGTGGTGTTAGGAGTAATCTCAACACAAGGCAGGTCTGAGCAAGTTCAATCTGTTCCCAGGAAGAAATAACAGAATTTGAAGATTGGTGCTGGCCAGTTCCAGGACCTGGGCTCAGCAAATAAGCAGATGCAGCACTTCCAAGCAAGGCACACAGACTGTTGGTTTCCCACCCTCTACTACCCTCCCTCAGGCTGCTACAAGCTGGGTTTCAGAATGTGTTTTTTTAGCAGCAGAGGTAAGACATCCCTTCTAATTGCAGCTTGCAGGGAAGCACTATGATCAGAACTATGTCAAGGACACTTCTCTAGGAGGGCACAGATGTGCTGGTTGAAATCCCAGCTCTAACGGCTGTGTGAATCCTCCAGTAAATCCCTATTTTTCTACTCCAGAGAGTTGGTATATGATCTGACTCTGAGCCTGTTGCAGACCAACCTGTGCTACAATTTTCTGACCTATCAGCCTAACTGGGGTGAGTCATGGTACCTGACCTATTTTCACATTGTCTACAAAAAGAGTAAAAAATCCACTTAGCCGCTGTAGGCTACAGAAGTGCAAATAAGAAAGAGGGAAGGATTTAGTAGTAGAATAGACTAGATTTACAGTTGTATATAAACACTTTATTTTTCTACTTGTCTATCTTATTATCTCTTATCTTAGAGTTAAAAGATATCCATATTAAAACAAAAACACCATCATAGAAAAATAACATTTTTGTACTATTACCTCTTAACTGATAAACATAAACATGACACATATAAATATATATTAATAATTTTCTTGTATTAGTCTGAGGGTTCTTTTGATTACTTTGCATGGTATATTAAATGATTTATACAGCTGAACCCTTTTACAGTTTTTAACAGACAAGCATATCTTAAGATAATTTGCTTAACATTTTCAAACAGAAATTTGCAAGTGACCTTGTTTTCTTCTAGAATTTATTTATTATTTAGTGGTCCCTAAGGAATGGTTACATTAGCATGTTATAGTAGCATATTTTAAAATGTGCCTTTTATAAGTTTTAAATTATGGATATGGTTTAACTCTAGGAGTATTAATTAGGCATAAAATTGAATTGTGTATTTTTTTTTTTTTTTTTTGCGGTACGCGGGCCTCTCACTGTTGTGGCCTCTCCCGTTGCGGAGCACAGGCTCCGGACGCGCAGGCTCAGTGGCCATGATTCACGGGCCCAGCCGTTCCGCGGCATGTGGCATCTTCCCAGACCGGGGCACGAACCCGTGTCCCCTGTATCGGCAGGCGGACTCTCAACCACTGCGCCAGCAGGGAAGCCCCAAATTGTGTATTTTTATCATTCAAATATTTAGTCTAAGAGCAAGATACTTTAATATTCTGCTTTAAGGTTCAAATAAGTTAGTTAAATTTTATTTATTTACTTAAATTTTATTTATTTATTTATTTGGCTGCATTGGGTCTTTGTTGCTGCGTGCTGGCTTTCTCTAGTTGTGGCAAGCTGGGGCTACTCTTCATTGAGGTGCATGGGCTTCTCATTGCGGTGGCTTCTCTTGTTGCGGAGCACGGACTCTAGGCGCGAGGGCTTCAGTAGTTGCGTTCCGTGGGCTCAGTAGTTGTGGCACATGGGCTTAGTTGCTTCGTGGCATGTGGGATCTTCCCGGACCAGGAATCGAACCCGTGTTTCCTGCATTGGCGGCGGATGCTTCTTTGGCAGAAGGATCATTTTAAGCTGGCTATTTTTTTTAATTAATTTATTTTTGGCTGCATTGGGTCTTCGTTGCTGCGTGTGGGCTTTCTTTTTAGTTGCGGTGAGTGGGGGCTACTCTTCATTGCGGTGCGCCGGCTTCTCATGGTGGTGGCTTCTCTTGCTGCGGAGTACAGGCTCTAGGCGCGCGGGCCTCAGTAGTTGTGGCTCGCAGGCTCTAGAGCGCAGGCTCGGTAGCTGTGGCGCATGGGCCTAGCTGCTGTGCAGCATGTGGGATCTTCCCGGACCAGGGCTCGAACCCGTGTCCCCAGCATCGGCAGGCTGATCCTTAACCACTGCGGTACCAGGGAAGCCCTACGCTGGTTATTTTTAAGAAACTGCAGGCACAGGAGAAGCTCTGAAAACCGAGTAGAAGTTACCCTTTTGTAAGAGACATTTACCTGTATAAGAGGTATCTATATGATGTCACTTATATGTGGAATCTAAAAAATAATACAAATGAATTTACTGACAAAACAGAAATGGACACACAGACATAGAAAACAAACTTATGGTTACCAAAGGGCAAGGGAGAAAGGGTTAAATTAGGAGTGTGTAATTAAATTTACACACCACTATATAAAAAATAAACAAGTATTTACTGTATAGAACGGGGAACTATATTCAATATCTTATAATAATCTATGATGGAAAAGAATCTAAAAAAAATACATATGTATAAGTGAATCACTTTGCTGTACACCTGAAACTAACACAATTTGTAAATCAACCATACTTCAATTAAAAAAAAGAGAGGGCTTCCCTGGTGGCGCACTGGTTGAGAGTCCGCCTGCCGATTCAGCAGACACGGGTTCGTGCCCCGTTCCGGGAAGATCCCACATGCCGCGGAGCAGCTGGGCCCGTGAGCCATGGCCGCTGAGCCTGCGCGTCCGGAGCCTGTGTTCCGCAACGGGAGAGGCCACAACAGTGAGAGGCCCGCGTACCGCAAAAAAAAAAAAAAAAAAGAGAGAAATCTCCACTTGTAAGGGTGTCTCCTTCACTGTATCAGGAAGAGTGTGATAACTTCATCTCTAGAAACTCTTATCAATGCGGAAGGGAATGACTTAAATTTGCATAACAATCTTACCCTTATTTACTGTACTTTTCTCGGTAACCTCCCATAACTGACTCCCCCCTCTCCCATCTTCTTTTCTCTTTAGCTAAAGATGGTATTTAAGGTGGTGGCTTTGGTGATTTTGGTGAGCTACTCAGTTTTCCTGAGTCTCCCCAATGTATACAGGAGTTATACATGTTATTAAGCTTTCTTTTTCTCCTTTTAACCTGCTTTTGTCAATTTGATTATTAGACCAGCCAAGAAAGATAGAAGGAATATTTTTCTTCCCTAAAACAACAATTGTGCTACATCCAAATTGAAAAGTAAGAGTGACAGGAACTTCCTGGCACTATATTTACATTTACCCTGAGGCTTCTCAACTTCATCACTTTTGACATTTGGGGCCACGTAAGTCTTTGCTGTGGGAAGCTATCCTGTGTGTTGTAAGATGTTTAGGGGCATCCCTAGTCTCTACCTATTAGAAGCCTGTAGCACCCTCCCCAGCTGAAAATCACCGATCTGCCCTAATGAGAGAGTGGTATTGTAATGTCTAAAACTGTTGAGGTTTTTAGGATGTAAAAGTGTGTTTCAATTTCTGATTTTGCACCATCTATTCCTCATTTGGGAAGTCCATTTCTGAATAATGCATTCTCCTGAAGCCTGGAGCACAAGAGATGCCCATGTTCAACTAAGCTTTGCAATAAAATTTAGACTAACAATCCTCACGTTAATAATAATACGATGGCATTTGTTTCCTAGGGCTACTTTATAAATTACCATAAACGTGGTGGCTTAAAACAGCAGAAATGTATTTTTTCACGGAAGCAACCAGAGCAGGAAGCTTTTACACCTTAAAGACAAAGAAACAATAAATTTGTGAAGAACTGACAAGACAAAGGTTTGGGCTTGGCGTAATAAATGGTAAAGAAGTAACTAAAAAGATAAGTGTTTGTTTAACATGGTTTGTTTGCAGATTCCTTTGGTCACTGTGCTGATAAGAATCTGTCTCTAGTAAAAGGAGAATTTATTTCCTGCCTTAAGGCAGAAAAGGGGGAGCTTTTTCTTCATTTACTACTTCTTAATTGCCTTCAGCCTAAAATAATTTTTGTGTTAAAGAGGCGTAGCTCCTTCACTTACATACAACGTCCCCTTCCTTGCGTGTTTCTCCCTCTTGTCCATCTTTTCTAAAATCCAAACCTGGAAATATACACTCTCAGCCTATTCCATCCATGCCTTCACTCAAGTAGCTAATGATGGCTGGAAAGGAGCTAAGAGAACTTATATTAAGTTAGAACTCAGAACTCATGTGGACCACAATGCTGGCAGGCAGTATAAATACTCTTCCCTAGTCAAATAGTTCTTTTACTGTTTCATAGTCTTTTGTGTTTCTGGACCCAATTCCGAAGTGTGTGTGTGTGTGTGTGTGTGTGTGTGTGTGTGTGTGTGTGTGTGTGTGTGTGTGTGTGTGTGTGTGTGTGTGTGTGTTGCCAACTACAAATTGACACTTGCCATCTACCTCTACAAGAATTGAATCATGAGCTGCTGCAGCTACTGACCTTCAACACCCCCTGAAAGGAGTTCAGGGTGGAGATCAGGAATGAGGCACTCTGTGCTCTGGAAAAAACTGGCAGAACAGGTCTTTAGATAAATGTTTTGAGAAGATTCTATGAGCCCAATTTTTGCATCTCCTGGTATCTGGAAAAGCACTAAACTCATTAACAGATACATCTGCTCCTCGTGACTGACAGCAAGCCTCTGTCAAATGTGTGCCTGACTTCTCACACCCGCTTCACTAAAATCACATATAACGTTGACCTCCCCCCACTACCTCTCTGGAGCAGTTTCTCAGAGGTCTCTGAAATGCTGTGTCTAGTCTCTAGTCCTCATTTTGCCCCAAATAAAACTCAACTCACAACTCTCACGTTGTGCATTTTTTTTTCAGTCGACAGTGTGTGTGTGTGTGTGTGTGTGTGTGTGTGTGTGTGTGTGTGTGGGGCTGGGGGGAGGCTTCCCCACTCTATAAGCAATTCTCAGATCCAGCACAGTGTCCAAGAATTCAATTTAATTTAATTCTGACACTGTCTACCTGGAAACAGCATTAGATTCTACATGTTGAGGACTCAGTCCTATAAGATTGCCTCTTCAGCATCCTCCCCGCATTTCAGTTGCCAGTCGAAAGACAAGGTGGTCATCTGTACTTCTGACCAACTAGCTACAAATTAGATGTTCCTATAACCCTCCCCCCTGTTTGATTAATTTGCTACAGCACCACGAAGAACTCCAAGAAACACTTTACTTACTAGATCCCCAGTGTATTATAAAAGGATGGAACTCAGCAACAGCAAGACTGAAGAGATGCATAGGGCATGCCACTGTCCCAGCACCTCCAGGTGTTCATCAACCCAGAAGCTCTCCAAACCCTGTCCTTTTGGGGTTTTATGGAGGCTTCATTACATAGTCAAGATTGATAAAATCATTGGCCCTTGGTGATCCATTCAACCTCCAGGCCCTCTCCCCTTCCTGGAGGTGAGGGGGTTGGGATGGGGTGAGACTGGAAGTGTCAACCCTCTAATCACCTGTTTGGCTCTCCTGGCAACCAGCCCCCATCCTTAGACTTGGACCAAAAGTCACCTCATTAACATAACAAGACACACCTTTGTTGCTCTCATCACTTAGGAAATTCCAAGGGTTTTAGGAGCTCTGTACCAGAAACAGGACAAAAGACCAAATTTATATCCCTTGTTTTAAATCACAATATCACACATAGCTTCTCCTTTTCCCTCAAATCTCTGATTCTCTTCTTCCCTTCTCACGTCAGATGATGACTTTACTTCTTATGCACTGAGAAAATAAGGCAATCAGAAGAGTGTATCCTCATCTTTCTACATCCAGCTATCAACCTCCCTGCATGTACAAATCCATATATTCTGGTTTTTCTTTTGTTCTTTTCCCCCCCAAACATTGACAGACTTTATTGTGGGAGGGTTCCCACCTGGTCTTTTGTTCTTAAGAATAAACAACTGTGTTCCAGTATAAGACCAACTCCCCTGCTTGCGCACTGCCTCTAATCACTTCTTACCTAATCAAGGATTTTGCTCTTACAGGTAATCACATTACCTCCTATATCATCAAATTCTCTCTTTCCGTTAGATCAGTCTCATCAGCTGACAAACATAAGATAAATAAATAAAACAAAACAGAATAAAACCTGCCCTGCCCTTACAACTCTCTCTACCTACTGCCCACTTCTCTCCTTCACAACAAAACTCCACGAAAGAGATTTCCATCCTATGTTGAAGAAGGGGGAAACTTTCCTCTCATACTCCTCTTGAGTTCTTGTGGCTGGACTATTAATAAAATGGACATATTAACAGGAGAAAGAGAAAAAATTTAATTCACACACACAGAGGTCTCATAGAAATAGGACCTAAGAAGTGGCTAATGCAGGTAGTTTCTATACCTTTAAGACAAACGATACATTTGAGAGGAATTGACAGGACAACGACTTAGGTGAGAGTGCTTCATTTCTTATTAATTAACACATTTAAGCAAAGTTTGGGTTTGGGTGGTAAATTAATAATGAAGTAACGAGCTTTGTTTATACAGGCTTATTGGCCCTGAACTCCCTATCTTTGATGATAAGGACCTTTTTCTACCTCTGGCTACTGGAAGAGCACCTTTCACATGGGAGATTTATTTCCTGGTTTCATGGAGACAGAGGGGAGGGTCAAAGTGTCCCTCTTACATGGGCCATTTCTTAAGTAACTTTAAAATAATCAACATGCCACTGAGGCATATTTTGGGGTGGCCTGTCCTGGGCCCCAACAACTTGCAGTCTCTACTTTCTTACTGCTCATTCCCTCCTGAACCCACTCTAACTAGGCTTTGTCTCCACCACTCATGGAAATCGCTCTTGTCAAAGTCACCAATGAGCTCCAAGTTGCCAAACTGGTGGCCCTCCAGCCTCGTCTCCCCTGCCCTCCCCGCAGCAGGGGTGGTGGTACCCACCACCCACCGTGCTCTCCCTACTCCTCCTCTGTGCAGGTTTACAACAGCATGTACTTGACTCTACAAGAGTCCCTCCAATAGAGCCTCCACAAAGCTCCAGGGTTTTTTTCCTTTTAAAGCACACATATTACTTTTTCACTTAGAAATTTCCAACATCTCCCCGTTTCTTGTGGTTCACCTAAAAAGTCCTTGTTCAAGGCCTTGTTTCCACACAGAGAGGCTGACCTTTACAACCCACATCCAAGAGCTAATGTCTGAACCTCTGCCTCCCTAAAAGTCTAGCCTGAAGAGAAAAATACCAGGTGTGGGCCCAGGAATTCCTTCTTCAGTCTTTCTAAGGCCAGCCTTCCTCGTCCCAGCTTCCTGCCTAAACCCGTCTCTTCTTCAGGGATTGACACGAAGAATATTCATCTCTTTGTAAAAAATTAATAAACAGAATCCTCAATTCAATAGAGTCGGGAGACCAGAATGGGGAGCTCTCTCTCCCTGTGACATGGCAGAGCCCAGCAGGAAGAAGACTCCACTTTCTCCTGGCAAGAGCTCAGCCAATGCGACAGTCACCACTCAACCAATGAGCCTTGGTGGTACAGTGGTGAGCATAGCCACCTTCCACAATTCAGCCAATGAAAAGCCATGGACTCTTTGTTTACCAGAGCCCTCTTAACTTCCTTTTCCCCTCTATAAAAGAGTTCACCTTTCCATTTTTGCTGGGGTCTTGCACATGGCTCACCATGGGTGCAGACCTTGCATTGCAGTTCTTAGCTGATCCCAAATAAACCCATTTTTACTGGAGAAATAACTGGCAGTCAATTTGTTTTTTTTTATCTTACTTTATTTTTTAATTAATTTTTTGGCTGCGTTGGGTCTTTGTTGCTGCGCGTGGGCTTTCTCTAGCTGGTGGCGAGCGGGGTCTACTCTTCTTTGCCGTGCGCGGGCTTCTCATTAAGGTGGCTTCTCTTGTTGTGGTGCACGGGCTCTAGGCATGCAGGCTTCAGTAGTTGCTGCGTGTGGGCTCAGTAGCTGTGGCTCGTGGGCTTAGTTGCTCCGCGGCATGTGGGATCTTCCCACACCAGGGCTCGAACCCGTGTCCCCTGCACTGGCAGGCGGATTCTTAACCACTGCACCACCAGGGAGGTCCCAGTCAATTTGTCTTAGATCAACACCTTCAAGGAAGACTCTGCCTTCTAAGTATAGGTGTGTGACTATAACAGAGCAGGACCCTATGGGACCTTCCCGGGACAGACCCCTCCCCCACATCCTCGGCTTTATCCCCTCCCTGAAGTGCCTAGATAATAGTATCTGATGCATATTTCCTGAGTTATTTTACAGATACCAAAATCACCACCAAATGGTAGAAATTAACTACTTGATGACCATGGGCACGTAGCCCCAGATCTACCGGCACCTAAGGATTGATGATGTTAACCCCTGTTGCGTCACCATCAACAAGAGAACTGTGCATGAGCTGACCTCATACCCTGGGACTCCCCCGCCCCTACCTTGCCTTTTTTAAAAAAATGCTTTCCAAAAACCCATCAGGAAGTTTTGAGCACTCGCTAGCCTGGACTCCTTACTTGGCCCCTTGCAATAAGCATTGCACTTTCCTTCACCACAACTTGGCGTCAGATTGACTTTACTGCACACAGGTGAGCAGACCCAAGTTTGGTTTGGTAACATGACTTTTACACTGTGCCTTCAGCTGCGTGTCCAGGTCAGAATAGAGGCAGAGTTGGGCAGTGATTAAAAAACAGGCGCTGGGGGCTTCCCTGGTGGCGCAGTGGTTGAGAGTTAGCCTGCCGATGCAGGGGACGCGGGTTCGTGCCCCGGTCTGGGAAGATCCCGCATGCCGCGGAGCGGCTGGGCCTGTGAGCCATGGCCGCTGAGCCTGCACGTCCGGAGCCTGTGCTCCGCAATGGGAGAGGCCACAGCAGTGAGAGGCCCGCGTACCGCAAAAAAAACAAAAACAAAAACAAAAAAACCAAACAGGCACTGGAATCAAATCCTGAGTTCAAATCCCCACTCTGCCTATTATCAGCCATGTGATTTTGAGCAGGTTACTAAACCTCTCTGTGCTTCCGTGCCCTCCTTTGTAAAACAGGGATAATAACAGTACTTACCTCATGGGGTAAATGTAAGGATGAAGTGAGATGATAGATGTCAGATACTGGAAACAGTGCTCAGGACATACACAGGTGTCAGGAGCAATGTCTTCTTACAAGGACATGGATTATGGAAGACCTACCCAGAATACATTTGTTAAGACAAAAAGGAACATGAAACCAGAGCGCAGCAGAACCTTGACCACCAGGTGAAGCAATCCCTACATTGCTCTACCAGCGCTCATTTAAGAATGCTGGTTTCCAGTTCCCTCACCCTAAGTTCCCTTGCCTCCTCTGCATTTAGAAATCAAAGCTATCGATGTTTCCTGCTTCACCGGGATCCTTTGAAGTACACATTTAACTCTAATCTTTAGTGGAGCCTCAAGGCCTCAGTAATTCATCAGCTCCTTTTATTGTGCCACAGTGTTTCTGATCAAACAGAATTTGAGAAGGCAGAATCCATCCAGTCAAAGAGTAAACAAAGAAACTCTCATAATAGCCCAGTGTTCTCACACGGCCTCGAGCCTTAGGTGTCCTGGAACGCTCTTGATCTGTAGAAAGGCACTAAAATATCTTGAATATAGAAAAGGGACAATATAGTGAAAGGACAAGTTTGGCTGTTAAATGTATCTGTGCCTTATAAAGTCATGATTGTAATGATTACATTTCGTATGGGCTGGTAGAGGGGTCAGCACATTTTTTCTGGTAAGTATTTTAGGTTTGTTGGACTATATATTCTTTGTCTCAACTGCTCAACTCTGCCAGTGTAGGGGAGAGCAGCCACAGGCAATACTAAACGAATGGGTGTGACTCTGTTCCAATAATATGTTATTTACAAAAGCACTGGAGAGCCGGATTTGGCCCAAGAACCATAACTTGCCAAACACTGGCCTAGTAGAGTGTTTCTCAAACTTGAGTCATGTCCGTACCACCTTCATAGTTTTTTTCTAAATCTCTGCACATCTATAATCTTGTTGATTATAAAATTATTAAAGCTCATCCTATTTTTAAATAAGTAGATTGTAAAATAAAAATATTACTACTGTAAAAGGAAAACTAGTATTGCATGTACTAAAAAGGTAACCTTAAAAAATAAATACAATTAAAACTAAACATCACGGGGCTTCCCTGGTGGCGCAGTGGTTGGGAGTCCGCCTGCCGATGCAGGGGACACGGGTTTGTGCCCTGGCCCGGGAGGATCCCACATACCGCAGAGCGGCTGGGCCCGTGAGCCATGGTCGCTGAGCCTGCGCGTCCAGAGCCTGTGCTCCGCAACGGGAGAGGCCACAACAGTGAGAGGCCCGCGTACCGCAAAAAAAAAACAAAAACAAAAAAACCTCTAAACATCACAATTAAAATGCTAATTGAGGAAATGACAACAGGGCGGAGTAGAAGGACATGATCTCAACCTCTTCTTACAAACTAACTGCTGAACAATCATCAGCTGAAAAATGCTGGAACCTACCAAAAAAGATACCCTACATCCAAAGACAAAGAAGAAGCCACAGCGAGAGGTAGGAGGGGCACAAATGTGATAAAATGCTAACTGACATTTGCAGAAGAAATGAGGTTTACCTATAAGGACAAAGCTCCCTAACAGAGCTAGTCTCACATTGTATCCCGCTCGTCCTCACTGTTCTCCCCACCTTAGCCACCATGTCTTTTTTTTTTTTTTTTTAATATTTATTCATTTGTCTGCTCTGGGTCTCAGTTGCGGCATCTTCATTGCAGCATGCGGGCTTTAAGAATTCCCTGACCAGGGATCGAACCGGGGCCCCCTGCATTGGGAGCATGGAGTCTTAAACAATGGACCACCAGGGAAGTCCCATCACCATGGCCTTAAAGTCCCTCCTTGGTTTATCCCCACCACCATAACGCATGTGCATGTGCTATTTTGCCCACTTAGATGGCTTGTCCCTGCTTTTCTACCTGGTTAACTCTGTCAAGGAGAAAGAAATTTTCTTCTGCCCTTCCACGTTCTTCCGGCTGGTCTAAGAATTAAATTGACATGAGACAGATTAACAGGAGAAAATCAAACAAAAGTTTAATAACATGTATACAAGGGAGAGACCCAGGAGAATTGAGTAACTCACCAAAATGGCCGAAGCCCTCACCTTAAATAGCATCTTCAGGTAAAGACAAAAGAGGATGTTGGGTGTCGTGCTTGGAATTTCAAAGGAGAGGAAGACAATTCACGTTGTGACAGAAAAGCAAATGTTTGGTGAATAGATGTTTGGTGGCTGTGCAGAGACAAAGGGACACAGAGTAGACTCTAAGCTCTGCCATGTTTTCCCCACCACACCTAATCCATAGTCTTTGCAGACATCGCTGATGATTGCTCTATTCTGGAAAGAGGTCCTCTATCTAAATTATTTTCGGCCATTAGGGGGAAAGGTCAAAGATTCTTGAGTCTTTGGGCCTTGATTGTTTTCGGCTTGAAATAATTTGCACGCTAAGAGGACATTTTGAGTGGCAAATTTTGCTCCCCTGCGATTCCAATGCATCAGGGAAGCGTTACCCTTGAATAAGTTCGTAAGCCAGCAGGTCATTCCGTGGAAGTACACATTACAAACGCAGTTATATATTGGCTGGGAAATTATTACTCTAGATTACTTTCTGACTCCCCTGCTATACCATCTTCTTGAAGTCAAGGGATTAAAATCTAACATGGTTCCTCGCCACAATAGCTTTTCATAAGTAATTATTGCATGGAAAGAATAAATGAAGTAACTGAGATTTTAAAAAGTATAAATTACTCAGTTCTGGTTGGAACCTTTCTTTTTCATAATCCAAATCTACATTTTATCCCTGAGGCTCTGTAAATTTGTATTCTTATATCTACTTAAAAGTTAACACTTTCTTAAGGGAAATATTTAGCTGTTTCAGGCAAAGTCAGAGGTTGGAATTGCTCCCTCAAGATATGGAAGAGATGAGGTAGGTGGTTCTGGGCAATTTTGAGGTTTAGCTTTCTCCAAATCTTCCCAGATAGGATCATTCCAACTATTAAGATCCTTCCTTTCTTGATCAGTTCCCTCACATCTCAGGAGACCTAGTAAGAATGTAAATGTAATGCTTTAAAGTAAATACACAATTCTTTAAAATAAAAAATACTCATGCCTACGCCATCCAAAATGATCTTGCATTTTACAGTTCTGTTGTACATACTTGGGAAGAGTGGCAAGTTAAAAAGCAAAGTTTTAGATTGAAGCCAGTGCGGGTTAGAATCCTAGTTCTGCCATTTACTAACTTCTGTAATCTGGGTTTCCTTACCTGTGACACAGGGATAACAAGAGCTACCTCACAGGACTATTCCAAGAATTTTGTTAGGATAATAGAGTAAAAACTAAACTCAAGATCCTACTAGAATATGATAAGCAATAAATAAATATTATTATTTGTGTTTAGTGTTTTTTATATAAGTTACATGCTACTTTTTCTTAATGAAGTTGAAAACACATCAGGAACATTTTTTTCAATAGAGAAGAAAAGAATTATCTAATATATGTTTCCTAACTTAAAAAACCACATCATTTCTTCAGCATTTCCTTTTGCCTTCATTTAGCACAAAAATCTAAAAAAATTTCAGGAAATAATGATATAGTAACAAACTCAATTTCATACTTAAGCAACATAAATGCAGATAAAAATAATAGAAATGTAAAACTTGCCAATCCATGCATCCAGGGTTGATATCCGAGAAAGTTGGGTGCAGGGAAATGTGTAATGCTTTCTTAATTTTTTAAAAAACGTGTTGTTTTAATGAATAGTGTGTCATTGTTGTTAAATAAAATCTCCTTCACCAGTTTCAGCCGTTACTCAAATATCTTTTCTCAGAAAAACACCCATTTTTCTTTCATTTCAACATGATTGGGAATATGGTATACTAATTTTGCTTCTTTCCTGTTCTCAGAGCAATTGAAAAAAATCCTTTTATAATTGGATTTAAGCAGATTGTAGGAAAGGCAGCTATATATTATCAATATGAATGAAAAATGGAAAATGCCCTCAATTCATGACAACTTTCATTTTGTTTACACATAAGAAACTTTCCCTTGCTCCATACAGAGGTATGTTTTCTCTTCCTTATGTGATCTTTATAATTAATATTCCAAATCAGTACCTCTTCATGCTTATGCTAAAAGGCAAGATGTCTTTGTTGCTTAATACCAGCCAACATCTCAACTGGGAACAATGTTCAGGGTTCGAAGAGCTGGTCTTCTGAGACCTTCCTTTTACGTAAATAGAGTCCCACCTTCCATGACAACTGTGGGATAACTAGTGATTCCAGAAATGCCATAAAATTGTTTAACTCTGTCAAACATATTCCTTTTAGGAATTCTATTAAAATGGTAGTGGGTATGTGTATAGTAAAAACGGACTCAGGGAACCATTCACTTGCTTAACAAATGTTTCAAGTTTCCACATTCATCAGGTTGAAAAATTGCTTATGATAATTGCTTATTAACCATTTGTTGAAATAATATTAATTTCCTGTGTTTAATTTGTCATCAAAAATTCCGGTTACCATTTTTTAGAATAGAAGGGGAACTGAGCTGGGAGATAAAAAATAACAACTGGGATCTCCTTCCAGCTCAACTACAAGTTTGATGTGCAATCTTGGACATGTCATTTGGCCTCTTTGAATCTCAGTTTCTTCTTCTATAAAACAAAGGAATTGTACTAGATTATACCTCAAGACCTTTCTCACTACACAAATCTTCCAAATAATAGTTATTTAAACTCATTTAAAAATTCCTGAAGAAGTGTTATTAACAATTATTCTAGAAATATTATTTTATCAAAAAAAAAAAAAACATTGAGGGGCTTCCCTGGTGGCACAATGGTTAAGAATCTGCCTACCAATGAAGGGGACACGGGTTCAAACCCTGGTCTGGGAAGATCCCACATGTCGCAGAGCAACTAAGCCCACGTGCCACAACTACTGAGCCTGCGCTCTAGAATCTGTGAGCCACAGCTACCGAGCCCACACACCACAACTACTGAAGCCCACATGCCTAGAGCCCGTGCTCCGCAATGAGAGAAACCACTGCAATGAGAAGCCCGCGCACCTCGACAAAGAGTAGACCCCGCTTACCGCAACTAGAGAAAGCCCGCACGCAGCAACAAAGACCCAATGTAGCCAAAAATAAATACATCAAAAAAAAATTACACTGTTCTGGACTTCCCTGGTGGCACAATGGTTAAGAATCCGCCTGCCAATGCAGGTGACACGGGTTCGAGCCCTAGTCTGGGAAGATCCCACATACCACGAAGCAACTAAGCCCGTGTGCCACAACTACTGAGCCCGCATGCCACAACTACTGAAGCCCGTGCACCTAGAGCCTGTGCTCCACAACAAGAGAGGGCATCGCAATGAGAAGCCCCTGCACCGCAACGAAGAGTAGCCCCTGCTCGCCACAACTAGAGAAAGCCCGCGCGCAGCAACGAAGACCCAATGCAGGAAAAATAAATAAATTTTTTTAAAAAATTACGCTGTTCAGACAACTTTCAAGTGCTTCCTCATCTAAATGGAATACAGAGAGAGCTATCAAATCTTCCCGTTTTACTCTGTAAGCTTCACTTTTCCAGTTTTTTTCAACCTGGTTTCCTTCTTTGGGAAACACAAGTTTGTTAAAGTTTCTCTTGAGTTTTGATGGGCAGAATTGAATTTAACATTCAAGATTTAGTATACTGCAAAATCAGAGACATTATTTCTTAATTCAGGTAATAATATGGTTTGATGAAAAGGACACCCCCGCCCATATGTGTGTATCTTGTACTAATATTGGACTAGTGGGATATGACATAGTTGTCCTATTAAGGCCAAAGTGTACTGTCATTCCAATCACATGAGTAGACATTGGTGCCTCAGGTCATGAAATAGTCATTTCAGTGCCAGTTATCCATGGAAAAGAAGCATCCTGGGAATAGATTTATAACTTGGAAGAAAATCCACAATGAAAAAGAATTGGGCCATCTTCCTTGCTCCACTCTGGGTCTTTCCAAGTGTTCAGAGGGCTCTTGGTTGATGAGGCAAATGGGTGGTTAGCAAGGAGAAACAACCTTATGGCTGGACAGGAGGTCAAACCAGGGGACCCTGAGGAGAGACAGGGTTCTGTTTTCTGAGAAGAGCCAATCTTAGAAGCCAGTTGTTTATGGTAGTCTTTGGGTGGAAATTCCCTCCAGTTTCCTGGAGCCCTCAGTTAAAGTATGGCTTGCTCCAGAATAAAGATAGATGGGGTACAGCTTGTTGGTGACAGTGGAATCTCTTAAAGGATAAGAGAAGAGCTGTGAAGTCCAGCAGCCCCTCCTTATCTGGAGCCTCTCTGTCCACTGCCAAGCCTGCAGAATTAGAAAGTGATTCTGTAAAAGCAGCTGGTGAGCTTCCCTGTAGCATGCTAATGTGTTTAGCTTTTCAACAGTTAGGTTACACCTTGTAAATACGATACACTTCAGATCAACTAAAATGCTCAGGACTTATTCGGATTGCTCCACTGTACGTATACCATATCTTTTCGAATTATATTTTTTTAACCAAAAAAAAAGAGCTCACAGTTTTTCAATTAATTTTTTCCCTGAATGTTCCAGCATGTCAAGATCTTATAGCCCATGTTAGTTTGATTGATTACAGTGCTAGTGAGCTCTCCCAGCTTTGGTCACAATTCAAATTGCACAAACAAGTGTTATTAGATGTTCTTCAATCAAATCATTTATTAAAAAGATAAATAAGCTAGGGTCAAGAACAGAAGCTTGCTTCATTTATTTGGCCAGCCTTGAAATGAATTCACTAATATTACGCTACATATTTCATCATCATGTCCTCAAGGATACCATAGGAGGCTTGTGAAATGCCTTGCTGCACTTAAGATACACTAACCTCATAATCTTACTTGAAAAAAAAAAAAAGGTTAGAGTATCAAACCTATCCTATCGTTCTTGTGATTAATTTATTCCTTTCTAAAATACCAAACTCTCAGCTCAATACTTGTTTTAAACCTTTTGTCAAGAATCAATTTCATGGGGAGGGGGAAGGGTAAGCTGTGACAAAGTGAGAGAGTGGCATGGACATATATACACTACCAAACGCAAAATAGATAGCTAGGGGGAAGCAGCCGCATAGCACAGGGAGATCAACTCGGTGCTTTGTGACCACCTAGAGGGGTGGGATAGGGAGGGTGGGAGGGAGGGAGACGCAAGAGGGAAGAGATATGGGGCTGTATGTATATGTATAACTGATTCACTTTGTTATAAAGCAGAAACTAACACACCATTGTAAAGCAATTATACTCCAATAAAGATGTAAAAAGAAAAAAAAAAGAATCAATTTCAGAATGAATAGCATTGACACCCTCATTTTTTTTTTTTTTTTTTTTTTTTTTTTTGCTGTACGCGGGTCTCTCACTGTTGTGGCCTCTCCCGTTGCGGAGCACAGGCTCCGGACGCGCAGGCTCAGCGGCCATGGCTCACGGGCCCAGCCGCTCCGCGGCATGTGGGATCTTCCCGGACCGGGGCACGAACCCGCGTCCCCTGCATCGGCAGGCGGACTCTCAACCACTGCGCCACCAGGGAAGCCCGACACCCTCATTTTTTGAAAATCTGAAAAGCGTTAGTCCATTAATCCATTTTCTTCTCACAGAAGAGGAAAAAAACAAGCAACATATTGGATATCTTCCACCGACATCCTCTTTTGCTGGTTCTATAGATTAGGTAACAACAACAGAGAGATAAAGATGACAAGCCAATTATCAGATAGGCTTTCTCTGTTCTGATAGCTCCCAAATACGAAAGTCCAGCAGAGCCAAGTGGGGAGTGTTTCTTAACCTGTTGGCTGTTTATTTTAATATGCATTCCTTGGACCCGTCCTCCAGTGTTCTGATTCAGCTGGCCCGGGAAGGGATCCAGAAATCCCCAGGCTGTTCCAATGAACAGCTGAGTTTGGGAGCTATCATGCTCATACCTATATTTTTTTTCTTGTATATGATGCGGTAAATTATTTAGAGAACTAATAAGATTATCATATTTCACAGGTTCCAAGACATTTTTATGCATTTTAATATATTAAAAATTAGCATGTATCTTACAATTAATGTTTCATGGTTTCATTGAGAGCATTTTTTTTCTTTCTTACTGGTGCTTAACAGGATGGTGCTTCCGACAATTGATGGTGCATTAGATTCAATGAATTACGGTTGTTACAAGTTGTAGATTAATTTTACTGCATTTCCTAGTCACAAACTTATCTTTAACCTTTAAGCACTTGGCAAATAAATACATTGTCGCAAGGTGGAATTAGCTGAGAACATGTAAGAGGAACTACACATTTCGTTGGGCCTACTGGAAAAATCAACACTCTTTGTATAGCGAGAAAAGCTATACAAAAGTTTTTGGTAACAAAAACTGAGAAAAAGAAATGAGAGGGGTCTGAGAGGAATTAAAGGCTATTCCAAGCTCTCAGCTTAACTTGGCCACAGCGAGTTTTTAGTGATAATAGTTTGAAAGTTACATTTAATGAATTACAGAGGAAGAAAGTTCATTGCTATGTAGCAGCCTTTTATTTTCTTGCCCTCAGGAAAGTTTCCCAAATAGGAGGTTAAAAAAAAAGAATAAAACTAATAAACAGAGGCCAGACTATGGCCCAGGCGTGCACCTGCGTGTAGGTTGTACAATGAAACATTTGTGACACAGTCACAACAGGAAAAAAATAAGTACTGGCCTGCATCACTTAATGGTAAAAGAAGGAAACGAAGAAGAGTTGATAAGTATCTGGTGGTAGAGCCCGAACATGGGAACATGACTCTTTTAGCTCTATCACCCTGTCAGGGTATCTCTCTTGACACCTAAGCAAAGCGTTTGATTTTATTGAACCTCGGAAATCCAGGCTTTTTAAAACTGTTTACATCTTTTCAACAATCTAAGAAACTGAAGTGTCTTCCAGTTACATGATGCTAACTACATTCCTGTGACAAGTCTGCTCTTTGTTTCTTTTTATGGAAGCACAGATTTTTTTCAGCAACAAATACATTTTACCTTGGGAAGAAAGTTTGACCTTAAGCATTCTCCCTTTTACTTTCTGCCAATGATTCAAAAAGAAATAAAAGCAACGCAAAAACCAATTTAAGTTGCTTTCTCAAGTCCATGGCAAAAATCCAAGACCACAGTCAAATCTTGTGGTGGTCTTGGTTTAAGGATCATTAAAATGTATCTAACAAAACAAGTCCAGCTTAGGAAAAAAAAATTTAGAGAAATCTTTTACCATAGATTCCAGGTACATAAACAAAAAGATGCATGGGTATTAGAAAAAACAACATTGTTCTTAGGTTTTATTCCATTTAGTTTTTGGTTTTGTTTTGTTTTGGGATGCACTACACTGCACAGCATGTGGGATCTTAGTTCCCCCACCAGGGATGGAACCTGGGCACCCTGCAGTGGAAGTGCAGAATCCTAATGACTGGACCACCAGGGAATTCCCGACTCCATTTACTTAGTATTATTTAAAACCAGTAGAAAAAGATGACACTGAAGAGTAATGGTCTTGTCACTAAATGGTTAATTTGGATACCTATAGAGGAAAACATTTAATCTTGACCCTACCTTTCACAATAGGAAAAAAATTCTAGGTAGAGTGCAGGTCTAAATATGAGAGATAAAACAATAAAGCTTCTAGAGAATAACATAAAACTAATAGCCTTGGTCTAGGCAGAGATTTCTTGAGTAAGGCACAAAGCCACTACCCTTAGGAAAAAAGATTGATAAATAGGCCTACATGAAAATTAGGAGCTTCTGTTCTTCGAAAGAAAGCATTAAGAGAGGAAAAGGGAAAGCCACCAGACTGGAAGAGAATGTGCTGATGGACATTTAAGTTAGACCAGTGCTGCTATGGACATTCCTGAATCTGACCTTTGGTGCACATTCCACACATTTCTCCCACATATAACATAGGAGTGTTTTATTACATAAATTAATATATATATATTCATACGATAGAATATTTACAGCAATAAAAAATAAACTACTATTACAACAATGGAAATGCATATCAAAAAAATAATGTTGGAGGGAGAGAAAGGCAGGCACAAAAGAGTAAATACTGTATTATTTTATTTATATCAATGTATAAAACAAAAAAAAATATCTATAATCGTAAAAGTCAGAAAGGAATTACCTTTGGTAAGGAGGAGAGTGACTGGGAAAAAACACAAAGGCCTTTCGATATGAAAATGCTCTGAACTGTAGCTGTATGATCTGTACACTTGTCTGTATATAAGTTATACTTCAATAAGACAATAATTATAAAGAAGAAAAAACTGTATAATAATAACCATCAGTTGTGGAATTTATTATGAATTGTAGGCTGGCTGTGATCCAAAAGAATCACTGATTTTCAGCTAAAACAATTACCTAACATGACTCTACACATGTCTGATTAAGGAGGACAGTTATCAGTATATTAATCTTATTCTAGATAAAATTTGTTTTTTTTTAAGTAATTTCCATTAGTTTATCAGGTGGTCTTTTTGAATGTTTAAAATACATTATTCTTAATCTTTTACTTACCTTGCTTCTATAATAGAAACTGATCCTGAGCAATTTGATGAATTGCAACTTTTCTTCAGAGTTGGTTTTTCCTGCTAAATTTTCTAATATTAAAATTTTCAGTAGGAATTATATTCTGTGGTGGGCTCTGACCATAAAATGAAAAATTTAGTAGGTCAGATGTTTAACAGACTGTAGAACTTAGTTTCTAAATCTCATCTCTGTAAGGAATACATATTACTACACCCTCATTTGAGTTTGATGGAAAAGTAAAAGAGAAAACACAAAGCTTCACGATAGAAGTACACTGGCCACCAACAAAGGTAGTCCACGGTCAAACTTCACTCTTCAGAGGCCCCTCAGTGGCATAAAAATGGACTATGTGGGCTTCCCTGGTGGCGCAGCGGTTGAGATTCCGCCTGCCGATGCAGGGGACACGGGTTCGTGCCCTGGTCTGGGAAGATCCCACATGCCGCGGAGTGGCTGGGCCCGTGAGCCATGGCCGCTGAGCCTGCGCGTCCAGAGCCTGTGCTCCGCAACAGGAGAGGCCATAACAGTGAGAGGCCCACGTACCGCAAAAAAAAAAAAAAAAAAAAAGGACTATGGGACACCTACAAGAAACTAACACTCCCTGACCCACGCTCATCCCTGCTCCTGTTTCTGCTTCCTGACCAACACCTGGTGCTCCTTATGTGTTCATGTGTGGCGAGCCAAACCTCCTGTTTCTAGAGAAACTGAGTAATGTTAAACTTTCTTTTTTCAATGGCATTGACTTCTCCATGTCACACTCAGTCACCTTCATAAATTAAGACCCAGACACAAAACAAACCTCTCCCACCACTCCTTCTAGACCTGTTTCTGCCCTTTTTCCGACTCCACTCCTGCATCTCCATCACTTTACATTCAGTCCCTGCATCTCTCTACCTACCCCTTTACCCTGACACTTGACCTTTGATCCCTGCTTCCTTCCTGTCTCCTCACCAGCCCCTTCCTCATCCCAGCCCATGCTCGGATGCCTTTTCAGTCTGAGGAAAGGCACAGGGCCTACATTTACCATCGCTGTTCCCTGAAATGCGATATCATCGCTGTGGAAAACACCTATAGCCCGGCTGCATCCACCCGTCGTGCTCACTGCCTGACTTTGTCGAGCTAACAATTCCACACCAGCCCTGTTCCTGTTTCCTGCCTGCCCTGGCTCTCTGTGACCTTAAACAAGTCAGACAAGTGTTTTACCTCCTGCTCGGAGGCAGATGAAAAATGTCCCACTTCACAGGGGATTTGTGAGATTTATTAAAAGTTCCTGAAGGGTTTTGAGAACCTGCCCGGTCTCAGGCAAAGGAGGCAGCTTTGACAGCAGGGCTGCGTGGATGCGTGGTAAACATGGCAGCTCACTACAAGCGCTCATGCCTGGGCTTCAGAAACAGCTTTCTCAAGGTAGGAAGGGACAGAGATGAAATTACGGTGTGGTCAGCTGTCCCTCCAAATGCCACCACCATGCAAGGCCCCTTAGCACTGCGCTCCTTCTTATGTCCAGAGTGGTTCCAATATAAAAATAGCATTTCTTTATCCTGACCTCCTCATTTAGAGGTTTTCGTGCAGGAGACCCAATGGTTAATACATGCCACAGTGTGTATGAATATTTTTTATGGTAAAGAAAGCAGGTTATAAGAGGTTTCTCTAATATTATCATAGTTTCTCTTATCTATGAGAGATATCTAGCTGAGAGAAATCACTCACTAATTTATATCTGTAAATATGCCTTTGAAGTGACAACGAATCTAGCTCAAAATATATTGTATAGTCAAAATGTGGGTAAGGGACACTAAGAAAAGCAGATGATGCCATCCGTGAGTCCCTCCGCATGACTTTCTACATAACTGTCTCAAGCAGGAGGAAAGATTATATCCACTGTGGCAGGGAACATAAGACATTGTTATTTTTATTTTATTTTTTTAAAAGAAATTTTTTTTAATTAATTAATTAATTTATTTATTTATTTATTTTTGGCTGTGTTGGGTCTTCACTTCTGTGTGAGGGCTTTCTCTAGTTGTGGCAAGCGGGGGCTACTCTTCAACACGTTGCGCGGGCCTCTCACTATCGCGGCCTCTCTTGTTGCAGAGCACAGGCTCCAGACGCGCAGACTCAGTAGTTGTGGCTCACGGGCCTAGTTGCTCCGCGGCGTGTGGGGTCTTCCCGCACCAGGGCTCGAACCCGTGTCCCCTGCATTAGCAGGCAGACTCTCAACCACTGCGCCACCAGGGAAGCCCGAGACATTACTTTTGAATTAGGATCAGGAAGGAGTCCAGGGGGCTTGCAGGGCTGTGGATGATGGTAACTTTAGCCCAAATCTTTTCGAGCAGTGGGATGAGAAGGAAGTTTAATCTTCTGCTTCTATTCCTTTTTCATCTTTACCATGTTACTTCACAGAATCAACCTCAATAAATAAAAATGGCAGAAATGAACTGCCATGGTTTGAATGTTTATGTGCCCCTCAATTTCATATGTTGAAATCCTAATTCCCACAGAGAATGGTATTAGGACGTGGGACCTTTGGGAGATACTTAGGTCATGAGGGTGGAGCCCTTGTGACTTGAATTAGTGTTCTTATAAAAGGGGCTGCATACCGCAAAAAAAAAAAGGGGGGGCTGCAGAGAGCACCCTAGCTCCTTCCACCAGGTGAGGACACAGCAAGAAGGAGCCCGACTATGAATATGGAAGAGGACTCTCACCAAAACATAACCATGGGGCTTCCCTGGTGGCGCAGTGGTTGAGAGTCCGCCTGCCGATGCAGGGGACACGGGTTCGTGCCCCGGTCCGGGAAGATCCCACATGCCGCGGAGCGGCTGGGCCCGTGAGCCATGGCCGCTGAGCCTGCGCGTCCGGAGCCTGTGCTCCGCAACGGGAGAGGCCACAACAGTGAGAGGCCCGCGTACCGCAAAACAAACAAACAAAAAACAACCATGCTGGTGCCTTGATCTTGGACTTTCCAGCCTCCGGAACTGTGAGCAATTTCTGTTGTTTATAAGCTACCTGTGGTATTTTGTTATAACAGCCCCAATAGACTATGACACCAACTAATACACTTTCCTCCTATAACCTTGAGCTAGATGGGAAGATAATTTGGCAGAGAAAGAGAAGAGGGAGGAAATTCAGAAATGTAAACAGTTCATTCAAGCGAGACCCAGCTGGAGTCACTTCCTTCAGTCAGGACAGGCTCCTCCACTGGTGGTAGACAAAATTCCTAGGAAGGAATGGAAAGAAACCCAGCATGCATTTGTATACACCCAGAGAAGCACCTTGCGTCCACTCTGTGATCACCTTGAAAAACAAAATCTGTTTTAGTTTTTTTTTAATTGTAGTATAGTTGATTTACAATGTTGTGTTAATTTCTGCTGTACAGCAAAGTGACTCAGTTACACATATATATACATTCTTTTTTATATTCTTTTCCATTATGGTTTATCCCAGGATATTGAATATAGTTCTCTGTGCTATACAGTAGGACCTTGCTGTCCATCCATTCTATATGTAATAATTTGTAACTACTAACCCCAAACTCCCAGCCCATCCCTCCCCCATGTTTCAGATTTTGAGGTTCCTTCTTCCTTCACTCTCTGTTCTCTCCGTGCTCAGTTTCCTGAACCTGACAGTGAGACCCAGAGCAGTCACAGCTTTGGGTTGACACAATTTCATGTCGCTCATAGGGGCACTCATTTCTAGGACATTCCAGGAAAAAGTACTTTACTTGGGCCTGACAATAGCTGACTTTCCAGACTCCTGGAAAGAAGTCAATCTAATGTGAGCAGGCCAGCAAAGGAGGCTTCAATCTGAGGGGCTGGCTGGAGGGGGCGAATGCAGGTGTGGAGCTCACTGCTTACGAGCGAAGAAGACCAGCCACCAGAGGAAGTTTAAAACAGAGTAGAGGAAAGAGCCTGATGTAAGTGCTGGATCTGCAGCTGCTCCCTGAGAAACTTTGGCTGTGTCTCTTAACCTACTTCAGCCTCAGTTTCCTCCTCATGGGCATAATGACAGCTTCTACCTCAGGTTTTAATAAAGCAACGTGTGATGATACGTGCAATAGAAAATGTAATATTGGGTCGGCCAAAAAGCTCATTTGGGATTTTCCATAACATCTTATGGAAAACCACAAACGAACTTTTTGGACGACCCCATACTTAGCGCAGAGTAGAGGCACGTTATACTTCCTCTACTAGAATTATTACTACTATTATTATTTTTTAATACTTATTTATTTACTTATTTATTTTGGATGCACCGGGTCTTAGTTGCGGCACGCAGGGTCTTTTAGTTGTAGCATGCGAGCTCTTAGTTGCAGCATGCAGGATCTAGTTCCCTGACCAGGGATCGAACACAGGACCCCTACACTGGGAGCGCAGAGTCTTACCCACTGGACCACCAGGGAAGTCCCAGAACTATTACTACTATTATTGTTATTGTTATTTACCCTAAACAAAGGGGAGGGTGACTGTATCCACTTTTATAGGACATACATGTACTTGGTGTGGCAAATAGGCATGAAAGAAATCCCATTTGGACAAACACAAGATCCTGGCACAAGTTGACCCTCAGCTGCCTTCCTTATTTTAAAAATAAGAAAACTGAGGCAAAAAGAGATGAAGTAACTTGTCTGGGGTCACACAAAAAAGCAGAGTTAAAAATTCATACCTAGGTAGTTTGTGCTGTCTTCGTAGCTGAACGCTTCCAACAGAAGGCTTAGAGGCATCCACACTGCCCACATTTCCCCAATTATGGCATGTCCCTTTTTAGTTTCTGTCTGGAATGTCCTTTCTCCTCTTCTCAACCTAATAAGCTACTATCCAACCTTCGAGTTGCAGCACCAATGTTATCTCACTGAGTCCCTGTGAGGTCTTTTCTAAAGCCACCAGGAAAGTGGGTCTCTCCCACCACCGCTGGGCTTAACTCCATCTTTGTCATCACATTGGATTTGGGCTTGGGCTGAAGCTACTGCCCACTCCTTTTTTTTGTTTCCCCAATCTGTATGTATTTTATTTCTTTTTTTCCTGATTGCACTGTCTAGAACTTCAGTATAATGTTGAAAAGAAGTAGCTAGAGCTGCCCACTCCTTTCCATCAGGGCTCTTAACTTGATGTCCATGGGAGGGCATCAGAGGGAGGGCTGTGATTCAGGCATGCAGATACATGTGTGCATGCATGCATACACAGACAGATATGCAAACACACGTACACAGGAATAATTTTTTATGTGATTTTTCCAAATTATCTTGGAACACACACTATTCTGCCTAGTGTAGCTGCGCCTGTAGACATGCACTGTATACTCATCCGTGTTGTCGTATGTCAGAACAGCTTTCCACTGGAAGGAATTTTAAAATATGTGCCCTGCCATTATGATGATGAGCATCTGTCTTTGTTTACTTGAGGACTGGCTTAAGTTAGAAAATGTCAATGCAAATAATAAAGGAGAAATAGCAAATACCCTGTGGCTTTGCCTTCCAAAGAGTGTGATAGGACACCAAAACACCAGTGCTTTTTGCATAACAACATCCTTGCTGATGAAAGGAGCATGAAGCCAAAAATGCTGAAGTAGTACCTCATACTTTGGGTTCCAAAAATATATTAGCTTAGATCTTTTTCAAGAAAAGGAGGCTGGTTGAAAAGGCAAGACTTCACCAAGCTTTGGGTTGCCCTGATGAAACAGGCTAGTCTTAAAATAGCAACAAGGTAACTGGTAAAATCTGTATACCCCAGAAAAGGTCAGGTTCCTCTGTGGTTGGGAGTAGAGGAGGTGGGTTAAAGTATTGCCTCTAGAAAAAAGAAATTACGCCATGATGGTTGACTTTTTAAAAATAATATTTTGAGGCATGCGATGGAAGGGTTAGAATCTTCTTCATGCAGCCACCTGACGCCTTTAGAAAGGAATTCCTATTCAGCAAGTTCTTTTTGAAATTTCAAATCTGGCAATATCTTTGAAATGCTGCAATGTCTCTCCTGCAAATAAAACTCACAGGGGATTTTGTGAATAGATAGAACACCTGTGATGCTTGGTAACACATCTTAGAGGAAGAATCTTTATGCAGTAAACTCTACTACCCGTTGCTTTGTAGTATCCTGTGTACCTACAGCAAGGTGTCAACTTTGTTAATGCCAGGGCCTTGAATTGTTGCCTTTTCAAAATGTTTTCTCACGAGATAACTGTAGAATATGAACTTCTTTTCTTTTACAAATCTGTGATACAGAAGTATGTAAACAACTTGAAACTCCTCATGACTTTTTTTTCTTTTTTTTTGCGGTACGCGGGCCTCTCACTGTTGTGGCCTCTCCCATTGCGGAGCACAGGCTCCGGACGCGCAGGCTCAGCGGCCATGGCTCACAGGCCCAGCCGCTCCGCGGCATGTGGGATCTTCCCGGACCGGGGCACGAACCCGTGTTCCCTGCATCGGCAGGCGGACTCTCAACCACTGCGCCACCAGGGAAGCCCTCCTCATGACTTCTTAAAGTACTTCTGCTCAGACAACCTGAAAATTGAAACGTGGGTTCCTAATCGTCCCTTTGCTGACATCAACAGTATCCCCTTGTTGAAGGTGAAACTCAATGATGTGAAGCCAATAGAAATGAAAGGACATAAATCCAATTCAGATAGTCTTGGAATACCTTGGTGCTCCCTTGTCACAAGCCCATTGTGTCATCTGGGAACATGAACTGATTGTGTTTGCAGCACGTGCTGTTGTGAACACAGCTTTTCAGTGTGTGTTACCATCAAAACAGAAAGATTACAGGAAAGTGCCTGTGCTGCCAGGCCAAAGACCACTCAGTAATTTTAACTTCTCGTTTAACCCAAAGTACAGATGCTTTCTCATTGAAATTTATTTTTTTAGCAAAACCAAAGTTTATTTGTGTATTTTTTTGTTTTGTTGTTTTTTTAATAAATTTATTTATTTTTGGCTGTATTGGATCTTCTTTGCTGTGTGTGGACTTTTCTCTAGTTGTGGAGAGCGGGAGCTACTCTTCACTGTGGTGTGCAGGCTTCTCATTGCAGTGGCTTCTCTTGTTGCAGAGCACGGGCTCTAGGCACGTGGGCTTTAGTAGTTGTGGCACGTAGGCTCAGTAGTTGTGGTGCACAGGCTTAGTTGCTCCGCAGCATGTGGGAATCTTCCTGGACCAGGGATCAAAGCCGTGTTCCCTGCATTGGCAGGTGGATTCTTAACCACTGTGCCACCAGGGAAGTCCTGTTTTATTGTTTTTTAATGATTTTTGTTTTATTGTTTTTTCTTTGTGCCTTTTTTTTTTGGCCTTGCCACACCGGGGCTTGCAGGATCTCATTTCCCCCATCAGGGATTGAACCCAGGCCACAGCAATGAAAACACCGAATCCTAACCACTAGACCACCAGGGAACTCCCCCAAAGTTTATTTTTTAATTTTCTTTGCACACTTTGGATTTCTTTCTTTCCTTCTTCCTATTTTTGTTTTTTAATACTATTGCCAGAAATTCATTTTCCATGCAAATAAAAATGATGGAAGAGGCACAATTCTTTATAAAAAGCATTTTGATCCAATGCAATAAGTTGCATGCATAATTGTGCTTATACTCTTTTTTTTTTTTTTTGGCTTATACTCTTAATGTAAGTATCTCCAAGAAGAGAAGCTCTAGCTTTCACCAGATTCCCAAAGCCTCCATGATGCCAAAAAGATTAAGAACAATAGCATGAAATTATAAATATCTTGAGGTCAGGGCCATTTTTCTAACCTGCCTTTCCTGCAGAACCTAAGAAAGTGACTGTATTTAATACCCAGTGATGTTGGGGATTGGTAGTCATGGTTTTCCCTAAAGGATATTGACCACAGGAAACAGAGTTGGCTGAATGAACATGTTTACCTACGGATTATAACTTTAAAACAGACTGCAAATTTTTATTCCTTATCAAGAGAAGGAGGAAACCTTCTTTATTAAGTAACTTATTAATAGGAGAAGGAAGATCTAACTGGAAGGATATAAAAAGAAAATTTACTTCCTTTGGTTGATACCACAAGTGGTGAGATAGAGTATGTTTCTTTGCTTGTACTGTATTTCTATACTGGATTCAACAAAGTCAAAGCCTTTAACCATTAAAGTAAACTTCATTAGGGTATTGATATAGTTATTGACTGAATTATGTCCTCTCAAAATTCATATGTTGAAGTCCCACCCCCAGACCTCAGAATGTGACCTTATTTGGAGACAAGATTTTTACAGCAGTAATTATTTTAAAATGAGGTTATTAGGGTACACCTTAATCCAATATGATTGGTTTCATTCTAAGAAGAGGAAATGTGGACACAGACAGGGACAGATGGGAGGCACAGAGAGAAGACAGCTGTCTACAAACCAAAGAGGGAGGCCTGGAACACAGCCTTCCCTTATGGCACTCAGAAGAAACCAATCTTGGTTTCTTGGACTTCCAGCCTTCAGAACTGTAAGAAAAGAAGTTTCTATGTTTTTTTTAATATATAAATTTATAAATTTATTCATTTATTTGTTTGTTTATTTTTGGCTGCGTTGGGTCTTCCTTGCCGCGTGCGGGCTTTCTCTAGTTGCAGCGAGCAGGGGTTACTCTTTGCTGCGGTGCGTGGGCTTCTCATTGTGGTGCCTTCCCTTGTTGCGGAGCACGGACTCCAGGCACGCAGGCTTCAGTAGCTGTGGCACGTGGGCTCAGCAGCTATGGCTTGCAGGCTCCAGAGCACAGGCTCAGTAGTTGTGGCACACGGGCTTAGTTGCTCCGCGGCATGTGGGATCTTCCCGGACCAGGGCTCAAACCCGTGTCCCCTGCATTGGCAGGTGGATTCTTAACCACTGCACTACTAGGGAAGCCCAAGTTTCTATGGTTTAAGCCACCAAGTCTATTGTACTTTGTTAAAGCAGCCCTAGCAAACTAATACAGATCTACAGAATAAATCTCAGGGGGGCCCAGGCAAAGACAGAGAATCCAGGCTAGGGGATCCTGGAGGAACGCTAGGCTGGGGCACAGAAGCAGATAAGATTATTAATCCCTATGGCCACTGCCTAGAGGAAGGGGAAGCTCTTCGGACCTAACATAGAGGAGCAGCTCTGAAGTTCAAAGTTCAGAGTACCTTCATCATACATTAAATCTATTAGAGAATTTGATGCCTCTGGTGTAGGAAGCATGTGTCTATTTAGTTCCTTTTTCACGCAGAGAAGTGTAAACTGTAAAAGTTCAATGTTAGACGTAGAGAAAGAGGAGTAAGAGCAGACTGAAAATGAGGAAGGCTTTACCTCACTGGACTTGCCGAACTGCTTCTTCCCAGCCTCCCGCACTGCGCATTTTCAGTTGCTTTGCTCTACCCTCATCCCACCACGGAGGAACATCGGAGCTCCCGGGTTCCTTCCCCTTTACACACTCTCCCATGGGGTAGTTTCACCCACTCTCGTGGTTTCAAATATCTAAATGGGCTTAGACTCCTGTTGTCCTTCAGACTGGAGTTTGCATCCTGGCTCTCCCTTTATTTCCCAGCAGGTTCCTTTGGGAAGATTGCTCAGCTTCCCTAAGGTCGGTGTTTCTTCAGATAATAACAGAATTACTGTCACAGGGTCTTATGGAGATTCTATGAGAAATTGCCCATAAGCTCTTAGCACAGGCTTGGCCCAGAGCACATGTCCCATAAATGAGGGCTAAAATAGAAGTCGCAACAATACAACAAACAAGCATCTGACGTTTACTATGAACCAGGTACTGATCCAAAAGCTTTATATACATCAACTCATTTAATTCTCACCACAGACGAGGAAACTAAGGCACAGAGAGGTTACGTAACTTGCCTAAGCTCAGGTGGTCTGGCTCCAGAGACCATCTTCTCAAACTGTTAGGCAGGCTGTATTTGACTATTATTGTTATTCATTGTTAATAACACTGCTCTACTCTCTCCCGTGAACTTCTAAATCATATGGCTTTAAAAAAAAAAGCACTTTATGCATAAAGTAGATAACCAACAAGGACCTACTGTATAGCACAGGGAACTATACTCAATATTTTGTAATAAACTAAAAGGGAAAAGAATCTTTAAAAGAATATGTGTGTGTATATATATATATATATATATATATATATATATATATATAAACTGACTTACTGTGCTGTACTCCTCAAACTAACGAGACATTGTAAATCAAGTAAACTTCAATAAAAAGAAAAAAAAACAGCTGTCTGGGTACCGCAAGGCACCTCAGATACAGCATACTCAAAAGAGATCCCCAAATCTCCTCTCCTCCTGTGCCCCTTTCTCAGGAGTGGATGACACTGTGAGAAACCTGGGGTCACATTAGGTTCCTTGCCTTCCCTTAACACTCCCACCTCCAAGCAATCAATTATTTTTTTAAATTTTATTATTATTATTTTTTATACAGCCTGTTCTTATTAGTTATCCATTTTATACATATTAGTGTATATATGTCAATCCCAATCTCCTAGTTCATCCCAACCCCCCACTTTCCCCCCTTGGTGTCCATATGTACATCCGTGTCTCTACAGGCAATCAATTATTGATTTCTAACTCTATCCTCTTCTCTCCATCCCTAACACTTCCCTAGTTCAAAATGTCATCATCTCTGCTCTAGATAATAGAGCTTTCTAACTGGTTTTCCTGCCTGCAGGCTCCAAGAGTCTTCAGATCTAAAACACAAATCTGACCATTTCAATCCTGCTTAAAGGATTAATTATGTGTTCATTAGCGTAGCCCAGAAGACCCCTCATATCTGACTCCTGTCTACCTTTCCAAGCTCAACTCCCACCTCCCACCAAGTTCTACTTCCCCCGGCACATCTGCAATCCCCAGACTCACTCTGTCTCTCTGTCTCCCTCTCTCTCTTTCTCTCTCCCACACACACTCACACGACGCTGTTTTACAACTAGTATATTAGAGTCTACCTTAAAAAAGATTATTCAGCTTATCTACTAAGAATACATAAAACAATCACTCACAGGGAAGGTACGATCACTTACTTTCCCACCCACCATTTTCCTTCCTGCAAAAATACCCACAAAATTAACTTTCTTACTAGCAGGGGGGAAAAATCACTTTTAAGTCAGTTTTATCAGTAAGCAAAATTGTTTAAAGTCATCTTTCAAAGACATAGAACCTACAGAACAATCACAAACCAGCAATATTATTTGTATATTCTGTTTTTATCATCTTAATCCACATTTTCTATCTGAAGGAAAAACTGACTGATTTTCTTCTAGTGACATAAAAGGCTAGCATGTGACTAGTTATTTCTGTTTGCTGGAACCAAAAGTCTTCAAGGACATAGAGACTTATTGTTGAAGAAGCCCAGGGGATTGACACTGTTATCCTACTGCCACCTGCTGCTGAAAATGTGAAACTTTCCATTTTGTTGTGAATGAGGCCGGGACAGGTCAATGTGATGCAAACTTCTAGTAGCCTATCTAAGCTTTCTTTCTTTGAATGTCAGTTTCTCCTTTACTCCATCCAAGCTACACTTTGAAAGTATATATAAAAAATTAAGTGCCCCGTGATCACCTGTGCCCTGTGGTCAGAAAAGTCTCAGCAGTTGGCAGACACACATGGTCAGATACTGTTGTAGAGTAAAAAGAAGGAATTGGAAGTGGTTCTAAGTTCTATGTGCCATGATGCTACTTCACCTCAGAACTTTATGGGAGGTCAGTGTTGTGTAATGGTGCGGTGCACAGGCCTGCAGTCAAACCACCCAGGTCTTCATCCCAGCTGTACCTATGGGACCTATTCTAAGGCTCAGTTTCCTCATCTGGAAGAAAAAATAAACAAACATTGTATATAAAGCACATAATTAGGTGCTGAATAATAATAATTGGAAGCTCTTCTTATTTTTGAAGGGTTGTAAAGTAGTGGACTGACAATTGCAGCCAGG
The DNA here is from genome assembly GCF_949774975.1 of Lagenorhynchus albirostris. Classification (NCBI taxonomy): domain Eukaryota; kingdom Metazoa; phylum Chordata; class Mammalia; order Artiodactyla; family Delphinidae; genus Lagenorhynchus; species Lagenorhynchus albirostris. The sequence continues at coordinate 26,760,176 of NC_083102.1, forward strand.
CCAGTTCCCAGCCAGTTCCACGGGGACCAGACATCACTAAAATGATTAGTCCCTAAGGTCAACTCTCACCTTTCAAGGATTAAACTTTTCTACGGGATACAAAAAGTGTCTCTTTTTTCTTTTTGGCTGCGCAATTTTTGAAAACATTTGTATACTGCATATGACAGCCATAATGGTTTTTTCCCTACTTTATAAAATGATTAATCTAGAAATTTCTTCTACCCATGGTCTTTTATTAAAACTTACTACAGAAAAATAAAATCATTCAGAATCATTTATTCCCTAAAAAGTATATAACTGTATGCTAACGCAAACCCATCCTGTCCCTACAGGTGGAATCTAAGATTAGTAAGTTGCTCTGGGGGAAGTACTATACTTCAATAAAACTATATGTGCTACCTTCTACTCTGAAGTTTGTTATTAAATATATGCTGTAATTAAATGATTGGAAATCAAATAAGTAAACAAAGTTGTATTAACACGTGTTGAAATTCATTACATATGTATCACCCCAGGCATCTGAAGGTATAAATTTTTTTCTGGTAATATTTGTGCATCCGTGTGACAGCACATTGTACTAGAAATAGACATTTTCTGGTTTTCAGTCAAATTAAACATATTTACACCTTTTAAGTAAAGAACAATTATAAATACATTTTACTTACCCTATTCCTCAAACTGAAAATTTTAAAACCAATTTTGGGTTTCAAATTTCAACTCTAAATCATCTATCAGAGGGAATACTCAGGAAAGTATATAAAGGCTTCAGATAAATAATGATCACTATCTGTCAAGTGCCTACCATTTTTATGACAAGCACTATGCTGATTTCTGTTTATTTTCTCTAATCTTCTCAACAGCTGGCCTTCCAAGGTAAGGGAACAAACTCAGAGAATGTAAATATCTAGCCCAAGGTCAACAACTTGCAGATGGCTAAACTGGGATTGGTTTGTTCTTTCCCTATATCTTATGACCAAGGATTGGGCTTCCCATGAAAAACTATTAGAATTTTCTTTAAAGGATATCTCTTATAAAATAATTATTTGCCAAAATTTTATGAGGCTTTATGGCTGCATGAAAACAATGAGACTCAGTAGATAGATGAATTGGTAGCTCCTAGTGACTGATGTACTTTAAAAATATAACCGTGATAATCAAAGCTGAATGCCACGTTAAGAAATAAGAAGCAGAAGAAATAAAATGTTCTTTTTAAACCTGGTCTTTGATTTCCTGTTTCATATTATAACCTGTTGATATCTGAAATGGTATATCTTAATTTTCAGAAATGGCAACAATTTCCTAAAAATAGACTTTGAGCAGACATGAGAAACAAAACAAGGTTTACTCTTTAAAAAAAAAAATGTCTTGGCAAGAAAAAAAGAATACCCTTTAACAAACTATGAAAAAATATATTCTTTACTACGTAAGAACCAAGTTCTTAAACCAGGATGGCATTTTCACTTATGGATGAACAATACAGAATTTGATTATGCCCAGTATTGGTAAGGAAAATTGGCCCTCCCATTCACTGTTGGTACAATCATTAATAGGAACAAACTTTTAGAAGAAAATTTTGCAATATCTCTCTAAGCTGAAATGTATATATCCTTTGTGTTAGCCATTCCATTTCATCCTGGCAAAAGCATGCCAAGACATACATGTACGCAGGTGCTAACTACAACATTTTTGATAGAGCTGGGAAAAAAATCTCCAGAAAATGAAATGTCCATCAATAAGAACTTTCTAAAAAAATTGTCATGTTGTGGTATAGTGGAGTACAATGTGGTCATTACAAAATGTCCTGATGTGGACAGACACTCAAAATATATTGTCACGTGGGAGAGCACGCTATAGATGATTATGAACCATAGCCCAATTTGTGTTAAATATACTGTTAAATTAATTAAACAAGGAGGCTGTTAGACTAAGGTGGTTCTTAATGTACATAAGCAAACCAAAAATCTAAGCCTGTAAGTGCCTCAGTGTTACAACATCAAGACACTAAGGACAACCAGTCACAAACAGCCAACTAGGTATTAAGCTCTAATCAATCAAATATTTCCTTTCTTTGCTTCCGCACTTTCTCTATGTAAGTCCCCTGATTCCTGTCGGCAGGGTGCCCCTAAACACTTCAAGGCTGGTGCTCTTGGATTCTCATTGATTTTGGCTCAAATAAACTCTTTAAATTGTTCATATGCCTCCGTTTACCATTAGCAACATACACACACATTCATTTCCTTACTCCCTGGAAATTTCTCGAATTATATAAAGAAACCATAACCAGGAGTTATCTCTGGTAAGGGAAGAGGACTTTTAATTTTCCACTGTGTAACTTTGTATTATTTTACCATGAGCAGCAATAACTTTAAAAGAATAAAAAAGATTTTTAAACCAATATAAGACTATACATGTTTCCATTAAAAAAAATTATTAGAGCTTAAAAATGTAAAATAAGACTTTGAATCATCTTGGTTAGTTTTGTAGCTCTATCTCTACTCAAATATTAAACAAAGTTTAGACATAAAGAGACAAGTTCTGTAACAAACAAAACATATTCCTTTTTCCTCACAGGAAATACAATGCCTCAAAGAGTTTGCTTTTTAAAAAAATTTTTACTGGAGTATAGTCACTTTACAATGTTGTGTTAGTTTCTGCTGTACAGCAAAGTGAATCCATTATACGTATACATATATCCACTCTTTTTTAGATTTCCTTCCGATTTAGGTCACAGAGCACTGAGTAGAGCTCCCTGTGCCATACAGTAGGTTCTCATTAGTTATCTATCTATCATAGTATCAATAGTGTGTATCTGGCAATTTCAATCTCCAAATTCATCCTACCCCCCCTTCCCCCCTTGGTATCCGTAGGTTTGTTCTCTATGTCTGTCTCTATTTCTGCTTTGCAAATGAGTTCATCTATACCATTTTTCTAGATTCCACATATAAACGATATTATATGATACCTGTTTTTCTCTTTCTGACTGTATGACAGTCTCTAGGTCTATCCACGTCTCTGTAAATGACACTATTTTGTTCCTTTTTATGGCTGAGTAATATTCCATTGTATATATGGGCCACACCTTCTTTATCCATTCATCTGTTGATGGACACTTAGGTTGCTTCCATGTCCTGGCTATTGTAAATAGAGCTGCAATGAACACTGGGGTGCATGACTCTTTTTGAATTATGGTTTTCTCAGGGTATGTGCCCAGTAGTGGGATTGCTGGGTCATATGGTAGTTCTATTATTATAAGGAACCTCCATACTGTTCTCCATAGTGGCTGTATCAATTTACATTCCCACCAACAGTGCAAGAGGGTCCCCTTTTCTCCACACCCTCTCCAGTATTTACTGTTTGTAGATTTTTTGATGATGGCCATTCTGACCGGTGTGAGGTGATACCTCACTGTAGTTTTGGTTTGCATTTCTCTGATGATTAGCATCCTTTCATGTGCTTGTTGGCCATCTGTATGTCTTCTTTGGAGTACTTTTAAAATCTTAGTGACTTTGTACCACAACCTGTAAGTATATAGCTCCCTGCGGATTTGGCACATTCCAAAGAGAGCCACCACTTTGTAGCTTCATCACTGTTGCTTCTTAAAGGAAGTCTGAGGCAAGGGGAGGAGGCGGCAGTGACATTTGTTCAGGTGAGCCCGAGTAGGGCATTCAAGGACAACCACTCTTGGCTTTTACAGGGAGTTGAAGGCTAATTGTGTCTGCATCAGATATTCTTTTCAATCCTGTGCAAATTAGAATCCTCAGTGGAATCACAGAAAGCAAAGAATTCTAGTTCTTTTTCCTTATCGTTCTCTCCTTTTATTTTCTTCTCTCCCACCCACTATCCCCCACCTCCTTCCTTCCCTCTCTCTCTGATGGCAAGCAGAGGAGAAAAGAGAAATATCCAAGTTCTCAATTTTACTGATGGGTTTTCACATTCCAGTGATTAACCACTCCATATCAAATTTCAGTGTCATCAAAATGTCAGTATCTTTTGCAGGAGGATTGTGTTGAAACAATCCTGGCAGTTTTGCATGTGAAACAGATCACGTGAGTCTTACTGCTCTAAGCTGGGGTCACTGACGAGCAACCTGCTGAGTCCTGAAATATCAATCCTAGACCAATGGCTGAGATTGCACTGTTTTTTCAAGTTCAAAGGAAACTGCTGTTCACTAGGTACAGTAATTCAAAAAGTTCCCTCCAAAACGACCTCTCCATGAGAGGTCCTTTCAAAGTTAACTAGTCTAGAAAACACACTTTAAAATGGGCATATTGTTCATTTCAGCTAACAAGGAGACGTATGAACTTATTACAGAAGAACAAAGTATTAACATAGGGAAAAGCAGTTTTGCTTTTTCGTTTGTTCTGTGAGTCTTAATTTATAAAGGTGACTGAATGGCTACACAGAGGATCACATGAGGAACACCAGGTTTTGGACAGGATGCAGAAGCAGCAGCACGGGAGAACCTACGCCAGCCAGCACCCTTTATTGGCGTTTCCTTGGGGAAGGCAAGGCAGGGGAGGGTGAACAGTTTAAGACCGGCTCATTTGAATAATTTCAGCAGGCTTTGTGCTGCAGGGAGGAAAACATTCTCTTTGACCCTCTTAGGGTCCTTAGTTGGGTCTGAAAATTAAACTGACAAAGGCAGATTAACAGAAGAAAAGCATACAAATTTATTTAATATAAGTTTTATGGGACACCAGAGCCTTCATTAAAAATATGAAGACCAGGGCTTCCCTGGTGGCACAGTGGCTGAGAGTCCGCCTGCCGATGCAGGGGACACGGGTTCGTGCCCCAGTCCGGGAAGATCCCACATGCCACGGAGCGGCTGGGCCCGTGAGCCATGGCCGCTGAGCCTGCGCGTCCGGAGCCTGTGCTCTGCAACGGGAGAGGCCACAACAGTGAGAGGCCGGCGTACTGCAAAAAAAAAAAAAAAAAAAAAAAAAAAAAATGAAGACCCAAAGAAAACAGTTCGACCTGTGTACTTTTATTCTAGATTGGATGAAGAGGGGCAGTAGGGGAGAAAGATGATGGGTTAAGGAGTATGACGTAATTGTAGGGAACTGGGGAAACTTAGCAAGCCCTGTTGGTTTGATTCTTCTTGGCATCCCTTTGTCTTCAGAGAAAAGTCTGCTTCTTTCCTCCAGATCCACAGAGGACACCTTTCACATGAGGGTCTTATGGTCTGTTTTGGGGAAGAAGAGTGAGGTGGGGAGGGGGTTAAAGTGACCTTCTGGTTCCTGCCGTTTTCTCAAAACTCCTTCAACTTAAAATATTCAATAACCAAGTTGCCATATTTGGGGTAGTGTGTCCAGAACCCCATCAGGGCTATAGAGGTGCTCTCTAGTTGCCTGGGACCTGGCCCTGGGATGCTTAAGGCAGAGGAGTATTGCCTCCTGGTGTGTAGAGGCCAGATAGAGGAGGTAGGACTCTGGATTGGTTAGTTTCCATATCAAATAGCATGTCTTTTGTTATCTCTGAGAATCAGCTAACCCTGGAAGGGGCAGTCCCTCCCCACCAGAAAGGTGTTTTAAGATGTCAAGACATCCAAATATAGAAAATAAATGATTATTACTATTATTATTAAACAGGAATTTAGGAGTAAGACCATTTTCAACATGTACCCAAAGAAACAGAGAAGAGTGGTGGGGAGCATTTCCAAAGTCAAAAATAATTTTAAATGAAGTGCTTTCAAAATAGATACCCTTTGGGCTTCCCTGGTGGCGCAGTGGTTGAGAGTCCGCCTGCCGATGCTAGGGGACACGGGTTTGTGCCCCGGTCCAGGAAGATCCCACAGGCCGTGGAGCGGCTGGGCCCGTGGGCCATGGACACTGGGCCTGCGCGTCCGGAGCCTGTGCTCCGCAACGGGAGAGGTCACAACAGCGAGAGGCCCGCGTACCGCAAAAAAAAAAAAAAAAAAAAAAAAAAAAGATACCCTTCCAACAAAGAAAAAAAATGGTAGCTAACCAACTGGATTAGAAATGTATCAAATTCACTTTCAGTCCATAGTAATTATATTCAGTAATCATTGCAACATTTTTTCAACTCTTTCTTGAGCACCTATTCTGTGCCAGGAATTGTGCCATGTCTAGGATCCCAAGCACGTGGTTGTGTGTTTCCTAAGGTTATCTGGAAGCGGGATGGGAAGAATACAGGCCAGAAATCGCTCTAACATTGCAGCGTGAAGTCACATGGCAAGTAAATACCCTCACAGTCCTCCAATATCTAGTCACACAACAGTAGTATGTGCCTAACTGTCCTCTTCCTCAATAGTAGGTTAGACACCTTCTAAAGATCAATTAACTTGACAGCAACCAATTTATTAAAAAACTTGAGAAGTAAATTTTTTAAATTACTACTACTTTACCAAATAAAGGTCAGCATTTTGGAAAGATTTCTCTTTTCGTGCCTTCTGCTTTTCATTTTGTCCTATATATTCCTGTGGGCTGTCATTTTCCTGTTAGTCATTTTTGTGTTTGCATAATGTTTGCATAGATTAAGAATCCAACAGTTAATTTTCCTAAATGGATATATTTATCCAAAGTTCACTGCCAAGAGCTTTTTTTTAACACCACTTCTCATGTCTTCATTACTACTTAGCAAATGTCCTTAAATCATTTTTCAGCATCTCTTAGTGAATGTCTGTTTACTTCCCACAATATTGAACATATCTATACAATAAATCCAATGGCCTATTTTATATCTATTCTCCATTCAAATTCACTTTCAAAAATAAAAGCATATATTCTCTCTAATAACTTTGGAACTGAGCCCTCTTCTGGGAGGGAGACAGGTTTTGTATACTTGAGAGTTTAGAGAAGCCATCTGCATCTAACAAACTAGTTTCATATCTTTTGAAACTAAATTACTCAATTCCTTTAGTACTCTGTTAGTTAGATGAACCTGTGTTCTTACAGTGCTTCAGTTTTTATACTTTATGTATATGCTGCGTCTATGGACAGCTTCTGTTTACATACCTAGCTGCCCATCAGTGTGCAAGTTCATGAAGAGCAGGGATACTGTACTAGTCTCTTTGTATTTCAGATTCAAGCATGATCCCTGGCAAAAATACTTGATCTAAATGGAAACACAACTTTGCCCCTGCAAACTTAACCATATACAAAGTTGTGTATTACACAAAATATTCCTGCCAAGTCTCTTTTTCTATTTAGTGGCCTCTTTTCTTACGGGGTTCATGGCCAAGTCTGCCATGACAGATGTCTACTGTTTTGACTTTCCATCCAACAACAGTAATACAGGCATCTTCCATACCCAGTCAAAACATATCCATCCCTTTCCCACAGACATTTACTGTGTTATTTCTAAGGCTAACTCCTTCCATGTATTATATGAGTCAATCCTCTCAAGAACCCTAAAAGATACAATTATCGCCATTTTATTAGAATAGAAGCTGAACCAAGTTACCTTTCTCAGGCTCATATAGCTAGTAAATGTTGGAAGTTCCCCTTATAACTGTCCAACTCCAAAATCCATGCCTTTTCCAATTCACCTGCTGTCTCCATTCTTTCCAACTCCCAATCACCTGACAGCCATTTATGTATACTAAGGAAACTAGTCCATATGTAGCATCCTTCCCAGATCATTACCAAATTGGCTCATTTTGTGGCTTACTTATGAAAACACGGCTTTGACAGTAGAATCATAATTGGAGCAGAGAATGAAGGGCAGAGCTAAGGAAAAGGGCAGAGCTGAGGAAAAGGGTAGCATTAGTTTGAGAGGATCCAAGTGGTCATGACAACTTCCACACTTAAAATTCTTTAGTGGTTCCCCACTGGCTTTTATTTGTTCAGCAAATATTTAGTGGGCACCTACTAAGTCTCAAATGCTATTCATTAAACTGTGGATACAGCAGCAAGAGAAACAGACCAAACACCTGTCCTTATGATGTTTACATTATAAGAAGGTGATGGGAAGTAAAAATAGAGAAATATATCATGCTGTGATATATGTGCCTGGGAAAAAAAATGGATCAGGTCAGCAAGTTTGGGAGCATCTTCCTTGTAAAGTCCAAACTTCTTAGTATGGTTTACAAAAGGCTTCAGTACATCATTTGGCCATCATCTACTGAATACCATTCTAAAACCACACTCAGTGTTCTGTCCTACCGAAGTTCCTTTTGTCTCGTGTCTCCATGTGAGCTAACTGCTATTCAGCCTTCAAGGCAATAGACACATCATCTCTTTCTTGACATCTTTGGAATCCTTCTCTGACACCCTCAGATTCTTGTCTGTATGCCAGAGCATACTGAACCATATTATAGCACTTCTCACACATTATGTTGTAAGTTTCCACTTTCGATGTCTGTCTTCTTCAAATATGCAACAAACTCACTGATGGCAAGAAGCGTGCTGCTTCACCTTGAATCTGTGACACAATATTGAGTCTGGCAAAGAATAAACACTCAATAAATGCTATATGAAGGATGTGAATGCTTAGATAAAATAAGGATTTTTAGGTACACAAGACTGTCAAATTTGACAATCAAGAATGAAAAGAAAATTAGAATTTTCATATATGAATTCTGAAGACATATTAAATCATGTACAAAAGTTGATGGGTTAATCACTTTTTTTTTTTTGGTTAATCACTTTTTAAAGGTTACCTTTTTATAAAACACAACTTGAAAAAATTATCAAGATGAAATAGCTAAAAGCCATAGTTACATGCTTGAGACAGACTAGTATGCTTAGAATATTACATTTTAAAAGATATTGCATTTAATATTTTCTTGACACTTTTATTATTACATATTAAAAACTACTTATAAAGACATTCATTCACAATAAATTGGCATTATTCAAATCTTCACTTTTATCAGAAGAACACTAGGCCTCTAAGTATTATAGGCCTTACAATCAGTCTTTGGTAGAACCAAGAATATAATAGGTACCTCTTAGTATATACACATCCACAGTTTGTGAAATATCTGCTATACACATGGGAATTAGAAAATACAAAATTGGATATCATCTTACAAAACAAATTCTATGCTATCTTATTTATCAAGAGTTTACTTTGAATTTCAAAAGTGAAATGTAGTATCAATGGATTTAGTAATAACACTGCCCTCACTATGATTTTGAAAATTAAAGGCATTGGTCACAATTCCTTGTTTACCAGTCAATAATAATTCCAAGTTCAATTTGATCATGGAAGAGCAATCTTTGCTCAAAAAATTAAAATACTATCTTGGCCATGAGTTTTGATTCACATTTCAAATATAAAACTTTAAATATATAGGTATCATCACTTGCCTAAAAAAAATAAGCTAGTGAAACTATTAAATATAAAAATGTAAGGGACTTCCCTGGTGGTGCAGGGGTTGGGAGTCTGCCTGCCAATTTACGGAACACGAGTTCAAGCCCTGGTCCAGGAAGATCCCACGTGGCGCAAAGCAACTGGGCCTGTGCGCCACAACTACTGAGCCCACGTGCCACAACTACTGAAGCCCGTGCGCCTAGAGCCCATGCTCTGCAACAAGGGAAGCCACCGCAATAAGAAGCCTGCGCACCTCAACGAAGGGTAGCCCCCACTCGCCGCAACTAGAGAAAGCCCGTGCGCAGCAACGAAGACCCAACACAGCCAAAAAATAATTAATTAATTTAAAAATAAAATGTAAAAAATATAAAAACACAAAGAATGTAGACAGGAAGCTTAATAAGCACTGAATTTGTACTTTAATAGGTTGTTTCATTTTTCTTGTTTTGAATATGTAACTGACTGGAAGTGTTTTTCCAGTTAACACTATGACAGCCCCCTTGGGTGTTGTTGAAGAGGGCTTCCACTGAACAGGTGACTTTGAGGCACCCACGGAGATCTTTCCCAGGAACACATGGAGATACTGTGACCGTTGGTGTAGAGAATGATATATTGCTGAGAGTGGTAGAAGATATCTCTTTCCAGCGAGAAGAATGATTCCTGGGTTCAAAGTTTAGAAAGCCATCTATGCAAACATCTTCAGCAATACATACATTAATAATATGAATGTTTCTTATATCAACTCTCTTCTTACAGTGGATGTTGGCATAACAACTGCAGTAAAATTTTTTGGAAAATTGTTGCAGGTCTTTGAGTGTGGGTTTCCCATGCACTGTGTATTTTCCACCTTTCCCAGTTTGAATAGCAAAATTCTGTGGGTTCAGGTGAAGATAGTTGCTTGAATTCCAGTATTTCCTTGTACACACTCCTTGCTCTTGGCAAAGTGCTTGGCTACACATTTTGGCTGCTAAGGTGACATTGATTACGTAAGGATTCAGTGTAGTCTTCATGTAATTGTCTAGGTTCATGCAAGATTCCTGTAAAATTATATGAAGATCAGATTATTAACATCCAAGTTGGTTCATATGTGAATTAATTCACTACATTAAGCAATTTCTAAGGAAGCACACACACACACACACACACAAAACCGAGAACCAGTAAGAGCAGGAAATGTTTTATCTTTTTTTACTTGAACAAGCAAGACTATTCCAACAGTTTTTTGTAACATTTGTAAGTTTCACATGCCATTTCATGTCACTAAATAATTGACCAGTTGAGGTTTAGTATACTCTAGCCTCGGTCTTCCTCAATAATTCATAAACTAATGGGGGTGGAAGGGGCAGAATGGTACAGTGCGGGTGGAGGAATTAGAGCATGGGCTCTGGAGTCCATCTGTCCGGATTGGAGTCACAGTTCCATTAATGGCTAGCTCTGTGAGCTTGGGAATCTCTTAAGCGTTCTAAGTCTTAGTTTCCTATCTGGGAGACCTTGGACAAGTTAATTCATCTGGCAGTGTTTCAGCTTCATCATCATACAATAAGGGTAATTATAGCACCTACTTCATAGGGTTGTTGTGAAGATGACAAGATAGAAAGTACATAAAAGGGCTAACACAGGGCCCCATATCATTGGTTAGCCCTCAATGTATAAATTATATAAAGTACAAATAAATGTAATAAGTATCACATTTGTCAGACAAGTTTAGGCATTGGAAAGAGTGGTTTCTAAATTGCTAGCTCAAAACAACTAAACGGGTTCAACCGAGTATATATTAAATGTTAATGTATAATTCAAGTATGGGCGAATTATGACAGCTCTTTTACAGATATACTTATTTGGCAGAGTATGAGTGATGAGTAACTAAAATGATTCATCTTGAAACTGATACTTTCTAAAACTGGGACTCCGTCCTTTTCAGAACGTAGAAGGTAGTTGCTTGCTTTCATGATCAGCAGTCCCATGGAGTGAGTTGGCCGTGCTAGTCCTTCAGTAAAAGATCAAAGGAAGTGGTGGGCGGGTGGGCAGGCAAGTTGAGGAACCTCACAGCTTCCACTTGGATCTACTTCCTGTTGCCTTCCTTGAGGCGGTGTCATCGGTGGTAGGCAGAACAAGGGCCTTCCAAGGATGTCCCTACCTCAGTCCCACGGAACCTGTGACTGTGTTACTTTACATGGCAAAAGGGACTTTCCAGATATGATTAAGGGTATGGATCTTGAGATGGGGAGGTTATCCTGAATTATCTGGATGGGCTCAATCACAAGTCCTTAAAAATGTAGCTTGGATTTTTAAAATGAGCTGGAAGAAGGAAGACAAATTCAAAGCTAAGGGAGACTCAACCCGGCATTGCTGGCTTTGAAGATAGAGGAGAAGGCCAAAAGGGAAAGAATGCGGTGACCTCCTGAAGCTGGAAATCGCCTTAGCCACAGCCAGTCAGAAAATAGAGATCTTGATGCTATAAACACAAGGAAATGAATTCTGCCAACAACCCAAATGAGCAAATGAGGGTCTTTCTGTAGAAAGGAATGCAACCCTGCCGACATCTTGATTTTACAGCATTAAGATCCATATGGGACTTCTGAACTACCGAACTGTAAGATAATAATTTTCTGCTGTTTAAACCACTGTTTGTTGTAATTTTTATGGTACCAATAGAAAACCTCTTCTTAACCCTCCAATAGCTTTACATGGTGTTTATTATACAATTCAACTTCTCTCAACTTGTATACAGCCTGATGGAATGTAACCTCTCCTTGCTCTTGTACAACTCTCCCTTACCCACTCGGCCTCAGATATACTAATTGTTTCACAGGGGTGGCAGGTTCATTTCAAATTGCACTTACTGTTCCCTCTGCCCAGAATGTTCTTTCCTCTCATTTTTAACGTGGTTGACTCCATGTTGTTATTCAGATCACAGCTTTAATTAGACAAGAGCCTTCTCAGACACCTTTCCAGTCTACTTTCTTACAGCTCTCTATTTTAATTTTCTGCATAGAATTTATCACATCGAATATTTTTATTGTTTTATATTGTTTCTATCCCTCCAACTTTAACACCGGTGCCAGGGATATATGAGAATTTATACCAAGATCAGATGACATTGGAATTGTCTACAGAGACAAGAACTAGACAGGAAGAGGAGTAAAGGGATGAGAATGTTTTGACCATCATAAGCCTATACAAGATGCAATATTTGGAAGGATCTAAAACTGTTTCTCTAAGAGATAAAGCCTAGTTTATAGCATTTGTCAATACCCATGGTGTAAATACTCCTACCATGGCCAATTTTAAGCTACCAACCTGGCATCCCTGAGTGCAGAATTGGAGACCAATTACCCCACCATTATGGTAGTATGGTGTGAAGTAGCACACCATTACACAATACCATTTCCACTTAGACAGATACAGTAGGTGTAAATAACCTCAAAAGTATGGATAATAGTAAAATAAAGTAAATAATTGATACATTTTAAGTATTTGTTATCAATACTTTCTGTTTTTACCATACTTAATTTTATTCTGAGTTTTATAATTTAATTTTTAATAATGGCTGTGTTCAACAGTTCACAAAATTTCTGAATATTTAACAATCAGGTCTCATGAGCTGGGACCAGTAGAAACTGGCTCTGTCACGCCATTTGATCTAATAAGATGGAAGGACGGAAATGTTTTGCCTACATTTGATAACAATTGTTTTAAATCAATTCAGTCATCGCAAGTAAACTGCAATTACCATTGTCTCTAGTTGTCAGTGAATCAGGAAACACAAGTAATCCATGATTCTATTGATTTCAAATGACATAGAAAAAAGGGGAAGTAATGACAGAATTAACATTCAAAATCATCATAAATTGGGAAAGGTAGCAGAAATATATAGAACAGAGTCCACAGGGAACAATTTCAAGGCAGTGTCAATAAGTAGAAAATCATCACATTAAAGTTGAAGGACTGTCCCTGTATGAATAATACTGAAAGTGATTTGAGAGTCATGGTAGAAGTACATGAATCTAAGATTAAAGTGCAATTAAAAAAAAATGTGACAAGTAGTATGCCATGCCATCCTACTAATTGGAGAATGCCTGATTCATTCCTCATCAGAGTAAGGGTAGAGTTCTCAATTCTGAAAATTTTAAAAAAAGGAAATAGTATGGGGAATTTATAAATTGTTCTATCGTAGAATTAACAGGATCCTTGAGAAAGGAGTTTGTAGGTTTGAGAAAACAACTAATAAAAACTAGGAATACTCTTATATTTAAGAATTATAATTCTTAAATAACTTTCTGCCGTATAGAAGATTTTGCAAAAGGGACATATACCTTTCCCTGAACTTATATTTTTTTATTAGTTCTCTTTACTGTTGATCAAACCAGATACAACAGAGTCTACCAAATAGGTAGGAGGGCTCAGATTACCTTAAAAGAATTTCACAAAGTTAAGTACCTTTATAAATGAAGGAAAAATATGGCTAGTCTATCTGAAGGACAAGATGTCAAAAGATCTGTTCTTAGAGTATAAAGTCTAGTATAAAGTCTTAGAGTATAAAGTTCTCTGTAGGTCCTAGGATAAGACATCTGGGCTAAGAGCTTCATTAGACATTCTCCATGGCACCTATGTCACTAATATTTCCACATCCATCAGAGAAGGAAAAGTTCAGCTCCAACTCAGCAGTGTCCATGTGACAGTTTTACTTATGCTTTGAGTCAAGAAGATTGAAGAGGTGAAGGATAAAGACCTCATATGGAGAATTAAAAAAGGATGAAAATAAAGGAAGAGAGAAAAGGGTTTAGGTCATGATAGTTAAAGTCTTTTTGAACTGAAGAAAATGCATTAGCAGAAAGTGAATACAGAACAAAACCAACATTTTTCCTAACAAAACAAGTTTTACTTAAAATTTTACTTAAAATAGACACTGTTAAATATAACCTGTGGAAAATAAAGAAGGATTCCTTTTCCTCTCCCTTAAAGAAACTTTGAACAATTTAGTAATATTTTCAAAAAGTAACTAAATCCCAACTGCCCACACCCTGCCCCCAGTTGTTGGCCTCCATGGTAAACTGTCATTAAATGACTAACTAAATAAAAGTGCTTAATAAACAGTAATTGGGTGAATGGAAGAATGAGTGAATACATATTGACTAGTTGAGCTCTTTTGAGAAGTGACACAGCACAGTATAGTAGAAAAAACCACCAAACACCACATAAGGAAACCAAGGTTGTAGTCCTGTTTTTGCTACTTCTTAGCCACGCAGCCTAGGGAATTTCAATTAATCTCACCAAATTTCTGTTTCCTCACTAGAAAACAGCCTTATCACACAACCACACGAATGAAAGATAGTTTGACTTAGCCACTATCAATTGAGCCCCTACTACTTTGTGCCAAACATAGTGCTTATTTTATTATTCAATCCCACAACAATCCTCAAAAACATTAAAAGTAGAAATTATTTCATCTATTTCCTATCAATTCAACTTACCCTAGTTAGACTTAAATTGAGACTTCCCCACATTATAATTCCAGAGGCACCTAGAGCAACGCTCTCACCAATTGTATTCACAAGGTCACCCTGGTAAATGTGTAGAAAGAGTTAACAGGGAGGAATAAAATGAAAGTGTTATACATAGGACAATAACACCAAAGCCAAGAATGCTGACCCAACAATAATTATTTAAATATTTCACCACTATTTATTTCTATCTTTTATGTCACCACTGCCCTACTATAAGAAAAACACAAATTTTCTGCTATTATTTTAATTACTTCTATTGACAAGAGACCGGGCCCATAAAAGAAAAAATGAAAGGAACTGAGATAATACATTGTCTATACTACCCAGTTCTCCATGACTGCTAAGATATTATATGATTACGTTAAAAATGAAACATGTTTGGGGCTTCCCTGGTGGCCCAGTGGTTGAGAGTCTGCCTGTTGATTCAGGGGACACAGGTTCGTGCCCCGGTCCGGGAAGATCCCACATGCCGCGGAGCGGCTGGGCCCGTGAGCCATGGCAGCTGAGCCTGCGCGTCCGGAGCCTGTGCTCTGGCCACAAGAGTGAGAGGCCCACGTACTGCCAAAAAAAAAAAAAAGAAAAAAAGAAACATGTTCTTATTTTACATTCATATAATAATGGAGAACTACCTGGGTGCATATTCCTAAAGGTTATTAAAAGTTAAATTTCACTCCCTTCAAAAATTATGTTCAGTCCCACTAAACACCATTTATGAACAATATTCCATAGCCTTCTTACCTTGATTTTCTTACCTGAGAAAGGAATTGCAAAGTCACATCAGTAAAAACTGGACGGGCATACACAAAAACTGGAAGTGGGCTTTTAGCACTGGCCACTTTAGACATCCGGATGGCTTCCTGGACACGATTACGAACAAAGAGGGCAGCTTGTGGAGAAGATTTTAACCTGCTATTCAAATAAATGGATGGGAAAAGAGCAGTGCTTTCCTTCCACAACCAGTCGAGTGCATCGTTTCTTCTTTTCTCTATATCCCGGCAACTTCCATTGTAACTAGGTTGGTTATAATTATGATTGTAACAATCAGGAAAAAGATAATAACCCCATAAGTGATTTGGCCGAAGTAATTTTCCCAATTTTAAAGTCTCCTGCATGAAACTCTTTGCTGCCTTTTCAAATTCCACTTTCGCTATCTTGGCAGCCTCTGGGAAAGTAAGTTGTACATTTTGTTGCAGAACCAACTCGATAGACTGATCCCTGTAAATGTCTTTAGGTTTCCAGTTTCTAGCCCAGGTAGGCCTCCATTCTTCCCAGTCAATGACAGCCAAGCCCACGTTGTCGATTGGCATGTAATAGGAAATGTCTTTTTTAGCTTTGTCCAAATGCTCTTTTAAGGATCCCATCTGGGGGATTCCTCCATGCACACTTCTGCCTGTTCTTTCATCTATGTGAGGATAGTAGCCAAGTCTATCAGCATAAAATAATGTAATAAAATTTCCTGTCGCACCTTTTTGGGGGTATCCTACTAAAGGGAAGAAGCTCAGATCTGGAGACGTGTCAAATCTTCTAGCACAACGGTCAGTTGGGGCATTCCAGGCCCAAAGGAAAGACATATTTGCAATAAGAGGAGATGCTGTGAAATCCATAGTCAAACAACATGGAACCAGAAGGAAGGTGAACACTGCCTGGGGTACTCCACTGGACACAACAAAGCTCCCAAAGGAGGTATGTTGAAGCCTTAGTACTCCCATCACAAAGAGGAATGACTATGAAAAGCACTTATTTCTTCTACACACTTTGCTTTATCTAATATTTGATGCAAGATATAAACACAGAAGAGAGAGAGTGGAATGAAGCCACTTTGATGGCTAAAGAGGTATAATGATGATTTACATTTAAATATTCTTCTTCATGTTTTAGGAACGTTTTGCAAGTTGCTTCATCTATAACTGGGAAAAAAAAAAGAAATGTAGAATATATTGTTACACTACATTTCTGTAACAGAGATTATAAGCTTTACCAAGTTCTCAACTTTAAGTGCAGGGAGTCTTATTCAGTGTTTGAAGATGGAGGACTCCAGTGCTTGAATCAATCAAATTATTTTCTCTTATGTATGGTACAAATCCTATAACAGGTGACCTTTGTCTCGTCTCTCCAAATCACTATTGAACCTGCAGAGAAATGAATGCAGCTAGTTTTCCTTGTGCCTTTCTACTTGTGCAGAGTGCCGTACCAAGCAATACCTTAGCCAAAGACTGGTAAATAAAAATAAATTCCGACTTGAGCCTCTCAAGTTCATTATTTCATGAAAGACCACTTTTTAGTGGTCTGCCAAAAAGTGAAAACACCTCTCATAGAACTGTGACGTTTCAACTTTTTTTTCTTTTTTAAGGGAGGCATGTACAGGAGGAAGCAAAAGTCACTTCTGCCAGAGGTAATAAGTCAAAAGTTTGCTTGAAACTATTGAATCAAACAAAATCTCCTATTGAGGGGTAAGCTGAAGTGCTATTTATAACAGTGCTCCATAATATCTCAAAGGAATGTACACTCATGTTTAAAGTTAATAAAATATTTTATGACTTTATATCTTTCACTAAAAGGATTGGTTCTGGCCTAGCTTGATAAAAGCAATAGATGCACTTTATTCTTTTATAATCTTTGATAATTGAGATTGTATTGTCATTCTGATGGTCACAATGTGAAGCGTTATGGTGCATTTTGTGGTACAATAAAAATAGTCTGAGGCAAGGATAAGAAATTAAGCTACGTATTTTTTTTTGATGTGGACCATTTTTAAGATCTTTAGTGAATTCATTACAATAATGCTTCTGTTTTCTGTTTTGGTTTTCTGGCCAGGAGGCATGTGGGATCCTAGCTCCCTAACCAGGGATCGAACCCACACCCCCTGCAGTGGAAGGCAAAGTCTTAACCACTGGATTGCCAGGGAGGTCCCAAGCTATGTATTATTTAACATTTGGTAGTTGCAAAAATTACCTACAAGAAAACATATTTAAATGTTCTATGATTCTAGGAGGAAACTAGAACATTTATTTTAATTAGATTAGTAGCATACTGCTATATGAGGGTACAATGAGAATTGTACCACTTTTCCCATGACCATGTGGCCTTACTGTAGCAAATTATCCATTTATTCCCATTGCTGAAAGAGCAATTACTCTAAAGAGAACACCATAGACAGAATAAAATAAAATCTTAAGAACCATTACAGTCTCATGCTTTGAAGACAATGGATTTTTTCCCCCAATGTTTAGAACATGTAAAGGAGCTAAAAATTTTCACAGTTTAAGCCCTTATAGACTTCCTTACCTAGGACCTAGAAAATCTTCACCTAAAGTAACACGGGAGGAAAAACTAATTCCTTTCAACCACCAACTAACAGTACAAATGCCTGCATGGAAGGGAGTGGGACAAGTACATGGAATAAAGAAATGATTAGATGTCCCCATATCTCAAGGAAGGAGTAGGTTAAGCTTATTGAAATAATTAACATTCAAACCTGATATCCACATGATCATTTTATATGAGGAAACCTCAGGGCAGAATGAGCCTATTGGGAAGATCTCTACCCACAGAAACCTTCAAAACAGAATGGACACTTCTATCCTTGAAAATTGTGAATTTAAAATTTAAAAAGTAATAAAGCTGATGACATTTAAAGGAGGATAGGTACTCTAATGGGTTTCAGTGTCCCCCCTCCAAGTGCACTTCTACCCCAAACCTCAGAATATGACCTTATTTGGAAACAGAGTCTTTGAAGATATAAATAGTTAAAGATATTAAGATGATATCATCTTGGGTTTAGCTTGGGTCCTAAATCCAGTGACTGGTACCCAAATAAGAAGAGGAGAGGACACAGAGATACAGTGAAGAAGTCCTTGTGACTATGGAGACAGAAACTGAAATAATGCAGCTACAGGCCAAGGAATGTCAAGGATTGCCAGGAGCCAACAGAAGCTAGGAAAAGACAAGGAAAGGTATTTTCTAGAGTCTCGAGAGGGAACACGGCCCTGCTGACACCTTGATTTAGAACTTCTAGGCTTCAGAACTGTGAGATAATACGTTTCTGTTGTTTTAGGCCACCAAGTTAATGGCAAGTTTTTACAGCAGCCCTAGGAAGCTTGTGGTCATCACCAAAGGTAAAAACAAGGATTGTAGTTTCTACAGGTCTCTTTTCTTTTCTCAAACCGGTTTCATCTTTAAGAGAAAGATCAGTATATTTATATGTATCATAATGTAACTCTTTCACCCAAACTGACGTAAAAACAACAAACCAGTGACACAGACAGAGCCAGAACCTGCGTCTTTCAGACTCATTCTGTGGAATAAAACCTTCTTGAAGTCTTCGGAGTTTAAGGAGAAAAGAAAAACTCTTACAGCCTTTGGGCCACCTGATGCTTATCAACATAATCTCCTCAAATATCACTGTTTCATACAAAGCAAGACAGTTGCTATCTGTGTGAGCCAAGACAATGAACAGAGTCAAAAGCACAGGAGGCCAGGAAGGCTCACTTGAACTTGAAATTGATCGCAGGTCTGAGTCCCAGTGGTAAGAGCTCTAGAGGAATTTAATTTCTACAGGCAAGTAGACAGGCAGTTGAGAGACTGATGTGTTAATACATAAGTGAGAGAAAAGAAAGGAGGCAGAAAGAAACATTTTTAGGTCTAAAGTACAAAGGCAAGATCCAGAAATCACAGATCAGAGGTTTCTGACTATAGTCAAAAAATTAAATGAATTCTATTTAGACAGCAGACACTTAGGGGTTCTCAACATTCACTTCTGAGACCCAGTTAGAGGAACTAGTATAAGCCCAGCACGTTGTGAGTAGCAAAGAGCATATTTGGACTGGCTGTGATCTTAATTGTCCTGAGCAATTCTTATTAATAAGAATAAGCTATGATATTTTATGAGTAACTAATTTTTTAAATTTTAAGTTAATAGCATTTTTGGTGGTATTCCATGAACTCTTCTTCCTTCCCCTTTCCCTTTATTATTATTATCATTAGTATTCCTTATTATTGTTTCCTTCTCCTACTTTGTCTCACCTTTGTATCTTCCCCCGATAAATTTTGCACAGGCTGGAGACCCTCAAGGCTAAAGAAATTGCTAATTCTTAACCTGTGTATCCCTTACCAAGCACAAATAAATGCTAAACAATCTCCCAAAGCCAAAGTGTTGGCCTTAAAAACATGGCACATTACAGAACTTCTAATTTTTCTCACCGAAAGCCATATCTCATTTTTCCTATCAGGTTATGCAGTACAAAATTTAAAAGACAAGTTACTTTTGAAGCACATTTAGAAGTTTTCCTCTAAGAAGTCTGTAGTTCAGAAACTGGTCCAGCTCTTCAATATTTAACCTGTTGGGTGAGAAAAGGCAGCTCTTTGCCCGGTCAATTAAAGACTTAATCTTTTGAGATATTATCGTGTGATGGGGGAAAAGGTTTTTTGTGTGTGTGTGTGTGTGTGTGTGTGTGTGTGTGTGTGTGTGCATGCGTGTGTGTGTGTGTATGTGTGTGTGTTTGAATATCTGTGTTTGAATCCCCGCGAATTCAAGTGCCTACTAACAGAAAGGGTTAGCAAGGATGGTAAATTAACATAAGAATACTATAGGGCTTCCCTGGTGGCGCAGTGGTTGAGGGTCCGCCTGCCGATGCAGGGCACGCGGGTTTGTGCCCCTGTCCGGGAGGATCCCACATGCCGCGGAGCGGCTGGGCCCGTGAGCCATGGCCGCTGAGCCTGCGCGTCCGAAGCCTGTGCTCCGCAATGGGAGAGGCCACAACAGTGAGAGGCCCGCGTACCGGAAAAAAAAAAAAAAAAAAAAAAACCTGAGCACATTTACCCTTGTGGATGAGCAGAGCACGCAGTTGTGTCTGTCTCCTCACCAAGAACAGAGGTGAACAGGAGTGCCCTAGGATTCTCACCTAAAACCAGAGAATTAGGAATGCTGAGCTATTGTGACAGGCGACTAAGAATCTGGCCAGTTTGTGACAGGGATGTGAGTGTCCTTGAGATTCACCAACTGGGAGAAGGCACAGGAAAGAAGGAACTCTGAGAGGATGGGGAAATCAGCTATGGAAATATCCAGGAATATTCACTAAGATTGTAGTCTGTTCCGCTTCAGAATTTTTGAAGAGTTTGAACCTAGTATGAGCTTAGGGGATGGACCAAGGATGAGTTTGAGGGATAGGGACAAGATCTTTAAAAGCCCTACTTTTTTTGCTACAATAAATAAATAAAAGCCAAAAAAGCCAGAACAGACAGATAACATGATAACTTCAAAGAGTTAAAAAGAAATTTCAAAGGCACACGTTCCCTTGTCAACAAAATTATAAAGCAGTGTTGCATCTAATTAGTACTTTAGCTACTTAATGAATGTTCATAGTTTGGACAAAGAATATTGTTTTTATTCAATTGCGTATGGCTTATTTGCTTTCAATGCTTAACATGTAATAGCTATAGTTAAAAAATTCCAAGGTATAAGTAATATTTATGGATGGCCTAAACTGCCTTAACCAAATGTTCAGTATTTATTATATTTCAAATGTTAACGTGAGTACAGCAAGAGTTTCATTAAAATGTCATTAAGAGACAGTGTTTACAGGAAAGCAATTTCAACCAAATCTCTAAAATCAGGCAATCAACAACTGATTATGAAATCATCTAAGGACTTTCAGTAAACAATTAATTTTGGTATTTAAATGTTTCAGTAATACCCTGGGGTAAGAATTATCCTCATTTTCCAAATGAAGAAATAAGCATTAGAAAAAAATTAAATGACTTGCCCACCATCCCCAAACTGGAAAACTCAGTTCTAGCTAATTCAGATGCTCTAGCTCTGCCCAATGCCCTCTTTGGAAAAGTCACTATCATAGAGATGAAACAAACACAGGACATTTTCTTGAGAGGGAGCCTGAATATTTTAATTATCTAGTACAGTATGTAGATGATGGACATCTTTCTGCTTCTATAATTAACCATCCTACTTGCCTATTAGAGTCAACCTCACTTGAAAGAAAGGAACTAAAACTCAGTCTAAATATTTTCAAAAGTATGCATTTAGTTAGACCTCAATGCAGTTCTCTTGCCCCTAAACCATCTGCCTGTTTTGGTTTAGATAACTTTTACAGAATGGTTACTTCTTCTATTAATTTTTTTCACTCAAGTATTTGTGTGTGCGTGCATTTACTCCAAATGATTAGAGGTGTTAGTGTGGCAGTTATGCCTTATGTTTTAACTTAGTTTACTCAGTTTTGATCAGGAAAATGGAAATGCTGTATTCAAATTTACTAACTTTCCACATCGTGGCACCTAAGAAGTTGGAATGAGAAGTCCTTTAAACTAAGAGACTAACACTTAACCTAGAGTTATATTTGAATAATTTGTGGAGGTCTCATCTCCTGGTTAATGTTTGTGACCTTGTAACTTTGCCAACAGTGATTAATTAAAGCCCTTATCATCAGTACTCATCAGTACTGAGCCTACACATCTTTGTGGTATAAAGCACAATGAAGAGACAGGACAAAGGGCACTAGCTTGAGTCTAGCCTCAGCCCCAAATCTGAGACAAGTTGAATAGTCACTAATATTTTCATTTTTCTTCTTTTTCTTCCCTCCCTTTCCCTTCCTTCCTTATCTCTCAGACACTCTACACATATTAACACATTTAATACTAATAACAACCCTATGAAGTTGGTACAAGTATTGTCCCTATTTTACAGATATCACTCAACTTCTTTTTAGCTCAGGCCAAGCAAATTTCAGTTGAATCCCTTGGATTCAGATTTCAGAACCATTTCTAGTCCATTGGCAAATCCTGGAGTGCCTTAGTGCAGCAGGTCAGAAGAAGAAAAGAAACCAGTTGCACTGAGACCTGTTGAGTACTTCAGCTCAAGAGATCCGTTTCATCAGAAGACTGGCTTGGGCGAAGTCTGAGATGTTTCTGGCTATCTTCAAAGACGTAGAATAAAATTATTATTATTTTATTTTGGCAGCACCACACGGCTTGCAGGACCTCAGTTCCCTGACCAGGGACTGAACCTGGGCCATGGCAGTGAAAGCAGTGAATCCTAACCACTAGACCACCAGGGAACTCCCCTAGAATAAAATGTTTAAATCTAAGGAAAACAACTCTAGAAAGTTGTCTCCAGTCCAAAGAGGTGTGGCTGGAACCAAAGTCCCAAATCGAAGGTTTGGATGAAACTAGACTGTGTCTGGGAGCCCTCTGTCTCCTGTAGCGGGGGTATCTGCAGTCAAGTGTAGCCCTGGCAGCAGCTGGACCATGACACAGGGTCCTACAAGAAGGGCCAGAGACTACTCCACACCTCAACCCGGCCCCTTCCATATTCCTACAAGTGGAAAAATTGAGGAGTCTCCATTTTTGTCATATTTCAGCCTAAACTCACTGGCACCTCAAATGCCTCCCTTTACCTCCGGAAATAATGCTGTGGATTCTACTCTAGGGCTTGCTGGTCTCTCTAGACCCTTGCTATGACCCACTGTTTCTCGCTGCTTGAACTGTTCTGATGCTTTCAGTTTTCCTCTGTGCCCTTGCTTTCACTTCCCCACTTGGAACTTCGTGACGGACGCCGTAGTACTCTGCCTGCTTTGGTTTGGATTCTGGTTTCTCCTCTGTACTATCTTAAGACGTCTCTTGTCTTACTTGGGTTGGACAATCTCTACATCCCAAGTGAGGCTCCCCACACTACCTGCAAAGTCTGTCACCTACTTGTTTGCAATTAATTAAAGTCTACTTCATGATTCTGATCTTACCTGGTCCACAACCTCAGTGAAAATTTACTTCTTTCTTGCTCTGGTTCCTTAGCCAATTTCCTTCTATTTTGATTATCATGAAATAATAGTTTCATAGGCTCCCTCACGGTCTTCACTGATTGCCTAAGTAAGAATTTCAGGCATTGCGGAGAGCTATCAAGGGGATGTTCTGGAGTCATTGGGGCACCTCAAACCACACCATAAGTACCGACTACTTGATTTATTGATTCAACTATATGTAGCATTTATTACATGCCAAGCGCAGGCATGGAGGATACTACATGCACCAGGCTGTGTTCTTATGGAGACTGTATTCTAGTAGGAGAAAACAGACAATAAGAAAATCAACGAACAAGTAACTTCCAGTTGATAAATGCTGACTTAGTACATTTAGGTTGCTAACAGAATACCACAGGCTGGGTAGCTTATATACAACAGAAATTTATTTCTCACAGTTCTGCAGGCTGGGAAGCCTAAGATCAAGTTGCCAGCATGGTCCGGTGAGGGCCCTTTTCCGGGTCGCAGACTTCTCACTGTGTCTTCACATGGTGGAAGGGGGCTTGCAAGCTCTCCGGGCCTCTTTTATAAAAGCACCCATCCCTCATGATCTAAACACCTCCCAGAGGCTCCACATCCTAATATCATCACAACAGGCATTAAGATTTCAACATATAAATTTTGAGGGGCACAGACATTCAGACTTCAGCAAATGCTATTACAGAATTTAAAGAGAAGAATGGGAAAGAGTAGTCAGGGTTGAAAAGGCAATTCTTGCCCATTTTAAAGGTAAAATATATAATGCTGACTCCTAAAGAGATTGTACCAGTTAACACGTCCTCCAAAAATTAGTGCTTATTTCCCCATACCCAAACTCACATTATATTATTATACTTTGTAGAGCCTTTGCCAATCTGAGTAATATAAATATGATATCTCATTGCCATTTTAATAATAATTTGTTTTATTTTGAGAAGTTAGGCCATGCATCTTTTCTTTGCTGTAATTCTTGGTCCATGTCCTTTTCCCATGTTAGGTTTGGGTGGTTTTGAATTGGTTTGCTTAAGAGCTCTTTATATATCAGGGGAATTAGTGTCTTGTCATGTGTCCCAAATGTATTTTTCCAGTTTGTGTTTTGACTTGCCCATGGTATGGTTTCCATGCAAAAGCAAGCTCCTTTTTTCATGTTTGTTTCTAAATATTTGGAGAACAAATGAGACTTAGTTTGAGTTCCCCACTAGCAGACTCTAAGATGAGGTTTAATGTGCAAGTGATTTATTAAGGAAGTTTTTTCAGGAAAAAATTCTTAGAGGATGAAAGCAGCAGAAGAAAAAAAGGGGATGAAGCCAAGAAAGGGTGCAGTTTCAAGTAAAGTCCTGTGGAAGGCAGCATTAGCCTCATCACACAAAGGATCCAATTAAGTGCTGCAGGAGGCAAAACCACACTGAATGGGAGGGAGGGAGGAGGGGAAGCCACTGAATCTCGGGGAGGGGATACACAACAGACAATAAAAGGGACCTTGGGGGATCTGTATGGACGCTGTCAGTGTCTGTTAACATTGTGTGGGGCAAGAGTCAATGAAAGGAAAGAATTAGAGAAGTTCAAGCCCAGCATTTGATTTCAATGTGGAAATATCTTATTATTTCCTTGTGATTAATTATTAAATGAGGTAACAGAAGGAATCCACCCAGCCAGGACAGTTTAGTCTCCTCTCCTTCACCTCTTCCCGGATTTCCACAGTCAGGCCTGATGGTGCCAAAGATATTGGGAAAGGCACTTTTCATTAAGCTGAAGGCCAAGTAGGTAACTTTAGATGTAGATCTTGGGAGTTTATGAAAAGAGGTAATGGACTGAAAAGGGGGTGCTTGGTCTTGGTTAAGGAGCACAGAATTTAGTCTTGCACCATTACTCATAAAGGATGTCCTTGCTATATTTCTGGAGTAACTTGAAAATAGCCCCTGATATTGACTTTCATTAATATCACAAATTATTTTCTTTTTGGAGGACATGCAGGCTCCACTAAAGAAATGTCTTAATCCTCCAGTGGAGAAAAATTTGATCTTGTAAGGTAGGTATTAAGTAGAGAGCATTTGAACGACTTTCAACTCTTTTAATGACAAACAATTGTATAGCACAAAGCATTACCCAATTTAGGGCTGTCCTCTCCCAAATATCACTCCCAGGTATGCCCCTGTGTGTTATGTAGATTAGTGGTTCCCTAGGGAGGCTGGGGATTGGGGAAAAATAGATAGTGACTGCTAATGGATTAGGAGTTTTTTGATGGGGTGATGAAAATGTTCAAAAATGTGATGGGGTGATGGATGTATAACTCTGTGAATGTACTAAAAACCATTAAATTGTAGACTTTAAATTGATAAATTATATGATATGTTAATTATATCTCCATTAAGATGTTATAATTTTAAAAATTCTTTCTGGAGGAAAGCAACTCAAATTTTGACACTTAGAATTCCCACAGACTAAGATCAACAAAATAGACACATAATCAAAGGTTGCCAAACACACAAATAAATAAACTACCATGACTGAGGTCAGCAAGAATAAAAAAAAGCCCAAAACAACAGGAAAACAGGTATAGGATCTCCTAATGTTTAAGTAATTATAAATATCAAATAGAAAATAATAAATATCTCTGTATAAATCTTAAAATTTTAAAAGATGAAATCATAATAATGATTAAGCAAAAGACTCTTATATGATAAGCAGGATAAGCAGAAAAAATTGCCTGTTTAGACACTAGACCAAAAATATAGAACTTCAAAACCAGGTCTAACATTTTAAAGTGGGCCCAGAGGGCTTCCCTGGTGACGCAGTGGTTGAGAGTTCGCCTGCCAATGCAGGGGACACGGGTTCGTGCCTCAGTCCGGGAAGATCCCACATGCCGCGGAGCGGCTGGGCCCGTGAGCCATGGCCGCTGAGCCTGCGCGTCCGGAGCCTGTGCTCCGCAAGGGGAGAGGACACAGCAGTGAGAGGCCCGCGTACCGCAAAAAACAAACAAACAAAAACCCAAAACATAAGGTGGGCCCAGAGAGAAAAGACAGTTTACTTACAAAGAAAGGCATTCAGATAAAAAGTAGCATTATCACAAAAAATAACATAAAACTATGAAAAAGGATCTACAAAGTGCTAAGGAAAAATAACTGTCAACTTTTATAACCATCAAAACTTTTTATATTGAGTAAAATTAAGACATTATCAGACTAAAAAATAGAGAGTTGTCCCCCAGCAGACTTTCACTAAGGGAAACTTTTTTTTGGCCACGCTGCACAGCTTGCAGGATGTAAGTTCGCCAACTGGGAATTGGACCTGGGCCCATGGCAGTGAAAGCACTGAGTCCTAACCACTGGACTGCCAGGGGAATCCCAAGGGAAACCTATTTTGAAGGGAGAAGGATGGAGGGAGGAAGGAAGGGAGGAGAAACAACCATCCCCATGTTATGGTTCTCACAACTCCTAAGAACAATCTAGTTGTTTCTGTTGCTCCTGCTTAGGATATGAAGCAGAAAACTCCAATTAATGTTCTTGAAAAGATCACATAAATTTTTCTTTTCTTGTTATATATATATTTTAACTTTTTTCACTAGGAATACCCATCATAGTTGATTAGGGAGCTTTTTCAAAATATACAAGTTAGTTAAGACTTCTGACTCCACAGTAGGTGGTGCGCCCAGGAGTATTTGTTTTGGGATGGCGCCCCAAATGATTTTAATATGCATCTCTGGCTAGGAATAACTGAATTACTCTTCTTTGTTTTAACTATTCTTTGTTTAAGAAACATTTTTCAAGGGCCTCCTGTGTGCCTGGTCTGAGCTTGACCTAGGAATACAATGGTGAACAAGATAGTCCCTACTGTTTAGGAAGTTGTAGTGAGTAGAGGGAGAAAAATGAAATGAAAAAAGTGTCCATTGTGCAGGACATAGTAATGGCAGAAACTGCTTATTATGCCCCACTCTCCTGTTCCCTTTTTTAGTAGTAATAGATTTTAATCTAGCCATATGGCTGCCAGAAAAAGAACACATTTACCATCCTCCTTGCAGCCAGCTGGCTCACGTGACCAAATTCTGCCGAAAGATGTAAGCTGATGCATCATGTGATAGATTCTGGGAAATTTTCTAAAAAGAGATTTATTTTATTCATTTGTTTTATTTCCTCTTTGTACTATTCTCCATTTTACTGCGTGGAATTTAGATGTGATAGTTACAAAGTCATTCACCATCTCGAGACGATCAAGTAGTGGGTCTGACAATTCTTTCCCCTGTCTTTCTGTAGAGCAGAGTCTTGAACTATCTGCCTCCAGAGGGAAAAATAAACTAATATTTTTGAAAAAGAGAATAAGGGCAGATTTCTTAAATCCAGAGGGAAATATGGATTGCTAGAATACACACAAATTAAAATCAGTAAATGCTCCTAGGTGGAAAACTGTAGCACCTCATTACACTTAGGTTTACCAACACAGTACAATCTTTAGTAGATTAAAAGTACAACATTTACTATATATTTTGCCTTGACAAAAGAATTGTAAGTAATTTGGGGGTAGCAATAAATTTGATTGCAGAAAATTACTTCTTTCAGTAACTGAATAGAACAAAATGCAGTAAGTGGCCTAAATAATGACCTAAGACTTCTACTTTCCAGACACAGAGAATAGAGTACCCTGTTCTAAGTTTGCACAATAAAAGCGGTACTTGAAGTGAAAAATTGATGGTTCCTGGGCTCGCAGAGAGGAACAAAATGTCGAGCTCATAAATGAACGTTCAGTAACATTAAACATTTTCCAAGTTCTTAAGATTAGTAATAAAGACAAAGGAAACAGTAAGTTTATATATTTAGTCCTTTGATAGAAACAAAAATCATAATACTAACATTCACTTTGACACAATATTTTTCCATTATTAAATTTTATTCTATAATTTTAAATTATAACAGAGCTGCTGCTCAAGGTTTAGAATAAGCAAATAACTTAAAATTTGATAGCACTATATATCACTTTATACTTGATGTACATGGCTTAGTAATGGTTTCTTCAGGTTCCCTTTCTTTGATGAGATTATCATTTCCTTGAACTTAGCTGGCTAGTCACATATGGCTTTTACATTTGTATACTTTAGAGTTCCATACCAGTAGATGCTTAATAAATTTTAGATTAGTTTAGCTATCTCCAGGAAGTCTTTCTAAAATGTAATTGGAAATACATTTCTAATGTATAAGATTATGGGTCTCCCTCAATATGATTAGACAGAAGTCAAAATAAAGCCTAAACGAGACACTTGTATTTTAAACTTCTTTTGACATCAGCATATAGAGAACATCCTCGTTCCTTTTTAAGTTGAATGCTATCCCATTGTACTATTGAAAGTGCTTGACGATAATCGCTAACATTTGGTTGGGGACTTTTATGTGCCAGGTTTTGTGCTAAGTATTTTATCGACTTGATATGATTAAATCTGTATAAAAGGAAAAAAGATACCATTAGGATCTCCCTTTTGAAAAAGAGAACACGGAAGATTAGAGACCCTGAATACCTTGCTATTTCCATAAAGGGAAGTTAGGACAATCCCAAGAAGCTGCAGTCATTAAGCAGCTTTAGAGGTGAATTTCCCATCCACCTTGGAGCAGTGAGCCAAGTGAAACAGAGAATCTGTATCTGGAAGATCTGGGGACTGGTTGAACGTAATCAGTAGTCATAGCCCAAATTAATAAAAAATGCATTAAATTCATGGTCAAAAGGTGAATGAATATATTTGGATTCCATTGCGACAAGAGTTATGGTGAAGAGAAAACTTGGCAACTCAGATTCCAGACTGGCCTCTTTTACAAACTGGCTCTTTGACTTTGCCAAGTGATTTATTCTCCTCAGGCCTCAGCTCTTCACAGAGGAGTTAAACTATGTGATTTCAGAGGCTAATGAACTAGGATAAGAATAAAACAATAACACTGGCCAATGACTTTGCAATCACTCTCTCATTAATGTGCAAAGTTTAAAAAAAAAAAAACCTGTAACAAACTTATAGCTTCTATTGATTCAGGTTTCTGAATCACTCATTCATTCATTCAAAATATTTGTTGGGCACCTACTATGTGCCAGGCACTGTACCAAGTAGTGTTCTGGCAGTGAACAAAATGAAGTCCTCATTTTCCTAGTTTACATTCTAGTAAGAGAAGACAGAAAATAAGCAAATATTTAACCTATACTATGTCAGTTGGTGATAAATGCTACAGACCGGAGAATAAACAAGGAAGTTGATGGTGAAGGGACGTGTCCAGCCCTTGTGCCCTCTATGCTCTTCCTTGAATACACCAGGCCCACTACCAAATGTGCACTTGCTGATTCATTCGCCTGAAATACCCTTCCCCCAAATATCCCCATAGCTAACTCTCTATCATTCAAACAGCATCTTCTCAAAGTGACCAACACATGGAGAATCCCACCCTCCCCCACTCTGCTCTCTTAATTTTTTCGTATACATCTAACATCTGATATAAATTGTTTATTTGTATGTTGAATGTCTGTCTCCCCCAGCAAGAATATGAGTTCTAAGAAGGTAAGGCTCTTTGTTTTGTTCTAGGATATATTTAGTGCCTGATAGGAAGTAATGCTTAGTAAATTGATTAATGTACAAATTGATTAATAGGTGAATTAGGAAGATGATACAGAAAGTCTTCTCTGATGAGGTGACTAAATAGTAGAAGCTGGATACTCAAAACTTAAGGAAAATTGCTAATTAAGTTTTGCTACATCCAGTTGATAGACTATTATGTGGTATTAAAATTATTTAAATCATATTTATGAAGACTATGAAATAACATGAAAACTATGATGTATGGTTAAGTGAAAAACACAAGATGCAAAAATATGTGTATATTATTATTTACAACCATGTTTTTAAAAAGTCTTTAGAAGAAAGGCCAGAAAGAAATACACCAAGAGTTACCAGTATATATTATAGAGATTATTGGTGATCTCCATTATTTTTTTCTATTTACAAATTTTCTATAGTGTATTTATATCATCTTTGATATAAAAATAAAATAATGAAAAAATTTAAAAAGTTAACCTACATAATGTTACCTGTATTTTATGGTATTATAAATTTTTTTTGTTTTGTTTGTATTTTACATTTAGAAATTAGACCTTCACAATGTCAGTAACGTCTGACAAGCAGGGACCCAGAGTTGAAAAGGACACACCTGTATTGCAGATGTTTCACAGAAAGACAAAAGAGGCAGAGGAGGAGGTTGAATCAACTCTCATGCCTTCTGTAATAGCATCATACCTGTCTTGAGTTTACCTTCTAAGTAGATCATTTCCAGGAGAAGGAAATCCTGTCAGTTGAAACAGTGGCTCTCAAGAGAACACATGCATAAGTGATTGTACATAGAACATAATATCAGAAAGAGGAAATTGCCCAAGACTGTTTTATCCTAAGTGTCTCCATTACTTTGGTGATCAAGAGAAGATAATTGAAGATTAGCAACATGTATTAATAGCTGAAGTATGCATGGGATGTGTTATCCCATTTATTCCTCAGAATAATTCACTGAGGTAGGAATTATATTAACAAATTTCACTTGAGAAAATGGGGAATATGAATAACTTGCCCAGAGTCACACAACCAGATGGAGAGTGAAACAATGATTCAAATCAGATTCAAACTGACTCAAAACCACTACTCAAAACTCATATGTGGGGACCAAAATAGCGATAGCACTTCCCAATAGCACTTCCAGGTCCCTTAAATATCATTTATTTTTAAAATTTTTAGTAATGATTTTTGCTTGCTAAAGACACCAACTGAATTTTTATTAACATGGCTCTCCAGTTTCTAGATCTAGAGCAATGTCAGCCTCGGCAAGCATGAGTACTATCCTGAAGCCTTTTGCTCTATTTAGATCACCAGCCTCTGTGAGGGAGGGACTCACGGTGGGTGAGAAAGGCGCCATATTGGAATAGATGTCTTTGCAGTGACTACAGCTCCCCTTGCCTCAGTTCCTGCGCTCTTCTGTTAAGACACATCAGTGACTGGTTCTTCACTCATCGGGTCCAGGCATGGAGAAGAAGCCTGAAGAAGAAGTTTGAACCTAAGGCTGGAACAGGAATTCTGCATTTGGTCCCCTTTGGTGGACCAGGTGACCAGGTCACACCCTGAGGTGACCCCATTTGTTAAATCAGATAACTGCATAGGAATCTGTCCTTAAATAAGTTGCTAGCTGGAAAACCAGTCTTTGAAATCAATAATTTAATATTTATACTTTTATGTATCTATGTTCATATGAAGACTAAAATATATTCGTTTCAGGTTAAATACAACTTAAACATTCCAGTAAGGAAGAAGAATGCATTGATTTCACTCCTGGATCTGGTTTCTTAGCCAAATCGGAGCCAGATGAAGTAATACGTTTCCTGTTTATGTTAAGTGACACACATGTCTACTTACAATACCTCTCAATGGATTTCATATGAGAAAAAGATTGTTTTAAGTTTCATATCTTCCCTAAGTGACGACTCTAGAGGCCAAACTTCATTCCCTTTAAACTCAGTTATCTCACAACTGAATGCTCTGATAACCTGCGGAAACCAGCAGACACAATGTGATTAGGAAGCCAGAAAAAGAGGAAACCGCAGAGCAGCCGTCAGCCATCCTCATTTCTCTGCAATCAGCCCCTTCGTATCCCTGATAACAATGACAGGAGAATCTCTTCGCCAGCACCGCCAGGTCTGTATCAGATGCTTTGCCTTTCACAGTAAATTCTCCATCCTCGGAGGCCTCTATGTGGTAACTTGCAGGGTTCAAGTGAAGGTAATCGGGCGTTTTCCACACCTTCCTTACGCATCTCCCATTATTCCTGCAGAGATGAGAGCTGCACACCTCAGCGGCTCTGGTCACGTTGACTATGTAGCTCCCTAAATCAGAACTCACAAACTGCTTCACCTTTGTACAGTTGCCCTAGAAAGGTAGAAACAAATGGGATTTAGTGCTTTTGCTGGTACTGGTAGGGTTAGAGCATCTAGATCCACAAGGCAGCTCTTTGGACTTGATTGAAACTTAATGGCTTGGTTCCAGCCCATGAACTCTTAGGTTCAAGTGCTGTAATACAGGGGACCCAGACCAGCAAAATGAGAGGTGGTTGCGACAGGAGATGGAGAATATGTTACCATAGGCTATCTGAACTTGCAAATGGGCCCCAGCCTCAGCATATGTGACCTTGCCTTCTTTCAGTTTACATCCTTTATTTCCTCCTTCTAGATCCCAAGTTAATGGGGGTGAGAAAAAGAGGAACAAACCCAAATTGGGAAATCGTGCCAAAGTTGCTGTCCTCTGGCCACCTTTCAGGTGTGTGTGTCTTTCAGGCTTGTGTTAGAACCTGAGTCATCATGTTCTACCAAATTGTTGTTGACTGTCAACCTGAGCCTTCTGGATTTTCCTGTTAATTATGCTCAAATGCCAACTGCGCTGGGATCTAGCCCCCTCTAAACAATTCAAAGACAGGAAAGCCTGGAAGGCTGACCAGGTCATTTGTGTGTGGTTCCTATTGTGTGTTCTAAACAGAGGCCACCTGGTTGTGCACTCAGCTTCCTGAGGATGCTCTTCTCAGGAGCCACATGGGCTGGAGGGGAAATGTCGCACCTGGAGACTCAGGTACTGATCCTCAGTTTCTACCTAATTCTCATGTGTGGACAGAGGAGACTTTTAACTTTATATTGTCACAAATAGTTTCATGAACAATGTCTTGGTAGCAACAAATTGAGCCTGTGAAATTCTAAGAATAATATCAGATCACCATGAACTTGCAAAA
Organism: Lagenorhynchus albirostris; assembly: GCF_949774975.1. Taxonomy (NCBI): domain Eukaryota; kingdom Metazoa; phylum Chordata; class Mammalia; order Artiodactyla; family Delphinidae; genus Lagenorhynchus; species Lagenorhynchus albirostris. The sequence goes on from NC_083102.1 coordinate 26,793,518, forward strand.
AATTCAATTTAACAAAAAGCATTGAGGGCTTCCCTGGTTGCAGAGTGGTTAAGAATCTGCCTGCCAGTGCAGGGGGCACGGGTTCAAGCCCTGGTCCGGGAAGATCCCACATGCCGCGGAGCAACTAAGTTCATGCGCCACAACTACTGAGCCTGAGCTCTAGAGCCTGCGAGTCAAAACTACTGAGCCTACGCGCCACAACTGCTGACGCCTGCACGCCTAGAGCCCAAGCTCTGCAGCAAGAGAAGCCACCGCAATGAGAAGCCCGTGCACCACAACGAAGAGTAGCCCCTGCTCGCTGCAACTAGAGAAAACCCATATGCAGCAACAAAGACCCAACACAGCAATAAATAAATAAATAAAAGCATTGAGGATACAAGTATTATAATTCAAGGCAAAATGCAGTACACTATAGGGATATAAACAAACAACATCTGGAAATACAGAAGAGATTGTGGTTAATATGGACTGGAGAAAACTAGGAAGACTTCTTGGAGTAGATAGTATTTGAGCAGGAAGAAATGCAAAGAGACATAACTCTTATTTTAAATGCTATTAATTTTCAGCTAATTTCTCCATAGAAGAAAAATAAGTTCGATGTAGATATTAAAAATTACCATGTGATTCCACTTCTCAAAATATGATATCATACATTTTATGTAATGGCTAAATGCAAGGGCTCCAAAGTCATACCATCTGTGGTTAGTGCCAGCCCCACCACCAGCTAGTCTAAATAACTGTTACCCTAGTTAGATTTCCTTTCTTGTTTCCTCATCTGTAAATGAGGATGCTAGTCCCTACCTCATAAGGGTTATTATGATCAGGAAGTGAGCAAATCCGAAACCAAAAGGCACTTAGCACAATCCTAGCATAGAGTAAATATTCAACAATCGTCAGTATCATGGTTACTATCTGAACCAAAGCTAATCTTTATGGAGCTCCTTCTATGTATCACGTGCTGATTTGGACTTTAATTCTAAAGCAGGTTTACTATGGGAGACCTGAGAGCTCTGATTAGAGTAAGTTCTATAGGAAAACAGAGCAAATAATGTAAATATTGTAATATTAACTATACTGCCAAGGTACTGTCTTACCTCAGATGAAGTCAAATTCATGTCTCCCCAGATAACGATGCCTGCAGCTCCCAAGGCAGCACTTTCTCCAATAGTACTGATTAGATCTTGCTAGAATGAAGAGAGTTCATTACACTGTATTCATTTGAATATAAATTCATTTGATTAGAAATATAATCCCTGCCAGGGATTAGGATTGGAGGCTAAATTCAATATAATACATGAAACTATTCTCCAGTTTCTTAGAGTAAAGCAAATGTTAAATGCACTGGGGCTCAGAAATTTCACTCTATAATCATATAAAAACATATTAAATACATATTTTTAAACTTATATTTTGCCAAACAGGACATTACTTTTAAACAATTAGCCTGTAAATAGCCACTAAAAGTTGTTTAATTGAAGTTAGCTAGGAGTATATACATACAAACCAGCTATGAGTATACGACCTGGAAACAGAATCCAAAAGTTTTCCTTCTCTAAATGTGACGACTGCCTTGCATTCATCTTAGCCAAGTTCCCTTCCCAGTATGCAACACTCTCCTGAGAACTTTGCCTCTGCAGTGACTTGGAAGGCTTTTGTGTCATTTGGATTCCCAGGATAGGCAAAGGAGCACAGTGTTAAGGGCCCCGCAGGATCCGATTTGATCCAGCCCTTATATTTGGTCCCTGAAATTATTTGTATTTAAGTTTAAAGTACCTGATTTAATTGGCTTTACTTATGATTCTTCCAGTCACGGTAAGGCTGCCGGGATTTTTCTCAATATAGTTAAGATAGATGAAAACTAAATTTCAGCAGGGAGAATTTTGGTTTTGTAATCCTGAAGGATTATTGTTTTAGTGTTTAAAGATTAACATGAATCTAGGTAATTTCAGAGGGAAATTAAAAGTTGAACGTGTGCAGTTGGATTCCTAAATAAAGTTTCTGCAGTTGATTTTCTAAATAAGTTTCTTATTTTTTTTTTAAATAAATTTATTTATTTACTTATGGCTACGTTGGGTCTTCGTTGCTGTTGCGTGGGCTTTCTCTAGTTGCGGTGAGCCAGGGCTACTCTTCGTTGAGGTGCGCAGGCTTCTTATTGCGGTGGCTTCTCTTATTGCAGAGCACGGGATCTAGGCGCACGGGCTTCAGTAGTTGTGGCACATGGGCTTAGTAGTTGTGGCTCGTGAGCTCTAGAGCACAAAGCTCAGTAGTTGTGGCGCACGGGCTTAATTGCTCCGCAGCAGGTGGGATCTTACAGGTTATTGATCCGTATTCAGTAAGTACGGAAACTACAGATGTTTGTGGTGAAAGCCACAGCTTCTGAGGTTGATATCAGGAGGGAACGTTAGTTTCTTTCCAACGTGTCCTTTAGCGTCATTATCAAAGAGAGTTTATTGGGACTGATTCAAAATGGCAAGTCTTCTAGCATGTGTTGACTAGAGGTAAGGAGTCACTAGCAGATATTTAGGCAAATTCCTCTAACAAATTAGCCCACCGTCACCTAGCTGAGAGCAGGGTGCTGGATGAAACACAGAACAGCTATGCTTGGGGAGCCAAAAAATCAGGGTACTACTCAGTGAGGGAAGTCACAGGTAAGATGTCTCTAGGAGTAAATTGGGACCACCTGAGCGCATAAGCCACATGAAAGGAGAAATAAAGGAAGAGCACCTGATGTAATAGCAACACATCTTCCAGGTCCCAGCCTGGTGTAAGGGAGCCTTGCCCTACCCATGATTCTTGGCTCAAATCAAGGTTTTGGAAGTTAAGAGTAGGGACACCCAGAGGACTCATTCTTTACCCTTGGGTTTCAGTCCCTGAAGCTTTACCACAGTGCGTGTAAGTAAGGAGCCCACTGTGGGGGGCTGGAGCATCACTAATGTGCTCCCTTTGTGTGTTATCAGAGGGAATATGAATTAATTACAGGGGAAAACATCTTTAAACCTATAGTCAAGAAAACCCCTTTCATTATTTTTTAAAAGCATAGTATCAACAATATCTAAATTGCATTTATATATGTGGTATAGGCAATCTACTGTGTGAAATGAGGCTTTATAGCCCGCATATGATTCCCCCAAGCTATGGCTGCTGACTGAGATTTCATTCTTACATATTCCCCTTTCAAGTTTAAGACTCTGCTACTTGTTAAAAAGTGTTATCTATACCACATATATTTCTGTAGTGCTTTAAATGTTCATTTTTATCTTCTTATTTGGTTTTCATAATATTTCTCCTAAGTAGATAAGGCAGGTAATATTGTGCCATTTTGTAGATTAAGACAATGAGGCACTGAGGTCTGGAGAGGTTAAGAGATTTGGTACTTATTGGTAAGTTGTTTTTCTAATCCTAATTATATGTGTGTGTGCACACACAAACATTTTAAAATGCAGATATCTTTGGGAAGGCAGAAATGGAAGCCATTACTAGTATTAACAATTTGGTATAAGTGAATATCACGTTTTGAAAAGTTTGTGGGCAGGTTTTTATTGAGGATGGAATAAAATGGTGGTTTGATGGTGTAAAACATGTGGAAATGCCTTGCCTTTCAGAAAGTTTACAGAATGATACCACGAGACTAACAAAGAAAATTGTTTCTAGGTGAGACCCTAACGGTTGTTCCTTCTTCCCTTAGAGGGAACAGAAATGTTTCTGAGGCTGTAGCTGTTCAAGAAGGAGCTTACCGTTGGCTTGCAGAATGTGCAGAAGGTACCAGTAGTTTAAACGAATCTATTGAAATGAACACTTTGTCCTTTAAAGTTGATTGTTTCTTCCAAAAGTAAATTTGTTATCACTAAAGAAAGGAACTTGTTTGAGCCAAACACAGAAAAGCAAAAGAAGTTTCATAGAGGAAGGTGGTATTTAACTTTCAATTCTAGAGTCAAGACTATTTTATAAAGATGTAGATAACTTTTTTACACCTTCCAAATGGTGTTAGTTTCCTACCATTCTCAATCAGTTGTTGCTGATTTTTCTGGGTAGTATTAATATCAGTTCACAAGACAGAATTTTTTTTTTTTTTTTTTTTTTGCGGTATGCGGGCCTCTCACTGTTGTGGCCTCTCGCGTTGCGGAGCACAGGCTCCGGACGCGCAGGCTCAGTGGCCATGGCTCACGGGCCCAGCCGCTCCGCGGCATGTGGGATCCTCCCAGACCGGGGCACAAACCCGTGTCCCCTGCATCGGCAGGCGGACTCTCAACCACTGCGCCACCAGGGAAGCCCCACAAGACAGAATTTTTATCTTTACTCATCTCATCAGTGGCGTCAGAGGCACAGCATTTACCAAATCCTGATGCATTTGTGTCATTTCTCCCTCTGAGGAGTAAGCTCTACTCTCTGTCTGCTCCACAGATACCTACTGCTCATGGTAGAGTCCTCACTGGGGTGTTTCCTGAGTCTCCTTTGGATACTTCATACTCAGAACATCTTTATATTTTGATACATGCTGGCAAATTGAAACTTGTTATAGTGGAGAAAAAAGAAAGGTGATCAACCCCTAGTGTGCAGCAATATCTTAAAATACCTCTGCATCACAAATGTGAAGGTCTGAACAAGGCTCAAGTCTTCTCATAATCACACATAATTATCCAAGTCCAAAGGTTAGAGTAGCATCTTCTTTGAAATTTTTGTCTCTACAAGTTTCCATTTCAGTGACTAGAGTAGTAAAGGGAAAGTAAGGGAGAGAAAACGGGGCTGAAAGTTCATCTATCTTAAAAGCTACACTCACAGTTTGTGTGAGGTCTTTGGCTGCATATATGACTTAAGTAAAATAAACAGAATAAAACTTCTATATGTAAGTTTTAACCTAGGGTTATGAAACCATCTACTAGTGATGAATTTACTATTGAATTTAGAAACTCACACCACGCTTACCAACTTTCCACTAATTGTGGTCATAGAGACAAGAATAAACCAGATGGTTAAATCTATAGGGGTCACCTACTTTTAGCAGATTTGTAACTCCCTTATTCCTTAAAACATTATTTTTAATTGTGTGGAAAAAACACATAAAATTTACTATCTTAGGTATTTCTGAGTATATTCATGTTGTTGTGCCTCCCTTATATCTTTTATAAAACCTGCTATTGTGCCTTAAAAAGAAAACACTATTTTCCTCTTAAGATTTTTTTTTTTTTTCGGTACGGGGGCCTCTCACTGTTGTGGCCTCTCCCGTCGCGGAGCACAGGCTCCAGACGCGCAGGCTCAGCGGCCATGGCTCACGGGCCCAGCCTCTCCAGCATGTGGGATCTTCCCGGACTGGGACACGAACCCGCGTCCCCTGCATCGGCAGGAGGACTCTCAACCAACCACTGCGCCACCAGGGAAGCCCTCCTCTTAAGATTTTTAACAATGAGGCCAGCAGCAGAAATGTCTACAATTCTACTTCCACACGTATGAGCAAACTACTCCATTTTAAAACCTCCTCTCTGTTTTCCCAACCTGTTCACCCCCAATTGTTTCAGTAACCTTCGCAAGAGGCCAGTTGTAAGGGAACACAATCAAGGTTGGGGAGCGAGAAGTAGTTGCTGACATTGCACTTTAACCCCTTCCCTCCTTACTTTGCTCCTTGAAAGACAAATAATAAATGAGATAATCAAAATTCAGTCTGTACAAATGAAGAATCTGAGTGATTGACTACTCCAAGGAAGAATTATGCTCCTATCTAATGGACCACTATTCTGGAATCCTTTAAAGAACATAATTAGCAAAGAAATGTCTCTTTTAGAGATAAGAGGAAATCTCCTTATCTTTGTCAAGGGGTATCTTTCTTACCTTAGAAAGAAAAAATAAAGGTTGGTCTGTGTAGCCTAACCTTGTGTAGACGAACACAGGCAGAGCATAATCATGGGATGTCATGGTGGAGATCCTCAAGGATTCATGCACCCGAAATTGCGAGAAACGCAAAATGTTTTTGCTGTCTCCAAGAGATTTCCTGACACCGATAGAAGGATATAAAGCAGCACTGCTGTTCCAGAGCCAAGAGAGCTCATTGTTCCTCAAAACTTCTTCTTCTGGGCATGACCCAGTATAGTTTGGGGCATAAACATTATAATTGTGGCAATCAGGATATAAATAGTAACCCCAAAGGCCCTTGGGTCTGCTCTTAATTCCCAGTTCGATGGTTTCCTTCATAAAAGCTTTTGCACGTTCTTCAAAGGTAGCTTTGGCTAAATATTCAATATCAGCAGCTGATACATTCTCTTGCATCTCAGAAATAAGCTTTCTTGATTTCTGTCTGTAGACATCTTTTGTGTTCCAGTTCCTGGCCCACTGGGGTCGCCAATATTCCCAGTCTATAACGGCAAGTCCACTGAAATCTTCAGAAGGGATGTAATAATTAATATCTTGGTCAGCTTTTTCCAGATGTACCTGCAAACTTATGTTCTGGGGGAGACCCCCATTAATGGGAACTCCCTGGGATGTATACCATGGATAGTATCCCAGTCTGTTGACATAAAATATAGTGACATTTTGCCCCCTGGCCCTGGCCAGTGGACTTCCAATCACCTGAAACATTTTCAAATTTAGTCTTAAATTATATTTTATCAAGCACTGATCTGTTGGAGCATTCCAGGCAGCTATAAAAGGTTTCCTTTGATAAATTGGAAGTTGGGCAGGTTTTAGGGAAGAGATAGACTTCAGAATGAAAAATATGGGCAGCCATGATGTGAGATGTATTGGTTGAACAACACAAAACCTTAGTTGTCCTTCAGATAATGGTTTCATGATAAGATAAAAATCTTCTCTTCTGCTTTAATGCACTCTGGAAGACCTGAGGAGAGATTCAATTTTCTGTTAACGATAATTTTGAGGAAAAAGACTCAAATGCTGGCTGGATATTATTATAGTTCTTATCTATTTACATCTTTAAGTACATTTTAGTTAAAGGTCTTAAAGATCCCTATAAATACATTGAGATAGAAGTGAGTGCAGTGACCTAACTTCTATTCAGGGGGAAGCAATGCAACTCAACAAACATCATGGAGCATCAGATGCTGTGTCCAGAATACCAAATGAATAAGATGTGGTCCTTGCCCTCAAAAAAGCTCATGATCAAATAAAGATGTAAAAGAGTATTCACTACCATTTTGGAAAACTCATCAAATCCCAGGCTCAGTGCTTACTTCCTGAATAAATATTTATCTCATTTAATTTTGTAATACCTTTTTATTATTTCATTCAATAAGCCAAATGTCTGGTTGCTTTCCCAGGCTTCCTTGCCGCTAGGGTACTGGTATGTGACCACAGACAGGACAATTAGATGCAGCCCACTCTAGACTTTGAATTGAGATCTTGGGAATCAAAGTGGCTAAAAGGTGGTGGTGCCAGTGATAACAGAAATTCCAGAAATGCCGGGAGTGGCAGTGCCTGTCAGGGCACCCACAATCTGATACCCATGGTGTTGATGTTAAGTGGCAGCATTGCCCTCACGGAACAGCACTCTTCTGCGCAGATCAGAGAGGTTTTGTTTTGGTTGCTTACAACCAGGAACTCTAACTGACAGAGATGCTTTCCGTGCAATCTGTGGCTTGTGAGTACTTCCTCCAGCAAAGGTGATCGCTGTGGGCAGCATGTTGTATGTAATTATCATTTTTAACCACCAGGTGTCACCAGGCAAACCTTATAGCATTTCTCAGGCCTAGGACACGGAAGTAAACGAAAATTATAAGTAATCTGTAAAACTTTATTCAGTGACATTAAGAAGTCCTAAGTTATACATAAAATATTAGTTGGGGATATACACAAAATACCACTTTTTAAGGCTATGGAGGTAGATATTTTCCTCAGCCATTCACAGAATAAATATCTGTATCCTTCCACAATGCAAAGATGAGTAAGATTACTTAGTAACATGAAATCTACTGAACGTATAAATTCTGGTTTGAAGAGAACAGTATTTTCAAGGGAGTATAATTTTATGAGTACAATAAGAATTGCGGTCCTCAAAACTGCCTCTTATCTTTGAATGTTTTTATCATATTCTGCCTCAGGGTAAGAAAAATGGATGTGCATAAGATGTTCATTCATAGAAAAACATTTTTTCTTTGAATTTAAAATTCAGTTTATGTTAGAGAAGGCTACGTATGTATACAAAAAAAAATCTATTCTCCCAGAACACTTCCTGCTTTGGGTTTCATGCAAAACATAGTTTTCCACTGATTATTGTTTCCCTTTTGGTCAGTCTCCTCATCACTGCCACAGAAAGTCCTCATTCATTTACTACAAAGTTACCAAGTGGTTCTGTTCTCCTATCCTGCAACATTGTTATTCTCCTTTCTCCAGTAAATGGTAGGTGCACTTTCCACGGCAGGTGGCAGGCAGAGCTCCTGATAAAATGTGCAGGTGCACAACCAATACAGGCAAAATAAACAAGGGAAATCCAGTGCCTGTGTCTTCTATTTGCTGTACGCCTTGGGTTTCTGCTTCCCACGCAGGTTTGTCACGGCACTGGTGCCCCCTCTCTCACTCTCCTAGTTAAGCATGGCTTGCTGGGAGGAGAGTCCCTCGCTCTGCACCTCCCAGACAATCTTTTCAGTCCCCTGCCCCCGCTGCGCTATCATTAGCTGTGTGCTTCTCCCACCCTCTTTCCTTCACCACGGAACCTCCGCAGGCCTGCCAATGGCTTCAGAATCCCTCTAAAACCCTTTCCGTCATCCTACCCAGGCCATCAAAATCCCCACTGCCAAGCTCTACCTGTATCTTGACTAGTTGTCACAGCATAACAATCTCTGAATTATCCACACTTAACCATGAGTCACCAGTAGCACTTTCCTTGTCTTTTTCCCTTCCCCACTCTCATAATCTTTCCAGGAAGTTTTGCTTTTTTAAACAAATATCGAATTAGTGGGATTTTAGGAAGAATTGGCAGGATATTGGGGGTGGGTATGGCGAGGAGTTCAATCTGGATTTTTCCCCTAAAATTTTATCACCCAGTTTTCTCTTCTTAGGTTTGTTCTGAGAACATATATGAAAGACTAGTTCCCTTCCTCCAACTGGGAAACTTCCATGAAGACGTTTTGAAGGGCCCTGGATAAATGATTCCCAGCAAAGTGACACATCCGTGAAAGCCAGAGGGTAAAGGGAGGTAGATTTCTCCTCACAACCAAGGCTTGGCCACCACTGCTTTGACCTTGGCTTCACAGCTCTGGACTTCTTCACCCACTGAGAAGAGAACGTGACACCAACAAAAGGAAGTTGGGTACTGCCTTCCATTAAGCAGGCCTCAGACCTCATTGCAGTACAGCTCCCCTCCTGGTGGTGAAGGATGGTGAGGAAGACAAGGGGTCCCCTTGGGGGAGGAGGCCCTTCATGTACAGATACAAGAGTCTGCAGAGAAGTCTCTATCCCCTGCTTATTCCTATTTCCCCTCTTGCTCCTTCCTCCCCAAAGTTTACTTGCTTGTGATACATTAAAACAACCCCCCCCCCCAATTTCAGAAGCTGACAGCACTCACAGCCAGGCCATGTTATTCTCCTATTAGACATAAACAGTCTCACAAAATGCCAACCTCAGGTTTATTCTCAGACTATAATAACATGAGATAAAACAAGACCACTTTTTCATTGTGTCTGAGCAGAAATAAAACGAAGATCACTGTGCTACCCACAGAACACCAAGCATCCCTCTCTTGCTAAATGAATGACTTCTGTTCTTTACCCACGTAGAAATGCCCCTGCTTTCTGACCACATCCAACCTGGAGAAAACCCCGGTTTCCTCAGACCCTCTGCCAAATCACCCAACTAAACCTAAGTTCTGTAACAGGTTCTTTCTGACACCGTCTTACGGGAACACCTCACAGCTCCCTGTGGTGTGTGTCTTCCTTTTCTGCAACGTCATTACCCAACTCATGGAACTGCAGGTGTGTTCCTGGTGGTCTTTGGGGAATTGGCACCTGGGTAAGAGCAAAGGTATTGAACACCTTCTACACATCAGGCTCCCATTCCAAGTACTAGGAATACAGTAGTGAGTAAAACAGATGTAAACACCTGCCCTCACAGAACTTAAATCCTTTCAGGGGAGACAGACAATAAGGTGAGTAAAATATACAATATATTGGATGGCGGTAACAACCAAGAAAAGAATTAAGCAAGGATTCATTTTAGATGGGAAGGCCTCATTAATCTGAAAAGAAGTGATCTGAAAAGAAGATAAAGAGTAAGGCTGGAGGATGTCTGGGGAAGCATGGGGGGAAAGCAGGTGCAAAGGCCCTGTGGCAGGCACATGCCTGCCATGTTTAAGGAACTTCAAAGAAGCCAGTTACTAAGTAAAAGGGACAGAGAGGTAAGAGAGGGGGTCTTGTAGGGCCTTGTTGGGGCTATGGCTTTCACTCTAAGTGAGATGGGAAGGAGTTGAGAGAGTTTGGAGAGAAGAATGACACTGTCTGATTTGGGCTTAACTGGATTCCATAGGCTGCTGTGTTGAGACAAGCATGAAAGTGAAAGGGCACAAGAAAGAAGCAGCAGGAAGCCTGTAAGGAGGCTCTTGTCATATTCCAGGACAGAGATGACAGTGGCACGATCCAGTTATTTAGAAGAACTTCACAATATTTTTAATAATCACCAACACAGAAAAATAATAAGATTATAAACCTATAAATTAATCCTACTAATTTTGTTTTAATTTTGATTACAACTCTAAACTTCTGTTAATACACAATGTAGTTTTTTTTTCCCATACAGCATGGTGATTCTTACTAATCTTTAAGATTAGAGGGAATACTTTTGGGAGTATTCCCCAAAAACATACACGTTCATCTCTTAATATTAATGTATTAGTGGAAGGAATTAATTTTCCAAGTCTACAAGTCTTCTGTTTCTTTTTTTCGCGATATTGGGATTTGTTTTCAAAACTTTTAGGACTCCAAGTGTCTTCCCCTAAATCCACAAGGGTTTAAAAAGGTATCCTGAAGGTCATTATCCCCATTTTTATTGGAAATTTAAAAACAATGTTTTATTTCCAAACCTTTAAGGAAAGTACTGACTGAAGTGATATTTTGTTGCCAATAATAAATATATATGCATAATTTTTTTTTTTTTTTTTTTTTTTGCGGTACGCGGGCCTCTCACTGTTGTGGCCTCTCCCGTTGCGGAGCACAGGCTCCAGAAACGCAGGCTCAGCAGCCATGGCTCACAGGCCCAGCCGCTCCGCGGCATGTGGGATCTTCCCGGATCAGGGCACGAACCCGTGTCCCCTGCATCGGCAGGCGGACTCTCAACCACTGCGCCACCAGGGAAGCCCTATATGCATAAATATTTATCAGAATGGAAAATAGAGCAGAGCTGCTGAGTTCAACTCAACTCTGTAGAAATAATTGTTAACCTGCTTTCTCATAAAAGCTTATTAGAGAAAAGGCCAATAATAGGCTTCCATTTTTTTATCTGAAGAATGTTATTACCTTAGTCTGACTGTTTGTCTTATCCTGATGGTTCTTAAGATCTTCTCTCATGAACTATCAATATTGTAAAAGCTGGCGCTAAGTGTTCCACCAGAAGAAAAAATATAGTTTAATGGATAGAGTTTTTCCCATACATTTTTCTTAAAAACTTGATGCCTATTGGTTTACAATATAATATACTATATGATAAGATTTCTTTAAGTTCCACAATTCATCATTAGGTACTAAGTTTTATTATAACTCTATTTCATGTCATAATCAAAGAACACTGATGTCCCTCCATCTGAACAAATTTTAGAACCACTGGACTACCTTGATTATACAAAACGGCTTCCCTTCCTAAAAATGAGCTTAAGTTTTGTAAGTATATAAAAATGACTATTTCAGTGTTGCTTGTGCTAATGGGAAATTCACTCTTCGGTGTGAAAGGCCACATTTCTTATGAAGCAAGAGCATTTTAAAACCTGAAAGAGAATGTAATTGTCTTTACATAAGCGTATATACTTAGTCTTTGTCAAAAAGTATTACTTCTCTTTTAGGACTTGAAATTTCTTGCAGCCAAGATCAACAGCTTCTAGGAAAAGCACACAAAGTCTTAGAACCACATTTTGAATAAAATGTTCCCTTTGTCAAACCATTTTTAACTAAGCTCCTTAAAATAACATTAGGTTGATTTGAATCCTCAGTTTTCTACTTGAAGTTTTTGAACTGTAAAGCCATCTAGTGGTCTGTGAAATGTTACTAAGGTTTTTTTCAATGTCCATAGTCAAGATTATAACTTAAAACACCCTCTACTCCCATAATATGACCCAAGCCATTGACCGGAAGAGCTGGGATACCAGGCAGGGTAAGCAGACAGAAACTAGGAAGCTGGGGGTGGGTGGTGGTGAGGCCGAACCTCAGGCCTAAGGACTACAAGGATATTTAAATAGGAGAGTTTGATCTGGGTTCTCTAGATACCAGATCTGAATGTCAGGGTACAGACTGGAGTGAAAGGGCAGGCACTTGAGAGGAAAAAGGTTGTGGCCAGGTCACATGGTTTTCTCTTAAGTAAGCATGGCTTAATTTCAATTTCTGTCTTTGTCCTGACAGGAATAGCTTGGAATCTAGGATTGGCCTGGTTTTGTTAACAGCACCCATTCCTCTGTGGGAGCACACATATTTTAGCAAGGTAGGAAATTTGAGCAAGGTGAAATGTGCAAGCACTGGCTCGAAACTCTCTGTAATGAAGAAAGAATAAAGAATGATGGTGCATTCCTGGTGGAAACAGAAGGCAGAAAATTTTTATCTGAGTGACAAATGCACAAAACCTTTCACCTGGAAATTCTGCTTCTGTGTTATTCATTGCAGCATTGCCTATCATTTCCAAGCTGGAAACAAATGTCTATCATTAAGGGACTGGTGAAATAAAGCATGGCTTTCCACACAATGGAATACTATGCAGCTGTAACAAAGAATGAGGTTGCCTCTCCAGGTTGATATGGATATTCACCAGATATCATAATTATTCTTTAAAGTATATATTTGTTTTATGTATATGTCTGTACATATACTTAAAATTCTTAAAAAGCTAGATATGTATAGAATGCAGCCATTATTTTTCTAACAAAGGGATATATATATATATGTATGTGTATATATGTAATATATATATACAAATATATATATTACATATATATGTAAATATGTGATCTGTGCAGTAAGGAATATCTCTGGAAGAATTATGATTGCATTACTTGCCTCCAGGAAGAGGAACTTGTGGCTGAGGGAGAGAAACTGCAGGGGTAGGATGAGATTTGTGGGGGAGGAAACTTCTGTTGGGATTTTGTACTATGTTGTTGTAGCAGCTATTCAAAACCATTACTCAAATTTAAAAAAATGAATAAAATTCTTTGGAAAAGAAAGAAGATGTACATTGATTCTGACTATAAGGAATCTGGCATGGCTTCCTAAACAAGGTAACATCTGAGTTGATTTTACTACAAAGACCATTTTTTTATAACGTTATTTGAGAAAATGGTATGCTTTTCTGCAACAGGGCAAGAAAAAGACCTTTTCAGGAAATAAGAGAGGTTTTATTTTTTGTAGTTGAAGTAAACACCATCAGCCAGAGATTTAAGTTACCACTCTATGCTGTCACGCGGATATTAAGAACTAATTATAGGTTGTTTAATTATCTATGGTGAAGGAAAACTAACAGAGGTTAATGGTTTAGGAGATGTTCAGTAGGAACACAGAACATAGGCCTAAAGAAATTGATTAGGGCTTCCCTGGTGGCGCAGTGGTTGAGAGTCCGCCTGCCCATGCAGGGAACACGGGTTCGTGCCCCGGTCTGGGAGGATCCCACATGCCGCGGAGCGGCTGGGTCCGTGAGCCATGGCCTCTGAGCCTGCGCGTCTGGAGCCTGTGCTCCGCAACGGGAGAGGCCACAACAGTGGGAGGCCCGCGTACCGCAAAAAAAAAAAAAAAGAAAAGAAATTGATTAGTGTTATTATGCACCACAAAAGGCAGTGCACAATACCACTACATTACTTATTACAAGTGGGAAAATACGCTGTAGGGTAATAGGCCTTCTCTGATTGTAAACAATGCAAAGCTCTAGCTATAACAGTAAAAGCATTTGGAAGGATTTGATATGAAAAAAATGCTTTGATCATTCTTTTTATTTCCTTGCCTATATGTTAATTTTGGTGATTTATCCAACTAATTTTAAATAACTCAGGAAGTTGCATTTTACCCATTCAACTTCAGATCATTTTTTCTTGTGTTTTCTTAAACACTTCAGTTCCAGTGTATTTTATCCAATAGTACCTTTCTGACAGAAATTAACTTCTGACTTTTTTTTTTAATTCTTCAATGTTTATGGCATTATTTTTATTTTTTATTCTTCCTCACACTTCCCTATTATAAAATCCCTATTTCTCAAATCATATTTCTTTCTTTGAGTTCTATCCAACTACCCTGGTGTGTTTACAACACAAAATAAGGAGATCTCAGTGCAATATAACAGAAGCCAGTATGAAGCAGAGGTTACTGGAAAAAGTTTCATTGTCTCACCTATTCAATTTTTATTTATATTGTTTTAATTTGCCTTTATAGCATATCACAATACTGTCTTTTGGGGGGGCAGCAAGGGTATGATAGCATTTTATATATGCAAATATAGTACTGACATCTATCCCCTGTCTATGAGCTGAAATCTCAGTTTTTCAAAATTATACTTGTGAACTTAAATTCCACTTTTTAAATTTATGAATATAGGATGGAATCTTGCCCACCACCCCTTCCTCCACACCCCTCTGCAACTTTATAGCCCTCTGGCTGACATTTTCACAAAAGACAGATTTTCTAACCAAGATGGCAATCCCTCTGAATTGGATTGCTCTCTGGACATCTCACCACTATGGCCTTGCTTCCTGATACTCAGTTGATTCATGCCTGAGTTTGCAGTGCCCTTTGGCATTGCAACTAATGTTCCCTACCTAAAATATCCCTTTCAACCTTCAGTAAACTTGGTTATAAACTGTCAAACCCATTACAATTAAGCAATCTGAAAATACTGTGGCACATAAAAAATTAAGAGCTGGCAAAATTATGTTTGCATGTACTTTTCTTCACTTTTCAGGTTTGGATCTAGGTATGCTTAGCTACCTAGATATCTCATATCTCCTTCTAAGGCTCTAGGCTTCCATTTCAGGTACACCTGCTGGATGTATGATAAAGTTTTTGATGTTGCAAGTGAATGTGCTGGTCAGCCTGAGCTCCACCAGGTTTTAATAACAAATAGTATGTATTATCGTGTAACCAAGGAATTATGCTTTATTTTTTAAAAATTTTAATAAACTGGGCTTCCCTGGTGGCGCAGTGGTTGAGAGTCCGCCTGCCGATGCAGGGGACACGGGTTCGTGCCCTGGTCCAGGAAGATCCCACATGTCGTGGAGCGTCTGGGCCGGTGAGCCATGGCCGCTGGGCCTGCGCGTCTGGAGCCTGTGCTCCGCAGCGGGAGAGGCCACAACAGTGAGAGGCCCACGTACCGCACAAAAAAAAAAAAAAAAAAAAATTTAATAAACTGTTGAAACACGAAATATAGTAGCTAACTAGTCATTAATTTGTATGAATTTGGAAAAGATCATTACTTGATCTCTACTTTGGTTGCCCGTTCACATGATATGAGAGGTGTGTTGCACTTGGATATTAGTAAAGAAAGTTGAGTTTCTGCATTAATTATAGTAGCATATACTAACCATAAATGTGAAGTAAATGCTTTTTCATACAATGAATTTTTAGTTCCTTAAAAAGTTTACTCGTTCATGACCATTAATTCCACCCAGTTTAATTATACAAACCATATAACTTGAAAATATTTTGAAATAGATTTTGGTTTCCAAATGTAACCTTGACAGAATCTCTTAATACAATAAGGAAATTTGGAAATGTTCCAGTCATGGGTTCTGGGTTGGACTAAGGATGCACCAAGGTTGTTCTGGGATACCTATGATAAAGGCAGAGCAATTCCAGCCTAGGATAGTAGACAATTCTTGAACCACCCAATATAATGCATCTAAGAAATAGTGTTCCTTGAAGAGTGGAACTTGCTTTTTTTTTCAAGTATACTTGATAAGAGGGAACATGGGATTTATTCATTTGGATCGATTATGAACATTGGACCAATGCTTAGGTGAAAAGCTTCCCTCTGTGAAAAAGACAACTGGAGATTGTTCCTGTTAGAAATTCATAGCAACTGCAAGTCTATTATATGTAGAAAAATTCAAGGATGTGCTAACCTAAGGAGAGCTAGATTTCAACAAACAAGTAATTATAGATGATGATGTAAATATAACTATAACTTTAATTACTGAATTTGCTAAAGTTTTTCCCAAGAAAGAGTCAGGTTCCCATTGAAGTTTATTGCTAAGAAAATATGGTACATATTATGATTCTCAAAAACATTATAAAGGACATGAATCCTGAATCTCTGCACGTGAGTTTTTTATAACTTGTTATTTTAAAAATTTTTCTTAACTTCACCATTTAACACCTTTTCAACTCTTTGCTCCTGACTCTACTTAAAAATTAAGAATCTATGAATAAATACTTCAACAAGGAACCTTGTTTCTGTCATCAAACTGAATTCAAATTTACAGACAAGGCTGAAATAAATCATGTGACTAAACTCTCTTAAGTAAATCTACAATATAAGTATTTATTAGTAATATGAATATCTTAATTAGTAATGGCTCTAAATTAAAGATCGCGGTTCAGGAGCTGGCCATGAAGGAGTTAGAGATAATCAAGTTTCATTGCCTAAGCTATGTTATTCAACTTGTAATTTTTCAAAATTTTCACTTTACCTTTGGTGTATGTAGCCACTGAAGTAGACAGCTTTTTTCTCCGTCTTTAAGCTATTTCTTGACTTTAAGATGTACTCTCTCCAACAGATTAAATGATTTAAGATTTGTCTTTCTCATATTGTTTTGGTAGTTGTTCTTTCTTTTCTGGAAAATCTAAATCTATCTATCTTTATGTATACATATGTTTACATCCTCTTCCCAATTACTGATTTTGTTATTTGAAGTGCCTGTTGATTTTCATCTCTAAATATTCAGTCCCTTTATTAGCATTTGGAAAGAAAATTTAAAACATATTTTATGACCAAAAAAATAACCATCTTCTGAACCATTTTAATGTCATGTGTTTCCTAAAAACTGCAATACTTGTTCCAAATAACAGCCCTCTAATACTATCCAATACAGTAGGTATGATAACTATGTAACGTATCTTCTAAAATACATTTTATTAACGATCATGCAAAAATAAAATCTTTATCAAATAAAGAAATACACTTATATGTAAAGAAAACCATTTAGGTATATAAAGTTAGCTTGAGCTATCAGTTATAAAAAATATTAAAATTGTGGCTCTCTCATAAAGCCATATGTTCTATGGCTTATCTACAGTTAGTTTACTAACCTGCTACAAGGAATACATTCTGATGCTATTGTATTAAGGATTAAGTATTAGGTTATGATAACACAACATACTGCAAAAAGCTGCTTTTCAGAGAAATTGTTCATATAGAAGAGAAATGAAACAAGTCTCAAATACATATTAATGTAAGAATCATCCTCAAATACAAATTTATAATAAAAAATGAACTGGAATTTAAGTTATATCTATCAGCGACAAATGTACTTTTTACAATGTTAGGTTCATAAAAGCAAGTTCACGTTTTGAAAGATACTGAATTTGGAAACTAAATAAAATAAGTTAGGACAGAAAAGAAATCAGGATATTCCAAGAAATGAAACAAAACTAGTTTTCTTCTAACTAACTCCTCTGAGAAAGCATGTTTCTAAAAACAGTCCTCAAAAAATTTTCAAACAAAACAAAAAGTGTATTTTACCTTTGCTTTTGTTTGCTGCCCGTCCTTTAGTCACCTGATGCAAGCAGAGGTTCAGTGGCAAAAGGATGCCCTATGGCTGTTCAGAGAAACATGTCATTACAGAGGTGACTCAGTCCTCCAAGTTAAACTAGAGGCTGGCATTACATCTCTTTATAACCAAAGTCAGACTCTCTTAAAAGCACATTGGTATAAGTGACCATTGTTTCTGAAAATACCCAATTTAAATTCACTGACCTAAGAAGGAAGAAAGAAAACTTTGATTGAGACTTTAGTTGGAGAATAGAGGTAAAAATAACCATACATTGGAAAGATTTCCTAGGATGTGCTATCCTTGATGATAATGGAATAATTAACTCTTAGTAGGGTTTTAGTTATCATACTGAGTAAATACATTAATCTACTAGAACCACTGGTTCAAGATGATAAATTGAGATCATGTATTTACTGTGTCATCTGCAGTACATGTCCTTAGAAAAAGTACAGTATAAAGCTGAAAACAAGAAGAGGTGACATGACTCAAAGATCGAAAATAGATTGAATTGAATCAGAAATTTTTAACAGTAGAAATTTACTTTAGAGGTATGAACTGTCCCTTCCACTGGAGAAAAAAACCTTAGGTGCAGAGACAACAGCTCCAAAAAACGCAAGTGCATGGGGAACCAATTATCTGAGCAATCAGTTAAAATATTGACTCCAGTATAGCAGAACCAGTCAGACCATTCAACTTCCCAGAGTATGGAGCACGACAAGTAAGAGAGCCATGTGACCCCAGGACGCTGAAATATAGAGAAAGACCTTCCCAGGTAGGGTTCAGAGTGTCTGTGGGACCCAATACAAGAGCAGTGCTGAGCTGGGTATAGTTGGGTCTCCCCAGTGGGCACAGAGGGCATAAAAAGGCTTCTCAGCCCTCGAGGGAATTACACTCCTCTTCCAAGGTAATTTTCTCCTTACTATGATGATTGTGAGTGTTCCTACCAACCTGCCTGTTTTCTGCTCACATGCCCCAGATGGAATCTTACTTGTCAGCGTGCCTCAGCCCCTTTCACAGTCTACAGCCCATTCTCCCATTCAACATAGAGTCCTGTTGAGTAAATATACCCAAACAAAGGCAGGGGGTTGGCAGGGGTTGGGGGATCCCTCTGACGGTTTGCAATCACTCTGTTCCCTCATAAATATAAATGGATAGCCAAGGATCACATACACACACAAGAAAAGAATTCTTTGGAATTAAAAATACGAGTGTCAGAATATTGTGAAGACTAAACTAGCATTCCAGAAGAAAAAGTGGGCAAATCCATAATACAAAACAAAAAAGACAAAGGCTTAGAATACATGAAAGAAAAGCAACACTGAGTATAGATCAAGAAGTGCTAAGATCCATCTTATAGTAATTTCTTAAATGAACAGAGAGAATGAAAAATAATGAATGAAAATTATCCTGAGCTGAAGATGGGAGTTTAAATTAGGAGAGAAAGCTAGACGGCTTTGTAAAGAATATCTCCAATATACAAATAAACACAATGACATGAATTTACTAAGGACCAGAAAGTATGACATACTGCTACTGAGATGAAGACATACATTCTTTCTGATTTAAAAGTTAATGGTGTGGAACAATTACCAGACTGGAAAAAAGCAAGTATCTCATCAAAAAGTTTGTGTCCAATAAAGGGTACGGTGATTTTTTTTAACAATTAATGGGAGGTAAGAAACAGCACTGCCCTAGACAACAGACAAAGTATCATTGTTCAGGTAATTTGGGAGCGAGATGGGCACTCTCAGGGTTTCTAACAGGTATTACCAATCATCTTACAAGGTATGTTTCATTTACTAAAGTGGTTTGTAGTATTTATAAGATATTTTGATTACAGTGTATCCTTTATTAATGTCTCTTGGAGAATTATCATAAACATAGTAATGGAGTTTAAATTTCGATCTTTTATTTAAGAAAAATAAAGATGTATGTGTTTGTCTTTGGATTAGACATAATTGATGAGTTTTTATGAGACAGTTTACTAAGCACTATGGTCTGGAAACCCAAAGTTATGCAAGTCAAAATAAATAACAAAAATTCAATGTTTTTCATAATCTGTTTTTAACCTGAGCAGATTTTTTTTAACAAGCCAAAATTTTTGAAGTATCTGTTGTTAGAAATGTGGCATCCTTTGGTTTTAGTTTCTTTTGCTTGCTATTAAATTTAAGTGAAATAAAATATAACGTTTTTTATTTAGAAAAAGTTAAATGATTATTTGTGGGGAATAGAATTGGGGGGTCCTATTTTCTTCTATGTCTTTTCCATACGTTTTTTTCTTTCATCTACCTTAATCCTTCTTATGCCCTGACTATTTTGGAGGCATGTTAGTTTAAACAGTGGAAAGCAGTGATGTGTATGCCATCCTTTATATATTCACTGATTAGTGGGTAAAATTGGCTATACCTCTCAATATCTCTGTATCTTATTTTCTTTATCTTCAAAATGGTGATAATATGTATTAATATTTGCCTTTGCCTGCCTTACTGGAATTCACTGCATATCGAAACTCGTATAATAATCGTTGAAAAACTTATCACTGTAAGGATAGAAGGAGCTATTCTTTTTCACTTATCATGGCTTAGCACCAACTGTTTAACAGTTGTAGAAACATTTCTTGCTTGGGCATGAGAATCGAATTACTGTAATTGCAACCTTGGTGCAGCAGGATACCAACAAAATAGGGGAACTTACAAAGAGCCCCCAATTTAGCTTACTATATTTCACTGCCTCTTTATAGTTACTTCTCCTGAAAATGAGAAAATAGACAAACAAATGAAGTTTGAAGCTGAGTGTGATCTACCTATCAACGTTCTATATGCCTGGATAAAGTACCAAGAAAAGTCTAATATTTGGAAAGTTTGAGGCAGGAAAACATCTTCCCTAAACTAAGGAGGGAAACGGTATTTGAGATAGTATAATCTCTTTTGAATCTTTATGAAAGAAAATGATCTGGATTACAACTAGGTCAGATCAAGTCGTCATATGAATTTTTCAAATGACTTGCCATGCATTCAAAACTCAAAGGAAATTGCTTAGATACACTACACTTTAATAAACCAGTAGGTATCACATCAAAGAATTTCCTATACAAATTCCATTTATGGGAGTCTAATAGGGCTTACCTTCTGATACTGATGATTGCCAAATGAATTTCTAAGAGCCCTAGAGATACTTTGGATAAAATTGAGCCCTACAGCATTCAGTATAGATTCCCTCTTGCCCCATGACTTGGTATCCTGGGGTCACTTGTATCATGTAGGAATTCCCAATTGTTGGAACAGAAACAGCTATAACACAATGGTTGCCTTCTGTAGCTCCCATGTTATTGTACGTTCCATATCTCACATGACCTTATTACCAATTTCTCAATTTGCTATTAGCAATCAGAGTCTCAAAACTATTGTAGCAACATCTAATCATAATAGATGCTCCTGTTGCTGTCCAATTTAAGTGTATATTTATTTTTTTAAAAAATAATAAAATGTAGATAACATCTTACTTGACCCATTTTCTTCCAGAAATTTCTCTTATTTTTTTAAAGTTACCTTCACTCAAACTCTTAGTTCAAATAGAGTCAGTTAATGACCTGGCTCACTCTTCATCCTGCATCAGCCACAGTGGCCTTCTTGAGGCCCTGAAACCCTCCAAACCTGCTCCCACTTAACGACTTTTGCATTTGCTCTTCCCTAATCCAAGAATGCTCTTCTCAGACACATCTGTGATCTGCGCCTCCTGCCTTCAGGTCCCCTCATTAGGGAGCCACATTTCACGACCTTAGATGTAATTTCCAGAGCTCTCCCACACTCCCTAATCCCTTTACCCTGCTTTGTTAGCCTCCACTGCACTTAGCACCATTTGATATAAACGTATTTGTTTATTTATTATAGTTCATTTTCCCACAATAATTTAAGCTCCCCAAGGACAGAGACTTCGGTACATTCACATCCTTATCCTTAGTGCCTTGCATGAAGTAAGCACCCAATAAATAATTGCTCTATCTAATGGCTCTATGGAGCCAATGAATACCCTTTATTTATTTATTTATTTTACTTTAAAGCCAACAGATATTTTAGAAGTAGATTGAAGTTAAAGAAAAAAAATCAGCATCTCCTACCCTTCAGTATTTCAAGGAAATATTGACGTTGTCGTAGGGGGTAAAAAAAATCAACAGAATCGCAGAGAAGGTCATGCAGAGAAACCGATAATTTAAAGTTAGCCATAGGAGGCTTATCTTTCCCTCTCAAGACATCCGAAGAACGTTGCTGGCAAGACTCTCCATGCCAGCCATGACAGCAGTGACACACAAGCCCATCCTTCATGTCCTTTATCGTCTTCAGTTTATTGACTGGAGAAATGATGACTCTCAAGCTCTTACTTAGGGCATATTTCTCACTGCTACTTTCAGGCATATGCAGATAGGAGGAGGGTTCAGGTGCTTTTCGAACACATCTTCCATTATTGTGACATAGACTTTGCAGAGTTTGGCTGCTGTTGTCACATTAACAGCATAACGGTCCAATGGCCCTTGAATGAATTTTTGCACAGACAAGCAGGTCTCCTGTAGGAAAAACAGAGATCTATTTAGATCACTTTCATAATGTGATTCCATTATCCAGGTGGTATTTATTAATACCTGAATTTTATATCTGGTAAGGCTGGGAAGAAAGAGCGTTTCAGTGATTAATCATTTAAATGATAGACTAAGTCCTTATAAAGTCCCATAAGTGATGATCCATGCCTTTGATTAGGAATACACTAACGAACCAATTTCAAACCATTTCAGGGGAAGATGATTCCACATTTTTCCACTAGAGACTATCCTTAAAGAGATATTTGTAGTAACGCTTTACAAAGAAAATCATTAACGTGTTTTTTTTTAATTTCAATTTAATTGTGAAACAATTTTGATACTGATACTTCATCTATGTTAATATCAGGTCAGATTTTTCTAAGACTGCCAAGTTATCCCACTCCTCTTCTTACCTCTGCAGAGATAACCGTCCTCCTGAAGTTGGGGGTGGGGCGTAGTCCTTGCATCCATCTTTTTATAACTTTACTACATATAAATGTAATTATGAACAATATGTAATATTATTTTGCGTTTTTAATTTTTTTATACTTTTCTTTTTTCTTTAATTAATTAATTTATTTATTTATTTTTGTCTGTGTTGGGTCTTCGCCACCGCGCGTGGGCTCCCCTGTGCTGTGACAAGCAGAGGCCACTGCTCACTGCGGTGTGTGGGCCTCTCATTGTGGTGGCCTCTCTTGCTGCAGAGCACGGGCTCTAGGCACGCAGGCTTCAGTAGTTGTGGCACGTGGGCCCAGTAGTTGTGGCTCGCGGGCTCTAGAGCGCAGGCTCAGTAGTTGTGGCGCACAGGCTTAGTTGCTCAGTTGCTCCGCGGCAGGTGCAATCCTCCCAGACCAGGGATCGAACCTGTGTCCCCTACATTGGCAGGTGGATTCCCAACCACTGCACCACCAGGGAAGTCCCAGTGTGTTTTTAAATTTTTATATAAATTTATATTATTTGGGATATTTTATTTTATACAACTTGCTTTTCAAACAACATTCTTGAGATTTTTTCCCCCATGTTCATACATGTAGCCCTTTTTAATAAAAAAATTTAGCAGTGATTCAGTTTCATAGTATAAATATATCATCCATTATTTATTCATCAGTTGGGTTGTAGGAGAGTCTATAAAAGATCATTATTTACAACCAAATACCTAAGTCACTTGTATAGCATATAGAAAGTAAGGTTGTCTTCCCACAAGTCTATGGTTGGGTGCCATTGATGTGTCCACAATTTTGGGCTTTAACGCTAGGACACATTTCCACCTGTGGATGATCACACTGTGCGGCTAGAATGGGCTAGCCTAACTGAAACGACATCATCAGCTAACCCAGAATAATCTGGCTAGAATCTTCATCAATGCCTGCCTTGATCCATAAAGGAAGGACCATGGGAAAATCCTAGTAGATTCAATAAACATCAAGTGTGTTTTCAACTAGCGCGTCAGTTATTTTGTATAAAAAACTCCAATTAATTTAAAACAGTGGGATAGTTTCTCTGGGAGAAGAGGCCCCGGAAATGTGAATCCATCTAATAAGGATTTAGGGGTTCAAATGCAAAGTCATAAGGCAGAATAAAGCACCTAATGGCAGCCAGTTGAACAAGGATCACTTGGGCAATTACAAGTTCTGAAAATCCTGTGTGTAATATTTTTGTTCAAGGCACGTTCAGTCTAGGCCAGCTTCATACTATATTTAGGAAAAAATGTCATTTTTAGTCAGGGCAAGACTCCTTATCTGAGGCATCTGAGGAGGTTTCTAGGACAGATGGAAGAAAATAAAACCAGGAAACCATAGAATAAAAAAAAAGGAAGAAAAAGAAAGAAAGTGGGGGGAGGAAAGGGGGAGGAAGGAAGGAAGGGAAAGAGAGAGAGAGAGAGCAAGAAAGAAAGAAAGAAAGAAAGAAAGAAAGAAAGAAAGAAAGAAAGAAAGAAAGAAAGAAAGAAAGAAAGAAAGAAAGAAAGAAAGAAAGAAAGAAAAAAGAAAAGAAGGAAGGAAGGAAGGAAGGAAGGAAGAAAGAAAGAAAGAAAGAAAGAAAGAAAGAAAGAAAGAAAGAAAGAAAGAAAGAAAAAGAAAAAAGAAAAGAAGGAAGGAAGGAAGAAAGAAAGAAAGAAAGAAAGAAGGGGAGGGAGGAGGGAGAAAAGAAAAGATTGGGGGGAGACTGTAATCAAAGAGAGCATAGAACACAGGTAAACCCAATCAAGTTCAACTGGGGCATCCCCTGTTCTGTCCCAGCCCTCTTCCTTGAAATTCCTTCTTCACTCATCTTCCAGGATGAGTTTTTCCTTATCTCACTGAATGCTCCTTCTTAATCTCCTTTACTAGCTCTTGCTCAGCTTCCCTACCTCTTAATCCTGGAGTGCCCTAGGCTTAGTTCTTGGACCCCTTCTCTTCTCCAGCTATACTCTCTCTGGATAAACTCATCCCATCTCACTGCCTTAAACAGAACTCCCAAATGTGTATTTCCCAGACTTTATCCCTGACTGACTGTACACCCACCTGCCTGTTTGACATCTCCACCTGGATGTCTCACAAACAGTTCAACCTTAACCTACTCCAATCTGATCTCCTGATCCTCTTCCCAGCCTGCTGCTCTGACAGCCTTCCCCATCTCAGCATATGCCAGCTCCCTCTTTCCAATGCCTCAGGAGCAAAAGCTTGGAGGTGCAAGTTTTGTGGGTGTTGGGAGTGTCCCTAACCAAATCTCAAGTGCCCCTCATGCAAGAAGGAGCCAGACCCTACATGGCAGCCATGTGCAAAGGTCTTCAAGAGACAACAACAATTACAAACGTCACCAAATAAATAAAAATTACCTTGCCCAGCTGTCTCCTCTCCACCCTAGTCTCCTTACCCATCCTTGAAGCAAATGAGCAACAAAACTGATGGTGCTCCTCTTCCCTATAACTGAAACCCAGGCTTGGGGTGTGGGGAGGAGAAGCAAGAAGTTTTAATCTGGAGAATAACAACCACCACCTATATGGCACTTACCATGTGCCAGGTACTGTTTTAAGTGCTTTACATGTATGAATAATGTCATTCTCATATCAGCCCTATGAGATAGATACTATTATTTGCCCCATTTTACAGATAAAGAAATTGTAGAGATTTGCTCAAGGTCAAATGGCTAGTAGGTAGCAAAAAGTGAACACTGGAACCCAAGCAATTCAACCCTCCTGCTCTTACTAACCCCACCACGCTGACTCGTGCAATGCCGAACGAGAAAGACGTGGCTGTTTTTATATTTCGTGAGACTGGATGTTTTAATACCTGAAAATTGAACTATGTGTTAATACCTAGAAGTGAGGAAAAACTGTGGTTTCAGAATTTTCACTTAGGTAGTGTGACAGGCCACCAACTGAACATGTCCAAAGTCAGCTGTGGAAAAATAATAGAGTTATTCCACGTGAGCATTTCTATCAAGAGTAGATTGTTAATAAAGTTTATATAAATATATTTTTCCTCCCATGAGCATTTCTATCATAGATAATCAGAAAATAAAAAATCACTTTTGGAGAATCCATCCTCCATGTGGATGAAAAAATATTTATTTTTAACGTTTAGTATTCTTTCTTTGCCACATATATATTACATCATTTAATCTACCAAACTTCTGGCAAAATAGGTTTTATTTCAATCCTTTTTTTTAGATGGAGAAATGGAGTCTCAGAGAGGTTAATTAACTTGTCCAAGATTACACCCCTAGAATGCAAAATTTGAATTCTCACTTAGGGTTGTCTGATTGGAAAACTTGTGCCCTTTCTATGCTACTACCAGCAACAGTGGCTGGTACAGAGTAAGTGCTCAATGTGAGTGCCTGTCCTCTTTGTGCTTTATTAAAGTCAAGTGAGTAGATAATCTGCAAATGTTTGTCTCCAACCTGAAAAGTTAAAAAAAAATCAATATCTAGAAGACCCCCAAGATGCTGATGGAGTAATCACTGCTTACCTTTGAATCAGAATATTCATATCCTCCCCACAATATTATTCCTGCCTTCCCCAATGCTGCACTCTCACCAACTGCATGTACTAAGTCCTCCTAGAAAAGAGAAGGATCACAAGCGGTTTGTGCCAACCATATTTAGTCATTGACAATTCAGTAAGTCTCAATCCATCAACTGTGGTAAAGAGCACATTGATAATGTTATCTTTGCGTCTAAAACAAAGGACTATAGAGCAGAATTGGAAAGGGTAATTCTGCCTGGGATACTGACCTGATAAATATTTATGATGCTCCAGGCAATATTCTAGACACTAGGAATATAAAAATGAAATAGATTCCAGTTCCTGTTCTTGAAGGAATGCTTTACTGTGATGATTGAGACAGACATATATAACTACAGCGTAACAAATTAAATTACATATTAGCACCAACAAGATATATATAGATTAGAGGAAGTGCTTAATGCTGCATGGAAAAGTCTGGGAAGACTTCCTTCAAGAGGTGAAATTTTAGAAGGGTCTTTGGAAATGAGTATAAATTGATAAAATAGACTAGAGAGAGCAGAGTTTTATATCCAGAAGGAAGAAAAATGGCAGAGGCTCATATGTACGAAAAAGCATGATCCATCCAGAGAAGTGCCAGTAACTCTTACGGTAAAAAGCACAGGGGACTTGGGGAGAAGTAAAGGCATCTGAATCATTGTATATAAGTAGGATCCAAATACAGTGTCTTTTATGCTATTTTATTTTATTACGCTATTTTAAAGTCCTAGGGTTTAACTACAAGAAAGTTTTAGTACTGGAAGACCACACATTTGCAACTTTTTAAAAATAAATTTATTTATTTATTTTTGGCTGTGTTGGGTCTTCGTTGCTGCACCCAGGCTTTCTCTAGTTGTGGCAAGCAGAGGCTACTCTTCATTGTGGTGCGTGAGCTTCTCATTGTGGTGGCTTCTCTTGTTGTGCGGCACAGGCTCTAGGTGTGTGGGCTTCAGTAGTTGTGGTGCATGGGTTCAGTAGTTGTGGCTCGTGGGCTCTAGAGCACAGGCTCAGTAGTTGTGGCGCACGGGCTTAGTTGCTCCTCAGCATGTGGGATCTTCCCAGATTAGGGATGGAACCCATGTCCCCTGCATTGGCAGGCAGATTCTTAACCACTGTGCCACCTGGGAAGTCCCCATTTGCAACTCTGATAGGTATTTTTGGCTGTCACAAAAAATCATATTGGAGGGGGAAGTCAAGATGGCAGGCAGGGACCCCAAATAGGAGATGATAGAAACTGTTCAGTGAGAAATGATGAGGGCCTCAACAAAGGCAAGGTCAGTCCTTGTAAAGCAGAGGGGACAGACTGAACAGTTATTTGGAAATTAAGATGGATAAGTTTTAGTTACCTACTGGGTAATGGAAAGAGAGGGGAGGCAGCCAAGTGACTCTCAAGTTGGATGACTAAGTAGATTATAATTCACCAAGATGAGAAAGAGAGAAGGTTACATTCATGATTATAGACCAAGAGTAAAGAAGCAGGAAATAGGGAGAGATGAAAGACAGAGGGAATGATTGACGGACCATCTGCATTCTTTCCTTCCCTACAAGCAGTGGAGAATCAGAGATCCAGTAGAAAGGCAAAGTGTTCAAAAGCCAGAATGAGAAAGTGGCCATGCTATAGCAAAGCCCCTCTGCATTGTATGAAGTCTCTACTAACACTAGTACTTGTGTTTCACAGTTTGTCTAAGTAATGAAACAAGAAAGAAAATCATTCTTCCATTATACTAACTAGTATTCTGTTCATTAAATGAAAATCAAGTCTCTCAGTTAAATTGAGACACTGGAAAGAAAATATTCAGCAGAATTGGTTTTAAGTGATTTTGTAATTATAATATGAAGAACATAATGATATTATGATAACATAATAAATATTATTTAGACAATAAATGAGAAAGATCCATACTGTTTGTTGATATGTGAAAAATGAAAAGCAACAAGATAGTATTAAAACACTTCAATATACTATTACTCAGGTAATACTAGAGTTTTAGTCTTCTGAAATAGAGCTCATTTATTTAGCCCATAATTTACTTCCAAAATCAAAAAGTACAAAAAAATGGGAAAGTTATGAAAAAGACTTTCATTAAAATATGGCTCATCTCATTCTCTCATTTTCTATCAAGACAAACTATCTGCATGGATTATTATTATTTTCTACTCAATATTATTAATAACATATTTTATCTGACACACTGTAGCAACTCAATAAATAGTTTTTGAATGAATAAATATAACCTAGTCTTTTTCCCAAAAGGATTTGAAAAAGTGACGTGATTTGAGAGATCTGTTACTTGAGGAATAACTTATTGAGAAGACTTTGGTAGGCATGACTGGTGTCTTCAAATACCTGGAGAACTGACTTTTGAAATAAGGATTTGATTTATTCTGTGTTGCACGAGAAGTTAGAATTAGAACTAGTAGTGGTATGAAGTTATCCAGAGGCAGAGTAAACTCAACATACTCAAGAACTTTCCAGGGATTAATACTGTCCCTATAGGGCAGTTTTCCTTCTGGAATAGGGAGAGTCCCATCAAAAAGTGCTAAAGCAGGTAAGAAAAGATCCATGTCTGAGTGAGAGGCGGGTTAGAGACCTCTGAGATCCTCCAACTTTTTGTCATGGTGCTATGTTTCTTTTCCTCCTAAACTTATTGAATGAACATTTCATTTTGAATAATACTGAGTAATCCTGAAAGGATGGAAATGTCAAGTCTAATCAACAGTGTTTGGGTCAATAGATTTTATTGTAAAATATTTGAGGAAGAATTGATACTGCATTTAAATGTCCTTATCTCAAACCTAAGTGTTTTAAGAAGGTGAGCTGTGTGTTATCTATCCAACAGCCCTGCTTCTCTTTTGGGTATGAGAATAACAGAATTGTGAGTTTACAGGTATGGATGGAGATTTAAGGGTTTTCTCATCTAGCCACACATCCAATGATTGAATCCCTATAATAACGCCCTAAGTGACAATCTAACTAACGCTTGATCACTTCCAAGTGTCTACAAACTCATTACCTTCCAAAACAGCTCATTCCCACATCTTTGTCCTTCCTAGCTTGTGTTAAGTCTAAGAACAATATCTATCTATTTATATAAACCACTTTTAGTGCCTTGACACTCACCACTAGATCACAATGTAGACTCATAAAGATAAAATCAACAGGATCTATATTTTTCAAGTAACCTAATCAATTAAAACTTAAAAATGCAATATATTGAAAATATACTTGGTTAATAATTTACCCAAGCTCTACTTTGTATATTTTTGATTTGGAAAATTGCTGCTACTCTTTCATATTAAGAGCTTCTTTAATATGAAATTTCTCCCTGGTCAAAATTAATCTATGTTACATGATTTAACTTAAGCTTAACAACTGTTCTGCAGGAAACCCTTGTAAATGCTAAGCTGGTAGGAATCATCATCTAAAAACTCTAAGTAAACATCTGTCAGTGACACTGTTTCAGAATTGGCTTCACAGTTGAAGGAATATATAGCTTTCATAATAGAATAGCATTCTATCATTAAGGGGAAATGAGCATCCTAAAACATTTTTTCCCTAAACTTTATAGAGTTATTCTACTAAATTTCCATTTTTTATGTGTGACTTATTTCTTCTTACCTGTGACAAAGCTTCAATATTATGCAAATAAAATGGTCTGGAAAAAATAAAAACTGGTAAAACACAGTCATGTCTAGCCATTTCAGCAATTCTCATAGCTTCTCTAACTGGATAATGAACAAATTTCAAAGTTTTTACACTTGACTTCAATATTTTATCCAAATATATGGAAGTATAAAGTGCTCTGCTTTTTTCCCATAGCCACTGGAGTTGGTCATTGCAGAAAATTTCATCGCTTGGGCATTTACCTGTGTAGGTCTGTGGATTTACCCTATAATCCAGAGTTTAGTCTCATTTCTAAAGCCAGTGTGATAATACTCCTTCCAGCAGTTTCAAATTCCTCTTGGGCAACTGTTTTCACTGTCATTTCTGACCAACCAGGATGGTGGTTTCTGGTAAAGGCTAAGGAGTAGAGTTTTTATTTGTTGTTGTTGTTTTTGCGGTACGCAGGCCTTTCACTGTTGTGGCCTCTCCCGTTGCAGAGCACAGGCTCCGGACGCGCAGGCTCAGCGGCCATGGCTCACGGGCCCAGGCGCTCTGCGGCATGTGGGATCTTCCCGGACCGGGGCATGAACTCGTGTCCCCTACATCGGCAGGCGGACTCTCAACCACTGCGCCACCAGGGAAGCCCAGGAGTAGTGTTTCTACATTATTTTATTGCCCCAGTTTCTGTCCCATTGTGGCTTCCAGCTTTCCCAGTCAATGACAACAAGACCTTCTGACCTCCATCAAAGGACAACTTTTGCAATGTCATCAGTTGTCTTCCTTTGGAAAGGCTCATAATCTGTGGTATCCCTCCATTAAAGGATTTTCTCTCTGGAGAGAAATAAGGCTAATACCCTAATTCATTTGGATAAAGTATGGCAATTGTTGATCCACTCTGAGTCTCTAAAGGATTTGATATAATATTAAATAACTGAGGATTCAGATCCACATTGGAGAAATGCTGACACTGCATTGTTGGGGCAGCCCAGAAAATGTTGAAAGGTCATTTCTTGATCACTGGAGGCATTGCTGGCTTGAGGGCTGAATGAGGGAACCCTATCAAGAGCAGCAGCCCTCCTAACCACGCCACCCATGGGTTACACATGGCTCGTAGTTGTCACGATCACAGCAGTCTCCATAAAAATAAGAAGAGGAAGATAAGTTAGACGTGATGGAGTTAAATGTTCCTTTAGTTTTATGTTACCCAATGAATAGCAGATCAAGTAAACTCATGGTAGTGTTTAAGCTGAATTTATACTTTTATCTTAACAGGGAAGAAAAAATGAGTTGTTTTTTTTTTTAAAACTGGAAAAGTGAAAATAAATCCAGTGTATAAAAACCAGAGTAAAAATTTTCACCTAAATCCTGAGCTATGCAAACTCTCTCTGCTAGCTGTTCTGGTTTTAATTTCCTATAATCCTGACTACATTAACCATTTGTCATTTTTATCAAAAATTAAACAGAACAAAAAGAACTATCAAATGGTACTAACAGTAAGTAATACCTGGCTTGCTATTTGAAAGGCACTGGCCTCAAAAGTGTATTTGTTCATTTGTTGGTTTGTTTGATTTTTAAAACACAGCAATTGCCTTTGGAATTAGTACAGGCTAAAACAGAAAACAGGTAGAAATGGCATTTACCTGCTGTTGATTATGGATTTTGGTGCTATCTTCTCTTGGGTACATAAATAAACCTAAAAACCAACTAATAGTTTAACTCCATGGTTTTCCCATGAAGAAATTGGACTGTTATTTTTACCAGTCAATTCCCAAATGAAACTTGACTAAGTCCCTTCTAAATAGACACTTGAGCCAAAAACTGCCAAAGAATCTTCCCCAACAAGGACTGTCTAATAATTATGCATTCCAGCCAGGGAGATCTCACCATGAAAGTGTTACCTAAATGCAAGTCCGTGTGCCCGACACATAGAGAGGCCAAACAATACCAGCACGTCAGAGTCTGGAACAGAGAAAGGTTTACTGCAGGGCCATGAAGGAGATGGGTGGCTCATGCCTTAAAACCCCCAAACTCCCTGAAAGCTATCAGCAAAGCCCTTTTATCGGAAAGGTGAGGGAGGGGTGTGGTTAGTTGTTGCAAACTTCTTGGTGTCAGATGCTTTGTTCTTGAGGTCAGGTCATGGTCAGGTAAGGCTATTCCTGTAACTCACCAAACAAATGTTACTCTCTGTTCTGACAAGAAAGGGGAAGTTCCCAAGGCACCCAGCGAGTTCGTCCAGCACCCAGTCTGGGTCCTCCCGCCAGTGCCCAGGCCTGGCTGAAGAGGCAGATCTCAGTTGGTGGCTCCCTCAGGGCCAGGTCCCCAAACCCTGCCCAGCTGTCACCGCTGAGGGAGCCAGGCACCCAGGTCCTAACTGGCCTTCAGGCTCTTCAGGCCGCCTAAACGGTGGGGGCCAGGTCCCCAGACTGTGTCCCATGCAGATTGCCGCTGCCATTAGGTCGCAGAGGCAGGGATGGGGGGGAGGTTCGCTGCCGCCTCAGGGCCTGGGCCCGGCCAGTGGTTGGTCCTGGCGAGGGCTCTGGAGCCCTGCGGGACACACCCCCAGCCTGTTCCCTGGGCCCCCCCGCCCCCGGCTCACCCGCCAGCCCGAGGCCGGGTGAGCTGGAGGGCCCCGGGGCGAAGGCCGGGATCTGCCTTTTCCCTCACTCTCCACCTGACGACCACCAGTCTGCAGACTGTTGGCTCAGTGCCCCTCTAACGGTCGCTCCTTGAGAGTTGATCGCTCGGTGCGGGTCGGGGGACCCACTGCGGTGCCGACTAATGGCTGAGCAGGACTTCTAACCCGCTCTACTCTTCCCGCGTTAATGGTTTCCCGGTAACTGTTGCCTGGTAACGGAGTCCGGGCTGGGCGTGGGGCGGGGAGCGGGTAACAGCGCACAGCAATGGCCGAGCGCTAAGGGCTGCGCACTGCGCGCTCTATTACGGTATTACATTAAACTTTTCAGAGACAAAGATGCTAAAATCCAAAACATTGTGCTTTAGTAAAATCCAGTTAAACGTTTCCTATTCTAAAGGATTTTAATCATGTTTTCTATTTGTATAGAAGTTACACCCTCTATTTTTTACACTAGCCTATGGAAAACTTATTACTGACTTATCTTGGTCCCCGGTATGAATTTTATTATAAACTTCTACCACAGCAAAAAATTATGCTTTGTGAATTGTATGAATTTTTAAATATAATTAATTCTTTCCTCATGATGCTTAGATTTATTCCATTTTCTAGTCATTTTTATTATTCAGAATATAAAACTAGATTTAAATTTTCTGAGCCATAACATATATACAACAAATCTTTACTGAGTATCTGATGTGATTCAGGCAATGAGCCAGGTCTAGGGATACAGTGGTGAAACCAACATAATTCTACACATCGCAAAGAGTTACAGATACCTAAATGTAAGATGCAAAGCTGTAAAACCCCTAGAAGATAACATAGGAGAAAATCTATATGATCTTGAGCATGGCAATGACTTTTTAGATACAACAACAAAGACACAATTCATGAAAGATTTGATCAGCTGGACTTTGGGAAAATTAAAGACTTCCGCTCTGTGAAAGATGATATCAAGAGAATGAAAAGACAAGCTGAAGACTGGGAGAGAATATTTGCAAAAAGCATATCTGATAAAAGATTATTATCCAAAATCTACCAAAAACTCTTAAAACCCAACAACCTGATTTTAAAAGGGAAAAGATCTGAATAGACACCTCCCTAAAGAAGATATGCAAAATCTTTAGCAAATTAGCAAAATTAGCAAAATCTTTAGCAAATTAGCAAAAACAGCTAATTTGGAAGACAGTTTGCTAGTTTTTTACAACGCTAAATATACTCTTACAATTTGATAGAGAAATTTTGCTCCTTGGTATTTACCCAAATTACTTAAAAACTTAGGTCCACACAAAAACCTGCACAAGGATGCAGCTTTAATCATAACTGCCAAAAGTTGGAAGCCGCTAAGAGGCCCTTCAATAGGTGAATGGATGAATAAACTGTGGTACATTCAGACAATGGCATATTATTCAGCCTTGAAAAGAAATGTGCTATCAAGCCATGAAGTGCATATTACTAAGTGAAAGAAACCAATCTGAAAAGTATTCTCAGTATATAACCTGCTGGAAAAGGCAACGGAGACAGTAAAAAAAAAATCAGTGGGGCTTCCCTGGTGGCATAGTGGTTGAGAGTCCGCCTGCCGATGCAGGGGACACGGCTTCGTGCCCTGGTCCGGGAAGATCCCACATGCCGCGGAGCGGCTAGGCCCGTGAGCCATGGCCGCTGAGCCTGCGCGTCCGGAGCCTTGCTCCACAACGGGAGAGGCCACAACAGTGAGAGGCCCGCGTACCGAAAAAAAAAAAAAAAAATCCGTGGACTTCTAGGGCAGTGAAACTATTCTATATGATACGACAATCGTGGATTCATGTCATTTTTCAAAACCCTGATGTTGTAGAATGTACAACATCAAGAGTTAACCCTAATGTGGACTGTAGACTTTGGGTGATGATGATGCATCGCTCTACGTTCATTGACTGTAATGTACCGTTCTGATGCGCGATACTGACAGCGAGGGCGGCTGTGCATGTGTGGAGACGGGGTGGGGGGCGGGTAGGAAAACTCTTTCTGCTCAGTTTTGCTGTGAACTTAAAAATTCTTTAAAAAATAAAATCAATTTAAATGGGAAAACATTGACAAAGTTGTGTTCATGGGAGCTATATTTGCAATAGAGAAAAGCTAGAAACAACATACATATGTGATCAATAAGGAGTTTGTTAAATATATTATGAAATATATTATGTGGTTCCATTAAATAGCGTGAAGTATTTCCCAGTCTCTCATCGTCTTTTAACTTATTCTCTTGTTTTGCCATGAAAGCCCTCATAAGACAAAAGTCAGGTTTAAAGATTCAATTATAGATTGATACTTCTCAAGTAAACATTTCCTGCTTCTCCCTGAAGCCACGCCATCCCCTCTTCCACCCTGAAGGAGCCAGCAGCAGCCTAGTATTTGGAAGAAAGACAATGGAGAAGAAGCAAAACATACCTCCCTTCTCTCATGACAGATATGTTCCCAAAGGATTTAAGCCAAAGAAAAAAGAAAAATATTAACTTTTTTTAATTGAACTTTGAATTTAAGTCTATAACGAGTGACCAAAGTGCTAAAATCTGGTCATTGCAACTAGCGATCTCTGGATGATGCAGCTCTGAGTGGTTTGGCCTGATGTTCAGTTTAAACTGATGCCATACGCTTCAGTAAATTGGGGTTGTCCAATAAGTAGCGAATGGAAGGGCAATGGTCCCAAACAGTAATGAGGAGACACCTGCTCCTTCCCTGTCCAATGGGAGGTGACAGGTGAGAGAGAAAATAACCATCAATCAAGAGGGCTTCAGGGAAACAAGTCCAGGAAGTAGACAGTGGAGATGATTGTACAACAATGTGAATGTACTTAATATCACTGAACTGTACATTTGAAAAATCATTAAAATGGTTAGTTGATTGTATGTTTACTTTACCATAATTAAAGAATAAACTTAAAAAGAATGCTGCAGGGGAAGCAGAAGACAGCCAGTTTTCTGTTATATCAAGAAAGTTAAGTGACCATTCAGAAAAAGAGATGTATGATCTAGGGGATTTTCTTGACTACAGGTTTTAAATTACAGAGGATATAATGGACAGGTTTGTCAGGTCAGGGAGGGATGTGAATTTGGCTCCATGACAGGGTATAGAGGAAAATACAAGTGATAAAAATACCCTGGGAGTTTGGGCTTTATGTGTTAAAGGCATGATGGAATGCATTCTGATGGAGTCCTAAAGGGAGGTAAGTCGTCAGTTCCAATTACAGCCTCCTACTTGTCATTGGTATCTTAGATATTCTGTAGTGAGAAGTATTGGGAAAGGGACATCATTTTGCCAATAGCATTCAGAGTTCTGTGGGCCTCACTTTCAATTCTGCCCAGGACAGTGTCAAAGGTGAAAAAGATGTGGTTTAGCTTTTTGTTATGCATGTTCTTCAACTAAAATGTGAACCAATTAACATGGTTCTAAACACACACGTGTGTGTGTGTGTGGTGTGTGTATAGAGACATATATACAGATATATATGTCTATATATATCTCCAAATTCATATGTAATTGGGGATTTCATTCTTTCCAGTCAATGACAGTAAACTTTGTGACGTCTCCCAGATAGATATGTTTTTTACATATGATGAAATCAACAACCACTAAGTTCATTATGATAACACTTAATTAACTTAGGATCCAGTAAAAATCACACTGCGGTTTACAACAACTTTAAACCAACAAAGGTTTATAATAACATCATAGAGCCTCTTACAATGTGCTGTGGGGCATTCCAGACATAGGTGAAATTTTCTCTCAAGGCATGTCTTGTTTGCATGAAAGTTGGAGCCCTGTAGAAGCCACATGGCATCAATAGATTTATTTTTTACCTGCAGGTTACTTACGGTTTTGATTTTCTCAGAGAGAGCCATAGTAGTTTTCTAAAAAGAAAAAGAAAGGAAATAATGATTAAAGCAGATTTGACTCCATAGAGCATTTGTTCAAATTCACCCATATTTCCAATTTGTAATAAAATGATGTCAGGTCAAATTCAAATTATTTAAATTCCCCTACAAAAAATTAATAACAAAGGAGTAAAAAATTTTCTATAAAGCTTATAAAATACAGACTTAGACTTTGGTTTGCTTACTTACACAGATTGCCATGGCATTAGAGCCACGTCAGTCTAATGACCTCAAGGACACTGGAACAGGAGTCCAGACATATTTTCTGATCTTCACTGAGTCTAGGACTGTGGGAGAAAATATGAATCTTCCCTGCAGATAGGTTTCCAATTTGTAAGATCTGTCAGATGAACTCAGGCTCCCCGAAAGAGATTCGGCTGGAGCGGGTACAAGAAGAGTATAGTATTCTTGAAGGGTAGGTAGATTGAGGTCCAGCACCCAAAGATTGG
The DNA here is from genome assembly GCF_949774975.1 of Lagenorhynchus albirostris. Classification (NCBI taxonomy): domain Eukaryota; kingdom Metazoa; phylum Chordata; class Mammalia; order Artiodactyla; family Delphinidae; genus Lagenorhynchus; species Lagenorhynchus albirostris. The sequence continues at coordinate 26,830,547 of NC_083102.1, forward strand.
AGGGAACAGGTACAAGTACAGTGTGATACTGGGCTTGACCATCTTCTGACCCCTCTTTGTCTCCTCCCTTCAAGAGCTTGACTGCTCTGAATAAAAGAGAACAATGATATAGAAGAAAGCACTGTGATTCCTACTGCCACAGGGACCTATAATTTCCCCGTGGAATTAAAATAGCAAGCTTCTCAGATATCTGGGGAGAGATAAGAAGATCGCTCTTTGGAGGAGTGGAGTAGATTGGTAGCCACACAGAAAAGGGGTGGGACAAACCCCTTGAGTGAACTGTGACAAGGGGTCATAAAGTCTGAGCAAAGGACACTGGAGCAGAAGGAATGCAACGTGCTGATTAAATCAGGATCTTTCTCCTCCCTTCCTCTAGGACTCCTCAAGTTACAAATTGGAGGGGACAGAGTAAAGTATTCTATAGCCACATGAGGGGTCTCAGACACTGGAGTTTGTGTATTATTACACATGTGAACCATTTATCCTCAATGGTGGGTAAAGTCAGGAAAAATATGTGAATAACCACACTCATCACATGTTTGTTTAGGAAAAAATTGTCATGTCATATATGCCATTTACTACTGTGCTTTATTCACATCAGTGGGTGGTGGCTTGTGAAGGTAATCAGCCTGGCTATGGGGGGGAAAGCTACATTTTCTTAACATGTATATAGTATAGTACGAGTAAATTATGAATTACAGCATAAGGGTATATAAATAACCAACAAATTATACGAAGTTGAATCATTTCTGTAAGTTAGACAACCCAGAGTGCCACCTGAGTTCAAAACATGAAGATATCAAATGTGGTTAAAAGAAGTCTTGATAAGCTTTGAGCTGGAAGTGTATTTGAGGCTTGAACTTAAGCAGGATTTGAACAGGATGAATTTGCAAAGGGGCTCCAGATGGAGGGAAGAGCAGGAAGAAAACCGCAGAGGAAGAGAGACAAAGGGCCTGCGCAAATGGTAACACACACTGCTTTGCGAGGTGTAGATAGCTCGAGGTGGAGAAGTCTAGCAGGAAGTTAGGAATTTTTCTAGAAGTATAGAAGTGGGAATCTTCTTTGTTGAGGAGGCGGTTGACACAAAGGAAGAAAATATCTACAGGCAAAAGGTGAGACAAGGAGATTTTGGAAATCACCTCAAAATTGAAGAAGGAGAGAAAATATCCACTAACAGAAGGAAAAAACAAAAGCCACGAGAGAATAGGGAAGTCAGGACAGTGTACCCAAGGATAAGAGTCCACAAGCATTTAAAGAAGGTAATGAGCTGTGCAAGATGAGAACCAAGAAAAGACAACTTGCTGAGGCAATCAGATGCTGACTAATGACCTTCAGTATAGCAATTTCAAGACAGTTAAGGGTTTTATGAGTGAATCCACTTAGTGAAGGCAGCATTCTTCCTCAGACTCAAGTGCAGTCTCTGTGTCCTCTTGATGTCTCTCTCTAGGGATCCTTCAGCTAGAGTAAAGAGAGGATTCCGTCTCAAAAAAAGATGCCTGGATGGTTCAGGCCTCTTGACTCCCATATACTCAACTGAATTTACTCCTGAAGAGGTAAAAGAACAAACTGACACTATATTTAGAGTCATAGTAAATAATCAGGAGCTTGATGTCTTTTAGTCCTGAAATACTAGTGGATTTAAGAGATACGGGTAATGCTAGCTGATACAGTAGTATACGACTGTAGATATTTCATAATCTAAAAGATATATTTGGAACAGTACTGCATCTTTCTGTGTGTGTGTGTGTGTGTGTGTGTGTGGTACGTGGGCCTCTCACTGTTGTGGCCTCTCCCGCTGCGGAGCACAGACTCCGGACGCGCAGGCTCAGAGGCCATGGCTCACAGGCCCAGCCGCTCCACGGCACGCGGGATCCTCCCGGACCAGGGCACGAACCCGCGCGCCCCGCATCGGCAGGCAGACTCTCAACCACTGCGCCACCAGGGAAGCCCTGCATCTTTCTTTTTTATTTATTAAGCCATCTTATTTTTTCAAGCAGTTGAAAATAGGCATTTGTTAATGTTTAGCTTTGCTTTTTGTATCTTTTGTTTCTGTCTTTAAAATTAAAGATTCAATACCATGGAAAGATCTATAGGCTGCTCAAAAGTGACATATACTCATTGGCACTCTTTTGTAGGGAAGTCTTTAAAAGATGAAAAACAAAAACAAAAACTTCCCAACTTGGGCTCCACAATTTGGGTTAGATTTTAAATTTTAGATTAATAATAAATGTAGCTCAAGAATACACAAAATAAAGTAGTTTGAACTTGATTTGCACCCTTAATGAGTGCAAAAAGGCAAAAGCTAAATTTAAATTTTATTAAACAGAGGATTCTCAGAAACAGAGAAGGCATCTTTTGATGATACGTAAAAATGAGAAGAAAGCTTTCCTTTAAAAAGAAGTTTCTACCTGAAGACTTTGAAAAGATTTACAGTAGAGGGAGTTGTAGTGAAGAGAGAGACACTTTTTAATTTAATTTTTCAAAACTCCACATGGATATTGAAAATTAGAATTATCAAGCAAACATTTATCATTTTATATAATATCAGAACCTTCTGCAGCAAGCATCTGGGAAAATCTTTATTTTTGGAAGTATCAAGTATTACATTGGTTGCTTTGGCAGTGATTGTACTTGGAGATTACATGCTCAGTTTTCTCCCAGACTCATGAATCTCCTCCTCTTCTGGGGAGGGATAAGGGAAGAGGCAGAGAAAAGATAAAAGTGTTTCTACCATACTATTCTGGAAATTTCTTTCCCTTCAGGACACAAAAACCGTGCAAAGAAATGTGCTTCTCCAATACATGTCTATAGGGTGATGAGATATTTTGGTGTGCTGGGGACAGTCACAATTACACCCATTGTCCTAGGTTCTAGTGCACCTTTTATTTCTCAGTTTTGCTCCAATTTAGAAAATAAATTATATGTACACCCTACATATGTAGCAATTGCCCTATATAGACTCAAGAGAAGTATAACACAGCTCTTTCTCAGTTTACGGTGGATTAAGTCTCAATAAGCCCATTATAAGTTGAAAATATTAAGTTGAAACCACATTAATCTACCTAACCTACTGTACATCACAGCTTAGTGCAGCCGCCCTTAAATGTACTCAGAATACGTACATTAGCCTACTGTTGGGCAAAATCATCTAACACAAAGACTGTTTTGTACTAAAATGTTGAAATGTCACATGTCACAATTTATTGAATACTGTAAGGAAAAGAAAAAAACAGAATGGGTGTATGGGCACAGAATAGTTGTAAGTGTACGAGTTGTTTATCCTCGTGATTGCGTGGCTGACTGGGAGCTGCAGCACTGCCGCTGCCCAGTATCACAAGAGAGTATCTTAGGGCAAATCACTAGCCCAGGGAAAGATCAAAATTCAAAACTTGAAGTACAGTTTCCACTGGATGAATATTGCTTTTGTATCATTGTAAAGTTGAAAAATCATGGAACCACTGTAAGTCAGGAACTGCCTGCACCAAAAATAGAAATTTCAAAGATTATGTTTTCAGGGATCATTTCTGTAGTTCATTATGAGAGAAGTTTCTCTGAATGTGTAGAGCACTTGAAACTCTGAGGAAGAAGCTTAGTGTTCTCTCCTGAGTGTGAAGCTGGTTCTTGGTGTTGGTTCTGCAACTGCCATTGGCCACTGATGATCATTCTTCTCTCCCTTTGGGAGAGCAAGAGGAAGAGGACACTGTCTGAGTAAAACAAACAACAAAAAAAGAAGTTTCAAAGTACTTTCTAATTAACCTACAAACTGGAGGAATATGAAATTGCAAAAAAAATTATAAAATCAAAACAAACAATAAAATTGGTGACATCAGTCAATATGATAATTTTATTTATTAACTTTATTCTTTATTTATAAGAGTTTAACAGCTTAGAAATAAGGGTAGGGTTTTTTTAATTTGAAAATTTAACTATAGAATTATTAGTCATCTTCAATAAACCAATTTGTACTTTTTTACTCTTTCTCCTCATGAGAGGCAAGGTTTCATGTAATTTTTGGCTCAAGTTAATGAGCACACTGAAACATCTCATATCTGTTTAAGAGCATGTTAAGATCCATTTATACAGAATACACCAAAATTCCTTTTCTGGATTAATAACTACCAGTGCTACCCCTGAACCAACTCAATTCCACTTAAATTTAAGAAACAATAGTTTTGGACTCATAGATTGATGGAACAGAATAGAGCCCAGAAATAAACCCATACATATATCGTCAAGTAATTTATGAGAAAGGAGCCAAGAATATACAACGGGGAAAGGACAGTCTCTTCAATAAATGGTGTTGGGAAAACCGAACAGCCACATGCAAAAGAATGAAGTTGGACCATTATCTTTTACACCATACACAAAAATTAACTCAAAATGGATTAAAGACTTGAATGTAAGATCTGAAACCATAGAACTCCTAGAAGAGAACATAAGTAGTAAGTTTCTTGACATCCACCTTGGTAATGATATTTTTGGATTTGACACTAAAAGTAAAGGCAACAAAAGTGAAAATAAACAAGTGGGACTACCTCAGACTAAAGCTTCTGCACAGCAGAGGAAACCATCAACAAAATTAAAGGCAACCTACTGAATGGGAGAAAATATTTGCAAATCTTATATTGGATCAAGTGTTAATATCCAAAATATGTAAAGAACTCACACAACTCAATGATAAAAAAACAAACAATCTGATTTTAAATGGACAGAAGATCTGAATAGACATTTTTCCAAAGAAGACATAGAGAAGGCCAACAGATATGTGAAAAGACAATATCACAAATCATTAGGAAATGCAAATCAAAATCACAATGAAATATCACCTGACACCTGTTAGAATGACTATTATGAAAAAGACAAGAAATAACAAGTGTTTGTGAGGAGGGATGTGGAGAAAAGGTAACCCTTGTACACTAATGGTGGGAATGTAAATTGGTGTAGCCACTGTGGAAAACCATATGGAGTTTCCTCGACAATTAAAAGTAGTACTATCACATGATACAGCAATTCCAATTCTGGGTATTTATCTAAGGAAAACAAAAACACCTAACTTGAAAAGATATATGCATTCCTATGTTCACAGAAGCATTATTTACAATAGCCAAGATACGGAAACAACCTATATGTCCATTAATGGATAAATGTGATACACACACACACACATATGTATACATAATGAAATATTATTTAGACATAAAAAGTGAAATCTTGCCATTTGCAAAAACATGGATGGATCTTGTGGGGATTATGCTATGTAAAAACAGAGAAAGGGGCTTCCCTGTTGGCGCAGTGGTTGAGAGTCTGCCTGCCGACGCAGGGGACACGGGTTCGTGCCCCGGTCCAGGAGGATCCCACATGCCGTGGAGCGGCTGGGCCCGTGGGCCATGGCCGCTGAGCCTGCGCGTCCGGAGCCTGTGCTCCGCAATGGGAGAGGCCACAACAGTGAGAGGCCTGCGTACCGCAAAAAAAAAAAAAAAAACAGAGAAAGACAAATATAATAGGAGCTCACTTGTATGGGGAATCCAAAAAGAACAAAGCCCATAGATACAGGGAGGAGGGAGCAGATAGCTGGTTGTCAGATTGGGGGGTGGGAGGGAGGAAGTGGGATAAATGGGTAAAGGTAGTCAGAAGGTACAAACTTCCAGTTATAAAATAAATAACCCATGGGGATGTAATGTACAGCATAGTGACCACAGTTAATAATACTGTGTTGCATATTTGAAAGTTTCTAAGAGGGTAAATCTTAAAAGATCTCATCACAAGAAAAAAATCTTTGTAACTATGTATGATGACAGATAGTTAACTAGACTTATGGTGGACACCATCTGGCAATATATTCAATATCAAATCATTATGTTATACACCTGAGACGAATATAATGTTGTATGTCAGTTACACCTCAATTTTTAAAAGTTTTAAAATGTTTTAGTTGGTTCAGTAAGATTTTTTCAAGTGCCTCAGTATGGAAACCAGAAGTGAATGAGAAATAACATAAATATATGCCTAAATTGATCACATCCTCATGAGCCAACAAGGGACAGGAAATGAGGGGTGGGTAAAGGAAGATTAGTGAAGCTTCTTCTTCAAGAGGATGAAATAGACATAGAAACCAATGCTGCATAATAAATTATCTTTCAAAATAACATTGAGATTTGAAATAGATGAGTAGAAAGAATTTTTAAAATGCAGAGAAACAGAGTGACTGCATTCTAATTGAATCATAACAGATGATATAGACTTATTTGATTTTTTTATGTACCAAGGGAAAGAAACTTCTATTTTTACTTTATAATGAACTCATGTACCAAAAAAAATGTATTCAGAAAAAAATTCTTGTTGGAATTGAAGTCAAAGAAAGAGCTAGTTTAAAATGTAAGACATTCATTGTAGAAAAATATGTCTGATAAAAACAGCAAAAAAAAAACATGGAGTCAAAATGAATAAATAAAAAATGACTAACAGAGGAGAGGAACCAAGATGGCACAGTAGAAGAACGTGCTCTCACTCCCTCTTGTGAGAGCACCAGAATCACAACTAGTTGCTGGACAGTCATCGACAGGAAGACACTGGACCTCACCAAAAAAGATACCCCACATCCAAAGACAAAGGAGAAGCCACAATGAGACAGTAGGAGGGGCCCAATCACAGTAAAATCAAATCCAATAACTGCTGGGTGGGTGACTCACAGACTGGAGAACACTTATACCACAGAAGTCCACCCACTGGAGTGAAGGTTCTGAGCCCCACATCAGGCTTCCCATCCTGGGGGTCCGGCAACAGGAGGAGGAATTCCTAGAGAATCATACTTTGAAGGCTAGTGGGATTTGACTGCAGGACTTCGACAGGACTGGGGGAAACAGAGACTTCACTCTTGGAGGGCACACACAAAGTAGTGTGTGCATTGGGACCCAGGGGAAGGAGCAGTGACCCCAGGGAGACTGAACCAGACTTACCTGCTAGTGTTGGAGGGTCTCCTGCAGAGGCAGTGGGTGGCTGTGGTTCACTGTGGGGACAAGGACACTGGCAGCAGAAGTTCTGGGAAGTACTCCTTGGCATGAGTCCTCCCAGAGTCTGTCATTAGCCCCACCAAAGAGCCCAGGTAGGCTAGAGTGTTGGGTTGCCTCAGACCAAACAACCAACAGGGAGGAAACCCAGCCCCACCCATCAGCAGTCAAGTGGATTAAAGTTTCACTGAGCTCTGCCAACCAGAGCAACACCCAGCTCTACCCACCAGCAGTCCCTCCCATCAGGAAGCTTGCTTAAGTCACTTAGATAGCCTCATCAACCAGAGGGCAGACAGCAGAAGCAAGAAGAAATACTAGCGAATAGAATCCAACAACACATTAAAAGGATCATACACCATGATCAAGTGGGATTTATCCCACGGTTGCAAGGATTCTTCAATATATGCAAATCAATCAATGTGATTAACATCAATAACCATATTAACAAATTGAAGAATAAAAACCATATGATCATCTCAATAGATGCAGAAAAAGCTTTTGACAAAATTCAACACCGATTTATGATAAAAACTCTCCAGAAAGTGGGCCTAGAGGGAACCTACCTCAACATAATAAAGGCCATATATGACAAACCCACAGCAAACATCATTCTCAATGGTGAAAAACTGAAAGCATTTCCTCTAAGATCAGGAACAAGACAAGGATGTCCACTCTCACCACTATTATTCAACATAGTTTTGGAAGTCCTAGCCACGGCAATCAGAGAAGAAAAAGAAATAAAAGGAATACAAATTGGAAAAGAAATGTAAAACTGTCACTGTTTGCAGATGACATAATACTATACATAGAGAATCCTACAAATGCCACCAGAAAACTACTAGAGCTAATCAATGAATCTGGCAAAGTTGCAGGATACAAAATTAATGCACAGAAATCTCTTGCATTCCTAAACATTAATGATGAAAAAATCTGAAAGAGAAATTAAGGAAACACTCCCACTTACCACTGCAACAAAAAGAATAAAATACGTAGGAATAAAACTACCTAGGGAGACAAAAGACCTGTATGCAGAAAACTATAAGACACTGATGAAGGAAATTAAAGATGATACCAACAGATGGAGAGATATACCATGTTCTTGGATTGGAAGAATCAATATTGTGAAAATGACTATACTACCCAAAGCAATCTACAGATTCAATGCAATCCCTATCAAATTACCAATGGCATTTTTTACAGAACTAGAACAAAAAATCTTAAAATTTTTTTCAAGACACAAAAGACCCCAAATAGCCAAAGCAGTCTTGAGGGAAAAAAACAAAGCTGGAGGAATCAGACTCCCTGACTTCAGACTCTAGTACAAAGCTACAGTAATCAAGACAATATGGTACTGGCACAGAAACAGAAAGATAGATCAATGGAACAGGAGAGAAAGCCCAGAGATAAACCCACGTACCTATGGTCACCTTATCTTTGATAAAGGAGGCAAGAATATACAATGGATAAAAGACAGCCTCTTCAATAAGTGGTGCTGGGAAAACTGGACAGCTACATGTAAAAGAATGAAATTAGAACATTCCCTAACACCATACACAAAAGTAAACTCAAAATGGATTAGAGACCTAAATGTAAGACCAGACACTATAAAACTCTTAGAGGAAAACATAGGAAGAACACTCTTTGACATAAATCACAGCAAGATCTTTTTTGATCCACCTCCTAGGGTAATGGAAATAAAAACAAAAATAAACAAATGGGAACTAATGAAACTTAAAAGCTTTTGCACAGCAAAGGAAACCATAAACAAGACAAAAAGACAACCCTCAGAATGGGAGAAAATATTTGCAAACGAATCAATGGACAAAGGATTAATTTCCAAAATATATAAACAGCTCATGCAGCTCAATTTTTTTTTTTTTTTTTTTTTTGTGGTACGCGGGCCTCTCACTGCTGTGGCTTCTCCTGTTGCGGAGCACAGGCTCCGGACGCACAGGATCAGCGGCCATGGCTCATGGGCCCAGCCGCTCCGTGGCATGTGGGATCTTCCCGGACCAGGGCACGAACCCATGTTCCCTGCATCGGCAGGCGGACTCTCAACCACTGCGCCACCAGGGAAGCCCATGCAGCTCAAAATTAAAGAAACAAACAACCCAATCCAAAAATGGGCAGAAGACCTAAATAGACATTTCTCCAAAGAAGACATACAGATGGCCAAGAAGCACATGAAAAGCTGCTCAACATCACTAACTATTAGAGAAATGCAAATCAAAACTACAATGAGTTATTACCTCACACTGGTTAGAATGGGCATCATCAGAAAATCTACAAACAACAAATGCTGGAGAGGGTGTGGAGAAAAGGGAACCCTCTTGCACTGCTGGTGGGAATGTAAATTGATACAGCCACTACGGAGAACAGTATGGAGGTTCCTTAAAAAAGTAAAAATAGAATTACCATATGATCCAGCAATCCCACTACTGGGCATATACCCAGAGAAAACCATAATTCAAAAAGACACATGCACACCAATGTTCATAGCAGCACTATTTACAATAGCCAGGTCATGGAAGCAACCTAAATGCCCATCAACAGATGAATGGATAAAGAACAGGTAGTACATATATAGAATGGAATATTACTCAGCCATAAAAAGGAACGAAATTGGGTCATTTGTTGAGACGTGGATGGATCTAGAGACTGTCATACAGAGTGAAGTAAGTCAGAAAGAGAAAAACAAACATCGTATATTAACACATGTATGTGGAACCTAGAAAAATGGTACAGATGAACGAGTTTGCAGGGCAGAAGCTGTGACACAGATGTAGAGAACAAACGTATGGACACCAAGGGGGGAAAGCAGTTGGGGGGTGGGATGGTGGTGTTATGAATTGGGTGATTGGAAATGACATGTATACACTGATGTGTATAAAATGGATGACTAATAAGAATCTTCTGTATTAAAAAATAAAATTCAAAAATTAAAGAAAACATAGGAGAAAATTTTTGAGATCTTAGGTTAGGCAAAGATTTTATAGAACATATATAAAAAGCAGAACCCCTAAAAACTGGGTAATTGAATTTAACTCCCTGCTCTTTGAAAGACACTGAAAATAAAATAAAAAGACAAACCACAGACCAGAAAGAAAATGTTTGTAAACACATATCTGATGGGAGACTGTATCAATAATACATAAAGAACTTAAACATACTCATTAAAATATTTGAACAGATGCACCAAAAAGAAATGATTTGGAGAGCAAACACATAGAAAGGCGCTTTCTTTCCATCAGTTTTCATCAGAAAAACTCACATTAAAATCACCATGAGATACTAATACACAGCTACTAGGAGAGCTAAAATTAAGCAACAACAAGAAGAAAAATTGGCAACATTAAATGCTTGAGTGTGCAGAGCTGGATCCCTTCTACGTTGTTGATGGGGTGCAATGGTGCAGTCTCTTTGAATAGTCTTAGATATTTACGCAACAGAAATGTAAAAAATACCCACACAGAGATTTGAACATGAATGTTTATAACAGCTTCATTCATTATAGCCACATACTGGAAACAACCCAACTATCCATCAATTTATAAAGAGATATATAAATTGGGACATATTGATCTAAAGAAATAAGGGCTGAGCAATAAAATGGAGTGAACTACTGATGAATAACAGGGTTAATTTCAGAAGTGTTTTGGTATGTGGAAAAAGCCAGGTCATTTATAAAACGTTCTAAAAAGGCAAAACTGTAAATACAGAGATCAGTAGCTGCCAGAGCCTGGAGGTGAGGGATTGACTCTAAAGGAGCAGGAGTTAATTGTTTTTTTAAATTAATCCCTATTGGAGTGTAGTTGATTTATAATGTTGTGTTAGTTTCTGCTGTACAGCAAAGTGAATCAGTTATCCATATACATATATCCACTCTTTTTTGAAGGAGTTAATTTTTGAAGTTATAGAAAGGTTTTCTATCTCAGGTGGGGTGGTGATTATCCTTTATATTTGTTACAGCTCACCAAGTTTCACACTAAAGGTGGGTGAATTGTGCTGTTTGTGAATCGAATTTCATTAAAAGTGACTTAAAATTTCATCATAGCAAAATGTATAACCATACTTTTAGAGACATTCAGGAAATTATCAAATGCATTTTCTTGAGCTAGGAAAAGTGTTTCAAATTGTTTCACTAATTTTCTTCTTCTTCTTCTTAGAAATTTTCCATTTCCATTATCCTCTCCTTTTAGATAACTTAGGTTTGGGTCTTTTCACTGACCAGAAAATAAAAAATAATCTGTTCCGTGTTAGGCTTCTGTGGGTCTCCACACCTGCGAGAACTCAGCCAGCGCCTCCAATCTTCTCCCCACTGGAGGCCACGTTTGATGCCTCTTTCCAACCTCAGCGGGTGTGAGCCGAGGGTCCACGGTGGAGGGCTGCCAAGTCCTAATAGTGACTTCCCACAAAGGTAGCCTTTGAGGTCTGTGGTTGCCATGGCTACTGGCACGACCAAATTTGAGTACACCACTGCTTTAAAACAGTCAAAGAATTTTAAAATAGGGTTGATCTATTAGATTGAGACATGGATTATAAGCCATCTTGACATAAGAGAAGGTGACATTTTCTCTGTGATACAAATTTTAGAGATAGAATAAATAAGTTTAAACATACTACAGTTTTCTTTTTTTTTTTTAATAGTCTATCATTTACTTGAGGAGAAAATGAGGAAACCTGGACCAGTAATAAAACATTGACATTGATTGGCTCATAGAAACCCAAAGGGTCAAAATGGTCACCCCATTAAAGTGGGGTCTTAAAGGGGTCAGGGGCGTCTTGACTCAAATGTGGCTCACAGTGATCACATCTCCAGTACCCACATGTATATTTGGGGCTGATATATTTAGCAGTTGCAATAACCTCATTTTGGTTTCCAGTCCTGTGGGTAAGACCCGTCAGTGTAAGGAAGCCCTGAAATTGCACCCAAGTCGAGGTAGTAAATGAAAACCAATTATTACATCCTAAGTGAGAGAGTGGAAATTAGTGTCACCATTAAAATTGTGGGATGCAGAGGTGGTGGTCACCATCACATCACTGGTGTTTAATTCACCAGTCTGATCTCTGCAAAAACCAGAGGAAGCCCAGAGAATGACTATAGAAGGTTATACCTTCTAGAAGTCACCGGCCTCACTGAATGCTGGAATGGACTATTAAAGGCAAACTTACATGGCCAGGCAATACTCTGAATAGATGTGGTTCTGTACTTCAGGGTGCTATATTTGTAATATGTCAAAGGTTTCGCTATGGTGATTTTTGCTCAATAAAAAAAACATGGGTTTGGGAAAAAAATGACTAACAAAAATGTTAACAAAAGAATTCATAATTGCCTTTCAAAGTAGTATATGTTTGAAAAGATCTAGAAAAATTAGTCTGCTGATAAAAGAGTAAGAATTGAAAATATTAAAAAGGAGCTATGAAAGTAAGTGATTTTTTTTTGGTACTGCCTTTTAACAAGAAAATTACAGGAAATGTGCAATTAAGAAATAACATCTTTACATAAGGCCATGAGGGGAAAAGAGAATACATTGAATGTGACTCAGTCAGAGGGAAGTGGCATCACTGTAACAATACAAAAGGAGTTTGTAATGAGCCTACTGATGTATTTAGAGTTAACTGATAAAGTGGTTGCCTCCCCTGAATGATTGTAATAGCCTCTTACAAGTCTCCCAACTTACACTCCTGTGTCCTCCAGTCTAGTTGCAACATGGCAACCACAGTGTCCTCTTAAAACCTTATGTCAGATCATACCCCTTCTGTGCTCAAAGCTCTTCAATGATGCCCCATGTGTCTCAGAGTAAAACTTAAGGTTTTACATGATCCTGGAAGGCCCTGCGTGATTGGGACACAGTTACCTACCTCTCTGACTTCCTCTCCTGACTCTCCCCTGGATCACTCTCTGGTCACACAGGCACCCTTGGAGTTCCTACAACAGACCAGTCGTGTGCCTCCCTAAGAGACTCTGCTCCAGCTCAGTAGTTCTCAAAGGATGCCCCAGGGATCCCTGTAAGTCCCCAGGACCCTTTCATGGGATCTAAAATGTCAACTATAAAACAAAAGCTCAACAAATTTGAAGAGTGTAAAGGAGACCTGAGACCAAAACACTGAGAATCATTGCCCTAGCTAATCCACTGCAGCTTGGAGGGCTCTTCCCTCACATATCTGCTTGGCTCAGTTCCACACCTTCCTCAAGACTTTGCTTGTGCTTCACTCTCCCAGTGACCCTACCCTGACCACCTCCTCTAAATCTCAGACTTCTGAATCTCACTCACATTTTCTCTTTCCCATGACGTTTATTACCTTACAACATATTATATAATTTACTTAAATATTATACTTATTGTCTATCTCTACAACTCTACAATGCAAGCTTTGAAAGGGTGAACGTCGTGGTCTGTTTTGTACACTGATCTATCCCAAGAGCATAGAAGAGGGCCTGATACTTAGTGGATGTTTGTTGAATGAATAAATGAATGATGAACAGCCGATAAAAATAGATTTCCAAGACACGTTGAAGTAATAGCTTTACAAAACAAAGCAAATGTTACATACATTCATCAAAATTTAATAAATGGGGAAAATGCTTAAGTGTCTATAAGCATCTAAAGAACAAATAATAATAAAAAGCAACATAAAGACTACTACTTTCTCTGGTGAACCTGTTGGCACAAGGAAAGAAATCTTTGAAAGACCTTGTATCAGTAATTATGTGCTCCAGTCTGCGAATGAAACACACCACTTCCATCACAACTAATTACTCATTAGCTAGAACTAGCCACGGGGCCCCTCCCAACCAAAAAAGGGACCAGAAAGTACACTCCCACCATCTACCTGAAGGCAAGAACCTGGAAATATTTGATGACTAGCACTACCACATGGTGAATTATGTTTCAAATTTGGTAAAACAATTTAATAACCAAAATTATAAAACTTCCTGGGCTTCCCTGGTGGCGCAGTGGTTGAGAGTCCGCCTGCCGATGCAGGGGACACGGGTTCGGCCCCAGTCTGGGAAGATCCCACATGCCGCGGAGCGGCTGGGCCCGTGAGCCATGGCCGCTGAGCCTGTGCGTTCGGAGCCTGTGCTCCGCAACGGGAGAGGCCACAACAGTGAGAGGCCCGCGTACCGCAAAAAATATAAAAAATAAATAAATAAAATTTCCTGTGACATTAGTTCAGAATATGCAATGATTGTAAAAAACAAATAATGCTAATTTTATAATAAATAATAAATGGTTTATTAAGACTTATATAGCAGAAAATAGGTTAGGATATGTTACAGTCATTATAATGAATTTTATTAATGATTTGGACTTGGGAGTCTTCATTTGTTACCCACATCTTTCCTTCCTTCCTTCCTTCTTCCTTCTCTTCCTTTTTTCCTTCCCTCTTCCTCCCTTCAGCAAATAAGTATTGAACTCCTCTATGTACAGCTAAGGGTACTGGATGATGAAGATACAACAGTGAATAGATTCCTGCCCCCACAGAGCTCATAATCTACTGACGACAAACAGGTAAGCAGAGTTTGCAAATGAAAATAGTTATAGATTGTGATAAATGTTATAATGGAGATAAACATTTGATAAAGAATGAGCAGGAGAGTCAGGAAAGTCTGAAGTGATACTGGAGATGAGAGCTGTGGGCTGTGAAGGAGCTAGTCCTGCAAAGACCCCGAGGAAGAGAATTCCAGACACAAAGAACATGAGTGAACAATTTCAGAGTCCTGCGTGGTCTGATCTGTGGGAGGAAGGGGGAGAGTGGTGAGGGAGAAAGAGAGATAGGCAGAGAGCGACCACGCAGGGCTTAGCTGATGAAGGTGACGAGGTTCGATTTTATTCCAAGAGCAATGGAAAGTCATCAAAGTCTTTGTAAGCAAGGGATTGACCAGATTCTTCTTATGTCTCTAAAAGATTACATTCGCTTCTGGGAGAGATACAGAATGGATGGGGGACTATTAGGAAGTTAAATGCAGAAATCCAGTTGGTTTTAAGTTTAGATAATGAACATGGGGAGAAAGGAAGATTCAACACATATTTAAGAAAGCCAACAAGATTTCATGCTGGTACATATGGAATCTAAAAGAGAAAAAAAGTGGTTCTGATGAACCTAGGGGCAGGAAAGGAATAAAGAATGGACTTGAGGACACAGGGAGGGGGAAGGGAAGGCTGGGACAAAGTGAGAGAGTGGCATTGACGTATATACACTAGCAAATGTAAAATAAATAGCTAGTGGAAAGTAGCTGCATCGCACAAGGAGATCAGCTCTGGTGGTTTGCGACCACCTAGAGGGGTGGGATAGAGAGGGTGGGAGGGAGACACAAGAGGGAGGGGATATGGGGATATATATATACATATAGCTGATTCACTTTGTTATACATCAGAAACTAACACACCATTGTAAAGCAATTATACTCCAAAAAAGATGTTTAAAAATAAACAATCAATTAATTAATTAAAAAAAGCAAAGACCAAGTGCTGACATTAAAAAGAAAAAAAGATATGCTGGATTAGATGTGGAGTTGAAAGAAAAGGGAAAACTCAAAGACTGAGGAAATTGGCTGGATGGTGAGGCCATTTACTGAAATGGAAAAGGCAGAGAAGAAATAAATCGGAATTGTGGGCAGTCAAGAATTCTTTATTTAACATACTAAATTTTATGTGCTTCTTAAATATCCAAGAAGAGATTCCATGCATTCTGGAAATTTTAACATTAATTTAACATTTATTAAGCACTTATTATGAGCACTGTATTCAAAATTTAATATATATAGCAGGGTCAGAATTTTACATCATACTATGTAATGTATACATTTTACATATACATATATATGTTTATTTATGAATGTACTTCTTATCGTAAATAAATTACATAAAATGTAATTGCTTTATTTTGTCTACAACTACTTTGGTTTTCAACTTGAATTCCCTACATTTGAATAGGAAAAAAATTAACTGTCCAATTCCATTTAAATTTAATCCAATCCCACATCTTTAAAAGTATAATGTTTCTGGGCTTCCCTGGTGGCGCAGTGGTTGAGAATCTGCCTGCTAATGCAGGGGACACGGGTTCGAGCCCTGGTCTAGGAAGATCCCACATGCCGCGGAGCAACTAGGCCCGTGAGCCATGGCCGCTGAGTCTGCGCGTCTGGAGCCTGTGCTCCACAACAAGAGAGGCCACGACAGTGAGAGGCCCGCGCACCGTGATGAAGAGTGGCCCCCGCTTGCCACAACTAGAGAAAGCCCTTGCACAGAAACGAAGACCCAACACAGCCAAAAATAAATAAATAAATAAATTAATTAAAAGAAGGCTCAACATTAAAAAAAAACAAGTATAATGTTTCTTTCTATAGAATAAAAGTCTCATAGGGTCTTCTCCATTCTTCTGCCTCTCTCCCTAAGGATGGTGCCCTCTCATGCAGGGGTACAACTTATACAACTGCGTGGCAACAGGGAAGTGTCAGGGGCCTTGAATGTAATATCCTTTGCCTCTTCCGGTTTCTAGTGCAATATTCTTTATCCACCAGGATGTTGCTGAAAGCTCTCCAGCCCGATGCTCAATCTCTTGGGGTCAGTCTACCGCACGCAGGATCAAAGGCAACGCAGGAAGCCTAAATCCCCAGGCCTTCCTCCACATGAACATAGTTCATTCTTATGTGCCTGTGCTGCAACTTGGGACATGGCAGCCCGCATGTTTGCTTCCTCCCAGAATCTCAAATGGTGAGTAGAAGGGTGAAAGAGTACCTCTCCATTCTCTGTGTTCCTTGCACTTAAAGAATGCCTGGGTCTAGGCCAGAGCCAAAACCCAGAGAAGGAAAAATGCAGAGACATCCACTCTCTTCATTCTCCTACTGTCCTCTTCTTCCCATAATTACCCTTAGTTTGAAAGGAGTGTGTTTTACCCCAGAGAGGGCCTGGCTGGCCACCATAGGTAGAAGGGGAAACATCTCTCCATCACTGGTTAACTGCTAAGCTGAGTCTTCTAAGCTTATAAGGCTGAAGTCTTACTGCACAATCCAAATGTATACGTCAGAAGAAGAATTTTAATTTATTCTATTTGCATTCATCATATAAACAAATTTTAGATTCATCCTGCACAGATGGAAGCTTTCTTAACACCAAGGTAAAAGTCATGAGTTCAGAAAAGCAAAAAAGAAAATTATATTATTTATGTTAAAAATTACCAATCCTCACATCAAACTTCTAAGATTGGTACGCTTATTAATTCTATTTTAGAAAAGAAATAATCGATGCTCATAAAGGTTATGTAACACAAATTATAAGATGACATTATTGGGATTTCAAACAATTCTATCTACCAAGCTCCTGCTAAAATGCCTTTCCTTGAAATTTTTGTGGTTAATCCTTGCAAAGAGAAGAAAATGAAAGTAGAGGATTCCAACACAATATGTAATACAGATGACTATAGACTGACTTAAAGTCTACACCCTAACAAGGGCCCCAAAAGTAAATAATCTGAAACAGAATCAAGTCATGTATTGGTTAGGAATGACATAAGAGAGCAGAACATCCTTGCAGAGAGAAAGCTGGCATTATACTGGGCATGTGCTCAAGGGTTACGATCAACTCCAAAATCTGAGTAGCTTAACACATAAGTTTACATTTTTGTCCACATTACACCTCTCATATGAGTTGGCAGACTTTCTGCTCCACACGGTCATTGAGAGACCCAGGCCAGTGGAGATGCCGCCATGTTGTAGGTGCACCAGCCTGAGCACGCAGCTTCCTCTGGTGTTCAGTTAGGGAAAGAGGGAAACGAGGCACTTGCAAAGGCGTTTCAAATAATACACTTACATCCACTAGTATTTCACTAGTCAGAACTAGTCCTTTGAACCCATCTAATTGCAAGGTGACCAGGAAATGGCAGGAGAGCAAATGGGTTTGATCTGCCCCTGCCACGGCCCCATGAACATAATTCATGTATCCAGCCACCTGCCTCCTCCTTACTTAAGTTCTTTCATTTCCAAGGTTGCCTTTAAATTCAGGATAAATATTATTATCCTTGTTTTCAGGATAAATATTATTATCCTTGTTTTAGAGACTGCTTTAAATATTGTGATCAAGGAAAAATATTGCAAGATCTTTACAAAGCTTTATTAAATGCTAAATTACAGTTCTAAGATCATTGTAGGTAATATTTTGTGTGTGTGTTTTTTAATGAAGCAGTGTTTATGGCACGAGAACTCATCTACTCTTATACCTGTTAGGAATAAGGCACCACACAAGTAGAAGCGTGGAGTCTACTGAATGCATGGTTTCTATCACCACAGCTTGCCCATAACCTTGGCCTTACTTCTGGTTTAAATACACAAGAGTGACTTCAACGTTAAACATCTGATTGTGTTGCAACTGGCTTTTCAACTACAACTGACTGGTTTCCATTTACAAAATTCCTTATTACATTATGAGTCTCGAACAACAGAAGTTTGTGAGTCAGTATTAACACAGGGAACTTGAACCTACTATAAAAAGTTACTTCAGAAGTTGAGGTCTTTAGGAAATGTAAGGAAGTAGCACCACCTGGTGGGTAAGAATGACAGGAGAAATTGGAGATTTGCTTATTAAGAAATGAGCAGTTGTGGGCGCTTTTAAATATTATTACAATTGCTGTAGATATAATCAGTTTTCCAAACAAAAGCCTTTTGAGAGCTTTGGAATTGATACCTGAGGAATGAAATTCTCTCCTTAGAAAACAGGGACAAATAGAGGGTGTATGACTTTTCACCTTATCATTTCTGGTTGATGGCTGTTCACCAGGATCTGGGGAAACCCAGGTCAGTGAAAATGGCCTGTGGTAGTGATGAGAGGGTGGTTTACAACCAACCCAAGACTATTATCATCAAAGAGCCGAGAGTCTTGGTAATTTTAGAAAGTTTACACGTGCTAGGCCAAGGCACTGAGCATAGGCCTCCAACTCACTTAGTACTTATTAGTAAAGTGTGAGCAGGGGGCCCTTCCTCATATCTGTTTATTGGTCAGTATCAGAATTTAATGGTGAGATTCTTTTTGAAAAAGGCATGAACAACAAAAGTTTTCAGCTTTTCAGCTTTCAAGTATCTGTGCCCCATTTATTTAGCTGACATTTTCGCACAGCTTGAAGATTGCTTTGTTAACCTGAAACAAATATTTCTGCCATAGTTCTCCAGCCAAGATAGGTTTGTTTGGGATCAGTAAAGAACTGCAGTTCAGGGTCTGCAACCATGTCAAGCCATGTGCAAGTCCCTGCATGGCAAGGGAAGGAGCAAGCTTTTATACAGGGGAAAAGGAAGTTAGGAGGACTCTAGTAAACAGAGTCCATGGCTTTTCATTGCCTGAGTCCTTGCCAGGAAAGAAGAGGGGTCTTTTTCTGTCCAATGGGCTCTGTCATTTCTACAGGGTATGAGAGCTCCTCTTTCTGGTCTCCCAACTCTATTTAACTGAGGCTTCTGTTTATTAATTTTTCATAGCTTCCTTGAGAAATTAAATTTGGGGTTCTATTTAGCCATTTTTGAAAGCTGAACTTAAAGAGAGCAACAATGTAATGAACCTGCTCTGGAATACCCCACGGTAACACTTTAATCCCAGCTTTTTCTGATATGTTCAGCAGCAACAGGACAATGGTAGACCTGATCTACAGTAAGGAAAGGTACAAGAATAGTCAGCGAACAGATGTTGAAACCTCAACATGTTACCCATCAGTTTATCATTGAAACTCATTAAGCCAGGCTCCCTTAAGGGACTGTTTTCACCTGACTTCTCCCCCCTGTGCATATCAAAGCCAAATGTATTTTATAGTCTTCAAGTATATAGAGCAAGAAGTTGTAGTCAGCAGGCTTCGGGGGTCAAGAAAGATGCCTTAGTCCAGGAGCTGAAAGTCCAGATTTTGAACCAGATTTTTTTCTCTTTTGAGATCTTGTTACCCATTAGCTTTACCTTCCCCTCCCCACCCCCATTTCCCATCCCTCTCACCCTAAGCAACCACTAATCTACTTTCTCTCTACAGATTTGCCTATTTTGGACCTTTCCTGTGAATGGAATTGGCTTCTTCGTTATTGGCTTCTTTCACTTAGCATACTGTTTAGCTTCCTCCATGTTGTAGTATATATCAGCACTTCATTCCTTTTTGTAGCTGAATAATATTCCGTTGTATGTATGTACCACATTTTGTTTATTCATTCGTCCTCCAAATGGCATTTGGATTTTTCCACCTTTTGGCTATCATGAATAATACTGCTTTGAACGTTAGTGTACACATTTTTATGTGAACATATGCTTTAATTTCTCTTGGAATGAAATGACTAGATCCTAGAAATGGAATTGTTAGGTGATATGATAACCATGTTTAATAAAGAGTACCTGATTTTTAATCCTGGCTCTGGTGTTTCTAGCTCTGTGTTTTTAGGAAAGTTATGCCTCAGTTACTTTATAAAATGGAGCCAACAGTACTTCATATGCTTGTTTTAAAGATAAAGGAAGTTACTATATAAAAGGCTCATAGGGACTTCCCTGGTGGTCCAGTGGCTGAGACTCCGCGCCCCCAATGCAGGGGGCCCAGGTTCGATCCCTGGTCAGGGAATTAGATCTCACACACCACAACTAAAATTAAAAAAAAGATCCCCACATGCCACAAAGATCCCACATGCTGCAACTAAGACCCAGCGCAGCCAAAATAAATAAATAAATGTTTTTTTAAAGGCTCATAATATATTTATAAACATCACATAAGTGTTTTGTTTTTGTTTTTGTTTTTTTAATCAATTCCCATATCCTCTTCCCTGCCCCTTTTGTGACAAAAGGAATAGTTTCAGGTTTGGTCAGATCTGGACAATTCTTCCTGTATTGTCCCAACTCTACTAACCATTTTCTGTTTTCCCAGAATGTCTAACCCCACATTGTTCTGTGTTTAAATTGTGGCTTCTTTTCTTTAGTGCCTTATAACGGTTAATAAATAGTGCTTATTCTTTACATTGGCAAACGATCAAAGTTCACTTAAATATAAGCTTTATAGAGCCTTCGTTTCCCTGCAATATAGCTTGCAAACAGTTGCCTTCCTGCTTTACTTGTAAGCTGTGGGGAAGATATTTAATTATTTGCTTGGCCCAATACTCTTAACGCTAGTGTCTTACCCTATATGTCTCTGTCCCACAGGACTCAAGGAGCCAGTTTTATTCTGCTCCATTTTGGGTAAGAATTCCTTGTTTGTTGGGGTCCAAGATGAAATGGCTCCCACCATGGTGCAGTACCATGACTCTCCCCGGTAACTATTATACATTCCACTAATCATATTTCTGATTAAGCCAGTCATGCTTACAACCAAGGAGACTACGTTGATAGTAAGCTCTCAAGTCCTGAGATGCTCTATTTAACAATATGACTCAAAGGACATTGGGTCTCAGATTTTATCACTGTAAAAACAGTCCGCTTGGCATAAAGATAAAATATGCTTAAAGTCAACTATCTAGCAAATACATCAAATTGTTCTTAAGCAAAGAAGACAGAGGGGACTTTTATTTACTGAGAGCTTACTATGTGGCAGATGCTAGCTGCTTTAAGTAATATTTTGGACCTGCTCAAGGCTGAAGCATGAAGTCCTCTATTTGTGCCTAATAGCACAACTTCTTGTTACAAAATGTCCCAGGGGCTTTGTGACCATCACAGAATGCTCCTAAGGACTAACACAGATGCCCAGACACACATCTTATTTTGCATGGGCCCAGGATATCTGTAGGTGAGAACTTAAACCTGGTCCACATATTGTGTTCAGGCATCCACAAACCAGTCTAGGGGACTGGGATTCCTTGAAAGAGGCTGGGGACCTTAGAAACTGTGAGAAGATATGGAAGAGCAGGTCTAAGCTGGTACCTTGCCTGAATGTCAAAGGGAGCCATGGATGTGGCAGCAGGAGGCTGCACATGACCTTCCCTGACATTGTTCCTCACCAAGCGTGAGTGTGCTATGGCTGGGACCTACCTGCAGATCTGGTTCTAGGGGCCTAACTTGAAATATCTCTGATCATGAGACTTGAAACGAGTTTTTCTACTGTCCAGAGATGGAGAGAGGCATGAGGGCAGCAGCCTGGGGCTAAGAGCAGAGGACGTGAGAACAAAGTGACTGCAGGCAAACCTCACCCACAGGGCCTCCCAGACAGAATTAAATGAATGGGAAGGGCTGCCACCAAAAAACTGATTTTTCTACTAGTCGAGCAGCTGTGGACTCAAAGCCTTGAGATTCGGGATATTATTATAAATGTGAAATACTTATATGTCCTGTCAGGTGAAACCTAAGGCTATATGTGTTATGTGCATTTAACCTACACAATTGATTTTACAGAAGAAAAACTGAGGCTGGGTGAGGTAATAAGTCACCTAAGTGCACAGAAATAAGCAGTAGAGCCAAGAACCAACACCCGAGCTGTGTGACTCCAAAAGCCAGGATCCTTCCCCTATACAATCTGCTTCTGGAGATACAGAAGATTCAGTGGAGCATAAACAGCATGCACTTATAGTCTTCCAAATAACAGTGGTAAAAAGCAACACATGTTGAACAACTATTCTATGCTAAGTGATTTGCCTATGCATCAGTGTGATTTTCTGAGAAATTAATTAATATTTTGATTTTTTTCTATTGTCTTTACACCAAGAATAATGCTAGTGCCCTACGCCTTTGAAATCTAGATTCCCTTTATCCTCAGAGTGAGAGTAATAGGACTCATTTCAAAGCCCTCAGCCAATATAGGGATTAAACTGAACTATCCCAAAGGGGATGAAAATGGAGGCTTCAGGAAACTGGTCCAACCCTGGAGGTTGTTCCCCGATTGAATCATGGGGAGGACTGTAATTTCTTCAAGTGCCTGGACTCAGCACTCTGGAGATAACAAGTCCTTGTATGAGAATGGATGTTTGAATACCTGTGAGAATTGGCCCTAAGTGCTGCAGCTTGAGCACCTCGAGTAAGTCGTTTGTGGCTGAGGAGTCAGCAGAGAGGAACATCTCGAGTATATATTGGTCAGCCCACCCAAGGAGGCCATCTCCAGTATATGGCATAGAAGTGGTGCCCAACTATTGTTGCGCATTTAGAAGACTGAGCTACCATCCGTGTCTGTGAAGGTTGTGTCCCAGTATATAGCAACTAGATGGAACCACGGGGAAAAAGAGCCATCCTTATTGACCAAGAGCCAGGCCCTTCCCCATGTTCCTAGGAATATGTAAGCCCCAGGGATTTTGTAAACTCAGTTAATCACTTACATTGGACTTCGTAAGTCGACCTTGATAAGTTGCTGATTTGGAGATGGCTTTATTTAGAAAATAAGGAACCATGACATCTCTTGTACCTTGAGTGTTATGGAGATATTCATACTTATTATACACTTTCTATTCACATAAAACATTCTTGAGGTTCTAGTATCATCTTCTATTTTACAGATAAAGAAATTAGACCTATGAGAAGTTGAGCAACTTGCCCATGTTCACACAACTCATAAGCATTTCTTAATACAGAGAATTTAGGCCTTTCACACTTGCCAGCCATATAAAAGGCACTGAAACACAGCATCATCCACATGCCTTGAAAACTAATTCAAGGAGTCTGTCACCAGAAGCTATATAAACAAATCGTTACCTAGTGTAAATAGGATTTGTAGCAGAATTCACTCTTATAAAACACTTATTGATATTCAATTATATATAGAACATAGCGGGGTTTTCTATAATAAGCCACGTCTTAGAATTTAGTTGGCGAGTAGAACATATATCAGTAAAGGTACATTTAACTGTCAAGAGACTGTTACAGATAATCAATGCTATAGGAATTTGTACTGGATCACTAGTAGATGGTGCAATGGAAAGACCATTAGATAACGCGTCAGAAGACATCAGTTCCAATTCTGACACCAACTGTGCCACTTCTAGCTCCTTAACCTTCAAGATTCTGAATTTCCCTCTGCCTCAGATTTGTCATTTAGAAACTGTTGCTAGCAATATGCTCCCTTCTTTCCTCACAGGGTTTTTAACATTTGCAAAAATGTTTACAAAACTATGATGAACTACACAGAGATACTGTTTCCCTCTTTTCATTAGCGCCATGTTTTCATGATTTGTGGTAACTATGATTATTATTTTCATGTGTCAACTTGACCAGGCTATAGAGTACCCAGGTGTTTCATAAAATATCAGCCTAGATGTTGCTGTGAAAATATTTTTTTTACATTGTCATTTAAATCAGTAGACTTTGAGTAAAGCAGATTACCCTTCATAATGTGGATAGGCTTCATCCAATAAGTTGAAGACCTTAAGAGAAAAACTAAAGTTCTCTGAAAAAAAAGGAATTCTGCCTCCAGGCTGACTTCAGACTCAAGGCTACAACACCAACTCCTGCCAAAAATATCCAGCCTACCAGCCAGCCCTGCAAATATCAGACTTGCCAGCCCTACACACGTATGAGCCAATTCTTGAAAATAAATCTCTCTCTCCCCAACCAATATGAAAGGTGTATGTATATATGTGTGTGTGTGTGTGTGTGTGTGTGTGTGTGTGTGTACATACATAAACAGTCATCCCTTGGTATCTATGGAGGATTGGTTCCACGAGCCCCCCATGGACACCAAAATCCATGGATACTCAAGTCACGTATATAAAATGATGTAGTACAATGAATAGAGTTGACCCTCCTTATCTGCATATATGGAGAGCTGACCGTATGTGTATATACACATATATGTATATGTACACATGCACATTCATACACACACACACACGCACACATCCTATTGGTCCTGCTTCTCTGGAGAACACTAATACAATAGCTGCTCTGAATGAAGAACTTACTTTGACAAGAAAAATGTGAAAAGCAATCAAAGAAAACTCTGAAAGTACTATTTTATTCTTAACATATTTTCTGTTGGTCCAGTTTTGAATGTATATGAAATAGTAAATATATAGGATGTTACATGATAACATTTCATTATTCCAAAGAAATACATATACTTGATATACCCAAGTAGGAAATATGATAAAAAGAGAATGTTTGCTTTTCTTTGGGGGAGCATGTTGTGGCATGAGTGTATCTTTGCTCAAGGCACTCTTTGCATTTGGAATCCTTTCCCTCCTAGTCATCCTTTGTCCAAATGGTATGTAGCCCATTTTCTAAGGCACAGTTCAATGACGCTTCTAAGGGGAAATGCCCAATTCCTCTAACTGAAAGTTGTCACTACCTCTTTTGAACTCTGTTCCTCTTTACAGTATTCATCACTTTATGTCCTGAATTACAGTTATTTGTGTGTTTGTGTTGTTCCCACCTCTGGAGATAGCAATATTCTTGAGGACAGTAGTTACTGATAAATCATAGTTTTCATCAGAGCCTCCTATAGCTCCTTGCCTAAGGTATCTTGATAAATACGTACTGAATAAATAAACCTTCGTGGGTCATTTTGGTCTCTCGAGTTTAAGCTGTTTTCTCTAATTTGTGCTATAACAAATCCTATAAGTAGTTTCTATCAGAGTGACTGTAATCATTCAGATGTGGTAGTGGTCTGGTGGTGAACATTTATTAGGTAGTGAAGGAATGAAAAGCAGCAGCATGGGGCTTTAGCTGTGAGGCTGAAAGTTGGCTTAAAATGACATTTTAAATGAGGGAATTTTAGGAACAGAGGTAGTGAAATCACACAGGCTTTGAAGTGTACTCTGGTGACTGCATAGTAACCAAGGTACTTCCTTGTTCTCCCATGAAATGTTCTTGATATTTATCAGTGATATAAACCGGCTGCTAAATATGTAACAAAAGGAAAGTACAAGCATCTGTGTACACAGCAAATATTTCACTTTCAAAGATATTGCTCTGCCCTCAATGAACAGTGTGTACTTTCCATCTAAATTTGGAACACTTTACTAACTTCACATTATGTGAATAGACACAGTGTCACAAAGAGTTAAAATGACTTCTCAGGGGTAAAAGGCAGAGCTGAAATCTATTTTAGATCCCAGAATTTTAAAATTCCAACTTACACAACCAATATTGGCAACCAATATTCCTTACATCTCTAAACGAAAATTCATTGAAATGTATGGTTGGAGAGCAGGGATTTTTTTTTGAGTGCTATTCAACTAGTTTTACACTTTAATGCACCTAAAAGTCCTAAAACCAGCATTACTCTAAAAGATGAGAATAATAATCTATAATACACTCAATTCATGGATCCAGTATCTATTGATTGATAACATATAATAAGCACTATAAGCACATAAGCACTATACTGAGTGCTGAGGATCCATCCATGAAGAAAACATCGCTCCCACCCTCAAGAAGACCACTGACCACTGGGAGGGGGTGGACATACACACCAGACCAACTGGTCAATCTTGATTGTTGTTTAATGTTAGTTTTAGTTTTCCCTGCAGTCAATTCACTGTGGTAAAATAAATTATCTCCTCTTCTGCCTTGCACCTGAAAAGGTGAGATCTCTTCTCCCGTTATATTGCAATTGCCCCATCCCCACTCAGTAAACCCAAACGGAACTCTTCAGAAAGAAAGTTAAACTGTTCTGGATTCAGGCCTACTCAGCAAGATTATACTGGATTATCACAGAAGGGGAGTGGATAGAGGTTATTATTTGGAATTGAAGAAGGGGTGTGACTGAGACCTGGAGGTGATTTCCTGAGGTGGGTAGGGGCTTGGATCTTATTCCCACTCAGAATTTCATTAGGTGGAAGGACCCCTGATAGGGAATGTATGTAGGAAGCTGGTGGCTCAGTCTCTATTGCTGTGGTCTTTTGAGCCTTGGAGAAGGCTTCCGGGGTTGAGACGACAATGGAGGAAGGGTACTACACAAGCAAGAGAGTAGCCTACCTTAAAATAGGTCACGGGGGCTTGAGCAACGGACATGACAACTAAAGCAACTAGAATGAACTCAAGTCAAGATTTCTTTCCTGGGAACAATTCCCTGGTGGTCCAGTGGCTAAGACTCCACGCTCCCAATGCAGGAGGCCTGGGTTCGATCCCTGGTCAGGGAACTAGATTCTGCATGCCGCAACTAAGAGTTTGCATGCCGCAACTAAGATCCCGCATGCTGCAACGAAGATCCCTCGTGCCGCAACTAACACTCAGTGCATCGAAATAAATAAATAAGTATTAAAAAAAACAGAATCCTTTCCTCCATGATGACATAGGATAAACTATATAATCTCCCCTGGGAATCATGAACAACCTCAAGGAGGAGCTCTCTAGTAATTGGTATTAAACATGTTGACAAGAGAGTTCAGAGCAAGGCTTATTTTGATTTTTCAAAATAAGTTAATATGATTTTTGTTTCACCCAAATCTCATGGGGAAATTCATATTCCTTACAGTCAGATACATGGATATAGAAGTACTAAAACAGAGAATGTACTGTGCTAGAAATGTTCCTAGAAGAAAGGAACTACCCCACTTGCCAGATTTTAAAACTTGCTTGATCACTTTAGTGTTTCTCTATTGGAACATGTCTTAAACCTGATGCATATCTTTAACGTTCTATTTGTTTTGCTTCGATTTTCAAAAAACGTTGCTATTTTAGAATCAAGAAAATATTATCAATATAATTCCCTGTAGGAAACTAAGGGGGACAGGAAGGTATCATAGAGCAATTGATTTTTTTTAATGGACTCAAAAGATGGGTAGTGAACAAAGTAGAGTAAATACAAAATATTTGTAGATGGAAATATATGGAAAAAGCACCGTGAATGCAAGAAAATCTAAACATCATTGGCAGGCAAACGGCCTGGCACCTCTTTCAACCAATATACAAAAACTACTTGTTGAAGATTTACTTAGGGAGTGTGGAAAATTATATCAACAAAAAATTCTTCATAGAAACAAATTCCTTTACTGATTGACGTCTACTGGTCAAAGCAGTCAATGTTCTGAAAAAAATGTGACCACTTAGTGGGATGCTTATCCATAGATTAAAACTCTAAATAAAAAGATCAATCATGTCCCCATTAAGCAGCATTGTGACCCGTATCCTGGACCTTGGCATCTTGACTGTTACTGCTAGTTTGCGAGAAAACTCAGTATAGCTAGCTAATTCTAGCAAGAAGAGTTTTGTTTTGTATTTTTATTTCTGCTCAAGGGCTTGCCTCTTTTGGCAGAAGTGGGACCAAAATTTGCATTTTGCCAAGGATGGCAGGTCAAAGCCTGCATTATCTGGCAACATATTTTCAATGTAATTCAGGGCTGTGCAGCACTTTTATAAGTTGGCACCTGGCTGGGGCTGTCCATGTGGCCCATGCCTTAATCTAGCTCTGAGATCAAGGAACTTTAAGAAGCAAAAATGTGCTTATGGCAGGGATGGCAAATGAGGCAGTATAGTAAATTACTGTTTTAATGAAATACTTTGGCAACACACCATCTCTCTTGATCCCTACATCATCTGCTATAGGTATCATCACTTCCGTTTTAAAGATGATGAAACTGAACCTGAGGAAATTAACCTACCTTAGGATGAGACTAATCAAACAATAAATAAGTAGAAAATGGAGTGTAGGTCCTCCGAATCTCAATTCATGCACTGCCCACTAGCCCCCTTAACAGGCACTGTGATTCTCTAATCCAAGTGAGAGATTCCTTTGTTTGTTCAAAGAAATCAATATACTTAATTTTTCAATAATTGTTTATGCCACAAGTATTAAAGCAAATGAGAGAATGAAAGTCAATCATCCAACTGGTTTAGATTAGAAAAACACCACATCTCCCTTTTTGACACTCAGTGTAAAGGGGTCCCTACACAGTTATCAGGCTCCCAGTTGCTAATGGTGGAAGCTACAGCTCATTATCTGCCTTCTTCTAAAATGTGAACCATAACAAAAGGGACAACCACATAATTGGACCCTGTGACTGCCAGGGCCCCTCCCACATCCTGGAAGGTTCCTGGTTTTCAGTGGAGTTGGGAGCCGTTGTGAAAACTGGCAAATTCAAATCCAAGCAGTTGTGGTTTGTAAAGCTCTTTATAGAGTTAAGGTAAGCAAATTTATTTGTAGCAAAATATACGCAATGAAAGTCCTTTGGAATAAACATTCCTAAATAAGTCGCTGAAATACTGTGGATTTTTAACCACTAAGTAATTCCCTAGTAATCAGTTTTGAATGTTTACAGGCTTGTTTTCTTCCTCGTTTCTTATTTCTGAACCTTTTAATTCCTTTCCTTAGCAACAGTGAGAATATTCCAACGTAATTCTTTCCAAGGACTCTCTGTCAGCAGCTGTGAAACCTCTACACTTCTGTTCTTATTCGGCTAGTCATTAAGTGAGGTCAGTGTGGAGCTTATGTGACACTTTCTAGTGGAATTAAGCAGCTTCTCAACTGGTGAAAAATGAAGATTCTTGATTACAAACATCCCAATAGTTTCTAAAACCTACCATGGTATTGCTATTATGGAGTATACGAAAAGTCTGTGCTAAATTTCCAACATGTTGAACTCATTCATCTGACAACTTATTTTTTTATTGTGTAAATACACAATATGTTTAGTTTTTCCTTGCCGTCTTATTTTGGTAAATAGACTGAAATGAAAGAATTTGAAAAAAATCAAAACTAGAGATACTTTAATATACCAGGATAATATTATTAGACAGATGGGAAACTAAAGGAAATCACATTCAAACCACAGAATTAAGCCCCCTTTTACAAGTATACTCTGCTGCAGCAGCAGCAGCCAGGTACCTTCTGCAGGAAGTTCTTGCTAAAATAATAAGATTAGCTTATGAACACAGTTTATGACTATTATTTGATTGAAAGGGAGTGACTAAATGCTATTATGCACGATGGTGATTCAGCATATTGTATTGTTTTGGTAGAGTTTTAACACACCTACGGAAGTTCCTCTTCAGGATCTTAATGAGTTGTCTGAATACAGATGTGTACTCATCCAGGTCATAAAGTCATAGTAGTGAGAAGCATAGGTACTTCTCAATATTTCTTCAAGATCCTTAAGTGGTATTTAAAGAACCTTTATATTTGGTTCACAATTACCTTTCCAAACTTACATTTGTCCCCTGTCAACACCTAACCTACCCACAGCAGCATGAAACAAACTTTTCTGCCATTGCTTCTTTGTACAAACAATTCTCTTTGCCTGGAAATACTGCTACTCCTTCTGTGTCTGTGAGCATTTTAACGTTCTCTACTCACATAGCACCTCCTCAGTGAAGTACTTTTCAATGACCTTGGTGGGGTGGTGTTGAGCAGTTACCCTCTCTGTGTTTTACTAACACTTTGTTTATACCTGTGTTACAGTACTTAACAGGATAATGTGTGCTCTACCACTAAACACCACTAACATTTACAGAATTTTGGAAATGTGACAAGAACTAGAAATACAGTTAGAAAAAACAACCAATCAACCAAAACTTGGGGAAAAGTCCCTGATAGAGGAGGCAAATCAATCCATATAATTATGTGCAACTTGAGGCTAATGATCACGCCTGATTCATCTTTGAATTATCAGTACTAGGCCAGGACTTGATGTATAAAAGGCATAAAGTGAAAATTTATTGAATTGAATCAGAATTTCAGAGCTGAAACTCAGATTTCCTGATCATGAATAAAAGAGGAACATGTCCTTAAACAGGTATCTGTTCATGTCATTGCTACACTCTAGAAAAAGGCAGAGGTATATTATATATTTTATAGAGGTATAAGAGGTATAAAGGTATAAATATTTTATATTTATTTTCATAATGATAAAAAATAATTGTAACTATTAGTTAAAAATCTGGCCTTGAAAAATTCTAAGTATGGTTAAACCAGTTTTAAGTGTGTTCTGTGGGATGTTAATATGTATTACAGGAAAAAAGGAATTCCACAATTAAGTAAATTTAGGAAACATTGAGTTAAATGAAGTTAAACAAGTTTCTTTATTGTATAACTTCTCAAGTGCTGGTATGTGTTGTAAACTTCTAAGAGAAGGATGGAGCGTGATTCATTTCCTAAACTTATCTGATGAAGGAATCTTTTCATCAATGAGGATTTCATGAAGGATGACCATGAATTTATTGCTCAAACTGAGCAACTGCTCTTGAATGCAAGAGAGAGCTGTTAATAATTATGTCAGGACAGTAGGTGTAAACTGGGATTATGCCTGGCAAACCAGGATGTATGGTTATCCTAATTCTACAGGATTAGTTTTCTTTTGGAATGCACTTTGAAATAAAACTAAACTAACAGGTCAAAGTTCAAAATTATTTTTATGTTAATACATATCCAACATTAGTATTTGAGTTGAAAACAGCAACAGGAAGATCACAAAACTATTAAACACAATGATATATTTTTATTTTTCCAGCACAAGAATCCTCACCATTTTTACCACTTTTCCTTTGAAACTGTATAATTTGAATGATGGAAGTGATGACAGAGTTATGCTGTTGGGGAAGAATAATACACAGTGGAATTCCTCACTTAGCAGCTGGGAAGATAATTGAAAAATATTGGCTTCTGCCCATGAGGTCATCCCCATGCCACTCAAAATACTAGGATTGCAGAGACTAATGCTTTCTCCTTTCTTTTACGTTATGAGCATTGACCATATTGTAAATGATTTCAACTACAGAAAGGTAGCAGTATTTCACGCTTTGGTGCAAGGGTTAAAAAAAGCTCCATAAGCAAGTCAGCACTTGTGAAGTAACCCGAATTCTAGACTAGCACCGTCCATACAAACACGAGAGCCACTATGTAATTTTAAATGCTCCAATAGTCACCTTACAGAATGTTTTAAAATAACAGGTGGGACCTAGAGTCTGTCATACAGAGTGAAGTAAGTCAGAAAGAGAAAAACAAATACCGTATGCTAACACATATATATGGAATCTAAAAAAAAAATGTTCTGAAGAACCTAGGAGCAGGACAGGAATAAAGATGCAGACGTAGAGAATGGACTTGAGGACATGGGGAGGGGGAAGTGTAAGCTGGGACGAAGTGAGAGAGTGGCACGGACATATATACACTACCAAATGTAAAATAAGTAGCTAGTGGGAAGCAGCCACATAGCACAGGGAGATCAGCTCAGTGCTTTGTGACCACCTAGAGGGGTGGGATGGGGAGGGTGGGAGGGAGACACAAGAGGGAGGGGATATGGGGATATATGTATACATATAGCTGATTCACTTTGTTATACAGCAGAAACTAACACACCATTGTAAAGCAATTATACTCCAATTAAGATGTTAAAAAAATAATAAAATAAAATAACAGCTGGAATTCAATAATATTTTTAACTCAACATATCCATAGTAATATTATTTTAATATACAATCAATGTATTATTGAGATATTTTCTTTTTCATACTAAGTCTTTGAAGTCTGGTGTGTATTTTACACTTACAGCCCAACTCAATTCTGACCAGCCACGTTTCAAGGGCTCAGTAGCCATATGTGGCCAGTGGTTACCAAACTGGAGAGCGACTTCTACTATCCAGATGATTTCTGGGTAAAAATAAAAATATATCATTGTTTTTTTGGCATTTCTTATTTTCCTACATGCTAGCCACTTGTGTCAAGTGTTTTACATATATTGTCTGATGTAATCCCTGTGCCTGTGAGGTAGCTACTATTTGTATCCCTATTTTATGAAAGAGAAAACTAAGGCTGAGAGGGAAGAAATAATTTGTCCAAGGCAGTTAGGTGATAAATAGGGCAATGTAGTGCAGTGGATAAAGCAAGGATGCTGATCCAGCTGATCCAGTGGCCCAGCTTCGAATTTCTGCTCAATCCCTTATCAAATGTGATCATTTGGCAGGTCATTTCCTAAGCAGAGTAACTTCTGGTTCTGTGGTAAGGATTCAGTGAATACACTAATGTAAAGATTTAGCACAGGGCTTCCCTGGTGGCACAGTCGTTGAGAATCTGCCTGCCAATGCAGGGGACACGGGTTTAAGCCCTGGTCTGGGAAAATTCCACAGGCCGCGGAGCAACTAAGCCCGTGCACCACAGCTACTGAGCCTGTGCGTCTGGAGCCTGTGCTCTGCAACAAGAGAGGCCGCGACAGTGAGAGCCCCGCGCACTGCAACTAGAGAAAGCCCTCGCACAGAAACGAAGACCCAACACAGCCAAAAATAAATAAATAAATAAATAAATTTATATAAAAAAAAAAGATTTAGCACAAAACCTATCACATATTAAGCTCAATTAATGTTGGCCTTGTTAGTACATTATTTCTGTTATTGTTATTATAAATATTATGAAGTAGCAGAGCCAGGAATCAAACTCAGGTCTATCTGATTTTATGGTAATATATACTTCACGACAGCTAATTCCAAAAATACAATAATATTACTTGTCATTTTATGAGTTTTTGATGTGTACTCAATGTATTTGTTTTTATTTTGCAAACTTCCCTAAGATGTTCAAAAGGTCAAAGAAATATATGAGTATTCATGTTGTAAAAACCAGTCAAGGTCAATCAGTTTGAACTTTTTAGAAGAAAGATATTTACATAAATCCAAGAAAGTATAATTAACATGTTTTAAATTATTATGACATTTCAGGCAATCAAGCTTGATCCTCTCCTAAATCCATAACATTAAAAAGTGTATCTAGAGATGAAACATTTAAAATAAATTTGAAAATCTTCAAACATACTCAAAATAGAATTTTATAATGAACCCATATGTACCAACCACACAACTTCAACAGTTAAAGCACAATCTCATTTCATCTATACCCCTACCACCACCACACCATCATTATTGCCATTGTATTATTTTAAAGCAAATGTCAGACATCACATTATTCCACCTCTCATTACATACTTTTTTTTAACATCTTTATTGGAGTATAATTGCTTTACAATGGTGTGTTAGTTTCTGCTTTATAACAAAGTGAATCAGCTATACTTCTAAAAGATAAGACTTTTCTGTGGAGAATTTCAGGCTTATACTGAAGATACTACTGTCCAAAAGATAGACTTCATTTGAGAACCTCAGTTACAATTTCCCCTCATTGTCACTTTCCTAAGAAATTTCCAGATTATAGCAGTGATGTCAGCATTTCACTTGGTTCTGGACAATAGTTCTCAAACTTTTTGTTCTCAAGGCCCCTTTACACCCTCAAACTTATTGAGGATCTCAGAGAGCTTTGGTTTTTGTGAGTTCTTCCTATTAATGCTTACTATATTAGAAACTGTTGCTGAGAAATTTCTTAAAAATTCATTCATTTAAAAATAACAGTGAAGTTTAGTTGAAATGTGGAATCATAAACCCAATAATACATTAATATGAGTAGCATATTTTTATGGAAATAGCTTTATTTTCCAAAACAAAAATAAACTAGTAGAAGAGTGGCATTGTTGCACATTTTTGCAAATCTCTTATTGTCTGCTGGATAGAATTCATCTGGATTCTCATATCTATTTTTGTATTTAATCTGTTGCAATATATTAGTGGTTGAAGAATATAAAGTATAGTTAATTCAGGTAAGAATCATCAATATAGGATAAAAATAAGGGTGAAAGTTTTAAGAGGAATAGGACATTTAGATAGTTAAAGTATCTCCCTCCTAATTATTTATGAAGTACAAATTCATAAAAATTAAAATTTGGGAATTGCAATTGTAACTTAACAGTGGAGAAACCTAGTGGACACCACCTTTATAGAGCTGACATCATCAAAATGGGAAACTGACATCATGTTCTCCTGATGTGGTTCCTGAGAAGATCACCTTTGTTATACTTGTGTCAAAAGATTCATAATCTGCCTTCTAATCGCTAGGAAACTCCTGTCAAAGAACACCATACAAAACAACTGTCCCAGACTCTTAAAAATATCACTGTCATGAAAGACCATACCAAAACAAACAAACAAAAGGCTGGGGAACTTGCTCTAGATTAAAAGCAACTGAAAAAGACATGGCAATTAAATGCAATGCATGCTCTTGAATTGGACCCTGGATTGGCAGGGGTCAGGGGGTGGGGAAGTAGGGGGTGGGGATGGAGGTATAACACAAAGAGAATTGCCAAAATTTAAATTTGTATCGATTAATAGATAATTGCATTAAATTAGTGTTAAATTTCATAAGTTTGATCATTGTACTATGATTTTATAAGAGTATCCTTGTTCTCAGTAAATACTAACTTAAGTATTTTGGGGTAAAAAAGTATGTCTGTGTCTCTCTCTCAAATGGTTCATGAAAAAATTAATATGGATAGACAGATAAAGGATAAAATACAGAGTAATAAAACAAATGTGGCAAAATGTAAATAACTGATGAATCTGATTGAAGGGTACACAGGAGTTTCTTGTGCTCTCTTATGTCTTCTGTAGGAAAATTATTTCAAAACAAGTAGTTAAAAATAAAAATACTAATTTGGAATTTTAGAAATTCAGCTAAAATTTCTCCCAATTAGACTAAGTTATCAAAAGGCTTATAGAAATAAACACGTTAATGAAGAAAATTGCCCTAATGCCTTTCTTAACTTTCATTTTAAAAACTATAAAGAAAATGGATAAATGAGCTCATGATGGAATTAAAGTAATTGTTATTTATTAATACATTTTCTGAACTGAATACTTTTTGTAACAATACCAAGTTCTGTTTATAACCAAAATACACTTATCTAGGACACAATCTAAAAGTACGTCACAGTTTTATAGAAATAAACAAATAGTCTTTTTAAATCAATTCAAATGAACATGCATGCAGTAAAACCTATCACATACTATCAGTGATATAAGTACCTGGAAAAATGAAAAATAGAAACAGAGAACTTATCCTTAAGAAGTTTATAATTTTATCAACCTAAAAATTTTTGTATGCATAACTTAAAAAGTAAAATATATGGCATATGATTGACTGGCCAAATGTTAATTATCGGTTAGCCTTGTCCAATGGAAATACAATGCAAGCCACTTATGTAGTTTTTAATTTTCTAGAGCCACATTTAAAAACGTAAAAAGAAACAGATGAAGTTAATTTTGGTAATATGTTTTATTTAACCCACTATATCCAAAATATTACTTCCACATACAATCAATATAAAAATTATTGAGATATTTTACATTCTTTTTTTTTTTTTTTTTTTTTGCGGTACGCGGGCCTCTCACTGCTGTGGTCTTTCCCGTTGCAGAGCACAGGCTCCGGACGCGCAGGCTCAGCGGCCATGGCTCACGGGCCCAGCCGCTCCGCGGCATGTGGGATCTTCCGGACCGGGGCATGAACCCGCGTCCCCTGCATCGGCAGGCGGACTCTCAACCACTGCACCACCAGGGAAGCCCTACATTCTTTTTTTAATACTAAGTCTCAGAAATCATTATTTTATATTTACAGCACATTTCAATTCAGATCAGCCACAATTCAAGTACTCAACAGACCAGTATGGCCAGTGGCTACAATTTTGCACAGAGCAAGTATAGATCATGATGGGAGAATTTCTTCCATAAAAAAAAAAAAAAAAGCAAAAAACAAACAAACAAAAGAAGTAGACACATATGGAACAAGATATGTGGAACAGATCAATGGAACAGGATAGAAAGCCCAGAAATAAACCCATGCACTTAAGGTCAATTAATCTATGACAAAGGAGCAAGAATATACAATGGAGAAAAGACAGTCTCTTCAGTTAGTGGTGCTGGGAAAACTGGACAGCTACATGTAAAAGGATGAAATTAGAACACTCCCTAACACCATATCCAAAAATAAACTCAAAATGGATTAAAGACCTAGATGTAAGACCAGATACTATAAAACTCCTAGAGGAAAACATAGGCAGAACACTGACATAAATCGAAGCAATATTTTTTGGGATCCCTCTCCTAAAGTAAAGGAAATAAAAGCAAAAATAAACAAATGAGACCTAATTAAACTTAAAAGCTTTTGAACAGCAAAGGAAACCATGGACTAAACAAAAAGACAACCTACTAAATGGGAGAAAATATTTGCAAATGGTATGACCAATAAGGGATTAACATCCAACATATATAAACAGCTCATATATCTCAACATGAAAATAAACAGCCCAATTAAAAATGGGTAGAAGAACTGAATAGACATTTTTCCAAAGAAGAAATGCAGATGGCCAACATTTACATGAAAAGATGCTCAACATCGCTAATCATCAGGGAAATGCAAATCAAAACCGCAGTGAGATATCACCTCACACCTGGCAGAAGGACTGTCATCAAAAAGAACACAAATAACAAATGTTGGTGAGAATATGGAGAAAAGGGAACCCTCTTACACAGTTGATGGGAATGTCAATTGGTATAGCCACTGTGGAAAACAGTTCAGAGGTTTCTCAAAAACTAAAAATAGAACTACCATATGAGCCAGCAGTTTCATTCCCAGTTATATATCTAAAAAAGAGCAAACACACTAATTCAAAAAGATTCATGTACCCCAATGTTCATAGCAGCCAAGATATGGAAGCAACCTAAATGTTTATTAACAGATGAATGGATAAAGAAACTGTGCTGTGTATATATGTATACACACACACACACACACATATACGTATATATATACACACAGCCATAAAAAAGAATGAAATTTTGCCATTTGGAGCAACAAGGTTGGACTTGAAGGACATTACGCTAAATGAAATAAGTCAGAGAAAGACAAATACTGTGTGATATCATTTATATGTGGAATCTAAGAAATACAACAAACTAGTGAATATAACCAAAAGAATCAGACTCACAGATATAGAGAACAAGCTAGTGGTTACCAGCTGGGAGAGGGAAAAGGAGAGGGACAATATAGGGGTAGGAGAGTAAGAGGTACAAACTATTATGTATAAAATAAGTTACAAGGATATATTGCACAACACAGGGAATTAGCCAATATTGTATAATATCTATAAATGGAATATAACTTTTAAAACCTGTGAATCACTATAGTGTACATCCATAACTTATATAATATTGCACAGCAACTATACTTCAGTAAAAAATATAAAATAAAAAAACAAAATTTAAAAAATAGCACAATGGTAGTTATGGCTTAGACTGTACCTATATGACCCTTTTGTAAATTTAATCCAAGTTTCCCCTGGTGTCATCATCCTAGGGATACAAAAGAGTTGTTTTTATTGATAGCAATTACTCAGATTTGGTGAGCTTGTTGTTCTTTACACTTCACAGGACAATAGTCTGTTGCAATATTCCACTTCATCAGCATATTTTTTCAGTGTCCAGGGATGTCTTGCCTGTGTTCACCACCAATCCCCATACCTACTTCAGTTAAGAAGCCACTTGAAGGGATGCATCATCATTGTCAAAAGCCGTGTCTCCCAGTGCATCCCAAATCTACAGTTGAAGGATCAGAAGTGGCACCACATTCCAGTCACAATTTATTGTACCAGTGCAGCAATGTCTTGCTCCAAAATGTAGAAAATGTCCCTCTCCCAAATCTCACCTTCTGTCATAAAAACAGCTCCTTCAGCTTCCACCCAAATCACTTCTTCCCCAAAGGCTCTCATTTAATAGGAGATCGGGAAAGAGACATGGTGCCCTCCGTAGCATTTGTTTCTAGAGCCCAGGCTCCCATGCACTAAACTTCCTCAGACTTCCCATAACTCCAAACCAAAGTCCTCCTGACAAGCAACCCATGAAAAGCAGGCTCTTCTGAGGCTTGTGCAAGCAGTTTTCAAGAGATGCTTAGTCAAGACTAAATCCTGGCGGTGGACCCAGTCCACTTTGAAGTTGAGATCCCTGTCACATAAGGATTTACATGTAAATTAAGGTAATTCAAATGCAGAGACCTATAGAAATATACCTTACTTTATGTAGTATTTTCCTGAAACTTTTATATAAATTGAAAATTTGTAAATTAATTCCTATTTAAAATGGAATATAGAATAGTAAGTGTTTGATGTTCTCCGGGAATAGCCTCTTCTGATCCAATTCCTCTAATTTCCCAGATGAATAAAGTGGCCCAACCAGTTTAAGCCTGCCCTTGAGATAAATGTAGTCTCCCCTATTTTTCCAAATTGCTGCAGGTCTTCCACTTCTGGTTCAGTGGGCTTTCCATTACACCAGTTGTCTAGGAATGTTTGCTACTTTAAGGATTCATACGGAGAATGATGACAAAAAGGTGTGTGTGTTTGGGGGGGCACTCTTTTTGTGTGTCATTTAATGGGGAAAAAAAAGAAAAGGGAATCCAGAGATTGAAATTAAGAAACCTAAATCTAAGTCCCTGTCGAAAATTGGCTTCACTCAGCATTTTATACATGACACAAAGCAAAGTGACTCTATTCCTGCATGTATTTTTTTTTTGTCTTATTCCAGAACATGGTTGAGAACTAACAACAAAGTCATTAGTTATTTTCTATTTATAATCCTAGTATGGAGTATAGAACATAGACTCTAATGGCATTTTTTAAGACTTAGAAGGTTTTTTTTTAATATTTGAGATATTTGATGAGTTGTTCAATCATTCATTCATTCAACAATTACTTATTTAACACTTATAATGTAACAAGTACTAAGCTAGTTTCCAGGTATAAAGAGTGGAAAAGACAATTCCCTTGTCTCATAAAGACAAGAAGAGACATAAAAACAAGAAGACAAGGATATAAAGGATAGAAGGACAAGAAGAGTTTCAGGGAGGAAGTATCAAGAGATGAGGCAGGTGAGATATACTTGAGTCAGATCAGGAAAAGCCTTGAAGAATGTTAATGATATTGACTTCACTGTAGGAGAATGGAAGGTTTCCAAGGGGTTATGAGTAGCTGGTTTGCATTTCAGAAAGATCCTATGACTGCAGAGTTGAATAAGAATCAGAGGAAGAGAGATTCATCAGTCGTAGGTATCCCAGTGACAAAAGATAGACACTTGATCTAGGAATGTGGTAACAGAGACAGGTAGGAGCAGCAAAGGACAGATTTAGCAGTTGAAAAAGAGGCGGACTTGACAGGATTTGCTCACTAACTTAAGGGCAGGGCAGGGGAGCATACCTCACTGGTGAGCAAAGCATAGAGGCAAGAATCTGGCTTGTGAGGTAATGTCCATTCACTGCCTAGCCAACTGCCATGCAGGACATGGTGTGAAGCAAATATTTTATGAACGGATGGGTGAATATGGATTCACTGATTGACTGACTACTTACATTTATTCATTAAAAAAGCACAGAACCTGAGGGGAGAGATTAAAACAAAGAATGAACATTGCTAAAGAAGAAGAAAGCTCAATTTGAACAGCTCGAAATTCCCATCTAGGTTGAGATTTCTGTGGTATCTTGTGAGATCTGAATCATAAGCTTAAGGGATTTAAGTAAAGCAAATAGTAAAGATTTGACTCAAACAATGCATTGGTTGATGTAAAGAGAACACACACACACACATACATACACTAAGGTAAAACTGAGAAAGCTAATACCATGTGAGAAATGCATGCTAAGTAAAAACATTTTATGTGATGAGCATATAAATACACTGTAGTTATCCTTTTCCAAACTAGTATAAAATTGAGCTAGTACAATTTAATATAAAATTTAAAAACCAATAATGTAATCTCAGGTAGTGATACTTTACACTTATCTTATTTTCCATAGAAAAGAGGGAAAGAAATTAAAAAGAATAACAGAGCAAACTTTACATTACTCCTTCATATATTATTCATAATTATAATTATTAAATAACTGAAATAGTAAATGTCTAATTTTTTAAAAGTGTAAAACTAGGGACTTCCCTGGTGGTGCAGTGGTTAAGAATCTGCCTGCCAATGCAGGGAACACGGGTTCGATCCCTGGTCTGGGAAGATGCCACATGCCGTGGAGCAACTAAGCCTGTGTGCCACAACTACTGAGCCTGTGCTCTAGGGCCCGTGAGCCACAACTACTGAAGCCTGCGCACCTAGAGCCCGTGCTCTGCAACAAGAGAAGCCACTGCAACGAGAAGCCCACACACCACAATGAAGAGTAGTCCCCGCTCGCCGCAACTAAAGAAAGCCCACACATAGCAACAAAGACCCAATGCAGCCAAAAATAAACAAATAATAAATTAAATAAATTTGTTTAAAAAAATGTAAAACTAAGGCTCAAGCCTGATAAACTACAGCTTGTGCAATTCTTTCCCATACAAGTGCACAAACAGGAACTCATACAAGAAGAACATGGACCATTGTATTAACAGCAAAAACTTCTGAATTGACTGCCAAATCTAAAGAAGCAAGTAATAAGACTGAGCAAGAACCAGGAAAAAGATTAAAGGCTGCCAGTAGCTTCCACAGACAAGAATAGACTTAAACCATTATAAAAATATTCTACTGAGGCAATACAGGTTCCAGTGACATAGAAAAAAGAAAATCAAATCAAGACAACCAATGAATCTTAGGAGACATCATGTTGTGTCATCAATAGTTGGTACTATGAATCTTTTTTCAGAGGTGTTGTATAGTCTGCCATCAAATTCAGTTTTTTAACTGGAACATCGGCTATCAGCTTCCATTGCTCATCAGTTGGCGGATAGCCCTCTGGGTTCTTTGATCTGCTCACCCCATGGCACTTCCACTTTGACTTGAGGCAGAAAGTGCCCAAGAAGCTTTCATCAGGCAAAGCTCAGTTTTAAGCCAGTTTTCTATAATTCCGTTCCAAAGATACCTCACTTACCATTGGTTTCCCTTACTATTCCATAAGTCACAATTTCTATACCACATAGTTCAACTAATGGGACCTCTGTGCTGTCCACAATTCTCAGTTTCAATTCCAGTTTTTTGCCTAGTTGCTCATTCCCACCACTTAGATTAGGGGCCATTTATTTTTTTAAACTTCAGTCTTTGGGTTTGAAATTTTGTTCTAGAAACATCATTTTAATGGTTGGAATGCTATTATTTGTGCACCACCCTCACAGATGACAATTACATCTAGACGTCAGAGTATCACATGTCTGATGATGCTCTTTCCACCCACTGTAAATTTTGGTGCCCACTTTACTTGAATTGTGACCGGATATTGCAGTTATCCATGGATTCTATCCACTAACCACTCAGCTTCCAGTCTTAGTGACCTCTCTCCGAATCCAAGTAATTAGAATCATGTACAAACTACCCATAACAAAAATGCCAAAATATTATAACAACCAAAATGTTCTAAACTGCAACCAATATACTAGCAGGAAGGTGAAATGCTATAGCATAGCTCAACTATAAGAATATATATGGAGGAAAATTATAGAATTACAAACATATGCAAATGATGAGCTGAAGAGAAGAACAACAATTGATATGGATTGAAATCAAATACAATTTCAAACATAAATAATGGCTATAGAATTATGTGTGAGAGCAGCAACTGACAGATTCCCCTGATGTACAGTAAAGTTGTTTTCTCTCCTTTGTCATGCAAAATAATTATGAATCCATGAGGTAGAGATACAGAAGCACAAGCAATAAATTCAATAAATCTTATCAGTGACCATACAACTAAGGATAGTCTTTATGTAGATGTAATAAGGAAGGAAATGTTGGTCATGGAGTAGTTGTAATACCATCAATAGCATTTTACCATTAATCACAAACCTGGATCAGCAATGAGGCTCATTTCTAACTGTAAATGTCATTACATCTGTACATCTATATCTACATATATTGCAGTGGTTCTCAACTGGGGAAACTTTTGCTCCCAGGGGGATTTGGCAATGTCTGGGAACCTTTTTGGCTGTTACAATGGAGGATGCTACTGGCATCTAGCGGATAGAGGCCAGAGATGTTGTTAAACATCTTAATGCTGCACAGATGCCGCATTAAGCAGCATTTATTATATAAACATGGCTGCACTTATTTAAACAGTTGTCCTTGGGGGAGGGGGAGGGAAGACTGGGAGGTTGGGATTGGCATATACGCACGACTATATGTAAAATAGATCAGGGGTCCCCAAGCCCTGGTCCGCGGCCTGTTAGGAACCGGCCCACAGCAGAAGGTGAGCAGCGAGTGAGTGAGTGAAGCTTCATGTGCAGCACCCCATCGCTCGCATTACCACCTGAACCCCCCACCGCTTCCCTGAAAAAACTGTCTTCCACGAAAGTGGTCCCTGGTGCCAAAAATGTTGGGGACCACTAAAATACATAACAATAAG
Organism: Lagenorhynchus albirostris; assembly: GCF_949774975.1. Lineage (NCBI taxonomy): Eukaryota > Metazoa > Chordata > Mammalia > Artiodactyla > Delphinidae > Lagenorhynchus > Lagenorhynchus albirostris. The sequence goes on from NC_083102.1 coordinate 26,873,575, forward strand.
GACCTACTGTATAGCACAGGGAATTCTACTCAATACTCTGTAATGACCTATATGGGAAAAGAATCTAAAAACGAGTGGATGCATGTATATGTATAACTGACTCACTCTGCTGTGCAGCAGAAGCTAAACAACATTGTAAATCAACTATACTCCAATAAAAATTTTTAAAAATAAAAAAACACAACAAAAACAACAAAAAAGTAAACAGTTATCCTTGATTCTGATATTTCAACCTAACTTTTAGTTTAAAAACCCTCCAAAGCGAAGAATTAGCCAGTCCAAAATATCAATAGTGCCGAGGCCCAGCAACCCTAATATATAGTTGCTGAAATCCCACTCTTGAAGGTTTCAGCCTCATGACCAAACTACCTCCCCAAAGCACCACCTCCTGATACCATCATGTTGGGGATTAGGATTTCAACATATGAATTTGGGGGAGAGGAGACATAAACATTAAGTCTATTACAGCTGGTAACCATACCCTTTTTTACTTTAGAAACTATCAACCCTAGTATTCTTATATCTGGTGTGGGTGGAACTGACCCATCTTCCCCAGGTGCATGATGCAAATTTATTAGTCAGACACCGCAAAACTCCGTGCTACAGTGATTAGTTAAGTAACATGATGCTTGTCAGAGTAATGAGAATCAGACCTAAGACTTTTGCTCTAGTTGTGCGAAAAGAGGAATTTGCTTGTGTGTTTTCCCCTGGAATTATTGCTAAACTGGTAGGTGATAAGTCCTAGAGCTGCAGGGAGCCAGTACACTGAGAGTCTGACCAAGAATCATGGTCACATAGAACAAAGCTGAAAGGTAGAGAATGAAGGGCTGAGACCTACTGACATCAATGAATGACAGATCCAGCTAAGCCTTAAGAGGTCTATCTTGAACTTGTCAGTTAACAGACCCAGTTCTCTCCCTCTCCTTTCTCCTTCTTCTCCTTCTTCTTTTCTTTACATATGCTAGTTGCACTTAGATTCTGACACCTGCAGTCAAGAGTCCCTTTTATCAAAGACATTTTGAGGCAACAAAAGGCATACACAATAAAATTATTTAAGAGAAAATCAGAACCAGGAATAGGAGAGCAAAATAAACTAATCCTAACTTAACACAGTTCAATGTTTTCCAGTGCATGATATATGTACTACTAATAGTATGTGAGATGATTTTAAGCATTATACAAATCATTTATTTTGACAGTTTAATAATATTTTGATGTGGATTAAAAATATAGCTAGCATATCAAACCCAAGTTTTCTTTTAAAATACATTTGTTAAAGTAAAAAACTGCTTTGATTAAGATTAGAATATAAATTCTTTTGGAGGTATGAGGATATGGCAAACGTCATGAAGGTATCATGCAAATGTCTGAAATTTTGAAAGCATTGACATAGTTGATATGATAGCATCAAATTTTGCTCTGAGTATTTGAGCAGCCTGAGGTGGGCCAGGTGGGGTTGGGAGGGGGTGTGTGGAAAGAAATACATTATTTTACAACTATCATCGGAAAAGAGAAATTGTACCAATGCTTCTGGACAGCTTATTCTCTGTAACTAAATTCCGAAAGAAACTTCTCACTTAGCACTCTTATAGAGAGACTATTAACTTATATTACTTAATAAAAATATCCTGAACAACAGTTTTATCATCAATATAAAAGTGAATTCATAATACTTTTTCTTACAATAATCTTCTATTAAAATCAAGAGTTTTACACTATAACTTAGTGCACTTGATTCTATAAGTGGCTTAAGTTAATGCAGTACAACCATGCGGCCTCCCAGGGATTGAATTTAATGCAAAAATAAAAGTTAAGTTACCTAGGGATTTCGATGGAGAGCATTTCCATTGAAAACTTTTCAAAATCCCACATTTCTCACTGGGTTTTGAGAGTAGCTGAATAGCAATAAATTATGGTTTATGCTGTCTGAGGTGGTTTTGAAGGAATGGTGTTCTACATTTCTACTTGAGGACAGACTCAGACGTTTTCAAACTCAAGAAAACAAAGGCAACTATTATTGATGACCAAAAGAAAAGGCTTTTTGTAATTCAAAGAGTTCTGTAGCAACTACAATTAGGAACCTTGTCATAATAGGTAAGATATCAACATAATGTCCCTCAGAAGAGAAAATAAGCTATTAGAAATCCAAATTTAGTAGGCATCTTCAGTTAGGAACTATGGAATAGAAGTTGGAGAGTGGGAAACCTAACAATCTATTTGTTGGAGAAAGAATAAGTATTATAATGGAACAACAGCAACAGGCAAATGAGAGAAACATCAGGACTTGGCCTTGGAAAGCTTATCTTCAGAAGGAAATTAAAATAGCTTTAGGAAGAGTAAAGCGATAAAAAATGAAACCTGACCTAACAGAAAAGAGTGATAGAACATATCGATAGACTAAAGCTCCTTGGGACAATGTTTTGCTATACTAAGGAAGCAAGAAGAGTATATTGCTTTCTATTTTTAGGTATGAAAATAGTTTTAATCATAGCCTTAGTTTAAATAAATATGAAGACTAGGATAAAGACCTGAACTGTTTTTGTAGTGAATTAGTTGAAGAAATGATGACTCTAGAAAGATGGACTACAAAAGCAGTTATTCCTTTAAGTCTTCATTTCTGGTAATTTAAACATGTAAGTTATTTTTTCTTTTACTTGCATAAATATTTGCAGGAAAAACTACTTCATTAGCATATACTACTTCTCAGAAATTTATGGAAACTAAGAAGGGAATTAAAGGCAAAATATTAGAGTAAGAGACCATAAGTCCCTTTCTTATCATATTTCCCATAGAATTAACAGATACCCAATAGTGTCTTTTTTTTTTTTTTTTTTGCGGTACGCGGGCCTCTCACTGTTGTGGCCTCTCCCGTTGCGGAGCACAGGCTCCGGACGCGCAGGCTCAGCAGCCATGGCTCACGGGCCCAGCCGCTCCATGGCATGTGGGATCTTCCCGGACCGGGGCACGAACCCGTGTCCCCTGCATCGGCAGGCGGACTCTCAACCACTGCGCCACCAGGGAAGCCCCGATAGTGTCTTAAGAGCAGTGACTTCTCCACCCAATGATTACATTTTAAACCCTTGACTTGCAAAAACCCCTAACATACTGTATCCCCAACAACTGTATACTGTCAATTTCTCTATTTACTTATACTGACATGGTCCCTCTTTCCTACTCCTGCCCAACTTGCTTAGAAAACAAGAAGATTGTTCTATACAGGCAATATCAGTGTGACAATTCATTTTCTTTAGTTATCACTTGTAGCTTTGTTAATTCAAAAGAAATACAAGGCAAGAGCTTCCAGAAAAATGTATGTTCAGTTTTCCATGAGAAACTGACAAGTTTTTTGACTAACATATACTTTGAATGGTGAATAAAATGTCCACAGTGATTAGCTTCTATGTCTTTAATGTTGCATTTTTGCAGTAGAAATATATTTAGACAGATTATTTAAATATAATATATAATTCCTGGGCAAACCAGTACTACTATTGAATGTATTTCTATTATTCAGAGTCATTGTCACCTTCAAAATAAATTTTTGTTTTCTTTGCTTATGAGAGTGTTATGTATCAAGAGTGTCAAAGAAAAGCAAGTAAGATTAGAGAGGAAGCTGGTACCTGGCAAAAGATCTCCCAATGAAAATCGGAGAATTTTGAAGTCTCACCTGGCTGCAGAGGGTAGCTTCAGCATTTATATCCTGATGGGTGAGAACAGAAGTCTTGGCCGTGATTCAAAAATTTTGCATTGGGAGAGCCAGGATTATTTAGAAGAAAAGGATATTGAGAACTACAAGGATATGAAGCAGTTTCTTAGAACTCTGAACAGTCCTCCTTCAGTTTTTCCCTCCCTTCCTTTCTTTCCTCCCTTCCCTTTCATGTTTCTCTAATTCTTAGTCAACAAATATTTATTGAGAATCTGTGCTAGGCAGTGGGGGATCATGTAACTGAAAAATACACATATATGGGGTCGTATGCACATAAAAATACAGGATCCATCACCTTAGAGTCAAATGAGGAAACAAATGAATACACATCGGTTTAATTCATTTTAAGCTGTAGTGGAATTGCATGCAAGTTTCGATGTGGGAACCAAGGAGAAAAGGGCACCTTACCTGGGAAATTCAGAAAAGCCTTCACAAAAGTGGTAAATACTTGACCTGGTTGTTGAAGGAGGGCTTGCCACACAGACAACCTTAGGGAAACAGGAGAGGACACTCCAAGCAGAGGGAATAAGGTGTGAGAAATGTGGCCTGTTGAAGCAACTCTAAGCACTGACGGAGTGTGAAGTGTAAGGGGTTGGGCGCAGGGGGAAGAGTTACCAGAGCATAAGGCTGAATAAGTTGGGAGGGATAAATATTGAAGGGCCTTATATATCTGAGTGAGGAGCTTAAATCTTACCCTGTTAAGTAATGAGGAATCTCTGAAGAAATTTTTAGGGAGGCTAACATGATCGGCTTCTCACTTGCTTGCTGGCAAAAATATACAGGATGAACTGGGGGCACAGCAGTGAGACTTAAAACAGGGAGACCAAGAAGGCAGTCAATGATGGTCTGATTTGGGGCATAGGCAGAAGAGACGAAAAAGAGGTGATGATAGCGAGTGAATAGAAGGTAAAACTGACAGGCTATAGCGACTGGAGAGAGGACGGGGACAGTGTGAGGAATAGGAGGACAGGACGGTTTTGAGGTTTCTGACAGGAAAAGAGTACACAGCTGTGTTATTCACTAAGACAAGAAAACACCTTAAGAAGAAAGATTTGCAACAAAGATCAATGAGTTCGAATTTGTGCACCATGCCTTTAAGGAGCTTATCAGTCGGAGCTACAGATCTAGATTAAATCCAATGGTGCTTGGAGAGCCTGAGGAAGAGAAGATTGGGATGTGTATGAACCTGCATGAAAACAGCAAGTTGTGAAAGAATGACACATTCTCCTTACGTGTGTCAGAACACTATAATGTGCATGCACATAGACACCATCATTACGTAGGAGCTGAGTCATTGTACCAAGTCAGTCTGGATGCTTATTAGAACTTCCCTCTTTCATCAATTCAGAGTCCTAGTCTAATTGAATATAACGTAAACATACAGGAATTTCAGTATGAAGAGTATCCAGGTAAAAAAGAAGTGCCAGTATTCCACTGTCTTTATCTTCCTACAAATCTTAAAGGAGGAAAATGGAAATGGGAGAAAGAAAATATGAAACTTAATTTTTAAACAACTTGTTCAAATTAGTTTAAAATGTTATCTTGGTCAAGGATCTTTTAGGTGCAGGTAATAGAAATGAGACAGGAGAGAAGGGGGCAGGGCACAACCATTAAAAGAATGACATAGCCATTGAGGATAAGACATAAACTGGTTGGAACCAACTAAGCCCAAGACGTGGAAGATTAGACTTTCAGTAGACCTTGAGCCTCATTATACACTCTTTATAATACACTAGCATGCTAAATGACACACCCACAGGTGTTATGACAGTTCTGAGGCCAACCATCAAAGGCCAAAACATAGCCCAGTTCCTGGAAATCCCCACCCACACCCCCAAAAGAGTTGGAATTATCTTCCTACTCCTTAGCCTATGAAATTACCCAGCCCATAAAAACTAACCACTCCTGCAGCCTGGGGGTTCTCTCACCTCTGGGATGGTCCACACTCTTATCTATGGAGTGTGTATCTCCCAGGGCTGTCTCACTTTCTGAGACGGACCCCATTCTGCCTATGGAATGAGTATCTAAGTAAACCTGCTTTCACTTTATTCTGGCTCGTTCTTGAATTCTTTCCTGCACGAAGCCAAGGACCCTCATTTGGCGGCCTGTCCCAGGGACTCAGCTGAGACCCGGGATATGACCACCCTCTCGTGCCCCATTTTCTTGCAACATCTTTTAAGGAAGGTGGTCTTCTACTCTTCCCCACTTTTCTTTTGATTATAAAAATGTAGCCCACTTAGTTCTTGGGGCAGAGCCCTCTTGCCTGCCCGCTTGAATCCTTCACAAGCGTCCTATTTTAATAAATCTACTTCTTACCTATCACTTTGCCTCTTACTGAATTCCTTCTGTGCGAGACATAAAGAACCTGAGCTTCATTAAGTCCTGAGATGAGTTGTGGTTTTCAGTTGGAAGACTGTGGGTTCAAGTTCCAGCTGAGGTGCAACTGGGTTCCAGTACCACCTGAGGTGCACTTTCAGAGAGCTCTGGAATAAAGCAAAAAAGAGGAACTTACATAGGACGATGGAGAATCCAGGAACGAGAACTGATACTGGGCCTCAACTAGGAAATGGAAAGCTAGCAGGGATGGAGACTTCTCTTCCTTTTATCTCCCTCTCTAGAGATCACATGATCTCACATCTTTGCTTCTTTCTTTAAGTCCGCTTCATTCCAATTTCTCTCTGTAAATTGCTTTGTTCTTCTTTCATGAACACAGCAGAAAATGGCCACCCCACATTCCTTGAATTTATATGTCCTTAGTTTATGCAATTAGCATATACTAACATCTAGAATACATGATCCCCAGATCTCAGGAAACAAATTTGTTGGCCCAGAGATTATTTAGCCCTGGTCCAATCTTCTATGGCCAGAAGGGCCTTAAACCTTAGATGTGACCTTCTAAGGGCAAGGTCACAAAATATAAATGTGGCTACCACTACTCAGGATCATGAACATCAGCTTTTGAAAAAGAACAGGTATCTATTACAGGAAAATATAGAAGAGTAAAGATGACACATGGATTCCAGTGATCAGTAAGTGATCTGAAAGCTAGCAATGAGCACAAACTGAATGGGAAAAGTACAGCCAAAAGGAAATGATTTGAAAACATATATATATATATATATATATGCTGCTATGCCCAAAGGAGATACAGGGACTGGGAACTTAGACGGCCAAATACAACCTTCTAAGGTTATTTTAGCAAATAACTGTACTTGTCCTTGAGAAATTGCTATCGAACCAATTTCTCACCCTGTCTCTGCTCGGTGCTGTATTGTAGGGGGGTCACCCTTACAAGATACAATTCCCAGCTTCCAAATCAGCTGATTTCCAGCTGGGTTCACTCAGTGAGAGTGCTGACCAAGCAGAGAAAAACAATTATTGGACTTTGATGAAAAGATAACTTATATCCAAGTCCTATTTCACTTTAAACATGTCAGTATTGCTTTCCTTGCCCTGCTCAGGACTAGTTATTGAGGCCCTTCACTTGCAGCTTATGCTTTAGAGCTGTCACTAGTCTATTCAATGCTTTTGTAGGAATTAGCAAAAGATGTCTCCTCTGGGTGCCAGGGCACACGACTTGTCTAACAGAGTGTGAGCCAGATATCAGCTCATACAGATATAGAAATTATCATTTGGCATCCTGTGAGTGCAATGGAAAATCATGGATTTAGAAACCTTCCACTTAAAGGAACTACACTGTTGACAGTTTCCCTTGACCAGTTCATGCACCCAGCTCCCAGCTGCTGGGAGTGTTGCCTGCTAACAGCTCACAGTTGCTCCCTTCTCCAGAGATTTGGCATTGCTTTTGGCTAACGGGAGTCAGCACCCAAATCCCAAAGCTCCCTCTTCCCAAAGCCAATGGCTGAGTGTGTAATAAGTGACACACAAAAGGCTGATCCTCTTGCCTCAAGGTGACATTTCTGTGAAGTCAAATTTCATTTATGATCCAGTGTTTCATTGTCTTGGATCAGGCTAAGGCTAGACTTCATCAGACATGTCAACTGTGCAGTGATTTCCCCTTCCCTATGCAGCTTCCTTCATTCCCTTGTAAGTGTTTCCTGAAGAACGTTCTTTCAATAAAGCATGTGTGCCTGAACCCCTGTCTCAGGCTTTGTTTCTAGGGAACCTGCTCTAATACAAGCACTAATGATGATTTTTTTAAAAAAAATCTCTAGAGGACAAATAGATTCTGGAGAAACACAGGAATAATTTAAGCAATAAGATAAAATGGGTACTCTAATACTAAGATTTAGGGAGTCGATCCTTAAATAATATGCAAAGTTGTAATTATTGATGAGATGACAAAATATTTTGTTTGGTATTGGAAACTTAAGAACTGAGAAAACAGAAGGGAAATAAGTTTTAAAACTTGTTCTACACTCTATAGGGTGTTCAGGTTACAAGTTTACGGCTGAGTAGAAAAAAGGATTCTGGAAAATCTTTTTTTTTTTGTGGGAGATCCATTAACTTTAGTTCTATTTAGTAGCAATAGCTACCATTCAGTGAGCAACCATTAAGTGCCAGGTTTTGTAGCAGGTGCTGTTATATACATTATTTCAATTTTATTCCCTACAACCATGAGATAGGTATTATCTCTATTTTACAGATGAGAAAACTGAGCTACAGTGAAGTAATCTGACCACTGTAGAGCTGGTCTTCACCCTAGGTCTGTCAGACTATAAGGACTGCATTATTTTCATTGTATCATGCTGCCTCTCAGTGAAATTTTTAGACACATTTAATCGACAGCTGTTGCTAAATAACAAACCATATACATCCACATATTCTCTTATACTTTTCTGCCTTTTCCATTTTTAGACACGGGTGAACAAGGAGTTTGAACAAATAATTGCTAAGGCCCCTTGATTCCCAAACAAGGAATAAGGAACTTATTCTAACATGACCACTGACTTTGGCTATATTATTTGAGTGTTCAATGTTTTTCCTCAACTACTTAAAAAAAAACAAAAAAAACCCAAAAATATTAACTTCCAGCCATGGGGAATTGAGAGGCATGACTGATTTAACAATGATCAAGTATTATGCAATCTAGTTTTGAATATAAATGATACATATTAGAGCCATAATTCCATGAAACCACAGTCACAAATCACCCATTCCTTTCTACTGAGGTAATTAAAAGTAGGATATTTATGCTCAAGGGATTGTAATTCTTATCACCCCCTCTTAGAGGTAGGCTTATAATAAGGTTTACATATTCATTTCTATACCACCAAAAGGTTGTTTGTAAAAATAAAAAAAAATATTGTTTATATTCTCTTTTGCACTGCCTTTTTACCCATTACTTTTTAAAAAGCTGGATGTCTTTTCCCATGGGATTGATTATATAATTTTAAGCTGAAAAGGACCTTAGCAATCAGTAATTCATTCCTTTTATTTCACAAAGCAGTAAATGGAAGCATACAGAAGCTGAGTCACTTTACTAAGATTACATGGCTAGTTAATATCAGAACTCAGATTAGAACAGCTAATCCGTTTGCCCTAGCAGCTGTTTTGCCAGATGTGAACAATGAAGACATTGTCCCTCAGAGCCTACACTATCTAGGCTTCAAACTGACAAGAATATATCCCAGGGGGTTTTATAGCTCCCTCCCAAAAAAGCAATGGGATTCAGATACAGCCTGACATACACTACTGAGTGTCATATGTTGGGGGAGGAGAGGGAAGGTGCTTGTTGGTGGAGGTAACTTGAATCTTGAATCCCCTGGACGCCCTCATGGAGGCCCGGCCATCGTAATCACCCGGAAGGCTCTTTTAAACATGAACTGATGAGGTCTACCTCCAACATTCCTAATTCAGTTTCTGATTCAACGTGGTGCCTGAGATTTTGCATTGCTGACGAGTTCCCAAGTGATGCTACTGGTCAGGGGAACCACATTTTCAGAACTACTGGTCTATCCCCCCAAGATCCTAGGGATGGCCAGTCTACTATATCTTGTTCTGGTTCTTGTTCTTACTCCAGTATTTGCTTCCAGAGTTGCTTTCCCAAACCAAGTCAACCTTGATTTACTGTTCTGGCAATTGCACCAAGCTAAAAACTATTACTCCCAGAAACCCATAAAACATACCCTGTATTTCTCCTCTCAGACTGGGACCCTGGATATCTACTCCTGCTCAGGAAAAAAAAAAAAAAAATCACTTCATGCTCTGGACTTGCATTAATTTGCTGGTCATCCAAGGTGGAGGCCATTCCTGTCTACTGCTGTTAGCCACGACCCCTCTCCCTGCTCCCCTTAGGTTGTGTGCTGATTTCTGCAGATTGCATTTTCTCTCCCAGGGCTCGCAGAATATCACATGCTTAATACTCTGTGGCAGAGTCTGGACAAGACTCTAAGTTTCTTGACCTGATTTCAGACCATGTATAGCTATCTTTGTACCTCATGAAAAATATTCACATATTGTGCCTTGGATCAGATGTGATCACTTGATTTATAAGTATACATTTAATATTGTATAGGTTCAACATTAAGAAGATATCAAGGTGAATAAGACATGCTCCCAGCTCTCAGACAGCCTTAAGAATAACAATGGAGACAGACATTTAAAAAGTAATGATAATTTCCAAATGGAAAATCTGTATATCACTGGCTATGACAATATATTATATTAAAATGATACACTATGATTTTCTTTAATGGATTAGCTAGGTAGCTATTCATAGATAACTGACATCAAAATGTATTATCTTATGGTACCAATCCATTCAACCATTACTAGCTTTCCAAGGGCAAATAACCTAATTTATGTGGAGGGAAAAAAAATTGCTAGTTCATATTAAAGACAAAAAATGGAATAAAAAGGACTGCTTACTTCGAAGAGACAAAGTTTTATAATTCTCTCAGGTATGTATGTTATATGCATGTAATGCAGTACACAAAATGCTATCGTTATCACTTTCATAAAATTGGAAAGCAAGTACTATTTATGTTTAATATTTTATATTCTTGCTTTGTCTAAAAAGACCTCCTCTCCAGTCATCCAGTGTCCTAAAGTTCCTACTGTCTCTTGCTAACTTCTCCCCAACTAAATTAACTAGTTGCTGAGTACCTATAAATACTCCTCCTACGTTCAGGGAGCTTCTGACCTTATGAATCTGCAGATCCCTAAAGTTGAACCTGAAATCTCAGGCTCTCTTCCAGCTAGGGCACAGCTTTGTGACTTTTCTCTAAACAGACAACTCATGGGCAAATGTGACTTCAAAGCACATAAAGAAGCAGGTGGCACAAGGGTGGCAGCAGAAATATACAGCTTCTAGAAACCCAGAAGAATTCTAGTTTCTAGTTCTCAACTTTAGCATTGGATTTACAGTGTCTCTCCAGACATGACAACAGATCACTGTTCACTGCAGCAGTTCCAGAGTGAAACCTGGGTGTAGTTCCTAGTTGCATAGAGAATGAATCAGGAGGCCTAACATATGACCAACAGGTATTTCAGAAAGAGAAGAAAAAAACATCAAAAAGAGAAGAAAAGAGTGGAGAAAATGATGAGAAAGTGACACAAGAAAACTTTCCAGTACTAAAGGACATGAGTTTTTAGATAGAAAGGGCATTTGAAATACCCATTTAATACAATAAATGTTAAAAGATCCCACTGTTGGTATATCATCAAATTTTAGAATTCCATGAGCAAATAGAAGATCCTAAAAACTTCTAGAGACAATAGCCACACACAAAGGATCAGCATCAGAATAACATCATATTTGAACAGCAATGTTAAAATTAGAAATCAATGGAATAACACATCCAAATTCTGAAGGATAGAGATTTTCAATCTGAAATTCTAGACCCTGTTAAACTATCAGCCACTTGTGAGATTAGAATAAGACATCTGATGTGCAAGGTCTCAAAAATTTTACTTTTTACATATATTTGTCTAGGGAAGTCACTAATGAATACATGCTATCCAAACAAGGGAAAAAAACAAGATAGTTAACATAGGATCCAAGAAGCAGAGAACCCAACACAAAAGAGGCGAAAGGAAATCCCAGACAACAGCCATGCAGTCAAGAGAGCAACAGTCTAGATTAAGCGGAGGGCCCTGGGAGACAGGTCTCCGATTAAAACAAACAAACAAAAACAACATAAGTACATCTAATAGATTCCTGATACATTTGATTATGTGGAAAAGAGTATGGGGAGGGATTTTACAGTCGTTAAAGAATACAGAAGAAATGAAACAATTAAACAAAAGAAAATTTGAAGAAATCATCAAGGGGAAAATAAACCCAACAAAGTAAAAGCCCTACAGGAATGTAAATATTGTAATGTAAATACCCAAAGAAACAGTTCAGAGTGGAGGATGACTCTGGGGGGGAGTAAAGGGGGGGTAGAGAAGGAAGCATGGAGCTTCTGGGTTATGCTGTTGTTATAAGCTTTGTAGTATCGTTTTATTTTTTAAATCATGTGAATGTATCATTTTTAATAAAGCTAAAAATTGATTTTTAAAAATTTATATGTATTTTGCAATATGTACAAATATTGAATTACGTTGTACAACTGAAACTAATATAATGTTATATGTTAATTATATCTCAATTAAAAAAAAGAAAATATGTAAGCCTAGATTTCAACTCTGAAATGGAAAATGAACTACTAATAAACCTGAAGAAAAGAGTAATAAAAATGAACACAAAAATTACTGAAATAGAAATAACAAACTTGATCAAAATTACAACAAAAAAGTTATATGGTAGAAGAGTCCATATCCTTCATCTCAATACTTTCAGTGAAGTAATCCATGGAGACTCAAGACATCGTCAAAACATCATAAGTATCCAAACTGCCTACTCATCCATAAGGTAGACTGACCTTGAGCACACTAAAATAAAGAAGCCAATGTCTGCCCTCTCTCATTTGGAATAATCCAACTGAGAACCACTGAGTATTCATTAAAGTTAAAGAGCAGTGGAAAAGAAAAAAAAACAGTTAGCAGCATCCTGGGAACTATAACATACATATTTCAAATAATTTCTTGAATGAAGCTATGTATTAGGTATGTGGAGACTAGTGGTACTGGCCATGTAGTGGTAGTAACTATCACTGGTAATTCACTAGCACGATTAAGAATTCAGTTTTCCACTAAGACCAATAAGAAATCAGAATGGGTTGTAAATAAGCTGTCTATTTCTGAAAAAGTAAGCCCCAGAGAGGCTTGTACTCAAAATGAATTTAAAAGGGAGAGGGAGTGGAATATCGTTCGCTAGCTTACTTTTCAAGATTTTAGTTGATGAAAAATAAAACATTTAACTTGGGAGGACAAGGACAAATTCTCTTAAACATTTCTATATGCAACATTCGCATAAACGTGCAGAGGTATTTTACAAGGCGAATATTCTAAACCCATGGCACTTGGAGGTTGCGTGTGGGAAGTGACATTCACCACTCCTGCAGCAGCCAGGTTTGCTGTTGTTCTGTCTCTACAACTCAGCTCTGCCATGGGAAAGCAGCAAGTCAGGATTGGTAATTATGACTACAATGGCTGTTGAATGTCACAGATCCCTGTGCGCAGCTACCTCTACATTCCCCTACAAGGAAGGGTGTCATTCCATTTTTAAATGATTAACATTAGCAAGGGGGACAGGGTGCTTCAGAGGACTTGTAACAGTACATAAACAATGATATTTGTAAAGGAGAAAAGTGGATTAACAGAGCACTAGGACAGGAGAAATTGGCAAAGTATAACAGTAACGGCAGGGAATGCATCTGAAAAAAATGCCTTCGTTTCCGTAAATAAGCTACCCTAATGTTTTCTGTTAAAATGAGGACTTTACCTTAAAGGATTATAGCAAAGAGAGAAGAAAATAAAAGACCTAAAATAGATTCTAAGTGAGTCAAGGAGAGTCAATAGGAAAAATTAAACATGAATTGCCTTATTCTGAGTGATATCCATAGACATTTTAAGACAGCTTATGCATTTTATACCTATAGGAAGATAGAATCCCTACAGTCTTCTTCACCTAGCTTACAAACTTCAAGATACTTAGTTGAAGGGAAATAGAATCCTTCTTATTTCCTGGATCAAATCCAGTCTCTCAAACTGGGTAAAAAGAATTTGAGATAAGAAAATAACTTGCCAAAGAAAACAGAGAGAAGGTTGTCTTGTGTTCTGCCAAATAAAGGATATGCTCTCAAGAATCAAAGGAAGAAGGGGACTTGCTAAAACCTTTCAAACAAATACAGCTGGTACTGCTTGGTCTCAGGATGATCGTGGAAAAATAGAATCCTTGTATGCATGGTAAGGCAGGAAAATCCAAATATTGCTTGTTCACATGTTCATGAGAGTAAGGAAGTCCTATTGCCAATGCAATGTCCACGCTTACATTTCCCACAATTTAAGAATTAAGAACAAAAAGCTGGAAAAAGCCTAGAGAAAAGCAAAAACGACAATGAAGGGGTAGAAAATAAGAACTTAAATTGCAATTCTGTGGACAAAACCATATTTAAAATTTTGAGGAAAAGTTAAAGACATGTTTTGGGCTTGAGACAAAAGCCTATGGTCGTTATAATTTCCCATCCTCATTTCTAAAGAAAAAAGAACAAGGGCAAAAGAGTCAGAAAATTGCATTTAGAAATAGATAAGTTGTTGAAAATTTCCTGAAAGAAAAAAAATCAATTAAAACATAAATAGTCTAGACTAACAACAGGTTGTGAAAGGATTGGAACCCAACAGTTGTCAGCACGGGACAGATTCTTCAACTCATAGCTACTGTCCATTCAACTATCCTCCTATAGCTTCTTTTTTCAGTCCTTTTCCACATCTCTCTCTCCTATCTTCAAAATAGTTTGGTAGTCTGCAACGTTTAAAAGCTGGCATTCTGGCATAAAAATTGCTATCTTTCAGTTTTTATTAGAAATTAATATGATTCTGTCTCTAGATTGATAGTTTCAAAAAGTTTTGTAATTTCAGCATACTGGGACACATAAACCTATGTGACATAACATATAGCCTAACTAGAAATTCTGCTAACAAAGAAATTATGCCCCAAATTCACCACTATCTATCTGAAGAACTATATAGAGTCCCAAATACGAAGGACAATTTTCAAAGTAGCATGCTTAGATACGACCAAGGTAAAAGTACACATTTCAGCTCAACGCTTGCTCCCTTAGCTAAGGGAAGGCAGAGCAGACCACAGGCAAGGATGGTCAATGACAGGACAAATAGTATTTGAGTAACCACTCTGTATCAGGTATTTTACACGTTATCTTGGTAAATTTTGTAACTTTGAAGTATGTTGAATTATCTGTTTATGCTACACCTTTATTCAACAGAAATTATTTTCACTTTATGGATGAGGAAACAAACTCAGAATAGCAACTTGGCCAAAGTCCGTAAGGTTAGAATGACAGAATAAGAACTCCAACTTAGGCCTATCTGAAGCCTATACTTCTGTTACTATCCTGGTTCACAGGTTTGAAAATATTACGGAACTAATCTCTACTTCTCAAGAATTGGTAATGCTTTCCACTATCACTGTGGCTTTTATATATAGGAACCTCACTTTTTTTTTTGTTTTGCGGTACGCAGGCCTCTCACTGTTGTGGCCTCTCCCGTTGCGGAGCACAGGCTCCCTACCCGCAGGCTCAGCGGCCATGGCTGACGGGCCCAGCCATTCTGCGGCATATGGCATCTTCCCGGACTGGGGCACGAACCCCTGTCCCCTGCATCGGCAGGCGGACTCTCAATCACTGCGCCACCAGGGAAGCCCAAATTTTTTATATTTTTAAAGTGTATTGATAATGGTTTAGCAATCTGTTTAGTACATCCAAGATTTGTACTGGGAGCTTTCAGAAATATTAAAATCAAATAGTTTCACCAAATTTCATTTGGCAAAGGACAGATGTCCTAAGTTTAATATAGGTAACTCTTTTGTTTAACCGAATAGCAAGCAAACATGATGATAAAGTTTACGCAATAAATGCTAATTTGTTTAAAGTGGAGATGCTTATTTATAATTCATAGCAGTGGGTATTATTTATCATTTACATATTCCAAAACTTGGTTTTAATACAGCTGTCTAGTATTTAATTTACTGAACAAAGGGGGTTATCCTAGGTGGCTTTCAGTATTCTGAGACATACAAAAAAAAAAACAAAAACAAAAAAACTCCTGAGATCTATAAGTTCTAAGGATTAAATCACAATATGTATTTCCCTGGGTGACACCCCAAAATGGGCACATTCATTTTGGATAAAGAGAACACAAAGTCTTTGGGGTTTGAGAGAAAGAAAAAGACGAGAGGGGGGAAAAAAGAAATATTTTTTAATTCACAAAACAGGGGGGGGAAATGTGTGGAGGACCCTTCGAGAAGAGGCTGAACTGAAATGTTACAAACACATTTGTCCTACGAGACACACCAGCGGGCGGTAGAAATCTTTTCTAAGTGCGTCTGCTTTCTCGGAACATCCATCAGCAAGATCTCTGTTTCAGAATTCTGGGAGAGACCTGGTCCTTCACTCCCACTCCCACTGCTGAAGTCTGGACAAACTCTGAGAAACCGTAGGCACCTGCGGCTCTGACGGAACCAGCGAGGAGCACGGGGGAGCGCGTCCCTTCTCCCATTTTCCGTCTGCAGATTCCAGACCTTTCTGACAAGCAGCGTGAACGTCCGGCTGTCGCGCCCCAGAAATGCGACCTCGTCCGCGGAGGATGACCTGGGTCTGCACTGAAGCTCCGCAAAGGTGTGCGTCAGCATAAGACAGACGGGCAGCTCGGCCACGGAGACCTGACGCCAACTCCCTCCAGGGCTCTGCCAGCGGAAAACACCCGAGAAAGGAGCCCAGACCCGGGAGCCCGCGCCTGACCCGCAATCCCGCATCCGGCCGCCCCTCGGCCGGAAGGGGGTGTGGCCTCGGTCCGGCGCGGCGAAGCTAGCCGCGACGTGGGGGGGGGGTCCTCCCGGGGCCGCAGACGCGCGTTTCCGGCGCGCTCCCCCGCGTCTTGCGTCCTGTGGTCTCGCCCGTCCCCGCTGCCATGTTGAATTGTGCGGCCGCCGCCGCTGCTGCCGCCGCCGCCGCCGCCGCCGCCGCGGAAGGAGGGTTGGAGGAGGAGTTGGGAGTTTAGCGCAGTCGCCGGAGTGCGAAGACAACGAGCCTCCGGCCAGAGCCTGGGCCGGCCGGAGCTGGGAGCTTCCCTTTCTCAGCGCGGCCCGCCGTCGACTCCTCCTTCCCGTGGCCTCCTCCCCGCGCCGGCGGAGCTGCGAGATGCTGCGCCTCTGATTACCCTCCTCCCGCCCCTGTCACCGAGAAAGGGGACGAGCGCTCGCCCACTCGCTGGAGGAGACTGCCCTGGCCTCCCTACCCCGCCGGCGAAACCATGAGCTCCGGCCAGCAGCAGCCGCCGCCGCCGCGGAGGGTCACTAACGTGGGGTCCCTGCTGCTCACCCCGCAGGAGAACGAGTCCCTCTTCACCTTCCTGGGCAAGAAATGTGTGGTCAGTGGCCGAGACCCGCGTCGCCGCCCCCGACCTTACCTCACGGGCCCGGGCTGGAGGGCCGGGAAGTGGGAGTGGGGAAGGAGGCGGGAGCGGCGCGGGTGGGCGGTGGTGCTGCCGGCCAGGCCTCCCGTCGGCCCCGGCCCCGCGTCGGCCCTCCGGCCCCGCGTCGGCCCTCCGGCCCCGCGTCGGCCCTCCGGCCCCGCGTCGGCCCTCCGGCCCGGCTTCCTGGGTGCGGGCCGGCGCGGCCGGACGCCGCCTCCCGGACCTGCCCGGGGAGCACGCAGGGAAGTGTCACCTCCGCAGGCCTGCCCTGGAGCCTTGCTCGGTCGGACCCGGGTCCGTGCCCTTGCTGCTGATTCAGACTTTACTGTCAGGCCTCACGGGGATTTTCTTCTTGCCCGAGCTGCTTGATCTTAGTAACTGGGCCCCTGGACTGGCCCTCGCTTCTCCACCTACAGCCGATCTGGGGGCGCCTTCCTTCACAATGCCAGAGGTTTCAGGAGTGGGTCGGTCGGGGACCGAGGCCCAAATATGAATGAATCGGACCATAAGGTGGTTTTTTAATCTCCTTTGAGGATCTTCATTCCTTTGAGGAATGAAGTCGAGTGCGTCTGTTCAGAATGAGGGCAGGAAATGCTACTGCTCCCCATTGCAGAGAAACGAGGTTTATTTCTCCAGCGGTCTCGCCCAGGCCTGGTTTTTCTCTCCTCTCCACTGTTTTTTGATTTTGGGTTTTTTTTTGTTGTTTTCTTTTCTTTCTTTCTTTCCATTGGTGGGAGATGTTGCTCTCCCACACCAAGCGCAGAGGAACCGCAGCCTCCAGCAGTTCTTGGCCTTTGGGGGGTCTGAGAATGGTTCTTAGGTTGGTGCAGTGCGGCCTGGTCCAAGCCCCGATGGCCGGTTGGGAGCGAGCAGCTCTGCTGTGGGAAGCGGAATGTGTGTTGTTGACGGAAGCGTTCATTACACGGGCCGCTGGCACTTCTGCGGGTGGGGAGCTTCTGCTCTGCGGGGTAGGCCTCGTTAGGCTGCATCTTACTGCGCTGGCTGGGTTGAACTGTGGTTGAGTTTGTTGGAACGCTGTTTGGGTCCCTTTCTCCCCCCTTTACTGCTTAACACCTGCGGAGTATGTGCCACTGGAACCCGGGAAGCACCGAGTGAAATGCCAACAGGGCTGTACCTTTTACAGCTTTTCTTAGTAGTGCTAAGTGTGTCAAACCAGACTCCACCTGCTTGTTTGAGAAGTTGGGATTAGACAGGTTCTGGGAAGTTACCAGATTAATTGTTAATTTTCTAGGAGTTTACCCTTTGTATCCTGTGCCATCCAGTAGGAGATTGAATCATTACATTCAGTTCAGATGTGTTTCAGATTTCAGAAGTTAGACCTGATTAGAAGAATAAAATGAGGGGGGTGGCTTAAAATGAGAACTGGGGGAAACAACTGTAAGGGCAGTCAAGCCCTTTACTCCCCCCACACACTGTTTAAACCAATGAGAAAACTGAGCCAGTGAGCCCGAAGTCACCCAGCAATTTAGTAATGTAACCAGAACTAGAAAACCAGGACTCCTGATGCCTACTCTGTTGTACTTTCCACTACATCATGTTGTTTTAGAAGAGTTTTTTTTCTTACTTGTTATTGACTTATTTAAAAGTGGTATGAAAGGAATAGTAACTTCTATTTTTCATCAGAAACTGATATAATTAAAGTGTAAGACTCTTAAAGCAGCACTAATTTTTGAATATTTTCAACTTAGGAAAATCTTCAGTACTTTAAAAATGACATTATTTAAAGTTTGTGGGTTTACCACTTTTGTTGTGTAATCTGTATCAGAAAGCAAGTAGTTGTACCGTGTGTAACCTACCAGACGCATTAACTTTAAGCAGGAAGGACATTACATTTATACCCAAGTATACTGACTAATTGCTCTGTGCTTACCTGTAATGTTTACTGGTTTCAAAAAAATGACTGATGTGGAAGAATACAGCGATAGAGAATGAATTTCTGTCATTTAAAACCACACTGTTGTAGTTACCTGCTCTTGTGGTGTGAAATGGTTGTGGAGATTACTTTAATATTTGAAGTCTCCAATTACAGAGTAAAGAATGATATGTTAATTTTCTGGAACAGTCCTTTTTTTTTTCCTTTGCTGACTATGCAGTTTTTTGTACAATACTGAAATACATGGTCTCATTAAAAAAAAGAAATGAAGCAATGAGATTTATAGGTCAAACCAAATTTGTTTAGCAAGATGTATTCAGAACTCTATCTAAGAATTCAGGAAATGAAACAGGAGTAGTTGTAGTTCCAGCTCTCAAGGAGTTTCATTCCTTCTTTCACTCAGCAAATATGTATTGAGTAGCTAAATGTTGAGGTCAAAATCAGGGTTGATGCCTGCACTAAGGGAGCTTACTATATCTAAAAAGAGAAACAAATGTGTAAACTGATGAGTATGTCAATACTTCAGAGTGATGTGCAAGAGGCTGCATGTCACAATGGAAAATCCTGTATCCTGGCTTTGTAATCAGCAGATCAGGGTTTAAACTCATATGGTCACTTTGGACAAGTTTCTTAAGCCCCCTGTCCTAGCATTGGTTTTCTCTTTTCTAAAATAAGGATACTATCTCTTGGGGTGGTTGTGTGGATTAGAAGGACTATATGTGTAGATGCTATTATTTTTATAAAAGTTTAGGAGATCAGAAGAGAGGATGAGTAAACGCTTTTTAGAATGGTCAGTACCTGAACATTGAAGATTAGTAGGTATAGTCGTCATCGGGTGCTCAAGTCCCTTGCAGTCAGCCCTCCATGTCCAGAGATTTGGAGGGCCAACTACCCCCCAGATTGATGAGAGGTATGAAACAGCTTGGGAAGTCAGGGGACCTCCTAATAGTATGTTATGGAGCAAGAAGGGGTCTCAAGTTTAGGTATACATTGGAATCATTGGGGAGATTATTACAAATGCATATGGCTAGGCCAAATTCCTAGATAATATTCAAATTCATTGAGTCTGAGGTGTAACTTGGACATTTCTATTTTTAGCAAGCTTAATAGAAGTCTCCAACTTATATCACAGTTTGAGAACCACTGCTAAAATCCACTGTTTTCTAATAGGGTAATTCTGAAGCACTTTGGAAATGTGAATAGGTTTTCCCTCAATCTTTGGTCCATAAACTCTTTCAGGACAGCATTTCTCTAACCCCTTCAGATAACAATGTGTATTTCATAGGTGTAAGAGATGCAGTTGAGGAAGTATTGCACTAGTTAGTGGGGTACCACAAGATCAGATTTGACTTTTAGAAACTTTGGGGAGAAAGGTAGAGGCACTCTATTACAGAAGGTGGATTGAGGGTTGTTAGATTGGAGGCAAAGGAGATCAGATACGTGTTTACAATCACCTGCATGAAATATGATGATGGTGTGAATTAAAGCAGTGCTAGTGGGATAAAGGAGCAAAAGACTCCAGTAGGATTTCATCCCCCTTAGGTAGAGGGCATGAAGGAAGGGAACTGGGGAAAAGTCAGGTATAAAACCACCAGCAGAAAAAGTATGCAGAAACAGGCATGTGTCACTAGATGTAAATATGCCTAGATGTTAATGAAACTCTAGGTTGCTGATTGTTTTCATGGAGGAGGTGAATTTTCAGTAAAGCTATAGTTTTACCACAGTTTTTAAAAATAGATTTTGAAAAAGTTGAGGTTCATTTAAAGTTATATGTAAATATATGTTATGTAATTTTACATAAAGTTAATAGTTCTGTTGCAATTTATTAGCTGGTGGTATTTTCTTAGAACAATTAAGAAGGGTTAGAAACAAGATTACTAGGTCTAGTTTTGTAGTTAGTTCTGTTGCCTTTCATGTGTGTGATTTAACTTATTTTCTGTAAAGAGTATATCCATCTTGCCAAGAAAAGTTAAATATATACATTCCTGAATAAGTAAGAAATTAAGGATTGGGAGAAAACAAAACCTTATACTATCCCTCTGGTCCAGATGGATTGGGGTTAGAAATGTTAACTATTACCATTCCCTGCATACTCACTTGGTTTGTTTCAGGATTTAGTGATATTTAAGAAGGCATTTTTATTAACTAAGTTTAATTTTTATTTTCTTTAGTTCCTCAGCACTTGTTTTAAACTTGCTTAAAGTCTTTAGTTTTTTGTTTGTTTTCTCACCCTATATACAATTCTGGGAGATTAGACCTTATGCCTACATAGTCGTCTATAATTTTTATAATAACCAGCATACAGATCACTGAATACTTACTGATTGCATAATTATAATACCTAACTTGTTTACTCCTTAGGAGTTCATTCAGCATTTCTCATTGCTTGATCAGGTTGTTAAAACCTTCAGTTTCTAATACAGATGGTA
Organism: Lagenorhynchus albirostris; assembly: GCF_949774975.1. Taxonomy (NCBI): domain Eukaryota; kingdom Metazoa; phylum Chordata; class Mammalia; order Artiodactyla; family Delphinidae; genus Lagenorhynchus; species Lagenorhynchus albirostris. The sequence continues at coordinate 26,895,101 of NC_083102.1, forward strand.
TCTGGACTTCAGTCTTCATTTATTAGGAGAACAAAGTGGTTTAATTCTTCTGCTGAACTAATGTAGTTGGTAGCAGTAGCTGTCCAACATTTGTTTCTGTGCTAAATTCTTAAATAGGTTTAGAGAGAGAGGTGCCTATGAGGGATGATTGTCTTGATGAAGCCCTAAATTGAGGCGGTCCCGGAGGGAAGTTAGTGCTGGGAATGTATTTCACCTTGAGTGATATTTAAGGAGAAAAAAAAAGGTAAAAATTCACAGGATTTGGAATAGACAAAGACATGAAGGCAACCTAGGCTAGTGAAGAGGGAAAAGGTGAGTACAAAAGTGAGTGTCATACGGGGTGAACTATAAGCACAGGAGATTTAGAAGAATCCAGCAGATATGGGTTTATATATCCTTTTTTTTATTATTCTTAGCTCTATAGTATAGTCATATTTCTTAACAAGTATGAGCCTTAGTGTCTAGATTTGTAAAATGGACTTAGTCAAGGATTTCAGAGAGTAATGCAATAATGTGTGTAAAGCTGTTAGAATGCCTGCCACTTACAAAGTGTTCTGGGAGTTGGAGAAGCATGTGAAAGAATGTTGTCATTAATACTATTCACTACTTGGTTTAGATTTCTTGTTACTGGCAGAGAGGTTTTAAAGTAAAATCTTGAACTGTATATTGTATTTGTTTTGATTTAGGTAAATTAATTCTAACATTTTGGCTTAAAGTCAGTACATTATAGAGTATGTAAATTAAGAGTTAAGCAGCAGCTGGAACAAATCTCTTTGGGGAATTTCTGGGCAGCCTAAGCCCCTCTGGCTGCTGACCGGAAAGGAAAAAAGGGATACTGGTATAAGAGTTAGGAGTTCCTGGGTTTTAGTCCATGCTCTGCCACCAATTAATTGTGAATGTGAACAGGTATCTACCTTCCTGAACCTCACTTTCCTGGTCTGAAAAGGAGTGGTTGGACAGGTAACACCACAGTCTTTCCACCTTTAATGTTCTACCACTCTAAATGTTCTAGTTGCCAGGGACTCTAGCAGGGAAAGAACAGAGCTTCTGTTAACCTTGGAATATGTGTGTTTTGCTCAGTGGAGACAAAGATAGTATATATCTAAGTGCAAGGTAGATAATCTACAGTCATTTCACTGCAGATTCCCATTTCTAACTCACCTTTTTCTTAGCATCATAATTTGATAGATATTTTACCGTAGAAAAACCAGGGTAAACAGAATTAAAAAGCATTAGTAATAGAATAATCAGCTCTCACTAACTTTGAATTATTAATTATTTATTCTAATTACAAGGAATTTTTGGCTTATTATAAGTATGCCTTTTAATTAAGATGGAGTTATTTTAAAGAGTTCCTCTTTTGTTAACCAGTTCCGTCTAGAACCTCATTTCTTGCATGAAACTTTATTAGTGATATGATAGTTTGGTGTTACCTTTTATTGCTTATTATCTAAGGTTAAAAATAAGTTTTTTTTTTTTAAGTTTTTAGTTTTAAGTGTTAGACTCAGTAGTTATAGTGAACTGACTTGGTTATTTTAGAATGATTAAAAGTTGAGGTTTAGAAGAGCAGATGGAGTTCAGCTTCATTATAAATTATTCTGTCTGAGAGTCATAGCTTTGATCCAACAGATAAGAACTCAGCATTATTAATAGAGTTCACTTTCATTGTAAAGGTTCTGGAAGCAAAACAAGTTTATACACTCTTCTCCAGAGTAATCTAATATATATTGTTAACTGTAAATAAAATTCTTATTGCTGTATAACTGAACAATCTAGTATTTTTTAAAGTATTGTTTACTAATTAGAAGACATTTGGCATATTTAACTATATTCATAAATGTAGTGTAACAAAAATGTATTGTTTTTCTTTATTGTATCTATCAGTATTCTTGGAAATAGAGGATTACATCACTATAGTGTTAATATAAGAGAGTGGAATTATTAGAAAACATCAGTTTCCCTTTGGAGTTAATGTGTTGTAAAGGACTTTATGACCCCTTATTTATTTAGAAAAGCATATTTAAAAAAATTATTTATTTATTTGGCTGCGCCGGGGCTTAGTTGCAGCATGCGGGATTTTTCACTTGCGGCATGCGGAATCTAGTTCCCTGACCAGGATGGAACCCGGGCCCCCTGTACGGAGCATGGCGTCTTAACCACTGGACCACCAGGGAAGTCCCTATTACCCTTTTTTTTTAAAGAAACCAAATAACTGGTGTAATGTTGAAGAGGTGAATCTAGAAGAACTCCCTTTAGAAAATAAAATCAAATGAAAGATTTGTAGTAACTTCATATTTCAATTACTATGACTATCTGTTAGTTTAATTGTTCTCTATGTCCTTGGTTCCTCTGCCATGATGATTTGGCTTTTTAACTTATTTTTTACTTGACCTGAAGATTACTATAGAAATCTGTCTCTATAAAAGGAGTACTCATTAAAGACCAGATAAATTGAAACAAAAGGAAATGCGAAAGACATCTGGGAATATAAAATGCTGTTAAAAATATGAGGAGATCGAAATTATCATCAGACAAATACACAGTAACTTTAGGACAATGAAATATTTTAAAGTTTGATTTTAAAGTTAAACTTTCATATTAAACTTGGAGAAGCTCAAATTATCTAGTGTTTTTAAGTATTAAAATAGAGGTGAAGTTGTTTATCATTTTTTTTGGTTCCAAAATAAAAAATTTTAAGTGAAATTCTCCCTCCAGTAAGGTGAATACTTTTGTTGCCATAAAAATATCAGAGGATACCTAAATACCTAAGAAATATTCATAGTAGTAAAGGAGCTTATTGATTTGTATGCAGTGCATGAAGCTAATCAAATGATTTCCTCTATTCTTATTAATAAAATATAGTCATGATCAAGAATTGAGGATTTGCTGAGTACATAACACCTTCCCGGTATCTTGGACTACATGGAAAGGGTAGGGAAGATTTAGTCCTTACCCCTCAGTTGTTCACTAAGCCAGGGAAGACAAAAATTATGCATGTAAAGATAGTTTTACAAGCCAGCATATAATAAAGTTTTGAATAATAGGAGAGATAGGTGTATCACTGTGGGTTTTAATACATCATTGTGGGGTTTGAGCATGAGAACCTTAAATGGCCTACAGAATTTATGTCAGAATAAGGAAGTAGCCCAGTTCAAGTGTAGGAAAATGTGTGAGCAACTTAGGAGTAGAAAATTTTCATGGAGTGTTCTGCAACACTGAATAGACTGACTTGGCTAGAACTGAGAATGGTATTTGCTTGAGGAGATAGTGAATGATAAGTTTGAAAGATAAATTGAGGCCAGATTTTAGAAGACCTTGAACGTCAAACCTAGGGATTGAGCTTTAGTCCCTAAGTAGGGAGAAGTCACAAAGATTTTGATTCAAAAAATGTCAAGATAGGAAGGATCTAGGAATGGGGAAAACCGGAAATTATTATTCGTAATAAGAATAATTAACACTTTAAAGTTTACTAAACAATTACTTATTCATTATCTTAGCAGACCAGACCTGGCCTGGCTAAGGAACCTGAATTGTAGCAGCATCTGGTACGGAAAAAGGATTATGAAGGATAGTAAATCCTTGGCCTTTGCTCTCATGGCAGACACCACTTATCACTAACAGCATTTTTTCCTACTTTGTCCTACACACAGCCACTACCAATCAGTCCATGTTCACAGTTGATGAAATCTAGTTGCCATTCCAAGGCTCTATTCTAGAAACATTGTGAAGAAAAAAATGTCAGTACTTGGTTGGCTTTGTGAATTCAAGATGACAACAGAACCTCCTTGTGGAAATGGCTAAATTGTAGGATTAGAGCTGTTGGAATCCTTTTTACAGTGTTGGTTGTCGAGGCCTTAGGAGTGGAGTTAGATCCGTGAAGGTGTCAGTGCACGTGAAGATTACAGAGGGAGGCAGTCTAGTCCATATTTGACTTGACCAACATTTGAAAAGGATGGGTTTCAGTGAGGAGTTGAAGGGGGAGAAAGATGTTCTCTTTAAATTACCAGAGAAGTGGTATTCTGCAACTTAACTTTTTCACTTATATTGTATATCTTTCAAACATTTCCATGTTCATTTATATCTGGTGCATCCTTTTCATTACTACATCCTATATTTTATGTATTTCTTATAGCTTATTAACCTCTAATAGTTTCCTAGGGCTAGTTTAACAAGGTACCACAAACTGTGTGGCTTCAAAAACAAATTTAATCTCTCTCATTTCTAGAGGCTGGAAGTCCAAAATCAAGGTGTTGGTAGGGTTGGTTCCTTTTGGCGGCACTGAAAGAGAATCTGTCTCATGCATCTTCTAGCTTCTGGCATCTGCTGACCATCCTTGATATTCTTCAGCTTATAGATTCATCACTCCAGTCTCTACCTATGTAATCATCACAGGATGTTTTCTACTTGTCTGTTTCTCTGTCTTCTTTTTGTATAAAGACACCAGTCATTGGACTAGTGTCAACCCTAATGACCTCATCTTAACTTGGTTACATCTGCAAAGAATCTTTTTCGATATATGGTCACATTCACAGATACAGGGGTTAGGACTTAAATGTATTTTTTAGGGAGACACAATTCAACCCATAACAATGGGTATTTTTATAAACAGTGTATTTTTAGAAACAGTGCTGTAATGAACATTCAAATACCTATTTCTTTGTATCCTTTCCAAGTATTTCTATAGAGTAAATTCAAAGCAGTGAAGTCAGAGAGCATGAGTATTAAAAAATAGTAATAGATACTGCTGAATTATCTTACAAAACAGGTGTTACCAAACTCTGTATAGTCACATCAACACTAGAATTTAAAAATCTTTTTTTGCTTCTGACAGTTTCACTGGTCAAAAAAATCTCATTGTTTGATTTGTAGTTTTTAGTGAAGTTAAATGTTTTTTCATGTCTGTTGGTCATTTATATTTCTTCTGTGAAATGGCTATTCTTGTCTTTAGGCCATTTTTCTATTGGGTTGTTTTTTCTTAGTGACTTAAAGAACTCTTTAGGGATAGTAATTTTACAGTATTTTTTGGCAGTCATCATTTTATTTTTCGACGAGTATTTTTGGTCATTGCATAAGTTTTAAATTTTGTGTAGTTAAATATGATAATCTTTCTAGTATATCAAGTTCTTATTTAATACTGTCCTAGTTGAGAACTGCAAAAATATTTACTCACATTTTCCTAGTACTTCTATGGTCTTATTTTGTACGTGTTGTCTTTGAGCTTTCTGGAGTGATTTTGGAAAACAAGGGTAGTAGAAAGCCAGTGCTACCTTTTTACAAACGATGTCATTTATTGAGCAATTGATTTTCTCCCATCTATTTGAAACGCTGTCTTACCAGATGTACTTAGATCCATTTCTACATTCTCTTATTTTTTGTTTATTTCTTTGCCAGTATACTGAATTTTTAATTAGTGTAGCTTTATAATTATGACATAGTTTGGTTAAAGTCCCTCATTACTCTCCTTTTCAGTATTTTCTAGCTATTTTTATGTGCCTATGCTTAGTATTTTTTCAAGACTACCTCCCACCCCATCTCCCACCAAAAGCATATTTGCTTTAAAATAGCATTGGATTTGTAGATTAATTTAAGAAAAATTGACATAGTGGGGATTTCCACTGGCAAGCAAGTCTGTTTTATTTGCCACTTGTCTTATTTCCTTCTGTAGTTATATAGTTTTCATATCATCCGTACTAGCCATTAAATTTTTTTTTTTTTTTTTTAGGTACAAAAGCGATACCCATTTATACTCATTGTTTAGACACACACACACCACGCGCACACACACACACATACACACACACACACACACACACACACACACACATGCAGTCTGCACTATATGGAGTTAAAAGGTAAAACAGCCCTTTACACTTCTCATCCCCTAATACAATTAGGCTCCATAGAAAGCTCTTAAGGTTTTGATGTGTCTCTTTCCCTTCCTTTTTGTTTGTATGTATGTATATGAATACGTATCTCTGCATTTTACCTGAAAGGGGTCATATTCTGGGCAGATTATATTATGTACATATAGATTGACCTCATGCTTTTTTTTTTTTTTAACATTTTTATTATGGAAACTTTTAAACATATACGAAGTAAAATAGGATAATGAATCTACGTGGACCTGTCACTGAGCTTTAGTAGGTATCAACTCATGGCCAGTCTTGTTTGCTGTATATCGCTACCCACTTTTGCCTTTCCTGTATTATTTGGAAATAAATAGCGGGCATTATATAAGGTTTTTTTTTGTCCTAATCAGTCTGGCTAGAGGTTTGTTATTTTTACTGATTTTCTTAACAGATTTAAGTTTAACTGATTTCTGTTGTTTTTCTTGTTTTCTATTTTATTGATTTCTGTTCTGATATTTATTATTTCCTTTTGCTTACATTGGGTTTAAATTGCTTTTCTTTTTTAAGGTGGTAACTACTTAGGTAATTGATTTGAGACCTTTTTCTTTTTCTAATGTAGAGATTTAGTGCTATACATTTTCTTGTAAATACTGCTTTACTGGCATCCCACATATTGGACATGTTGTATTTTATTTTTTATTTAATTTAAATTACTTTCTAATTTTCCTTCTCATTTCTTTGACCCACAGGTTTTCTAGAAGTATGCAATTTAGTGTCCAAAGATTTAGGGATTTTCCAGATGTCTTTCTGTTACTGATTTCTAACTTAATTCTATTATGTTAGAAAATACATGGATCCTTTTTATTGATAAGAATATGGTCTAAATTGGCATTGCACATGCCTTTGAAAATAATATGTACTCCACTGTTGTGTGGAGTGTTCAGAAAATGTTAATTATATCAAGATGGTCCGTGGTGTAGTTTAAGTCGTCTCTCTCCTTACTGATTTTCTGTCTACTTGCTCTATCAATTTTTTGAGAGAAAGGCATTGAATTCTTCCACTGTTATTACGAATTTGTTTCACTTTGCAGTTCTATCAGTTTCCCTTCACTTGTTTTGAACCTGTTTATCATGTACATAAACATTTACAACAGTTATGTCCTGTTGAAGAGTTGACCATCATGAAATGACCCCCTTTGTCCCTGATATACTTTGCTCTGAAATCAACTTTGTTATTAATAAAGCTACTGAAGTTTTCTTTTGATTGGTGTTATAATGTTTTTTGCATTCTTTTGTTTTTAATCTCTTTGAGTCTTTATACTTAAAATGGGTTTCATATAGGCGGCACATAGTTAGGTCTTGCTTTTTAAGCCCAGTCTGGTAGTATTTACTTTGGGTGTTTAGACCATTTACATTTAATTAGATGATTATTGATATGATTGGGTTTAAATCTACCATCTTGCTACTTGTTTTCTGTTTGTCTCACATTTTCTTTGTTCCTTTCCTCCTCCTCTTTCTGGCTTTCTTTAGATTGGATTAGTATTTTTAAATTTTCTTTTAACCTCCTTTTCTGGTTTATTGGTTGTAACTCTTTATTTTGTTTCTGTAGTTGCTTTAGAGCTTACAGTATATAACTTATTACAGTCTACTTTCAAAGGCTATTATATCACTTCACATTTAGTATAAGAACTTTACAATAGCACAGTTCCATTTCTTCCCTTCAAGCCATTATGCTATATTGTTGCCATACATTTTACCTTTAAATTCCTTGATACATTGTTATTTTGCCATAATGATTCAAGTATCTTTTAAGGAGATTTGATGGTAAGGAAAAAAAATTCTTACATTTATCCACTTGTTATCATTTCTGTTGCCTTTAATTCCTTTGTCTAGATCCAGACTTCTCTCTGCTATCAGTTTTCTTCAGAGTATTTTTTCCTCTCCCTCCCTCCCTTCCTTCCTTCCTTCCTTTTCTTTCTCCCCCCCCCCCAAACATCTCTTGTAGTACAGGTCTGCTGCTGGTAAATTCTTTCAGCTTTGTATCTCTGAAAAAGTCTATATCTTGCCCTGAATCTTGAAAGATATTTTTTCTGGATATATATATAATTCTAGATTGATAGTTTTTTTGTTTTTCTTCTTTCTGTAAAGATGTTGCTCCAGTATCTTTTGGTTTGCAGTTACTGCTGACAGGAAATTTGCTGTTGTCCTTTTCTTTAATCTTCTGTATACAACATGTCTTTTTTCTCTGATTACTTCTAAGATTTTTCTCTTTATTACTGGTTTTAAGGACTCTGATTATGATGTGCTTTGCTCTAGTTTTCTGATTGTTTCTTATGTTGGGATTTCTTAAACTTCTTGGATATGTGAGTTTATAGTAAGTTTATATCAAGTTTGGAAAATTTTCAGTCTTTTTTCCCCCCAAATATCCACCCCCCCCAAAAAAAACCCTTGACTTCAAAAAAGCTAGACACATATAGACTGCTTGAATTTGTCCTAGACTTCACTACTGTACAGCTCTTTTTTTTTCTTTCCATCTTATTCTCTCGCTGTTTCTTTTAGATAGTAGCTAATGCTATGTCTTTAAAGTCACTAATCTTTTTTGTCTACAATGTCTAATCTGCCATTAATACCATTTAGATGTTAGTTTTTTCATCTCAGATGTTATAGTTTTCATCTCTGGGGTTTAATTTGGATTTAAAAAAGTATATTCTGTGTTTCTACTTAACATGTTCTATCTTTGCTCTAGCATGGTAAGAGCTTTTTCACATACTTGGTAACTTTTTTATTGGATACCAGATATTGTGACACTTATCTTTGAATTTTTAATGGTAAGGTGTTATTTTTTATTTTCCATCAAAGTATTCTGCATTTGCTAGTTGCTGTATTTTAAGAGCAGCCTCCCCCCTCCTTCTGCAATAATAACTAATTAAATATATCTGAAGATACTAATTTTTTTTTAAGTTCTCATCATTGAAAAAAATTTTCAATTAATATTCATATAGTTGCTCTCTTCTTTGCTCCCGTTTCCTCAATTATCTGATTATTCTTGGCTGTGGTCCAAATTTATGTTTGAAAGTCTGATTTCTAATATAGATAGTTAGCTTGTATTTTTTTTTTATTAATAGACTTTATTTTTCAGCTGGTTTAGATTTACAGAAAAATCGTGTGGAAAGTGTAGAGGGTTTACGTTACCCTGTCTCCCTCTCCCCACCCCCACTTTCCCCTATTATGAATACCTTGCATTAGTATGATACATTTGTTAAAATTGATGAACCACAGGCTTCCCTGGTGGCGCAGTGGTTGAGAGTCCGCCTGCTGATGCAGGGGACATGGGTTCGTGCCCCGGTCTGGGAAGATCCCACATGCCGCGGAGCGGCTAGGCCCGTGAGCCATGGCCGCTGAGCCTGCGCGTCCGGAGCCTGTGCTCCGCAACGGGAGAGGCCACAACAGTGAGAGGCCCGCGTACCGCAAAAAAAAAAAAAAAAAATTGATGAACCAATATTGATACATTGTTACTAGCTAAAGTCCATAGTTTACACTAGGTTTTAGTCTGTACAGATATATAAGTTTTGGTTTTCACAAATGCATGTCATATACCCACCATTGCAGTATCACACAGAATAGTTTCACTGCCCTAAAACTACCCTCTCCTCCACCTATTTATCCCTCCTCTCTCCTGCTGAAACCCTAGGGTCCATTGATATTTTACCTTCTTTATAGTTTTGCCTTTTCCAGAATGTCATAGTTGGAACCATGCAGTAGGTGGTATTTACAGACTGGTTTCTTTCACTCAGCAATATGCATCTAAGATTCCTCCATGACTTTATGTGGCTTGATATCTTGTTACTTTTTATTGATGAAAAATATTTCATTTTAGTGTGGATATACCACAGTTTATTTATCCATTCACCTATTAAAAGAAATCGCAATTTCTTCAATGTTTGGCAGTTATAAATAAAGCTGCTATAAACATTCATTTGCTGGTTTGTGCATGGACGTAAGTTTACAGTTGATTTTGGTAAATATCTAGGAGCATGATTGCTGCGTCATATGGGAAACATGTGTTTAACTTTGTGAGAAACTGACAAACTGTCTTCCAAACTGGCTGTTGCATTTTGTATTCCTACCAGGGATAAATGAGAGTTCCTGTTGTTACACATTCTCATCAGCATTTGGTGTTAGCAGTATTTTGGATTTTAGTTATTCTAATAGGTTTATCGTCATAGCTCATCCTTTTAATTAGCAAGTCCTAATGCCATATGATGTTGAGTATCTTTTTGTATGCTTATTTGCCATCTGTGTATCTTCTTTGGTGAGGTGTCTGTTCAGTTTTTTTGCCCAAGTTTTAGTTGGATTGTTAATTTATTCTTATTGAGTTTTAAGAGTTCTTTGCCTATTTTGGATATACATCCTTTATCATATATGAATTTTGTATATATTTTTATTTAGTCTGTGGCTTTTCATTCATTTATCAGTTTCTTTTGCAGAGCAGAAGTTTTAATTTTTTTTTTTTTTTTTTTGCGGTACGCGGGCCTCTCACTGCTGTGGCCTCTCTCGGTGCGGAGCAACAGGCTCCGGACGCACAGGCTCAGCGGCCATGGCTCACGGGCTCAGCCGCTCCGCGGCATGTGGGATCTTCCCGGACCGGGGCACGAACCCGTGTCCCCTGCATCGGCAGGCGGACTCTCAACCACTGCGCCACCAGGGAAGCCCCAGAAGTTTTAATTTTAATGAAGCCCAATTTATCAGTTTTCTCTTTGACAGGTTGTGCTTTTGCTCTTGTTCCTAAAAAGTCATCATGAAACCCAAGGTCATGTACATTTTCTATGTTATCTTTTAGAAGTTATTTAGATTCACACTTGACAATTAAATCTGTGATCAACTTAGAACTAATTTTTGTGAAATGTGTAAGATCAGTATCTAGATTTTTTTTTTTTTTTGGTAAGTGGATGTCCGTATTTCAGAAAGATTATCCTTTCTCCACGGAATTGTTTTTGCTCCTTTGTCAAAGATCAGTTGGATATGTTTGTATGGGTCTACTTCTGGGCCCTGATGTTATTAATTTGTGTCTTATCTCTTTTTTGTCTTTTGATTTCTTTCCTCCTGTTTTCAATTGCATTGATTTCTGCTATAAATTTTATTTTTCTTCTTTTCTTTTGTTTACTTTGGATTTAATTTGCTCTTCATTTTCTAGTTTCCCAAAGTAGATGCTTAGGTTATTGATTTTAGATCTTTTTTTCTTTTCTCATACATGCATTCAGTGCTATAAATTTCCCTCTAAGCATTGCTTTTGCTGCATCCCACAGAATTTGGTAAGCCATGTTTTAATTTTCATTTAGTTCAAAATGTTTTAAAGTTTCTTTTGAGACTTCATTGATCCATGTGTTATTTAGAAGTATATTTAATCCCCAAATGTTTTGAAAATTTCCAGCTGTCTTTCTTATATTGATTCCTACATTGTTGTCTGAGAACAGACAACAATGTATGAATTCCTTGTTGTTGTGTTTTATGGCCCAGAATGTGGTCTGTCTTGGTGATTATTCCACGTAAGTTTGAGAAGAATGTGTGTTCTACTGTTGAAGTATTCTATAAATGTGAACCAGATCCAGATGGATGGGATTGAGTATTCTCTAAAAGATGAGCACTGTCTATTTTTTAGGTTCACTTGAAAACCACAACATTGTTCGTTTATTTAAGTGAATGTACTGGAAATTATTTCCTGCTTCTGTGCTCATCTTACTGGCCTTGACATGCTTTGAAAATTAGTGGGGAAAGTACATTCTTATTTTTAAAAATATGTTTTGACTTTGGTATGCTTTTTTTGTCCCCAAACCCTTGCTCACTCCCCTTTTCTGTGGGTGGAGGTTGTGGTGGAAGCAAATTCCTGTGTTTTGTGGCATTTAAAATATTAGGAATGTGGTTGCATTGACTGAAGTTTTTCACTATGTCATGTAGATGTTTTTTTCGGTCAGTGAAGTGCCAAGAAGAGAACTGTTGTCATCTAAAAATAATTTAAATAGCACAGATTAGCAATTTCTACCTTTTTGAAAAAGTATTTAAAATAATTTTGATAATGTAGCAATAATTAATATGATTCTAAGAAAGAATCCTTTCACTTTTCACCTTTCTCAGTTTATTTCATCCAGTGAATGAGTGCACACTGCATTTTAAGTACTGTGCTAAGGCTGAGGGACATACATGGCCCTTGTCTTTAGAGGATGAACAGTTTATTGGTGAAGCATACCTCACATAGGAATCTATAACAAGTCATTCAGTGATAAGTGCTTCATTGGATGTGTAAATGAAATGTTATGGCTTAAGGAAAAAGGAATATATTGGCTACCAGAGGATCCCATGGAATCCAAAACAGAATTGAACAATAAAGTTTCAGGAACAGCAGGAGGCTGGGAAGCTCTGAGAACAACAAGAGTCAGTGGAACTTCTCTCAACTCCATTCATCTCTTCCCTGAACTCCTCAGTCTTATGACTCAGTTTGGAATTCTAAATTCCTGGGAGAGAATCTAAACTGACTGAGCTGTAGCGCCTGTGCTTGTCCCTGGGAAGAGGCAGCAGTTCTCTAACAATTAGAAGTATTGGGGGTGGGGGACAGGCAGGACCTGCAAGATAAGTTTATCATATATATAAAAGCTAGTGAAAATCCTACCAAGATACAGTACATGATTATTTATTTGGTCTCTCACTGACCTAAACCTTCTTTAGGTGCCATTATTAAAAATGTTTACTCTGTACTATACTGGCGTACTTTTTTAGTCACAACTTTGATCCTAGATTTGCAGATAGTAAAGGTGTAAGAGTATCTTTCGTGTTTTTGGAAGCTTGGGGTTTTTCCTGGTTCTCTTTATTTTCATTGACCAACTTGCTGAAAACTGAGGAATGCTGGAACTCCAGTTACTAGTTTTTATAAGCTGGTAGTAGAGCTGTTCTTATTATATAAAATCCTCACATCTTCCCCACTCCCCTGCCCCTGCTACCCACAAGTTCTTGATCTATTAAATGGTAAAGTTCTTAAAAAAAAAAAAAAACTAATATGATATACCTTTTAAGTACAGTCAGTTTCCTACTCCTTTGTAGGGGTTGCAGTCTAACATCTAGATATGCATGGTCATTCGATTTCAGTAATAATAACCAGAGTTAGAAATGTTGGCTCATGCATTTAGAATAAAAATTGCCTTTTGAAACTAGCAACATTGAGCTTTCTGAGGAAGTATATAAAGCTTGTTTTGTTGAGTAAATTTATTTTTCAAATTACTGACTAGATCATTATTAATGTTTTACACTACAGTTTTAAGTCTCTGAAATTGTAATAAAGTGTAAATCTTTTTTTTTTAAATAGGTGCATGGAAGCTTGTACATATCTTTTTTTAAAATATTATTTATTTATTTATTTTTGGCTGTGTTGGGTCTTCGTTTCTGCACAGGCTTTCTCTAGTTGTGGCGAGTGGGGGCTACTCTTGGTTGCGGTGTGTGGGCTTCTCATTGTGGTGGCTTCTCTTGTTGTGGAGTACAGGCTCTAGGCATGCAGGCTTCAGTAGTTGTGGCTCACGGGCTCTAGAGTGCAGGCTCAGTAGTTGTGGCTCATGGGCTTAGCTGCTCCATGGCATGTGGGATCTTCCCAGACCAGGGCTCGAACCTGTGTCCCCTGCATTGGCAGGCGGGTTCTTAACCACTGCACCACCAGAGAAGCCCTATAAAGTGTAAATCGTAAAAACAACTTCAGAACTGTTCTTGCCTATCTGCAATCCCCACCCCCCTTTTTGCCTATCTAATTCTTATGCATAATATATGGGAGAGTCTCAGATGTTGTACTTAAAGTCCTTAAGTTAGGTTGTACATTGAATTTAAACTGTTACTGACTCTTAGATTAACCTTCTCTTTGCATGTCCTTCCCCAGCTTGATTGTACATATGAAAGTCAAGCAAATTAAATGTGCTTATATATATAATATATAAGCACATTCCTGTGATTGTCTTTAAAAGCTTGGATAATTATGAATTGCTGCATATATAGTAACAAATATAGGCGATAGAGCCAACTGTATTTTAAACTTGCTTACTTGATTAGTCATGTTTAAGAGTTCAAAAGACTCAAAGGGAAAGTTTGTGAAAGAAATCATAGACTTTGACCTTCATTACAGACATAGGCTATCTCCCTGTACTAGCCAAAGTTTGCTTTTCTCTTACTTTATAGCTTTAGACACTGTAGTATGTTATTTTCATCAGTGTTCACTTCTAATTCTTTTTAAGGGGAAGGCTTTTAAAAGCTACTAGAAATGCTTCCTCAGTTATAGTTTTCTAAATCAGAAAGATGATGTTTTTATTTTTCTCAGACTTATACCACGATATGACACGAATAGGTCTTTTGTTTTTCTTTTGTGTGTGTATTTTTCAAATCAATATTTAATTTTTTGAAAAGCTGAAATATTTACTTGGTTTAAAATTAAGTGTATGAAAAGTAAGTGAAAAGTTTCTCTTTCATCCTATCCTACATTTATTTGCCCAGTCCCTCCTTGCCCGACAAAACCCATACACACACAGAAAACCCCTAAACAGCTGGCAACTGTTACTAGCTTTCTGTGTCTTTTTCCAGATGGTTTTATGCATATTTAGGCAATGCAAATTATTTATTCTTGCTTCTGCTATTGCACACAAATGCTAGCGTACTATACCCTTCATTTTATATCTTGCTTTTTTCTCACATAACAATGTATCTTGAAGGTCTTTCTTTATCATGAGTTAAAGAGCCTCTTTATTTTTTTTTAAGCAGCTGTATAATATCCCATTGTATAGCTGAATTGTGGCTTATTTAATAAATTGAGTGGGTATTTTTCTTGATGATCTAGAAAATTCCAGTTGCCTGAGTAATTTTGGATAATTTTAAGGTTCTGAAGGTTTGAATTAATAAATGTAAGATTTGAATTATTTTAATAGTTTTGATGGAAGTGTTTCTAAAATGAGTTATTCCTTTACCCTGGTTTAAATAGACCGAACTGAACTTATTTTAACGCCTATATGATAAGGTAGGTCATCTATGTGAACATTTTGGGTACCATATATTTTACTGTGTTGTATTTCCTTGCCCCAAAGTCTGTTGTTACTGTAGGATGCAAATTATCTAATCGTCTTATGAATTTATTCATCTTGACCATGGTAATACTTTTTAGGGTTATTGCCAATCAGTTACAGCTCTTCTTTTATACTGTATGTTATATTATCTTTGATTATGTAATATTTCTCATCCCTCTTAATTACTAAAAACTTTTGTCTCAGTGTTTTATAAATTTATTACTGTTCCACATAGGCAAGATTGTTTGAGTAATGCTTGCCTATATTTTTCGAGTGCATGGGCTAGACTGCAGAGGATTTATGGCAACTCTGCTGTCAAGGAAACATTCCATTAGGCTTCCTTCTAGGAGAGTTGTTCTTAGTATCTGTGAGTGCTAATGGGGAAACCCCTGTACTAGCTACATCAGAGATTGTAATTTTTCCTGTTCCAGGCTTTTTTTTGTTTCCAAATGAACTTTAAGTTTCTCAGCATGTTTGCTTCTTGTTGGCTTTTAATTCTGTATTTCATTTTATTCTTTAGTATTTCCAGTCCACTAAAAAATATTTAACCCACTCATTTGTATAGTTTGAAAGGACCTAATTACCTAACCAGTCCATTGGCATTTTTGAAGAGTCTTCTTTGTTAAGGCCTAGTGAAAAGAGGCACTGCTTTCTCCCTCTAGTTTTTGATGGCTGAAGCTGACCAAAGTATTTTGTTAGGCAAGCTCATGTTGCGTATCCTCATAAGTAGTAGGCTATAATAGTAGGTTAAGTGTTAACACTTAAGGCATCCCATAGATGACCCCTGAACTGAGATTTGAAAGATGAATAGAGTTAGCCAGGTAAAAGGAGGGTGAGATGCAGGGTGTTTTGCCTTTGGGAGCATGGAATTGAAATGGAAGATCAGGATATGAGAAAGGATAATGAGTTAGACAAAGACAATCCCGTGTGTCTCCAATATGCAGTGTGATAGATGAGAATGAGGCTGTACATGCATTCCTTTTTGTGATTGGGAATAAATTATTTCCCCATCATTTAGCTAATATCCTGCATTGATGAGACCACATCTAAATATCATCTACTTCATTTTACCAGACTGATAAGGAATCCATAAATCAGGTCAGATGATGAATGATCAAAATAAATTTTAGCTGGAAAGGAGATGACCTGAGAAATAGGGTTGTGGGGACACATCTCTAGGGAAGTGAATGTTCTTGCCGCTACACAGGAGTCAGTACGCTGTAATTAGTGAGGACAGTACACACCTCCACTTTTATATTGCTGTAGCTACAGTACCTAGCGCTGTGCCTATCACATAGCAAACGCTCAACAGGTGTTTAAATGGATAATTAAAGATTAAAATACCTATGAGTGGTAATTGCTAGGAAAACAGGTTTAGGTTACGTATTAATAATTTTCTAACTGAGCTGCTCCATGATGAGATAGTTTTTTCCCTCAAGTTGTAAGCTCCTCATTACAGCAGGCGTTCAAGCAAATGCTATTTAGTCATCTATTAAGAATGTTATATGAAGGATTTGACTATAAAAGCATCCCCTCCCTCCTTCCCCCCCCAAAACACATAACTGGCCTTTCCAGCCTGTTTTATTTAGTGGGTTTTTTTTAAGTTGCTTAGCCTGTTTTCTTAGTGGGGAAAGGTCATTGTATGTTAAAAAATAACTATGTTAAATTTGGTTTGGCAAAAGGAATATATTAGCTTAGATAGTTCATTTTCTTTAGATTCAGAATTTTGTTGCTCTAATTGATGCATCATTTTCTCACTCCAGGTAAGGCTGATCCAGGTTTTGTGGTCTGAAACTTACTCAATTTGGAGAGGCTGTCTTTAAGAAAAAGAATCCAAAAACTAAATACAAAAATGAATGGTTATTTAGTATGAGCACAACAAATAAAAAATACCATAAACATTACAAAATTCAGAAAAGTAGCTCCTTAGTATTATAACTTATTTCTGCTACTACTGACTGATACACCTCCTTAATAGTTTTTATCTACTGTTTTTGGCCACATATTTATCAGCGCCTCTTTACATGACAACAATCTTATATTTTCTATAGAGAGAACCTTTCCTCTTGTCCAAGGCTTGGCAAACTATGAGCCTAAAATATTAACTGTCTGGCACTTTGCAGAAAAAGATTCCTGTCTAGTACATTTGATCAAAATTTATTGTTTCTTATTATTTATTGATAGCTGTAAAGCTGAAAGAAATTTTTTGAAAGCAGTTACAGGTAATGGCACATCTCTAATTTCCTTCACTTTGCTTAGAGGGTGCTTCTTGCCTTGGGAAAACTCCACCTCTTTGATCTCCGTTGGCTGGACCACTGCCACCACCCCCAGAAATGTCCATGAAGTTTGGTCATAGTATTCCACCCCCAGCAGGGAGCTGGACAGCACTTATTCAGATCCTTCTGCTTAGAGTTAAAGGTTGGGTCTGCGTGGATCATGTGGTCCAAGAGGGACAGGTTATTTCTGGGGCTGGGCAAATGTTGGGATAAGGCATCATTGGTGGAAATACCAAGATCACCACCAGGGATAGCTGGAGAGGATCCCCTGGGAATGAGAGGGGTTGCTGCTACTTCATGTGTCCTCAAAGGAGAATAAGCCAAGCCTTATAAGGGACTTTTCCAAGTAAAGGAAACTTAACTTAACCTGACTTAAACTTAATTGACTTCATGGTAAATCTGCCTATAACTTAAACTTAACTGACTTCATGATAAATCTACCTGTGTCCTCAGAACATAGAATGTATATCTGTTTGAAGTTTTTCTTTTCACAAAGATCCTTTTCTCTCAGGCACTAGCAATCTTCTATTTCCCACCACCTTCACCACTGCCAGCCTCTCCCTTCCCTCCCCCAAAATAAGGTAAGAATCTTAAACCAAATGGGATCAGTAGAGAAATAAAATTATATTAAGAGTATATTTTTCTTAGAGAATCATTTAGATGGGATAGGGCAAAAATATGACAATATAGGAACTAGATGAATCAATGAGTATGGTGTACAGTGAATAGAAAATGAGCAGCTAATTGGAAAATGCATCCAGAGCTGACCAATATATGACCTTTGGCAAATAAAGTGACCTCATCTATAAAATGAGGGGATTGTTTGTCATCAGAGAGCTTGGGTCTCAGCTGGTAACGTTAAACTTTGGTTAGCTGAGGTGAGCATCCTAGGGAACCCTTCCCACCTTCATTCCCTGAAAACCCAATCCTAAACTTCAGGTTTTACCATAAGCCAACTGACCTTGCAAGAGAGAAGCAGACAAAGGGAAGAGGCAACAAGAGAAAAACCCCTTTTAAGTAGGTCCACTTAAGCTGCAGCGAAGGGAGAAGCAGAAGAGAGCAAGCCATACCTGTGTGCTCACACTTTTAACAGTGTCCTCACCTGCTTGCAAATGTGACCCAGTCTGTAATGAGATCAGTATCCCTCTCAGAGCCTTAATCTGTATATAATTATCCTTGAAGTAGAAAATTAAGAATACAGTAAGCCTTGCCATTTGTAGTTTTAGCATCTGTAAATACCAGCATTTGCAGGTAATGCTGAAGATCTGTGCCATATAGTTTACAGTGTTCTAGATGTATGAATTTAAATCACAGGCACCGTGTGAGATGATGTGTGGCTGTGAGTTTACTGAGCGAGCTTCGTCTGTTGCACAGCGTATATCTTTTAGTAAGGCTTTCATTTATAAAGTGATTTTTTAAATGGTTTCAAAAAAGAGAGTGTACTGGTAATGAGAGTGAGCTCTAGAATTTTTATGATTTTACTTGTAATTTTAAACACAGGTCCAATGTAAATGGAATGGAGGCAGGAGCTACAGTTACCTATTATAGGTTACTGTGCTTTTTAGTATCTTAAAACAATCCCCAACATCTGTTATGTATTGCCACAAACAAAGCGTCTAAAATTTTTGTGACTTAAAGCAATATCAATTTATTTTGCACGATTCTGTGGACTGGCTGGGTGTTTAGTCTACTCCTGTCATCTGGGCTCACTCATGCAGTGGCGTTCACCTGGCAGGCCTGATGGGAACTGGGCTCAGCAAGTGCAGGTGACATGATTGGGCCCATGTTCTCCGTGTGGTCTTTTACCCCAGGGCAGCAGTTCTAAGAAGGCAAGGCACAATGTGCAAGTACTTTTCAAGCTCTACTTTGCTGAAATCTTACTGGTTAAAGCAAGTCATATAGACATACCCAGGGTCAGGCGGGGAGGAGAGTTTATAAAAGAACTTGGATTCTGAGAGGAATCAAGGGCCAATATAGGAACGATTAACCCGCTGTACCACATCTCCAAACTGTGTATCTCTGTTTATCTCTCTCAACTGGAGTTGAACTGTTTGATGTTGCTTTAATATTGGCTGTAACTTCATTCCATACCACTCTTTTCTTTCTTATCTCCCACCCCAAACAGCTTCTAAAACTCCCCTAGCACTTTCCCGTGGCAGGGTCTTTGTTGATGTGTCTACCTAGAATGCTGTTTCCTCTCCACTTCCCCCCAACTCTTTGCTCACCTGACTCATCCCTTTTCATCCTTCAGGTATAGTGTCACTTTAGGGAAGCCTTTCCATGCTCGGTAGACTGTACACACTCCTTTCATACTGGATTTTTCCTTTATAGCATTTGTAATAGTTATTAATGTCTGTCTGCCCATTAGAACTCATGTTTCACGAGGACCGTGTCTATCTAATTCACTTTTGTGTTTGACCCCACTTTTATTCCTCCCCACCCCCATTGATCAGTTCTGTGTTCATAGTAGGTGCTCAGTAAACATTTGATGAATGAATACATCCAGCACCAGTTTTCTTAAATAGCTAATAAGACCTAAAAGACTACTTGTGCTTGGTCCTAAGGCAGTAGCTGCTTTTATATGGCTCCATTTTTCCTCACTGTTGGGATCCTGCTTTTTACTTACTGCTTTTGTGCTCCTCCTCTTTCAGTCCTCCAGCTTTGCTTTTTTAAAATTACTACTCCTTGTGGAGCCTTTTGTCTTTGATGTATTCTTTTTCAATCTCTACCTTTTCTATTGTTTTTTTTTCTTTCTTTTTCTGGTTATTTCTCATTGTGGAAATTACCAGGTAATAAAAATCTCTTCTTTCCAAAGTGAATTATTTGTTTTCTTTTTCTGGATAATTTTTACTGGTACTTACCACTTATGAATCTTGGTTCTGTTTTTTAAATGGGTGGTTTCTGTATTGGGTTTTTAGGTTGCCATGTAACTTAGGTGGTGTTATAATTTAATTATTTAGGAAATTGCTCTTTGAGATCACTGTATAATTAAGTAATTATAAGAATTCAAATTTTTTACAGTTAAATTTTTTTTAATTGAGGAATAACCAAACTCCTTATCTTTCTTTACTTTTAAAATTTCTTTTATGTTTCATATTAAAATTTCATGTTCAGGATAATAATGGGACATTTCATGTGAATGTGTCATCAGAGTATCTAGGAACATATTTAAAGCTTAGTTTTTATGTATTAAGAAAACTTAGGATGGATTTTCCCAGATTCGTTTTTAGGAACTTGGGGCCACACACGCACGTAAAAAAAGCTGAAATCTTTTTTTTTTTTTGCGGTATGCGGGCCTCTCACTGTTGTGGCCTCTCCCGTTGCGGAGCGCAGGCTCAGTGGCCATGGCTCACGGACCCAGCCGCTCCGCGGCATGTGGGATCTTCCCGGACTGGGGCACGAACCTGTGTCCCCTGCATCGGCAGGCGGACTCTCAACCACTGCGCCACCAGGAAAGCCCAAAAGCTGAAATCTTTTTGACTATTAATCTAGGCCATTGTGATTGCAGAAAAGACTTTTATTTATTCAATCATATGATTTCCTTTTCCATACTCAGTTTATTTTTCATATTCATTGAAAATATATTAAAAATTTTTTCTTTAACACCATTGTATGTTTTTTGATTATTAAAACAGTAATCATTGTAGACAATTATTCAGTATTAAGTCATAGTACTTGTTGTAGACGGTTGTCAAGCAAGGATCTGTAACTCCTGGTGTTTTTCAGTCTTTTCCCTGTCATTAGCTGATTCTAAAATAAAAATCTATTTTCTTGACCTAAAATTCTTATTCTGACCTGTTATATAGTATGGTTGTTCTGATAATATGATTTGAGTCTTATTCAAGATGAAACTCCTTTTAACAAAGTTAGTATTAGTATAGAGGGACTTGGAAGAAGTGGCAGTTTTCTTAGTTTTGGGTCAGAGTGGCAGTGGCTAACGTGTAGAGGTAGCATTGACTCTGAGAAGAGAGCCACCTTCGCAAGCCTGTCATGACTGTGGAAGGGGGTTAAGAGTCTTGCATTGTTTTGAATCATTTGTGCTTTTAAAAATTTTCTATTTCAAAATAATTTCATAACTTACAGAAAAGTTGCAAATGCAGTACAAAGAATTCCTGTATATCCTTCGAATATATTTGTCAAACATTTATAACATTTTACCATGGGTTACCATTTTACCATTTATAACATTTTACTCTTTGTGTGTATATACGTGCATATTATTATTTTCTGAATCACTTGAGAATAAGTTGCTGATATGATGCCCCATATACTTCAGAGTGTGTATCCTAAAACAAAGGTCAGTCTCTTTTTCATTATCATAGTATCATTATCAAAATCAAAGTATGCAGTTTTTAATTTAATTTAACACGTGTCTGCTTACTTGGGGCAAAGTATAGGTGACGTAGAAATATAGGCTTACAAAACTATTTTAGGTGCTTAAGGGAGTTACAGTCTACTTAACGGATAGTAAATCAATATAGAAAATTCTGTTTTAGAATAAGATCTGTCACATGACAAGATTTTATACAAGATACACAAAAAGGTACTCTAGAAACACGAAGAAAAAGCAGTCGTTTCAACCTAGAGAATCAGCCAAATACTTCTTGACTGGTGCAGTCAGCCCCAGAGAGGTGGACATGCCATGCTGAAGGAGAGTGGGAGGGATTCACATCCCAGAATTCATCCTCCATTTTATTTCTGCCCTTGACAGTGAAAGTTCTGAGGACGGATGTGCTATTTATTGCAGTAACTCACTACTGAAATATCAGGAATGTGTGAGATAGGGCAGGTTCTGTTTCTACAAAAATTGATAGAGTACTTTTTTCCCCTTTTAATTAACAAATTTTAACCCTAACATTATTGAGCTAATAAGAAATAGGTTTCCTTTCCTAAGCACTTGTCCTTAGGTTGTTTTTCAAGACTACCTTCTTGATTATGAAAGACAAAAAGTAATAGAGTTGATTAGCTATAATTACTTTAAAGGAATGGAAGGAATGTTTTTAAAAACTTAATTAAGCGACTGTCAATCTAGAGTTCTAGGGATAGTCACTGTTGTTATTATTTCTGGCATTTGTATATTAAATGTTATGCTATTCTTGCATTTACTATAATTATTCTGAATTAGTCAGAAAAGGCTTTTATAAGGTATTATAGTATATAATTTTCAGACTTTTGACAGGTTAAGATAAGAAGGAATGAAATAGGCACACTTAGACTGACAATAACATTGTAGCAAAATTTTGAAAATCCCATTACTGAAAATTGCTGGTTAGTTGAGTTCTTTAGTATTAAAAGTTTATGAATTGGGGCTTCTCTGGTGGCGCAGTGGTTGGGAGTCCGCCTGCCGATGCAGGGGACGTGGGCTCGTGCCCCGGTCCGGGAGGGTCCCACGTGCCGCGGAGCGGCTGGGCCCGTGAGCCATGGTTGCTGAGCCTGCGCGTCCGGAGCCTGTGCTCCGCGACGGGAGAGGCCACAGCAGTGAGAGGCCCGCGTACCGCAAAAAAAAAAAAAAAAAAAAAAAGGTTTATGAATTGTTTATAATGCCAAACATGTTTGTGTGGAAAATTATAACATTGTTTCCAGGGTCTTTATTTCTTAAAAGCAGATGTTTTAGATTTTGTTTTAAATTTATGTAAATGTTTAAATGGGATTTGGGGGGTTTTGTTGTTGTTGTTATTAAGTTCACATATACATCCAGACAGTGTTTTACATTTGGTTTTATATTTGGTTCTTTTGACAAGGGGATTTCCATAATGGAATTTCATACTCTATTTAATAGCATATTTTTTTCTTCATATTTTTTTTCTGTAACTTCTTATTTTCTAGTTAAAACGTAAAGTAAGGTTCTTAGAACTTTATCTTGGTATCTAGTTTACTAATTGCTTTTCTGTTTAGAAATGACTGCAGTTTGACAGCACCATACTAAAAAGGGCTGTAATTTATATGAATTTTCCTTGGAAAACAAATTTTCTCATCTGATTTTGAAATTTTTCAGCTTGGTCTTTAACATCTTTGTATAATGTATGCAAAATCCATTTTTCTGATGGTTTCAGTGCTAGGGGTTTAGGGTCAGGGGGCCTGTGGAGGTATCATGCTGAGACTGTGCACTTGCAGCACACTGGTATGTTCTGAGCAGGCCAAAGGCACACCCACATTCTTCAATCTACTTTTTAAAAACCCAATGTCCTAGTTTCTAAGCTATCTTCATAATTTTTAAAATGGCTCTTGTGGAACTTTTCCTGCTGCTTTGTGTCCTGTTCATGACCGTCTATGAAATTCAAAGATGAGTTTGGTCTGCAAAAGTTAAAAACAGCATCGATCACTGTTATCTGGGAAAGAAAGTTCTTCTGAAATTCTGATCTCCAGCAGTACACTGATCTTACATTTCTGACTTTATTATTATTAGAAAAGACTCGCGTGTAGAATAGGTCTTTGGAATTCTCTTGTCAAAGGAGGGCATTCCCTAGGCATAGTTAAGTAACCCAAAACAGTGTCATCTCCAAATCTTAATGTAGTCTGTTTTTTATTACAGTGCCCAGTATTCATTGAACTGATGTACCAAGTTACTTAATTGTCTCCTATTTCTGGTTATTTAAAAAACCATAATTAATATATATTCATATAACTATTTTGGTTTTTATATTTATATTAAAAATACAATTTTTGGTTTTATTTTAAATTGTTTCCTTAATTTCTAATTTAGGAGTGAGATTGCTGGATCAGAAGAAATTATCATTTTTAGAAGATTTGTAAGTGCTGTACCAGTAATGGGTGTATTAATAACTCTTACAGAAACTGGGATTGAATAGTTAACATTCTAGATTATAATATACAGGAAACTTAAATTAGAGTTAAATGAAAGTTTCCACTGGTTCATGATATAGTCATGAGGGAGGTGGCAGCGTGGTGTACTGGAAAACCCTAATGCACGTTCTAAGGTGTCCATTGTATGTAATGAATTAGCTTCTTTACTGTGCATCTAAAAGAGTACTAGTTAGGTATATCCTTGGGATAATTGGGACAGTCGTCACTCAAATCACTTTCCATATCTTCAGTATAGCTTTCAAGCTGTATGGCCAGGTGCAGTTCACTTTAAATCTTTTTTTCCCCTCAGTTTTATCATCTTTAAAAAAGATGTTTGGGCTTCCCTGGTAGCGTAGTGGTTAAGAGAATCTACCTGCCAATGCAGGGGACACAGGTTCGAGCCCTGGTCTGGAAAGATCCCACATGCCGTGGAGCAGCTAAGCCCATGCGCCACAACTACTGAGCCTGCGCTCTAGAGCCCGTGCGACACAACTACTGAGCCTGCGCTCTAGAGCCCACGAGCCACAACTACTGAAGCCCACGCGCCCAGAGCCCGTGCTCTGCAACAAGAGAAGCCACCGTAATGAGAAGCCAGCGCACCACAGCGAAGAGTAGCCCCCGCTCACTGCAACTAGAGAAAGCCTGCATGCAGCAACGAAGACGCAACACAGCCAAAAATTAATTAATCAATTAATTATTTTTTAAAAAGGAGATGTTAGAATTTATCTTCATATGATAATATGTTCAAAGTTTCCAGCACTGTAATTAGTAAACATAAATCTTGCTTTCAGGTTTGACTTAGTATCTTTACTTAAGGGGTTAACTGCTTTATGATGTCAGACTTTATTGATACTACTACTTTGTTGATCAAATGTTCATTTTATTGGAAAACAGTATATAGTACAGGGAGTAAGAATACAGGATCTAAAGTCACAAATTGCCTGGATTAGAATTTCAGCTCAGCTGTGTGATATTGGGCAAATTATTTATCCTCTTTAATCTTGGGTTTCTCAAGCATAAAGTGAGGTTATAATAGTAATAACAATTGAGTTATGTTGGGTTGGCCAAAAGGTTCGTTTGGTTTTTTCCATAAGATGGCTCTAGTAGCACTTAATTGTCTTTAACTTCATTGCAAACAATTTTGTTAGATTGTATGTGACAGCTGTCATATCAGTGTGCATTAAAAAAAGACTTATCAAAATTGGTGAATTTTTGTGTAGCCATTTTAATATTGAAGATGGAAGAAAAAAAGCAACATTTTCAGCATATCATGCTTTATTATTTCAAGAAAGGTAAAAACACAACCGAAACGCAAAAAAAAATTTTGCAGCATATGGAGAAGGTGCTGTGACTGATCAAACGTGTCGAAAGTGGTTTGCGAAGTTTCGTGCTGGAGATTTCACACAGGATGATGCTCCATGGTCAGGTAGACGAGTTGAAGTTGATAGTGATCAAATCGAGACATTAACTGAGAATAATCAGTGTTATACCATGCGGGAGATAGACGACATACTCAAAATATCCAAATCAAGCGCTGAAAATCATTTGCACCAGCTTGGTTTATGTTCATCGCTTTAATGTTTGGGTTCCACGTAAGTTAAGCGGAAAAAACCTTGGCCATATTTCCACATGCACTTCTCTATTTAAACGTAATGAAAACATTCCATTTTTAAAACAAATTGTGACGAGCAATGAAAAGTGGATACTGTACAATAATGTGGAGCAGAAGAGATCGTGGGGCAAGCGAAGTAAACCACCACCAACCACACCAAAGGCCAGTCTTCATCCGAAGAAGGTGATGTTGTGTATATGGTGGGATTGGAAGGGAGTTCTCTATTATGAGCTCCTTCCGGAAAACCAAATGATTAATTCCAATAAGTACTGCTCTCAATTAGACCAACTGAAAGCAACACTAGACGAAAAGCATCCAGAATTAGTCAACAGAAAATACATAATCTTTCATCAGCATAACACAAGACCTCATGTTTCTTTGATGACCAGGCAAAAACTGTTACAGCTTGGCTGGGAAGTTCTGATTCATCCACCGTATTCACCAGACACTGCATATTCAGATTTCCATTTATTTTGGTCTTTACAAAATTCTTTTAATGGAAAAAATTTCACTTCCCTGGAAGACTGTAAAAGGCACCTGGAACAGTTCTCTGCTCAAAAAGGTGATAAGTTTTGGGAAGATGGAATAAAAAGATGAATATATTGTTCAATAAAGATCTTGGTGAAAATGAAAAATGTGTCTTTTATTTTTACTTAAAAACCGAAGGCACTTTTTGGCCAACCCAATATTTTAAAGTGCTTATTAGCACATTCCTTACACATTTTAAGCCTAAATGAATGTTAGCTTTCAATAATTATTTTTAGTATAGTTATTATATTAGTTATTACTACATAAGAAATTACTTCAAAAAGTAGTTTAAAATAACAATAAATGTTTATTTCTTCAGGTCCAGAATTTAGGAGCAGGTTGGCAGGGGGTCCTGGTTCAGGGTCTCTCACGAGATTGCAGTCAAGGTGTTAGCAGAAGCTATGGTTATCCTAGTGTTATTTTGAACCTAATGGCTATAAATTTTATATTTTGCAGACTATGTCTTCTGCAGTGGTACAGTTATATGCAGCAGATCGGAACTGTATGTGGTCAAAGAAGTGCAGTGGTGTTGCTTGTCTTGTTAAGGACAATCCACAGAGATCTTATTTTTTAAGAATATTTGATATCAAGGTGAGTTTTATTTTGCTTCCACTTAAACTGTAGGGTTTTCTACCTCAATTGTAATTTATAATAGTATAGATTTGTTTATCCTGTATGTAATATTTATATTCTACTTCAGTTAACACTAGAAGAGTGAAGCTTGGTTTTAGATACTGAACCATGGGCACTGTGACCAAATTGGGAATACATTCTAAACCAGGACATGAATAGTTCCCCATTTTATCTGTCTGCACACTAAAGGTTTTGTTGGTTTGTCTGTTTTTATTCCTTTGGGTCTTGAGCTTTTCCCACATTCTCTCTTTTTCTAATGATACTCTTCTTATCCCATCCTGTCCATTACAGACTAGTGTATATAGTTCTTTCAGAGAGCTACAAAAGTATATTTAGCCTGGTGTGTACTTACTTACTTCGGCCTGGGTTTAAAGCATTATACAATATCTATAATAAAGTATTTGCTACCCATTTTATGTTGTTTGTCAACATAGGTATGTTCTGATTTTCACAGCTTTGTATCCCTCACTCTTAAACATAAATCCACCTTGTCTTAGATTGGATGCCCTTTGTCAGGAATTCATCTCTGATAGTCACTAAAAATAATTTTTTGGCTGAGATGAAGTCTCCATTTATCTTTTAAAATCTTTTCCGTGGGTAAGCCTCCTTGCTTAATATTCATATGTGGCTATAAGTGTAATGGGATTGTAGTTACAGAAAAATAAAACTGAGTTTGAACTCCTGGACGATACTTATGGTTAGACAGATTGTATTCAAACTGGTTTACTTCCCTGGGCTCCGGCTTACTTATTTGTAAAATGGGATAACCATCTGGATCTGTTGCACAGTATTCCCCTGAGATTAAATGATATTTAAGTTACTGCACTTTGTACATTAGAAATTTGTAACATCCCCTTCTCCATACCCCAAGACAGCTGAGAGATGTGGCATACTCCTGTTACTAACAGTAGCTTACTTACTATGGCAGTGATTCTGGGGGATGGGGAACACATGCATAGTTTGAAAGACACTCCTAAGTCCTTTGATATATTTATTTCTCACCACCAAGGAGAAGCACTGTTTAGAAATCAAACGTACATATAACTCCACTGAGAAGAAAGGGATTCTATTACAATGGTCATAATGTGTGTACAACATTTTAAAATATTTTAAAATTGTGGTCTATGTAGAACCTTGCATTTCAGAATAGGACAATGGGGGCTTCCCTGGTGGCGCAGTGGTTGAGTGTCCGCCTGCCGATGCAGGGGACACGGGTTCGTGCCCCAGTCCGCGAAGATCCCACATGCCGCGGAGCGGCTGGGCCTGTGGGCCATGGCTGCTGAGCCTGCGCGTCCGGAGCCTGTGCTCCGCAGCGGGAGAGGCCGCAACAGTGAGAGGCCCGCGTACCGCAAAAAAAATAACAACAACAACAACAAAACCAGAATAGGGCAATGATTATATTTGTCTAACCATTCATCTCCAATTATAGATAGCCATTGCTAAGTACTTGGAATTAGCCACCTTTGGTATTAAGGTTAATTATATTTCTTGTACTACAGCTATCAATATGACAATCACCATGGATCTCCTAACCATAGTTTAACCTCGGTGCACTTTAATCCTCAGTCTCCTTCTGCACGTGATTGATACTGTTTATACCAATGTTTAATTAGACCACTCTGCAAAACTTAGGAATTCAAAGATTGTTAATGAGCAGTACAGAGAAGACTTATTTGACCCTCCCAGCATCTACAGAATTGAGGAAAAGAATGAAATCCTTCTGTAATATTTGATAGCATACAGTCTAGGTACTGCTGATGGAACTATGCATTGATAATCAGTGCATATATAAAAGTATCCTACCCCTTCTATCTGATGTTGATGATCTAGTAAGTGTTTGGTTATGTATTTGACCAAGTAACTATATTTGGAAATGCTTGGCTAATGAGATTATATCTTAGCATACTGAATTCAACTCACTTGGTATGTAGTTTTTATGAAAGAAACATTATCCAGTATTTACTGTTACTACTTACTAAATTATGTGATATGTTACTTATGTATTATACATATATGTGGTCTGTGTGTATGTAAAAGCTAGTATTAATATAAAGTTTCTTTAATATGAGTCATCTGCTTTTTTTTTTTTTTAATTGGCTGCATTGGGTCTTCGTCGCTGCACGCGGGCTTTCTCTAGTTGCAGCGAGTGGGGGCTACTCTTCATTGTGGCGTGTGGGCTTCTCATTGCCCTGGCTTCTCTTGTTGCGGAGCACCGGCTCTAGGCATGCGGGCTTCAGTAGTTGCAGCATGCAGGTTCAGTAGTTGCAGCACGCGGGCGTTAGAGCTCATGGCCTTCAGTAGTTGTGGTGCGTGGGCTCAGTAGTTGTCGCTCGCGGGCTCTAGAGCGCAGGCTCAGTAGTTGTGGTGCATGGGCTTAGTTGTTCCACGGCATGTGGGATCTTCCCAGACCAGGGACTGAACCCACGTTCCCTGCATTGGCAGGTGGACTCTTAACCACTGTGCCACCAGGGAAGGCCCATCGGCTTTGTTTTGTGTGTGTGTGTGTGTGTGTGTGTGTGTGTGTGTTTTTCCCAAGAGGCTTACTTATTGGTAGTTCTTACTTTAACTTTTACTTTTTTCTAGGATGGGAAACTATTGTGGGAACAAGAGCTATACAATAACTTTGTATATAATAGTCCTAGAGGATATTTTCATACCTTTGCTGGAGATGTAAGTCATATTTTCTTTATTGCCCTGTTTAATGTAATTACTGTTACATTTGTCTATGGAAAGTATTTTTGAGCTTTTTGTGTAAACATTGTATAAAATATAAAGAATTATTTTACTTTTAAAAGCCTCCATATTATGGCTTAGTAGGAAGCAATGGCTAAGATTTTAAGGGAAAAAAAAAGGTTTCAAAGAGTACTGTAAATGTAATTTGGTATGTAGAAAAGAGGTTTGTTTTTTCGTCTTCTCTTTCTTTAGTTAGATAGTTTTACCTCTGTGTGACTTTGGACAAATAGTTTAACCTCTCTTGAGTTTTAGTTTTCTTATCTATAAAAGTGAAACCACTAATCCATGGTAACTTTTAAAAATTGAAGATTATATTGCTGTTCAAATTATTTTGTGAAAGAATATGATCTAGAAGAGTACTAAAATATAATAAGTAGAAGGATTTTTATACCATATACTCACAGGACTTGTCTGAGTGACTGGATTATGGGTGACTTTAATTTTTTTTGTTTTCATATTTGTATTTCCTAAATTTTCTACAATAAAAGGTTGGATTAGATGATATGTCCATCTTTTCAAAAAGTGTTTTCTTCCTTATTTGTTATTTTTCACATTTTTCTGGATTGTATATAAATATATGTACATATATAAAAGTGTGGACTAAATGCCATAATAATTCAGGGTGTTTCCACACTTCTAATAATTTACATGAATTAAGGTTATAATTTAAATAATATCTGAAAAACATAGAGTTGATCTGCATTTGATCAATGTTTCCAGCATTTGCCTTTTCAAATCCAGATGTTCATAGAGCTCTTTTGAAGGATCAAATTCTATTTACTATTTTGTTTTTTTAATTGAAGATGAAGTATTCAGTTTAACATTTGAGTGTCTACTGTGATAGGTAACCTCTCTAATAGTACTCTTTTACTCTACCTTCTCTATGCTTTTTGCCTTCTTAAGTTATAACTTTTAAGTCATAAAGTAAGTTCTTGTCTGCTAATAAAGTGAAACTTTTCTTCTTCAGAGTGTACTTTTATTGGTTATTAATTTTTTTGTTAAGTAAAGCTAGATTTGTGGTTTTTGTTGTTTACCTTTTTTGATGAAAATATTTCAGACCTGTCAAGTTGCCCTTAATTTTGCCAATGAAGAAGAAGCAAAAAAATTTCGAAAAGCAGTTACAGACTTGTTGGGCCGTCGACAAAGGAAATCTGGTAAACTTTTTAAACAAAAATTCCTTTAAACAGGAGCTGGCTATGGCTCATGGGGCAGATCTGGCCTGCCATCTGTTTTTGTAAATAAAGTTTTATTGAAAAACAGCTATGCTTGTTGGTTTACATATTGTCTTTGGCTGCTTTTTTTCCACAACACAGTTGTCTAGTTATGACAAAGACTATGTGACGCATATCTGGCCCTTTACAAAAAACAAGTTGCTAATCCTTACCTTACAAGAAATACTGTTTTCATTGAGAGCTGATTTTTTTCAGGTTTATTAAAGAACTCATTCCAATAACCTTTTCTGTTGATAACATTTTACATATACTGACTCTTAACTTTGCATTTTTATGACATTATTTGTAACTTACATTTACAAAAATATTTTATAGTTTGTGAACAAATACTTTAGGCAAGCCTAGAAGCAAATAAGCAAAGTTGCAAACAAGATCTGTAAACATTGCCTTGTCTCTATTTTGTCCCTAATGTTGTATATTGTAAAATTATAAGGAACTTAGTTTAATGCATGAGACTTTAATACATATAAGACAATGAGAGAACGACGCAGGATAGTGTAAAGCTTTAAATTCATTGATGTGGAACTATTTGACAGCTGTCACATACCAGGCCTTTCTGTTGTAACGTGGGAGAAGGGTGATTAGGAAAGGTGAACCTCTCCAAAATCATCTTCTTAAGCAGGTCACTTTTAGGAGAAATAACATATGGGAGTTGAGATCAGCAAATAAATCCCCTTAAAACTAACCATGCCCATATATTCTTTGAAAAGTTTGTACATCCAAGTATACATGTTACCCCAGTCTGAAAATCACTGTATTCAAGGATGTGCTTTACCAATAGGAGGGAGTAAGTCATGAAAAAGGAAGGCACTGGATCCTGAAAACAGAAATGTAAACACGTGTGTTACATTTTATATATGTTTATTGTTATTTTAATGGGTTTCCGAGAGGAAGGTAATGTAAAAATGAAAATGAAATGAACTAAGTTGTTGCCTTACTTACTGCCATCTTATATATCCCCCTTGTCATGAGTGAATAGGAGAATGATTAGGAGCCTATTGTTTTTTGTTACTTCTTTTTGGGGCCAAGGGTGTTTACCACTTGATTCCATGCTGTGGAAGAATTTAATTCTGTGGAATAATTCACGGTTCAGTTCTTATTTCAATGACATGTTGTGGTGCCAGGCCAGGGACTCCCTGGGACTTCTTTTAGTCAAACTGTGTGACTAAATTTTCAATTAAAAAAAAAGTAAAAAATACTTCTTAAAATATCGAATAATTGACTTTTGAAATAGATAGGTCACTTGAAGGTGTCTTTTAACTGGTATGGGAATTCTGTTTTATACAGTTCCTAAGCTTTTAGGCATCGTGTTTTCAGAAGCAGAAGATCACAGCATATGGGAGACAGCTGATTGATTGTGGGGTAGCCCCTTCATGCTAAGTCAGCCTTCAGCCTTGCCTCTCTTTAACTTAGATGCATGGGGTCCAACTTTTGGAGCAACAAAGAATTAGTGTTTTCTTTTCCTTCCATTAGCCATTTAATGTTGGAAGCCATCTACCATGCCCTCCTTAGGCCTACACTTCTTTAGCTTAACCAGTTCCAGTTTCTTATTCCTCACATGATATGATTTATAGACTCATCATACTGTATAACTCACAGACTCATCATACTGTAGTCAGAGCACTATATACTGTGCTCTGAATGCCCTGTACATTTTTATGTCTTCTTCAAATGATGCAGATTTGAGAAAATGGTCCAGCTCAAATATGATGTCCAGATTTGAACACAGTAATCCAACAGTAGTATGACTAGTACTGTGATACTAAAAACGTCCCCTAATATGATTAAACACTGTTCTGCTAATGTTTCTAGCAAATACATCACACCATCAACTCCCATTCTTAGTTCAACCAAACCTTCTCTTTTTTTCATAAGAATGGCTCTCAAGCCACGATAGTGTCATGTTTCTAAGTAATTGCTTTTTAGAACTTATACTCTGAACTTTACATTATCTCAGCATATTTCCATATTTGTGGCACTGCCAATGTAAGAAGTATTTCCTTTGTGGATGCAGAGGTAACATCACCTTGGAAATTGGGGATTTGACATTCATTGACATTAGATAGGATGTGCTTACATCAAATGTTTCAGAAAATTACTTCATCAGACCACCAGATGGAGTAATACATTTATATTTCCCATTGCCAGGATTTTCAACTTGTCCCTCAATTAAATCCAATTAATTTTAGGATTGTGGCTGTTTATAAACTAAATATTTTATTATATTATTATTTATGGCTATTTGTCTTATAATTTTGGAAATTTTTGTATTAGAAAAATCTGTGGAAATTATATTTGTTGAAAATTCTTCAACCAGTTTTGAGCTTTCTTGAAACCAAAATTGTGTCAAACCTGATATGTAAGAGTATGAATGCAAAGGGTTAATAGAAGTTCTCCTGGTATTACTCCTACTTAATTGGCTATAGCTTCTAAGTATTATTTTGGTCTCCCCCATAGCTCAGGCATCTCTAGGTATTTTCATTATCTTTATGCTTTCATTCAGTCCCATAGCTTTGAACACTGTCTATATACTGCTGACTCCCACAGTTTTCTCTCTCCTGTTGACCTCGCCCCTGACTTTCAGACTTGTGTGCTCCAGCTGGGTGTCAGAATAGCCTTCAGACCTAGTATGTGTGAGCAGAACACCTGACCCGTGTTTCCCAAGCCCCAGTTCGACCTGCTCCTCCTCCTCTCCTAGCCGTCCCCATCCCAGTAAAAGGCGTTGGCTCCACCTTGTCAGTCTGGCTCACAGTGGTTCTTCATAAGCCCTATCAGTGAGTCCCATTTTCTCTATCTTCAAAAACAAGTCCTGGATCTGTCTCACCACCTCTGTTGCTACCACCCTAATCCAAGCTACCGTTGTCTGTCATCGGGACTATGACGGACTCCCTGCTGTCACTGTATGCCCCCTAGTAGCTCTCTCCCACATAGTAACCAGGCAAAACTTTTAAAAACATAGATTGGATCATGTCACTTCCCCTATTCAAAAACCTGTAAGAGCTTCCTATCATGTATAGAACACTATATTCCTTAACCCATGCCCTGTGGGACCCTACACGCTCCAGTTCCCTGGTTCTCCTTCTGACTTCTCTCCTTCCACTCTTCCTTTGGCTCACTGCAGTCCAGTGTTATGGTATTCCTTCATGTTCTTCCCTCCTGAGGGCCTTTCAATATGTTGTTCCCTTTCTTGCTTTATTCAAATGTCTGCTCCAATGTCAGTTCCTCAGAGAAACTTGTTAACCACTTATATATGGACGTAGGAATAAGACAGTTTAGATGAGTTGATTTTTTATGTTGATTTTTGTATTGCATATGTCTAATAATATTCCTTTATTTCCTAACAGAGAAAAGACGAGACCCTCCAAACGGTAAGCACTTTGATAATTATTGATCAAAAAGATTTTAGATTTAATTTAATCCTTGTGGAAACATGTATCATATATTAATACCTAGTATTTAATATCTACGATTAAATACTGTAGTTTATTGTGTTCTTATTTTAAAATAAATAACAGATGGGACTTAGAAATGTACTATTCTTTGGCTTTTTTCTAGGATGAGGGAAGACTGTATAGGGTGAATATCACTATTACTTATATCTTAATTCCTTATTCACAGTTGTTTAAGTTTAGAAATTGTACAACCTGGTCTTAATGTCTTCCTTAAAAGTGGTAAGTTTTATCTAGCATATTTGTTCATTTCCTATTTTCATGTTAGTCTTTTTTTTTCTTATTTCAAAAGATTACTTCATACTGGGAATATAAAACTAGTCCCTTTCAAGAATGAACACTTAACTATTCTGGTGTGTTTAAACAAATAGTAGCTATGCTTACTGTGCTGGTGCGTTTAGAACACATAGTAGCTGTACATAATTCTCCTTAATTTGCTAACGAATACTTGAAGTAATATGGATTCATTTAAAATATATATATTTATACCAAAGAATAAAAGCAGAATACGAAGGTCCCAGATCTCTAGGGCATAGAGTCTCATCCTGGGCCCCATAAACCCTCGCTGAAACTTTGTGCCAAATATTGTAAGTATATATGTTCTTTTCTCTGGGGAGAGAGGATCCGTGGATTTCATCAGATTGAAGTGGGACCCCTGACCCTATGATAGTAAAGAACATTGCTCCAGGAGCCTTCGTTATAATGGGGAATATAGCTGCTGCTTTTTAAAGGCATCTCAAATTCTCTCATCAGAATTTAGAGTGATTATTCAGGGAAACACTTAATATAGTACAGAGTCCTTAATATATGACAACTGTTAGTGGTTGTTGGGTATTTTTTCTTTTAAACCAATATATTGCCTTCTGATTTTGTCCTTAAATTTGTTTTCCTGATACAAAAACATGAACCAAATATTGCTGTATTAAATTTTGGTTTACTTACTTAAGTATAATTTAAAAAAACTCTGACTGTACCTTCAGTAGTGCTTACCATGTGCCAAGTGTTGTATACTTTGACTTTCTCTTTTAAATGGAAATTTTTAATACGTTATAGGGCTGCTTGGAGATAAATGAAGTAATCAAAGTGTTTAGCATGGTGCTTAATCAGTATAGTTATCATGATGAAGACAATGACAGTGATAATAATAGCAGCTACTATTTAGTGATCACTTACTACCTGCCAGGCACTGTCCAGAAACCATATGAAGTAGCTGCTATCATCCCTACTTCAGATGAGTAAACAGGCACAAATAGGTAACTTGCTTAGGGTCACAAAAAACTAGGAAAGTGGAGCAAGATTCAGTCTCAAGTGTTCTAACTCAAGAGCCTGCCCCCTTAACCACTGTGCTGTGTCAAGATGATTTTGAAGGAGAAACTGAGACCTGGAGAGAGTAAGTAACATGCCTTGAGGTATGCAGCTAGTATGTCACAGAAACAAAGGAAGCAGAAGCAGCTGAGCCAGAAGTCCTTCATCCGTGAACCTTTAATGTGGCGTTAGAATTTTCCCCCCTTGTTCTGTGCTCAATATTTTAATGTCTTTTTTAATTTATTAAACTATTTGGCATTCTGTGAGCATATATTAAATACCAGTGCAGAAGGCTTCCTAGTGGTACCATCTTTGGGGAAAGTAACCTGAGTGAGATTTTAAAGTGTGGATGTTGTACAAATAATATAATTAAAGTTAAGGATGTAAATACTTCATGATTTTTTTAAAATTTAATCTTTTCAATACATATAAAATATATTTTTGAAAAGGCACCTAATCCATAATAGAATTTGGATATTCTTTATGACAATGGTGTCTTACAATTTTATTACCCATAGTAAGAGAGATACTCATAATTAAATGCAGTTTCTTTCTCTGAGTTTGTTCTTGGTTTTAAATCTTTAGATCTAAAGTTTTAACCCTTTGATACAGTGGTGCCAAACTTTTTTTCATTAAATGAAAGAGTTTAAAAAAATGGCATTGTTAAAATGCGAAATTATACAGCATGTCTTGACAATATTTGCATACTTATATATTTTTAAAATATACATAACATAATTATTAATAGAAGTGCTAATATTTTCTCCTGCTGTGCAGTGGGTTGCCTTGCTCTCCTCATGGTGTGGAGACCACTATTTTGCAGGTGGCATATTACTTTTTTGCATTTGCTGCACTGCCACTAGGTGGCAGTGGACACCTTAACTGCCTAGCAGTGTCCATACAGGAGCTTTGTCCCAGATCCTCATTTAGAAGATCAGTTTAGCAAACCTTTTTCACATTGTTAACTATTAAAAAGACACTTTATGTAGAAGTAACATATATTCCTGAAATACAATTCAGTGTCTTCCTCATTAACTCCTAATCCATATATTTTTCTTTTTTTTCTTTATTGGTCAGTCTCACCTTTTAGCTTAGATGCTTTCCAATGATTTGTTCTCAGCTTCATGACTGCTTGACATTAGAGGCCTCTAGGCCCCCTATTTCTCAACTATTTTACCTTGGTGAGAGCTCTCTGCTTTTTATGTAATTAAGGGGAAGACTTTAGTTTGTTCTTTTAGTTTTAAAATTAACTAGAAATGCTGTTCAGTGAGAATATTAAAAAATCTTTTCTCTGACAGTTGTCCTTAATCAGAAGAAGGTAATTTGTCTTTTGACTGCTTTTTGAAAAAGAAGGGAAACAGTCCCCTTTATTATCTATTTACTTAGTACATGTTCTTAGGATGAGTGTAATTTCAGAAATGGAATAATTAAACTTTACTAGATATGATTTGAGTATTTCCATTACCATATCTTTCATAAACTTTATTAAAAAATGACTCTGTGCCTTATACAACTTATCACTTTTTTGGTCTGTCACTTTTGAAACAAATATTTAATTGGGCTTTAGAACATTATTTTAAATTTATTTCCTAACATCTTCAAACTGTAAAATGACGCTTGTCAACAGGAATATCCAAATACCTAATCTCTTAAATGTGTAAAAAGCCTTTTTTCTAAATTTTGAAAGTTATTCGTAAGTATTTCTTGAATGATGAACTGTTGGACTGCAAACTAAGAGAACTGATAAATTGGTAAAGAAATAAAATATAACATTTGTAAAGTTAGGATTATCAATCACCTTGTCATTTAACTTTTGTGAAAAAAGTTATAATAGTTAATAGAAAGAGTAGTGGAGTAGGAACCAAGATAGTAGAGTCCACCTTTCCCTTTGTCACTAATTGTGTGACTTTAGACAGGTCACCTGACTCTTCTTGTCCTTAGTTTTTATCTATAAAATGAAAGATTTAGAAAAGCTCTTTAATTTCCCAGCTAATATCAATTTTCTGTACATCTCTGTAATCTGGATTTTTCTATGTAGACTTAATTAAATAATGTTTTAACCAGTACTGATGAAGTTCATGTGTAAGGACACTAAGGAGCTAATGCCACAGCTTTATGAACTGCTTGGTGGATGCATAACAATATATCCACACCTGATTTTGGGGTAGAGAGAGGAGGGGAAACTTTGGTATTCATTCTGCGTATCACTTATATTTTATACCTGTCTTCTTCATCCTTGAGCTTTCTTCAGAGATGGCTGAGTTATTTTCTCTAGTGAGTTATAAATCAGGCTTATAAGAACCTTAACTTTATTGTTTTCCCAGAAAAGAATTTACTGGTTTGGATAATTTAAACTATTAACCTTACTAGCTCTATAGCATTTATGACATCCATAGTATAATTGGTTACTTTTATGTAAACTAAAGTAGCATCAAAATGTTTTTATTTTTGTTTTTTTCCTAAAAACTAATTATAATTTTAAAATTTTTGTTTCCATTTTTTTGGCATGCCACATGGCTCGAGGGATCTTAGTTCCCTGACCAGGGATCAAACCCCGGCCCCCTGCAGTGTAAGCGTAGAGTCCTAACCACTGCACCGCCAGGGAATTCCCAAATTTTTTGTTATTTTTTAATGGTGAATCTGGTTGTTCCTTCATTATTACTATTTGGACACCTATTTCAGGAAGGATGACATGTATAAAGAGAGTGCCTAACTCTGACTTACCTAAATCTGTCTCAAGGAAGTTCTTAAATGTTATTAAGTGTAAAGATAGGAGAGTAATAATTTGCAACATCTTAATTTGGATGGTGTTGCTGATGATGATTGGTAATGATAAACTATAAGAGGAGAGAAAGCAGAAAGGGAAGAATGAGAAGTGAAAACATATTACTAGATTAAGTCTATGAAAATGTTAGTATCACCCCAATTCAACCCTCTAACGCTCAAATTCTGGATATTTTTAATAAGTCCCTTATTTTGTGAAACTACAGTGAATTCTGAAATCTTGAATCTGAACCAGTTTGAAAATCCAGTTTTTCATCTGCTATTTAATAAGCCTTCTTTATTGTTTAACTAACCTTTAACTTTTGATCCAATTATTTTCAGATTATTCCTTGACACTGAATCAGCTTTTAAAGGTTTTATCCGTATTGTTCACTAGCTTCCATTTTTTCCAAGAAGAATTTTTATTTCTTGCCAATATGAGCAACTTCCCATGGAATTTTGTGTGAAATTATAAATAGAACTTTAGACATTTACATTATTATACTTATGTAATTAGACTTTGAATATTAAGGGAAAATAGATGAATTTTGCACCTCTTTCAAAATTGTTTGTCTGATAAAGTGGCAGATGGCATTTATAATTTTATTTTAACTCTGTTTTGTCTTTAATAGTAGAGTTGAGGGAGAGAAAATTAGTTATATATAATTTCCCATATAGGTAAATATTTTATTGCAGACAACTTTTATGAATAGGATGCATTTGAGGTTTTCAGCATAATTGAAGAATTATAGTCAAGTTAGCATTTAGTGATCACTCGATATACATTAGCCTGTAATGTCTTGGGATTTCTGTCTGCCATTCTATGCTTGCGTTGGGGATTCCACAGACCACTCCTCCAGTTGGTGATTCATTAGGGCTCACAGGACTGAGCACATAGAGGTACTCATGGCAAAGATTTATTACAGTGAAAGGATATAAAACAAAAATTAACAAAAGGGAAAGACACATGGGGTTAAGTCTGGGGGAAACTACACACAAGCTTCCAAGAGTATTCTCTCATTGGTCACAGGGGATATGCTTAATGTCTCCAGCAATGAATTGTTGCAACACACATGAACTGTTGTCTAAAGAAGCTCAGTGCCTAGGGTTTATTGGGGGCTAGTCACGTGGGCATCTTCTGTCTAGGACATACCAAGATTCTAGACTCCCAGAAGGAAAGCAAGTATTCAGCATAAACCACATTGTTAGCACAAATAGTTGAGACACAATGAGCCCATCTTATCAGGGGATAATGGGAACCCTCTTGAAATCCTAGATCCTAGATGCCAGTTAAGGGCCAACCTTGCAAAGCAGGCCTTTCTAAAGATAGCAGTCTCAGGCCTGCTATGTTGACTGTTTCTCTGCACAGTAGTGATTATATTTTATACAGTATTTTAAAAGTCATCATTAATATCATCTCAGAGGAATTTGGTCTAATAGGAAGTTATGTCAGAGAATCATATGTTAAAATGGGATCTCTAAGGAACATGTGTTGCCCTTTGGTTAAATTTTTTAAGGAATTTTTAAGATGAATATATTTCTTTCAGACTCATACTTTTAAGACCAAAATACTTTTGTGAATTACAAAACAAATTTTTGTGTGCTACGTTTAGTGTCATTCCTGAAGATGCTATTAATAATACCTGAAGATGCCTGAGATCTTTTTACTGTTGATCCTTGTGGAAGATGGAATGTTTTGAGAATTTTTCTATTTTAAATTTTTGAGGTCTGTACTTCTGCTAGCCAAAGTGTATGTATAATAATGGGGAGAATACTACTAGACTTAAGTATGACAGTTTTGGAAAAAAATGGTAGTAATATTTGTATAAATTTTTGTTCATCATAGACTAATAAAGTTGAAATAAAGAAGTAAGACTAGACTTCTTTACTAGATTTAAAACAAAGTAGATGCTTCTTTTACTCTTCCTATGTAATGTATGCCACTTTACCAATGAGTAATGTGTTGGATGTGAGGCTGTTACAGTCAAAATTTGATGGATCAGATCAATTAAATTTAAATTCTTGTTGAAAATTTATATTCATGAGATTTAATGTTATAAAAAGAGTTTGCTTTGAAATAATGTATCTATGCTAATTTGTTTAAGAATTTATTATAGTTGAGGTCTATCCCGATG
Organism: Lagenorhynchus albirostris; assembly: GCF_949774975.1. Classification (NCBI taxonomy): domain Eukaryota; kingdom Metazoa; phylum Chordata; class Mammalia; order Artiodactyla; family Delphinidae; genus Lagenorhynchus; species Lagenorhynchus albirostris. The sequence continues at coordinate 26,935,502 of NC_083102.1, forward strand.
GGGCTTTTTCTGTAAACCTACATCGTTGGAAACGCCTCATAGATTAACTGCGTGGTTTCCTTTACTCATAGAACTACCTGTTAGATCTGTGGGAAAGAACTACAAGACAGCTGCCAAGTAAACTGTGAAAAACCTAACAAACTTTTTATCTTAGGTATTGGCATATCCCAATGATCTGTACTAGGTTGTGATGGCTTAGGAGTCACTATGATTTGAACCTAATATGTTTTTAGAGGGTGTCAAATTCAGAACCAGGCAGATCCATCTCCTGACCCTAAACATGGTCCTAAAGTAAATTGCTTGAGGAAATTGGATCCCAAAACTTACAGGTGGGGAATTTTGAAGTGTGTCCATATTTCATTGGAGATCAAAGAAGCCTAACTAAAAGAATTGTGGGCTGACTCACATGATAACTTCTTTTTGAAAGGGCTGTTTTATCTTGAAGATTATGAGTTTGGAGGAACTAAGGTGATTGGCAGTGGAAAGAATCAGAACGTGTGAAATTCCTTAAAAATTTATTGACTTAAATAACTTTGTGTTACACATAATAAAAAAAAAAACCCTTTACACTTTGTACGGAAAGTCAGCATATATTTTTGGCTCGAAGTGTCTCTAATGTTTTCTGTGGAGGGAATAATAACATTTATCAGTTATAGTTCTGATGTGCCTTAGACATAAAAAATTGGGGGGAGCGGTGGCTGCTCACCTTATGAAATTCTTTTGCCCTTGCTCTGTTTTGGGCATATGCGTCTTGCTTTGCTTTCTCTTTTGCTTTTTCACTTCAGGTAACTGATGGTATAATCTGTAAGAAAGTTATATGGAATTAAAGACAGACACTTTAAAAAAAAAAAAGAATTTATTATAGACTTTGGAAATATAGGAATTTTTGAAATTATAAAAAATTAACATGCAGGTTTAAAATTTAAATAATTTATAGTAATGAAGTGGTCCTACCGCAGGAAAAAAATATTTAAATTATAAATTATGATTGTAATAATTGTTATCTTAAATTATATCCCTTTTATATTATTTTGACTTTATTTGCAGGTCCTAATCTACCCATGGCAACAGTTGACATAAAAAATCCAGAAATTACAACAAATAGATTTTATGGTCCACAAGTCAACAACATCTCCCATACCAAAGAAAAGAAAAAAGGAAAAGCTAAAAAGAAGAGATTAACTAAGGCAGATATTGGAACACCAAGCAATTTCCAGTAAGACAGTTCTTTTATTATTCTTATCTTTACTTTTGATTTACTCATTTCTGCTCTTGATTTTTTAAATTAGTTAGAAAGTTTGGTTTGCTTTTTGGGAGAACCCTTATATTTATCACTTGCATACCTTTTCAGCTATAAATTTTGTTGGAGTTTTTTAAAGGCTATTGCTCAATAGACGTTTTATTAATCTTAGTTTATTTACTTTTCCACCCATGAGAAAAGAAAAATTAGAGTTGTTTTTTCAACTAATTGTTGGACATGAAAAGGAAATCTCACTTTTCCCTATAAATGATATTTGGAAATTGCCTAAAGGCATTGTCCTAATCTGTTTGGGCTGCTAACAGAATACAATAGACTGGGTAGCTTATAAACAACAGAAATTTATTTCTTACAGTTCTGGAGGCTGTGAGAAAGGAAGAGGCAGGCAAGATTCGGTGTCTTGTGAGGTCCCACTTCTTGGTTGATAGACAGCCATCTTCTCACTGTGTCCTCACATGTTGGAAGAGGGCGAGAGAGCTCTCCAGGACCTCTTTCTTAAGGGCACCAATCCCATTCTTGGGGAATCCACTCTCATGACCTCCCCAAATCCTCATCTCCAAGAACTATCACATTGGGGATTAGGTCTCAAGATAGGAATTTTCGGAAGACACACTCAGTCTATAGTAGGCATCATACCTTTGGTATTTATTTGACATATTTCAAGCATTCTCTTATCCATTATTTCATTACTTCATTACAAAACACCTGTCCTCTCATACATATAATGCTTGTGTTCTTATGCTAGTTTGTCAGTTAAGGAAATGGATACTCAGAAAGATTGTGTAAAAATGTTACAGCCCAATTAGTAGCAGAGCCTGGGCTAGAATCCTGGTTTCTTGACTACTTGTACAGTTTTTCCCTGAATATGGTTATGTCTATGAGAACTGTTAGTTCAGGCCAAAAATTCACTGAGTGGATTGGATTTCATATATATTAGGTTTTTAATGCCATTTATGCATTTTATTTTTCTATATTTTTCTATCTACTGCTTTAGGCACATTGGACATGTTGGTTGGGATCCGAATACTGGCTTTGATGTAAGTGTCTTTTCAAGCCATAAGCATTATTATTCTAAATATGTGGGAATGTCATGGCCTATCTTTAGACTTTTATTCTTATTCATTTTTGTTAACTCTAGTGTTTATTGGAATGTGCTTGTATTTATGTTCATATTCCACTGAGGTTTTAAATCATAGACTGTTCTATCATTGATGGCTAAGTCTCTAAAGAGAAAGTTTTTTTTAACTCCTTGGCTTTATCTACTATAATGTAAAAACTCTATGTTTTGAAAGCCAAGAGAAGAAAATTATTTCTGCAAAGTGATCATTCAAGGGGAATATATGCCAAATTACTGGAAAGTACTATAATAAAATTCTGAATATCCAATTGTTAAAATTATCTAGATCTTTTTATTCTATTATTCTTTTTGGCAATTTCATCATTCATTAATTTATAGCATTGTGAGCAAAATAGTTGAAACTTGGTTACCTAAGTTACGTATTTAACATTTGGCAGATAATCAGGGTTTGGAAAAATTATTTGAAAAGAAATATTATTTGTGATTGGGGTCAAAAATTATTTTGGTTATTTTTGTTAGAACTACAATGTTAACACCACAGTGTTTTTGAGTGCCTCTTTGTGTTGGGCACTGTACAGGGTGCTTGGGTCATAAAGAGGTCCTTGACCTCAAATTTTCAAATGATTTACTTTTTTTGTGGTATTTGTGATTATACCTAAATCTTATTTAGGACAAGGTGGAATAGTAGGTGAGCATTAGAGGTGTCTGAGTCATGGAAGGATTAGTAAAACTTTAAATGATATGCCTTCTTTTTAAAGGTAGGGAACAAAGAGATGAGATAAAATATAAAACCTATTCTTTGTTCTTATCTTTTCTATTTTTTGTAAGACAGTTTAGTTAGCATATAAATTAACTATATTAAAAATTTATAAACATAAAAGAAAATAATTTCATAAAGGGCATAGATATGAGAATAATATTTCAACTTGCTATTGTAAAAAATTTGACATAGGTTTTATAGTTAGCAGTTATTTTGTCTGTTGTAGCTGAATAATTTGGATCCAGAATTGAAGAATCTTTTTGATCTGTGTGGAATCTCAGAGGCACAACTTAAAGACAGAGAAACATCAAAAGTTATATATGACTTCATTGAAAAAACAGGAGGTGTTGAAGCTGTTAAAAATGAACTACGAAGGCAAGGTAACTTTTATTTCTATTCAGACATTCTGATCTATTTTTTCTTTTGACTCTTTTGAGGTCAGTTTCATGGATGACAGCTACATACATTCACGTGAACCTTCCTTAAGCAGAATGTTCAAATTTATGGAGAACTAGTTTGGCCCAGTGTACTGTGTTTTACATTATTTCAGTATAATTGAAAAACTTGTCAAGGCTTTCCTTATCATTAAAAAGTCTTATATTAAATTAATGAAAATTCATACAAAATCTTCTGGCTATTTGTTTTAGAATAAAAAATAATAGTTGCATAATATTTCACTTACTGAATCTTAGAGACCACTATCAATGTTGTTTTTATTACAATTCAGAAGTAGTAATTTAAATATAATCATGAATTCTGTAATGTATAATAAGCATTTTCAGAATATAAATAATGAAAAATCTATTTATTTTGAAATACATTTTTTTTCTTGGCTAAAGTATAAAATTTGTCATTCGGTACCTGAGAGCACAAACAACTTGCAACCTTTTAAGATCTGATATTTTATTTAAATCACCTTGTTTTTTGGTCATATCTTAATAATTATCACAGTAAAATGCAAATACAGTTAATTCTGAGTTTTCTAATATAACTGTTATCTCTTTGCCACCTTATTCATTTGGGGTTACTTTTCTTCTTCCTAGTCTTTGCATACTCATGATAGATAGTGTAGCAAAACAAAAGCTCCAGTTAATCATAGCTTTCTTCTGAAGAATTTAACTCATTTTCAATTAGGTATTTGACTTACCTGTATCTTTTTCACTGCTGATGTTCATTCATTCACTCATTCATATATTCAGTAAACATTGTTATGTCAGCACTGGTCTCTACTCAGGATATTTCGATATAAAGGTACGGTTTCTGCCCCCAGAAATCTTAGTCTGGTGTGACAACAGGTATATAAACAAGTATACAGTCATAATTACTGTTGTGGAAACACAATGCTAGTCCCACTGAAACTAGTATGATGCTAATTTATCTTATTTCATGAAGAGATTACATTTCCAAATTCTGTGGATTTTTAATAAAAACATCTGGGGCACAGCAACATTATTGTTTTTTAATGCGGCCAGAATGAGTTGTAGTTACAGTTAGTATACAGATGATGGAAGGTCTTGTGGACCTCTAGTTTGTTCCTTGACTCTCTTTTTCTCCACTGTTACCACTCACCTTCACCTTATACCAAAATATTTTCAGGGTCTCTCTGAGTTCTCTGAATTTATAAGTTTATAAATACTCTTGACATTTGTTAGTCCATACTGCTGCCCTCTCACCTGAATATCTGTAACTGAGAGTTGTCTGTATTAACTTAATTGAGTTTGTTTTTTAAACTTACTATTACTGCTTTTTATTCTAATTGCTTTTAAAACATCAAATTAGGCAAGGTCTTTCCTCAATTAAATTACCTAAAACAAAAAAAATTCACAGGCATTACATAAAACATGCTTTGGGAACTTATACTCAAGATTCATATACTCAAGAATCTAACTCCCAGTTTGAAACCTTTTAGACAACCAAGATTGATTTTATAGAAGGTACATTTTTTTAGAGGAAGAATAAAAAGACAGATTAATGATTTTTATTAAGGAAATGTTTTCTAGGCAAAACATATAGTGTGTTCAGAAGTATGAAAAAAAATTAGAGACAGAGAAGTTTATGAAGTTATCATAAAAATATATTTTGTAAAACTTAAATCTCTTGAAATTTATTTTGTAAAATCATGTAATCAAATTTGTAAAAAGTAGGAGACCTTGTGATTTCCACTGTATCTTTTTGTGTGTGTGTCTTTGCAATTGTTTGAAGTCCATTAATTTCTAATAATCTGTTCTTAGGTCCACCACAGTGGAGTGGTATGTATGGGGGATGTTATTTGGCCCAGTGTACTAAATTATGCATGTGTTTATTTTCAAAGAAGCTACAACTCATTTATCCTGCCTCCAAATCTAACATCCAGTAAGGTTTTCTGCCTTCTATTCAAACTAATGTTTGGGGCTATGTAACTAATGTTACATAGATGCTAAAGTAAAAAAGGAAGTTTATTTCTATATGAGTCAGAGCTCATATTTCATCTGTAATTTAGATAATTTTTTTGAAATTCTGTGGATTACCTCTTAACGGCACCACTGTTTTTATTATTAATATACTTATTTTTAGTGATTGCTTTTCACAATTGGCATTATTTCAATAACCTACATAAAATATACTTACATTTTTACATTAATTTGGGGCAGTGGGGAGGACTAAACATAAGCAAACATGCAGTTATAAATGACTACTCAGAGAGTTGTTAGTATTCCCATAAGTTTAAATTTGTCTTGAATAATACTTGCCTGGTTTACTTCATCTTCATGAGAGTAGTTTCCTGAATTCTATAAAACTACATTTCTTTTAAATATTAGTTATATTTATATTATTTTACAATTTCTGCTTATAATTCCCTTAAATAAATATCTAGAGTTATCTACCAATTACTCTTAATATTAATTTGATCTGAAATAATATCTGAAAGTTAAGTATATCAACTTTTCTTTATAGTGCAGCATCAAGACGGGGTTTTTTCCATAAGCCTCAGTCTTTCTTCTTTTCTAACTAAGCTTTGATAGTAAGAACAGTTTTATTTGTTGTAACGTTTGTGTCATGCTTTTTACTTTATGTATTTATTAAATATCTAAGAACTATCATTGTCATTCTGATTCTGGTGTTTGTGTGACTCAGTTTTGAAAATCTGTAGGCCGCCAGACTTTTTCACAGTGGTGTGTGATCTGCTCAGCAGACATTTTTGTGCATGTGAACCTAACGTGCTATCTCTCCTCTCCTCCTGTTTTAATTCTTTCACATTTTTACCTTGGTATGATATGGCATATCTTCTGCATACTTTCCTTTTTTTATGTAGGCATAATACAGATTTTAAAAATAGAAAGTTGGTAATAGATGTTTTCCTCATGAAAATACAGAGATGTTACTGCTCACTTTTCAGATAATAGAAATGCTGAACTTGTGCTGTACCCAAACTTGGTGCAGTTGATAATTTATTCACTATCAATTAAGGCTCTCCCTTTGCCTGAACAATAATTTACTGTCTCTTTGAATGGGTATTAGCTGAGTCCCAAATTATTCCAATAAATGTGCTTATTCCCAGTTCAAAAGAACTTTAAATCTATCTATTGAAGAGATACATCATTGTACATAGAAAAGATTATGGTTCCAGAGTCCTTGGTGAAACCACAGGAAATGATGGACTAATACCTTTTGTAGTAGAATAGAGTGGGTCCTTTTCCTCTTGATTAACAAACAACTAAATCATAAAAATGCTAGTTCAGACAACATTGATTTTTGAAATGTAAACCTCAGCTGATTAAAATGAAATCTTTGTATCTGCTTGAAGGATTTGATGTACTATCTTATTCAGGGAGTATACATAATATACATATGCCATATCCTCTTGGTTTTACCCTGTTATTACAAATTATGTTAGGAAAAGAATTTGGTTTTAGCAAGTTTAAACCTCCTTGCCTTGGATCTGGTGAGAAAATTGGGTGAACCTTAGCTGCAACACCCAGATCTCCAGTATGCCTTGAGTGTAAATCATAGGAACTTCCCTCAGTGATGGCCTGTATCCAAGTAGGATGACTGTCCTGTTTGCAACTATATATTATTTCCAGTTTTAAAAGTTTCTATGCCCGGAGACAGTACCCTTGTGAGCTTTGGCCTTTCCATATATTTCATCTAATGTTTATGACTATATTTGATAGCATATTTTAGAGTGTATTTCCATGATAGTCCCAAATAAAATCAGAAGATAATGTTTGATTTCCTTTGAACTGAGGGGGGCCTTTTCTTCTCTGGTATCATTGCATTATTGAGCATCTGAGCCTATTATTATTTGAAATTAAGGTAGGTATTTTTATTATATAGATTGTCGAAATATCCATCAATAATATATTAGTTGGTACCAGTAAATACAAATAGCTGTTATGGGTTTTAGGATTTCTTTATTCCTAAAAATAGTTATTTTTTCTAGTCACTCTTTAAATGAATGGAGAAATAATGAAGTTCATTATTATGTAAGTTTGTGTATGCTGTTGGTAAAATCATGTCTCTAGAAATGTAATAAATTTTGTACTTTGAATTTGTTTCTCTATTTTAGCTTACATTTTCCCTTAAGTAAAATAAGAATGTATATGTCATTACTACCAGGATAATGTTAATATTTTATTAATAACTTTAATTTTACAGTGTTTAGAAATTCTCAGTTAATTTGTTAATGGATAAGTAGTTGAACATTTCAGCTGAGCAACCAGCCTCCCTTAATGCCATCACTGGAATTGCTGACCATCTTTTATTAATGTAGTACAACAGATACAATATATACATGATATATTGTATTATATATCACTATAATATATATTTATTACATAACTTGTATTATATGTTATTATATGTTCTATACATGTAAAAATGTAGGACAATATAAATTACAAATGTAAGTTAGGTGACAAAGATTTACATTGTCAAAAAGTTTTGAGTTTAGCTCAGATTAACTTGAATAAATTCTAATAGATTATACTACATTAGCTATTTAATTCTGAATGTAAATTAATTTTATAAAACAACTAAATATACTTGATTCTTTAAAGAGAGAAGGTATCCATTTTTATGAAAATGTAAAATGTCGCTTATTGCCCAAAATGTTTGATATCATTGTTATAGTTTTATTATTATTACATAAAAATGTGTTTATTCCCTTACCTTGATAAGTGGTGCTGATTCCTAAAAACTAAATTCTACTATTTTAGCTAGTATTTTTTCAAGATAGACCACGAAGGCGATCTTCAGGCCGAGTAGTCCCAAACAGAGTTGTAAGATATCATCTGTGCCCAGGTATCTTTGTAAAGTAACATACAAAGATGAGGCCTCTTTTTTCCCCCTCATATTGGTTTTTTTTAATACATGTTGAAATGAGCCGCTTTTTCAGTGTCATGTTTTGGGGGGGGAAAGCATGCTTTTCTTTTTCTGTTTTCATTGCAGCACCACCACCTCCACCACCGTCCCGGGGAGGGCCGCCTCCTCCCCCGCCGCCTCCGCACAGTTCGGGCCCTCCTCCCCCTCCTGCCCGGGGAAGAGGGGCTCCTCCCCCGCCCCCTTCAAGAGCTCCCTCGGCTGCGCCGCCACCGCCGCCTCCGTCCAGGCCAGGTGTCGGGGTGCCTCCGCCACCGCCAAACAGGATGTACCCTCCCCCTCCTCCGGCCCTTCCCTCCTCAGCGCCTTCCGGGCCGCCGCCACCTCCTCCGCCAATGTCGGTGGCGGGGCCGGCGGCACCGCCCCCGCCGCCTCCACCTCCCCCGCCGCCGGGGCCGCCACCTCCCCCCGGCCTCCCTTCCGATGGTGACCATCAGGTTCCAACTTCTGCAGGAAGCAAAGCAGCTCTTTTAGATCAAATCAGAGAGGGTGCTCAGCTAAAAAAAGTGGAACAGAACAGTCGACCGGTGTCCTGCTCTGGAAGGGATGCGCTTTTAGACCAGATACGGCAGGGTATTCAGCTGAAATCTGTAAGTAATCTGTTCCTTTCGGTTTATACTGCCTGTCTTAATGGAATTTTAAAGCAATTATAAGACATCTTTGAAAAAAATTTTTTTACTTTTTCTCTTGGTGTGTGTTTTTCCAACCCTTACATACCCTAAAATGCATAAGTTTATACCTTTACCTGTGTGGTCCATACTTCTGTATCAAAATATCACCCCAGAAAGTTCCCTCATGCCTCTCCCTTCTCAGAAAGGATCACTGACCTGATTTCTATCACCATAGGTTTAGTTTGCCTATTCTAGAACTTCATATAAAGAATATTGCACTATGTTTGCAATCTGTCGTTCTACACTTTTAAATAAATTTTAATTTAAAGAAAAATCTTTATTAAACTATACAGAAGTAAAAATAGCCCTGTTGAAACCAATTGTAATCATTTTGGCAAAGTCAAACCATTAACTTTATGAAAACTAAACCATATTTTAAAGTTTATGTGTCTGAAATTTAGATTAGTAGAGAATGAGACTCCACAGAAAATTCAAAGAGTTCTAATTAGAATTTCTATAGTGACAGATAATTTTGGATTCTCTGAATTGGTTGAGGTCATCGTTTCATCTTCCAGAGCAGAGGTTGGCACACTTTTTTTTTAAAGGACCAGATAATAAACATTTTAGGCTTGCAGGCCATATGGTATCTGTTACAGCTGCTCAACTCTGCTATTATACCACAAAAGCAGCAGCCATAGACAGCACATAAGTCAGTGGGCATGATTGTGTTCTATAAAGCTTTATTTATGGACACTGAAATTTGAATTTCATGTAATTTGCACATATCACAGATATTCTTGTTTTCTTTCAACCATTTAAAAATGTGTAAAAAATCATTCTTAGCTTTAAAAAAGTTATACAAAAACAGGGGACAGGCTAGATTTGGTCCATGGCCGTGGTTTCCTGACTCCTGACCTAGAGCCTAACCTGGCTAACATTCACATGCTTCCTCTGGGCCTTTATGTGTGGTCTCTCAGTTCCAGGAGGAACATTTGCTCTGCAGGGCTTCAGGCAGGTTACGGATGGTAGATTTTTCTATGAAGTAAATGGAGCTGAAAGGAGATTTTAATTGAAAATTATTTTGCAGTGTGTAGAGAATTATGATAACTTACTAAATCTCAGAAGCTTTAGCTAGGAAGAGAATGATGGCTAGGGAACACAGCTAATCGAAGGAAAGCATTTAAACATCAACCTAGCACAGATTTAAGAAACTTCTTTAAAATGTGTCTACATCTTTTCTTAATATGTATTCAGGATGATACTTAGATCAGCCTGTGAACAATCACCTCTGCTCCCTCTCCCCATTTAGTTCAGACTACAGGTTTCTCAGGAGCAGTTGAAGAACTTTGAATAGTTGTTGGGGGGGGGGGGAATTATTGTCAAAATGACCACAGCCCAGGTGAATAGCAGATTTTAATGGGGTCATATACTTTAGAATTTCAAATACATAAGTTGACCCTTGGACAGCAATGGGAGTTAGGGGTGCCAGCCCCCTGAGCAGTCAAATCTGTGTATAACTTTTGACTCCCTAGAACTTAATTACTAATGGCCTACTGTTGACTGGAAGCCTTACCAATAACATAAACAGTTAATTTAACACATATTTTGTATATGTATTATATACTGTATTCTTACAACAAAGTAAGCTAGAGAAGGGAAATGTTATAAAGAAAATCATAAGGAAGAGAAAATACATTTACAGTACTGAACTGTATTTATTGATGCTGTAAGTTTACATCATCTGTTTACAAGATGAATAATCTATCTGTTAGTACCTACATCAATTTGGTCAATATTGTCTTATTAATATAATACAAACACTGTAGATGTTATATGTAATACTAACAGTAGACATCAAAAATGAAAAGAATGTGAGAAATTTATATTTATTTACATGTATAATAATTCATGCAGCGTTAACGGAGAGGCAGCCATATGATTGCTTTATGGTAGCCTAGCATATTCGATATGGTTGCTTCACAGTAGCCAGCCTATATACTAGTGAATGAATCGTTATAAAATTTTTATGGCATATGTTAGTACAGTCATATTCATAATACTGTATTGGGAACATTGTTATATGTTTTTTCAAAAACCACTTGCCTGTGAAGGTAGGCCGATACGCAGTTTCTCCAGTTACGAGAGAGGGGGGCATACTGTATGGTAATGTAGTTCTCCAAAAGCAAAGTTGTAGAACAGTAAGAAAACTAACACAGTATTAATTTTATATTAAATATCCCTCACCTTACGCCTATGTAAGGAGCGGCTATCCACTTCAACTCTTACACACAGTGTTCTACATGATGAATACTTAGGTGATGATGATGACACAAAAATATTTCATACACTTCTTGCCATATAGTTATTAGATTTTCACACAGAGACACACACAACAGATAAATTTATTAACTGTACAGCATGATGATTACTATTCATTAAGTGGAAGTAGGTCATCGTAAAGGGCTTCATCCTTGTTGTCGTCACGTTGAGCAGGCTGAAGAGCAGGAGGAGGAAAAGGAGGTGTTGGTCTTTCTTGCTGTCTCAGGAGTGGCCTCAATGGAAGATGTGGAGGGAGGGGTAAGGGGAGGCAGGAGAGGCAGGCACACTAATTTTATAGAACTATATCATACTGGGTTGGCCAAAGAGTTTGTTCGGTTTTTCCCGTAAGATGGCTCTAGTAGCGCTTAGGTTGTCTTTAACTTCATTCAAAACAATTTTATTAGATTGTATTGTGACAGCTGTCATATCAGCGTGCATTAAAAAAAAAAAACTTACCAAAAATTGGTGAATTTTTGTGTAGCCGTTTTAATATTGAAAACGGAAGAAAAACATTTTCAGCATATTATGCTTTATTATTTCAAGAAAGGTAAAAACACAGCCAAAACGTAAAAAAAGACTTGTATAGCGTATGGAGAAGGGGCTGTGACTGGTTGAACGTGTCAAAAGTGGTTTGCGAAGTTTCGTGCCGGAGATTTCACGCTGGATGATGCTCCACGGTCAGGGAGACCAATTGAAGTTGATAGCGATCAAGTCAAGACATTAATTGGGAACAATCAGTGTTATACCACGCGGGAGATAGCCGACATACTCAAAATATCCAAATCAAGCGGTGAAAATCATTTGCACCAGCTTGATTTATGTTCATCGCTTTGATGTTTGGGTTCAACATAAGTTAAGCGAAAAAAAACCTTCTTGACCATATTTCCACATGCAATTCTCTACTGAAACATAACGAAAACATTCCGTTTTTCAAACAAATTGTGATTGGCAATGAAAAGTGGATACTGTACAATAATGTGGAACGGAGGAGATTGTAGGGCAAGCGAAATGGACGACCACCAACCACACCAAAGGCCGGTCTTCATCCAGAGAAGGTGATGTTGTGTATATGGTGGGATTGGAAGGGAGTCCTCTATTATGAGCTCCTTCCGGAAAGCCAAACAATTAATTCCAGCAAGTACTGCTCCCAGTTAGAACAACTGAAATCAGCCCTTGATGAAAACATCGGGAATTAAGTCAACAGAAAACGCATCATCTTCCATCAGGATAATGCAAGACTGCATGTTTTGTGATGACCAGGCAAAAACTGTTACAGCTTGGCTGGGAAGTTCTGATTCATCCTGCATATTCACCAGACATTGCACCTTCGGATTTCCATTTATTTCGGTCTTCACAGAATTTTTTTAATGAAAAAAATTTCAATTCCCTGGAAGACTATAAAAGGCACCTGGGACAGTTCTTTGCTCGAAAAGATAAAAAGTTTTTAGAAGGGCTTCCCTGGTGGCTCAGTGGTTGAGAGTCCGCCTGCTGATGCAGGGGACACAGGTTCGTGTCCCAGTCCGGGAAGCTCCCACATGCCGCGGAGCGGCTGGGCCCGTGAGCCATGGCCGCTGAGCCTGCGCATCTGGAGCCTGTGCTCCACAACGGGAGAGGCCACAGCGATGAGAGGCCACAGCGGTGAGAGGCCCGCGTACCGCCAAAAAAAAAAAAAAAGTTTTTAGAAGATGGAATTATGATGTTGCCTGAAAAGTGGCAGAAGATAGTGGAACAAAAGGGTGACTACATTGTTCACTAAAGTGCTTGGAGAAAATGAAAAATGTGTCTTTTATTTTTACTTGAAAACCAAAGGAACTTTTTGGCCAACCCAATAATTCCTTGTTTTAGTTTTAGTACCCATATCATAGAAGGGTCCGTGTTGTAAAGGAAGTCAAATGCAGTCTTGAATAATCCGAGAACCCTTCTTTCTTCCAGATTGTCTCATGTCCATTTGTTTTCCTGGCACTGCTTCTTCTACATTTTCTTCATCATCATCTGGCACTGGTTTGGAAACACTCATCTTCATCAAGTCATCTTCTGTTAATTTTTCTGGTGTGGTATCTGTTAGCTCTTTTATTTCTCCAAGATCCATATCTTGAAACTCTTCACCACCACTGCCACCACCTCCCGCCACCTTTTTTGCCATATCAATGATCTCTTTCATGATTTCCTTGCTTGGCTCTGTTGTAAATCCTATGAAGTCATATAGAACATCTGGACACAGTTTCTCCAGCAGGAATTTATTGTTTTGGGCTTGATGGCTTTCACCACATTTTCTGTAAGAACAATGGCATCTTCAATGACGTAATCCTTCCAGACTTTCATGATGTTCTCTCTCCCGGAGTTCTCTTCTATAGTTGACAGTTCGTCACATAGAGTACCATGTGTAATGAGCCTTAAAGGCTTTATGACCCCCTGATCTAGAGGCTGAATTAGAGATGTTGTGTTGGGGGCAAGTAGACCACTGTGGTGTTGAAGTCATGGGGTTCTGGGTGGCCTGGGCACTCTCCAATATCAAAAGAACTTTATAAGGTGGTCCCTTACTGGCAAGGGACCTCCTAACTTCAGGGACAAAGCATTGATGAAACCAATTCAGAAAAAGTGTTCTCCTTGTCCAGGCCTTTTTGTCATCTAACCAAAAAGACTGGCAGCTGGTGTTTATCTTTTCCCTTCAACAAGAGTTAGCAAATTTATAGATAAGAGCAGTCCTGATCGTAAACCTGACTGCATTTGCACAGAACAGCAGAGTTAACCTATCCCTCCTCAATCGTGGTGCTTGCTTCTCTTCCTTACTTATAAGTGTCCTTTGTGGCATTTTTCTTCCAGGGCACTTCTAGGACACTTTCGTCTACATTTAAAACCTATTCAAGCAGATATCCTTTCTCCTCTATTATTTTCTTAATGGCATCTGGGAACTCCTCTGCTGCCTCTTGGTCGGCAGAAGCTGCTTTTCTTTTAAAGCCAAACCTCTTTCTAAAATTATCAAACCGTCCTTTGCTGGCATTAAATTTTCCAGCTTTAGATCCTTCACCTTCCTTTCATTTAAGTTGTCATGTAATGACTTCACTTTTTCTCAAATCATTAGAGTCTATAGGTGTGCCTTTCTTATAGCAATCCTGCATCCACATGGAAGCTGCATTTCAATATGAGATATAAAGTTATTTCACAAAAAGTGCAAGGTTTTTGCACCTGATGATGTAGCTGCAGCGATGGTTTCATGAATTTCTTGTTCTTTTTTTTATTATGGTCCTTAATGCCAGATTCATTTGTCTTGAAACAGTGGGCAGCTGCAGCTGCAGACCTCAGTCTACAATACATATCACACAATTCAGCTTTTTCTTGTAATGTCATGACTTTTCTCCGCTTCTTCGGAGCACTTCTAGCATTACTAGTGGTGCTTAGTATGGGTCCCGTGGTTTTGGTCAAGGTTTGCAGTATTGCACTAAATACAATGAAAAATACATGAGAACTGCGAGAGATCACTTTTTACTGTGATACGCAATTTATTGGAGGGACAAACTGCTCACACTGATAACATCACAGGGAGTTTTAAGCATATACTTACAACACTTGAGCATACTGAAATAGCAATAGGAGGTGGGTACAAAATTATTACAGTAGTACAATGTGCACTACAGTTAATCTTATGCAGTTATGATTTAAAACTGCATCTTTATGTTTGTTTATATTTCTCTCAACAGGGAATGGTGCCGTGTACAGTCTGTGTATAAGCTTTAATAAATTCTATCTTTTTATAATAGATTCGTGTATATTTTATGGTAGTAAATGATAAAATAGATGTGTATATATGTTTTATGCAATCATGACATATCTTTTTCTTAATTTTTTCCATACTTCTAGGCAGTGTGATTCATCTGTAAGTTTTTTCAAATGTAGCAAATCTTTAAAAAGTTTCCCAATATATTTGTTGAAAATAATCTGCATATAAGTGGACCCATGCAGTTCAAACTCGTGTTGTTCAAGGGTCAACTGTGTGTGTGTGTGTGTGTGTGTGTGTGTGTGTGTGTGTATGTAATTATTTAGTATAGCTGTGCTATTTCATTTTTAATTATACCAGTATCATCCCAGGGACAAAGTTAACAAAATGACTGTTTTGTATAAACGACTGCTCATTTTAGTCAGAGTGCACATACAGCAATAGTTTCTAAATTGTATTTTTTTTTCCTAAATCTCTACAAACTTCCTGTAGTTTCTTTTTTAATGAGTGTTGGAATCAGGGATTATTTTATATAGAAATTAGATTTTAATGAGACCCTTTGATATTGATTTTTTCCCCCCAGATGTAGTTTATATTAGGTAAAGTACTTTAGTTAGGGATAGTTAGTTGCCTTGTGAGGTACATTTTGAAAGCTACGCATCTGATCTCCTCCTCCTACATGATATGAGAAGGAAGGTTCATTTTGAATTCTAGTATATATATTATATATTGTACATATTTACATTATAACTTTATATTAAGTATAATATTTAAAGTTATAAAGCCTATTAGTAAAGCTGAGTTTTTCTAGGAAACCATAAGTCTCTTTAATTGCTCTTAGATATCCTAAAATGTTCTTCTCTAATAACTTTAGGCATCTAAATACTACCTTAGTTTTGTAAAATGATGTCCTTTGATAATCGTTTTAAAGTTTCTCATCAGCCAAGGCTTTGTGTACTAGAATGAACAGAAGTAACCCAGCTGTAAGGGCAAGTATTATTTAGGAAAAAGTTTGACTGTTGTATTAAATTTGGAAGTGTATTAATGGCTTATACATTAAGAAGGGGAAATGTATCTTGGAGAATTATTTTAAGGCAGCAGTTTTTTTTCTTCTTAATTTTGTTAATCCTATTCTAGGCTTGATTGTTTGCTTTTTTTGTTTTGTTTTGTTTTAAAATAATAAAGTGATTCTAAGAGAGAAAGATTTTCTGGAGACAGAGATTTGTTGCTAAGGATGTGTTACTAAATTTTGCTGATTTTCCTTTCCAAGGTATCTGACGGCCCAGAGTCTACACCACCGACACCTGCACCCACTTCAGGAATTGTAGGTGCATTAATGGAAGTGATGCAGAAAAGGAGCAAAGCCATTCATTCTTCAGGTATATTTGCATGTGTATATATATATTTAATAAATTTGAATATTTGAAGTTCTGCTTCTCTTTTTATTCTGTGACACAGTCTTTGCTAGATTTTCCCCTGCTATTGAATAACTTATTGATGTAGGTTCTAGGATATATTTTAAGTTGTTGCAACTGTGACTAGTCTATTTGAAGCTTAATGGATGTCAAGACACCACTGTCATAATCATAAATTGGAAGAACAGCTTTAGCAAAATGACAATTTTGTTTCCTGAACCAGAAATACTAATAGAATGCCTGGCAAACAACTTGTAAACAAGGCTGGAGAGTTCTGAATCTCATTCCTGTGACATTCTTGTGACATAAGAAATTTAGGTTTCCCTGATTTGCAAGAGTTGGGGCTGAGAAATGAGATAATTTATACTGTTTCTAGGGTTTAGTAAAGAATCCTAAAGTTTTTTGTTTCCTCTTTTTTTTTTTCCTAAAAGGTTTATTTGAATTAACTAGTACTCATTTGAGGTTATTAAACATATACACACCACCACGTAAATGAATATCACTTTTAAAAGAGAGAAAGAATATGGGTTTTGCTGATGTGATGGTTGAGGTTTACTGGAGAGCATGATGTACTAGAAGCAGATCTTTGTTCTTATTAAATCTATTACTTACTCCCTGTGGTGGACCTCAATTCTCCAGTTTGTTACATGTAGAGAATTCATAAATCAGATGATTGATATGAACAGTAAGTAAACTAATATGCAGCTAACCAGCAGATTGCCTAGCACATAGTAGGTGTTCAGTAAATGTTATTTTCCTTCTCTTTCTTTCTCCTTAAGGATGTGGGTATCTAAGATCTTTTAGCAACATTTGTTTTTCTTAAATAGGCATTTTTATTTCCATACCGTGTTACAAAGATAGGATAGGTTAATTCAGTCCACAAATATTTATTGTGGAATAATTATAAAATAACAAAACAACAAAAATTCCTGCCTTCATGGACCATGCATTCTAGTGAGAAAGAGAGAGACAATAAATAAAACAAATTAGAAAATATGTATATTAAATGGTGATATGTACTAAGGACAGAAATTAAGCAGAAAAGGGAGATATAAGGACTAACAGGCCGTGAGAGGGAAGTTCATTTTGAAATAGGATAATGAGGCCTACCTAAGATGTCATGTGAGAAAAGACCAGACGGAGTTCAGGGAGTAAACCATGTAGAAAACAGGAAAGTGTGTACAGCCAGTACAAAGTTCCTGAGGTTGAGGAACAGTGCCAATCAAGGTCAGTAGGGCTGGAATAAGAGAGCAGGAGAAAGAAGAAGGAATGTAGTTTGAGAGGTGGCAGCGGGTCAGGAGTAAGGCTTTGGAAGCCATGAGTGTGAGGGGAAGCCACTGGAAGGTTCTTAGCAGAGGAGTGGCAGTGATCCAAGCTAGAGATGATGCAGGTTTGAATCAGGTTGGGAGCACCTGAGAAGTGGTTGGATACCAGTTATACTTTGAATATGGAGGTCGTTGGGTTTGCTGATGGATTGGAAGTGAGGTTTGGAAAAAAAGGAGTGATGGATAACTCTGAGGTTTTTGAACTGAGCAGCTGAAAGAGTGAAATTTTCTTTAACAGAGTGGGAAAGATTTAGGAGTAGCAAGTTGGAAAGGAAGGATTAGGAATTTGATTCTGTACAAATTAAATTTGAGATACTTATTAAAAAATTAAAAGTAGATATTGAGTAGACATTTGGTTATGAGTCTGGAATTCAGGGGAGAGATGTGAACGGTTAATATAAATTTGCATGTCATTAAGATATACATGGTATTTAAAGTTATGGAACTGGATGAGATCATCAAAGTGGGTATAAATGGAGAAGAGAAAGTTTAATGAGTTTGGAGCACTGGAGAGTGTGGTATCTTAGAAGTCAGGTGAAGAAGTGTTTGAAGGAGGATGGAGTGATCATCTGGGTCAGGTGGGTGTGATGGGTCAGGAAAATGAGAACAGAGAATTGAGCTTTAGCTTTAGCGACGGTAGGTCCTTGGTGACCCGGAAAGAGCGGTGTCAGTGGGTTCAAGGGAGAATAGGGGGTAGAAGAGGAGATTAGGTACTGGGACTGCCTACTCCGTTTCCTTTATGGCTTAGTGCTGATGCGGTTCCCACCTGTCACTGGAATTATAATTAAAATTGGTAGCCAAACAATGTGCTGGTTATATTTTTTACAACTTTTCTTTAAAGACAGTCATTGAAGGGGCCTTTGTTGGGTTTGCGATATGTGAGCCTAAAATTCAGAGAGATCAACTCAAATGTGATTTTACATATAAAGAAACGCAGGTTGAAACTGGTTACATAGATACTTAGGGACTAGAACCCAAGTCTTCTTAGTCATGTTCTAATCTTCAGCTTACTATCCAATACTCTTTAGATGTATTTTACTGATTCATTTTAAACCATTTTAGTAACTAGATTCCTCCAGGTTTGTGTTTTAGAAACTGAATAATTAGAGAAGTCCCCTAAGAATTATGAAATGTCATTTGATTTATACATACGTTTTAATTGTTTGTATTAATGATTCTCTTCTAGATGAAGATGAGGATGAAGATGATGAAGAAGATTTTGAGGATGATGATGAATGGGAAGACTGATCTATATATTATATATATATTTTTAAGGTGAAATACTAAACACTACTTTCTGTCTATGGATTCTGTAAAATTATCATGTAAATGTTCTACCAATTTGCTGTATATTTTTGTTGCCTTTTTTGCTTTTTTTTATTAATCTGTGCAATACCTCATTTAATCTGTAAGGGTTTGTCATAATCCTCTGCAAAGCTACTCCCTGTTACTGTGTGCACGTTTACACCAGGATGCTCACTTAATTTGTGAATATTTCTCATTCCATCAACAAGGGAGTTTAAATATTATATGTGAGACTGACAAAAACCTTAATGTAATTTAGTTATAATGCCAGAAGGAAAACACTATTTTCATACCCTACTTTTTCTGTACCTAAATTTTCTTATTAAAATCTAGTATAGCACTACATTCTTTTTTAAGTGATGCAAACTTTAGTTTATTTAGCCCCTTCATTTCGAACACATGCCACATGAATGTTGAAGCTGATACATTGCACAGTTCTCTAGACATCACTACACTGATGCAGTTTCTCAAATTTTAGCAATATGCGCTATGTAAAATCACTACAGAGATGCTAGTTGGGAAAATGGTAACACACCTCTTACAGCAATATTGCCTGTTACTGTACAGATGTGGTATTTGGAGGCTGGAATCATAAGGAGCCCTTGCATACCTATGCTTGACTGAGGTTATTTTTGTGCTATAGCAAATGTGGCAGGCTCTTTTAGGCAAAAATTTAAAAAATATTTTTGGTACTATTCTGAAACAAAAGTTGTTGAGGTTTGGGGATCTTAGAGATAATTTCGTTCTACATGAACTGAAGGAGGCTATACATTGTGGTTACTTCAATATTTGGTTAAATATACTGTAAAAATCAGAACATCATAAAAGTGGTATGGAATTAAGTATTTTTATTTTGCAGTCTGTATAGATTGAGGTATTCAGAAATACCAGACATAAAAATCTTACCTATTTGGCAAAGGTATACACTGTAATGATGAAACTATTATGCTGTTTTTTTAAAGTTTGATAATTTCTCAAGATTTTTGTCAAATGTCAGGTGAAGGGTTACATTTTTCTTAAAAGATTGGTGGTCCCAATGTCAAATTTCTTGAAATACAAAACTGAATGACAGGTTTAAAAAAAAAAAACAAATAAAACTTTACAACCTGCACATTTGTTATGTATGCTAAATGATACGATGCCTCTCTACAATACACTAGTCTGCCTAAAGGTGGTTGTTTCATATTTATAGCATTAATTATCATACCTACCTACTTTAAATTTTAGGTAGAAAAATTATCTGATTTACATACAGACACCTATTTTTCTCACATTGAGTCATACTCAGAATGTAGTTGCAAATGTATTTCATTACTATAGTCACAATATCCAACTAAAAATTAAGCTGTCTATAATTGTACCGACCAAAATCTGGTGTTGGCATGATCTTGACAGGCTGGACCTGCAAGATGTGGCTTGAATTTTAACCAGTTATCACATAATCTCTAGTGATCATGCGTCTAGTTATCATGAGAAATAATTTAAAAGGTTTTGTTGCTGAAAGCAGTAAGTGGTGCAGTAAAACAGTTAAGTTATTCAAAGAATGTTACCTACCTTGCAGGAATAATTTAAGAACGTGGGAAAGATTCTAGACTTTTTGTTTCTTGCAAAAACAGTGCCCTCTGCTGCTGGAAACCTTTTTCTGCTTACTCTCATTTTTATTGTGGCTTGAGCTCTGTGGGTCTGGTGTGGATGAGGCTGGACAACTACTAACCAGTAAAATTAGAAATTTGTGCAAATGGTAAATAGAACATTGTAATTATTTTAAGTAATAATAAACGTGTTCCTTTCTTTTATTTTAGACATTATACAGAATTTTTAAAATATCTTAGAAATATCTTTAAAGTAATGCCAATCTAAGATCTCTGTTAACTTTGGGGCAAGGAATTCAGGGTTTCCCCGCTGACTTTGTTATGATAAAGATTTATCAGGAGCTGCTCTGAGCAGAGGATATCAATTCTTTGAATTGGAAACGCAATTTGAAATACGTCAGGTGGGTATAAAATTTGCCAGTGATAATCGAGTTTATTCTTTCTTCTTAAAGGAAAAGTAAAAGACTTTGTTGTTGTTGTTTGTTGTTGCACAAAGTCTGAGGCGCTATTGGTTTAAACACAGCAGCTGTGGAGCTCCGTCCAGCCACGAAGACTAAATCCGCTTTAGACGTAAAGGTTGCATGTTTCAGTCCCCCACTGCCTTGCGTTGTGGACAGCACTACACCTGTGCACAGCCTGAGGGCCTCCCACGTGTGCTCCAGCTAAATGATTGTCTGACAGCCTTCACCTTTAACAAACTAGCATGAGGCTTTTTATATCTGAATGCTGCGTGATAGTTTCAGCTAGCCACATGCTGTATGTATGAGATTCATAAAGACTCTCAATCATTCACTTCCATTTATCAACTGAAATTTTGTTTAGTATGTGAAATATTTTTTTGAAATGTATAGTGAATAGGATGTTGCACTGGTGGCAATTCATCATGGAGCATAATAAAATTAATTTGACCCAAATAGTATAAAATAGTGTGTTTCTTATTTGTTTATTGTCAAGAGATTAAAATGGGTAAAAAAATCTTAAACTGTATAGTAACGGGTTCATAGCAGTGAACAATAGGGTTGAAAGTTTTAGCTGACTGCATGCCCTGAGAGTTGGAGCGTGCCATTAAATAAACATGGTGAGCAAAAGAATGTTACACCCTGTTCTGGGAAACGTGACGGCTGCTCAGCTGTTCCCCTGGGAGCCACTGCTGTGGTACACAGAGCATTCACATTGCAAGGTCAAACCAGAACTCTCACACACCGAAAATGTTGCAGTTTCCTAAATCAGAGTAATAGTGGAGTTTACTGGTAGTTGCAGTAGAAACCAAATGTAAAGTTCATGTGGGACTTAAATAGCTTTTTTTTTTTTTTTTTTTTTTTTTTTGCGGTACGCGGGCCTCTCACTGTTGTGGCCTCTCCCGTTGTGGAGCACAGGCTCCGGACGCGCAGGCCCAGCGGCCATGGCTCATGGGCCCAGCCGCTTCGCGGCATGTGGGATCTTCCTGGACTGGGACACGAACCCGTGTCCCCTGCATCGGCAGGCGGACTCTCAACCACTGTGCCACCAGGGAAGCCCTTAAATAGCTTTTAATAAATGGTATCAAACATGGTGCTTCCTTTTAAATAGGAAATTCAGTTTTTGATAAATAGAATTTTCTGTTCTCCTGGCCCTGGCACAAGTGGGTGTCTAAAGATTAAACTGAGTTACGGAATCCAGCGTGTAGGATGCTACAAAAATGCCTTCTAAGAGTGTTAGTCAAATTTAAACATTTCCATAATGATATGTCCTATTACAAATTTTGTTTCTTAAAAATTTTTTTAAAGAGGGAAGTGCCTCAGAATTGCTCTTGTCGCATTATATTAATCTAATCAGTGAAGAAATTCCTGAAACAACTTACTCTGCTTTAGAAAGGGAGTTCTTAAAGGACAACTATAGAGATAAGGCCTGTTTATTGTACAATAGAAAATTATTTATGGAAAAGTTGAGACATTTTATTTTGCACACCTATCTTACTGACATTGTCACATCATACCTCCAAAACACAGCATACTCTTTGTAATCACTTGTTCTTTTATTCATAGATTGTTTTTTTAACTTTGCTTTTAGTGAAGCCACTGGAAAAAGGTGTAATAACTTGGCTGTTATGAATATGATGGGGAACTTACTTTGCAGTTAATACGAAGACTGCCTTTACTTCCATATGTGATACATGGTATCCTCCCTTGCCATGAGGAAACCCATTGCAAATTTTGGCTTTAGAACAAAATCTAGATAAATCAACCATAGCTTAAAAAAACATTTTTTAATATATACCAATGGCCATACTAACTATTGATACACATATAGTATTACTTTTTACACAAGTCCCGTGTATATCTAAACTGGTCATGTGTACCACCATCACGATTGACAAGTCAAGATATGAATAACAATTATTTTGAGTAAAATGTAACAGTAGCTTATGGGTGGTTTCTGGCTTAGATGTTTGTGTGTTGGGGAATTTCTAGTAAATCGAAGTAGCCCCTTAATTTTTTAACAACCAAAAAAATTTAAGGATTTAAAAATTTTTTTTATTTAAGAAGAAGTACAGCTTTAGCAGTATCAAATTGCATTGTGGAACTTGAAGTTCCAAGTGTCATGTTGGCATTTTCTACCTTGAATTGGTTGGCATGTCCTGACCTAAATTCAGTTTTATCTTAGTTATTGCTAGATGTGTGAGGATTTTCATCAAGGCCTAAAGTCTAAGATTTTTGTTTTTGCAGTACGCGGGCCTCTCACTGTTGTGGCCTCTCCCGTTGCGGAGCACAGGCTCCAGACGCACAGGCTCAGCGGCCATGGCTCACAGGCCTAGCAGCTCCGCGGCATGTGGGATCCTCCTGGACCGGGGCACGAACCCGTGTCCCCTGCATCGGCAGGCAGACTCTCAACCACTGCGCCACCAGGGAAGCCCGAAAGTCTAAGAATTTTTAAGCATCAGTATCACCTTATTTAAACAACTGTTTATTAAAATTAACTATGTGATGGGTATTGTAAAATATAACAGTTCAGTCAGCTTCCCTTCCTCCTGAAATCTAAAATATTTAACTTCACAATTGAAAGACAGTTGGAGACAATCGAGTTATATCAAACCTATTCTCCTTTCCTGGGTGAGAGGGTATCCAGGGTAGTTGAGGGCCTTGCCTGAAGCCCATTAGAAAGCTAGGTACTAGAAGCCAGATCTGGCTACTAGGTCAGTTGCTCTTTTCCATTTATTACCATAATACTGTTTTATCCTTGTTTTCTCTATTTTCCTTAAGTTGTGGATAAATTGCAGATTTACTTTGTTTCTGAAAGATTTATGGCTACAAATGTCACCCATGTCAGCTGGGTGTTGATAGAAGCCTCCAGCACATCCTGTTGTCATCTGCCCGGGAAAGCTGGCTTACTTTGAGGAGCCAGCCTCTGACTCTAAGGCATGTGGTAGTATTCTGGCTCAGTGATGGTGGCCACCCTACATTGTCAAGGCATTCAGTCGTCACAGGACACTCCTGTCATTTAGTACTGGGTCGAAATGAAATTGAGCTTTCTATTCTACATCCAAATTATTTTCATTCGTTTCTTATAGATGTAAAATGGGCATTGCCTTTATATAAACATACGTATTTTGTAAAACCTTAGTCAACGGCCTCACAGAAAATTACTTTGAGGATGTATTAATCTTTCTGTATAATTTCCAATCAACAGCTGTACTGTCAATTTAAAGACCAAGAGTTCTTCCAAGGAGTACAAGGACAAACTGAACACTTTAAATCCAATTTCCTGGTTTTCTTATTAGTGAGACAGGGGAGATTCTAATTTGGTTGCATGTACTTCACCCTTATTGTAAAAGAGGCAGGAAAATAAAACATTTAGTATTTGTGGTGTTGAAAGAAACAAGTGAAAGGAAAAGACATTATGTCCAGTTAACTGTAGGGAAACAAATCATCAAAGCTGTTCATAATATCTCAATTCTGTAGTTGTCTGTACGACAATTCTGGTTCTTAAATCAGTTTCTGGGCCTAAAAAGAAGCAACCTTTCCTTTTTCTTCTCTTTCTTTTTTTTTTTTTTTAACTAGAGTGGGACTCCAAGGAGGCAGAGAACAGAAAGGATTTGTGTCTGCTGCCAGAGTTTTGTTTTCAGAATGGGATTGGGAAAACACTCGGCAAGTAAAATTAAGAAGTATATTCAGATCTCCATTTTGAAGGATGATAGCTCGTTAGGGAGAAGCTGATGAAATATTTAGCATATCTGGGTTTTGTTTATTGCACAAGGATGTAAATGTAGAAAGGCCAACATCTTAGTTGTATATTCAGCTAAAGCTCAATCCATACTAGCCCATTCAAATGGAAATTAAAAAAATTTTTTTTCTTTTTAAGACTCCTGTGAACTTTGCTATGGATATTTGCTGAAGGTTGTGATGTAGTTAACATTAAGTTAAGTGATTATGAGAGTCAAGACTTCCCTGGCGGTCCAGTGGTTAAGGCTTCGCCTTCCAAGGCAGGGGGGTGCAGGTTCTATCCCTGGTCGGGGAGCTAAGATCCCACATGCCTCATGGCCAAAAAAACAAAAACATAAAACCAGAAGCAGTATTGTAACAAATTCAATAAGGACTTTAAAAATGGTCCATATCAGAAAAATCTTTAAAAAAAATAAAACCAACTAAAAAAAATTATAATTAGAGTCTAACTTAATAAGCGTAGTTCTAGAATTGCAACCACTTTCCAAGCCACCTGTAAATGGATTCTCTTCTGTAAGTGGTCTTGCCTTTTTCATGCATGAATGCCTCTGGCCCCTATGGAACATGTTTATAAGGACCTGTTGCCTCAAGATGTTTAGAAAGTTCAAGTAGATTCTGAGCCCGATGAATGCTTTAGATGTGTACCAGTGCCCCACGGTTTTACAGCCAACATGTCTGGGACAGCCTGATGAGGTTTATGCCAGTTAGACCATGAGCAAAGAGAAATTCTACACACAACCTGAGCCCTTTCAGCATCCTTTTTACTTTCCATTTTCATCACTTTGTTTTCCAGAACGCAGAACAACAGAAAAACTGGTTTGACGGGAAACACTACAGTCAGCTCTCTGTTCCTGCAGGTGTCGCATCCTCTAAAGACAAAGGGCCAACTCTATTCCCTGTACTACTCCATTTTATTTTATTTTATTTCATTTTACTTTACTTTTATTATTTTATTTATTTACTTTTATTTTAAATTTTTTGCCTCAGTGTGCAGCTTGTGGGATTTTAGTTCCCCAACCAGCAATTGAACCCAGGCCCTTGGCAGAGAGACCACAGAGTCCTAACCACTGGACTGCCACTTTATATAAGGGACTCGAGCAGCCTTGGATTTTGGTATCCATGGGGTTCATCCTCTGTGTGTACTGAGGGACCGCTTTATATTTTTCTTATATGTTTCTTCATTTCCCAGCTAGCTAAATCTGAAACCAATCATCATTACGTTGGCTATTCCAATAGCCTGCGTGGGAGAAGATGGATAGGGGGAAACATTATGCATTTGAGTTCAGTTGTAATTCTGTAAAGCTTACTCCTCAAGTGGGATTTGGTGGTTGTTGGAAAAGATAGGATACTTGTAGGAAAAAAATGTGGTGGTATTCTTTCCACTGCATGGCTGGTTAACACTTAGATGTAGCACTGTTTTCATATCTTGGTCTCAGTTCATGATATGTGGTAAATTATAATTGCAGTAATGACCCCGCATATGAACTGTCCAACATTATAATAAAACTTTGGAGTATCTTTCAACACATGAAAACCATTGCTGTGTCTTTATGTTGATAAGATTTTCCACAAAACTGAGGATGGGGATGGGCGTTGTAAAAACTGTTAACATTTTTGGAGAATCTTGCCCCCAAAGCCTTCAAATACACAAGTTTCTTAAATATTAATAGGAACCAGTGAATCAAGCAAGAAGAAACAGAAACATAAGGACATGTTCTCCTAGATCATGTTCCCAAGTTGTCACAAATTCCCAGACATCGTATTTTCAGAGCTACTAGGTGAATGCACTTGAACGCAAGTGTTATCCTAATGCCCTATCCTAAATCAAACTATTTTAAATGATTATTGTCACTGTAAGTTGGAAGTAGGCTTCAGAATAAAACACATCTCTCATTCCATGTATTAATATATCTACATCAGGGTAATAGAGGAAATTCATGTGACCACGTAATTCTAAGACCCATTGAGAAATCAGGCTCCCCTCTCAACCCCGCCTGCCAGCTCCCTAGCAGGTTTCTGTAGTTTACTCAGTTACCTTCACACAATCAGGAATAGAAGGTGTGCTCATGACTGATCATGAAAGAATGGCAAAAAGGCACACGGTGAAGAAGAAAGAAGGGCTGGAAAAAACGACACTAGATGTTGGAGAAACACTTGTGTGGGTTCCTCTAGCAGGTCACTGGGGAGACACTTGACATTATTTAAGAAATTTTCTTTCTGTTAGTGTGTATGAACAGGAACATTTATGTATTTTGATGTATAGAAAATATATTTATGGAACTATCCCGGCCTGTGGAAATTACTAACTTGCCCAGGCATAAGTAGGAGGAATTAGTGCACAGTTTCTCAGCTGACTCCATTTAGATTGAGAAATAGCATTTTAGCCATAGGTCATGATTCTTAGGGAGTTCACAGGACTGCACTCAGCATCTAATGAGAAAATGTGGGGAAGACAGAAAAAGATAGGGAAAAGGCTTCTATCGGTAAGCGTTACCCACAAGATTGGCAATGAGCTTAGTGATGAAAACTTAGGCTAGTTTAAAGAGTTGGTGACTCCAGACTGTTTTAGGTAGGAGTGTTAACATCAAATTGCCATAAGATTTATCTCTAAATATGGCAAGAGTTTGAATCACCGATGTAATATAGGAAATACATCTCAAGCTTTGTCAACGCTATGTCAGCATCTCTCCATGGCTGTTCGTTCTCTTATAATTGGGAAAAACGACCAACCGTTAGACATGGACAAATCTCGATACCCTACACACTATTCAGTGAAATGCAGGCCCAGGCAACATTTAGACTGTCATCTATTTCTTCTGGAATAACTGGCCTGAATAAATGTGCGCCTTGACGACGGTATTAATTGACTCGAGATCTGTTCTGACAAGTCTGAAGGAACAAAAATAATGCCATGTAAAGTTCAAAATACAGAAAACTTTTCCCCAAGTTGTTTGGTTTCCATACCTGAATTCCCAATGGCATTTTTTTCACAGCCTCTCCCCCAGAGATAGAAATTACTACACAATGTTGACTACGGAACTGGAAGCAACAACAAGTTTCAGAAAATTATGGGGGCTGCTTCCCAGCCTTCAGTTACTGCTTCTCTTGAAAGCATTGTCCCAGCTTTCATCCTCCAGCTTTACTCTTTCTCTGACTATTAAAGCAATAACCTCCATTCTGCTTACCTCTCCTAGAAATTATCCCATACAATGTTTTTCGTTGTTGTTTTATGGTTCCTGTCATCCCCTCCTACATCTCTCCCCCATGACAGACGTTAACAGTAATTGTCTGGTAACCAAGAGAGCTAGGGGGTATAAAATGCACAGAAGAGGATTTGGTTTCGCACGTGTGGGTTCTTGAGACTTGTGAGTTGATACTGGGATTTGGGGAGTGCAGTGAAAATTCAGTGGATTTCTTGTATAAGTAATGTCAAGAACACCTTCAAATAGGGACTCCCCTGGCAGTCCAGTGGTTAAGACTCCATGCTTCCGCTGCAGGGGACGCGGAACTAGGATCCTGCAGGTTGCACGGCGCAGCCAAAAAGGAAAAAAAAAAAAAAGAAAGAACACCTCCAGGTATTGGTTCTGCTTTGTACAGGGAGTACATTCCCTGCCCATACAAGTGTTTTTCTGATAAACACTGTCCCCAGAGGGCACAGTCAACACCTGCGCACTTAGTGTGCAATTCCCAGTGTAGACTGCTCTCTAACTTCCACAGGAAGGCATCCCCTGGCCCTGTCTCCTTTCTGCAGGGGATACTGTAATGTGAGCAATCAGCTAGTTCAGACCAAGCCACTTTTTGATGATAATGATGATGATTTAAAGGGGCTTCCAGAAGCCCCTTGGCTGTGCTTATTCCACTCCCGGACCTTTCATAACTGAGATGTTTTTCCTTTGAGAAAAGTCATGTTTAAAAGGACCCATCATAATACTAACCACTATTTATTGGACCACTTATTAAGTGTTGGGCATTACATGAAATGTTTTACATGAGGAGGTTATTATCCCAATTTTTCAGCCAAGGCAAATGAAACAAACAATTTGCACCAAGTTAAATAGTAAATGGCAGAGCTGAGCATCAGACTTAGGTCTGTGTTAATACAAAGGATGTACCCTCGACCACGATAGTTCCCAGCCTCTCAGGTGCATCAAGACACCAGCAATGATCTGGATAAAAAATATTACTCCGATATCTTTACTTCAAATGTAGGAGGCTTGGGATTGTTCTGCTTTTGCACATGTAAAGACCCAAAGGGAAATGCTGTCATTCTGTTTTCCAAAAGAAAAAAAGCAGGAAGGGAAATATGTTAAAAATCATGCAGCCAAACCAACAGCCACTAAAGCAAAAGCCAAGGCCAGTTTTGAGATTGGTACAGCCTCAGATGGTTGGAGTATTCAGTAAACAGAATCTTTCATAATTGTTGTGTTTGCTCATCCCCAATCCCCATTCCTCCTTCCATCACCATTAAAATTTTTTTTCCATTTAAATATTAGATTAGGTAACTGGCATGTTTGAGTAATCCCAAATGCTTAATAAATGATTACACAAGAATTTATTTGGAATTACCTCAGAATCTTCTCTCTGAATTTCAAGTAATCTCTGTCAGTGTGTCTCTTTCCTTGAGCATTTTTCATGGATTTCATATTTTTCATCACCCCAATGGTGACTTTTAACTTGTGAATATCACGTGTAGAGAAGAAGCTGGATTTGTTTTGCCTTTTTTTTTTTGCTTCTGTTAAAAATCATTTGCATTTCTTTAAAAACAAACTTATTAATGACAGCTTCTGGGGTAAAAGCGTAGTTACCGTCCCAACAAGTTCTGACAGATCAAGATTCTTGTTAACCTTCTTATGAGTGTCGCGGAGAAGAATCACCAAAACTTCCTGGCAGCGTTTAGAGAAAGATAAATGAACACGTTGGTGAGTATGATCTTGTTCTTTCTGACTGTGATATTTTCAGCTTTCTGCTGGTCTCCTGCATAGTCTGCAACTATGAGGCAACAGCTGAGGGCAAATTTCAAATTGTGACTTGAGACTGACTTTAGATCATTTGTTTTTGTGTTTATGTAATGATGATTACTCAGATGGATCAGCTGAGATTTCATTCAGGAAGACAGAGAATTTAGCTGTGGGTACGAGTGACAACAGTATTTCGATCAGAGGAGATGGCTAGACTTCAAATACATGCTTCATTTTTAAAACTTCTAAATCTATAACCCCACAAAAGTCGTGTTGCTAAGAACCTGCTGAACTTGTCATAAAGACTAGATGGCTAATTACACAAAGTTCCAATATGGAACAAGTGATTAGTCATCTGAAAATTAGTGCAAAATAGCCAATGTACGAATAGATAGTATATCAGAGTAAAGACTTCTGCTTCGGCGTGCAAATCTGTGTAATGAATTCAAGGGTTAGGGGTTTAAGGATGATACTCATTTGACCTCAGGATGTAGAGAACAGGACTTCCATCCGCCAGTTGTCAGTCCTCGGCTTACCCGAACACTCTCCCGACTGTAGCTTGCGCAGCCGCTCGTGACTACATCCTGACCATGGCCCCAGATCACACGGGAGAAGGGGTGGAGTGAGGCTTTGAGAGAGGAGGGCCAGCAAGAGTGGATGCAGATATTCTTAGAGCTCTGGCCCTGCAATGCACACAGAGGGAGTGCCTACCACTGGCTGCTCCCTAGTGATGCACTCCTTGGAGCCCCTCAGCCTCCACATGTAGGTCCTGCCCTGTCACAGACCCTGGGACCAATCTCGCCTCTAAGCTTGGTTTCTCGACCATGATCGTTTTTGGTCCCACATCACCCTTTGGCCACCCTGGGAGGGATGGCGAGAAGATACTGTCATTGGTCTCTTCATTGTTGCTGAGCAGCTAATCATCTCCATCTATTCAGATATATGCATTGGGTGCTTGCTGATAAAGTCCCGGATCTCCACGATATAGAATCCAGTAGGATAGTAGGAAGATTAAGACACCTACACAGGTAGTATATAACGCAAGGTAAAATGTATTGCGAGATAGTGGGATACAGACTATAACAGGAGCAGTGTTGGAGGAAAAAGATGAGTTCAGCCTTAAATACGTTGTGTCTGAGGTACCTGTTCTTTTGAACGTATGGGTTTAGAATCACGAGGGTGGTATTTGTGCTGGAAGTAAGGATTTGGGCATCATGTGGTACGAGTGGAATTTAAAGATAGGAGTTTGGTTGAGGTCACCCAGGGAGAGTGTGGAAGAGAATAGAGTCTCCTTTGAAAGGCGCCCTGTTCCCCATCTCCTTGGTTCAATTAGCTACTCATCCTTCAAGGTCTCTTGAAGAATGAGTAGGCGCTCCCCTGAGGTAAAGAGTGGGAGGGGAATTCCAGGCAGGTAGGATGGTATGTGAAAGGTGTGTGTCAAGAGGCAGCATCACTGCTTCAGTGAACTGCACGATGCTAGGATGGCTTAAGCACAGGGCACGTGAGGACAGATGAGGTCGAAAGATCAGCAGGGCCATGTTTGCCAGGCCAAGGGATTTGAAGTTTATTCTGCAGAATATGGGTTACCACGGAAGAATTTCAAGCAGGTGACTGATGTCAACAGAATTGCATCTTGGAAAAATCTCACTCTAGCATGTGGAGGACCAATGTGGGGTGAGGGAGAATGGAGACAGAGAAACCAGTTAGGAAGCAACTGGTTAGGAACCAGTTAGGAAGAAGCCAGTTCAGAAGCAACAGTCCGGATAACAGATTGTGAGTGACCCACCAAAGGTTTTTGTGGTGATCAATGAGAGGATATGTCATTTTCAAGGGGAGAAATTCTATTCACAGCCATAACCTTAGGGAGGCTCCTGTTAAATAAAAGCATCTTTTGATCTGCACCCCTCTGGCCAGTTTGGATATGCAAAGGTAAACTGGAGCTGCCCTTCGCCAGGGGTTGGAGAGAGTTGAATTTGCTGTGCAAAACAAAATGAAGAGAATCTGGAATTCCCAGGAGTGACTTAGGAGGATACTAATGAGGGTGAATCATGAGAGAAGAGGAAAGTATAATAAACTAACAAGAAAATACAGACTATTATGTGCGATAAAATAGCCAGTGGGGGAAGAAAATCTCTGATGGGGAATTAGCCCCTCTGTTATTGTTATAACATCTCATGTTTGATACCAAGTCATTTGTGTTGCTGTAATGTCAACCTTACCTTTATTTCCCAAATTTTCATGTAATGTTGAACCTGTGGAAACCAAGAAAGAGGGCTGATTGCCACAGGTCCATTTCCATGTGGTTTGAAATAGGGCCATTAAACCATAGGTTTGCTAGATGCATGCTTGGTGCGTGGAGCCAGAGACAACGATGGGCAGATAAACCTCCGGCCCCCAGCCCCTTCATCCCAGAAATTCTCAGAAACCTTGCAGAAGACCTTGGACTGTCACAGAGGTGGACTGAGGTTTCCAGTTAACTTTATCTAGACTGTATATATACATGTATGTGCACATATATGTCCTTTCTATTTGACATGAGGAAAGTATGTATATAATATATAAATGTATTTACAGAGAAACATATATAACATTTTTTTCTCACATAAAGTAAAGATGATAATGTATGTATATATTTGTGTATGTGAAAATATAATATAATGTAATATAATGTAATGACATACCAGGAAGATGTGCCTTTTTAATTTTGAGATTTGTGGACCGGCTGACTCTGCAAGAGAGCAGCACACCCATTATTTGAAGCATCGCCCTACATTCTTCATTGCAGTGGTAGAGTCGCCCCACTCTACCCCTACAGTCTAGTTTCCATCTCCACGGCTCCCATGGACTTGCTCCCACCAAGATCACCGGCTCAAGTAAACCCTGTCAAGCTGCAGAACTCACTGAGGCATCTTATGCTGCCGACTGGCCCTTCCTTAGCGCAACTCTCTGCTTTGCCACCTGACTCTCGTCTGGTTTCTCTCTGGACATACTCAGCCTCTGCCCTTCTCCACGGTCTCCCTGAGTGACCTCGTCCAAATCCCCATCTTTAAATGCTACTCATATACAACCCCCAAATCCTCACTTCCAGCCCGAATCCCACGCCATGATTTTAGACCCCTACTTTCAAATGGACAGGCACCTCAGACACGATACTATTCAAAACTGAGCCCACCTTCTTCCTCCAAGCCTGCTCCTGCTGTGTGCCATTGTCCCATTTTGCGGCACCACTACCCACCCAGGTGGCCCAGCCAGGATCGGATCCACCTAGACTTCTCTCTTTTGTTGCCTCCTGCCCCCTACGTCTAACCAGTAACTAAATTCTGTGGAACGTGCGCTTTCTCAGTCTCTGCTCTGTTCTGACCTCTTCATACCTACACAGCGGTCAGTTCGTCTGCATTACTTTGTTTCTAGATCATTGCAATGGTCTCCTAACTGGTGTTCCTGTTGCCAGCCTGGGCCTCACTGAGCCCATCCTTCTCTCGGTTACGCAAGCCATATTTTTGTAAAGCTGTATAAACATCATGTCACTCCTCCTCTTGAAATCCTCTGTGCTCTCCGTGACTCTCATAATGAAGCCACATTCCTTAGCCCACACTGAGTTGTTCAGGACGGACTTTTGTGACTCTCAGCCCCTCCTAGGCTTTTTATTCAGACATAGAAAATTGAATGGACTTTTTGAAATGCGTCTTACCAACGCATGCCTCTGTGGTTCAGACAGGCGTATAATTTGACCGAGAGGAAACTGGTAAACATGACAATTTAGTTGAAACCTAATTTCCAGTTTTGGTATACCGCAATGATGATGTACTCGCAACTCTTGTCTAACTGGGAGATGGCTACTTAGCTGTGATTTTTCAGTCAATCCTTTCTTCTAAGGGCTTTTTGGAAAAGTTAAAAGTTAGAATAACTCAAAAAGATAAGTTGGAACAAACTAAATTCCAACATCAGCGGTCTAATCAGAATAAGCTGAATATTCAAGCTATTGAAATTGCTTAAATAAAATATGCTAGGCTACAAAATGGCATGTGTGTTATTTTCCCCTTTTTGTAGAAAAAAGTTATATGTGTGTTTAAGTATGCATTAAGAAGGATCTAAAAGGATATACACTAAAAGGTTATCAGTAGTTCTGTGTGGGTGAGACTTTGGGGATTCTTTATGTTTTTTGCCTTATCTATATATTCTAGTTTTTCTTAATGATCACATACTATTTTTGTAAAAAGAAAAGACCATACTGAAACCACATACTAGTACTATTCTTAATCCACCAAAATTATCAATACCAGAAAAAAAAAACTAAAATATTAAACCTGCCAAATTCTTGTTTTTATAGAATTACATTAACCCTATGATTTTCTACCATTTTCTATAATACCCTGTTTTCTCAAACTTAAATATCTCTCTTCATTCATCACCCCTACCATCTGATTCCTTTTTTAGCCTGGCATCTTCTCTATTCTTTAAAAATCCAAAACAAGTGTCACCTTCCCTGAGAAGCTTCTCTTGACCCTTATCTGCTTTTGGTCAAGGGTCTGTGGTAAACTGTGGCTCACAAGTCAGATGCCTCCAACATTTGTTTTTGTCCAGTCTGCAAACTAAGGAGAGTTTTAACATGTTTTAATGGCTGAAAAAAATCAAAGAAGAAAATTAACAACACATGAAAATTATACGGAATTTAAATTTTAGTGTCCATAAATAAAGTTGTATTAGAACACCAACACACTCATTCACTTACATATTGTCTGTGGCTGTTTTCACCCTACAACGGCAGGGCTGAATAGCTGTGACAAACACCAAATGGCCCACAAAGTCTAAAATATTTAAATATTTTATATGCCATTTTAAATATCTCTGGCTCTTTACAGAAAAAGTATGCTAAGCCCAGCTTGAGGTAATTAAGCTGCCTCAGTGCTCATATAGGACCCTACACCAGCCTCTAGCTCAGTTCTTACTGTGTATTCTGGAAAGAATGAGGATCCTCACTGCTTGGCATTGGAGGACACTTTCTAATTCAACTTGGTCTCCCCAGCATCGAGGAGAGTGCCTCATCCACGGGAGGCACCTGATACACAGACGCACGATGCGTGAAAGAATGGTGTCAGCTCCCTCTCCTAGACTGTAAGTGACACGAGGACAGGCGTCTTATCTCCTTCATTCACTGTGTATCCTCAGTATCCAGAAGTATCTGGAACATGGCAGACGCTCAGAAAATAGTTGTGGAAGTTGGGTGCATCCGTATTGGTACCCTATTTCTGAGTTTTGTAATTCTTACCTCAGTTCTTTGTCTTTTACATCCGCTATTTGACGACTGATGGAGACAAACCCCCACCTTCCAAACCTCAGAGAAACAAAGAAAAGACAGTGTGAACTTGTCTGGAAATGAAGTAGTTAAGAGGTCTTTTCAAGAATGTATCGATTTACCCCAGTCTTCCGTGCCTCTCAATACTGGCCACTGCAGTCTGTTACGACCTCTTCCCTCTCACTCACTTGGAGCAACTACATCAGGGCAGGGATTAAATCACTGAGTTATTGAATACCTCTGGCAGCAGGGCTCAAGAAGCAGGGTGAGACTCGGCATCCTGGCCCTGTTTCAATCAGGATGAGGTGTACTTTAAGAGATTAATGTGCAGATATAAATCATGGTCTAAACGCTTCATCTGGTCTTGGACAGCCTCTCTCCCAGTGAGCTGAACGCTCTTTAGAGACGATGAACTAACTGGCCTTCATACCAGCTCTGTGAGTTTGCAGGAAGGACGAACTAAGGATCCCTGTTCTGTGCTGAGGAGTCATGACACCTTGCCTGTTTACAGTGCTGTATTCTGAAATCACATTCGAGAAATGCTTTTCCTGAATGAAAAACATGCCAACTTAGTGCCTGACCATATCATACTTGTCTTATTAGGGGCTTTCTCATATTTTGTTTTGTGGGTTGACTGTAAGGATATCTTTATTTACATTTTGTGAAGTGCCTCGTAAGTGCACGCTGCTCTCTCCCGAAGCCCAAAAATTTCCAGCAAAGCAGTCTTTTAAAATGTGAAGGAGATGGGCTTCCCTGGTGGCGCAGTGGTTGGGAGTCCGCCTACATGACCTACATGGTTTTATCAAAGGACCCTTTTATCAGCAACCATTTGCCCCTCTGCCTCATCATGATGGAGCTGAAAGCTGTTGGCGTTCAGAAAAGCCCCGTCCTCATGCACACACAAAGGTCAGGGGAAAGGAAGGTCAGTCCTGGCTTTCTGTCCTAAATTCACTACACACACACACACATACACACACACACACACACACACACACACACCATACACACCCATGCACACCTTTTAAAAACCTACATTTTAGCTTTTATTTCTTTGTGCAACAATAAGGAACATGATTGCAAACACTAGTGGAAAGGGGTAAAGTAGTGAAGTCACTACTAAGGGAAACTGAAATCCCCACTGTTATTCTAAGAACAGGGAGCCTTCGTGGGGTGGGGCGTTTGAGCCCCGATGCAAGCAGAGACGGGCAGCGATGCAGAAGGAGCATGGGCTTCTGAAACACTCAGGCTCCCAGGCAACCCCAGCCCCCCTGAGCCTGGGTTTCCTCATGGACTAACTGGGGAGACCACCTTTTAATGTTGCTGTGAAAACTACACAACTTAGTTCTGAAAATGTCAGTCACTCCCTACACAAAGTCAGGAAACAGTTATTAAACGGGTGGCCCAGGGAGCTCGCCAGGACCACTGTCATACTCTGTAGGACACAAGGGAAACATTGCTAATCATAGATAATACAAAGGACTTCAGAGGAGATTTATAGCTTTCATAAATTGGAGAGGAACGCTAGGGTGGAATGAGGGGACTCTCTGATAGGTCTTTCTCTATCTGAATTCAGATCTTTCTTGAGTGAGAGGGAGGTGGGGTAGAATGATTGCAGATACATGTACCCTTGTCCCTGGATGTGTGTGGTGGACTCTGACATCATCACTATGTATTCAGAGCACAAAAAGGCTGAGACCCATTAAACTAAAGCTCATCCAGGGAGAGCTTAAAGGAGACTTGAACGGTGAACCTTTAGCATCAGTCTCAAGATAGCTCTGAATTCAGGGGAGCCCCTATCTTCCAGACGTTCCCTTAGCACTTAGTTCCTCTCTACCAAGAGATTTCTTTTTTTTTTTTTTCCTCTCTTTTTTTTTAGGTACGCGGGCCTGTCACTGTTGTGGCCTCTCCCGTTGCTGAGCACAGGCTCCGGACACGCAGGCTCAGCGGCCATGGCTCACGGGCCCAGCCGCTCTGCAGCATGTGGGATCCTCCCGGACCGGGGCACGAACCCGTGTCCCCTGCATCGGCAGGCGGACTCTCAACCACTGCGCCACCAGGGAAGCCCTACCAAGAGATTTCTAACTTTCAACTGTTTTTTTTTTTTCTTCCAGAAATAGTTGGTTTTAATTATAAATGATTGAATGACTTCTGGGTACCTATCAGCCTTATGGAAATATGGGAGTGTCAGCTGCCATCCTGGGTCCAACATCCATGCATCTAAGATGATAATGGTCACTTTGGGGTCATTTCCCAAGCTTTTATCTCACTACCAAAAAGACTTTTAAGAAGGTTCTTGATTCCAGACCTTTAGAGAGAGCTCCGATCAGATTTTCTTAGACATGAGAAAACAAAGGCAAATGCTAAGGACTCAAACCTTTTGGGGGGGCTGAGAATGTAATATTTTTAATATTTAGCAAGGTTACAAACACACCTGACAGATGTGAATATCAATTTACAAAAAAAAATTAGTTTGTTTAAAAAAAAACCGAAAAACTTCAATCCAAATTTATTGGGATTACAAAAATAACAGCACATTTCATTAACTCTTTACAGCTCAGAATTACCAACACAGCCAGAGCATGTTTAAATAAACTGCTTCTTGCCAATACAAATCTCATGACATAAAAAAGAAGTTTATTTTCATATTTACAGAAGAAACATGGTGATAGTTTCTTCAAATTCTCTTTGGAATTAATGGGTGAGGCTACTTTTAAAGTCAGAGAACATTTCAAATTAAAGAAGGTATTTTAGAAACGTTTCACAATGCATTTTATCTAATACCACTGAATAATTCTGCATCCTCTTCTAAAGATCGGGTTTTTATCGCAGAGCTTCTGGAACTTCCACCTACAAAAATAGGGGATTTTCTTTCAATAAAAACAGTACAAATGATAAAGTGAAAAAAATATCTGTAGAGTATGACTTTAGCAGTATTCTCCAGGAAGAACTCAGATATAGATTATTGCCCGTTGGTACTCAAATTTTATATTATAAAGTAGGTTTGAAATCACTTGCAACTCTGTGGTAAAATTTTTGACAAGTGATGAATCTGTTCTGGAATGTAGATGATAATGCCCTGATTTTCTTATTAAGGAAATCGGGATTTTTTTTTTAGATTGAAGTATCTTAAGATGAGCCTGGCCCTTAAAAGACTGAGATGCCAAGAAGGTGGACCAGGCACATCTCTCAAATGGAAATGTGCTATCTGGTGACCTGCTTCTGAAGCTCCAAATGTGGTAGCCTGCTCTGGCATACTAAAACATTTAAAATATTGATTAAGTATTTGAGAGGCGACTTTGGTACCCTTGTGCGGTGGAGGCCGGCTCCTTTACGAGGTCTGTGCCCCAGGGTCTGCCCTCGGGTTACTTACGCGCCTTAGCTGTCTCATGCTGCTGCCCCGAATAGCTTCCATGAGATTCTCATGAGCTGATCTCTGTGGGGTAGAAGGTCGGGAAGTGTCTTCCATTTTCTTCTCCTGCACTGACCTCAGGGAATTTCTAATTTCCTTTAGGCTACTGTTTGGCTGTTTCTTAGCCTTTTTCCCTTTTTTCTTTTTCTGTCCGTTTTGTAAGGCCCGCTGGGCACTCTCCTGCTGTTTGATGACTTCTGCGATGTTCCGCGTGATGAGCTTCTTCTCTGGGGGCGGAGGGGGTGGCGGTGGAGGAGGGGGGGGCGGCAGCCTTTGGGGAGGAAGAGGGGGCGGTGGAGGGGGCGGGGCCACCGGCGATGGAGGACGGCTCCTCACGCTTTGGACTTGCCTGGGGAGTTTGGGGGATGAGCGGGGAGAGTGCCTGGGGGATGCGTGAGGTGAAGAGCCGGGCGTCCCTCTTCGCCAGACTTTGGTCCTAAGGTTGGCTCCCCCATCGTACCCCTCCTGCTGCTTTTGCTCCTGCATCCGCTTCTGCCGCTGTTTATCCATGTTTCTGGTCAAGAGGCTGGTCATGCTCATTCTTGGTCCTGGGAGCTCGAAATGGTAACCCAGCCTCAGCAGCGTGGTGTTCTCCCTCAGCAGCTTGACGATCTCCATCTCCACCTGGCTGCCCATGATGTGCCTTTGGTTGTGGAAGCGCAGCTCGGTGAGCACGGTGTTGTGCTGCAGAGCCCTCATGATGGCCAGGATGCCCTTGCCCGTGATGAAGTTGGACTCGATGTTGACGCTGGTGATGTGGCGGTTGACTCGCAGCATTTCCGCAATGGCGGTGGCCACGCTGTCGTCGGCGCGTGTGTTGGCCAGACTGAAGGTCTTCACCACCGTGTTGGCCTTGAGGGCCTCCGCGAAACGGATGAGGGTCTGCGACGTGATGTTCTCGATATTGTTCAGATTGACTTCCGTGGTGTCAGGGTCGTTGTTTTTCATCTTTTCCAGAGCATCCTCGATCACCGTAGGGTTTCCACAGGGGTGGATGGCAGCCGGGGACTCTGTGTTCCTTCCGCTGTGGCCGTTGGTCAGATGTATGTTTTCAATTTGGCTTTTAAATGTCTCTGGCCTCGAGTTGTCAGAATTGACACTACTGTAATGTACAGATCCATTCATCCCTTTCTCATTTTCAATTGTTCTTTCCTCTCCTTCGCAGTCCTCTTCCTCCTCGTCCTCGTCCTCGTCCTCGTCCTCGGCCTCCTCTTCCGTATACACCTCTTCAGAAACCTCACTGTTACTTTCAGTAAAGATAAGCTCTTCCTCACTCTCCTCTTTGTCTTCTTCTGCACCCTAAAGAGCATGGTATCCTCATTAAGTTTGTCATTTCTAAGCACATTTTTAAAATTTACGAAAGTAACACATGGTTTTGCGATACATACATGGATCAAATCATCATGTTGTCCATCTAAAACTCATACAATGTGATATGTCAGTTACATCTCAATAAACTTTTTAAAAAGTAACACACAGCAAGTAACACGGAAGTATATAAGACAAAAAAGTTCATCTCCACCTTCTGAGCTCTCTAGTTTGGGTGACCAAGGTTAATATTTCCTTGCATAGCCCAACAGCTTTTTCTACAAACGTTTCTTTTGTTTTCTGCAAAATAAATATGCAGAATTCAGTTTATTGAATAAAAGTTTGCTATCATCTTACCAGTTGGAACAGATGTGTCGGAACTTCTGCTCTGGAAAGCCCTTGATAAAGTTTTTATTCTCTTGACTACCTCTTCTGAACTACTTGACTCCTAGTCTATTACAGTTTAGCAAATTCAACTGTCCCTTAGGGAATCACCCCTCTGTCCTTCCTCATTTCTCCATCCCAAACATACGAGTGACAACGAAAATATACAACAGGTGCATGGGTTCCCTTTCTCAATGTTCAAAAATTCTTCCCCCAATTTGCCTCCTATAGCCTATGTGACAGGAGCCCAGAGCCCTCTGCCCTGTCCTGTCTCAGTGTAGACAGAGGCGGGGCATGTCCCTCTGGGGTAGAGCCTGGGACAGGGACTCAGAGACTCCACAGCGCCTGAAAGCTGAGGCTGTCTCCATCCTTTCTCTGGGGAAAGAAGCTGAGGGGGCAGGGCTGCTTGTTCAGGGCAGCAGCAGGTCAAAACCCAGCTCTCTGCAGAAACTCAATCAGGTCACCCTTTTCAGCAAATCAGCTTGAAATCTCGCGTTATCACAGGGTTAAATGAGACAGGACTGCAGGAGACACGAGATGGGAAAGATAATCGCCCTTGGCACCAGCTAGATTCCAACAGTAATGTGGAACAGCAGAGAACAGTAGAAAATCTTGAAGCAAGCCACTGCCTCAGCCTGATGGTCTTAAATTAGTTACCAGGTGTTAATTCTGAGAGACTTTCAGGCCAACACAATTTCATTCCATCTTTGTCTTTCCTGTTTACAAAACTCTTTGTACTGAGAAGCTCAGGTGACCCCATCTCTCTTTTTCTTGCTACCTTTTCTGATAAAATAAAAATCTCGAACTTGCTGACAGAGTCCGATTTTCTCTAATGCGATCTTTTTAGTCCGTTATTTTCTCTAAAGTCCTGAGTCGCTTTCCTGTCCCCAAAGCCTTGATTCTTCCCTCCACACTGGAAATGTTTTTGACTCCAGGCCGAGGCGTATGGAATGAGCTTTGGAAAACACTGTGCTGGTCTCCAGGTTTGCTT
The DNA here is from genome assembly GCF_949774975.1 of Lagenorhynchus albirostris. Taxonomy (NCBI): domain Eukaryota; kingdom Metazoa; phylum Chordata; class Mammalia; order Artiodactyla; family Delphinidae; genus Lagenorhynchus; species Lagenorhynchus albirostris. The sequence continues at coordinate 26,976,783 of NC_083102.1, forward strand.
GCCCAGTTGCTATCACAAAATAGCCTCCAGTTATCCACTTGCTTGGAGTGGCAGGCACCACGCGATGGCCTGGGGAAGGGGCCGCTCCTCGGTTGCCTCCTCCAGTCTTGATTTTTTACTCACTTATTCAGGAGGAGGAGGGAGAGTGATACAGTGTGTGTGTGCGTGTGTGTGTGTGTGTGTGTGTGTGTGTGTGTGTGTGTTGTAAGTATATGTTTTTAGCTGTTTCAGTATTTGGAAGAAAGGGACCTGTCACAAAATTCAAGGTATACTGCCTGTCATACCACCATTAAATTATAACCTCTAGTTTTTAAAAGAACTTCAGGCTTTATCTGCAAGAGAGGTTTTCCCCTTAAATGTATCTGGAGAGGTCATATGCGAAACTGTAATCCAGCAATGAGTTGTCCTGTAACATCTAAATGACATTTCCTCCAGAAATGTCTTTGACACCGCCTTAAATTATCCTTGTGACGTGTTCCCACAGTGTTGTACTTCCTCCAATAAAGTACCTATTTAATGATTTGTCATTTTTCTCAAAAGACTGCTTGTGGGGTAAGGAGAAGGATCATGTCTGTTTTGTTCACCTTGCACAGTGCTCAGCACGTAGTAGGGACTCAATAACATTTGTTAACGGAATGGCTCTAAATTGACATTGGTTTTAACAGCCGCTGAGAGAAGGGACAAGGCCTAGGAGAAAAGTACTGATGGGGCTGGGGTCGGGGGAAGGTGACCGACCGTCCTGGTTTGCCCAGGACTGAAAGGTATCCCAGGAAGCAGCATTTTTAGTTCTAAAATCTAGATAGTCCCAGACAATCTGAGACGGTTAGTCATCCTGGGTGGGGGACATCTAAGAGAAGAACAGCAGAAGGGAGAAAGGTGTCTAGAGGGGGAGGAAGGAGGATATAAAAACAATCATTGCCTAGTCTCAAAATTATTCTGGCATTTGTACTGACTGCACTGTTCCAGATCACCTATCTGCCACTGCTCTGTAGTTAACCCAGATCCTTGCAGGAATATAGGGGTGGGAAGATGGGGGGGGGCATGAGGTGCTGGGGGGCGATGTTGGTACACTTAGGGCATAAATTAGGCAAAAAGAAGAGGGTGTCTAACCATTTCTCCTCATTACCTCCCTGGCACCATTACATGAAAAAGGAGGCTTGGTTCCGTTCTGGTTCTGGTTCTACGCATAAAGAGCGGGTTGATCTTAGACAAATCACTAAACCTCTGTGGAGAGGAGTCTCAAAGAAACTGCAGTAGAGTTGAGCGGTTCTCGAACCAGTGTGTGTCATAACCACCCAGAGGGCTTGTGAGGCTACAGTGCTGGGCCCCATTCCCAGAGTTGCTCATTCAGCAGGTCTGGGGGAGTCCTAGAATTAGGAGTTCTGAGAAGATCCCAGGTGATGCTGATATACCCACATTCTGAGAATCACAGTCTTTGTGCCAACAGAACTTGGTTTGAATTTCAGCTAGACGCTGTTTATCTCAAATGAGTTTCTTCACCTCTCCTAGTCTCAGTTCTCATGTCCAGAAGGTAAGAATTCAGTGAAATAAAATGAACGTACTCATTGGCACCTATGCCTGAAGCCCGGCAGACACTCAAGCTAGGGGAACTACATCTTTGGGTCGGCAAGGCCCCTCGGAGCTGTTTAATGCAGGATAAGTTTGTGTGAGTCCCGCTGGGCAGAGGCTGTCATTCCCTAGGGGTTGAACAGGATTTTCATAAGCGTTTACAGAGCCAGGAGGAGCCTAATAATGGTCTCCTTCTCATGGTCCGTACCGGGCTGCTCTTCGCTTACGCTGCCGTCCCCCTCCCCCTCCTACCCACCAGTCAGCTGCTTTGAGCTTTTTCCTGGAGTGGAAATGGATCGACACCCTCCACTGGCAAGCTTCTGCTCAGCGCTCCTTGTGACTCCAGAGACAACTAGCCAGCAGGGAAAGAGTAGCGGGAGAAAAGTTAACTAGCTGAGAAAGGAATCAAAGTTCATCAACATAAAGCCTCTCTAATTGAGCTGATAAGCTATTGGCAGGGATCAGGGATCAGCAAAACCTTTGGCAGGAGCTAGTGGGTTTCAGCAACAGCTGACAACAGGCTTTGCCCTTTGTTTTCCACTGAGCTCAAGACATTATGCCATTAAAATGCCTTTGCTTGGTCATTGCTCCAATGGCTATCTGTCCTGGACATTATGAGGCAATTTTAATCTTTTTATTAAGGAACATCTTTAAGAACTGTTAGGAAAATGTCATACTTATATTTGATCAGATTTTGGACACACATTTCCACATCAGAAAAAAAAAGAAAAAAAGACCTCTGAAAATCATGGTTGTGGAAGAACTGACCAACCCCAATCCTGGCCCATCATGTGTATCCTTCCTTCTCACCACCACCCCACTCCTTCAGCCCCTCATTGCAGGCGGCCACCGTGGCCTTGGCAGCTCCTGGCCTGATCCCAGTGGCCCTTCCTGCGATGATTGACATGGACAAGACTCACACATATCTTGCTAAAAATGTGGCCAACACACCCTATCATCAAGATCATCTAACAGCGCCTAGATTAGTACCGTGGAAGTCTCACCATTGGCTTTGGGCCATTTTGGTTTGAGATGATTCCAGTGGAGCACAGAGGTATTAAACTGTCGCTCCTGACCAGTGTTCTTCCACAAATTCAGGAATTTGTTATTTTGACATTCTTATTGTCATTACTACAATATTTTCCCAGAGCCTAGTTTTTTGAACTTCCTTCTGTGAATGATTCATTTGGCAAATTCAAAGTAACTGTTTACAGGTCAGAGAACAAGAGCTTAATAAGTCTGACCTCTAATATAAGCACATTTCCTGGCCTTAGAATCACCATTATAAAATAGAACAGAATCTTAAAGATCATCTACGCAGGCATGCTTAACTGGGGTCCTTAGGTGGGTTTCAGGATGTGTGTCATCATTTTGAAATTCTATGTAAAATTTGTGTATGTTTACACAAGCACACGTTCATTTTCTCTAGAAGGTCCATAAGTTATCAAAATCTCAAAAGGGTGTTTGATTCACAAAAGAAACACTGGATCCAATGTCCTCCATCGACAGATGGGAAAAAGAACCCTGCAGAAGCGACTATCTGTTTAAGATCTTAAAAGTTAGGCACAGAGCAGGGAGTAGAAATAAGGTCCCCTGACTCTCTGCCCCATATACTTCTCACCAACCCACACTTTCTGTTGTTGGAAAAAAAAGAATTATTTTTACTATAGTCACCATCAGAGTCCAAGCAACCAGAGTACACCCTTTCGTCTTTATAGAAGAAAATAAATTTAGTTAACCACTATCTATACACACACACACATATCTATACACATATATAAATACATCTACATTTCTATTATGCCGCATCCCCAACTTATAACTCAAATGAGACTTATGTTTGGCAAAATATTTCAACCCATGCTTTGCTTGTGAATTATTTTCTTCTTGAAGATCCCATCCTTGTCAATCATGGGAACCCAACTAAGAATTTTACATATAATCCATTGGGTGGCCATAAAAGTCAGATGACTATTTCAGCCTGAGAAGATTTTCAATAGCAGCTACAAGTGGGTTATAAGAAAAGAAAAGTGAGGAGGGCTGAAAAGTTAGAAAAAACAGCTTCCTGGGTTCGGGGTAGAGCCGTGGGAGCAGCTAAAGAAAAAAAAATCTGAGAGCCTACCTTTCCACACTCCCCCAGCCTCTCCTGCTCCAAGAGTTTCTGGGACTCCTTTTCCCAGTAGGCCATCAGTGCCTCTCTGCTGAATGTCCCCGTGGGTGTTTTCTCGGTCAGGCTCTTTTGCCTCATCCCCACGGGAAGGCTGCGATCAGGTTCAATATCTTCCAGCTCCCTCTCTAGCTCCTTCAGCTCCTCGGCTGTCAGGGAAGCCAGGAGTTCATCCTCATCGATGGATTCGTATTTGCTAAGTCCTCTCCTGTAGCCGAAGGTAGACATGGTCCCTGTTCTGTCAGACCCACAAGGAGCTCGGAGCACGAGGCATTCAAGGCAGCCAGCAGCAGGCAGGGGAAACAAGTGGGTAGGCTGGTTAGCAACTGGTGCCTGGAGTGCCTGCGATAGCCTTTTAAGAGTGGTGGTACAGGCTGTGACAATGCAGAGAGGGGTGAAGACATAGGCTGTTTTAAGCATCAGACGTCAGCTAGACATTTGAACACAAAGAATGTCACATCGGTGGTGGATGGAGGTCTCGGAACCAGTGGGGATTATTCACATACTGGCCAGGGACATATTTAGCTGAGCCTGATAGCTCATGAGGACAGGCAGACAGTGCTTCAGATAGGGAGTAGCCCAGTTCTTGCTTTGTATTCAGACAACAAGGGGGTAACATTTATTTTGAAAATGCCTCGCTACCACCACCACTGTCATAAAAAGATTCTTTCCTTATAATCTCCCAGGATAAGAAATGACTGCACATCCCTCTAGTTATTCTGGTTCTCCTAAAAACATATTGTGGGTGGCGTTGATGGGAACAGAAGGCTATAATAATATAGCACTTTCCTATTTACCTTGCATTTTGCAGTTTGCAAAGCACTTGAATGTAATTTTCCTGATCATAAGTCCTGTGAGATGACTTACATTATCCTCCTTTACAGATTTTGGCAACTGAGGCTCTGAGAAATTAAGTGAAAAAGTTGGACAGCTAGAAGGAGAGATGTAGCTCTCTCCTCTGCACAAAATGGCTTCCTTCTTCTCACCCCTGAATATTAGTAAACAACTAGATTTGCAACTAAAACTCCAAAAAGACAAATAATAATACTGGGTGTGATTTATTAAGGACTGACACCGTGCCAGCCTAGTGCTGAGCCCTTTATACATTTTATCTCATTTAATCCCACAGTCCTGGAAGGTGTACACTATTACCCATATTTTACTAGTACAGATTCAGAGAGGTTAAGTAACTAGCTCATGACCACAGAGCTAAGAAGTGGTGGAGCTAGAAATTTGCAACTAGATTTGCATCTGGGTTGAAAACTGAAGAGATGCTAATTTGAAATTATATATGTGCCCATATTCTTATGAATGTGATGAAATATATACATAGTTTACAGGGCTTCATAAATATATCATTTTAGCATAGAGATATATAAACATCGGTTAAAATGTATATGCACAGAAATATACATTTATCAACACAAGTATAATTATGTTATTTTGTTTATGCATTCAGCAGTCGGTGAATATTTGGGTTGTTTCCAGGTTTGGGTAGTTATAAATAATGTTGCTACGAACACTTAATGTGAAAGTCTTTGTGTAGACATGTGTTTTCATTTCTCTTGGGTAGGTATGCAGTAGTGGAGCTGCTGAGTTATACGGTAAATTTACGTTTAACTTTTCATGAAACTAATTATTTTCCAAAACCGCTGCACCAATTTACTTTCCCACCAGCAATGATGAGAGTTCCAGTTTCTCCACATTCTAATTTGTCATTGCTCTTCTTTCTGATTATAGCTATTTTAGTGCCTGTGAAATGGTAGCTCATTATAGTTTTAAATTTCGTTCCTCAAATAACTAATGGCACTGAGCACCATTTCATGTGTTTATTGGTCATCTTATATCTACTTTGGTAAAATATTCATTCAAATCTTATGCTCAGTTTTAAACTGGGTTATCTTCTTATTACTGAGTTATAAGAGTCCTTTGTATATTCTGTACTTTATCAGATATATGATTTGCAGATTTTTCTCCCATTCTGTGAATTGTCTGTTGGTGTCTTTTGAAAAGCAAATGTTTTTAATTTTGATGAAGTCTAGTTTCTCAATTTCTTCTTCTATTGCTTGAGCTTTTGGTATTATAACTAAGGAATCTTTTCCTAACACAAGGTCTGAGAGACTAACTCATGTTTTCTTCTAAGTTTTATAGTTTTTGATTTTTATATTTAAGTCTATTACTCATTTTGACTTAATATTTGCATATATGTAAGGTGATGGTCTAAATTCATCTTTGTATATACAGATGTTCAATTGTCTTCGTTTTTTTTTTTTTTTGAGGACTAGGCCTTCTCCTATTGAATTGCACTGGTGCCTTTGTGAAAAATTAATTGGCCACAAATGTAAGGGTTTATTTCTGGTCAGTCAATTATGTTCTATAGATCTGTAAGTCTATTTTCTTATGACAATACCACCTAGGCATAATTACTATAGCTTTGTAGTATGTATTGAAACCAGAAAGTGGAAGTCCTCCAACTTTTTTTTTTTTTTTGCAAGAATGTTTTGGCTAACTACTTATGACCTTAACTCATTGTGGTAGTCTGCCTCCCAAAATAACTATGACTCTTTTCAATGATACTAGTGAGAGAGATGATTATGATATTAGAAATGCTGAGTTCATTGTTTTTTTTGTGGCTTCTAGCATATACCTTTGTGTAGTCTTAGTGGTGACACATCTTTTTAATGTGAAAATGGGTTTGATTTTTGGAAATGACATCAAATTATTATATCCAAATCTGGTGAATAAGATGAGTTATCTGGCTGAATAATGACATTTTAGGTTAAAAAATGATGATTACAACTATGTAAAAACCTATGTGTTTTTTGGAAAAAAAGATGAAAAAATACATTAAAATAATAGTACAGGTTCATTTCTTCAACAATTTTGTATTAGGCCCATATGCTATGTTGACCAGTACACAAATTTAGAGAGATGCAATTATGTACCAAAAAATGAAATTGTGTTTTATTCTTTCTCTCGTGTTTATAACTTTCCTGTAATATTTCAGTATTATTTTTATTCGACAACTTACTGAACATACACTGTGTGTCAGATTCTAATTTAAGAGCTGGAGTTAGAGCACTGAAGAAAAACAGCAAAGTCCCTTCCTTTGTGGAGTTTATAGTCTTGTTGGGGGAGACAGACAATATGTAAATAAACAAGTAAATACAGAACATATCAGACAGAAGCTCAATGGAGAGAAATAAATCAGGGTAAATGGGAAGGAAGAAGATTGTGAGAGTAACATTTCATGTAGGAAAGATCTCTGTTTTAATATGGTGACATATGAGCACAGACCTGGAGAAGTGAGGGCTTGATGCAGATTATAATACACAACTAACGTGACTATAAACTAATGACTCAGATATCCTTGGAATCACAGATTCTCAGCTTTTTAAGGGACTTTGAAACACATCAATCCCCTATCACTTCTATAAATGGTCATCTAGTGTTTGCTTGAACACTTTCAGTGAAAACTGTACATTACCAAAAATTCACTCCACTGGAGGATGGCTCAAATCGTTAGAAAATTCTTTTTTCTATTGTGTCGAAACTGATCTCTTGAAAAATCACTACACATATATTTTAGTTTTCTCATTGGAACAACCCAGAATAAATATGGTCTCATGTAAGTTTCTTCTTCCAAATCTTGGGTGGCCCATGAATGACTCTGAAAATAGCTCTGGAAGAGGAGACATTAAAGTGTTCTTCTCAGTGCCAGCATCACTGAAAAGAATTATGGCCTCTTGGGCTTCCCTGGTGGCGCGGTGGTTGAGAGTCCGCCTGCCGATGCAGGGGACGCGGGTTCGTGCCCCGGTCCGGGAAGATCCCACATGCCGCGGAGCGGCTGGGCCCGTGAGCCATGGCCGCTGAGCCTGCGCATTCGGAGCCTGTGCTCCGCAACGGGAGAGGCCACAACAGTGAGAGGCCCGTGTACCACAAAAAAAAAAAAAAAAAAAGAATTATGGCCTCTCAAGACACTACCTTAAGAACAATGGTCACTCAGATATTCTAATATATATGTTACAAATCACTCTGATTACGATAATAATCACAACTCCTGGATGAGCTTAGTTCACTGGATCCCTCTTTACGTTTTCTCCAGAAACTTTAAATCCATTGGATAAAATTCTGCTGAGTAATTAAACATCACTGCCTAACCCTGGCCAGACCTAAGTATGATGAATAATTTAGATTTCTTTGCAACCTTGTCTACACTGAGGGAAAAAATTCCCATTCATGTGTGCTCCTAGCACCAGCATTTTCTGTTTTGGGATTTTTACCTGATCACACTGTGTTTTTGAGTAGAATTGCTTTTTAGAGTCCACAATACTATCAGCCATCTGCAGATTTGCATTTTCTCTTTAAAAAATTCTCTATCTTGGAGAGAATTCTTTTCATGCTTCTTGATTGTCAATCTGATACACACTATTTCCCAGGACATCAGCAATTCCCTTTTTGGTGAAAACAGTTTTTTTTTTTCTTTCAACCTTTTTTTCCCTTTAGTTTCCTCTCAAAAATGCTATTATTTGTTTCTTTACTCAACACCCATTTACCAAATACCTGCTGTGTGGCTAGGTACTGTGCTGGAAGCTAGGATTCTAAACAGATAAATAGAAATTGATCTAGTCCCTGCCCTCAGGGGCTCATACTCCCGGGAGAGAGGCAGACAGCTGACAGTAACACAGTGCAGTGACAGCTTCGCCAAGGTGCTAGCTAGCAAGACAAGAGCCGTGGAATAAATACAGATGGAGAAGCAAGGCAGCCCACGTGGGTGCAGTCAGAGAAGGCACAGGAGCCCTAAAGAGATTTCCTGGCAGAGAGGGCAACCTCCGGAGCAAACGCACAGGAGTATGAAAACAAAAACGTAACAAAAACAGGGCATTCTTTGGTATAGAGGTGGGGAGGAGGTAGAGCTAGGCAGAAACTAGCCTCCCCTGCAACTCTTTTTTTTTTTTTGTAGCCACCACCGTCATGTCTGGCACCTGATAGCTGCATATCGATGTTGAATATTTTTTGTTTGAAGGGCCAGGTCAACGAGTTTGGGACTTTATTATCGTCTAAAGTTAAGTGGAAAAAATCTCTAACATTATCCCATAGCCAGAATTTGCCTTCTTAAATACAGGCAACTGTTCATCAGCAAGTGTCTTCGTGTTAACGAAGACTCAACAACAGCAAAACTCATCAGCATCTCCAAAAATCAGCACTGCCAGCCCTGCCAGCACACCTGGTATTTCAATAAATAATATTTGTAGGCAGCGATCAGAGACCTCCTAACTCCACTTGTAAGTAATAACTACTTCAGCCTAATGCTCGGCAAGACGGGAGACCCTCTCCCTAAAGGTGAGTTTCTTGGCTTGTACTTTTGGCTCTTAATGTTCAGAAATGCTGAAAGTTCCTATCGATACGTTTTCTTTAATAATCCCCACATTTCAGGAAGAATTTGGTAATTTCAGGAACTGTTCGTATTTCAAAATGTTTTGGGCAACCTAGTATATATAGGATGGATAAACAACAAGGTCCTACTGTATAGCACAGGGAGCTATATTCAATGTCCTATAACAAAGCCTAATGGAAAAGAAAAAAAATTGTATAGGCGTTTCTTATCTGTAACCACAAAGCAGAGTTAAATGAATGTACTACAGGAGCACATTTATAAAACTTTCATTTCCCCTGGTCCTCGGCTTTGTTCTGCTGTAGGCACTTGTCACTCACAGATTTAATATATGTAGTTTCAATGATTTGAAAGTATCCCAAAGGGCCAAGATTTATAATGACATGTAATTTTACTGAGCTAAAATCTGTGTCCTCAAGTTCAAGAATGATTTATGAAACTACCAAGATAAACTTCATCCGGGGGTGTCACCGGCACCAACAACTCGACTTGCTCCAAATTTGATTTCTCTCTTTCCACCTTCCCCCCGCCCACCCCGAAGGCTTTCACATTTCCGAAAATGGTATCCTCATCCATCCAGTTGTGGAGCCTGTGTGTCACCTTCTCTCACCAACATTGTCATATTCGGTCCCAAGCTCTTGAATCCTACTTCGTGTGTGACCACTCCCCTGGTCCCAACTTGAGTCTAAGCTCCTGTCCTCATTTTCTCTGATGACTGAAAGTTTTCCCTTTGCCACAATATAGCCAGAGTAATTTTTTGAAAACACAAATCTCAACAGGTCATTCTCGGCCTAAGACCCTCGCATGGCTTCCATTGTCCTTCAGAGAGAATCTTTCACGGTGCCCTCTGGCCGCTCCAGGATCAGGCCCTGCTCACCTCTCCAGCCTCAACTTGGGTTGCTTTCTCCAACCCTCACCCTCAGCCAAGCTGGGCTTCTGAACTCCAGGCTGGCTCCTTCTCCAAGCCACTGCGCATGCCCTCCCCTCTCCTGCAAGGCCGACGCGTCTTCCTCCTTGCTCTTAAGGCCTCCTCCCGAGAGGAGGCCTCTCCTGATGCCCGAGGCCAGCTTAGTTCTCCCAACTGCCGCAAAACTCTATTCCAGGGGCTTCCCTGGTGGCGCAGTGGTTGAGAATCTGCCTGCTAATGCAGGGGACACGGGTTCGAGCCCTGTTCTGGGAAGATCCCACATGCCGCGGAGCATCTAGGCCCGTGAGCCACAACTACTGAGCCTGCGCGTCTGGAGCCTGTGCTCCGCAACAAGAGAGGCCGCGACAGTGAGAGGCCCGCGCACCGCGATGAAGAGTGGCCCCCGCTCACCGCAACTAGAGAAAGCCCTCGCACAGAAACGAAGACCCAACACAGCAAAAATTAATTAATTAATTAATAAACTCCTACCCCCAACATCTAAAAAAAACAAAAAAGTTAGCCATTCTTATAAAAACAAAACAAAAAAAACTCCTTTCCATGCGGCATCCCACTTGGGATTGCTTCATATGAAATCGTCTTCACAGGAAAGGCGTTTTCTCCCAAGGAAGGAACCATGTCTGCGCATTCACCGTCCCCAAGGCCTAGCATAGCTCTCAGGTGTTCAGGAAGTACGTTTAAAAAAACACAAAGCCCAGAGGGTTTGCAGTGTAGGCAGGGGTAGATCCGGGTCTTATAGAGCCTGGAGATTTTACAGTGTGGGAGGCCTCTTTAAGAATAATAATAAAAACATTTAAATACAAGATTAGTTATGAGGCTGTATATAACACACTGATAGAATCACGACAAACTACTAGATCTTAGGTGATTCGAGCTTTCTTCTTCTGAAGCAGCTCATGAAGTGCTTATGGAGAAATGCTACCTAATTATAACCTGGCTTCTTGGCTGTCCCACCCTGCTCCCAACACTCCACTACTCCTGGGACCACCAACAGCCACAAGGGCCCAGAAGCTCCTGCTTCATGATCAGTCTGCCTCTGAGTGTGGCCCCCAAACTGACAAATTAGCCCAATTGGTCACTCTGTGTTCATATCTCATGAAGCCATTTTTGTTCATTTCATGGATGCCTTTCTTATTTAAATTGTCCTCAACTGGCTGATGAGGAAGCACAAAAATCTATGCCACAGGGTCACTTGCAAGATTGGGAAACTGGAAATTCTCTTATTTTCACAAATGTCAACTGTCTATCCACTGTTAACAGTCATTCCTAACTTTTTCTTTCTTTCTTTCTTTCTTTCTTTCTTTAAGGCTTAGCTCGTCTCTCTCATTGTACAGGTGCCAGGTTGATTCCTGAACCAGATCTAACCTGTTTCTCACTTAGGCAGAAGCACTTGGGTTTTCAACATTTCCTGCAGATGGTTGGTCCTAAAGCTGCTGTACCAATGCAATGACCCCTAAGGAAGTTAAGCTTCCGACTTCACTCAGTCTGCTGGGAGCTTCTCAGATTAGCTGGAGACAGGCTCCCGGGGGAATGTCAGGCAAAGGTCAGCCTCAGCACAGACAACAACAAGGCAGGCCACGGGGATCAGATGAGAGCTGGCAATACCCTTATCAAGTCTTCTCTCTCTCGGGCTTGGCCGCCAAGCCAGTCTCCCAGCAATGCCAGCCTGTGGTCATGAGCGTGAGTCAAATTTAAAATTATTAGAGCTATTTATAACAATAATATCTTGCAACTGTATAATTTATAGTTTACAAAATTCAATGTGCCAGGTAGTCTAACATAGCAATCTGATCTCCTTTTAAAAAATTGTGTGTAGCTGACACTTACTGCGTGCGAGGCAACACTCGATGAAAGAGACACTATGCCTTTCATTTTACAAAGGGTGAAAATGGGTTCTGAAGTTCTGAGAGGTTAAAAATTCCCTTTAAGCATACCCAGCTAGGAAGTGATAATTAGTGTTATGTTCTGTAAGTCCAAGCTGCTTCTCATACTGAGATTTGCTAGTTTGTCATTTCCAAATGTACCATAATAGAAGACAGATGGGATGAAAGACAGAAATTTGTTAACAGCACAGATAATGCTTTCCCTCAAGTATCTTTTGCTGAACTAATTCAAGCATGTGAAAATGAGCCCCATGCAAGTAAATGGAAAGGTAAACTGATAATGTTAAAATTGTAAAGACAAAAAAATGGTTTGCAGAAAAATACAATAGTGAGGAAAGAAAAGCTGAATTTCCTCAATCAGGTTTTCCAGCTTATAACACAGATCATAAAAATGGAATTCCACTTATGGAACCAGGAGCAGATTTGATATATATTATATGATGTCCCAATAAAGGGAATTTTACTTGGGGCGTGCCGGAAGTTCTGAGGCTTTCATTCATTTCATCAACTAGTTTAGTTGTAACCCTGGGTGTTGATATGACAGTTTTAGAAGGTTTGCTCACTGTGTATTAGGAAGAATGATGTGGAGGGTCGGCACCCAAGACCACCCAAGACTTGGATCTGTGCCCCGGGAGGGCTCCCTCCTCTAAGCATGACATTTTCCCATTGAAGCATGACAACCTTCAGACTTCTGCCATAAGACCAAGGTTCTCGAGGCCTGCAACTCTGGCACTGGCATGGCCACTATGTAACAATAATAATGAGAGCTTGAGTTTCACATGCACTTACTCTGTGTTGGATTTGGTGTTTTTACGCTTGTCATGTCTCGTTCAAAATCAAGCAGCCAATAATTAGTGGAGCCTGGTTCAAACTAAGGCCAGAAAGGTCTGTTTGACTACAAAGTATATGTCCTTACCTACTACATTATATACGACTGTAGTAATACGCCACACTATAATGCATGCATGTATGTATGTACACTAGATGCGGATATGTCATATATATATATATATGTGCATACATGTGTGTCTGAAAGTATGGATATATGCATGTGGTGTTTGATTTTGTCTCGTAAATAACTACCACTCCAGTCCTGAAGGGAAGTGGTAACTGAAAGGGCAGAACAGCTGAGATCTCACTGTGAAAAGGGGCTAGGAAGGTAAATTCAGTGTCAAAGTCCAGGAATATGGGGACTCGGTGCGCCCAGTGTTGGGACAGTCAGTGCTTGAGAGCTGGTGTCTGGTTACTGAGCTTTTTCATTGGCAAATTTATCCAGAAAATCAAAGGCACTGTCTTTTCGCACAGACTCACAGTTCCTCACTGACCTTTCCTTCCACAGTTCCCCTGTGTTCTTGAGATCCACAGCCTTTTGAAAGTTTACCTTCTCTGATTTCCCCTGGAATGCCGTCCCTCCCCCCATTTCTGCTTGTTTTCCTTTCCACTGAACGCCCAGGGAATCAGAGCTAGTTTTCATGAGTGTTACAAAGGACCCATCCCACGATAACATGATTCTTGTCAAGGTATGCCCTCAATGGGACAGGAAAGCTTCATTTTTAGCTCTCCAATCTGTATGTTTTTGTGTGTTTTGTAAACAATAATAATAGTAATGGTAATAATAAAAGGTGGAGAAGTGATATTACAACCAGCACGAAAATGTCAGAGGTCGGCAGAGCAGCCTGCGTTTGTTTGTGTTTGAGAGCCAGTGAGATTGGTGCACGCGGCAAGCACGGTGCTGCCCTTGAATGCTGTGTCCTCATCTGCTTTTAATGGTCTTATCAGCAGAGCAAAACTAATAAATCATGTGCTGCCAGCACAAGAACCAAGTGCTTTCCTCTGAGCCAGATGATTCCACTGTTTAGCTGGGCGACCTCAGCGAGGTTGTAACCATGGTACCACCTGTCAGTGAGAGGCATGCTCTTCTTATTGTGTTTTTGTTTTTTTTAAGTGATGTATTCAGATGTAGTTCACATATCATAAAATTCACTCAACTTTAAGTGTAAAGTTCAATGATTATTTTCAGTACATTTACCAAGTTGTGCAACCATCGCCACCGTAGAATTTTAGAACATTTCCAGTGCCCCCAAAGATCCCTGTGCCCACTTGCAGTCACCCTTTGTTCCTACCCCCCGAGCACCAGGCAACCGCTCATCTGTTTTCTGTCTCTATGTACTTGCCTTGGCTGGACATTTTATATAAATGGAATCTCGAAATAGTGTTCTTTTGTGTCTGGCTTCTTTCACTCAACCTAATGCTTTTGAGATTTGTCCATGTTGTAGCATGTTGCTGAATAGTAATCCATTGTGTAGATTGGCCATACTGTGTTTAGCCATTCACAGTTGATGGGCGTTTGCGTTGTTTCCACCTTTTGACTATTCTGAACAATGTTCTCCTAATCTGTACTAAAAATGATGGGGTGGAAAAGACTTGGGATTTGGAGTCAGGAGTCCCAGACTGCATCCTAGCTCTGGCATTTACTACCTTGGTTAACTGTAAAAAATGATTTCCTTATCTGTAGAGTAGAGTTCATGAACTCCTTTCCTGTCCTCTCCTACAGCAATTGTAAGAATCAAGTGGGATGATGTATGTGAAATGCTTTGTGAGCTATAAAACACAGGACATATGAAAGGCATTGTTATTGAAGTACTCTTGCTAGAACGTATTAAAATGAACTAGATTTCTCTCAAGATTCTTTCCACATTCATAGAACAAATGATCTGTAGGAAATAACTACCCTTTTCCTTCTATAGACTTGGGGTTCTCACCATCTTTCCCTTACCAAACCCTGTCATTTAGAAAGGTTTTAAAATTATTCTACCTCTCTTAAATTTACTTGTATTTTAAACTCTATTTTTGATTGTCAAATAAAAGTCTTTTTTTCCTGTTGAAGAGAGGATCTTCAGATTTCCTAGAGTCACTATAGGAAGTTGGACTCTGTACAATTGCAGTTCAAATTTAATCAGGTCAACCTCCAACCCGTAGATTCAATTTTGCCTCTTGGGTACCTCAGGTGATTGTGAAGGTCAGGACCCCAATAAGGGAGTTGGGGACAGAGTTGAGTCCAGTTGAGGGGCTTCCAATGAGTTAAAGTCTAAGCAAATGTTTCCATCCTCCAGTCAAAAGTGATTAAAATTGTCACTTCATTGAAACAATATTAAACCAATTGGTGTAACTAGATCGTGAGGGCTATTCAAACATTCAGGAACATAGACTGTTGACTACTAAATGTCACGTCTAGTTATTTGACTTCCACAAAGCATGAAAAAGAGTTTCTCTGAGAAGCCAGTTCAGACTTTGCTTCAAACAGAAAGAACCGGATACTGGTATCTCACACCCACTCAATCCCCAAGTAAGTATCACATCTATCACCCTCCACACTTTCTACCTTATCCAACACTATGGGCTGCTTCCAAGAAGTTTTATCTTAAATCTCATTGGGACATCCTGGGATGAAAGACTTCCAAGGCAAGAGAAATGGCTGTCCGTCATTTACTAGAATCTGAAAGCACAGAACATGAGCACCCATCCAGTGCCTCTGGTGGAATTCCTTGGTCAATATGACATTAGAATTCAGGCGTTCCCAGTGCCCAGATTCAGATTACTAGACTGTCTCCTTCCAAAAACAGCAAATCCCCAGACATTTTTAGCATTCCCTGAGATTACACAACACAGGCCATTGAGGTCAAATAAGTCTGTTCCTTCTACACATCTTCTCCCCCGAGAAGCCCTTTCTTTCCTTTTAACGATTGATGATTGGGGCTTTACTAAGCAACAGCAGATGTGGGGTTTTATGCGCTAGGGGCAATTCTCTGCTGTTTTCATTCTGTGCATTTTCTCAAGGTATTTACAGATGATAGTGAGATGCCATCTATATCTCTAACATTATTATTTTTTCATATTTTCCCATTTAAGCATGACAATCTTCAGACTTCTGCCATAAGACCAAGGTTCTTGAGGCTTGCAACTCTGTGTTGGATTTGGTGTTTTTACGCTTGTCATGTCTCGTTCAAAATCAAGCAGCCAATAATTAGTGGAGCCTGGTTCAAACTAAGGCCAAAAAGGTCTGTTTGACTACAAAGTATATGTCCTTACCTACTACATTATATACGACTGTAGTAATATGCCACACTATAATGCATGCATGTATGTATGTATACTAGATGCGGATATGTCATATATATATGTGCATACATGTGTGTCTGAAAGTATGGATATATGCATGTGGTGTTTGATTTTGTCTCGTAAATAACTTGAAGCAGATTAGAGGTTTTTTTGCATTCTAAATAATTTCTGATTGGAAGGTGCCTATATACATAAGGTAATATGACTTGAACCTAAAATTTCGGTAGGAACGTCTAATAAAAGGTCGAGGTTTAAGTGTGTTCTCTACGTCATAAAAGACTCCACCTTTCTTGGGTAGTTTCCATGCTGTCTCACCCCTATGTACTGACTTTTCAAAAACCTGCATCAAAGGGAGTGTTACCTATGAATATTTGCTGTACCACATTTACACAACTGTTTTCACATCTTCTGCGTTGCCATCCTGTGCATGGAAACATGTCCTGTGATTATCTAAAACGATTAAACCATATTCTTCAGGGGGCACTTGTTTTCAATGTGCTTATGAAATTATTGTGAGTCAGAAATGGAAATACTATTTAAAGATCGCCTACTGAAAAACTAAACAAAACACACACAAATGAAAAGCCATCTCTGCTTCTTTCCAACCAGAGACCCTGTATGATACAAATAAAATCCACAGTCACCAAAACAGCCATGATCATCTTGGCAGCCTGGGAAGATGTCATCAAAACTCTATCATGTTGATTAAACATGATAGTGGTTAAACAGGCACCACTGTAGAATGTTTGGCTTCTCCTGAGGCTCACTGGGGGGGAGCAGCTGTTGCCCTCTCCCAGATAAAGTGACATATTCTAGGAGAAACAGAGTCCTAATTAGCTGTAAATTACTCCTCTTACCATCCAGCCCACCCCAAAACAAAAACACTGCTAGAAAATTTCAAAATGTGATAAGAAAAAGACCCAATCCATTTTGGATATAGTGATTGCCTCAGTTTCATAGGATATATTTTTCTCCTGCTTCACAAATACCAAAAGAGCCACTTTCAACCCATAGCCTGTGCAGTGAATTCATATCCTTACCTTCAAGTGTTTCTTGAATATATTTACATAAAACACATTAAAGCCAATGTCAAACTTTTGCGTACTAGAGTTTATTTAATATCTGAAGTATCCTGAATGTATTTATACAATAATACGTTAAATATCAAAGTTTTAGTTTATTTAATATCTGAAGTATCTTATGGCACACTTACATCCTTATTTTAAAAATTTATTTAGAGCAATATTTATAGGTAACAATGTATTTTAGCCACAAGTAGGAGAGCAACAGAGGAATCATGAAATCCCATACACAAAACATTATAGTTCTATTTAAATACATTAGAGCTTAATCTATAGGAAAATATACTCTTTAGGGAATAAAAGCTGTTAAAACTATAGCTCTAATTATACAGTTTTTTTTCATACCTATAACTAGAGCTAAATACAATTTGAAAAGTTCATAAACCAGTGAGGTATTAGTATTGAAAGAATACAATAACCCTTAAGATAAAAATAAGAAAAATCAAAGAAGAATGAGTCTAAGTAATTACATTATAAAGCTATATAACCAATTCAGAGACTCAAAACTATCATTTTACCATGAGGTCACTGATTACTTTTGTCTGGCTCTCATATGACATTCGCTCCTTCAGTATATTCAACAAGTAATTTTTGCACTTTTTCTGTGCTCTTAGGGAATGTGTTTGGCCCTAAGAAAACACTGCAAAACAAATCTGCCCTCATAGAGCTTACATTCTAGTAGGGCAGACAGATGGGGAACATAGGCTCCTGTAATACCGCATGAGAAGGGCAGTTCTGGGGCCTCCCATCCTAGAGGAAAGAACATTTAAACTGAGACCTGTAGGATAAAGGATGGAGCGGGGAAGAAGGAGATGGAAAAAGGATTCCAGGCAGAAGAAGTAGAACATGCAAAAACCCTGAGGTACAAGAGAGTATGGTTTCTTCTATAACAGTGGTCCTTCAATTAGTTTTTTTTAGATTTTTTAAACATTTTATTTACGTATGTATTTATTTATTGGCTGTGCTGTGCGGCATACAGAGTTCTTAGTTCCCCAACCAGGGAATGAACCCGTGACCCCTGCAGTGGAAGCTCGGAGTCCTAACCACTGGATTGCCAGGGAATTCCCCTAAAGTCATTCAATTTTAATAACTGAGTTTAAGGCAGCCCCATTTTCTGGCATTAAAATGGCCCCTCTCTTATGAAATGACAGTGATAAATAGATGACCCTATTTTTAAAATTACTAAAAACTACTAACATATGAAATCGAAAAATCTGGGAATCACTGTTCAAAGAATAAACTTCTAAAAGGTGTTTAACATGGTTAAAGAGGACGGGTAAGGGAGATATCAGGAGATAAGGCTAAGGCAGGCAGTTAGATCATGAAGGGCCATGGAAGAATTTTGGACTTTACCTAAGAGCAATGGGAATGATTTTAAGCAGGGGAGTGAAACTTGCTTACATTTGTAAAAGATTACTCTGGGATGTTATGTGTAGAATGTGTGCTAGATGAGGCAAGATAGCAGGGAAAAGGACCAGCTGGGTAGCACTACAGTGTCCCAGGAAGAAAGGAGATAATAGCTGGTATTTGGGCTGAATTAGTGAGACTGAGTAGAAGATGACTTCATGAAATAAACTTACCAGGACTTGGTGATTTGTTCTATTGGGTAAAGAAAATGAGATGGTCAAGGTTGATGTCCAGGCTTTTGACTTGGGAAACTGAATTGATAATTGGGTTAACTATTGAGCTAGAGATGGTAAGAAAAGGAGCCTTTTTGTGGAGGAAGACAGTGAGTTCATTTGGGGACATGCTGCATTTGAGGTATCTTTGTATTCAAAGGTCCCTTAGGCCAATTGTCTACACAGGTCTCAAGCACGTGAGAGAAAGCTGAACTTCGGATATTAATTTTACATTCGACAGCATGTAGATAGTAAACGAAACCATGGACATGGATGAAATTTCCCAGAGAACTTAGCATAAAAAAAGGGGACTTAAGACGTATTACTAAAGAGTTGGCAGGAGATAAGCAATGCAGAAAGAAGCCAGAGACAAGGAGGCCAGAGAGGTGGGAAGAGAGCCAAGAGAGCAAAGTATCCGGAGAACTGTTTCCTGGAGGGAGCAGGCAATCAGTCAGTTGCTGCAGGAATCACTTGAAAGGACTGAAGGATGCTCATTGAAAGTAGCAACAAGCAAGTTGTTAAGGACCTTGGGAAGGGCCGTGGAAGGAGCAGAAGCCAGATTACAGTGAGTGAATCTGAGGACAGGAAAGAGCTCTTTTACGCCGTGTGGCGATAAAAGAAAGGAGAGAATGGGGCAGCAACTGGCTGGAGATGTGGGTTTGAGAAAGTGGTTCTTTGTTTTATAAACATAGGAGAGACTTGCTTATGGATATTGTAGGGGTCACTTGATAAGGAGAGTTTGAAGACTTACTGCAAGTGAAGACAATCAATAGAAATTCAAATGCAAAATATTGACTAGCTTTAAAAAATCACAATGTAAAAGGTCCTTAGAGATGTAAAATATGGTGCTCACAAAAGAACCCAGGATCCAGTTATAAAATTGTCAATGGATTTAAATACACATAAGGATATAAAATGGTTCCAAGAAATTCTCTGAAGGAATTTTTTTTTGAAGGAATCTCATTTAAACACATTTTTAAAATCACATTTAAAAATATTATTTTAAATTATGGCAATTTTAGCTCTTGTCCATAGAGATCATACTCTTTAAATAATATATATCTTTGAATAGTTGGTGGCAGAGAGAGCTTCTCCATTAAGGCTGGCTGGCAGAGTCGCTGGAGTCCCATAAGTCTTCGAATTCTTAACCTACATAAATGCTTTAAGGAGCAGGGATTCTCTAAAGTGAATGGGAAAAACAAGCAAAAAATAAAAACAATATTAATGGATTAACCTGTAAGATACAGACTGTTTTAGAATAATATTAATAGTGTCATTCTAAAAAACAGGGATGCACACGTTAGCAACTGGTGACTTTAAGCAAAATTCAAATTGCAATTAAGCCTTCCAGACCATTCCTCTAGAATGTAAGCTCCATGAAGCAGACGTTTAGTCTGCCTCTGTGTCAGAAAGAGAGTCTGGCTCCTACAGGGTGTTCAACTACAATATGTTAAATGAATGAATGGACTTGATTAAACAAAGCAAAGGCTCACATCTCCTTCTATTTATTTTTTAGAATTGAGTATTTGAAAGATATATTTCTTTACTTCCGCTCTCTCCTACCAATCTTTCTGATGAATAGTTATCTGTGAAACATCTGACACAAATGTTTCCATATATCCATTATTCAATCTTAGGTTTGTTTCAGTGTCTGATACCTAAACATTTTATATTTTCCAAAAAATCTACTAATGTTATTCAAATAGCTGATGTTAACCTTTATTTTCAACTCTTACTTTATCTCTTAGTACCTTTATCTATAGTATAATTACAGTACCAATATATTATCCCAGCAACATGAGCTAGTGAAAAGGCAGCATTGCACATGGACTTAGTTGTGGGCTCTGGACTCAGTCGGCTTGGATTAAAATCCTGGCTCTGCCACTTCGTATTTGTGTGATCTTGGACAAGTTATTTAACCTCTGTGGTCTCAGTATTCTCACCTGGGAAATGTGGATAACCCTACCTTACAGGGTTGTTTGAAGATCGAACAAATTAATTCATGTAAAGTATTAGAAAAGTGCTTGGTACATTGTAATCATTCAATAATGTGAACGATCACTCAATTCAGTAATCAGAGATCACATTTCTGTTCTATTTGAGATTATAAACATTCAAATTATCTTGAAAAAATTAAAACAGTGTTTTTGAAAAACCATTGAGGCAAAGTTATTGTTACCAAAATAGGCAGAATAAACCCATCGTTTTTAAAAAATTACCATTTTATTTTTTTCCCTTACGAAGCCTCTGCCTTACGTATACCTGGAGGAATCCTGACATCCAGTGGTTAACCATACTCATAGCAATCAACTGACTTAAGCTCTAGTTGCAATGATGTGTGACTGAAACAATAAAAAAACTTCCTGGTCTTATTCTTACTTGGATTGCTTTTCTGAAGTCATAAGAATTGGTCATTCTTTTGCAATACAGACACATGGACAATGAATTACCAATTAGAAGCAGAACCTGTTCTATGGCAGGAAGCACAGTGGTGTTGGAGAAAGAGCCTGTGTTTTGACGTGAGACAGACCTAAGAGTTCAAATCCTTGCTTTATTATTTTCTGTCTATAACTTTGGGAAATGAATTTATCTAAGCCTTAGGGTTTTTTCCTTTACAATCTCCAAAATATTTTAACTCGTCTATTGTAAAATAAAATATAGATAAAGCCACTGCACAAACGTACAGTTTCTTAAGTTATTATAAGTCATTATCGGGTGAACATCTTTAATCATTTCTCAGGTCATGAACAGAAGAACTTCCCCAGCCATAACAGAATTCTCTCCACAATCCATCCCAAACTTCATTCCTTCCTCCCCTATAAGGAACTACTGTTCTGATTTTCATAGTAATCACTTCCTTTAGAGCTTCATCATCTCAGTGTGCTATCCCTACCCTATAGTATTGACAATATTTTTTTGAATTTGATGTGTTCTTTAAGGCTTTTTTAATCTGCAGAGTCTTCTCTCTATCCCCTTCTTCCTTTCAATTAATCTTTGAATATCCAAAATGCCGTATTTCCCCAGCCTGAATTTTGAGACTGCATTTTCATGGTGCACTTCTGTGTCCTACTGCCTTCTCTATTTCTTGCAGATTATTAGCTGGATCCAGAGGCTTGATCAGACTCAAGTTTGATCTCTTTGGCAAAACTATAGCTGGTGCCGTGTTCTTGCACCGAGAACCACATTACGGGGTATTAGCAGCTTACTGAGGGCTGCAAGATGGTGATATCTAATTATATCATTTCTTTTTAATTTATTATTTGGAATACTTTTATAAAAGGATACGTTTGCTCATGTATTCTTTGGTTACTGGTGGCACAAATCATACAGGTAAGGTGGAATAAATGCTTGCATCTTTTCCTTCATTAATTTCAAGATGATGAATTGATTTTCTTATCCTTTGGAGCTGACCGATTTTTTAAATATTATATTTAAATATTTTAATTGGTTTCAATTCATTGAAATAATTATCTTTTTGAAGCTTAAATTGTCCCATATTTGGCCAGTGGGAGCCTCAAGCTGGCTCCTGAATTCTTTGGACATGAGTCTGTGAGAGTTTATCTGGCATGACCAGATATACCTGACTCATCTTGCATATTTCCTTCCCCAAACCTGAAATCATCCATTTCTCCAAGAAACTCTGGTTTCTTTTTCCAGGAAATGCTATTTCAAAGCCACAGTCTGGGTGCTAGGGACATGCACTGCTACTGGGCTTGTCGTTATTTCTAAGACTCTTCTGTAGACAGATAGACACACACACACACACATTCAAGGTAAAATAGTTTATGGGTTCATACTAGTAGTACCAATTCAAATTCAGAGCTACAGAATTTTTCTTTAAGCTCTTCCGTATTACATCTGTATTCCCTTTCTTCCACACTGGCAATGCTGGTTCTCAAGGATACAAAGAATAATAGAATTAGAATATCCTAGATACTGACTACATCTCTCATTCTCAGCATAACAATATCATGCTACCAACCAATATAATTTCTGAGCTCTGTTAAAAATGTCTTTGTGTGTGCTCTTTCCATTTTTCTCCCATTAAAAACAGTTGTGTCATATCTACATTATCTGACAGTATAACCATTATATATCTTCTCCCTTTTAACTGGCGCTTAGTCTTGGTTTTCTGTTTAATGCTCATTACTGGTCCTATGTCATTATCTCTTTAGTTATTTTGGTTTGTCTGAAGCTTATTTTTTAGGAGATTCTTGAGAACGTCATTAGAAGAGTAATATTGTTTAAGATAATCTGAATTTTCCCTTATAAGTCACTTGTTCTTTTTACCTACATGACCAAAGAGTAGAGTAATTTGTAATGTTCAGCTTCAAATTTTTTTTATTACAGAAAGTTTTTCACAGTACACATTTTTGTATTTGTTCTGTTCCTTTGATTTGGTTTTCTTTTTCTTTAGCTGTCTTCAAAACTGTCCCTGTCTTTCAAAGCCTTTTATATATCCCTTTATTTCCACTTTATCTTTCAAATTTTCTTTAATTTCATCTTCTATTTGTCCTAAGTCATTATCTATTGCATTATTAGTTCTTGCTTTCATTCCAGTTCAGTCTTTATATTCGAAATTAATTTTTTGTTTTTCTTTCTAATTCCTTCCTCAGTACTGTTACCGCATTTCTGAATTTTTCTAATACTGACTTGTGTTGTTCCTTCATGTCTTGTGTCATTTTCCTTATGCTTTTTAGCTTGTTTTGAAACAGAAGGTTTCAATTTTAATCTGTTCTGAGGGCATGTTTTTCTGGTGCTTTTGTTGTCTGTGGGGATGTTATTCTGTTCCTCTTTCTATTTTTTCTTATAATAATTTTTTTTTTTTTTGCTGTATGCAGGCCTCTCACAGTTGTGGCCTCTCCCGTTGCGGGGCACAGGCTCCGGACGTGCAGGCTCAGCGGCCATGGCTCACGGGCCCAGCCGCTCCGCGGCATGTGGCATCCTCCCGGATCGGGGCACGAACCCATGTCCCCTGCATCGGCAGGCAGACTCTCAACCACTGCGCCACCAGGGAAGCCCTAGCCTTAGTTTTTTATTTATAAAAATTAGCAGTGATAATACTTAACTCTACAAGTTGTGGGGATTCATGACATACTTTACATATACATTTCAGATACTTCATGTAACCTTACCATAATAAAAATAACATAAAATGTTAATAATTTAGTTTTTAAAATAGCTAAATTTATAAGTGTTTTTAATGCTGTAGGCTTTATGCTAAACACCTCACGTGCATCATCTCTTTAAATCCCCACAACAACCTTATGAGGTGAATACTCTGCTAGCCCCATTTTGCAGTGGGAAAACCTTCTCATAAAAAGGATAAGTAACTTGCTCAAAGTTACACAACTAGTATGACTATCTCGGTCTTTTTACAGGAAATAAAAAATTCCCCTCCCCTCAATGAAACAAAAATGATGCAATAAATTGTTGCTTGTTTCCATGAAAATATCAGCCCTGAATGACATATGCACTATATGACCCAGCCATCCTAACCTAGGCAAGGCCAGAGTTCCATCCCATTCTAGGTCTATCTGACCCCAGAGGTCGATTTCTAGGCTCACGATACTATATGATTCATCAGATTCTCTAAGGTTCCTGTTTCAGTTGCCACAAAGTCTCTTGTACCGTCCAACTCATTCCAGTGGAAGCGCCATGTGAGGAAAATCCCAGCTTCCCTCCAAATCTTCATTCAGTTGAACTATCACTCTTTCTAGCCCATCAAAATCTCCATCCTTCCTCCAATTTACGTCTCTTGCTACCACAGTCAAAATGGTCCAAATTCAGATTATATACTTTAATGTATGAGACTCTGATGGAAACAAAGTGCTTAGATGAAAACCACTATATTGCCCGTTTCTTTTTATAGAACTTTATACCTAACAAATATGGTATGTGAATCAGCTCAATGTTTCAGTTTCATCTTCTTGCCTATAAAATATAATCTACTAATTTGCATAAAATTTGGCTGATCCTAAGGGCTAGGCTGTCACGGTTTTTCACATTTAAACTTGATTTAGGTGTATTAAGAGTGCCAGAATATTTAAATGTAATGCCAAGTTCTATGATGCTTCTTCAAGCTCTATAAAGTGATGTCCATGTAGGTTTTGAAAGTTCATTTTTCCAAACCCATATTTTGAAAGAGAAAACCTTTCCAGCTTATGATTTTTTTTCTAGTTTCTATTTGAATTTGGAGTAATTTTAGATGTACTTTAATTGAAACTTTTGCAATATGATTCACTTTTACGATTATAAGTAAACTTTAACCTAGAGAATACAAAATGGCCTGCTTGTCATACATACTTTTGATGGTAGGAATTTGTCAATCAAGACCCAGAAGAGAGCATATCAAAAAGGATAATTCCAATTCATTCCATTCATTCATTTACTCAATATTTATTGAGTATTTACTGCTTATTAGGCATTATGCTAAGCCTTGAGAATACAAAAATAAACAAAACAGATCCCTGCCCACATGGAGATTACAGTCTACATACTTTATGATATATAGCAGTTAACTTTTAAAAAGTGAGTTCTAGTCAGAATATAATATAGTAATAGGATTACTCATTATACAATTAAAGAGTTGGAAATTATCAAGGAAAGCAAAAAATTAGTATCTTCTATCAGAGGAAGTATTAAGGATGATTTGAAAAAACAGATAATTCTGAAAACAAAGTAGCTATGAAAAAGTATCAAAAATGACATTAAGAAATATCCCCCATATGTATAACTGATTCACTCTGTTATAAAGCAGAAACTAACACACCATCGTAAAGCAATTATACCCCAATAAAGAGGTTAAAAAAAAAAAAAGAAATATCCCCTATATACATTCTCCATAAAAAATTTTGTAGGAAAAACTTTTGCTTTTACCTAGTATTTGACGGATTTCTGGCCATTCTCTCTGTACTTCTAGTGCAGATTTCAGTTTAGCACACAGAGGGATATAATCCATGTAATCCATTAACACACGAATAACTCTGCCTACCAAGTGTTTCATCCAAGGAACTGTAATAAACTCACAGAACTGAGAGAAGTGATGAAATTTAACTTAGTAGTACTTTTAATACACTATATACAAAAACACTTAATTTTGTTCTGAAAAATTATTATCTGTCATTTTACAGGAAGTGAAAGTTCCCTCCTTGTAATGAACAAAAAAAGAAAAATAAACGGTTTGCTTGTTTCTGTGAAACTAGGAGCCCTGAAGCACGCGTGGCTCTGATGTGATTGTATTCAGCACGATGTGGAAGAATCATGCTTCTTTCCATGCTTCTAGCCCCAACATTCCACCAAATAAGCATAAATTATTGATATATTTTCCCCCATTCTTCAACATTCGGTTTCGAATTCAAGAAAAATACACTTTGTTTTTGGCCTAGTTTTATGCTTATTTCCCCATATCATTGCAAACAAAAACTCAAGAACAAGAAAAATATAAAAGTTGGAGTTGATTTTTCTTTTCTTCTAACATCCCTGATGAGCAAACGTTAGGATGATGACCCAATATGAAGAAGAGAAGGATGTAACTCACCGGGTTATCTTTTATGACACAAGACGTCCATCCCGGCAGTATCTCTTCCTCTATCTCTGACCATACAAACGAATTTCCAAAGATGTCCCCGTGCATGCAGTCAAAGCACATCTCCACTTGATAGCCGTTATTCAGCAACAGCCTGAGCATTACCTCGTCATTTAGGGCATACTGAATGGCACTGGGGAAATGAGTGTCATTCACATGCATGAAATAACAATTGACATTAGCTCCATGGGCGAGAAGCAGCCTGACAATTTCATGATTATTGGCCCTCACCGCCACAAGAAGACAGTTGAGGGGATCTAAGTTTGGGTCTGCACCTGCAGCCAGGAGGACTTCTGTGCAGTGGATATCATTATTGCAAACGGCAAAATAGAGAGCAGTCTTCCGTTCATCATCGTAGCTCTTGGAAATGTGGTCAGCAAGCAGGGTATTGACATCAAAGCCATTTTCAATAAGCAGTTCTAGGCACTGTGCATTTTGTCCATCTGCTGCTGAGTGAATTGGCGTTAGCCCACTTTTCTGAATTGCATGTTTGGATGTTACTGGAATAAGATATTTCAGTGCACTAAAAGAAATCAAATATCCACACGGCATGAAGAAAATCAAGAAATTAAATAAACCAGCTTCCTCACTAGACAAGTGAATGCAATTCACTTAGTTTCCTGTATTTTCTCTAGATAACCTTACACAAAAACATTTAATATTTGTCCATTGACTTACTACTTTTCAGTTTAGTGTAATTTAGTTTAGTTTTGATTTAGCTTCCCAGGCTAAATATTCCTGGGGAAAATACTGGATCTTATATATTTGGTCCTAGAATTGTAATTATTCAGGAACCCTCCCCATCTTTCAGTTCTTCTCTGAACAGCATAATATCTATAATCAACCAATGCTATGTAACGAAAAAAATATAATAGGAAAGTAAGTCCATTTGATGCCATAGAAGAATGCTTCACACTCTTGACCATTATAACATGGAGTCACAGGAAGTTAGAGATGGAAGTAACCCTGAGCATCACTGAGTTCAACCCCTTTAATACCAGCAGAGCCATATGAAGTCTTGAGAAGTGAAATGACTTGTCCAAGGTCACGTAGATGTAGGGCAATGACTACAATTTAGGCCTCTTGAATTCTCGTTTGTTACTCCCCTTTCACTGCTTCCTGAGCAATGTATGCTTGAATATTGGCCATGTACATCCTGTCTGCTTACTTGAAATTGAATTATTGGCAACAAGAAGAGTCTTTGTTGTTCCATCAACCTTACATCTGTTCAACCGAGACAACTAACCACAGCTTATGTTTCAAAGAACCTGTGACAAATAGCTGTGAATTTCACACTTGACTGATGAACTAGAGAGGTATGAGAGCCACAGGCAAGGATAAGTTGATCTCTTGTGCCTAATTCAGAGCGACCATATGTGAATTTATGAACTTTGACAACGTGTCACTTAGTGTCAATTACGTGTCATTGGCTACTTAACCAATGTCACCACTGAAATTGTGATAAAGCCTAATGATTTCAAAATTTTTGAGCTTATGAAATATACTTAATTACCTAAAACCATCCTTTCATGGTGGGTAGTTTAATGTAATGATTATAGATTCCTATTGATATGTTGGTTGTGGCACATTTTTGTGATTTAAAAGTATATCTGGCCTTTTTATTTTGGGGAATAAAGAAACCTAAATTTATAATGAAACTTTTCTATTCAAGAATAAATTTGACATTATATTATAATATCTGTTGGTGTTGATAAAGATTAGAGTCACACAAATTTTAACCCTTGGCCAAGGGCAAAATTTTTAGAAACCTGTAGCCATCTGTTAAACGTATTAAAAAAACCAAAAAGGCACATTTGGGCGGCTTGTGCAGAATTCTCACTTATAACTTACCTTCTTCTAAAAGAAAATATCTTTTCATTTTTAAAAGTAGTATAAATTCAATGTGGAAATTTTTTAAAGTAAAAGAATACAAAAAGAATGGGAAAAATCAAACAAATATATAGATATACAAAACTTGTGAACATTTTGCCTTTTTCTTTTTGGATTTTGGGAGGTGTATAGATAGATTTGGGATTTTACCATATATACAAGCTTGTGTTTTTCCACTTGAAATGATCATGCTATGATTTATTACTCACAGATAATGTCCCTCGTAGGCAGCTCGGTGTATAGGAAGATGCCCTGCTTTGTTAGGTATGTTTCCACTTCCTCCATATTCCAGCAGGAGGGAGATGCAGTCAGGATTGCCCCCTCCTGCTGCCTCAAACAACACTGATGCCCCATCATCCGCCAAAGCAAACACATCCCCTCCTGGCAGTATAAAACATGCGGCATAGTGATAGCTGGACAGACCGTCAAGATAATCT
Source organism: Lagenorhynchus albirostris (assembly GCF_949774975.1). Taxonomy (NCBI): domain Eukaryota; kingdom Metazoa; phylum Chordata; class Mammalia; order Artiodactyla; family Delphinidae; genus Lagenorhynchus; species Lagenorhynchus albirostris. The sequence goes on from NC_083102.1 coordinate 27,005,457, forward strand.
TAAAAATAGCCTGTGGTTTTCCTTTCTGGTTAGGACTTAAAAGTATAGAATTAAGAACACCTGTGTTCTCAGTCTTTTCAATAAACAATCATGCAGCGTGTTTCATTCTATTAGAAAATCTTTCTGTCATAAGAACATCTGAGAACTCAAGTCAATTTCCACGATAAACAAAGTCTCCCCCAAAAAGGTACAGTTAGACTTTTAAAGGCAGCAGTTAACACTCGATTTAAAAAAATATTTATCAACTGTCTTCTGTGTGCAAACACCATGTGTGACCCAGCAGAAGATGCTAAGATAAATAAATCTGACTCTCTTAAGTGGCTCTGAGGGGAAATGAGACAAAATATCATCAAAGAACACAAACTGTATAATATTCAAGTGACATCAGGACCAGAAGGCTTGATGTAGGGGAAAGTGGTCTGTTTGCATTGTGGTTTTGTTGCTGACTGTGAGAGTTTGGGGCAAGCTATTTACTTCTATGAACTTCCAACTCCTCATCTGTAAACTAGAGTAATACAGCTTATTTCATAGGGCTGATTTGATAATTAAATGAAGTTGCATTTGGGGGGCACCTCAAAAATGTTAGTCTTTTCCCCACAGAGGATAATGTTGTCCTAGCCTTTATTTACAGATGAGGAAACTGAGACCCAGGTGCTTAAGTAACTAGGCAAGAGTCAGACAACGGGTAGGTGGCAGAAACCAGTTTAAGAAGTCGGAATCTTAATTCCTGGTTCCGTTGTTGTATAAAGCACTTGGAGGTTTCAAAGGAGGACAACATCGCACTCTGTTGGGAAGAATTAGTCTTCGGGGAGGAGATGTCTCAAGACACTAACTTTGAATTGTGTTGGAGGGTATTCCAGATGAGGGCGAGGACCTGACCCAAACCCAGAAAGAAAGAATGCAAGGTATGTTTGGGAATATTGCTAGGCTATTTAACTGGAGTGCAGGATACATATTAGGAGTAGTGAGAGATAAACCTGGAAAAACAATTCAGGATGGTGCAGTGGGGACCTGAGCATGATTCAGTGGGCAGTGGGGAGCCACTGAGGATTTTCTGAATCGTTTTTTCTACTGTAGCTGACCTTTAGGGAGAGGAGCTGAGTTGTAGTATACAGTATGGATTCGCAGATGGAGAGACTGGAAACCAGGAAAGTGGTTAGGAACCAATTACACTGGTCCAGGGAAGATGGGAGGATGCAGACGAGAGGGTCTGCCAAGGTGAGAACTGGTGAGAGAGAGGGTTGCTGTAGCACACAGCAACTGACCATATTTGAAACAGAAGGTGATGGGGAATCAGAGATACATCTAAGCTCTCAGTCTTGGCTGAGAGAAATTATTAAAAGTGTGAAAGAAGAGGAATTCAATTTAGGAGAAGATGAGTGTGAGACCTTGGTGAGCCATCTATGTGAAAACTGGGAGCAGTCAGGGCCAGGCACTCAGATTTGTAAGTCCCCGTGCATAGGGTTCAAGTGAGTTGTGCAATAAGGGTCTATTGAGGGGGCTATCGAGGGATGGGACAAAAGCTTGATGCCTAGATACATTCAGGAGAGGAAGAGGAGCCAGTGAGAAGTGGAGAAAAGGAGATCCAAGAGGCAGGAGAAAAGTCAGCAACATGCAATTCCTTTTCTACGTACCTTTGTGGATCAGGTGTTCCAACACATCACAGTGACCATACTCGGCCGCAACACCTAACGGGGTGACTCCAAATCCGTCTCTTAGGTGGACATTGCCTCTGTGGTTTAGTAGTAGAGCTATTATATCTTTGTGGCCTTGTTTGGCTGCTTCGTGCATTGCTGACCATTGCTTGACACAGGGCTGGTCAAGGCTGGTGTGGTGTTTAAGCAGGGCAGACACCATGTCATAGGAGCCCATTTTCACAGCTTGAAGATGATTTTAGAAAGAATAGTCAATGGTGGGCATATAACATGAATACCTTACATGGCATTAAACTAATGACCGGGTTTAATATCAAAAGAGATATTAGTGATTTCTTTTCTTGTATTTTTCACACCCCTTCTATTTCTCATACCAAATTCCTATTGTGAAGTGTTAGCGTGCAAGATGATACTGCCTTTTCTTTAAGACAGACCTGAGGATGGGTAAGAGTTTCATGGAAAACAGGATGCCTATCACTAAGGAAGCTGTGTGTACTCTTTCGAAACTTCTGTTGCTTCATCAACAAAACGAAAATAACATCAACTTTTGTATAAGTTAAATAATGTATGTATGTAAAATGTTTAGTATATACTAGGAGCTCAATAAATGATAACCATTATTATTACTATAATTTCATCACTTCTAGGATCATGGAGCCACATGTGTAAATAATGTTTATCAAATTTTTCTCCCTCTAGAATGAGTTTTTTCCCCCACCAAATCCAGCAGTAAATATTAAATAAACTTCTCTTTCCCATACTCTTATGAGAGGTTAGCAATAGGAATGTTTAGAATCCAGATAGGTCAGTTGTTCTTTTTTATAGGTGAAGTAAGTGACAGCTAATGTACTACGTTTTCCAACGTTCACTAAATCGGATGTCTCTCTCCCTCTCTGTTTTTTTCTAATAGCTGAAATTACACTGTTAAAAGTTTTTCCCCCCTTCGGATTGTTAATGGATTGTCCCAGTTTAGATATAAATACTTCTCAAAGAGGTAATGCATTTTCCTCTTATCAGTCAAGTAAAATCTTAGTAAGAAACAGAGCAGGACGAGTGCCACTCTCTAACACTCATTCATTCGTTCATTCATCCTTTCATGCAGTTAATACGCACTGGCTATATGAAAGGCACTGAGTTAGGCACTGTGGACAACAGGAAAAAGACAGACGTAGTTCTCCCTCGTGGAATTTACAGCCTGGGGAAGAAACCTACACTGTCTTCTGTTTGAAGAGAGACTCAGGGTCTGGGCCTTTGCTGGGAAAGGCAGGAGGACATGTAGGGCCACATAGAACATCCCGGGCAGCTAGGAGGCAGAATCCAGAAAGGCTCTGAGGCCAAGGCAAGGGAAAGGGCTCCAAAAGGCATAAAAGGAAGATGAAGACAAACTTGGCCTATTTCATTTGGAGGCAGGCAAGCCATCAGGCAGTGAGATTTCAGTTTTTCTTCTGCTTAATGTCTGAAGCAGAGTCTGCTGACAAATGCCTTTCTCTGAATCACCCACCTGCCACTGGCAGCTCTAATTACAGTGAATTACCTCATCCTGGCTGGTGCTCTTGCAAACATCAATAAGTTAAACAAACTAAGAGATAATGTGTCCTCATTTATCTTCTTGCTCCTATTCCATTTTTTCTACTTAGAAAAAATGTATTAAAATAATGAACCTCTTCCCTCATGATCTGTTTTCCTTTTGTCTGACTCAGGGAACATGCTGATTAGAGATATTAGTCTTTTGTCAAGAAAATAACAGCATATATAAGCCATATTCAACTTAAAATAATTAAAACTTTGCTTGCAGTTTGGAACTAAGTTTTGGAACTAAGAATACATTTTATTTCTCATAGAAATAATAATCAAAATCATGGGGAACCCCTCCCAAGCTAACCCATGAAGACATTCTTAACAAATAATTGGCTAAAATAATGAACACTAACAAGGTACAGAACTTGTGTAATGTAGCTAAGCAAAATACAAATTAAATAATATATGAAGTAAAAAATATATTTCACATATATGTATCTTTATATGCTTAGAGGAAACAAGCCTCAGTTGAAGAGTTAGGGAATTAGAGAATTTTGCATTGGTCACAGGCAGTATTGAACACCTTATACTCTGCTGGCACTTTTCTTTTTTAAAAAAAATTTCGGGGCTTCCCTGGTGGCGCAGTGGTTGAGAGCCCGCCTGCCGATGCAGGGGACACGGGTGCGTGCCCCGGTCCGGGAGGATCCCACGTGCCGCGGAGCGGCTGGGCCCGTGAGCCATGGCCGCTGAGCCTGCGCATCCGGAGCCTGTGCTCCGCAGCGGGAGAGGCCACAACAGTGAGAGGCCCGCGTACCGCAAAAATAAAAAAAAAAAATTCTGTCATTTTCTTTCGGGATATATGTGTTTTGCTCATATAATTTACTTAATCTCGGCAGTGAGTTATCTTCTGACTCATATGACATACCAATAGAGAAGAGAGTTTTTTTTGCGGTATCTTGACAAGGATTTGAAGATTGAAGGAGGAGATGAAGTAGAGAGGATATGTATTGATCTGTGAGAAAGAAAACGTCTGAAGTAAAATTAACTGAATTGTAAATGGCATAATGTTCTCGGAAAATGGAGGGCACTGGAACTGAGATGTTGTGCCAGACAGTTCCCTCGGCTTCCTCTGTACCCTGGGACCCACCGGCCAGGATAATCTTGCGGCTATCCCACTGGAGAAAGGCTACACCAGGTTCAGAGGGATGGGTAGAGAGGGGGTCCGGGGGCAAAAAACATTTAATAACTGTCAGCTCATCACAAATGAGATATCTACACTCAGCAAGTAACTGTATAACATGACTGTAATACATCTAAGTACCATAAGTAAGGGCCAGGTGGCTGATGGGGGAAAAAGGGCCCTGAAGGGACCAAAAGTGATTTTTTTTTTCCATCTAAGGAGTATTCCATAAATAAAGACAAAGATAATGGTGACAGGTTAAGACAAATAAAAATGGCATTGCGCATCAAAATTTTTTTTTTAAAAGAGCACTTTTTTCTCTTATCTCTCCTTTATATGTTAATGGGCTGTGAGTAGCCAAAAGTAGCCCCAAAATTCAAGAAAAAACTGAGAAAGTGCCATGGATGATCCATTTTCCTATGAACTTAAAAAGACTTGACATAGATCCCACAACGAATGTCCTGAAGAAGGTAACCCAAGGAGAGTCCCTATTCTCCAGAAATGTGGATGATAGGGACGTAAGTGAACACCTCCATAATATTTCCTTCATGAGACTTTGGTTTTACCTTTGATGTTACCAGTTGGTTTTTAAAAATATTATTTCCAAATGTTAATTCTATTTTGACTCTGATAACTCAACGATCAAGTCCCTTTCCCATACTTTAGTTATTGCTAGAGTAGAGAGATCAACAATGGAGACTTTGAAATGCATATAAATACTTAATGCTCTGTTGTGGGCATTAAGCAGTAAAGAAAAATTTAAATGAAGCCCAAAGAAAACAAATGAGTGATAATCATGACTTAGTTGTCCCTTAAGAACATGAGTGGATTGAGAATAGGAAGTAGAGAATAATTGTATATTTGCAAAGTGAGATAGTATACAAACTCTGGAAAAGGGTATCTTTTTTGCAGAAATCAAAGACTATAGAAACACCAACAAATACATGCAAATACTCCATGGTATATGCCTTTACAAAAATAATAGATCACACTGATAGTGGTGAAACAACCAGAGGTGATATTCCATTTAGTATCTGTCCTTGCTCAGGAAAACAGTTCCGTTCATTTATGAAAAGCACCATGTTACTGTGACATAAAGGCTGGTAACATGTATGCAGAGAAAAATCATCTCTTCCTCAGTACTTGTGTTTCCCCTTCTCCTCGAGCAAGAGAAGCTCCCAAGTTTTAGCTGTTCACAGTCTATCCAGGTAGAGACTAAATATCCCGGCTTCCCTGGCACCTAAGTGTGGCTATGTGACAAAATCTGAACAACATGGTATGAACAGAAGTGCTGTGTACAATGTCTAGGTCATCTTAGAGGCCAACATGCTTTCCCAAGGCTGCCTCTTTCCTCCCCCCTGCTGGCTGGAAAAGGTAACATCTGAAAGTCTTGTGTAAAGGAGGCATATCCACCCTGCCAGCCCTAGGCCACTCACTTCTGAAATGTTGTGTGAGAGAGGAACGAACTTCTTTGTTTTGAAGTCATTGCTGTTAGTTTGTGTTGTGTGTCTGTGTTTGTTTGTTTTGTTATGGAAGCTTTACCTCTACCCTAACTGTAAAAATAAGTTTGTCCAACTTAAGCTGAATTGGGGAAGGCTGAAAGCTCTGACACAGGGCAAGAGTAAGTAAGGAATCAGATCAGAATGAGCCCATGCTGTGGTGACACTGTTCATGTAACAATTTTGTCCGGGGGCGAAGGCTTGCCTAGGAGATTTTCCCTCCCCTGTCTGCCGACGATCCCCTTTACATCCCCCCGAGTCACAACTCAAGAGCAACTTTCTCTTTGGAAGCTTCACAGATTCACTGCTTTCTTATTTCCCCAATTTACGTTGAATATACACCTTTGTTATAGCATGTATTAATACTATTAATAATTAATTAATACACTAATACTCTATTTCAATCATATCTAGGCTCTCCTGCTAGACTGAGAGGAAGACGATCGTAACATTCATCTTTCTATCCATGCTGTCCAGCACCTGCTGGCTTACTGGGACTTTTCAGTAAACGTTGGTTGCACTGATGTTGTTGAGTTAATGTTGTCAAATGTAAATACTTTACTGATGTTCAACTTGTCTAAGTTTTCTGTTACCGATATTGGGGTTGTTACTTATATTCAGGTTGTTTTAAAAATTTTAGTGATTTTCAGGGCTTCCCTGGTGGCAGTGGTTGAGAGTCTGCCTGCCGATGCAGGGGACACGGGTTCGTGCCCCGGTCCAGGAAGATCCCACATGCCGCGGAGCGGCTGGGCCCGTGAGCCATGGCCGCTGAGCCTGCGTGTCCAGAGCCTGTGCTCCGCAACGGGAGAGGCCACAACAGTGAGAGGCCCGCGTACCGCAAAAAAACAAATAAATAAAAATTTTAGTGATTTTTAGTGTGGACAGGAGCTGTGGTATTGTTTTCTCGCTGTACCCACAGCTCGTGATGCTGTATTTGCTTCCTCTGTGACTGCTGGTGCATAATCTCAAGGCTTCTCCCTCTCTTCCTGCCACGCCTACACTATTTCATAACGTCTCTCTTCTCCTGAGCATCTACCATGTAGCAAGAGTTTTACATATTTATATTTTTCTCTAATTTTTTGTAACAATTCTGCATGGTGGTGTTGTATTTCCATTTTATACTGGAGGAAATTGCGGTCCATGACTACAATCTCACAGCTAGAATTAACATTCACATAACCATACTGTATTGTATATTGGAAAGTTGCTAAGAGAGTAGATCTTAAAAGTTCTTGGGGTTTCCCTGGTGGCACAGTGGTTAAGAATTCACCTGTCAACGCTGGGGACACGGGTTCGAGCCCTGGTCCTGGAAGACCCCACATGTCACGGAGCAACTAAGCCCATGCACCACAACTACTGAGCCTGTGCTCTAGAGCTTGCAAGCCACAACTTCTGAGCCCGAGCACCACATCTGCTGAAGCCCACGCGCCTAGAGCCTGTGCTCCACAGCAAGAGAAGCCACCGCAATGAGAAGCCCGCGTACCGCAACGAAGAGCAGCCCTCGCTCGCTGCAACTAGAGAAAGCCCGTGAGCAGCAACAAAGACCCAACGCAGCCAAAAATAAAATAAATAAATTAAAAAAGAAAAAGTTCTCAACACAAGAAAAAACAATGTGTAACTATGTGAAGTGAAGTATGTTAACTAAGCTTTTTGTAGTAATCATTTTGTGATATAGACATATATCAAATCATGTTGTATACCTTAAACTAATACCATGTTATATGTCAATTATATCTCAATAAAATGGGGGGCAAAATAAATCCAAGGATCTCAGGTGCCAAAGCCGAAACTCTTACTCCACATCTATGTCCCTAAGAGAAGGAAACTCTTACTCCACACCTATGTCCCTAAGAGAAGGAAAGGTTATCTTTAGTCATTTGTAGTTAATCTCATCTCTCTCTACTTCTACAAACAGACCTGCTAATTCTTATCTGTCAGCAAGCAGCAGGATACACAAGCCTGAGAAGAAGCTGATAGATAATCGACACCTTCAGGCTTACAAGCATTCCTGTGTCGTGTCACAGTGGCAACCCCCTAGTGGTGCCCAGGGCTGCACCTGTGTGCTCAGAATCTGCTGGATTTCCTGCCTTTCAGTTCTTCTTCCTTGTCCTGCTGTGGACCTGATGCCTCTCTTTGGAATTCCCTTTCTGCTTCTTTATTCAGGCTACAGATCACACATGCAGCCTTCCTTATAGCTGGACCCCAGTTAGAGAATATTCCTTTAGAATTGGCACTCCTGGCCTCATAAAACTCCTCATTCGGATCCCTCCTGATTAATTGTTGCTGAAAGAGCTTTCACATTTGACCTCTTTGTGGGATAGAAAAACAAAATCATAGGACAGGTGAGATGGGGGTTACGGGAAGACCTCAGGGAATGGAAGGAGATGAGGTCACACAACTTTAGCCAATCAATACACAGTGGTTTCCAATAAATACTTATTAAATATTATTTATCTCAAATTATAAAAGTTCTAGAAAGAAAGGTCATTTACCAAGCAGAAGGGGTGTCTCTCCTTTGTCATTTTTGGTGTTTGGGCACACTCCTTTCTCTAGTAAAGTTCTTACATTTTCCACCAGACCAGCTTTGACTGCCAAAGTCAAGGGTGTTTCTCCATCAGAGGTCTTGAACTCCCAGAGCGTCTTATAGGATGCTGAGATATGAAAGCATTGTGTAAAGTTAAAAATCTTTACTTAAAGGATATCATATAGATCAGAATGATGCAATATTATCTACAGTAGATTGAACAAAGTCAACTGATGAAAAAGGGGAGACTAAAAGGAGATATGATTAAAGTCTAGCAAATGACAGTGAGTAGAAGTAGACGAGCGTGGTCTTGCTAATCAAGTTGACATCTAGCAAACCAACATCTATGTCTCAAGGTGCCTTTTTAAAAAAATGATAAAGGGTTGTGAATTCTCATTTCTGAATAAATTGTAAAACAAATCCCCAATCTTTTGTATTATTATTTAAACTGCATCTGAAATTGCTTTTTATCAAATGAAGTCTGTGAATGTGGGAATGAGAAGTATTTGAATAAATGTATCCAGTCAGAATATGTCAGAAAAGAAATACCATGCTTAACATCATCTATTTCTGTCTGTCTGACTATCTGTCTACCTGTCTAATTATCTGTTTTTAACATTTTTTTAGCTGGCTGGCTAGCTGGATAGCTAATTATCCAGTAGCTATCATTATCTCCTACAGCAGAATCAGGGAGCAACATTGAACGTTGAAAAGTAGAACACTTTCAGATTGGTTTATAAGATGCTGAGATGTGAAAAATGCTATGTTAGAACATCAGAATTATTATTAATATTTAACCCTAGGTAGGCTTACCGCAATAATTATTAATGTTTGCATTATGAAAAAATTAATGTAATATAAGGATAGATATTGTAAGTACTACTTGTTGTACTAAATAATACTCTTTTGGATACCACTAACTCAAGAGACAATTCAAGACGAAAATTTAAAACTGACTTCTAAAAGCAAAAAGCTTTATTTTATATAAATTAATTCATGCTGCAGACAAACTTTTAAGTGATAATCACCAAACATCTTCCCACCAGCCTGTGCCATACTTTTAGGAGGATGCAAAGGGTGAGCCCTGAACCCCACAAAATGTACTGATCTTTGTACTCAGTTTAAAGCATGAGTACTGCCTTTTCCAAACTGCAAATCATCTTTTATTCTAATTTTTCTTTTCACTTGTTATGTTCATTGGGATTACTCCATAACATCTACATTATGGCTTCAGTCTGGTCAAGGGGATTTTATGTTCTCTTACCATCCAGGACAACCTCAAGTATTTGTCGAATGGGTTGAACAACAGCTTCATGCAATGGAAACCATCCTTTTTCATCAGCCTCCTCCAATGCATATTTATATTTCACATACTCCTGGAGCTCAAGAATGTGACCTAAAATAAACACATGGGCTGATAACAAATCTCTTGGCCAAGTAGAATCTACTGTAGGTGATACACCCACTTACCTTGCTTTATGGCTTCCACCAGCTTTCTCTTCTGATCACTTAGTGGTACAAATCTACAGAGAAAGAAAAACAAGCCATATTTGTATTCATGGTATACTTCAAGGAACCAAAACATTTATTTAGTTTTTGCACATACTTTTAATAATCAAGATCTAAAAGAAATGCACACAACTGATTTTATCTACTTTAAAAACATAAATGTCTAAAAGTCAGATACAGAGTGTATTTATGATACATTGGACCTAAGAACACTAGTGACGATGGAGAAACAGAAGATTACAATATCGTCTCTGAAATTAGTTGTAGGCAATGAAAAAAGGGGTAAACAACTGGAGTCAGAGTCAGAAGAGCTGGGTTCAGGTTTTGTGGTTTTGTGATCCTGGGGAGGCCAGTAACCTCTCTGGATGGTGGTTCCTACATTGGTAGAATGAGGGGATTAAATAGGAACATCTCTAAGGCTTCTCCCAACTTTAAAAACACTATGCTCAATAAAGGTTTGTTGCTTTGAACTTAATAATTGCTAATGAATGATTGCTTACTTGGGAGTGTATGCTCTACGCTGCATGTTAGAGTCTTTAAGCAACTGATCCACAAGTGAAATATAGGCTGAGCATTTACCGAACAAACTCCCAATCACTGGCCCAGCAGGTCATTGTCAGCCCTCAAGGAAGTTCTCTGGTGTGTGTGTTTATTCAGAGGCAACAAGGTATTTCATAAGAACTTGATTTAATTCTATTAAAGCAGAAGCATCCACTGGTATTCTAGGACTGTGAATGCCTTCCTGGGAACTCTGAAGTTTTAAAATCTGTTGCAGATGAGGGAAAAATTAACGAGAGCAGAAATTTAAATGTAATATGTCCATTTTTTAAAAGCTCAAAAGCAATAATTTTATAGCACTGAACCTTTTCAAAAGCACTTCAGAATTTCAGAATACAGGATTCTAAATACTATAATAGAATGTAAAGGTAAACTAAAGTTTGTTTTTGTCAGAAGTATAATGTATGCTATTCAAGACAAAAATTTACTTTGGCAGTTTTAGACTCTATAACTCTTGCCAACACAAAGCACCAATTTTATGTGAAATTTGTTAACTGCTGTCACTTGAATAGTAGATAATTAAATAGGCTCTGGTTTATATATGACTTTGTCATATATAATGAAATCGTTCAACTCTTTTCCCACTCGTTAAACTTACAGGCTAGGTGAGTTAGCATTATTCTTCGTATTTTAAAGGTGCAACATTTCTTATAAAGGGTGCCTGAGTCAGTAGCAGAACAGATTCTGTATACTTAGCTATACGTTAGTGGTATAAACAGTGCTTGCAAATTGGTTCACATTATTTATTGTCCTGTTTGATTCCGTAGGAATTTAGGAAATAGGCGATCATATACAACCAAATTCAACTGGGAATTTCCCATCTAGGTAATCTCCATATTCCACAGGAGATGGGGATGTGTAGAAGATCAAATAGCTAAACCTGTGCACAGGGGCTCCTGTACGGTATTTAATTCCTCGCCAGAAAAGAAAGGGAAGCATTTTCCTGGAGGAGGGCTCCGGAAATGTCGTTCATTTCATTTTACAACAAAATGAAGGCCATGAAAAAGTCTGGGTGAGGATAGTCAATTTGAATGTTACCTTTCAGGATATAACACAGTCTTGCTGGCTTCAATGGATTCTTGAATACTGAGCTGAACATCATAACTTGTAAGATGATCTTCATCGGGGTCATCATTAGCATCCATGACGGAATATAATTTTGAAAGAGGCAAATTCTTATTATCAGCAAATGCCACAGAACCGCATATAGAGTTTACCTGAAAGACGCAAAATGAAAATGCATTCACTTTTCCTCATTTAACAAACACAATGCAGTGAATACTTTAATCCATATTGTATATATAACACCCATTCTAACTTTTGAAACCTTAATTACCTGCCCTTTGGGTGTCTACATTTTCTAATTTTTGACTTTCTTTTGAGTAATGACTATAGTTGGGCTTACAAGAATTACTTTTTCCACACTTCTGACTTATGCTAATTTGGCCCATGTTTTTTCTCAAGACACTGTTCTACACAGCACATTAGAAGTTCAAAACTCTGAGAAGACAGACAGGGTTAGGAATAAAGAACAGTGAGCCTTTCACATTCTTTACTTTTTCTTTATTCTCTGTCTGTTGTGTGTGGTTTTTTTGTTTGCTTTTTTTGTGGTACGCGGGCCTCTCACCGCTGTGGCCTCTCCCGTTGCGGAGCACAGGCTCCAGACGCGCAGGCTCAGCGGCCATGGCTCACGGGCCCAGCCGCTCTGCGGCATGTGGGATCCTCCCGGCCTGGGGCACGAACCCGTGTCCCCTGCATCGGCAGGTGGACTCCCAACCACTGCGCCACCAGGGAAGCCATGTGTGTGGGGTTTTTTTTTTTTTTTTTTTTTTGCTGATTTAGTCCTTTCTTCACACCCATGGTTTGAGTTGGCTGCCTTGAATTGCAGTTATTTCTGTATTTGGGTTCAACTCCTTCTACCAAAATCTACGTTCTTTGAGGTGAAGGGCTCTACCTCACTTATCTCTGCAACGCCTGCAACTCTAAAAGGTGCCTGGCATGGGGAAGCTTCCCAATGAACATATGTTGATTTACAGTTGGAGAGAACAGGATGTCACAAATGTAGTAACTTAGCCCTGCCGTCAGGAAATTTGATAGAGCAAGTGGAGAAGACAGGAAGGAAACTTCAAATAGAAGGAACTGAGAACTTTTAAGCACTGTTCTTCTTGAGAAAAGACTGTCTAGTCTCACAATGAAGTGAACAGCTTTCAGAAGTCCAGAACTTTAAAATAAAACAAGAGAGGGCTTCCCTGGTGGCGCAGTGGTTGAGAGTCCGCCTGCCGATGCAGGGGACATGGGTTCGTGCCCCGGTCTGGGAAGATCCCACATGCCGCGGAGCGGCTGGGCTCGTGAGCCATGGCCGCTGAGCCTGCGCGTCCGGAGCCTATGCTCCGCGACGGGAGAGGCCACAACAGTAAGAGGCCCGCGTACCGCAAAAAATAATAATAATAAAAATAAAATAAAACAGGAGAGGGTTAACCTGCCAAAAACAGCCTTAGGCACTTGGAGGACTTCTTTACTGACCAGTTTAGATGGGTTTGATAGACCACATGGCTCTCTGGGTGCTCCAGGATATCCACCTTTATGGACTTGTGCTACATGCATTCCTGGCCATGGAAAGATCCTTTCTCACACCTTGACAGAAGGGCATCCTTAATGCAGTTAGGGAGGCTGGAACTGCTAATATAAGGACGGGTGTGGTAAGGACCAGCTTTATTAAGTGAGGCTTAATTGTGGGAACTGTTAAACAATAAGCAGGGTTAAAATGGACTCCTGCTTTTGAAGAAAAGAGTCGAAAACAGAGAGGCTTCTGGACTGACTTACGTCATTTATTGATGGCTAGTTCAGTTCTCCCTAATCCACTTGTTTCAACCAAACCAGAGCCACCATGAACGGTTGTGCAGGATGTGCGCTACCCAAGTGTTCCTGGTTGACGAAATCCAGCCAAATCTCCCCTACTCGAGTTGTGCACGCTGAGAGGGTGCTTCTCCGAGGAAGCAGCATCTTTTCTTCATCTGCACCAAAGTGCTTATAGCTTGTGGGATTCCTGAACTCAGCTGAAAATTTTTTAACACCAGAAAGTTAAACAAAAAGAGGCCGGATTATTTAGTGTTTTGGATAATAAATGAGGAGAGATAGACATGACACCTCTTACCATCCAGTCTTCCAATCTTTTCCCAAAGTGGAAGGGCCTCAGGATTTGGTTACTCTCCTTCAGAAAGAAAGCCATGGTATCTCAGCAATCTCAAAGGTCTGACACGTACCCGAGGGACCTTATTCACCAAACAGACTCAAGTGGTATTTAAAAAAATCTATTGTTTCTCTGTTCATTGTCTACCTTCTCCGAGAATGTGACCCAATAAGAGCAGAGAATTAGTCTGCTTTCAGAGCCAAGAGAAGTACCATCTTAAGGTATGTGGACTATAAATGGGTGTTAAATGAGCTAATAAGTGAACCTAACATAATCTAAGTTCTGCTTTATTCTTAGAGTTGACCATTTTCCTCAAGTATGGAATCTTCTAACTAAATGAATCTGATTGCCCACCCTCTGTCTGGCTTCATTTTTCTCGCATCTGTGCTTTTATATCTGATTCCCCTTCATTCACAAGGCCCTCCCAGCTGTTCCAACTCATGGTCCCCATGGCCTCAAGCCCGGCTCCAGCCATTCCTCCTTTGGAAGGAAGCCCTTGCTGAAATTCTTCAGCTCCTCTCTGGACCTCTTCATCCATGAATATCTCCTCTTATATAGTATTTTTCCAACATCTGGATTTACACTCATTTTGTATTAGCTTTGCAAGTTCTTCACATTTTCATGTTTTGTATTCTCACTTGGACTATTAGGTTTCTGAGGGAAAAAAAAACAACACCTTACTTTCTTTGTCCTTTATGTCTTTTCTCTCTAATTCCACCTCCTAATCAACTATAGGAAAGTGCCATTCTCAGTGGCCACTGGGAAAAAGTTGTTGACTCATTACTGGCAGACAAGTCCTGAGTCCCTTCTGGCAGCATGATTAGACGATGAAGTTAGCAGTGTGGCATCACCCGTCGCCTGTCTCACTAATGTCACTGTGGAGATGAGGAGATTGCATGGCTCTGGGATTAGTAATGGGATCCAGAGACTTTCGCCTATTTAAATCACCAGCTTAACTCTAAACCTGTTTGAAATTTGGGCTTCCAGTACGTGAGACACCACAGACTCCTAAGAGAACTGAGTTGCTCTGTGGAAAGTTTTTTTTTTTTTAATGTCCTTTTAACTACCATCCAGAAGGATGTTATCTAAGACTCTTAACTATTTTGTATCCCTAACAACAGCAGGATCTAAATGGTGAGGAAAGTCTTGCTACTACATGGAACATCTCCCATCTAAAATAAACTGTCTCCAACATTTTCCTGAAAGCTTGGGATGAACTGAAGACCTGTGCGCAGGTACTCTAAGGTGTCAGACAGACAATCAAGGGAGCATCATTGGAACAGAACCAGAGACATCAAGATGCAATGAGAAGAGCAAAAGGAGATATATCTGTCTACTGCCAGCCTTTATTTAAAATTATTTAAATAAAGCACCAACCAGGAGTCTGAGGAAAGGCCAAATAATATTTTGACATCTTTTAAGACCTATTCACAAAAACCCCACTTCTCAGTCTAGATAATTAATTGATCTTTTCTAGATAATCATTTGTCAGTCTTTTTCTGGATAAGCCCATTAGTGAGATTTATTTATTCTCCATAAGTAGCTGATTTACAAAATAATTGGGACTATCATTGGAAAGTTAGCCTTTCAGTTCAGGCACTGGTTAACCTTGTTTAGAGTCAGGAACACGTTTGATGAAAGCAATGGATTCTCTCTCTGGAGGGATGCATGCCCACTCAAAATTCTGCATAAAATTTTAGGGAATTCATGGATCCTCTGAAGCCCTTTCATGTACCCCAGGAAAAGAACCACTAAATAAAGGATTTCCAAATGCTAAATGTATTATTCAGATATCAAGAATTTTTAGCTTACTGTCAGATGGGCTGAGTAAAATCCTAGAGTAAGATGGTGGGGAAAGGATTTGGTTATCCTGTAAGTTTTAGAATAACTTTGGTAATAATAAAAATGGTGATTATGATAATAGCCGTAAGTTATTGAGTGCTTGCTTTGTTTCAAGCACCACGCAAAGCACTTTGCGTACACTGCCTTGTTTTAAATCCTCCAATTCTACTTTGTAGGTATTAGAGATTTATTGTACATAAGTGGAAACTTAGGCTTCAAGAGGTTGAGAGACCCACCCAATGTCACAGAACTGCTAAGTAGGGTCTGGATAGAGTACGGTAACTTCATTTTTAATGTCTTTCCAAAGCTGCAGGAAAACAACCCACAGTCTGTTGTACTTAAAAGAAAACATTCTGATCTTGCTCTTAACAGTCAGCTCTTGATGACAATAACTTCCAAAAATAAAAAATAGCTTCCAGGGACACATCAATCTTTATCGTCAGCTCTGTGCAATGGAGATTTGTGTTGCTTACGGTGGTCTGAGGTATCGTAAACTTGCTTTTATTCTATACTTTTTGTCCTGGAATCTAAACATTACTGCCTAAAAAATTGGATCAACATTCCAGTTTGTGCCTGACTGAAGTGGCCAAGGGGTTGGGACGATGTTGCAGGTATGATGCAGGGGTGAACATGGGTATATGATGCCTCTCGGCGCTGAATTCTCTAAACTCCCCTCAATCCACAATCCGGCTGCCACAATACTGTTGATGAGTTTGTGAGGCCCCTCAGACCTTCCCTTGAAACCTGTGAGCTCCTAAAGCGTGGGACCAAGGTCCTCCTTCCCCCTGGACAGGGCCCAGCATAACTTCGTTCCCCGTGAATTGCTTGGTTGGCTTGCTTCCAATTACATCCAAGTCTGCTTACATCACTCACTCACATGCTCTGTCTTAGGCATAAAAAATTGAAACCGTCTCTGTGGGTTCTAAACAGGACTGGTCTTAAGAGTTCCCAGAGTGGACAGATGCTTCCATGTTGCAAGGAAGGACTTTGTGTTCATAAATATCACCCTACCTCAGCACCTGTCACATCGGTGTAATTCTGTTACATCAGTGAGAGAGTCTGTCCCTTGGGGCTTATTGTTCCATCTTCCAGTGTCCCTTTTTTTGTGTGTGTTTTTTGTTTCTTTTTGCGGTACGCGGGCCTCTCACTGCTATGGCCTCTCCCGTTGCGCAGCACAGGCTCCAGATGCGCAGGCTCAGCGGCCATGGCTCACGGGCCCAGCCGCTCCGCGGCATGTGGGATCTTCCCGGACTGGGGCATGAACCCGCGTCCCCTGCATCGGCAGGCGGACTCCCAACCGCTGCGCCACCAGGGAAGTCCCAGTGTCCCTTTTAAAATGCCAGTAACACCATACTGGCCCCCCATGGAGGACCAGGATCTCTTGGAATATTTGCTGAGGGTGACATGGGGTGGGGAAGACGGTAAAGGGTCTAAGACTGAATCTAGTGGAAGGTGACAGGAGGGGATAAGAAAAGGGCAATACAGTAATATTTGGTGTTCTTTATACAGGGCCAGCCCCAAAATAAACACTCTGAGGTTCTGAAAGAGGTGCAGGTTCTGCTGTGTGGAACTGGGGACGCTGATATTCTGAGGAAATTTTCTTTTACGTTGAAAGTGCAATGGTTTTGGAGCAAGGAGCTTATCTATTAGAGGTCCCAGAGGGAATCCTAAGGATTTGTCCCATGAGAGGAGTAGCTTTAGTTAAAAGGCATTTTTACATTTTGGTTTTATTAGAAAAAGACAGTTTTCATACACAAAACAATATTCATTCTCATTTTTCTTCATTTTGACCTTCATCTATGTAATACTGAAGACATATGGAAATCAAAATAAATAAAATGTTGTTACAGCTTTGTTTTTTATTTGGTGGCTACACACTTTTGCTTTTTCAGAATCCTGTAGCACAAAGTGACAAATCAGATAAATGGCTTTATTAGGCTGATTTCAGCAACAGAGTCAACTAGTCCCCAAGATATTTCAGAGGGACGTGAAACTGTCAGAATTGGGTTCCAACGCACAGACAAAGGTAACTTCTATTTACAAGTAATAAGTTACAGCAATTCCCTCTTCGTGGTATTTGCCTTTTCTATTAGAGAGAAATCCTATGAATGACAAGGAGAACTAGACCAGTTGAAATAGCATCTTCCTTAACGGCACAACTAGTTCTGATAAACCACACACACACACACACACACACACACACACACACACACACACACACAATGTTAGTCCAGAAAATGAATGCTACTTTTATGTTGCCTCAAAAAGTTACAACTCAACATTTTAGAAAGGATATAAAAAGGTGAAGTGGACATATTGTTTTCTAGACACTAAGTATGATATCTGGTATGTAATAAGAATTCACTAAGTATTTGCTGAATAAATAAATAATTGAATGATCAAATATATTCTACTCTTAAAATTAGCAAAAGAATAGATTAACCTTGTATTTTTCCTCCACGTCATATGTATGTTTTTGCCAAGTTCACATCCAATTTTGGGGCTGCACTAACTGAGGCTTAATTTCTAAGTAAAAATATTAGTGATAAAACCTGTCATACTAGTTTTGCTTATCTCTAGTTTCATATTAGAAAATTAGACATTTTTACTCCCTCCTATTGATTTCCAAGGCAATTTCAATTGTGACAGAGATGGCTGAAGATGTATGCTAGTTTTTGAAAATGACACTCACATAGAATAGGAAGGAGTTTTAGGTTCACAATTATGTGGATTTCTAGAGGAATATAAACAAGAGAATGGAAAAGAATAGAGCAGACATGGCCCGTGAAAAGGCAAATTATTCACAGACATGCCCTTATCACAAGCTGGTATGATGACATGATTCTTTTAAAGACTTATCCTTTTGTCTGTAATTCTAAATGTAGGAATCTATCATATAGAAATTCAGAGATGTGGAAAAAGATTTGTATGTGAAAATGTTCACCTCTGCCATATGTAAACTGCCAAAACATTAGAAACACTATCAAATGTCCAACAAGAGGGAATTTGTAGAAGATATTATTGTGCACCCAAGCTATGGAAAACTATATAGTTATTAAAATTCATATCCTTGAAGAATAATGCCATAGATAAGTGTCATATACGAGAATGAGGTTCATTTAATCAGATATGACCAGACCCTTTGAGGGAACTAAGGTTGATTTTATAGAGCCAAAGTTTACAAAGTCTTCCAGAAAACTGGCCTGGTATCTGGTTCACAGACTGAGCCTTACAGGTGGTGAGATAGGTCACTTCCTGGCAGGCCAGACCTTGGTGACATTGAGAAGAGAGGAAAGTACCCACATTTATAGTAAAGCAGGTAAACCCTGGTGGAGAGAGTGTCTTGGCTTGGGGAGGAGCAGAAATATGAAAGACTGATCTGTTTACCTGATCCAAGCAAAGGCTTCCTTACCTAAGTTATTGTGTCTGTCTGCATGAGACCAAACTTATTTTCCACTAATTAGTGAATGGCAGCTCCTGAGGAAGATGAAGCCCGTTATAGATTATAAAATAGCTGCCTTTTATTTACACAGTTGAATTGTAGGGTGAGTAAAAAAGTTCTGACTACATTAATTAGCTACAATAACAATAAAAATTAAATATCTCTAGACCTTAATAAAAAGTATTGTTCATATACATATGTTTATGTGTATTTGTACATATATACATATACAAATACAAATACATATATAGATATACATATATTCTCCCTCTAACAATATTTGTTCCTGAAAATATTTGTTTCATCTGAACAGGGCAGAAGTTCCTGTTCGGCGCTTGTCAAATCTTTTTCCATTAAAAACTCAATAATGAGTCATTGCATTTCTTCATACATTATTCTGAAATTATATACAGGCCAGTGATTTTTTTTCTGCTGGAGACAGTAGTTGAATTTGCCCTCCCAGCTTAGCTGCCTTATTAGCTGCGTCTAACGTGTTGCAAGTAGTCAACAAACATTACCTGTTATTTTTCTGTGACTGAACCCCTCTGGAACGGGGAAGTAGAAGTCTAGGGGTTGTCTGGTGGTTTCAGCTGTCCTCGCTCTTGAACAGGTATGCTGACACACTCCTTATTACCTTCTCCTTCCTTTTCTCTAGAATCACCTGATTTCAGAGCTGAAGAGCATTAGGTAGCCCCACTTGTAAATTCCATTTCCAAGATGCCCAACAAGTAATTATCCAGCCTCAGCTTGAACAGCAAAGTGACAGGAAGTTTACTATATCCCACACAGCCCTTCATCTTTGGCCAGCTTTAACAATTAGGAAATACACTTAAGTTGAATCCATCTCCTCGAATAAGTATTCTATAATCCTAGTTCTAGTTCTCAGGACCATGTTGAGAAAATGTGCTCCTCTGCCACATGAGAGCCCTTTAAACATCTTTCACGGGCTTCCCTGGTGGCGCAGTGGTTGAGAGTCCGCCTACCGATGCAGCGGACATGGGTTCGTGCCCTGGTCCGGGAAGATCCCACATGCCGCAGAGTGGCTGGGCCCGTGAGCCATGGCCGCTGGGCCTGCGCGTCCGGAGCCTGTGCTCCGCAACGGGAGAGGCAACAACAGTGAGAGGCCCGCGTACCGCAAAAAAAAAAAAAAAAACATCTCTCAGGAAGGTTGTCAGGTCTCCACTGAGGCTTCTCCGCCCAGACCTGGACAACTGTTCTTCCTATGATGTGGGTTCACCTTCCTCCACCATGTTGATTGCTTTCTTGTAAACACACTCGTTTATCCATCTCTTTCTAAAAGTGGCTCTGGACCATGGGCTCTGATGGCAGTACGACAGCTGTAGTCAGACCAACACAACAGTAAGCAGGTGTGACCACCTCCCTTTTGCTAGAAACTGAAGATCTGTTAATTTAGCCCAAGTTCAGACGAATTTGGGGCTATTATATTTACAGACTTGATTTGGACCTCTGTTCCCCTAAATTCTACAAGTCATATTTCCCCCCCACATTATTGCTGTACAATTCTGTGTAGGACTCTTTATTTAATCCTATTGTGTTTCTTTCTTTCTTTTAGATTTGAATTTTATTTCAGTCTGCTAAGAGATAATGCATTTTCTATCCCTCCAAATATTGTTCTATTTGCATGTCTTCTATATGTCTACCTGCTCCATTAATAATGCAAATGTTGAAGAGAAATTGGCGCAGGAAAGAGGCCTTCAGGTTGACATTGATCTATTATTTAGCAACCTTCGAGAAAAGCTGTTTATCCAGTTACAAATCCTCCCAAAGACACCACGATCTACTATTAATGTCTCCTTTCTACTATGTCTCCATAGTAGATACTATGCGTCTGTATTTCAACAAGATAACAAGACCGTCGTCAAGAGATACTGTCAAATATCTTGTTGAAATACAGACGCATAGTATCTACTACATTCCTCTTCTCTACTAAGTCAAAAAGACAAAGGAGGAGAGTTGACTCACCAGTTCTCAGTAATTATTATTTTTCCTGAGGATTTTCAGACCATCCTATTCGTTCATTCAAAAATATGTATTCAGTGTCTGCTATATTCCAGGCACATTGCTAGACACAAGGCAATAGGATCCATGCACCAAAGAGTTTACTGTCTTTAAATAATGCATTCTAGACTTTTCCCAAGAAACACCACCAATAACTCCCCTCCCTTCAAAGGTTTAGCAGAGAGTCAAGCACACAGCAGGTCCTCAATAAATATTTGTCTTATTGAATTTAATACTTATTATAAGCAATATCTATTAAGTGCCTACCTGTGACATGCATTAAGCTAAGTATGTTAAATATTTTATGTCATGCAATTTCTATGACACACTTCCCCCCCATTTTACAGATGAGGAAACTGAGGAACACAATGGTTAGGTTATTTGTCCAAGCCTGTACATCTAGTGAGTGGAAGAGATGTAGATACAAACCCAGTCATTTGACATTAGAGGTCACACAGCTTGACCCCTGTACTGTAACTCATGACTCAGCTACTCTGATGGAATTAATACAAAAGTGTCTCATTTTATAATCCAAAGATTCATAAGCCTCAGAAAAAATTTTTTAAAAGAGTTTAAGCAAATAACTAGCAAACCTATCAAACAACTCTAGTGGAAATATAAATATTTTAGGTAGATTTTCATTTCAAAACAAGGTATTCCCATAAAAATAACAAAGTGTAGAATTATGATATTTTATGACAATAATATAACATTCTCAGCACAAAGCAGTGTTAGGATTTCCTCGTCCACATTGCTGTTATTTCATAGAAATCATTTCATTTTAGACGTAGAATGTTCCTTAGAAGTTATCTATTCATGTAAGAGCCAGATGGGTGATGGTCTCAAATAAATTCTAAGGACTTTCCAACCTCAAGACTATGATTTAATTTCCAGAAGCTAATTTCCAATTCTACTGAGATCGTTTTTTTTCCATCTGACTTCAAAGAATTTAAAGGAATTCTTTCAATCTGAATAATAAGCATCCATCTTCTGTTATAAGTGATTTAAAAACACCTTGATAAAAATTTAATTATTCACAAAAACCATTTAATTTTTTTCTCAGAAACCAGGGCTAGCTAAGACATTCCACAGTGTCTATGCTGACACTTTCTATGAGCATATTCATTCTTGATCTCTTTTTCTCATGATACTATTTTTTACTAAGCTTAATAACTATGCAATTGAGTTAATATTCTGTAAATGAATGAAACAACCCTGGCTTTATTCTGTAATTAAAAAGGCCCTAGACAGGTGATCAATGGTAAAGAAAGTAATGAGAAGCTATCACAATACGTGTTTCCATCTCTTCAAAATATTCCCAATACTAGACTACTGAAGCGAGTTGGTGAGGAACAGGTAAAATATTTCATAATCTCTCACCTTTTGGAATTATCATCTTGTCATTCTTATCCAGGACCTTGCCTTCCTAAATCAGAGGAAGTGTCTTGGAGCCAATGTGTTCCTCTGTGTATCTAAAATTAAGTACCCAGTTGGTGGCTAAATTAAGATCTGACCTTGTACAACTGAAATATGAACGATTCCTGGCACATAGTAAAGTGAGATTTCTCTGGACCCTCATCACAAGAAACACATGGCCACAGAGGTATAATAAGATTATCTGGGTCCTGATTGGTTCAAAGAACTCTCATGAAAACAAATGATCTGCCAACCCAGCTGCTATGAGGGTCCTTGCTGAAGGAACAAAGCAAAACCACTTAAGTAGAATTTAAAAATATTTTAAAATCAGTTGTTCAAGAGACAAATCTGTGAGTCTCTGCATCTGCAGATCCAAATCCACTTTTAGTCAATTTTAACACACACTCTTTCTCATTCTTCCTCTTTTAGACTCATGTCAAATCTCATTAAATACGATCTTCTTGTTGTAGGAATTTACTGTTTTTCATTTGATTTGCATTTCATACCCGCCAGTCTGATACACAGATGGGGATATGACATTCAGTGATATCTAATCTGATCAAGACTTTTTAGCTCAAGTTATAAAACATAGAGTCTAAAGTGAGCAGCAGAGATAAAGCAAGCAGAAAATTAGTATTTTAATTGGGAAGGGTTGTTTGTTTTCTTTTAAAAAATAAAGTTTAGTGTCTTACTGATTTTCTAATGAAAATAATCTGCCTTAAGTTTGTTTTGACATGGGTATCCCTGGATTAACTCGGCCACTGTCAGCATTCACAAAGCCATCTGGCTTCCATCCCCACCGCTCCCTTAAAATAACTCTTCTCAAGGGTCTCACTGACCTCCTAGTGTCTAAGGTTGATGGACACTTTTCATTTCTTATTTTTCAGGCCCTCTGTTGGATTTGCTGCCATTGATCCTTCCCTTTTTTCCTGGAACTCTCTACTCCCTAGCCTTCGTGTGTGCTTTTATTTTTGTTTTTTTTATTTTTCTTCTTATCTCTCTGATTCATTCTCTGTACTTAGTGTTAATGAATAAACACATGGATTGTAGTGAATTTACCAGTTTTATTTCAAAATGTGGAAACCATAAATGTGAATTCAGAGGTTCTACCTCCTCTTTGTGATAAAAGAGGCTGTATTTCTGTCATCCTTGGAGCAAACCCCAAGAAATATTTTGTATTTATACCACCGTTAACTGTGTCTTGAAATAGTTAAGGTTGAAGGCTAGAACATTGTGCACATTTTATAATTATTAATCTGATTTGGAAGTTTTCAATAAAGACTTCTTATAAAAAGCAAGCAACATTGTGAAACTAATTTTTATAGCTTTGTAACTTATAATGTTAAAAATTCGTATGAAGGTTTAGAGTATAATTCAATTTATGAAAAAAAACCTATACCTGACATTTAAAAATGTAGTTTGGTACATTTCAGGGACATTTCTGCTCTTATGTGAATAAAGTTATGCCTGTTTTATCCATTTATATAACAGTTATTATAGATCTACTTATATTGTACAATATTTAAAATAATAGAAAGAACAAAAAAGAGAAACGTGTGGTAAATAAATGAAAATATGCTACTGATGACATAGACCTATGAAAAAGTCTTGCCTCACCACTTACTCTCTCTGTCACCTTAGATTTGCTATTTAAAATTTCTGAGACTCAGTTTATTCATCTGTAATATGGGAGTAATAATATAATAACCACAATAAAAATAATAATACAATAACCATGGCACTCACCATTTTAATGAGATCTATTCCTCAAGTAGCTAATCATCTATACACACACAGTAAAGCAGGCTTTGAGTAATTCAAACATTTAAGAGAATGACCTATTCGTAATGCTAATAATCACTTCCACATTTGCCTGTTTTGGAAATTGGCTTTTTCTGCTGGTTTTCTCAAATGGAAACAAAGTGAATTGGATTTTTGAACAGTGTACCCATGGTTTATAGGTGAGGGTGAGTTTCAGTGAGGATGTGATCAAGCAGTGAACGACTACTGAATACTACCGCTGTTCTGAGGAAGGTACCTATAACGTTACCGACACCCAAATAGGTGTCCCTTCTATATATATATATAGCAAGAAATGCATGTCCTGTGTCAAGTTGATAATTTTAGCAACTGATACGAGGAAACTTAGGTTGAAATGGTTGCAGCAAAGTGTTAAAGAGACTGTCCCTGGAACCACCCACTTTTATTTTGGGAACAGGAGACTTGGGCAGCGCTGTACGTGAACTTCCAGGGAGCCATGCGGCTTCCCAGTCTTCACATTTAAGGCACCCACTGCCACCACACTTCTCACCTGCCCACAGGTACTCTGTGTTCCTGAAAACAGGTATGGGGCTTGCAGGCCTTTGACTGAGAATTTAAAATACAGCTCTTGTTACCATGAGCCCTACTATCCTATCCACCCCACAAAGCCATTTGGCACCCCGTATTCCCTTCTGATACAGCCCATTCTCCATAAAAGCCTTATCAGACTGCAGCTTTATCTTGCCTCTTGGGCAAAACAGTGTCATTCACACATGTTGGAGAACCCTACTTTGTTCTGCCCTATTATTTTGTAGTTTAGAGAGCAGTACTGTGTATGTCTCACTTGGCTTCATTTTTATACTTTGGTATATTTCAGATTTTCTCCTCCTCCTTCCTTCCTTTCTGCACTTGTTCATTATTTTGGTCTTGGGGGCTGTTGTTTTTTTTTAAAATGCATATTTTATTTCAGCTGTGTATAAAACAGAGTAGAAAATGGTGAGAAAAGCAATCGTTTATTTTAGTATGCTTACCAGTACTTTGATAATTGGTTGTTTGTTCTTGTTGTGCTTTCTACTGTTTTGTTTTGTTTGTTTTTTTCAGACTGGAACACAACTGAAACTGTGAGTCAAATGTATTAGCACCGCCTTCTATCAGGAGTGCTGATGTCACAGGCCCCTGGGAGAAACTGCATTGCTGACATCACTCCGTCATTTTGCTTCCACACAGCAGCACAAAGGCAAGTGATGCGAGGGTAGTTTTTAGTAAGGTAGTGCTGTAGAAGCACACTAAACCAATAATGGGCAAAAAGTGGGGAGTATTCTGTACTGGCCCCCAGTTACATTTCCCACCTCATCACCAGTGTCTGGTAAAGACCTTGCCACATAGAAAGCACGCATTAAATATGTGCTAAATGGTTTGCCGAACACTGGTGACTTGTTCATGTAGATTAGCAGTTATATCCTGTCTAACTTAGCTAAAGGTTGATTCAATTAAAACTGACGCAAAGTGAATTTTAAGAAAGCAGGTCGACCTTTCTTTTCTTCTTTTGTTAGAACAAAGCTCTTAATTTTCAATACTGTGAGAGACATTTCAAGGGCATCAAGAGAAAGAACCCTGAATTAAAAGAAAGCAGGGAATCTGTATTTTAGTCTCAGATTTGTCCATGTCTTTGTGAATTAAGGCAAACCGTTGAAATGCCTGGGCCTTAGTTCCCCCCTGTGTAATAATACTGCTCTCATTACTTCATATCATTATGAGAATAAAATAAGAGCATAATTACAGAAGTTCTTTGAAAAAATAGTAATCACTCTACAGACACAGGGCTTACTAACAGTATCATACTCCTGGGACATAAAATGGACATTAAAGCAACTATCTCATTCAGTTGTCTATTCTATACATGCAGACATTTTAGTATATGCAGAATGTGGTGCTAGACTGCTCAAGGCATGCATGCCAAGATGGGGTGGGACAGTGGGACACACTATTCTAGTCCTGAAGAAGTTTACCATTTGTGCAGAGAGAATAAGTAGAAAAGAAGCCCAAATTTGGTAAGAGAGATAAGACATAAGTAGGCTATGGAGGAGAGGGTCAGAGAATAAAAGACACACATGCACACACATTTGAGTTTTAAAGAGAGAGAAATCGGTTTTACATTAATGGATACTCAAAGTATTTTGAATCTTTTTCTTCTAATCTTTCCTATTTCTAACCTCTTACATATTCTAAATTGATAGTGCTAAGGCAAGGGGACTCTCACTAATCTTAGTATCTTGTTTTATATAAACTAAACATCATTATAATCAACACTGTATAATAGAGCTTTATATTGACAACCAAAGTAAAATTTGAATTACTGAAAATCCAGTATTCTCTTCTGTTCTTTCTGAAAAGAATTGATCTTTTCATGAGCACCTGTCGTTACGTTTTGATTTTTTGAAGTTGCTCATGCATGACATTCCATCAATTAGTAGTTAATTATGAAAAAGAGCATTTTGACCTTACCTGTTTCAGAAAAATTTTACGAATTTGATGAGGAAAACTTACCATGCTAAAATTTTTAAATTTCAGTGTAAATTCATTACCATTAAGAGATCCTGGTATTGCCCCCCACTTGCATTCAGATCTTTATTTTTTACATTTCAAAATTGATTCACCATTTTGTTCAAACAATTCCAGTATAAAAGTTAAGCTTAGTGATTCTGTCAGGAAACTAGAAAAATGTAATTATTTCTGCTAGACTTAGATTTACCTCTAGTAAATAGTGTCAGTCCTGGGACAAAACACTCTGATTTTTCCAAAATGGAATTTCTACTATCATACATTATATGCAGCTTAGTTGTAGCTTGATTTGAGGATTTAATATGCAATTACCGTACAAATAAGACAATTTTTCACATTTCCTATAATTCAAAAATATTAAATAGTTCAAAGTATTAATTAAAAAATATTGAATTTGAATACTATAATTCAAAAATACTAAAATCAAGTTGAGTTTTGAGGTTTTGTTAAAGTGTTTTGATGCAGCTTAGAAAGTCTGGCTACAATCCTGAAGGTCTGGACCACCCAGTGTCAGTGTAAATGAGTACTTTCAAGGGGGCTTTCTTTTCTGGGCACTCAGGATACAGTAATGAGCACAACATTTCACCATCTAACATGCAGGTATTTTGCTCTGTTTGAAGGTAAAATTAACAGAATTTGTCTTAGATTTGATGTTGGGTTTGTGAGAGGGGAGACCAGGATCGAGTCTAAGCAACTGGAAGGATAGAGTTGCCATAAACTGAGATCGAAAAGGTCCCAGAAGGAGCAGGTTTAGAGGGGAGGAATGGGACCTCAGCTTGGATCAGCTTGAAATACTGTTAAAGTCCAAGAGGAAAGGTTAACGAGGCAAGTGAACGTGAGTCCACATTTGTAGGGGGAGTCTGAGCTGGAAAAACAAATTAGTGATACATGAAGCCATGAGGCTAGATGAGCTCTCCAAATGAATACCCAAAGACATAAAAATAAAGGCATTCAAGGGATGAGCCCTGTGGCTAACCAAAGCCACAAGACAGAATGCAAGCTAAGGAAAGAAACACATTTGCAGCAGGAGAGAGCAATCAACTGTATCAAATTCTGCTGCTAGGTTAAGTAAGATGAAGACTAAGAACTGACCACAGGACTTAGCAACCTTTCGGTTTGTCTTCTGCTGCAGAATCATCTCACTAACTGTCCAGGCTTCATTTCAGAGATTTCCCATCTTTCTCCCCCTCTGCCCTGCTTCTCAGTATGAAGAAGAAAGACACAGTGTTCTTACGTTTAGGGGCTCATAAGACGCACATACAATGCCCCTAAATTTAGGAACGTTACTTCCTTTTCCTACTCCTTTTCTCTCTGAAAAAAATCTCTCTCAGCTCATTTTTATCTCATTTTATGAAATAGGGCCATTACTATAAAAATCAGTTCTTTTGGGCTTCCCTGGTGGCGCAGTGGTTAAGAGTCCGCCTGCCGATGCAGGGGACACGGGTTCGTGTCCCGGTCCAGGAAGATCCCACATGCCGCGAAGCGGCTGGGCCCGTGAGCCATGGCCTCTGAGCCTGTGCGTCCGGAGCCTCTGCTCCACAACGGGAGATACCATGACAGTGAGAGGCCCGCGTACCGCAAAAAACAAAAACAAACAAACAAAAAAATATATTTTAAAAGTAATTTCTATGTGCAAGGTACTATGCTTGGCATATATATAACTGAATCACTTTGCTGTAATCAGAAATTGCTGACATGTATAACAAATCAGCATAAATTCAGATGAGATTTGATCATCACCTGTAGGAAAAAAAAACCAAACGGCTAAGGGATTAATTCAGCCAAACAATAAATGACGGGTAACTATGATGTATGGACATCATTAACAGTGATGGAGGTCAGGGCAGGATGCCCCAAAATATGCCACTTTGGCATATTAATTATTTTGAATTAAAGTTATGTAAGAAACGGCTGGCCTGAGAAGGACACTCTGACCCTTTTTTGCTCCCCTGAAAGGAGGAAATAAATCTCTCATGTGAAAGGCACCTTCCCTGCACCAGAAGGCAAAGAGACATCCTTATCTCCAGAGATATGAAGTGCAGGGCCAAGAAGGGTGTATAAACAAAACTTGTACTTGTTTACCAATTTACTACCTCAAGCCCAAACTTCTTTGTCGTCAATTCTTCACAAATGTATTGTTTCTTTGTCTAAAAGGTATAAAAGCTGCCTGCTCTGGTCACTTCTTTGAGTCTCATACTTCTATGAAGTCCTGTACATGCAAAATTAATTGTTTTCCCCTGTTAATCTGCCTTGTGTCAATTTAATTACTAGACCAGCCAAAATAATCAAGAGGGGTAGGGGAAAAATTTCCCATCCTCGACAGCAGAGAATATTGAAAAAATATATTTACTGTAGAACTAATAATAAAAGAAATGTAAGAACTAAGGTTACAGAACAGAGTGTTGATGTTATATGCTGTGACAACACAGATATGAGATAATTAACATAAATTTGGGACAAAAAGGAAAGAAGGTAGTGGCATTGATTGCTTCATCTGGTGTAGCTGGGAGTGAAATGACTAAAAATAAATCCGGGGCTTCCCTGGTGGCGTAGTGGTTGAGAGTCTGCCTGCCGATGCAGTGGGCATGGGTTCGTGCCCCGGTCCGGGAAGATCCCACATGCCGTGGAGCGGCTGGGCCCTGAGCCATGGCCGCTGAGCCTGCACGTCCGGAGCCTGTGCTCCACAACGGGAGAGGCCACAACAGTGAGAGGCCCGCATACCGCAAAAAAAAAAAAAAAAAAAAAAAAAAAAAAAAAAAATATATATATATATATATATATATATATGCATGCTTGCCTCTCAGTTTCCTCAAGAGTCTCACCACCTGGGACTTCCCTGGTGGTCCAGCGGCTGATTCCGAGCTCCCAAGTAAAGATTCCGAATGAAGATTGGCATTGAAGACCCCGTGTGCCGCAACTAAGACCCGATGCAGCCAAATAAATAAATACATAAACATATAAATAAATATTTTAAAAAAAGAGTCTCACCACCATGTCCCCTACAACCATCACGGCTATACCGTGCTTGTAGGATATTATTTGAATTCCATTTAGCTTCCCTTTTCCAACTTGTTGATTGGCCTTAAGCTGGGTATGCAGGTTCCACTTCTTACGGCTGGATTTTTAATACCTGTGCTCACCTTTCTTCAGCCTGTTCCTTTTCCCTACTGCCTTCCTTCCTCCAGGCGCTGACAGTGCCATACTGACTCCCCACCTCCTTCCTTCTTTTACTGCCCCTGAAGTCAACCTCATACATCCTCCAACTATTAAAAATGCATGCAATAACATTTGAATGTCATAGAAGGCCACACAGTCAAGGCCGCCTTATCCTGCTATTTACTGTTGTTAGTAATGACTTTTGAAATGACAGGTTAATTCTTTTGGGTCCTAGCCATTCCTGGACTGGATTTTTTTTTCCTGCTGTCTACATGTATCTGAGACTTTTTAGACCAAAGTCCTTTATGCTGTACTGCTTATTAGGTTTCTTAGCAAATGAATTTGCCAGAGCATCTAAAAGAAATAAGTTCTTCATCCCGTCAATGGTATAAAGTTACCAAGATTGCCATTAACATCTGTCTCTTTATCACCACCTCCTGGCGAACTTACTACATGGCTTATGAAGTCAACTTAACTGGCTTTCTATGGGGAACAAAGGTAATTTTGGATACTTTATATCTCTATATTACAGGATTCAGTTGAAATAGAGAAAGGCCAAGTTGCCTGAGTGTATAATCTCCCTGAGACTATTTTTTACTACAGTATATATATGTTATATAGTATTATATATGGGAAATAAAGGAGCTCTTGGGAATTAAAGCTATGTTGACCATGAAATTTAGATAAAAGTTTCCAAAAAGTTTTAAAGCATATGGATTCATATTCAGGACCCTAAAAGAATATTAAAAGGAGGTTTGAAATTTATAAACTAAAAGATATTTTTAAAACTCCACTGTGATACCTTTATAATAATTTCTATCGTTTTAATGAGAAGTTTTGGAGGCCGCTGACGATTTTCTTTCTCTTTTGTCATCACTCTGGGTTTCATGTCCATTTCTCCTTGTGCCAGTCCCTAGTGTGAGCAACTCTTTAAATTTATTCTTTCATTACTCTCTGAGAGTCTTGCTCAATGCTTCCAGTAAAACATGACTTTTCTCCCAGTTTGCTTTCCTCTGTGGGACTCTTCAGAGTAAGTGGGCTTTGATGCATTTGAGGGTAGAAGGGAAAAGCAACTAGAACAACCTAACGGTATTTGGCTTTATAATTATTTTTTAAAAGGGTCCCCTCCAGTCAGTTTTTTCTTTTTGGTCCTGAAATGACCCAAGCACCATAGGCTCCCATGCGTCTTAATATAGGGAGCCCTATCTTTGAGGAGGTAGGAAGTGGAATATCCATTGGGTGCTGGTAGCTGCTTTAGCCAAAGATCTTTACTTCACTTTGTGTGAGGGTGTTAAATATTGGGTCTGATGAGTTCCAATATTCCTTGTTGAAACCCTCATCTTTTGGTTTTGCTATTTTATTTCTCTAGTCTATAATTTGGCTAATATTTATCTGTTTAAACTTTTGAAACTCATTCTTTTCCTTAAAAAAAAAATTCTTTGGTATGAATTTTTACCTGCCTTATTGCTAAAGCCAAAAACCTAGGAGCTCTTCTTTCATTTGTCCTTTCCTTCCCCTCTCATATCCAATCTAGCTGTAGCTTTTGTTGGTTTCATTTTCAAATTAAACAATGAATCTGCCCTCTTCCACTGCCAATCTTATTACAAGATTGTTCAAACCATTATCATTCTTGCCCAGATTACTGCATAGTCTCCTAACCATTTCTTTGTTCTATTCCTTCCCTGCTGCAATCCATTCTCCCAATATTAATTGGAGTTGTCTTTTAAAAGTGTAAATTAGACAGTAAAATACCAT
Source organism: Lagenorhynchus albirostris (assembly GCF_949774975.1). Lineage (NCBI taxonomy): Eukaryota > Metazoa > Chordata > Mammalia > Artiodactyla > Delphinidae > Lagenorhynchus > Lagenorhynchus albirostris. The sequence goes on from NC_083102.1 coordinate 27,037,043, forward strand.
GTTTAAACCATTCCCATTGCACGATCTTTTCAACCTGGTCCTTGCCACTCTACTGTTCACCCTTCTACCCTAGTCACACTCCAGTCACGGCACTCTCCCTCCTCACACTTTGCCCTTACTACTCCCTCTGCCTGGACACTCTTTTTTTTTGCAGGCCTCTCACTGTTGTGGCTTCTCCCCGTTGCGGAGCACAGGCTCCGGACGCGCAGGCTCAGCGGCCATGGCTCACGGGCCTAGCCGCTCCGCGGCATGTGGGATCTTCCCGGACCGGGGCACGAACCCGCGTCCCCTGCATCGGCAGGCGGACTCTCAACCACTGCACCACCAGGGAAGCCCAGCCCTGCCTGGACACTCTTTAACTCACATTTTATGACTGGATCCTTTCCTTCATGCCTCAGAATAAATGTCACCTTCTCAGAAAGGTTTTCTTGCGCTAGGTATCCATGTGTCCTAACACAGTTAATTCATTCCCTTTTGAAAATAATCTCATTTGGTAATTTAATTTATTAATTGATTTATGTTTTCACTGCGTGTCCAGCCACTAGAACAAAGCTCCCTGATGACTGAGACCTGTCAGTCTGGTTCACTGACATAACCCTAGGACCCATTGCAGCTTCTGATACAAAGTAAGCAATCAATATACATTTGTTTAATGAAAGATTATGTAGTTTTTCTGCTGCTTATCCAGTTTTTAAAAATAGTCATATGCTTCCTCTCATATTTCTGAAGTCCCTTCTCTACTTTAGCTGTTGTCTCCCCCTCCTCCCATTTTATCTTGGTTATTTTATTTCACTTAATTTGTCCTTTTACTTTGCAAGAGACTAGTTAAAAATACAATATTGACATTTATTATATCTTTTCATCATTTTCAACTTTTTTCTTATACCTAATTTTATCTTCCTATTTCTAAATTCTGTTAAAATATTTATTTTTTAAATAATTATTGTTTTATTACCATTTTATTAGTATATTCTTATGTTAATAAATATTTAGTCTCATAAAATAGTTTTTATTTCCTCAAACAACTTCCTGCCTTTCATCACTTTTTTTCCTTCTTGCTTTTATTAATTAATTTATTCATTTATTTTTGGCTGCGTTGGGTCTTCGTTGTTGCGTGCTGGCTTTCTCTAGTTGTGGCGAGCGGGGGCTACTCTTTGTTGCGGTGCACAGGCTTCTCCTTGCAGTGGCTTCTCTTGTTGCGGAGCATGGGCTCCAGGGACACGGGCTGAACAGTAGTTGTGGTGCTCAGGTCCAGTTGTGGCTTGCAGGCTCTAGAGCGCAGCCTCAGTAATTGTGGCGCACAGGCTCAGTTGCTCCGCGGCATGTGGAATCTTCCCGGATCAGGGCTCGAACCCGTGTCTCCTGCATTGGCAGACGGCTTCTTAACCACTGTGCCACCACGGAAGTCCCTCCTTCTTGCTTTTAAATAGGAAGTGGCAGCATTTCGTACATAGAAATGGGGCTAGATATGTCCCCACAGACATCTTTATTATTCCATCGTCCCATAGGTTCTCTCTATTTTTCAATAGCCTATGTTTAATCTCAATTGTTAAACTTAATTCAAATCTGGATGGGAGTGTTGGTTAGCTCCATTTTTACACATTAGACAAGTCAAACACCTGGAAGCCAATAGCCACTTAGATAAAACTGGGTAATGGCTTTTATCTGACTTACAGCCCAATTTAGAATGAAGTTCTAAAAACTACCATATTGGAAACACCCAGTTATCTGGTACGAACACTTTTTAGAAGTATCCATAGCGTAGATAAAGAAGAATCCAGGAAAAAAATCCAAATCATTTTGAACATGCCTGATATGAATGGAGGCATAAGAGATGGATAATATCCAAACTATTAGCATTTTAATATGTCAGGTCTGTTCTAAGAACTAACTTCAGAAAAATGAATTTTTTTGGTTACCAAGTTGGGAAAGGAAAGAACACTCCCTGAGTCGAGATTATTTTCACTTCTGCCCCCTGACATGAAAACTAAGGGGAAAGTGACCAAGGCAGTACTCATCCCCTCTAGATTTTCAGGAATGAGCTCCTCCTGCCCTGAAAACTGAGATGTTTTCTTCCTTTTCTCATCCCTCTCTCAGGTAAAATCTTCCTGAGAAGATATTCTAGGCAAATACTCTAACTGTTTAACTTTGGGTAAGATCTGGCCCTTCACAAAAGAGTCTGTGTCATTAAGAAGCAGTGTAGGAGGTCCTAACCCTTCCAGTTAATTAATTTTGGAGAAACAAGAACTCCCTTGTTGGGTAGGCTAGAGGTCCTGCAGAGAAAATTGTGTTACAGATTTTAACTCTAAGTTACCTGGCCTGCTAACTTTATTTGCAGAAGAACTTTTGAACATCTGTCTCCTTCCTGACGAGGATTCCAACATTTATCTGGGAACTCTTACCTCAGAATATAGTGCATTTGGTGCCCTTGCTACTCATATTAAGACATTCCCAAATCCCCTTCTGATATCACAGATGCCAGGGTTGATTTCCCTTTGTAGCTAATTCTACTGCCACCAGCCATAGGACACCACTATCAAGCCCCTTCCATACATACCCCCGCACCTCTGCAAAGGGATTAGCTCAGAAAACTTAACACAATTTCCCACCACATAGAACTGGTTATCTATGCAGTACCTTAGCCAGGATCAGCTAGGTCTGTTTAGCAGTGGTGTCTTCAGCAAATGTCGTACGGCAGAAGCCTGAACCCAAAGTTACAACCAATGAAAACACATGCATCTTTTATAATCCCATGATTCTACATTCTAGAACACATCCCACAACGGCAAAAATTCTAAGAATCTGGAGAGACAGGGAACAAAGACTGTGACCTCATAAACTTCCATTCATCTAAGTTCCAGTGACTATTTCAGCATTGTCTGGTTTGAAAAAGAGGGGCATTTCTTCCTAGTCCTAATGTGGTTTTCTGAATCTAATCTAGTGTGTCCAAATATATATGTCACCTTTGTAGAAGTAAATGGGTACATCAGATGATTTGTTCCAAATCAATAGTTACTTTATGTATGTGTTTACATCCATGCACATGTGTATCTTTAAAATGCCATTGACACATGCATATTCATTACTGTATATTTACTCTGTCCTGAATTGTAATAGTGGATGATTTAAATACTAGAAGTTGGAAATTATGATGCAAGTTATGGTAAAGCCTAATTCTTGGGTAATCTGAACTGGAAAGATTATATCCCCATAGCTCATGTTTCTAGGGGCAGCTATTCTAAGAGAAGAGAGGAGCATATGATCAAGCTAATCTATTACTCAGTGTCAGTTTGTGCCCAAGGGGACAAAATTCAAATCCACCCATGGCTTTCAGTCATAGGTTTTGCACATCTTCAACTAACTACTGTAAAATTATTCCCCAAAGTGATTATACCAATTCACTCCCATCAGCAGTGTATGAGTATTCCTGTTGCTTCACATCCTTGCTAACACTTGGTATTGTAAGTCCTTAATTTTTGTCCATAAGATGGCAGTAAAATTATAATTAATTTGCATTTCCTTGTTTAACAGGGAGGTTGAGTCCTTTTCATGTCTGTTGACTCATCCTGTTTCCATTACTGTCAATTGTCTAGTCATTTTTTTGTTTATTTTTCTACTGTATTCACTAAAAATATATTAGTTGGGTGCCTATTATGTACCAGGTACTATTTCAGGCACATGTGATATGGTAGAAAATAATTTCCATTCACATATGGCTTATATTCTAGAAAGGATGATACCCAAAAACAATATAAGTAAGATAATTAGATAGCATATTAGAAGTTGCTAAGGGCTATGAAGAAAACTGAAGCAGAGAAGAGGGTAAGGAATGTCTTTGTGGCAATCCGCAATTTTAAATCTCACGGCCACGGCGGGCCACACTGGGAAGGTAAAACTGTGCAAAGATTTGAAAGGGGTGAGAGAGTGAGTCATGCACCCATCTGGTGGTGGTGGAAGGGCTTTCCAAAGAAAGGGTTAGAAGAGCAGCTACCTGAGTATAGAGAAGGGGGCTAGAAGGTTAGGTCTGAGAGGTGAGGGGCAGAGGGGACAGTCATGTGAGACACTGTAGGCGATGCAAGAACTGTGGTTTTTACACCTTGAGTGAAAAATCATGGAAGAATTTTGAACGAAGTATTTTCTAAAAGGATTATTCTAGCTACTGGGTTGAGAATGACAACAGCAAAATAAAAAATAACAAAATCACTTGTGTGGTTCTGTGTTCCATGCACTGAGTCAGGCACTTTACATATATTAACTCATTTAATATATTCCAGAGAGGTAGGCAAGAATGGAAGCAGGAAGACCTGTTCTGGTTATTAGTTCTTTTTTTTTAAAATTAATTTTTATTGGAGTATAGTTGCTTTACAATGTTGTGTTAGTTTCTGCTGTTCAGCAAAGTGAATCAGTATACATATACATATATCCCCTCATTTTTAGATTTCCTTCCCATTTAGGTCACCACAGAGCACTGAATGGAGCTCTCTGTGCTATACATTAGGTTCTCATTAGTTATCTATTTTATACATAGTAGTGTATATATGTCAAGCCCAATCTCCCAATTCATAGTTCTTTTCTTACTGATTTATGTTAAGTTCCTTATATGTTCTAGGCACCACTTATCTTTTGGTGATTATATGTGGTTGCAAATATCTTCTCCCATTCTGTGGGTTGTTTTAACATTTAAGTTATATATATTCTCAATTTGTTGTGCTCTTCTCCCATTGACTTTTTAAGCAAATGCCCTTTTTAACTCCAGTCATCCCACAATTTTCAGTTATTTCTTCTTCCCTGCTACCATTGCACTTGGCACAAACCTCTTTTGGAACACTTAACAAATTACTTATTAATGCATGTCTTCGTCATTGTTCTGTAAATCTCGCGATGTGAGATGCTGTTTTACAAACTATGTCCCAGCAACTAACACATAACGGGTGTTCAGTACATGTTTGTAGAGGTAAGTGAAAAAAAGGGGTATGGTCCGGTATCACTTCACCTGGGAAAATGAGAAAATGGATGTTGCACTTCAGTGAGTAAAATGAAAGAGAAAAGGCTTGCGATGGGAAGTGTCCTCTGGCTCTGCTTTGCCTCATAAGACTGAGGATACTGAACTAACCTTTGCACCTAAGAGATCACTTAGACGATAGCTCCACGACCACCCTCATTTTACTGCACACTACGCTGTAGAAGAGAGGAATTCACCAAAGGTTAAGACGAATGCAGGTTCCTAGAGCGACTATGACCTCAATCTCCTGGTGTGTTTTTGTAGCTTGGAGGGTTTCCCCCAACCTTTGGGTAGGCAGGCAGCGTGAGAGGGACAAGAACTGAGACATAAGACACCTAACGTAACGTTTGCCCCACCCTCCTGGTTTAGAGGCTTTGTGCACTCATTGCGCATGCGTCACTTTTTCTTTTAGGAATGGGCGGTGCAGAGCCTTTGCGCCGGTAAAGAGCCTTAGGGGGCGGGGCCAAGCTGTTTCCAAGGTGACGGAATGGCGGCCTCTGTGGTGGATTGAGCGGGTCTGGGCGAGTTCCCAGAGGGCTGCGCGTCCTGGTAGCTCGGCGCTGTCATGGCGGGCTTGCTGAAGAAGGTGAGGCGGGTGGAGGTCACTGACGGAATTTAGACTGTGGGGATGGAGTCAGCCCGCGGGTGGTGGCCGGAACTGTCACGGGCTTGGCGGTGCTTCTGGGGGACTCATTTTACTCTGCCCTTAGGGGTGACCAGTTTAGCGGTTCCGATCGGAGAGGGAGAAGAAAACTCCGAACCAGCGGCTTTGAGAGACCGGTAGCTGGTTTTAGGCCAGTTTTAGCCAGGACAGTAGTGGTTTTGCTTGTCTTAGCGTGGGTACGCGGGGAATTGTAGTAAACAGCACGAATCGTGTTTTGTTTTTTGAACAGACCACTGGCCTTGTGGGATTGGCTGTATGTGAGAGTCCACACGAGGTATGTACCTCTTTTCTTCCTTCCTGAGTTTCCAAGGAAGCCTAGAACCCTGCGACCTTGTTTCTTCAATGGTTAACGCGATACGGATATTGCAAGCCCCAAATTACAACTCAGCGTGAGCTCTGGAGTCAGCAGCGGTATTTAGTACTTGGTTTATCTGGTACCACGTTTTTGTTTGGTTGTTTTGCCATGATCTCTTTCTCAAACCATTTTCTTGTTGAGTTTTTCCGTGGCATTCTAGTGGCTCACTGGTACTTTTGCGAGTGTCTTCCCAGATCTGTATCGCCATTTCCCACCTTTTCCCCCGCCTCACCTTTTCTTAGGTGCCTTAGATTCTGTACAATTTCGATTACCAAAGATAGCGGCCTAGCAGTTGCCGCCTTTTGTCATCAGTTTTCCCTTCTAGTAGGTCTTTCCCGTCAGTATTCAGACATTCTTCCATCAAAAAAAAAAAAAAAAGACCTCCCTGGATCGTTCTCCTCCCTCCTATAATCACGCCATTTCTCTCCTTCCTTCCCTTTTACAGGTAACTCAAAAGTTACCTGTACTTAACGGTCTCCTATTTCTCTTATCCATTTTGAAGGCACTCCGGTCAGGCTTGGCCAGAGCTGTTCTTTTCAAGGTCACCATGCTGCTAAATCCGATGGTCAGCTCACGTTTCTCATCTTTATTAACCCAATAGCAGCATTTGACTTATTTGGCACTGTCCATCAAACACTTTACTGTGCTTCAAGACACCTCAATCTCCTGGTGTGTTTTTTTTCCCCTACTTCTTTTGGCCTTCTCTTTTTCTGCTTATCCCTCATATCCCTACTTCTAAATGGTGGAGTTCTAAGACTTTGTTCTTGGGTCTTTTCTCTATTTGTATTTGCTCTCTGTTGGTGTCTGGACCCATTCCGATGGTTTTAAATACCACCTACACACTGATAACTCTTGGGTTTCCGTGGCAAGCACACTGACCTCTCCCTTTATGGAAGTCTTGTATATTTCATTACTTAGTGGACATCTCCACTTGGATGTCAGGCAGGCAACCTAAACTTAACATGCCCCAAATTGGGTTCCTGATCTTCTCCCTAAAACCTGCTCTTCTCTCAGGTTTGCTCATCTCAGTGAACAGCAGTTCCATTTTTCTATTCACTCAGTCAAAAACCTTGAAATCATCTTTCATTCTTTTCTTTCTCTCACATCCCACATTGGGTACTTCAGTAAATCCTCTGGGTTCTACCTTCAAATTATATCCTTTTTTTTTTTTGCGGTACGCGGGCCTCTCACTGTTGTGGCCTCTCCCCTTGTGGAGCACAGGCTCCAGACGCGCAGGCTCAGCAGCCATGGCTCACGGGCCCAGCCGCTCCGTGGCACACGGGATCCTCCCGGACCGGGGCACGAACCTGTGTCCCCTGCATCGGCAGGCGGACCCCCAACCACTGCACCACCAGGGAAGCCCTATATCCAAATTTTGATTACTTCTCACCACCTCCTCTACTACCGTATTCTCAGCCGCCATCATCATGGCTGTGGATAATTGCATTTGCTTCCTAACTGCCTCTCCCTGCTTTTCACTGCCTCAGTTTGATCTTTTTTCAACAAAAGTCAGCCTGCTAAAATGTGAGTCAAGTCATGTGACTCCTTTCCTCAGAATTCACCACTGCTTTTCCATTTCACTCTAAATACAAAAGTGCTTACAGTGGTTCTCCAGATCACTATTCAACGGACTGTATTCTACTGATTTATCTTGTATGTTGTCTCTCTCTACTGGACTGTAGGTTATCATCAAGACAGGAATTTTTTATTCTTTTGTTCACTGCTAGAACTATGCTAGCACATGGTATGTGCTCAGTAACTAATGTTTGTTGAGTTAATGTCTTGTACTCGTTATGAGTTCATAATGCCTTTAGACTCATTGTCTAAAACTGAACTCATGGTTTTCCCTTTCTAAATCTGTTTCTTCCACTGTGGAGTATTTTTCTTGATGGTATCAAAGTCTTTCTACTCTGCAGGCTGGGAATTGGACATCATAGTTGATACTTCTCTTACACTCTTTTATCTTCATGTTCACTCCAGCGATGAATTTTGTTGATCCTTTTCTATAACAACTCTCCATTATGACCTCTCTTTTTTTGTCCTATTATTATTACCACAGTTTAGTCCCTTGTTCTTGTGTAGAGAATTGCAACAACCTTGTTACTGGCCTTCTTCTCTGTTGCTCCTTTATCCTATTCTTTTAACTCACTACTGCCAGATTAATTTTTCTGAAGCACACATCTAATCACAATTTCCCTAAATCTTTTAATTGCCCACATAATAAAGCCCAAATGCTTTAACTTGCCATGCAGAACCATATACAGTCTGATTTGCTTTTTCTCCAACTTTATCTCCAAAGCATTTTCTCTGTGTCCTATATTCTAGCCATGTGCTGTCCAATAAAAATATAATGCAAGTCATAAATATAAACCATGCTTGTACAAAATTTTCTAGGAGTCACTTTTTTTTAATAAGGAAAAAGTTAATATATTTTATTTTACCTAACACATCCAAAATATTACCATTTCAATATATAATCAATATAAAAAATTAATGATATTTTATAGTCTTTTTTTATACTAAATGCTCAAAATCCAGTGTGTAGTTACACTTAACAGCACATCTTAGTTCAGATTTGTCACATTTCAAGTGCTCAATGGCCAAATTTGGCTAGTGGCTACTATATTAGACAACACAGTTCAAGGGAAATAGAACTATATAATAATTACTTTACATTACCTGTATTTTCTGCCATTCAGTCCTCTGTATGTATTCTATGTGTAAGATTGCCTTTTCTAACATCTTCAAATGTCTAAGTCCTACCATCCCTCTAGGTCTATCCCAGATGCTGCCTTTTCTATGAAACCTCTGACATCTGCTGATGTGACTCTTCTTTCCCCAATAGAATAATAATGCTAACATTTATTGAAACTTATGTGCGGCCAGGTACTGTTCTAAGTTATACAAAATCCTATGAAGCTGATATTATTAACATCCCCATTTTAGAATCCATGTCTCTTACCAGGCCTTTCTATTGTCATGCCCTTTGCTAAAATTGAGAAGAAATGAGGCTAAACCACCCCTCACTCACACTCACACACACACACACACACACACACACACAAACACACACACACACACAATTTAGATTATATGTTATCTAACAAGCTCTACATTAGTATAGTAAAATACCCTCTATTACAGAACATCATATTCAAATATAGAAGTAATGTCTAAATATGCAGAGTACTTTTTAAGAAAAATGATTCTTAGAGGCCCTTAAGGTTGGTTTTGTTTATTCATATATATGGTGAACATATATGAATGAAATTAGGTATTAGCACCTCCGGTTTCATACAATTAAACTAAAACAAATTTCAAAGAAATAATGAAAAATTCTCATCACATATGTATATTTATGATTATACTTAATATTTATGAACTGTGAATTAGGGTCTACTATAACAACTTTTTATCGTATGACTTTACTGCTGGCTGCTGTATTGACCTTTAAGTTCAGTGTGCTTTAATATGTGCTGCTTTAATATGTGCAGTGACTCAGTTTTCTTGCTGCTTTTTTCTGTTGAGCCTGTGGTGAAATCTTCACGTCGTACCAACTTGATCATAGTCACTAAGCATAAGCACTGAAGTATCATCACTATATTCCGTTAAATTTGATCATACTGATAATATACTGCTTATATATTTTTCTATTTCTATAGAAATCCAAATAAAAAATTTTTTAAAAATCAGAATTTGCGGTGCTTAGGACCTCAATTTGAGACATACTGATTTAGTAAGTGATTTAATTTACCAAAAAGATTGTTAGCAATAAGTTAGAATGCAGTTTTATTTTTGTTATCATACCTTTAACTTCTGTACAACTTTTGTCATATATACAAATATGAAAAGTTTCCATCTTTATATTCACATTTTTCCTAAGCTGTAAAGGGATCGATAGGCATAGACATGAAGAAGTTGCAGCAAGGAATAGTTAAATGCTTTTTAAAAAAATAGTTGTGAATTTTTTTTTTTTAATAATCGGTGAGACTTTTTAAATCTTTGGTGACATTTTAAACTGGAAATTTGTATTTTTTGTCTTTTCAGAGGCTAAAAATACTGTATACAAAGATTCTTGATGTTCTTGGACAAATCCCTAAAAATGCAGCATATAGAAAGTATACAGAACAGATTACAAATGAGAGGCTGAGTATGGTTAAAGCGGTAAGTAGCTAACTTGATTTTGTTTTCTTGGATGTATGGTATCCAATGCAACATTTAACAAAAAAAAATAAAAAATTCAGTTGATTACTTTTTGCATATTCTGCAGACTCTCCTTTCTATTCTCCTTCCCTCCATGCGTTTCTTCCATCCTTTCTCCCTTTCATTCATCAAACTCCTGTTTATTGAGTACTTTTTATATGACAGTCACTATAAATACAGGAGTGAAATAAGATCAAGTCCCTTCCTTAAGTTAACATTATAGCTTTCATTTATCTCTCTTACCTGTCTAATCCTTTATTGATCTTTTACTTCTTATCTATAGATATATCAATCTTTATTTCATTTTTCTAGTTTTAGAATAGAGAAGAATGAAAACAAAACCGAAAAAAATATGTATATTGTGTTTAACAACTGTCAGGAATAACTGTTTTAAAAAGTGCTTTGTTATAAAAAGAAGAGGACCAAGTTAGTCTCTTAACTACCAAAAATTATATTGAGCTTTGTTATGGACAGAAAGTTTGTGTCCTCCCAAATTCATATGTTGAAGCCCTAACCCTGCAGTGTGGAGTAATTAAGGTTAATGAGATCATAAGAGTGGTACACTGATCCAGTAGGATTAGTGTCCTTCTAAGAAGAGATACCAGAGAGTTCACATTTTCTGCGATGTAAGGACACAGCAATAAGGTCGCTGTGTGCAAGCCAGGAAGAGAGCTCCCACCAGAAACGGACTCTGTCGTACCTTGACCTTGGACTTCCAGTATCCAGAATTGTGAGAAAATAAATTTTTCATCTTTGAGCCATCCAGTCTATGTATGGTATTTTGTTATGGCAGCCCAGGAAGACTAATACAAACATTTTACAGCTTCTGAATCAAAGGCCCTAGACAGGCACACAATAGACTGCTGCTCCTTCTTTTATACCAAACTATATTGCACTGTTGTTAAATTTCCACACTAGCAGTTATTTCATGGACTTTTGTAATTATCCAAAATAGTGTTCATAAACTCCAAAAGTTTAGGACCACTTATACATGTAATAAGTGGCCCTAATATAGTTTTCTTATTATTAGATCACCAAACTCTGTAGTCCAGAGAGAATTCTTACATTTTCTGCAGGTATATGGCAAAACAGTGCAATTCGATTTGGAGCTTTTATTCTTATCTTGGCAGTTCTGGAAGTAATTCACAGATTACAGGTCTCTAAAGGGGAAATTAACATTTCTTTTGAATTCATCTTTCTTTAAGGAAAATGGGCTTATGCATTTTTTCCCATCTCATAGTAAGAAATTTCTTTTTCTTTTCATGAGGTCAGTCTCAACTGTCTTTTATTCTCTGCTTTCCTTCTCCATAACCGTGTTCCCCTTTAATCATTTCTTCTCTGTTTTTCTTTTAGCCTTCCATTTTATTATCATCTTTCAGTTAGCCTCAAAATGTATTTAGCTTTTTCCTACCTTAAAAGAAAAAGGAAACTTATCCTTATATTTTCCTTTACTTTTGCCAGTGTCACCCAAAGAAGAGTTCACTGTCATTGCTTTCACTTAATAGTTCTAAAATTCTTTTCTCTGACCTAGGCTGTTCAGTTGCCTTATAACTAAATTGGTCTGTGTTTAGTTCTATCATATTTCATTATATGCCCCACACTGCCAATAGAGTTTTTTTTTCAATATGTAAATCTGATCATGAGATCTTCCTGCTTAAAACCTTACTGTGGTTTCCTGTTCAGTGTTTCTCAAAGGCTGAATTTAAGGATTTATGCTGGGCTGATTGTGTGAAACTCATCTAGCTACCTTTATCTGCATGATTTTGACGTATAGCCAGGTTTGGGAGCCACTGGCTTATAGGATGAAGTCTTTAGCATGGTATGGAAGCCCCCCCAAGATCTGGCTCTAAGTTATCTTCTCAGTCTTATCTTGTCATTTCTTGTTTTGTACACTATACTTCAGTAATACCAGACTTCTGACAGTTATGTGAGTTCCATGCAATTTTATTTTTGGTTTCTTTGTATCTTCTCTTCCCTCTTCCTGGAATACCCTTACCTTGTATGCCAGGCAGTTCTTACTCAGTCCTCAAGATCCATCACTTCCTCTGTGAAGCCTTTTATGTCTTCTGTACTAGTCCATAAACTACTTGTGAATTGCATTCATCTTTTTATCCCAAGAATCTAGCTTAGTGCCTGACACTTAATAAGGTCCTTAGAAATATTTGTTTATCCAAAAGGCTGTATACAAATAATTTTTAAAAACACCAAGCGCTATGTAATAGCTGTATTGCTGAATGCTGTTTGATAAAATTAACACAGATTTTTAATCCCGCCCATAGAGCCATGGAATCTTCAGGGAATATTGTAATGATTATAAAGGGTCTAAGTCTAAAATGGAAATAAAAGTAAATATTTTTTTCAGATTATACTAGGGAGATAGTAATAGCATAGTGGTGAAAAGCATTGGTTTGTGGTCTTTCCAAAATTTTCATCTCAGCTCTAATACTTACTTTGTGAGTTGGCATACTGCCCATTTTCTCAGTCTCAATTCCCTCATCTATAACTTGGATATAATAATACCTGCCTTGAACACTTGTTGTTAGGACTGAATGGGTTATATATGTACAGTGCTTAACACAGGTGCAAGCATATAGTGAGCATTCAGTACATGGTACCTTATTAAGCTTGGTGGCATTATGCCATTAGTAAATAAAACTCACATTATTGACCCAACTTAAGTAAGACAAATTTTGAGTTGTTTTCCCAACACAGGCTTTTCCTGAGTTGAAAATAATGTTGAATATTCCTTGCCTTCTCTGCATTCTCCCTCCTGGGTATCGTGACAGTGACCAGCTTCCCTGTTTTGTTATTAATTTTTGGCTTCATAGCTCAGTCATTTTGAGTTAAACAGTCTTTCTCAAACATGTTCATCTGCTTTATTTCCCTCTCTTTTCTAACTACTTTGTATTTATTCAAGAAACACTTAATGCATGTCTATCATATGCTACGTATGGTTCTGGGCATGGAAGCTAGTGCCTACATGGCAATGAACAAAACATAAAAATCCCTGCCTTGGAGATTATACATTAATGATGGGAGCCAAAGAAATAAATAGGAAAAATAAGTGAATAAAGAGGTACATTCCAGGGCTTCCCTGTGGCGCAGTGGTTGAGAGTCAGCCTGCCGATGCAGGGGACACAGGTTCATGCCCCAGTCCGGGAAGATCCCACATGCTGCGGAGCGGCTGGGCCCGTGAGCTGTGGCCGCTGAGCCTGCGCGTCCGGAGCCTGTGCTCCGCAACGGGAGAGGCCACAACTGTGAGAGGCCCGCGTACCGCAAAAAAAAAAAAAAAAGTACATTCCATAGTGTGTTAGAACATAGTAAGTGCAGTGAAGGAAATTAAAGAAGGAAGAAGGAAGAATGGTGTGTATGAGGGTGATGAGGGGTGTTACAACAGGTATTAGTTTTCTATGATTGCTGTAACAAATTACAACAACCTTGGTGAGTTAAAATAATAGAAATTTATTGTCTTATATTTCTGGAAGCTAAAATTAGTATCAGGGGCCAAAATCAAGGTGTCGGCAGGCCTGTACTCCCTTTGGAGGCTTTAGGATAGAATTCATTCCTTGCCTTTTCCAGCTGTGGTGGCTTTTGTTATTCCTTGGCTTGTGGCTGAGTCACTCCAGTCTTTACTTTTTCTTCTTCCATGTGTAATTTCCCTCTGCCTCTCTCTTATAAGGACACCTATAATTGTATTTAGGGCTCACTCAGATAATCTAGGATAATCTTCCCATTCCAAGATCCTTAATCACATCTGCGAAATATTTGCCATATAAAGTAACATTCATAGATTCCAGGGATTAGTTCATGTACAGTTTGTGAGGCATTATTCCAGCCTACCACAGTATAAATTATCAGAATGGTTCTCACTAAGAAGATGTATGAGCAAAGACTTGGTTGGAAGTGGAGGAGCAAGCCATAGAGATATCTTGGGTCAGCCAGCAGATGCCCTGAGACAGATGCCAATTCCTGTAGAAAGTAACTTTTTTTTTCTCCCTGTTTTCACTCCATTTATAGGCCAAGAAGCTACCCTATTTACACCTTATTTACATATGCATGTGTATATATAGATCATGGTTTCTGGCTCTCAAAAAGCTTGGTCTACTAGAAAATAAATATATGTCTTTGAATGTTCTAGTTACTATATTAACATTTTTTTTTTTTTGGAGTCAAAGTGGGGAAGCACAGTGGCTATTTTATTTTTAATTATTTTTTTTAACTTCTTATTTTATATTGGAGTATAACCGATTAACAATGTTGTGATAGTTTCAGGTAACCTTTTATTGAAGAATAATGTACATAAAGAAATGTGCAGACATTATAAGCATAGAACTTGATGTATTTTCACAAAGTAATCACACATGTCAACACTAAATCAAAAAAGAGGACATTTCCAGAATGCCAAAACCCTTTCTTGTTCTTCTCAAGGTTACTACCCTCCTGAAGATAACTATTCTTCTGACCTCTAACACCACAGATTCATTTTGCCTGGTTTTGAACTTTTTATAAGTGGAATCATCAATATGTATTTGTCTGGTTTCTTTTGCTTAATAATACGTTTGAGAGAATCATCTATGTTGTTGCATATAGTTGTAATTTGTTCATTCTCATTGCTCTATAATATTCTATTATATTCAAATACTACAGTTATTCATTTATTCTCTTATATATGGTCATTTGGATTGTTTCTGGTTTGGGGATGTAATTTATGCTGCTGTGAACATTGTTGAACATGTCATTTGGTTAATGTATTATGCATTTCTGTTTGGCATATACCTAGGAGTAGAGTTCTGGGTCATAGGGTAGCATTTATTTTTAATGCTAATGCTTAAGAGGAAATATAGGAAGTACTAAGAAAATAAAGTATTATTTTAAAATCCATATTTTAGAAAAACTGAATTAAACATCATATTCTTACCCTTGATAAGCACATCAATAAACGTTTAACACTTTTAGTATTAAGACAGAAAAGCAATAAAACAGTAGAGAGATGAAATGGCTCTTAACCAGATATTTGGTAAAAATTAGCAAGGGTACAATGAAAGAAAAATTAATTATATTTGTCATATTAAGTGCTTTTGGTGCTTCTTTAACTATTTTTTTCTTTTTTTCCCTTAAATTATAGGAACCAAATGTTAAAAAATTAGAAGAGCAACTTCAGGGAGGCCAAATAGAAGAGGTGATTCTTCAGGTAAAGAAAAGTTGAATATTCAGATGTTTAGCTTCAAATGTTCAAAGGCACAATGTTATAGAGGTACAAAACTCACATTCCAGAAAGAAAGGAAAACTAAACTTTTTAATTTATATCAATTCATCCAATAGAAGACTAACCACATAAGAAAATGCATACTCTGACATATGTATGTCAGTTAAATATTTATCATTGATTATAATTTGAATTTATGAGGCTTTTGTTGGAAGTTTAGAATTTAATTAGCATGTTCTTGTTAGCCTTCCCTTAGTTCAAATTAGTAACACAGTATTATTGCTATTTGAATAATTATCTTTTTAGATACATATATTTTTACATTTTAAAGGGTTACTATATTTTTAATATGGAAAAATACAGATCTTTTGAGTCATAAAATTAAAATGTAGTTTTGACTCTTGAAGGTTAAATTCTTAAAATATGTTTTTGTATTTCGTGTTTTGTAATTTATATTAAGGTTTTTACTCTGTCATTTGTTTTTAGTGTTTTTCTTATATATTTCTTTGAGGTTTTTTTCAAATAAAAGATATTAACCTTAAATTTTTGCTATATATATTTTTTTCTTTTTTTAGTCTGTTCTTTGCCTTTTGACTTTAACTATTCTCTCCCATATGTAGAGGTTTTAAAATTTTTTACTTGGTCAAATCACTCTCCCTCTGCCCACTCCCCTTTTAATCTCCCCTCCTTCCCAATATTATATATAGGTTTAGAATGTCTTCCCCTTGTAAGGGTCTGATAAATGTTTAATTCTGTTTCATGTAATTTTTACGTTTTTCATATTTAAAAAAAGTAAACATTTTTTTCTTACATTTTCTTGCTTGATTTTATCAAAATCTCTTACCAATAGACATAATATATAAATTTGAAAGAATTGTTAGATGGCTCTGTTAAAAGAAGAATGGAGTATTCAGACAGCTTTCTATAAATGTAGACTGTTTCAGTCATTCAGAGGCCTATTTTCTTGGCCTTCCTATTCATTTGCCAGGTTGGATATGGTACTAGATAAAGTGTTATGGGAATTTAATGCAAACTTATTATTATTGTCTTCCTTCTGTTCCTCTTTCTTTACCTGATTTCACTTTGATCATAACTTTAGTTTAGCTATTACATTAATTTATCATGCAGTTATAGTCTTAGGGTACATTAAGTACTTTTACGTTATCTGTGCAGTTCTCAAATTTTCATGTGCTATGCTAAGGTTAAATTTTAATAATGCTTTATTTAACCCAGTAGATCTAAAATAATATCATTGAAACATATCATCAATGTAAAAAATTAAGACATTTTACTTTTTTTTTATACTAAGTCTTTAAAATCTGGTGTGTATTTTATACTCTCAGCACATCTGAATTTGAACTAGCTACATGTCAAGTGCTCACTCAGTAGTCACAGGTAGATAGTGGCTACCATTCTGGACAGCCCATTTCTAGAGGGACATATGAGAGGAATAGGAAAGGGTAGTGTGTCGGAAGCCAGAGAAGAGGGAGGGAGTGGTTACAGGCACCACATGCCAGCTGAGTCCAGCTCCCTGAAGTAGGGCTGACTTAAGAGGTGTTCAGGGGTAGGAACCCTCCTCAGCATGCAGTGACTTTTTGGGGGCATAAAGAAGGCATGAATGTTCAAGAGACAAAAGTCAAAGGGCATTCAGAGAGAGAGTCATCCTTAGGGATTGTTTTAATCAGTATTTTCTCATTTCAGCATTAGGAAATACCTCTACCCCCAGATTTCTGTTTATCTACTCTTTTTAACTCATTGTTTATATACATTTAGACTGTTGCTGCTAAACATAGATTGGCTGTTTCGCACCACTGGCATAAATGAGGCATTGCCTTTTTTTTTCCCTTAGTCGTGGCTCGCGGGCTCCTTAGTTGTGGCTTGCCGGCTCCTTAGATGTGGCATGCGAACTCTTAGTTGCAGCATGCATGCGGGATCTAGTTCCTGGACCAGGGATCGAACCCAGGCCCCCTGCATTAGCAGCTCAGAGTCTTAACCACTACACTACCAGGGAAGTCCCGAGGCATTGCCTTTTAACTGGAGAATTATAGCCTCTGATAGAAACTAAGCATTCATTCTGTGTTTGAATTCTTTCTCTGATGTCCTGACAAGTGTTCAACAGTGTTCTTCTTCTAAGTTGGCCAGAGTTGTCATAGGTCTTTTTGCTGTGGAAAAAATGTGAAATAAGAAGATAGCTAAACAGGGAGATCAGCTCGGTGCTTTGTGTCCACCTAGAGGGGTGGGATAGGGAGGATGGAAGGGAGATGCAAGAGGGAGGAGATATGGAGATGTATGTATATGTATAGCTGATTTACTTTGTCATACAGCAGAAACTAACACACCATTGTAAAGCAATTATAGTCCAATAAAGATGTTTAAAAAAAAAAGATAGCTAAAATATATTTGTTAAATGTGTTGTAAATTGTGTTTGAGAGGAAAAATTAAATGTAACATAATCTGATTAAGGAAATTGATTTGATTGATCAATAAAAATACAACTATTGTATTCTCTTACACTTCACAGATCACAATTTTACAGATTGTGTTTCTAAAGGATTATGGATCATGAAATCAGTTTAGGTGGATTGTGACTAGTATTTTTTTTTTTTACATTCAATAGAAAATAGAGTGTATGACAGCTAGTAAAGGTGATGATATTTTTAGTTTTGTTTTAGTTGTATGTGTATCTTGTGGATCCCTTAGTTAAAAAAAAATGTTTTTAAGCAGTGGGCCATGGTAAGATAAAGTTTGAAAGCCATTAACATAGATTAAGAGACATACTTCTTCAGAGAATTTGTAGTCTAAATGGTGAAACAGACAATTAAGATCAAAAACTCACCAACTAAACTTTTGAACACTATAAAAGCAAATTTTAATCAAATAGAAGAAATCAAAAGCCATCCTTTCTTACTCATGATGATTGTGTAGCTGTGAGAATTAAGGTAATTTAATTAATGATGTTCAACATGTGATGGTGGAACAGCTTATTATGTATTAATATGAAAGAAGTAGCTCTACTAGTTTATATTTCAGTTATTAGCTGTGATAAATATCTATTAGACAATATAATCAAACGATCTTTTAAAAATTTCTTATTAACAGGCTGAAAATGAACTAAGTCTGGCAAGAAAAATGGTGCAATGGAGACCATGGGAGCCTTTAGTGGAAGAGCCTCTTGCCAACCAGTGGAAATGGCCAATATAAACATCATTAAATGACTTGTGTGTTTATGGGAAACTGATGTAATTAAATATTCTGTTCTATTAAAAATATTTCCATATTATTGACATCTTATAGTCAAGAAAACTGATACAGAACATATATAGGAAACTTGATAAAATCATTGATTATGTAATAGGGACTTGTGAATCGGTTTTTGATTTGTAGAGCATTCATTCAAATTATTTCAAAAATATTTTTTAAAACAGAAATGTTGTGGGAAGATTTGAAAGTTAATTGGAAAAATTCCTATAGATCTCCAATGCAGGGGCCATATTCAAAAGGTGAAGTATTTTTAGTAGTATCTTCAACACATCATTTAACTTTTTTTATTCTGAAAAAACATAAAAGGTACCTAATTATTATTATTGTTTAAACAAATTTATAGGTCACTGTTTGAAGTGAAGTAGTAAGAAAAATACCTATCAAATTAGAATTCATTGTACACTTGAGAAAATTGATTTGGTATTTGAAAGAAAAATTTTTCTTTATAGTGGTAGTTGGAAAAACTTTTCCTTTTGTCTCATTTTTAAGGAAGTTAGCTTTCTGGCCCTTTGCCTTTAGTTTTCTTGATCAACTGAAGTACAGTAGGATAGAGATAGAATTTCTGTAAAAGAAGAGACACTAAGAGTTCTTAAAGTTTATCTGACTTACAGATAGGCTTATATTCAAAACATCTTAGTTGTATGGTTATAACTTCAAAGTGGAATCATTACGTAGTTTTCACTAATTTCCAATATGAGTGCAGCTGGGTATCAGACAAGATAAATGCTGTTCAAAGAAAAAAGTAGTTTGGTAAGTTTAAGGTTAAACAAAAATAAAATTACTTTTCATATGTCCTCACCTTTTCTACCTAGCCTCCTATCATTTCTGAGTATTTAAATTTGGTAGTTCTTACCTTCAAAGATAAGAACAAAGTACTTTTGTTTCTTGTGTGTGTATGTGTGCATGTATATATGTGTTTTGCTATCTCTTGTGGCCAAACAGAACCTTTTAGAATTTTTGGAATGAGGGAAAAAAATGTATTTTTCTTTTTTTACAATATTTCTCCCCTTATATAGATGCAAATTGAATGCTAAAGGAATATTTAAAGTGGATTGAGTTAATTTTTAGCAGTCAGACTGCAAGAGGACGCTTCTATGTGGGAAGTGGGAAAAGCGTTTGGGGACGAGTCCAGGGGCTCTCATTCCCAGGCTCTAGCCACTACCGTGAACTCAGTGACTAAGTCGAGGCACGTGGTCAGTTTCTCAAAAGAACCTATTTATTTCCTTCTCTGTAAAAGAAGTAGAATTTATGATTTATATCTTCCTTTTCAGTTCTAACCATTTGCTTTAATATATAATTTTACTGAGGTCAAAATATATGATCTTAAAGCATGTTTGCATAGGTGCTTTCAAGCTATTTTTCTGGCCAACAATTTTTTCAGGTCCTTTGGGTACATGAAAACAGAAAGGTGACTTGATACATACTTCCAGCTCCATTTCTCCCATGATCCTTGGCATCTTATATATTTCACCAGCAGAGCTCCTGTGGCTGTTAATAAAAGGGGACCTTATACGATGTTTACATCAGAAATTAGAATGCTAGTTGTAGAATAGCAGTAGTAGTCATAGTAATAATAATAATGACTAATGTTTGTTAATAGAAAAGGCAATTTTCTAAGTACTTGACTAATGTTACTCATTAGATCTGCATTACAACTCTTAAGAGTGAGATGCTGCAAATTTTTCCAGAAAAAGAAACCAGAATTCAGTTGCAAGTAGTGCTCCCCTGCAATTAGGCAACATGGGAACCCTGGAGAAACTGAGGCAGAGACAGTGTAATAACATACCCAAGGTTACATAGTAAGATGTGGAGTTAACTTTTGAACCTAGACAGTCTTGCTCCAGAACTCATGCTCCTAAACATTATATTTTTTTATATCCCAATATTCTTGGGATGCTGTCCCTCCTGCCTGTACTGGTTGGACTGCACCAAAAGAATGTAGATCTAAAAAAAAAAGAATGTAGATCTGCTTTCTTAACTTTTTCTGTCAAAGTACCTGTAAAAAACTAAAGTAATAAACTGGATTTCATTTTGTACAGAAATCTTCATATGGATCATAGGCAGATAATGTTAATGGGATAGGTATCTTAAAGACATCACTGTGTGGTCCACTCTTTTACACTTCCTAGCTGCCATTCCAACTGCCCCTATAATCTTACACCTGATTGTTTTTATGGCTGCAGATGTTTTCCAGGTGCTTTTTATAAACTTCCAGATTAACCTTTCCTGATCTGTTGCAGCTGATTCTTCTATTTAAAGATCTTCAGTTGTTGTTGAGTGGCTTCTAGACTAATTTGAGTAGTTTTCCGAGTGGCCCATTTCAGTCTCCCTGGGCTCCTCATAGGTCTCATTCAGCTAAATCACCCTAATCCAGGCACCTCAAGAAAAAGAAGCTAATCAGTTTGAGCTTTGCAGACAAAGAAGAAAGTAGCAGCAAAGTGATGCCCCCTTTTTCCAGTCTGTGGACTGAGTGCAGAATATTCAAATTTCTGGCATTCTTTCCTTTGGGATGAAAATGGCTTATATCTAGGATAAGCATATAATTTTTCATTCATTGTGTAATGATTGTGAGAGTGAAAGGAAGTGTGATAAGAGTAATAGGTATAAGCTATGGCTATCCTGGGCACACAGGATATGGCTCAGCCTTGAGGGTTGCCATCCTTTCTGATCAGGAGAAGCTGGGAAGTTGTCTGCCTTTCTGAATAGAAAGGATATCATGCCAGCAGTGGCAGCCATCATGTGCTGCCAGACCTCAGGTGTCATTTTGCCTCTTCCCCATTATTCCACTCCCTGACTCCTTTCCCTCAGAATTAAGGATGGAAGTAAGGAAGCTTATCTCTGTTTTAATTTCCTTTTCTAATCCTAAAGTATAGTTAGAGAAGTGAAGCTAATTGAGCTTTTTTGTGGTTACAAGGCAAAGCAGATTTATTTTTGAGCACAGCCATGAAGATTAGGATACTAGATAAAAAGGAAAGCAATCTTCTGTCAAATCTATCAAATGGAGAAGATCAGGCAGCTTACATTATTCTTGTGATGCTGGTGGGTGCAGGGGTGAGCAACCTGTCAGCCTCCATTTCTGAGCTGGAGGGGCCCCAGAGGCCCTGAGGCCAGCTCTCTTAAGTGCAAGGGTCCCTGAGGGCTGCCTCGTCCACATTTGCAAAGTGGAGTGCAGGGCAACTTCTCCCCAGGTCAACCCAGCTGGTCAACCTAGCCGGTTTGCCTGCCTCTCACTTGGGTCCAGGTGAGAGCTTCCTCAAATCCACATGACTCTTGTCACCAGATTCTTAAGTAGCTGAATTTAGGACCTACTACAATGGGAAGACTTGCTGTGTTGCCTTCAGAAGTTAAGTCTCTTTACCTGATGCTTCATCAGGCTTTTCAAATGGGCCTTCCCACTGGGCCAGCTCTTCTAATTCCTTCTAACAGCCAAGACAGTATTCCAGAGTCTGTGTTCTACTGTTTACCCAGGAACTCTCCCATGAAATTGAAGATCACTTTCATTTTTCTCAAAAAGCCAAGATCTTCAGGTCTTGCAGGACCTTGCCTACCGTGTTCTCCAACTGAAGAGAGGACTGACTAGAGCTTGAACCCTTGCCACGTCCCCAGTTATCTATATCAGGCTTCTTAATCACTGGAGGGCAGTTTGCTACCCTCACATTTTTTCTTCAAAGGGAGAAAATCAACAGTGCTCCATCGAAGAAAATTCCCACATATAGGTTAATATCAGCCTTTTCTTTTTACTCCCACTCTCAAGGGCTATATAGACAAATGGAAGTTAAAGAAACTGCCTATGCAAGTGTGTTCTGGGGTCTAGGGTAAAGCAACGAATCACCAAACATACCATGAGTAGTATTTTGCATCTTAGTTCAGAATTTCCTTTGAAACTCAGTACTTGGTGGGATGGCAGTCTATACTACAATTACAATGGAGAAAAAAGTAAATGAGAAGATAGGAGTTTGGTTTAGAGGAGAATGAAGAGGTTTATTTTCAATAGAATTCACAAGAAATTGTAGGGGAGCAAAACTTGCCACCCCAATATGTCTGTGGTATGCAGATTATTTTGAGCTGAAAACAATCAAGGCCTAAAAGACTCAGGAAGAAATTTTGAAGGAAGCTATCACCATACATAACTATAGTATGAACTAGGTGTATAGACAGGGAGGAACCTAGCAAAGTCTGTTAAAACTTCCGTGTTCCATTGTCTCTGCATGGCCCAGCAAACATTTATTTACCAAACATTCGCTCTTCTATATCCTTGTGAAATGCCTTCCTCCCCTCTGAAGTCCCAAACCACTACTCACAACATCCTCTTGTCTTTAGCTAAAGATGGTATTTAATGTGAGGGTTTCAGCCATTTTGGTGAGTTACTCAGTCTTCCTGGGTCTCTCCCATGTTATGTGTTATTAAAATTTGTGTGATTTTCTCTTGTTAATCTGTCTCATGTCAACCTAATTCTTTGACCAGGCAGAAGACTCTGGAAGGGTAGAGGAAAATTTCTTCTTCCCCAACAAAATCAAAGTGGGAATGTGATACAGAAATTGAATTATTTATGGGGACTGAAGAAATTTATTCGAATGTTTTCATTTAGAGGTAATTAGCCAAAACTCTCCTTAGTGAAGGAAAATATGAGAAAAATAGTGAATTAGAATAGGCTACCCCTAAATCCCAGTGTCTTAATACAACAAAAGTTTGTTTCTTATTCATATTACATGTCTAATGAGGGTTGACAGTGCTCAAAAGAGTCACACAATGGATCTGGGCTGAGAATGATGACATTTCAACACGTGGTTTCATAAACAGAGGCAGGGGAAAGGGAACATGGCAAATCATATATAGAAACAAGAAATAGAAAACCAAAGTTAAAAAAAATTTTTTTTGGAATGTACTATAGAACTCAAATTTAACTTGCCACACATTGCTAACATAGAGTTTTCAAAGTGGTCTTTCGTTTTATATTAGTTGCTTATTTTTTGTTGTGTGCGTACATGATATGAATAGTCAATTCGCTTCTTTCTATACATGACTAAATGAAAAGCATTGCAGAGATTCTTTTTTGAGATTTCTCATAATCTTCAAATATGTTGGTTTCTTTTTCAGGTGAACATTTTAGGCATTTCTAAAGGTAAACATTACTATTTTATGATAATATTTCACTTAACTCTCTTTTTCTGTGACTGGAGGGTTGGTTCTTTTTCTTAGGGTAAAATATTGTCCACAATTCCATATCTAAATTATAAACTCCAAAAATGTTTGAAAACGGGAAGTGTTTTAATAATTCATTTGGAAGCAAACCCTGACCTGAATTGAGAAAAGACTGTTTATGGTCTTTATCCCACTTTAATGTGATTATGAATATATTTTGTTACAGAAGTATTAATGTATTTGCTTCTGGAGTACTTCCCCAGACCCACTGAAGGTTTTACAGAATATACAGTATTTGTCCATATTACCTTTCAAAAATCTGAAAAAAACCTGAATTTCAAACACATCTGTCCCTTAAGTTTTCAGAAAAGGGACTATGGATCTGTATTTCCAGTCTCTTAACAAGCTCATAAAGGTATTATGATCCAAATTCAGTTCTTACAGATAATTTCTAAAGAATAATTTTCAGGTCCTTGGTCTAAATTATTCTAATATTTTTTTCTGATTCATTCATTTGCGTTTTAGCATGAAGTAACAATGGGAAATACTTTGAAATGCTTGATTTCATAAAGCCACTAGATGGCGTCTTTGTAAAAATAAAAATACTTTAAAAGAAATGTATAAATAAAAGCTGAGATAAATAAAGGTGGATTCTTATTTCATGAGAAATAAAGGTAAGTCATTTTGGGCAATAAATCCTGAGAAAAATGCAAAGGTTTATTGTGAAAAGTAAAATGGTATTTTAAATTACTTTTCCACCTTTAGAATTGAGGGTCTTTTTCTGATTGGTTATTTTCAGCTTGCATTTACATTTATTTTATATAACCAAACAACCGTATATCTCTGTGTGTGTGTATATACACATATGTATGTATGTGATTTTGATGTGCTTTCCAACTTGTATAGACTACCTGGGAAGCCTACCAATTAAGTTAGGCTTATATTGTAAAACTGAGTTGTATAAAATCACCTCCACAGCAAACTATAAATAAAATATGAACATATAGAAGGTATCAAGTCACATTTAAGATGGTGAAGTACTTAAGTTATCTACCACCAGGTTTTCATGCCTCCATCTCCTGCCTCTATGACTATATCTAGCTTTTCATACTGTCCCTAACAGGGAGGGCAGTGAATGATACATTTTAAACAGGAAACCTGTTTAAAACCAATTAAATTTTCATTACTAGTAAAATTTAAGATACATTATGATTTTGAAGATGGGAGTAGGGGATCACTGGGAAGAATTTGTCTGCATATCTCCAGCAACATCTGGTTTATTCATGAGAGACTAACACTAGTGGTTGGTTATCAAAATGCCCTTTGCTCTTCATGAATATCTGGATTCATGGAATGATTTAAATGCATATGCTTTGGGACTTTTCTGGTGGTCCAGTGGTTTAGACTCCAACCTCCCAATGAAGACGGCCCAGGTTCCCTCCTTGGTCAGAGAACTAAATCTGGCATGCCGCAACTAAAAAAAGATCCCGCGTGCTGCAACTAAAGATCCTGCTGAAACTAAGACCGGGTGCAGACAAAAACAAAAACAAAAACAAAAACATTTTAATCTAAAACCATTAGCAAAGCCAATTTCATCTGAGAATATAACACATATTTTATATTGTTCTAGTAAGAAATATCTATTTTAAAATGAGAGAAAGACGGAAAAAAATCACATTGGCCATTAGGAAGTTATTGGGGAGAGGAGAATGCAATTTCAACAGAATGGCATAAAGGAATGAAGACATTGAACATTATGAAGGAAGAATGGACCTGTACTATATATAACACAAATTTTAATTTTATTAATTAATCTTACATCCTTTTTAAATATCAAACGGTTTTAGGTCAAAGGCAGCATAGAATAGTGGTCAAAAATGGAGGTTCTGGAGTCACACTGCTTGCGTTTATTTCTGGTTCCCCCACCAAACCTCTCTGAGCCTTAGAAGAGGAAGCTGATCACAGTTCTTCCTTTAAAAAGTCATTGTAAAATTTAAATTAGAAGTATATGTAAGTGCTTAGTAACAAATAATAATAAATGTTAGCTATTATGAAGCCACATGAAGTTTGTTACTACATATACAATAGGAACACAATTGATCCTTTCCCGCAATAATACGTGCTTCTTTAAAAACCTTCTCAATTTAAAGAATTTATAGTCATAGGGAAAAAAAAGCGTTTATAATTCAGTGATTAACAATAACTTTGCTTCTCCTGACTTAAAAGCGGAATTATTTAATAGCTCCTACCTCCCTTTTCTGTTTGGCTGCAAGGGAGCTAAGAGCCAAGTTCCAAATTTAAGAAAAACAAGTAGGCACCTGTTGTACACCTGTGTTCTCCTTTGCTTAAGTCCTCACTCTCACTTCATATTTACATTTTCTCTAACCCTGACTTTTTTATATCCATAGCGCGAATTGCTGTCAGTATTTGGTTCGGAGAACTGTGCCATTTCACAAGTGTGAAAGACAGCCTAGAGAGTGGTTACCATCAGAACCACTTTCGGACCTAGGTAGCGAGTAGGTAACAAATCCGCTCTCTCCCTCACCCCGCCCCAACCTCTGCTTCATTCCTTCTATCTGCCCCTCCCCTGGCCCCGCCCCCTCCCCTGGCTCCATCACTCGACCCTTTTTTTCTAAGCGCGGGCACCGCCTCTTCTCGCGGGAGTGCTGCCGGGGAGGTTGCTAGGATACAACCGGAAACAGAATTCGGCGTGTGGAGTTGGCTTTCTAGGAGCCCGGGAAACCGCTTCTACCCGACTAACTGCGTTTCTTAGGTAGGAGGACAGGTTCTGGCTGACCTAGACTGGCCCGACCCCTAGGCCGACCTTGAGCGGGTGACTAAGGCGCTGGACTCCGAGGGCTCTGTGCGGGGCGTTGATGCAACCTGGGCTCTGGGGACTGTATGGCCACTCGGGAATGTTTCACCTTTGCCTAAAAAACTGTGCAATGGGCTTCCCTGGTGGGGCAGTGGTTGAGAGTCCGCCTGCCGATGCAGGGGACACGGGTGCGTGCCCCGGTCCGGGAAGATCCCACATGCCGCGGAGCGGCTGGGCCCGTGAGCCATGGCCGCTGAGCCTGCGCGTCCGGAGCCTGTGCTCCGCAACGGGAGAGGCCACAACAGTGAGAGGTCCGCGTACCGCAAAAAAACCAAAACCCAAAAACTGCGCAAAGCATCCCATCTTTCTTGGCTCCTTTTCTGGCTCTTATCTCTAATTTGGGATTCGGAAGTAGCGGCATCAAGCTAGGAGGTGTACCTCACCTCCCACCTCGAGTGTTTATCACGGTTAATAATATAGAAGCAAGACGTGTGTGCAACCCAGTCTGGCATTAGAAAATGTTTAGCCATCCATGGTGACCATTTTTCGTCTTTAGTAAATAGAGCGCTTTCAGACATTCCTCTTTCACTCCTCTCCACCCACGGTCTTTGCTGTGCCCTCTTAAGAAACTTAAAAGCTCAACAAGTCTATTTGGTAGAAGGGAAAACTGTATCTCCGCCTTACTACTTACACTAATATTCTGGATATACCAACGAAATTATGCATTGTACGTGAAAGGGGGACGTTTTTGTATGCAATCATAGTAGAGTGTTTTTTTTTTCTTTTTAAACAACTTTTTAAAGATTATAACATTTACCCTTGAATACATAATACATAATTAAAAGTTCAAACAGTAAAAAGAATGAACAGTGAAAATCTGTCTTGCACCCATGTTCCCCAACTCCCTGTCCTCCAGTTCACCTTCCAGAGGTATTCTACACATATACAAAAGTAGTCGTATCTGTAACATTGTACATACTGGTATGTGCTTTTGATGGAGGAGAGGTCATTGAAAGGACATGACCTCCGGTTTACCCACTACCCAGGGGGGCAATCGGAGGCTCTTTCCCCCTCTCCTGTCCTTGGAATGTACCTTCTGCCCATTGTTCCTGGACTAGGAGATGTGCTATTGAGACCATCGGAACTGAATACCTGACTGAACCCAGTTAAGATCTCATAAACTCAGGATTTTGGCGGGTAGATGTTGAGACTTACTGTCTTTAGGCTGCCCAAGACAACCCTCCTTTGTAAGTGTCCTTGCTTATTAAACCTGCCACCTGCAATCTGGAGCGGTCTGCCTCTTTCTTCGATTGTCCTTGCCCTCTGTGTACCAGGTTCAATTTCTGTTTTACCCAGGGAATTCTGGAGGTTGTGAACCAAGAGCTTTGATTTTTCACTTAATTGAACAATACAGTATGTAGCCTTTAGAATTGGCTTCTTCATTTATCATAATTTATTTGAGATTCACACGTGTGTATCAATAGTTTATTCCTTTTTATTTATGCGTGGTATTCCATTTTATGAATGCATCATAGTATGTGTATCCATTCCTCAGCTAAGGAACGTTTGTGTTTCCTGTTTTTGGTGATTAAAAATAAAGCCTTTATTAACTTTTGTGTGAAGATTTTGAGTGAATGTAGTTTTTCATTCCACATGGGTAAAGGATACAGATTGCTGGGTCACATGATAAATGTGTTTAATTTTACAAGAAACCTGACAAACAGTTATCTCAAATGCTATATCAGTTTTCATTTTTGCCTCAAGGTATAAGAAAGAGCTCCACTTGTATTCATACTCACTGGCTATTGTTGGGCTAAAATTTTTTAAAAACTATTCTAATAGATGTGTAGTGAAATCTCATTGTGATTTGAAGTTTCATTTCTCTAATGACTAATGATATTGTGCATTTTTCATGTGCTTGTACTCAGGGCCAGGGTTAGAGTGAGGCAACTAGGTCTAAAATTTTAGGAGGCATTTATTCTCAGGTGCAAGTGCGTGTATAAGGTAGCACAGGTGCCACGCTTGCCTCAATCTTGTCCTGGCTTTGCTTATTTGCTTTCTTGTGTGTATTCTTTGGTGATGGATCTGTTTAAATCTTTTCCTCATTTTTTTCACTGTTTTTTTTTCTTATTATTGAGTTTTGCAAGTTCTCTGTATATTCTGTGTACAAGTCCTTTATCAGATTAAGAGTTTTGCAAAAAACTACATCCCAGTGTATGGTTTGCCTTTTGATTCTTCTAGTTGTCTTTTTTGAAGAGCAGAAGTTTTTGATTTTGTTGCTGTTGCTGTTTTAGAAGATGCTGTCTTGGCCATTTTGGGGGGAGGCTGACCCACCAGATAGAAACAAAAGCATTATCTCAGATTCTCCAAAAAGGGTAGATAATTATGTTGCTAGGAGTTAAGGCTTCTTTATGGTGCTCTCTTTCTAATCAGGCCACTAAACTTTGTTATAGGAGAAAATAACCAAAAGGAAGATTTTTGTGTGTGGGTGAGAGCCTAAAGAAGTTTCTCGAACTTCTTAAAAGTTGAAGTTTTGTTCAGTTTTGTCTCATTTTTTTTCTCTTTATTGTTCCGGAATTTTAAAACTTTATTTCAGTTCTTTTATTGGTTGTTCTTGAAGTTTAACTATGCATATTTAATTTAACAATGTCTAGAGTTAAGAATATCATAGCTCTCAATTTTGTAAACAGTATAAGGAATTGATAATAGTTTATTGTCATCTTTCCCTTCCCAGTTACATATTCTTATTGTCTCATATTTTAATTTTCTGCTATTATTTTGTGTTGACAATATTTATTTGGGTTTACCCATATGTTTATGATTTATTTGTTAGCCTTTCCTTCTTGCGCTTCAGACTTACATTGGGCCTATTTTATTCCTCTTCAATTGTATCCTTTAGAAGTTCCTTCAGAGCAGATATCTTGGTGATAACTTGTCTGTAAATGTTTCTGTTTTTCTTCTTGAAAGATAGTTTTGCTGGGTGTACAATTCTGGGTTGATAGCTTTAATTAGTCTATTATTTTAATTAGTCATGTGCTAATTTAATTAGTCATGTGCTAACCTTCCTTTAATTAGTCTGTTATTGCCTTGGCTTCTATTTTTCTGATGAGAAATTGCAGTGATTTTACTTTTCTTTCCTTTGCATTAATGCCGGCAAATATGATTCAAAACAGTGGATGATATGTCCTTGATCACTGTTTGCTTTTCGGATTTTCTGTTATTCTGTAATTTAATTACAATATAAATGGCTATGAATTATTTCTATTTATCCTGTTAAGTATATTTTTATATCGTGCTTCCTGGACCTGTAGATTCATATTTTTAATCGGTTTTGAAAATTTTTCAGCCATTACGTTTTATGATATTTTCTCTCTTCCATCTTTGTTTTCTTCTAGGACTCCAATTTGGCACATGCCAGATCAGGGGCTGGCAGACTTTTTCTGAAAAGGGCTTCACAGGCTACGTGCAGTCTCTGTTGCACACTCTTTGTTGTTTTTTTAATATATTTTTTAAAAATTTTCTTTTATTTATTTATGGCTGTGTTGGGTCTTTGTTGCTGCGCACATGTAGGATCTTCCCGGACCAGGGCTCAAACCCATGTCCCCTTGAGTTGGCAGGGAGATTCTTTTCTCCATGGCTCTTAATCTCTCATATTTTTCATATCCTTATCTCTTTGCAACAGTCTATATACAATCTTTTGATTTATCTTCCAGTTCACTAGTTCTCTCTTCAGCTTTAATGCTGTATTCATTGAATTCAACAAGTATACATTTTTATTCAGGATATTGTTATTATTAATTATTTTTAATTTGTCATCTGGTAGCCAGAGAACTTCACTAAGGTTAATTTTTTTCCCCATAAGGATCTATGCTTAAGTGAAAGTTCCAAACACAGCTTTTCCATCGCACTACTATTTCAAGTTTTAATCTTCCCTGTGCTTTTGCCTCGGAAATCAGCCTCAGGGTCACTTCCCCTATCCCCTTTCCCTGGCTGCCAACCTCTATAGGTAGGCTCCTGGCTATACTGGCTTCTCACTGCTGTGATCCAGCTCCTGCCTCTGATGCCTGGCTCTGGGCTGCTCTGGCCCACCCTGGCCCAAGCTCCTGTATGCTGTCGTACTGTTTCCCAACCTAAAACTCTTGGTTGCTGTAGCTTAGGCCCTAGTTAGCTCCAAGATCAACCCACATTTGTTTGTTGATATGTTTGTTTTGGGGGACAGAGGTCACTGGACACCTCTGCTACAGTTTGTGAGAGCAAAGCTACTACAGTGTGTACTTTCCAGCATATAGTTGCTGTGGAGATGTCAGGTTCCTTGGAGCTTCTATTCAGTTGCAATGTCAGAAGCATAAATAGACTTTTTTAGAAAAAAGGCTATTGAAAAAAATTTTTCTTTCACAAGGCATTGTTCATTGAATAAGAGATGACAATATATTTTAGAATTTTTAAAATATATTCTTCATAGAATATTTCTCTCAAATTTATTGTGTTTTGAGGTTCTTTTTTTGGTACACATTTTTACTTTCTGTGGTGTTTTTATTAAAAATTCACCAATGTTTTTTGCCTAATGCCATTACTAAGATAATATTAAAAAAATAATGAGCCACATTATAGTATACTATGAACATTGCTGTATGCCAGCAATGAATTTGATATTTGGTGTAGAAGTTTTAAGTGTAGTAAATATATATATATATATATATGTATTATTTATTTATTTATTTATCTATTTTTAATTCAGGACAATGTCTGACCAGGAGGAAGGATCTGATGCTCAGAATGTTGATTCATCAAAAGAAAGAGAGGATGCTTTTGGGACTACCAATATTCCAGTTCCCTCAGAAGAGGTTCCAGAGTCAGATCAAACTGAAGACTGTGAATCTGAACTAGAACCATCTAGTGGGGGCCGTGAAAAACGTGTTGAGGAGCCAAGTGACCAGAGCGTTTTAAACCTGGAACTAAATGATGTCAAGCAACTCATGGAAGACGTTACGGCAGATGAACAAGTTTCATATTCTCCAGGAGACGGTGGAGAGTCTCTAGCTAAATCTGATAATGCAGTGCAGTCAGCTGAACAATATTCAAAAGATTCTCTGGCATTTCTGGAAAAAATAAAGGCTGTAGAGGAATCTCTGAAAACATCAATGAAAGATTCGTCAGCAACAGGTATTACCTAGGGATGATAGGGTATTTTTTCCGCCTCATTTTGAAGAATGGTTGTTTTTTCTTGTTTGCTTTTGCTTGAAGATTTATTTTATATTTGATATTACTTTCCCACTCTCTTATCCACCAAACCTCTGTGGCTATGCCACTTGAATCTCTTAATTATGTGTGAAGCCTCTCCTTTATTCTGCAGTATCTACTTCCCTAAATAAAGGAGCATCAATAAATTTTAAAGTGTTGTCTCTCTGTTTTTCCAAAATAAAATAGGTTCTTAAAATGTTTAGGGAGAAATTTTTGAGTATAATTGTAATTCTTTTGCATGCCATTTTGGAATTAATTGTACATAGCTAGCAAGTAGGGGGATGGGAACTTGACACCATATTTTTCTAGTTTCATATACAGTACTCATTCTACATATCTCGTTGCTTTTACATATTTCCATATTTCTGCCTAGTGTTAACTTTATATTAAGCTTCAGAAAAATCATTGTTGTCTTTCATTATGGGTTAATTTTAAAGACATAATGTTGATCCCATGGCATGTGGAAGTTATTACTACATTCTTGATAACAAAGCAGAAGGGGAGCAGCAAGAAGGTGGTTACATGGAGAATTCTACCTGGGTGGTTAACTGACTGCTCCTTCCTCCCTTGTCCATAACTTTTGAGAGAGTTTCCATCCATAGAGTGGAGAACATGGGTCATCATTTAACAATAACAGCAGCTTAGTCTGGCTGGTACAATGTAGCTTTTGAATCTAGTGGAGTAGTTAGCTCTTGCAAGTAAGAATAAAAAGGAGGAGGAAAAGTAATCAAGCCCATTTATGCCTAATTGAAGTTGTTATCCCTCAATTACATTATTCATTGTGAATTTGGGCTCCATTTTTTGATAATTCTGTGATTATAGCTTTTACCAAATATATGATGATTAAAAAAAAAGTGGTCTTGGTTCTGTACTTCCTGAGGCTCACAGATTCCTGAACAAACTTTCCCTTCCCAAAGCTTAGGAAGTCACTGCTATGGAAAATTTAAAATACATTAATCATAGAATGTTGAATCCAGTAAACAATTAAAATAGCCTTCTGATAATGTAGCATATGTGAGAGTGTTCTCTTACTAAGAGAGAACTGTGAAAATAATATTTCACAAGCTTAAAGAACCTTAGCATCAATAATGCCTTGTTACATTTCATGCTGGGACTAGTGATGAATGTCTCATAGAGCTTTATGAAAACTGTCATGTCAGGCATCTAGAAATATATGAAACTTTTTGGTCTACATGTGTACTCTCCACTCCATCTTACTTATATTATATCTTCTCCATTAAAATTTAAAGTCTGTAGATATAAAAGTAAAAAGTTTACCCCATCATAATTAGTTTTTAAGTATTATATACCCTCCCTATAATTTCTGAACAGATAATCATTTTATAATAACAGTTTTTCTCTATTTTTAACATGTGTCTTGATTTTTATTTTATAGAGTTGGGAGTGAGCTACATAATGTCCATTTTTGTGAAAAGTAGATTTGTGCATAGTTATTCCAGATATTTGTAAAAAACAATGATTTTCTGTTTTGCATTTTGCCAGCTATAGATATAAATCAATTATGGGAAGAAGAATGGACTTAGATAATCTTTTGTCATCGCAAGGTCAAGGAAAATTTTCTTTGAAAATTTCCCTATTGGTTTTTCTTAACTTCATGAGTACACACTGATTTCCTGATGCATGGTATAAATATCTAATCAAAGCATGTATGTTTCTAAGTTCAGGTCTCAGGGTCTCCCTTTGTAATACTACACAAAAACACTTGATGTTCTGAGATGTTTCCTATGTTTATATCTGAATTATATATACCAGATATTGGGAATCTTTAAAAATTTTAAATGATTTTAAAAGAATCTTTAAAAGCACTTTAGTTTCATTTCCTCCTTCTCACGGTATTCTGGGCAAGGAGGTAATCTCGAATGTGCACTGATCCTCATACAAGGCAATGCAAGAGAGATCTGAACTTTGAGCTGGAGTTGGGGGAGCAGGCATTGACCATTGATTCTAATTCTTGAGATTATGCATTGATTTTCAAAGCAAAATGCTGCAACTGAATGTTTGTCACTTCTCCTCTTAGAAAATGAACAGTAGCTCTTATTACGGAGGTGTGGTGGGAGAACATGGCAGAGACAACCTGCATTCTATGTGATTACAAATTGTCCCATATTTCTCTGCCTGTGGATTCTATGATGCTGACCCTTGCTTTTAACTGTGATTCTTTTTTTCTCTTATTTTTTCTACAGTAAAAGTTGTACTTCTTCCTGTGGGCCAGGAAATTATAATGCCCTTTAAAGTTGACACTGTTCTAAAATGCCTCAAGGATCATTTTTCATCTCTATTAGATGTCCCATCTTATGTCCTGCAGATGAGATGTGCAGGTAAGCTTGGAGGCTAATAAAACTTATCAAGACTTCTCTTTGATTTGTTAAACTAAATATCTTCATGTTTACTGTTTGAACATTATACTGTGGTTATATATTCATTCATTCAACACATTATTATTGAGGACATACTTTGTTCCAAATACTTTGCTAAGAGCCAAAGATATAAAGAAACATGAAACAAAATCCCTGTTTTCAAGTTGTTTACAGACTAGGAAGGAAGAAGATGTATGCTGTGGTTACCACACAGTGTGTAAATGTTTTGATGGAGATATGTTCAAAAAACTGTGAGAATAGCGAGGAAGGAAACTGGGAGATTCTAGAAAGCTTCATCTGATAAAAGTGATAATACTTTTGCTAAGTCCCAAAGAGGTGAGAAAACCTGGGACTTTTGGGAAGTAGTAAGGAATTTAGAGGGAGTAGAAGTAAATTATATATGGGAAGTAGGAGGAAATGAGGTTAAAAAGATAGATGATGAATGAGCATGTATATATAGAAAAAGAAGAGGACTGAAAATGGTTTATCAGTCTTCTGTACATTAAGATCAGTTCACATTCTGATGATGTTCAACTTTATTTATATTTTGTGGGCAATATTGAGTAGCCCACCTTATATTAGCCTTGTGTCATGAGAGGCTGAGGTCTTAGTAACTGTGATAGAATTAAGCAGACTAGAATAGCTCAGGAAATGTTTCTGTAGAATATGCCTGCACAGATCATAATATTTTATTTTAAAAAGTTTGATATTAACTTATAAAGATGCCACAAGTTTCTAGGGCAATAAGAACATTTTTTTGGTGGGAAAATCCGAAGTGCTAAAAAGGAATAAGCCATACCTATGAAGTTCTTCCTCCTTGCCAAATCAGAGAAAAACAATCAGTTCTGTTTCAAAATTATTTTTAGAAAACTATTGTAATGAATGTGCTCCAATAGTAAGATGTTCATGTATTCAAACAACAGGTTACTAAAGCTTGATTGAGGAAACAAAGCTAAAATTTAAATAGTTATTGTAACAATAATGATACTGATGATGATGATGATGGCTAATTCAATGAGCACTTACTATGTGCTAGTCCTTCTACAGAATATTCTGCCTACATTATCACATTATCATTCAATCTACACAAAAATCCTTTGAGGTAGGTATTACTATTAATTTTTTTTGAGAGATGGAAACTAAAGCTTGAGGAACTTCTGCAAATTCCCAAAGCTTATGAGTGGCAGAGTCTGAACTTAAATATAGGTATGACTCCAAAAAGGGAATTTGGAACTGCTTGGCATTAACTATAAGGTGAAGTTCAAAACTGGAGAAGAGAGAGCACTTTGAGACTGAGCACCTGGCCAGTGGTACCTAAGAATCTATTTCTTTGCACTTCATGACTTTTCTTCTTTATGTGTAAATACCGTGCATCACCACTGGCTTATGTCAGCAGCAATAAACAAAGAGCTTGATTCTGTGCCAACCACTCTCTAAGACAGGTACTTTCTTCTAGTACTAGAACTGGAGTCCAAGTTTGGTGGGACTAAGCCTACAATAGAAACAATTAGAGGGCTGAAGAGGGCTCTGTGTTAGTTGGAAGAGGAATCTCTGTTAGTTTCCTATGACTGTTGTAACAATTAACAAATTTAGTGGCTTATTTTGCTTATGGTTTTGGAGGCCAAAAATCCTAAATCAATTTCACTTGGATAACATCAAGGTGTCAGCAGGGCTGTTCTCCGGAGGCTCTGGGGAGAGTCTGCTTCCTTGCCTTTTCCAGCTTCTAGAGTTGCATTTCTTGCATTCTTGGGCTTCCTCATCTTCAAAGTCGGCAGCATAGCATCTTTAAATCTCTCTCTGCTTCTGTCATATCATTTTCTCTGTAGTCAAATCTCCCTCCTCCTTCCCCTTAAAAGGCACTTATGATTACATTTAAGGCTTATGTGAATAATCCAGGATAATCTACCCATCTCAAAATCCTTAACTTAATAAAATCTGCAGTCACTTTTTCCATATAAGGTAGCATCCATAGACTCTAGGAATGTACATGGATATATTTTAGGGCCATTATTCAACCTATTGCAAAATCCATATAACGTTAATTTTTTTTTTTTTTTTTTTGCGGTACGCGGGCCTCTCACTGCTGTGGCCTCTCCCGCTGCGGAGCACAGGCTCCGGACGCGCAGGCTCAGCGGCCACGGCCACGGCCCAACTTATACCCCTGGACCGGGGCACGAACCCGCGTCCGCCACATCGGCAGGTGGACTCCCAACCACTGCGCCACCAGGGAAGCCCAAAACTCAAAGATTTTTGAATGTACTTTCTTGAACATAGCTAAAATAGACTAGTGGTATCTGACATATTTCTAAGAATGAGTAAAACAAACCTTTGCTATGTTAAATTCCTAATTGTAATTTAGAAAGAACATACATTGGAAAACTTATAGTTTCTATCATTATACAAAGCAGCAGCCAGTAACATTGTACGTATTTATGTATGCCTTAAAATACAGAAAGAAATTTATAGTCAGTTTATGAAATAAACCAGTGGGGTTGGGGGTATAAGTTGAAGCAATAAAACATAAAAGTAAGGTGATGATGTACACTTTTTTCAGCAAAAAACTGAGTCTTAGCTCTACCTTGGCATGAATTAATTTATATGAATTTCTGATTATAGAAACAGAAAGGAAGGGATTCTTTAGAACTCTGAGTGTATACATTAGGAGTGTGTATTAAAATAATCAGGCTTTCCCTGATATGGATATGTCCTATGCTTATGTATAAAACATTGTGATTTTTTTAGAGAATCGATGTTTAGAATATGATTTTCCTTATATTATAGAATGTGTTTTTTATTTTTAAATGTTTATAATTGCATGGTTATTGTATATTTGTATTTCTGATTAGTTGAGAGTTGTATTTTTACTTTACTTATAATGCTGAATTCTTGCTCAGGAGTACCACCTTAATTTTTTCCATTGTGGAGTTTTTGATACTAATAATACAGCAAGAGGTGGACATCATCAATATGCTATTTGGTAATTAAACAATATGTGTTCATATAAGCACCATTGATGTTTCCCATCCCTTAAAATGAGTACATATAATCATTTCTTTGCCATAACACTTTTTATAATTTTATCTCATTTTTAGGAATGATTATTAAAGACCATGAGACGCTACTACAACATGGAGTTAAGCCCCAGGATATTGTCCAAGTTGAAATCTTTTCTTTACATCCATTTCTATATCCAATCAAAAGACTAGATAGATCAAGTGATGCCTCTCAAATCATAACTGTCAGAGTACAAACTGGTTAGTTATTTGATATCTTTTAGATAAAGTATTTTTTTAGAGTCCCTTTGTAGTTGAACTTTCATTTAATCTTGGTTTTATCTCCTCAGGCATTGATCAGTACCAGGAAGTAGGTGTTGAGATTATAAAATCTGATTTTCACAAACCATTTCTTGGTGGATTCAGACATAAAGTAACAGGAATGGAATATCACAATGCTGGAACACAAACTGTACCTAAAAAGATTCCTGAAAAACTGAATGCATTTTGTAGGGATACACAGGTAATATTTTTATTTTTCCATGTAGGATTTTGAAGCTACAGAATCAAAAAATGTTTTATTGTGTAGCTCTCTAAAATTAAAATCTTCTAGGGAATTATATGGTAATTAAAATAATAAAAGATATTAACTTAAATGTGTAGGAAAATATGTTCTTTACTCACTTTATGTGTATATAGTAGATATTTATTTAAATTTTTTAAATGTTTTTATTTTAGACAGTTTTTCAGAGAAGAAAGCTCCAGCAAACTACAAATACAACATCCACACAGATGACTAAAATTGGTGTGTATGTATCAAATATGACTGATAAACTGGTAGCACCAGGAAAATATTTTTCAGCAGCAGAATACCATGCTAAAAGATTAAAGGCGGTAAGATAACTTTTATTATAGGCGAATACTAAATGACTTTTTACTGTGTAACCAGAGTTATGCAACCATTACCACAGTCAATTTTAGAACATTCTCATCATCCCAGAAATAAATCCTACATCCAATAGCAGCCAGCCCCTATTTCCCTCCACTCCTTTCTGCTTTAGGCAACCACTAATCTACTTTTTGCCTCTATTGATTTGCTTATTCTGGGCATTTCATATACATGTAATCATACAATGTGGAGTCTTTTGTGACTGGTTTCTTTTACTTAGCATAATGTTTTCAAGGCTTATCCATGTTGCAACATGTATCAATATATTGCAATCTATATTGCAAAATAATATTCCATTGTATGTACCCAATTGTATATACCTACTGTAGGTAGGTCAATATATATACCACAATTTGTTTGCCCATTTATCAGTTGATAGACATTTGATTTGTTTCTACTTGTTGGCTATTAGGAATAAGGCTGCTATAAACATTCACGTACAAGTTTTTATGTG
Organism: Lagenorhynchus albirostris; assembly: GCF_949774975.1. Lineage (NCBI taxonomy): Eukaryota > Metazoa > Chordata > Mammalia > Artiodactyla > Delphinidae > Lagenorhynchus > Lagenorhynchus albirostris. The sequence continues at coordinate 27,075,706 of NC_083102.1, forward strand.
GATATGTATTTTCATTTCTCTTGGTATCTGCCTAGGAATGTAATTGCTAGATCATATGGTAATTTATTTATTTATTTACTTATTTATTTTTGGCTGAGTTGGGTCTTTGTTGCTGCGCGTGGGCTTTCTCTAGTTGTGGCGAGCAGGGACTACTCTTTGTTGCAGTGCATGGGCTTCTCATCGCGGTGGCTTCTCTTGTTGCGGAGCACGGACTCTAGGCACGCGGGCTTCAGTAGTTGTGGCTCGTGGGCTCCAGAGCGCAGGCTCAGCAGTTGTGGCGCACAGGCCCAATTGCTCCGTGGCATGTGGGATCTTCCCGGACCAGGGCTTGAACCCTTGCCCCTGCATTGGCAGGCGGATTCTTAACCACTGTGCCACCAGGGGAGCCCTCATATGGTAATTCTGTTTAACCTTTTTGAGGAACTGTCAGACTGTTTTCCAAAGCAGCTGCACCATTTTATGTCCCACCAGAAGTGTGTGAGGATTCCAATTTCTCCATATCCTTATCAGCACTTTTGGATTATTGCCATCCTAGTGAGTGTGAAGTGGTATCTCATTGTGGTTTTGATTTGCATACCCTGATGGCTAATTATACTGAATATTTTTCATGTGCTTATTAACAATTTATATATATTCTTAGGAGAAATGTACATTCAGATACTTTGTCCAATTTTAATGAGGTCGTCTTTTTTATTATTGCTTTATTGTTTAAAAAATTTTTTTAGTTGTTTGCTAAGTGGTTGCTCCAAGTGTAATTTAGGGATTAGAATATACATCTCAATTTATAGCAACATACTTTGTATTAATACTAACTGAAATTTAATAAAGTATTGAAACCTTGCTCCAATAGAACTCCAAGTTTATCCCTTCTTCTTTGTGCTATTATCATACAAACATGTACATTCTGTTTATGTTCTAAGCCCTGTAATTCCTTTTATAATTATTGTTTTTGTGCAATTGACTTTTAAATAAGAGTAGAAAAGAGGAAAATATATTTATATAGTCTTTTATATTTTACCTACATAATTACTTTTTCTGGTGCTATTTATTTCTTCATTTGAGTTAAAATTAACATCTAATATCATTTTCTTTCAGTTTGGAGAATTCCCTTTAGTACTTGTGTATGCTTGTATACTTGATGGTGTCCTAAAGATCTCTGAGTCTCTGTTCCTTTACCTTTTTTCCCCCTCTTCTTCAGAGTGGATAGTTTCTAATGATCTATCATCAAATTCCTTATTCTTTCTTTTGCCAGTTGAGATCTGCTGTTGAGCCTGTTTTTTGTGTTTTCATTTCAATTATTTCACTATTAAACTCCTAAATTTCCACTTGGTTCTTTTTTTAAAAATTTCTGTCTCTTTGTTGATATTCTGTCACCATACATTTTAAACAAAAATTTATTCAATATCTAACCCTAAACATAGTCAATATAGTATTTTCCTTCTTTTTTTCCAAATGACATTAATCATAAAAAAAATTTGCAAAAAATTCCTCACCCAGATTTTTCTTTTTCTTTCCATTGGGAGATAATTATACATGGAACTTTAAAGAAGTTTCTTGTACACCTAACATTGTATCACAATCATTTCTCTACCTTTTAGTATTTATTATAAACAATTTAACGGCATTATTTTATTCCACAATGTTAACACTATAATTTAATTACTTTCTTTTTTAGGACATTTAGACATGTTTTCATCAAAATCTTAATGCTATATAAATTGTAGTGTGCATTTAAAAAATACTTAGAGAAGATGTTAGAAGTTGAATTACTAGGGGAAAAAATGATGACTTTTTAAAAGTTTTAGATATTACCAAGTGTTTTTCAGAAATCTTGTACCAAATGATGTATGCATAAACCATTTATAAGAGCCCATTCCATGCTGACTTCACCAGTAGTACATATTATTTGAAAAAATTGTTGTCTCCTTATAGATGTTAAATATATTTTTATATTTTCTCTCCACCTATCACTCATACTTAGTTTATGATGTCTTTCATTATAGTCAAACTTATTAATATTCCCTTTTATGGTTTTTGCATTTTATGTATTGTTATAAAAGGCTGTTTCATCCCACAGTCATAAGTATAACTTTCTTTTATAGTTGGTGTGTGTGTACAACTTTATCTGGATTTTTAAACATGATATGAAGAAGAGTTAAATTTTATTTTTTCCAAATGTAATGCCAACTGCTCAGTACCATGAATATTCAAGTTTATTCTCTCCACAGTAATGTATACTAAATTTTCATATATATATGCATCTGTTTCTGACTTCTGCATTCTTTCATTAATGTATACGTTTTTTTCTATGTCAGTAATGTATTGCTTTAATTACTACTGATTTGTAATATATTTTGAGGCCTGGTCCATTAGATTCTACCTCATTGTTCTTCCTTTTCAAGACTGTCTTGACTATTAACGCAAGTTTTTCTTCCATATGAATTTTAGAGTAAGTTTGCAATTTTCATGAAAAATTGCAGGTCTTGCTCAGAAGTACATTGATCAGTTGGGGAAGAGTGGACACCTTTACCCTGTTAAACATTTGGGATATCAGTTAAACATGACATACAAAGCATATGCATTTTATCTCTGCTACTTCCTAGCATCATTTTGCTTGAATAAAAAGAGTTGAAAGCAGTGATTTTGTTTTTTGCGTGACAAGAAACCTGGAGCTAGACTGCTGCTCTAGCCCAATCAGCTTAGGACGTTGAGAGAGGAGCCTGTAGTCTCAGTCTGTCGACTCATTGCACTGAAGGAGACTGCTCAGCAGGGGAACCACGCGGCTAACTTTGTAGTTGACTTTATCAGTGCCTGCAATTATTCCAGCCTGAAAATGTTTACGTTTTCAGTCCAAACTAATTTACACAAAAGGAAAAGGGGGAGTTATTATAGACTTTTGGGGAGGAGTGAAGTTTTGGTGAAATTTAAGTGTTACAGTATTTTGATTGTCTCTGTCCAACAAGGTTGCGTGTAGATGGGTCAGCATCAAGTCTGGACTGAGACATGGACCAAAGAGTCCTGTTCCTTTGGTAACAAAGTTAGGAGAGAGATGTGGATGTGTTTCTTCTCTGAAGTTCAGCACGTTCGTTGTAAATCAAGGCTGCTTCTCTCTGTCAAAATAACACAGATCCTTCAGGCAAGAGTGGGATGTTTCATTCTTAGTGATCTAATTTCAGACAGCAAAGTTTATGATAGATTATGATTTTAGAGAACAAAGTTTCTCAGAGAGAAAGAAAATAGTAGTCACTCAAAGAAGGGGTTGTTATGACATTTTACTAATGTCATAACAACCTGCATAGTGTCCTTGGGAAAAATATTGCTTCCTATTAATTTTGTAGCTGACTTTATTCGTGCCTGGTATTCAAGCCTGATGGATTCTTATTTTCTCAGTCCAAATGAATTTTTAATTTCTTACTGTACGGGGCCTGGCTGGTGGCTCTGTGATGTCATCAGGAACCTGAATTCCTTTTACCCTTCCACTCTAATAATTAATCTTACTATCATGAACTTGTTACTATATGATGATAAAATGGTTAATGAACCTTCAGCATAATGTCTGCATTCTGCAAGAAGGGAGACATCAAGGGAGCATGTCCCATGTATGCCATTCAAGAATTTTCCCTGAAAGCCCCTGCCAGTGATTCAACTTGCATCTCATTGACCTGAACTGGGTCATGTGACTTCACTGTCCCTGCTGGGACTATGTGATAATTACATTTTTAAAGTTTCATATTGTTGCTCCTCAGTAAGACTGAGATTTTGTTAGTAAGGAAGTTGGAGAGAAAGGCTATTAGGTGGGGAAATGAACAACACTACACTACACTACAACACTTTCCAAACTCGGATAAAATGATATTAAGGGAATAAGAAAAGCATAAACATACAGGAACAAAGAATATATGGAAAGAGAGAAGAGTAAATGTCAGTCGATTTTTTAAAGTTGTAAAGCAGATGGGGAAGCATTGACTTACTTGAGCAGAGGAAGTGAAAATCTAAATGCCTGCCAAGGGGGCTGGCGTCAAGAACCAAATCAGTTTGCCCCACAGAATCTCGGAAAGTGAATTGGAGGTTCTGTGGAAGATGGAAGTGAGATGTGAACTGTAAACAGAGGGATTGGTTAAAAGATAGTAAAAGGAGTAAATTTCAATTTAATACGTTCTTCTATCTTGATAGATACCTTTTTATTTGTATCATGTTTATTTTATTCTTGAACTTCTGGAGTTCAGTGCTTGGTATTTATATCTTTCTTGTTGTAAGCAAGATTATATTATGTGTGACTACTGATATTTTTGTACTCATTACTGCCATCTCATTTTGTTTTTGATTTATTATTTATTCTTGTTCGTTATTTTTACTAACTTTTTTTTTTTTTGGTTTGACTAAAGTTTTCTTTTCCATTTTTTTTGTTCTTTCATAGGTCAGAAGTAGGTACTTTGTTTCTATTTTTCTAGTGGTTACTCATAAAAAAATTTTAATGGACTTAATTTTTTAATACCAAATGCATATTTAATCAGGCTCTATATATTGTCCATGAACAAGTCAAGGACCCTAGCAGGCTTTTCTTCATTTCTTCTTCCTCCTCACTCACTCCTCCTGTTCAGTGAGAACTTGATCTGGAATTACAATTGTATGTATATTACATCATTATAATTTACTATATAATTATAACTTCCTATTGTTTTTATATATTTACATCAATGTAATATATAAATTTTTTCAAATGTGTTATATTTAGCTTAATACCTTTTTTGGAAGTTTTTGCTTACTTCTTTAATTTTTCCTCTTTATTCTTTTGTTGTTGTTCTCTTTATTTTTTTATTTTATTTTATTTTGTTTTTTTGATTTTTTTCGAACATCTTTATTGGAGTATAATTGCTTTACAATGGTGTGTTAGTTTCTGCTGTATAACAAAGTGCATCAGCTATACGTATACATATATCCCCATATCTCCTCCCTCTTGCATCTCCCTCCCACCCTCCCTATCCCACCCCTCTAGGTGGTCACAAAGCACCGAGCTGATCTCCCTGTGCTATGCGGCTGCTTCCCACTAGCTATCTATTTTACATTTGGTAGTGTATATATGTACATGCCACTCTCTCACGTCGTCCCAGCTTACACTTTCCCCTCCCCGTGTCCTCAAGTCTATTCTCTACGTCTGCGTCTTTATTCTGGTCCTACCCCTAAGTTCTTCATAACCTTTTTTTTTCTTTCAATTCCATATTTATGTGTTAGCATATGGTATTTATTTTTCTCTTTCTGACTTACTTCACTCTGTATGACAGACTCTTGGTCCATCCACCTCACTACAAATAACTCAATTTTGTTTCTTTTTATGGCTGAGTCATAGTCCATTGTATATATGTGCCACATCTTCCTTATCCATTCATCTGTTGATGGACACTGAGGTTGCTTCCATGTTCTGGCTATTGTAAATAGTGCTGCAATGAACATGGTGGTACATGACTCGTTTTGAATTATGGTTTACTCAGGGTATATGCCCAGTAGGGGGATTGTTGGGTCATTGCTACCATTGTTGGGTCATATGGTGGTTCTATTTTTAGTTTTTTAAGCAACCTCCATACTGTTCTCTATAGTGGCTGTATCAATTTACATTCCCACCAACAGTGCAAGAGGGTTCCCTTTTCTCCACATCCTCTACAGCATTTATTGTTTGTAGATTTTTTGATGATGGCCATTCTGACCGGTGTGAGGTGATACCTCATTGTGGTTTTGATTTGCATTTCTCTAATGATTAGTGATGTTGATCATCCTTTCATGTGTTTGTTGGAAATCTGTATATCTTCTTTGGAGAAATGTCTATTTAGGTCTTCTGCCCATTTTTGGATTGGGTTGTTTGTTTATTTGATATTGAGCTGCATGAGCTGCTTATATATTTTGGAGATTAATCCTTTGTCAGTTGCTTTGTTTGCAAATATTTTCTCCCATTTTCAGGGTTGCCTTTTTGTCTTGTTTATGGTTTCCTCTGTTATGCAAAAGCTTTTAAGTTTCATTAGGTCCCACTTGTTTATTTTTGTTTTTATTTCCATTTCTCTAGGAGGTGAGTCAAAAAGGATCTTGCTGGGATTTATGTCATAGAGTGTTCAGCCTATGTTTTCCTCTAAGAGTTTGATAGTGTCTGGCCTTCCATTTAGGTCTTTAATCCACTTTGAGTTTATTTTTGTGTATGGTGTTAGGGAGTGTTCTAATTTCATTCTCTTACATGTAGCTCTCCAATTTTCCAAGCAACACTTATTGAAGAGGCTGTCTTTTCTCCATTGTATATTCTTGCCTCTTTAATCAAAAATAAGGTGACCATATGTGCATAGGTTTATCTCTGGGTTTTCTGTCCTGTTCCATTGATCTGTCTTTCTGTTTTTGTGCCAGTACCATACTGTCTTGATTACTGTAGCTTTGTAGTGTAGTCTGAAGTCAGTGAGCCTGATTCCTCCAGCTCCATTTTTCTTTCTCAGGATTGCTTTGGCTATTCGGGGTCTTTTGTGTTTTCATACAAATTGTGAAATTTTTTGTTCTACTTCTGTGAAAAATGCCATTGGTAGTTTGATAGGGATTGCATTGAATCTGCAGATTGCTTTGGGTAGTATAGTCATTTTCACAATGTTGATTCTTCCGATCCAAGAACATGGTATATCTCTCCATCTGTTTGTATCATCTTTAATTTCTTTCATCAGTGTCTTACAGTTTTCTGCATACAGGTCTTTTGTCTCCTTAGGTAGGTTTATTCCTAGGTATTTTATTTTTCTGTTGCAGTGGTAAATGGGAATGTTTCCTTAATTTCATTTTCAGATTTTTCATCATTAGTGTATAGGAATGCAAGAGATTTCTGTGCCTTAATTTTTTTATTCTGCTACTTTTGATTAGCTCTAGTAGTTTTCTGGTAGCATCTTTAGCATTCTCTGTGTATAGTATCATGTCATCTGCAAACAGTGACAGTTTTACTTCTTCTTTTCCAATTTGGATTCCTTTAATTTTTTTTCTTCTTTTATTGCTGTGGCTAGGACTTCCAAAACTATGTTGAATAATAGTGGTGATAGTGGGCAACCTTGTCTTGTTCCTGATTTTAGAGGAAATGGCTTCAGTTTTTCACCATTGGGAACGATGTTGGCTATGGGTTTGTCATATATGGCCTTTATTATGTTGAGGTAAGTTCCCTCTCTGCCTACTTTCTGGAGAGTTTATTATAAATGAGTATTGAATTTTGTTGAAAGCTTTTTCTGCATCTTTTGAGATTATCATATGGTTTTTATCCTTCAGTTTGTTAATATGGTGTATCACATCGATTGATTTGCATATATTGAAGAATCCTTGCATTCCTGGGATAAACCCCACTTGATCATGGTGTATGATCCTTTTAATGTCCTGTTGGATTCTGTTTGCTAGTATTTTGTTGAGGATTTTTGCATCTATGTTCATCAGTGATATTGGCCCGTAGTTTTCTTTTTTTGCGACATCTTTGTCTGGTTTTGGTATTGGTGATGGTTGCCTCGTAGAATGAGTTTGGGGGTGGTCCTCGCTCTGCTATATTTTGGAAAGTTTGAGAAAGATAGGTGTTAGCTCTTTAAATGTTTGATAAAATTTGCCTGTGGAGCTCGCTGGTCCTGGGCTTTTGTTTGTTGGAAGATTTTTAATCACAGTTTCAATTTCAGTGCTTGTGATTGGTCTGTTTATATTTTCTATTTCTTCCTGGTTCAGTCTCGGAAGGTTGTGCTTTTCTAAGAATTTGTTCATTTCTTCCAGGTTGTCCATTTTATTGGCATATAGTTGCTTGTAGTAATCAATCTCTCACGATGCTCTGTATTTCTGCAGTGTCAGTTGTTACTTCTCCTTTTTCCTTTCTAATTCTGTTGATTTGAGTCTTCTCCGTTTTTTCTTGATGAGTCTGGCTAATGGTTTATCAATTTTGTTTATCTTCTCAAAGAACCAGCTTTTAGTTTTATTGATCTTTGCTATTGTTTCCTTCATTTCTTTTTCAGTCATTTCTGATCTGATCTTTATGATTTCTTTCCTTCTGCTAACTTTGGGTTTTTTTCCTTCTTCTTTCTCTAATTGCTTTAGGTGTAAGTTTAGGTTGTTTATTTTGAGATTTTTCTTGTTTCTTGAGGTAGGATTATATTGCTATAAACTCCCCTCTTAGAACTGCTTTTGCTGCATCCCATAGGTTTTGGGTTGTTGTGTTTTCATTGTCATTTGTTTCTAGGTAGTTTTTGATTTCCTCTTTGATTTCTTCAGTGATCTCTTGGTTATTTGGAAGCACACTGTTTAGCCTCCATGTGTTTGCAGTTTTTACAGTTTTCTTTCCTGTAACTGATATCTAGTCTCATAGTGTTGTGGTCGGAAAAGATACTTGATACTATTTCAATTTTATTAAGTTTACTAAGGCTTGTTTTGTGACCCAAGATATGGTATATCCTGGAGAATGTTCCATGAGCACGTGAGAAGAAAGTGTATTCTGTTGTTTTTGGATGGCATGTCCTATACGTATCAGTTAAGTCTGTCTTGTTTAATGTGTCATTTAAAGCTTTTGTTTCCTTTTTTATTTTCATTTTTGGTGATATGTCCATTGGTGAAAGTGGGGTGTTAAAGTCCCCTACTCTGATTGTGTTACTGTCGATTTCCCCTTTTATGGCTGTTAGCGTTCGCATTATGTATTGAGGTGTTCCTATGTTGGGTGCACAAATATTTACAATTGTTATATCTTCTTCTTGGATTGATCCCTTGATCATTATGTAGTGTCCTTCTTTGTCTCTTGTAATAGTCTTTGTTTTAAAGTCTATTTTGTTTGATATGAGAATTGCTACTTTCTGTTGATTTCCATTTGCATGGAATATCTTTTTCCATCCCCTCACTTTCATTCTGTATGTGTTCCTAGGTCTGAAGTGGGTCTCTTGTAGACAGCATATATATGGGTCTTGTTTCTTTATCCATTCAGCCAGTCTAGGTGTTTGGGTGGAGCATTTAATCCACTTACATTTAAGGTAATTATCGATATGTATGTTCCTATTACCATTTTCTTAAGTGTTTTGGGTTTGTTATTGTCGGTCTTTCCCTTCTCTTGTGTTTCCTGCCTAGAGAAGTTCCTTTAGCATTTGTTGTAAAGCTGGTTTGGTGGTGGTGAATTCTCTTAGCTTTTGCTTGTTTGTAAAGGTTTTACTTTTTCTGTCAAATGTGAATGAGATCCTTGCTGGGTAGAGCAATCTTGGTTGTAGGTTTTCCTCTTTCATTACTTTAAATATGTTCTGCCACTCCCTTCTGGCTTGCAGAGTTACTACTGAAAGATCAGCTGTTAACCTTATGGGGATTCTCTTGTATGTTGCTTGTTGCTTTTCCCTTGCTGCTCTCAATATTTTTTCTTTGTATTTAACTTTTGATAGTTTGATTAATACACGTCTTGGCATGTTTCTCCTTGGATTTATCCTGTTTGGGACTGTGTGTGCTTCCTGGACTTGACTGACTATTTCCTTTCCCATGTTAAGGAAGTTTTCAACTATAATCTCTTCAAATATTTTCTCAGACCCTTTCTTTTTCTCTTCTTCTTCTGGGACCCCTATAATTCTAATGTTAGTTCATTTAATATTGTCCCAGGGGTCTCTGAGACTATCCTCATTTCTTTTCATTCTTTTTTCTTTATTCTGCTCTGTGATAGTTATTTCTGCTATTTTATCTTCCAGGTCACTTATCCGTTCTTCTGCCTCAGTTATTCTGCTATTGATTCCTTCTAGAGAATTTTAAATTTCATTTATTGTGTTGTTTATTAATTTTTGTTTGCTCTTTAGTTTTTCTAGGTCCTTGTTAAACATTTCTGGTATTTTCTCCATTCTATTTCCAAGATTTTGGATCATCTTTACTATCATTACTCTGAATTCTTTTTCAGGTAGACTGCCTATTTCTTCTTCATTTGTTTGGTCTGTTGGGTCTTTACCTTGCTCCTTCATCTGCTGCATATTTCTCTGTCTTCTAATTTTGCTTAACTTACTCTGTTTGGGGTCTCCTTTCCACAGGCTGCAGGTTCATAGTTACCATTGTTTTTGGTGTCTGTCCCCAGTGGGTAAGGTTGGTTCAGTGGCTTGTGTAGGCTTCCTGGTTGGGGGGACTGGTGCTTGTGTTCTGGTGGGTGGGGCTGGATCTTGTCTTTCTGGTGGGTAGGACCACGTCCGTTGGTGTATTTTGTGGTGTCTATGAACTTAGTATGATTTTAGGTAGCCTCTCTGCTAATGGGTGAGGTTGTGTTTCTGTCTTTCTAGTTGTTTGGCATGGGGCGTCCAGCACTGGAGCTTGCTGGCCGTTGGGTGGAGCTGGGTCTTAGTGTTTACACGGAGATCTCTGGGAGAGCTCTAGCCAATTGATATTATGTGTGGCCAGGAGGTCTCTGGTGATCCAATATCCTGAACTCGGCTCTCCCACCTCAGAGGCTCAGGCCTGACACCAGATTGGCGCAACAAGAGCCTGTCAGCTACACAGCTCAGAATAAAAGGGAGAAGAAAAGAAAGATAGAAAAAATAAATAAATAAAAAGTTAAAAAAGAAAATTATTAAAATAAAAAAGTAATAATAAAAGAAAAAAAAAGAAGAGAGCAACCAAACCAATAAACAAATCTACCATTGATAACAAGCACTAAAAACTGTACTAAGATAAACATAAAAATCAGAAACAAGTCAGTCACAGACAGCAAACCCCAAGTCCACAGTTGCTCCCAAAGTCCACCACCTCAATTTGGGATGATTTGTTATCTATTAAGGTATTCCACAGATGCAGGGTACATCAAGTTGATTGTGGAGATTTACTCTGCTGCTCCTAAGGCTGCTGGGAGAAATTTCCCTTTGTCCTCTTTGTTTGCACAGCTCCCAGGGGCTCAGCTTTGGATTTGGCCCTGCCTCTGCGTGTAAGTCGCCTGAGGGCATCTGTTCCCTCCCAGACAGGAGGGGGTTAAAGCAACGGCTGATTAGGGGGCTCTGGCTCACTCAGGCCTGGGGGAGGGATGGGTACGTTAGTTATAATTGGAATACTGGGCGAGCCTGCGGCTGCAGAGGCCAGCGTGTCATTGCAACAGCCTGAGGTGTGCCGTGTGTTCTCCCAGGGAAGCTGTCCCTGGACCACGGGACCCTGGCAGTGGCGGGCTGCACAGGCTCCCAGGGGGGCAGTGTGGATAGTGACCTGTGCTCGCACACAGGCTTCTTGGTGGCGGCAGCAGCAGCGTTAGCATCTCATGCCCGTCTCTGGGGTCCGACCTGATAGCTGCGGCTTCCGCCCATCTCTGGAGCTCATTTAGGTGGTGCTCTGAATCCCCTCTCCTCGCACACCCCGAAACAATGGTCTCTTGCCTGTTAGGCAAGTCCAGACATTTTCCCGGACTCCCTCTCGTCTAGCTGTGGGGCATTAGCCCCCTTCAGGCTGTGTTCACGCAGCCAACACCAGTCCTCTCCCTGGGATCCAACCTTCAAAGCCCAAGCCTCAACTCCCAGCCCCCGCCCGCCCAGGCCGGGGAGCAGACAAGCCTCTCAGGCTGGTGAGTGCCGGTCGGCACCTATCCTCTGTGCAAGAATCTCTCCGCTTTGCCCTCCTCACCCCTGTTCCTGTGCTTTCTTCCATGGCTCTGAAGCTCCCCCCCGCCCACCCCCCATCTCCACCAGTGAAGGGGCTTCCTAGTGTGTGGAAACCTTTCCTCCTTCACAGCTCCCTCCCAGAGGTGCAGGTCCCGTCCCTATTCTTTTGTCTCTGTTTTTTCTTTTTTCTTTTGCCCTACCCAGGTACATGGGGAGTTTCTTGCCTTTTGGGAAGTCTGAGGTCTGCCAGTGTTCAGTAGGTGTTCTGTAGGAGTTGTCCCACGTGTAGATGCATTTTTGATGTATTTGTGGGGAGGAAGGTGATCTCCATGTCTTACTCCCTCTGCCGTCTTGAAGGCCTCCCCCTCTTTATTGTTCTTGTTGGAACATATTCTCTAGTAATTATTTCAGATATTACACATGGGAGGTGAACCATCTAAGTCCTATTGAATGAACCTCATTTTGGGTTTTAGTCTGAGTGGGTGTAGAAGGTTAGATTCAAACTTATTTTCAAAATTATTTTATTTTATAACTTTGAAGCTGTTTTTGATTAAAAGTCTGATGTCAATGGGATTCTCAGTTCTTTGTTTCCTCTTTCTGGAAGATTTTAGAATTTTCACTTAATCCTTAGTCATCTTACTGTGATGTGCTTGAGACTTGGTGATGGATCCTTTCTATCTGAGAGCTCATGTCTTTAGTTTGGGGAAATGCTCTTCTATTATATTTTGAGCAATTTCTCTAATCCAACTTTCTTCATTCTGTCTGGAACTTGTATCAGACATATTTTGGAATGTCTACATTTATCTTCCATGGCTCTTAATATTCCTCCATTCTTTCTAATTTTTACGACCTTTCAACGTGCATTCTAAAAGATTTTCTTGTCTAAGTTTCTTGCTTACTAATTCCCTCTTAGACTCTGCATGTTCTGTAAATCAGCAGAATAGATTATAGGAACCTATTCTTCCCATTGTAGTAAAGCTTAACCTGGGCATGAGGCTGCAACACTGAAAACTGCATTTTATAACCTCTTTTCTATGTTGGTGAGGCCAAGGAACTAAGGCCTGGAAAAAAGAAATGTGAGGGGAAATGATGTGTGCCCCTTCTGGGTATTGCTCTTAAAGTGACTGGATTGCAGTTCTTTTGTCTTTTCCCCCATTCTACTGACTAGAAGATCAGCCACTAGGAAACACAAGTAGGAAGCCATTTGTAATACAGCACAGAGCTTCCTACTAGTCCTAAACTGCTTGCCAATCCCTGGGCCAATCCCTGGAGTATCATGCGAGAAGGGAAAAACTAAGTTGTTTAAACAACTGTGTTTTAGTATCCTTAATGAGTTTAACAAGTTTAATAGCCCCCAAGATAAACACATTGTACTGATTTTTTTTTTAATTTCAAAGATAAAAATGTTGTCACAGTCTTTTGTTCCTTCTTTTGTATTGATTCAACAGCCTTTCCTTTCTCTCTGAAAATGTTAACTCTATCTAGTCTGGTCTTGTTTTTTGTTTTGCTTTGTTTTGTTTTACTCTAAAAGAGTGGTTCTAAAACTTTGGCATGCAGCAGAACATGTGGAAAATTTGTAAATATACAGAATCCATGCCCACCCCAGAATTTCTGATTCATTAACTCTGGGGTGGGCCTGAGAATACGCATTTCTAACAATTTTCCAGATGCTGCTGCTGCTGGTGGGCTGGCCACCATACTTTGAGAACCTCTGTTCTAGTAACTCTCTTTCACACAAATGTAAATTCTTCTACACTGAATGAGGAACCTTTTATTCTGTTGGCTGTCGTCAAATCTTTGGTTACTCTTGGGTGTGTACTCAAGAGTATTTGAAATTTCTGATGTCCAAAGTGCTACAACATATTTGTTTACTGTAGCCTTACCTCAGTGGCTTTCAGGGATGTGCAAGGCTTGATTCTGGGAGGCAGCTAGTTTTCTGGAGAGGGGGCTTCTATTCATACTGGGCATCACCAGCTTTCTGGGACACCAACCACTCTTGCCTAGAGGCAAATACCTCTGATGCTCTTTACCTAAATTGTTTTAGAGGAGCCTGTCCCTTTTGCATTTTTCAAGCAGTCACCTTGTTAGTTGCCCTAAGACCCCTTCTGCTCACAGGATCCACCAGTTTTGGGGTTGAAACATCTTAGAGACACTTCTGTGTTTTCTAGCTTGCCTCTCCAGTGCATGATGAGGCTGTAGATTCCTTCAAATTCCACCCCTGCTCCGTGGGGGGTTTTCCGGTGTGGACCAGAAAACCTGAGACAAATTTTAAAAGAGCTGTAACACTAATTCCTTCTTCAATTTATTCCACGTGCCTCCTTTCTTGAAGGGAATTCTTTAAAGTTTCTGTTCTGTTGGAGGACTCCTTCAGTATGATCCAATATCTTTATTGATTTCTGCTTCTATAATTTTTCTGTAGTCATCAGGGGTTAGGATGAGGGGAAGGGACGTGTCAGCGTATTCTCTACCCTCAAACTTGATCTAGCCTCTCTATATTTTACTTTTTTTAAATGAGTTTACTAAATAAAAACAAAAAATCTCTCAGTTATATCGCAAGCTTTTTGTAACTCTAGTACTGTATTATATACCTTCAGACATATATATTTTTCTTACAATTTAATAAATACATGTTTGCTTCGGTGGTTTCCACATATAACCTACCCACTGTGTAGTTAGTAAATACCATTTTTTAAAAGGTATGAGCCTATGCTAATGACAATTAAGAAAAAGTAGGTAACAGTACATAGTATTCATAACAGTAATAGTATTTATTGAGGACATGTGGTGTACCAGGCTTGAGGTAAGCACTTTATATGCATAGTATTATTATCACTGTTTTGCACCTGAGGGTACTAAAGTACAAAGATGGCAAGTAACTTACCCAAATTAACTAACTAGTGAGTAGCAGAGGGAAGATTTAAACTAAGCTGTACTCCAGACCCTGTGCTCTTAACTTCATACTAACTGCCTCCTGTGAAGGTATACTTGCTACTAGATTTCAAAGTCAGATAGCTGATGTGCATTATCTATGACCTTTCTGTTATAATGTATGTGAGAATACATGGCGTAGAGCTGAAACTAGACTCTCAGTATTTTTTAGTACTTATTGAATTGGAATAGAAATAGTCATTGTTGCCTTTCATTGTGTAATAAGGTTGACCATATTTTATTTTCTTTAAGTATAGGTAATTGTGATACAGACTTACTACAGACGATGGCATGCTAAAGCTGTGGTAGACAATTTAAAAAGACAGAAAATGTTAAGGTTGCAGTGGGAAGCACAGGAAGAACTAAGGAAGATAAGAGAAAAAGAAGAGTGGATGAAATTGGATTATTACCGGAGGCATAATCCTCAAACAAAAGAAGATTTTGAACTTCTTTACAATGCACTGGAACGTAAGTTTGAAATAGGCTTTGCATAAAATATTAATTTTATAATTTTTCATTAGTAGGAAAAACAGGTTTACTAAAGACAAAAGGGGAACCTTATTATTTTAGGAAGATGTCTGGGGTATCTGGACTAGAGAATTTTAAAAGATGAATAATGTCTTACATTTGGGACAGGAATTAAGGCTAGTGTGAAATTGGAAACGCTTTTATATTAACAATGGATGAATAAAATGTGACTACAGCTCTGTGAATTATTCAGTTTTAGTATGTTATCTCATTTGCTACTCATCCCTATGAGATAAAAAGAGAAAGTATTGTCCAGTCTGTTTCTCTGATGGTCTTGGGAATTTGTGAACTCAGAGTTGAACTGTCTTGAACCCCTCAGTCCAGCATTCTGTCTTTGATTCTGCTCTTTACAGGAGATACCTTTTTATTCCCTTCTACTAATGATTATAAATATATATATATGTATATGTATATATATTCTCTACACATTTGATTTTATGGCTTATTTCTTCCATAGGATGTGTGCTAGTCATTGACACAGTTAAAAACTTCCGTTACTTGAACAAGTCAATCACTCCCTACTTTGGGCAGTATATACACTGTTCTTCTTGAAGCTTTTCCCCAATACCCACCTTCTAATCTCAGCTTAAATATCACCTACTCAAAGCCTTTTGTGACTGACAGTGCAACTGGGACATCCTATTACCATCTTATGGTTCTCACTGCATACCAACTTTTCATTTATAACACCACAATACTTTTTTTTAACATTAATTTCACTACTGGACTGTAAGCTCCGTAAATGAATGACTCATTTATTTTTTGGATGATCTCTTTTTCTGTGTTTAGCTCACATGCCCAACAAATACTGGTAGAATGAATAAGTGAATGAATGAAGGGAAACCCAAGGATGTAGCCATGCAACTGTCTCTAGCTTCTGCTTTCCCAAGAGTACCTCTAAAGTAGAAGTAACCAGAACAGAAGAGTTATTTGTTACCTTAGATACCAGAAAGTGAAGTTGGGCTCTTGTGATGACATAGAAGAATTAAAAAAATTAAAAGTAGCCTCAGTTATTTTTTTAGTTGAATACGGTCTTTTTATCCAAAGAAATAATAGTCTTTGACTTCTCTATGATTATTCATAATATTAACTTTAAGTAAATTTTCTTACTATAACGTTGTTTCTTTATATACTGTTTATTTGTGGACGTTACTATGTGCTCTGTTACTCAGGTCATCCTTTCCTCTCTAATCGAATACAATTTTAGGTGTCAGATATCAGGTCTATTTAAATAGCTATATGATAATATGCTATTTACTGAAGATGATACAATTAAACACTAGGTCTAACAAGCAATAGTAATACATCTATCTCTTTGATAAATGGAAGAAAATGGAAATGAAATTTCTTACATAAAAGAGACATCTCTTAGTTTTCTTCCAGGCCTAAAATTCTAAATTAGAACTCTAAGAATAATTTAAAGTTCTGTTTTGTTGTAGTTAAAATTCTGGTTCACAAGCTCAGTAATTTACATAGCTCTTCTATTTACTATAGTTTTCATTCCATATTCTTTACTCCAGTGTTTGAAACTGTTGCCCCCTTGTGGCTCATAGTGACAATTGCATAGTTTGAATTACAACTCCTAATAAAGTTTAACTTTTCCTCCAGGTAACCTGTTGCTTAGTAATAAAAGCAAAATGATATCAATTTAGGAAAATGAATTTAACTATATAAGATAATATGCTGTATCAAAGACAAGACTATCTCTGGGCAACAGTGTTTGATTTTTTTTTTTTTTTTTTTTTTTGCGGTACTCGGGCCTCTCACTGTTGTGGCCCCTCCCGTTGCGGAGCACAGGCTCCGGATGCGCAGGCTCAGCGGCCATGGCTCACGGGCCCAGCCGCTCCGTGGCATGTGGGATCTTCCCGGACCGGGGCACGAACCTGTGTCCCCTGCATCGGCAGGCGGACTTTCAACCACTGCACCACCAGGGAAGCCTCAACAGTGTTTGATTTTTATGTCTTTTTTTTTTTTTTTTCTTATATCAGTATGTTGAGGGCAACTTCTTTCATTGATCTGACTGGTCACTCTTATCTTAGACTAGGTATAGGAGTCATTATCTTGAGGAAATGTCTCTTATCAACATGGATTAGGCTCAGAGCCTCTTTTCCTTGCCCCATTATTCTCTGTGCATACCATTCTCTTAACTGTCCATGTCTGTACCTAGGACACCAGATAGGACCTTGTTCATTATGTCTAACAAATGTTTGTTGAATTGAATCTTCTACCCTTTGTCTTGTTTTAACTAGTGGAAATGGTGTTTTCTGACTCGTCTCTAATTATTACCTCTTGATCTCAAGGTCCCTTGACTTCTAGCTTCTGGCGACTCGCTGGCCCCAGTCCTTTGACAGATCTGGCCCTGGGCTTTCAGTCTGAATCTTTCTTGGTTTTTTTCCATTCAGGCTTCCAGTCTGTGATAAGAATTTTAAAAAGCAGATGCGTATAAACTGCCAGTGACAGACAAAATATTGTATGTTCTGCTGTTTCTTGTTTGGAATAGCAAGTTTATTAGATCTCAGAAATTTTAAAATATGTATGGACTTTATATTTTAGTGCTATCCTTTCATTTTATAATTGAACTTCAGACCCTGGAAATTAGGTAATTTGTTCAAGAATGTAAGTTAAGGTTATAAGATAAATGTATTCTTTGAAAGGAACCGGTTGCTTTCATATCTTTTTCTTTAAAAATATTGGAGGTTATTGACATCTGTTATGGGCTGAATTATGTTCCCCCCAAATTCAGATGTTGAAGTTCTAACATCCAGTACCTCAGAATGTGACTGTATTTGGAGATAGGGCCTTTAAAGAACTAATGAAGAAAAAGTGAGCTCATATGGGACCCTAGTCCCGTATGACTGGTATCCTTATAAGAAGAGGAGATTAGGACACAGACATGCACAGAGAGAAGGTCATGTGAAGACAGTGGAGGAAGGTGGCTCTTTATAAGCCCAGGATAGAGGCCCTCAGGAGAAACTAATCCTGCTATCACCTTGATCTTGAACTTCCATCCTTCAGAACTGTGAGGAAATAAATTTCTGTTATTTAAGCCTCCCAGTCTGGTACTTTGCAATGACAGCCCTAGCAAACTAATGTAGGATTCCAATTTTTTTTGTTTGCTTTTATTATCATTCCCAGGGAGCATATATTTTATGAAAGCAGGAAGAATCTCTCATTTTTCTCAATGTCTTCTCTGTATAGTTCTGGAAACTGTCAAATCAGTTATAAAATCAGTTTTATATAGCTGTTCCTGGTGTCTGTGTTTTTCTATTCCTTATTAGTAGTGGGTCATGGTATTTTTCTGATGCCATGTTCTATCCTTTACTGTAGATTTACAGGGAGTTTGTTCATCTAATGGAGAATTTTATTGGAATTAAGGTCCATTATTTTCATATTTCTAATTAGCTTCATTGGGTTGTTTTCTTTTTAAAAGTCATACTAATAATTTAAGCAAAATACAAAATCTGAATATATATGGATATAACTGTATTTGAATACACATATGTATAGCTCCAGATTCACCCAGGACTTAAGGATTAATCTAGCAGATCAGTATATTGCTTTTTGAGGTTGGCAGAATAGCTTAAATATCCTAGTGGCCTAAATTTATTACTGGTCCCAAAGGTTTCTAATGTAAAACTGGGAAGTAAAATACGCTTACTAATATCATTCAGATTTATTTGCTTTCTGGGGACATCCATATAATCCCATGAGGTAAATATTCTCAGTTATTATTTCCACAAGCAAGCAATCTTCCTCTTTATTATACTGCCTTTTAGTATATGGATATTGTCAAAGTTTTAAAGCTTTTTGGTTGGTAAAACTACTCTTAAATGATAAGCTCATCAATCATGGATTTTCTGGACTTTCATAACATAATTTAGCCCTTAAATTTACAATCCTTTTGCTGAACACAATTTAGCTTTTAAATTTACAAATCCTCTTTTCGAATAGACCAAACTGTACAGTATCTGAATAATGTATTCCTGGTAAGAGACAGAATGGGATTCTTATAAAGAACACAAGTGACAAGTCCTTGACCTGATCAGGATGATTTCAAATTGAAATTTGAGAGGAGGAAGAAATAATATGATAAAATTATAAAACTAGATATCATGAAAGGCAGTGGTTATAACAGAGGAGGGCCAGAAACAACATGACTTGAGATATTTACCTTTCGATGCAGGGACTAGTATTAAAGTAAACTTGAAATTTTAATAGAAGAAGGAAAATATTTCTAATTATATAAATTATATATAAATGTAATATATTCTGAAATATCCCTGCAACACGATGAGAGAGTAATCATGCCTGGAATATAACAACAGAAGAATACATTTTACTTGATTGAATCATATCTAATAGAAGATAAGAGGAAGTAATCTTATGTCAAGAGTTGATTTACCCAAAGGAAGTCTTTAAAACTAATGGTGAAAAATGTCAGGCTTTTGGGTAAAGATAAATGTAATGACAAACAAAAATTCTGTCCCAGTGGAAGGATTTTACAGTCTATCCAACTAGGGAGAGGCAGAGACACGTTTGCTCCTTCAAGAAGGCATTATGTCTTTCTCAC
Source organism: Lagenorhynchus albirostris (assembly GCF_949774975.1). Classification (NCBI taxonomy): domain Eukaryota; kingdom Metazoa; phylum Chordata; class Mammalia; order Artiodactyla; family Delphinidae; genus Lagenorhynchus; species Lagenorhynchus albirostris. Next base: position 27,095,290 of record NC_083102.1, read on the forward strand.
TTTTGTATGTACCATCAAACTTTATAGAGTTCTTTCAGATAACAATTGCTCAAAAATTGTAGTTGGGTATTTTGAATTGGCGAAGAAGTGATAGGATTTTGACAAGTATTGATATAATAACCAGATCAGGGAACTAGGATTTTTGAAGTTCAGATAAAAAATAGGCTTGATTCTATGGCCAGAGTGTAGTTCAGGAGACTCTGAAGCTTCATCATTCTGACAATAAAGTAATAAATCGTCTCTACATAAAAGGAAAGAATTACATGGCTAATGAAGTAAATATGGCTTTCCAGTAGTAAAGCACCTAATAAGTTCACATTGAAAAGAATTGTGATGAATGTCAAAGACTAGAGTGACTTTTTGGAATTGTTTGTTCAGAATAAAGAACAGTAGGTCACTGTTTCTACTTTTGTTTTGCTTCCATGTTCTGTGAAGAGCAGAAAACAAATATGGCTCAAATGAGTTCAGGTTCACAGTCCAAATGTATGTCCCAGGGGATCAAAGCCATACTGTTACCTTTCAGTATTCATGGAGAATGGGAGGTGTGCCCAGAAGACATGACCTTCCAGAGGAGGCTTGTGATTAATTGTCACATACATTACGTCTTTTTATAACTCTGCCCGGCTCCCTGCCCCAATACACACTTTTCAGGTGCCTGATTTAAATATGAGGCTTACTTATGTAAAATTCCCCCAAATTGACCTTACTGCAATTTTTGTTTCATCCTATGCATTTTGATATGTAGTGCTTTTATTTTTCTTTCCTTAATTGTTGACACTCATACCTTTTACTTCTTATTTGATTAAAATGTTATTTTTGATAGTATTGCTTACATTTCCAAGCAGATGGGAATATATTTCTTTTTTAAACTTTTGTTATTAATTGTAGTTGAATTGTACTGTGTCAAAAAATGCAGTTTTCGATGTTTCTGATTTGGGGGATTTATGTTTTCTTCCATTCCTACTCCTAGAATTTATATAACTTTATATAAATGCTTCATAGAACTTCGAAAATAAGATATATTTTCAGACTTTGGTGTTCAGAGCTTGATGTATATTAATTAATTTAAATTGGTTAATCATACTGTGTCAGATATTTTTTGTTTTTAATTCTTCTTTACTTGACTGTCATAGATTAACTCATTTGTATTTTATTTATGTTTATATAATATAAAATATACTCACTACAGTAGTATTTATAACTGATACAAGTTTTGCTTTTTATAGCTTGATGGGATGTGATTTTCAGTGTAAATATTCATGAGAGTCGTCATACCTTTCATCATAAAATTATCTTCTATCCCAAGGGATGAATTTTGAGTGTTTTCCCCCCTATTTTCAATATATTAATATTGCTGTATCTGTCTTTTTTTTTTTTTTTTTTTTTTTGCGGTACGCAGGCCTCTCACTGTTGTGGCCTCTCCCGTTGCGGAGCACAGGCTCCAGATGCGCAGGCTCAGCGGCCATGGCTCACAGGCCTAGCCGCTCTGCAGCATGTGGGATCTTCCTGGACCGGGGCATGAACCCGTGTCCCCTGCATCGGCAGGCGGACTCTCAACCACTGCGCCACCCGGGAAGCCCTGTATCTGTCTTTTTTGTTGTTCATATTTACCATCCTTTTATGTTTAACCTTAGTCTTTGGCATCACTTTGTGCCTTCCAAAAACATCATGTCATTGAATTTTTAAAAAACCATAATATTTTATTTTCAGTCAAAAAAATCGAACCATTTCATATTTTTCAATATAATGATTATGCCTGATTTTGCTTCTCTCATCTTGCTTTATGCTTTTTATTTCTAATTTTTTTGTCTTTTTCTGCACATTTATGATTGTTACTCTTTTCTGCAATGATTTGAAATGTAAGCATTCTTTTTTTATTCCTTCTTAAAGTTTTTCAAAGACGTTCTTAAAACAGGTAAACTATCAAATGGATTCATAGCCTACCATTTTCTCTAGTTCTGAGTCCTGAGTTAAGGTTTACTACCTTCTGCTAGAGGGTCCATTTTCTGAGATGAAACAACAGCAGTTTGGGGGACGACATTTGTGCCTCCTTGAGTGTCTTCCAGTCGAATCTGCACTGTGTCTTACGGAAATTGCCCTGAGATTTCTATCACATGGATCACACCTCTCTCTGATTTTCAGTACTGCTTCCGGTCTCTCCCTCTCCTCCCCCATTTCATGTTTCCTGTATCATTTCTAGAAGAACTTAGGAGAGAGGAGTTGGAGTTAACAGCCTGTATATAAACCTCCATCTTGTCAGAAATTTGGTATGCCATATATTAAAGAGGAACTAGGCCTGGATAGGACATGAAATTATGTCAAATAATATGCAATTTAAGAAAGGGAAGTGTTTTTGTCTGGAAAAGAGAAAGCCTAAGTGGACTGTGACAGCTGTCTTCGATGCCATGCGGTGCAAAGAATAGACTGACTGTTTAGCCTCACAGGCTAGGACCAGGACCAGGGTGAGCAAATTAAACCTGTCCAAGCTGCTGGGAGATGGGGAGGGGTGTTGAACTGTTTAAAATCTAAGGTTCTTTCCAACATTATTTTTCCTTTAATATAAATAAGTGTGACACTTTTGAAATATGGGATATAAAACAGTTTTCTTCCCCAAATTTAACATGTATGAGAATTGAATGGAACACTTGTTAAAATAAAAAGTTCTGAGCCCAGCCACTTTGATTTATTTAAGTTTGGGATAGGATCTTGCACTCTGTATTTTCTGAGGTTAATTTTGAGACTATGGTGTAATCTTTAGGTAAAGTGAGTTTATAAAAGTACTATTCTTTGGCATTTTATGGTTTGGTTTTAGGATGTATTTCATGCAACACATTCTATTTTTAATTTTTATTTTATATTGGAGTATAGTTGATTTACAATGTTGTGTTAGTTTCAGGTGTACAGCAAAGTGATTTAGTTATACATATACATATATATATTCTTTTTCAGATTCTTTTCCCATATAAGTTATTACAGAGTACTGAGTAGAGTTCCCTATGCTATACTGTAGGTCCTTGTTGATCATCTGTTTTATATATAGTAATGTGCAACACAGTCTTTGTTGATAGTAACCAACACTTTAAAATATTGTAGATATTATTCTAACTTAATTCATTGGTTTGAGTAAAGTGTAAATGTAATTACTTTATAACATTTGCTGATATAATTAGGGTTTTGTAAAGAAATGGAAAATCGTTCTAAAAGTGCTAATAATGAAGAAAACAATTGAAGTCAACATTTCTACATAAAACTGTCAATTTGGGTACTGGGGGAAGCAGACACCAAGATGGAGTTTGAAGTGAAAGATACAGGGAAGAGAGAGCAGGGAAAGGCAAAGAAAGTCTTCAGATTGAGATGTAGGTTGACACCTGTGAAAGCAGAGAGGGAAGGAATGAGGACGAGGGATGGATATCTTCAAACAGGTAGAGTTCTGAGGAAGTCTGAGCCGGCCTGACGGTCAGCTCTGATTGACCACAGAAGAGACGACTATTGGGCAGACATGGCCAGGCCCTGCTTCCCCCATGGTTCTTACTCATTGACTGGGAGTAAGTGTGGGAAAAGTGTGGCCTCTGCTCCAATATGGCGGCAGATCCGAAGTGCTATAGCTGGTACTGTCAGCTGTACTCCTAGCTACAGGTACTCTCTTGAAGGGAGATCTGAGCAGGACACGTTCATGGCTGCCACAAATCCAAGCCATATTTGTTCCAATACTGGGGGGTGTGCATGCTTACTTGGAGGCATAATTTGACATGATCTGTACTGATGTCTTACAGCTTCTGTTAGTTTGACTCTACTTTTATTGCTTTATGTCTCTCAGCTTTCATTTCATCCTATTTTTTTCATATATCAGGTGTACAATATGAAAGATTCTATTCATATATAATTTTATTTAAATTGTTATAAAAATAAAATACACTTGTCTGGAGGTGATAGTAAAAAATGTTCTGTAAAGATGTGGGATTATAAAAACGCAAGAGTCTTTTATGTTATTCCTCTAGTCTGGAGGCAAGAAGAACTTGCACGCATTAACCAGTCTTTCACTGGAGCTGAAAGGAAAGCTGCTTTGTGTGAACTCCTGGAAAAAGAGACCCAGATAATTGCTTCCATTGGGAGACATAGATACATCGCTTATACGGCTAACCAGGAAGCATCGATACAAGCTTTTTTGGATAAGGTTATTGAAGTAACAATTATTTAAATATGAATGTATCCTGAATTTAAAAACATAGAATAATGAACTAAAGAAGAGACTTACATTGTAAGAATTTGTGTGAATTTTGTTTAGTATTTTGGTGACATATTTATTTAAATTTTGTATATATTTTTCTTTCTTCTTATACAGCTTTAGATTTTCACTGCAGCCTAGAATAACGATTGACAAGTCACATAAAATTAACGTGTTCTTAAGAAAAGAGCTATGAAGGGAAAAATGGAGACACCACCTTTGTGACTCTGTTCATTTAGACTTAGGCTGGCTATAGAAATTAGATGAATTGCACACCCTGATAAAATGTAGAGTATTGAAGTCACAAAATGTCTGGATCTGCAGTGCCCCATAGTAAGCAACCTGGGGGAAATAGCTATAGACTAGTGTTTCTGCTTTTGTTCACCAGCTCATTAAGTGACTAGAAATTTCTGACCCAAAGGATATATGATTATTGAAAACCATGAAAACATACAATTAAGGGAAAAACTAAAGTAATTACCCTTTTGTGGTGAAACTGCCTGCTTGATATTGAAGAGCCTGTTTCCATAGTGACCAATTTCCTTTTATAAACTTGATCTTTCCAAACAATTAAAAGCCAATCCAGCCACCAGAAGAAAAGGGATGGAGTTCTTCAAGATATTCTCGTGTAGTGATTCTGGTTGTATGATTCTTGTTATTTGAGAACATTTGTTCTTAAAAACCATATTTTTTGATACTATAAATGCCCCCCACTCACCTTACTTATACACTCTCCTGTTTGATCTCAATTTTTCTTGTGGTTTTAACTACTGCCTGCATCCTGGAACTCCCTACAGTTCCAGGCCAGACCTCTCCTAGGAGCTTCCAAATCACATCCTGAATTGCCTACTATCATTGCTCTTTGGATGTCCCCAGAGTAAACCTCAAGTTGACATGTCAACCCCTGAGTCATATCATCTTACCTTTCCTTGACCCCTCACCTCCAAACTGATCCTCTTCTGTAACACTCGCATAATTTATCTTCTGTGAATGTTTCATCATCTACTTAAGTTGCTTCAGACAGAAACCTGGGCATTGTTCTTGACGTCCCACTTAGCCACCAAACTGTCTGTTCTATTACTTTAATAATCTCCTCAGTTCTTTACTTCTTCCTTTCCAAACTCACTACCACTGCTTACAGGGAAGTGGCTCTGCCATGCACCTTGATGACCTTGCGTGTATCCAAATACGCCACGTAAACAAAGACTTGAACCACAGCTAATCTGAGTCTTGGTGGAATGCCCTGTGATCCTGCTGGCACTGGAGAGGATGGGAAGCTTCTGAGATGTTATGGAACAGCTCCCCTCTCCTGCTTCCCTATCTCCTCTGAGAGGCTGTCATGAGACAGGTCTTGCCTTGTGTGTGTAAACTTGACACTGATTTAATTGGATCTGGATTTCCTTCCCATCTGGATTACTTTATGTCCCCAAATGAGGCTTTCGACCTCCAGTCTCACTTCTTAATTCCCTCCTCCATCATCTGTATTGTTGCCACAGGGACCTCATTCAACACAACTCTGCCCCTGGCCCTCCTTGTTGCCCTCAAGGAACAAGGACTTTTATAGTCGATTCTTGGCACACCTGACCCATCCCACAGTTGTTTATCATCTCTGCTTGCACACTACAGCCATACTGTTTCAGCTACGCTCAGTTACTTGCACGTTCACAGAAAGACCACATGCTCTCAATGCCTTTGCATCTGCTGTGGCCTCTACATGGAACATCCTTTCCTTCCTTCTTCAGTAACCAAGTAGTCACCCTTCAAAACAAGCTCAGATGTCCCTTCTTCTGGGAAGGATCACTGATCCTCCTACTTTAGCCTGTACTATATACCTTCATAAGACTCTGTTTCATTTTTGTCTTAGTACATTGTGGTCAGTTTTTATTATATCTGTTTACATGTCTGAATCCTTCCTAGATTCTGAGTTTCTTAAGGCAAGAGCCATCTTTTATCTGCATAGCCTCATATCCTAGCTCAGTGCTCATCACAGAGTATCAATAAGTGCTTGTGGAGGAAGGTAGGGAGGAAAAATAAGGGAAATAAATAATGGTTTGTAATTTTTTAAAAAAAATTTATTTTATTTATTTATTTTTGGTTGCATTGGGTCTTTGTTGCTGTGCGCGGGTGGCGAGCTGGGGCTACTCTCCGTTGCGGTGTGCGGGCTTCTCATTGCAGTGGCTTCTCTTGTTGCGGAGCACAGGCTTTAGTAGTGTGATGTGCGGGCTCCACTAATTGTGGCTCGTGGGCTCTAGAGCACAGGCTCAGCAGTTGTGGCACACGGGCTTAGCTGCTCTGTGGCATGTGAGATCTTCCCGGACCAGGGCTTGAACCCATATCCCCTGCATTGGCAGGTGGATTCTTAACCACTGCCCCACCAAGGAAGCCCCAATGATTTGTAATTTTATATTTCAGGTACTATGAGAAAATATGCAGTGTAGATACTATCATTTCAAATTCTTGAATATCTTCATTCTAGAATAGCTGAGTTCTACTGTATGGAAGCCATAATATTCATACTTCTCCAGAGTCATATTTTGAACTAAACTTATTCCTTTAGCAAGTTGCTCTATGTTGAATCCAGCTTCATCACTGGGAACTGTGTTCCTTATGTGTCTGATTGTTAACCTTAAGAGGACAGCATGGACCCAGGGCACAAGAAAGAGCTGGAGGCCTCTCAGGTGCCAATGGACAGGGAAGATGGGTGGTACTTACCTTCCTTATTTAAGGCTGAACCTTGTACAGGACTTCCTGCTTGTGCTTCATCTGCTGCTTTGTTTCCTGTAAGCGATTTTAAATTCTTGTTGTAAATACTTATACAATGTCTATTCTTCATTATGCCTGCACACCCCTCACCCCACCCCCCAACCTCCAGCTTCATGTCTAGCATTGTCCCTAAACATGTTTTAAATTATAGAGAGTCCAAAGGTAGATCAAGTCCCAACATATAAAAGCGCCTCTGGAGCCAGTTGATGACGATTACTCTCTGTCATGAAGTATAACTTTGTAAGAAGTTCTTTAAATGTCGCCAAAAAAGATGAGATGGGGAGATTTTGTTCATGAGAATTCCTGTGAGGAAGGAAGATTTTTTTTTTTGGTAAATACTTTGATACGTTTTGGGGTAGAATCTGAGACCCTAAAGGATCCTGAGTATGGGAAGAATTGCTCTATCCCAGGAAAACGGAGGTTTTCGAGTGTTGCCAGGAGAGAGAGTAGAGGGAGGACAGTTAGAAGGCAGTGGGACACAATGTGGCTTCTTGTAACTTCATTAATTATATCACTAATAATTGAAATATTAAGTGCAAGATGATTTTTTTTTTTTCATAAGAGGAAAAGGAGCAAGAGAAATGACTGGGCCTTAATGACTGATTCAGGGAAGCACACAAAGATGCAGGATCAGAAGATGACAGGAAGGATGGAAAAGTTAGCCACAAAAACTTGTAGAAATCAAGGGAAAGGCTTTTTTGTGGGTCATAGGTTTTTGTGTGGGTCATAGGTTTTAGAATTGGGGTTCTGAACCTGTGGTCACCCCAGCTGATAAACCAGTTAATCTCACCAATCCCCAGGCTAAGACTTAGAGGAAATGGACATTTTAGCTGATACAAGAGAATTTTACCTCAGTTTTGACCAAAGTGTTATACAGGGCAAGACAAAACACAACCACGGAATGGAACAGCTGCACTTGAGGTCAATCCCCAGTCCATTAAGTACCCTAATTAGTCCATTCTTTAAAAATATTGACCAACGGTGACTTTTGACCTGCTTTTAACCTGTTATAGTAAATTGTGAAATCTTTGTTATTCTAATACAAAGTCATTTAAATCACCTTTTTGTATATGGTGCCATGATAAACATCATAGAAAACAGTTAAGGTAGATTTTATAGTCTTTTGTTGTAAATAGTTATACCAGTTCTATTCCGTTTTATGCCTATCCCAACCCTACCCATGCCTAGCATTGTCTCCAATAAATATTCAGGAGGAGTCAGTGTTGATTTCATGAAACTTGAAGTAACTTATTCTACAGTTTTTTTGATTGCTAAGAAAAAACAGCTTATAAGTAATCCCTGAGGCTAGATAAGGTCAGAGTTTTTTCAAATGTTAACGCTAACAACCAGGGCCATGATGCGGATTTTAAGATCCACATTTAGCACCATAATATATAGATATGTAAAGAGAATATTTACTTTCCCATAATTTGGAAATAACTCTGGAAAATAAAATTTTATGGTTTGGTTTTAGTTTAACTTCAGTGTGTCTAAGTATTATGTAGTGTATTGAACTAATATTTTATTTTTTATCTTCTTATCCTGGACACAGAATTTCTCTGAGTAGTGAATGATTACTATTTTAAATTAGTCCAATAAAAGCACTGAACTATTCAGTTATTAGGGACTCTATACTAAGCCTTCATTCTCCATAAAAAGTTTAAAGATTTTTGAAGCATTAGTTAAAAAATTTGTAATTTTATCACATCAAACATTGACATCCACAGGTTGTCAAATGTTAAAAACTCACAAATTGACAGAGGTGAAGAAATTCAGGTCAAGAAATTTGAATGAAAAATCATCAGTCAGTTTCTAATATATCTTGGGTACTGCTTACCCAAACTGTGTAAAGAGACAATTTGAATTTCTGCAAGAGGTTTTCCCTAGAGTCAAGGCCATTTATTTCTTTGATTCTCTTTGATTTACACACCACTTCTCACAATCACAAGCTAAAAAACTGCAATCTGCTTTAGCTGTGTCATTTAATTTTTTTTCTCCTTACTCAGGTGGCCAACAGGTAATGGGATAGAAAAATGCAACCAGCTCTTGCCTCTCTCTGAGTACCACAGTACACAGGGGTGTCCTCTATGGACGGACAAAACCACTTTGCTGTGTAAAAGAAAAGTTGATCACTACCCAGTAGCTCTGGGGGGTTAGTGTTATTCTTAATTTGTCCCCTGAGGGTCTAGAGTATTAATTTAGGAGAAAGAAAAGACCGTCTCTCACAGTGCAGCCATTTCTTCTCTTTTGTGGAAGCTTGCTGCTCTCAAGGTTTTTATCTCTCCACCTTCCCTTCCTCAAAATGTGTCTTCCTGCTGTTCTTCTGTTCCTCTCCTCCAGAGTCTATGCTGTTTCATTTGTTGGCAGCTAAGTGGAATTTATTATGCTCCTGTTTTCTGAAGCAATTTAAGAACATGATTGTTGTACATCTCTTATTGTAGTCAAAGCATTCAAAGAAAAAAAGACATAGAAAGAGAAATAAGCAAAGTTGACATTTTCCTGCATCAGAATAAAAGAAATACCTTAAGGTCTGCAATCAGAGAAGCTTAGACTTGAAGACCAGGTTATCAGTGTTGGCAGAAATAAATCCAAATATAAAAACAACTTTGCCAAACAGATTTTTTAAATGTCATTTCAGTGCTTACACTAGGGAACTCAAACTTCAAATCTAGGAATCTTTGATTATATCACACAGTTTCCTTTAATCTGGCTAACTCCTAGTTATTCTTCAGGTTTTATCTTAGATATTATTTTCTTTTCACCAGTGAAGTGCTTCATATCAAACTGTAGTTACCTGTTTACCTGCATCATCAAGCATAATCAACTTTTAATTATTTATTAATCTTTCTATGCTCTTAGATTTAAGAGTTCATGAAATTAGAATTTATCTACTTGCTACCTAGTACACTGACCAGTTTATAGTAAACACAATAAATACTTATTGAATGAATGAATGAATACTGTAGGCCCTGTGAAATATATAAAACTACATAAGAAATTTATTTCTTATAACCTGTAAGGAGAAATAGAGTTGTAATCATAGAACAAATTGCATTGCCCCATTGCATACTGTGTGTGTGTGTGTGTGTGTGTGTGTGTGTGTGTGTGTGTTTACATGTACAATAGGACAGATAATAGTGATTTCAGTGGTTTCAAACCATAGTAGTTAGGAATCTTTATAGAAAAGTTAGGATTTAAGTTAAAAATCAAAGGGTAGAAACAATTTGGATGTTAAATATATTTGGAAAAAATCCAAGGTATTACTATATCACAGTGTCTTAGATGGGGCTAAAAACTTGGAGGGAAGGTAGAGTTAAATCAATACAGCAGCTGAAAAAAACCACAATAAAGTAGATGGACTAAGCATTTCATTAAAAGGTTATTGTACTTGGATTATTACAAATGAAATAACTTATCAGCCTGAAGAGCTAAAGGTATTGATCACATTACTGGAAGAAGGGAAATTACATTTAATAGAGCCACCCTGAGGAAAACTGTGTGCAAAGATTAAGGCTTTAGACTTTAGAATATTGCTATATGAAACTTAGCCTAAGATTGCTTATTCCTTAAAGGCTTTAAAAAGAGCTTTGCAGCAAACATTAGATTTCAGTAACACTCTGAGGCCTACCCCAAACAAGGCTGTAACCATTTAAAACAATATATTTTTAAAATTTCTAAGTGATAATAATTAAATCATAAAATATTTTCTTATCGAGCTATTTCCCTTTTGTAATCCTTAATAAATTTTATTAATTTTATCAATCTGCTAATTAACTGTATATTATTTAATATTAGATTTATGGCTTAAAAATAGAAATTAATCATAGGGCTGCAGCTTCTCATTTGCTAGATTAAAACTAGAACTGAGAATCTAAAGTTTCTGATGGAGATTCCTAGCTCTGCACAACATTCATTTTACCTTTGATCAGAAAATGATGCCATTACTTTGAAAACATATCAAATATAGTTGTTAAATGGTAGCTTTGTAGTTTTCAATGTAATTTAGCTAATATGAAATGTAAAAAAATTAAAGGTAAATTGAGGCTGTAACTAAAAATTCATACTACTGTCATACTAAATACAGCCTTAAATGGTTTCTCTATTTGGCTATTCTACATTCCTGATGATTTATTTTGATACATGGGCTTCTATTTAAACTTTAAATTATATCAAATCTAAGATTTAAATGCTTGCAAGTATGGCATAAATTGGACTACAGGTCTCCAAAGCAATTACCAATCAGTCTACAAAAATGCAGCATTTGGACAGTTAGAAATTGTGATCAACATAGCCTCCTTTTTGATAGATTATAATCAGGGAAAGAAACTGAGCAGCTTTATACCTTAAAGTAGAAGAGTCAGTGAATTTTCACTGTGCTCTTTCTAGGTCAATGCATCTTCTCTTAAAGTCTCAGTAGTTTGAGTAGGAGGGAACAAAAGCATTGGCAAACATAGTCTTTAAATATTTTGTTGTGGTCCTGAGTCAGTGGAGGACTCACTCCATTTCCTCTCTCTGAATTCTTAGCCTGGGACTCCTCACATGAGCTTCAGGGCAAGTTAGCTCCATCTTTGACCCTCAGTTCAGGAGACGGGCTATGTTGGGAGGCACCAAGCTAGATTTGGAAGTAGGAAGTGAGAATCTTAGCCATTGTCAGGGAGGCAGGGGCCACAGCACTGCTAAAATAGCTAAATACAGCTGTTTCCCTATGGACATCTGCTTTGTGAAGAACTGTGAACTTGTTATAGATTTATTTTTATAGGAAACAGAACTGTAACTGAGTCCCATATTGCTATATCTGTAGGTCTAATGCCTTGAGGATTGTAATCATTGTTCCACAAGGGTTGTTCTCAATTGGCAAGGCATGATCAAGACACATTCATACAACTCAGTATAACTGAACCAAGTAGATAATTTTTTTTAGCATTCTAAATAGCATGCTTTGTTCCCCAGGGATTATTTCATAGATCCATCAAGCTAACCATCATACTAGTTAGTACAAATTAGTAGCAAATTCTGAATCCTGAGGAAGTGTTTGTACTTCTGCAGACTAAAGCTCTCTCATATTTTTTTTCCTAAATTGTTTTACTTTCCCATGGTCTACAAATTCTTCAAATAATTTTCTTAAGTTTTAGTGATAGTTTTATTCCATAAAGCACATGATAATAAGGTTAACTTATAGTAGAAGGAACAAAATTATTTTTGAACTTTTAATTAACTGATAATTATAAACATTATTTTTAAGTGTTCAGCTCCAAAGCTATGGAGAAGATTTGATGGCAAAATAATTGAGATGGATACACAATTCACCATCAGAGCCAGAGAGCTGCAAAACATCTATAACTGCATTGTGCTGAAAAATCTCTCTCAAGATGAGAGACTGGATGTGCTGTTAACACTCAAACATACTGTAAAGGTAAGTTAGTTTCTCTTAGTTTTTGGGTATCACTACCACTATCAATAAAAAAATTGAATACTAAAATAAACAAGATGGTTTGTATTAAGTAATTATAAAGATAATAAATGTCTATATATATGAATTTTATTTTGTGAACAACTATATTGTTTGGGTATAATTGGGGGAGGATATGGTTTATGCATTAACATTTATCTACAAGTTCTCAAACTATATATTATGACACATACAAAAGTAAATATAACACAATGAATATTCTAAATGTAGATGTATCCTTACCTTTGCAATGAATGTAGATATATACAGCATGAGATTAGTACTCAACTCAGTTCAATAAAACAGCAATTATTGGCTATATATTTTCACACTTTTTAATGAAAATTTTATTTTTAGCAATTTTAATGCAGCATTAGTATAAGTATTTTTACCTCCTTTTCCTCATCAGTTATTGATTTAAGGCACTTTAAGTAGTTGAGTAAATGGTTCTTGTTGGAAGGTAAGTCCCCATAGGTCTCTCATATTTCTGCCCATCTTGAAAGCAGAGGCATGGACTCAATAAGGCATTGACTGCCTTTTTTCTGGACAGCCTTTTCAGAGATGTTTGTCAAGTGACTATGCCTTTGACGCTAGAGATAGGAAGAGAGGGAGAAGCCATAGGTCCAGAGGTGGGAAATAAGCATGGTATCTGTAGAGGGCAGTAGAAAGACCAAATTGGCAAAAGGAGAGTGCAGGTAGAGTACAGTAGAAATATTCTTACTTGACATAATTAGGACCATTAGCTGGTTAATTAAAAAAACCAAAGGATGGACTCATAAAAGATAAGTTGTGCATGTCTTAATATGTTTAACCTAATATATCCACATATACATTTATTTAACAGTATTTGATGGAGGATTAAGGCTTTTAAGCATGACTCGATGTCTGGCTGTGTTTATGGTGGCTGCACAACCGTAGATTAGTTATTTAATATTTCTGAAAATCAGTTTCATCATCTGTAAAATTAGTTGCTTTGAAGATACACATACATATATATGTGTATATATTTATACATACGTATGTATATAGAATATAAATAAAATATATAATTTATGTGTCTCAATGCTTACAAATAGGGAGCCCTCAATAAATAATAAGTATTATTTTGATGACAGTTGCTAATATAGACCAGTGAATTTTGATCCTGGGTGTATGTTAGAATCATCTGGAGAGCTTGAAAGAGAGAAAGGGAGAGAGTTTGAGAATAAATGAATAGGAATGATATCTAGGCCCCATTTCAGAGCAGTTAAATCAGATTCTCAAGTGTGAGGGCACTGTTAAAATCTTTTAAAATCTTCCCTAGGTCATTCTAATGTGCCCTCAGGGTCAAAGACCACTGATGCAGACTCTTGTATTAGCCATACCAAGTACATATTAAAAAGAAGAGAAGAGCATTATTTTACAGTTACTGACGTTACCCTCTGACTCCTTCATTCAAACTATGGTTTTTGTAGTCGGAGGGCAGTCGGAGGAACTTACTTCTATTTTATTACTTCTAAATCCTTCTACTTTAATCACTTCACTCTAACTTGGGCTTTCTTATTCAGTCACCATCATTTCTATTACTTTGTTAAAGATTATTGTGAATTATATAAACATGCAGAAAACATGTATAAAATATACGTGTATAGTTTAGCAAATATAAAACCACCAATCTTGTTACTGCCCTCTGGCCCCAAAACAGGACATTGCCAACGTCCCCCTTTCTCTTCATATCTGCAACTCACCCTCTCGTCCTCTAAAAGTAATTACCATACAGACTTTCATGGTAGTCATTTCCTTGATTTTTCTTCATAGTTACCACCTCTGTATACATCTCTAAATAATACGGTGTAGTGTTGTTTATTTTTGGATTTTATTTAAATGGAATGAGACTGTATGTATTATTTTGTGCCTTGCTTCATTTGCTCAACATTAATTTGTAAGATTTAAACTTGTTACTGTATATAGCTCTAGTTAATTCATGTCCATATATCACGTAATACTCTACTGTATGAATAAGCCGTCATTATTTATGTAATCAATTTATTTATGGATATTTAGTTGTTTCTCATTTTGAGCTGGTGTGAACGATGACTCCGTGCACATTTTTTAAAGCACTTAAGAGTAGAATTGCTGGGTTGTAGATTATGCATATCTTAAGTTCTACTAGATAACGTCAAAATTTTTTCTAAATTAGTGGCACCAACTTATATTTATGTCAGCAATGTTTTGTTACCTTTGGAATGTAGTTTTCAGTTTGTTTGGGTGATAATTTTAAAAACTAGTGATTTTTAAAATTCTATACTGAATATGGTTGTGTTTTACACAGGAACATGATTGTAAACTGACTCAAGAAATTCTAGAATTGATTGACAGGGAGGTTGACCTTATGATGAGAGGAGTCAAACATGAGAACCTTGAAGGACTCAGAAAAAGGATTGCAACACTCTTTTTTCAGTACATCAAAACACCTCTGTTTAATCCAGAAGTTGCAAGACACCTTAAGGTACTCTACCTTTTCTTCCCTGTATTCCTTTATCAAAATTCTAAGACGTGCTATAGTAAGTCGAAGTATATGCAGATTTTGCTTTAATACTTTACTAGGGGGTCCATGTGGAAGACCATCTTATTGGTGAAATCTCCTTTGAATGATATTTTTTATGTTGATAAATGAATCATTTAACTTTTTCTGTTTGTATTTCCAAGCTTGAATTCTCTCCTACTCTCTGGATTAAATATCCAGTTGAATATTACAGTGTGTGGAACACATCATGATCTCTCACACCATCATGCTTTTCCATGTACTGTTGCTTCCACTTGGAATGCTGTCCCCTAGTTTACCCAGCCAACTCCTCTTCATTTTCTAAGACTCAATTCACATGTACCCTCCTTCATTAGGCCTCAGAGAAAGTTAAACTCTTCATATCTGAGATTCTACATGCACCTGTTTGTGTTCCTTTATAATACTTATCACGGAGTTATAATTATTACTGAACAGATCCACATAGATATCCTGCGAGAACTTCAAATGTAACACGTATTTGAATTAAACTACCTTTTCCAACTCTAACATGTTTAGCCTCCTTTGGGGATTTTTCTCTCTAAAGCCAAGATAAGTGCCTTACTGCCTTCTTACTTTGCAAAACTATTTAAAACACCTTCAGTAAAGTTTTGGGGGGGGTGGTTTACTAAAGAATTTGAAACAGCGTTTTGTTCCAGTGATTATGTTTAGACTAATAATCTATTTAAGAAGCTGACTAAACATGTATTTTGCTTTTTTAACATAAACAAAATCTCAATATTTAGTCAAAATTTTTAGAAAAATTAAAATTGTTTATTTTTTATATTCTTTCTTTTTAATGAAGTTTTGAAACTTAACTGTATTGCAAGATAATTTCAAAATATAACAAAAGTTCAAGAGAAAAGTTGACCATTGAATTATTTCTTATTCACATCGTTGTTTCATTTTTCCAAGCTACCTTTTAGTCTTCTATAGACTTACTCAGTTTTTATATGCTTGCAGTAGTATAATAGAATTTAATATTCTACACATTCATATAACATTGTATCATTTTATTCACTTTTTAAATTTACCTTTGGTAAAATTCAATCCTTTTGGTGAGTTTTGACAAATTCAGAGTCATATAATCAACAGCCAACAGCACAATCAAGATAAAAGATAGTCTTATCACCTCCCCCAAATTCCCTCATGCTGCTACTTTGTAATCAGCCCTTCCCCTGGCTACCTAACCCTTGGCAAACACTGATCAGAATTTTATTTCTATAGTTATACCTAACCTAGAGTGTCACATAAATGGAATGATATGCTATGTGCAAGTATACCATGTCTTATTGCACTTCACTTTACTGAGCTTTGCAGATACTGTGTGTGTGTTCTTTTTCTTTTCTCTTTTTCTTTTCTTTCTTTTTTTTTTTTTTTTACAAATTGAAGGTTGTGACAACCCTGCATTGAGCAAGTCTGTTGGCACAATTTTTCCAAGAGTATTTGCTCCCTTTGTGTCTCTGTGTCACATTTTGGTAATTCTTGTAATGTTTCAGGCTTTTTCATTATTGTTATATTTGTTACAGTGATCTGTGGTCACTGATCTTTGATGTTACTATTGTAATTGTTTTGGGGCACCATGGACCTCACCCACATAAAACAGCGGACTTAATTGACGTGTGTGTGTCCTGACTGCTCCACCAACTGGTGGTACTTCCAACTCTCTCCCTCTCCTCAGGTTTCCCTATCCCCTGAGACACAACATTATTGAGATTAGGCCAATTAATAACCCTACAACAGCCTCTAAGAGTTCAAGTGAAAGGAAGAGTTGCACACCTCTCCCTTTAAATTGGAGAATTTAAAGCTAGAAATGATTAAACTTAGTGAGGAAGGCTTGTCGAAAGCTGAAATAGGCCAGAAGTTAAGCCTCTTGCACTAAATAGTTAGTCAACTTGTAAATGCAAAGGAAAAGTTCTTGAAGGAAATTAAAAGTGCTACTTCAGTGAACACATGAGTGCTAAGAAAATGAAACAGCCCTATTGCTGATATGGAGAGAATTTGAGTGGTCTAGATAGAAGATCAAACCAGCCGTAACATTTCCATAAGCCAAAGCCTCTTCCAGAGCAAAGCCCTAACTCTCTTTATTTTTATGAAGGTTAATACCAAGTCTCAATAAATTTAAGAATATTGAAATCATATCAAGCATCTTTTCCAACCACAATGCTATGAGACTAGAAATTAACTGCAAGAAAAAAAAACTACAAAAAGTAAAAACATTTGGAGGTTAAATAATATGCTGCTAAACATGGGTCACTGAATAAATCAAAGAGGAAATAAAAAAAAATACGTGGAGACAATAAAAATGGAAAGACAATGATCCAAAATCAATGGGATTCAGCAGAAGCAGTTCTAAGAGGGAAGCTGATAGTGATACAAGCCTACATCAGGAAATAAGAAAAATCTCAAACAACCTAACATTACACCTAAAGGAACTAGAAAAAGAAGAAGAAACAAAACCTAAAGTTAGTAGAAGGAAAGAAATAATACAGATCAGAGCAGAAATAAAGAGACTAATACCAATGAAACTAAGAGCTGGTTCTTTGAAAAGATAAACAAAATTGATGAAGTTTTTGCCAGACTCATCAAGAAAAAAACGAGGGGCCAAATTAATAAAATCAGAAATGAAAGAGAGGTTACAACCAACACCACAGAAATTAAAGGATCATAAGAGATTCTTATGAACAGTTACACACCAATAAAGTGGACAACCTAGAAGAACTGGATAAATTCCTAGAAACATACAATCTCCCAAGACTGAACCTGGAAGAAATAGAAAATATGAACAGACCAATTACCAGTAATGAAATTGAATCAGTAATCAAAAACTCGCAACAAATAAAAGTTCAGGCCTAGACTGCTTCACAGGAAATTCTACCAAACATTTAAAAAAGAGTTAACATCTGTCCTTCTCAAACTACTCCAAAAAACTGAAGAGGAAGGAATACTTCCAAACTCATTCTATGAGGCCAGCATCACCCTGATACTGAAACCAGACAAAGACATCACAGAAAATTACACGCCAATATCACTGATGAACATAGATGCAAAAGTCCTCAGCAAAATGTTAGCAAACCGAATTCAGTAACACACTGGAAGGATCATACACCATGATCAAGTGGGATTTATCTCTGGGATGCAAGAATGGTTCAATGCTGCAAATCAGTGTGATACACCACATTAACAAACTGAAGAATGAAAATTATAAGATCAATTCAATAGATGGAGAAAAAGCTTTGACGAACTTCAACATTCATTTGTGATAAAAACTCTCAACAAAGTGTATAGAGGGAACATACCTCAACATAATAAAGGCCATATATGATAAACCTACAACCAACATCATATTCAATAGCGGAAAGGTGAAAGCATTTCCTCTAAGATCAGGAACAAGACAAGGATGCCCACTCTTGCCACTTTTATTCAACATAGTATTGGCAATCCTAACCACAGTAATCATACAAGAGAAAGAAATGAAGGGAATTCAGATTGGAAAGAAGGAAGTAAAACTATCACTATTTGCAGATGACATGCTACTATGTAGAGAAAATCCTAAAGATAACACCAAAATCTGTTAGAATTCATCAATGAATTCAGTAAAGTTGCAGAATACAAAATTAATATACAGAAATCTATTGCATATCTATACACTAATAACAAACTCTCAGAAAGAGAAATTAAGAAAACAATCCCATTTATAATTACATCAAAGAGAATACAATACCTAGGAATAAATCTAACCAACGAGGTAAAACTTGTACTCAGAAAACTATGACATTGATGAGAGAACTTGAAGATGACATAAACAAATGGAAGAATTAATATTGTTAAAATCACATAATATCCAAGGCAATCTACAGATTTAATGCAGCCTCTTTCAAAATTCCAAGGGCATTTTCCACAGAACTAGAACAAATAGCTCTAA
This sequence comes from Lagenorhynchus albirostris, assembly GCF_949774975.1. Classification (NCBI taxonomy): domain Eukaryota; kingdom Metazoa; phylum Chordata; class Mammalia; order Artiodactyla; family Delphinidae; genus Lagenorhynchus; species Lagenorhynchus albirostris. The sequence goes on from NC_083102.1 coordinate 27,114,194, forward strand.
AATGTGTATGGAAACACAAAAGACTTTGAGTAGTCAAAACAATCTTGAGAAAGAAGAACAAAGCTGGAGGTATCATGCTCCTTGACTTCAGACTGTACTACAAAGCTACAGTAATCAAAACAGTATGGTACTGGCACAAAAACAGATCCATAGATCAGTGAAACAGAATAGAGAGCCCAGAAACAAACCTACATTTATATGGACAATTAATCTATGACAAAGAAGGCAAGAACACACACTGGGGGAAAAGACAGTCTCTTCAATAAATGGTGTTGGGAAAACTGGACAGCCACATGCAAAAGAATCAAACTGGACTACTTTATCACACCAAATACAAAAATCAACTTAATGGAATAAAGACTTAAATGTAAAACCTGAAACCTTAAAACTCTTAGAAGAAAACCTAGGCAATATGCTCTTTGACATCGGTCTTAAGTGTATTTTTTGGATACGTGTCCTCAGGCAAGGGAAACAAAGCTAAAAATAAGTGAGTGGGAGTACATCAAACTAAAAATCTTTTGCACAGTGAATGAAACTATCAATAAAGTGAAAAGGCAGCATACTGAATGGGAGAAGATATTTCCAAATGAAATGTCTAATTACAGGTTAATATCCAAAATATACAAAGAATGCATACAACCCAACATCAAAAACAAACAACAGGATTAAAAATGGGCATAGGACCTGAATAGACCTTTTTCCAAGGAAGACATACAGACGGCCAACAGACGCGTGAAAATCTGCTCAACATCACTAATCATCGGGGAAATGCAAATCAAAACCACCATGAGATATCACCTCACACCTGTGGAAGAGCCATCATCAAAAAGACAACAAATAACAAGGGTTGGTGAGGATACGGAGAACAGGGAACCCTTGTGCACTGTTGGTAGAATTTATATTGGTACAGCCGCTATGGAAAACAATGTGGAGTTTCCTCAAAAAATTAAAAATAGAACTGCCATGTAACCCAGCAATTTCACTTCTGTGTATTTACCCAAAGAAAACAAAAAGACTAATTTGAAAAGATATATGTATTCCAGTATTCATTGCAGCACTGTTTATAATAGCCAAGATATGGAAGCAAGCTAATTATCTATTGATAGACAAATGGATAAAGAAGATGTGGTATGTGTGTATATATATATATATGTATATATATATATACACACACCAACACACACACAATGGAGTATTAGCCATAAAGATGAGATCTTACCATTGGCTACAACATGGATGGATCTAGAGGGTATTATGTTAAGTGAAATAAGTCAGACAGAGAAAGAAAAATACTGCACAACCTCACTTATAAGTAGAATCTAAAAAGTAAAAAAAACAAAGCAAAACGAAAAGAGACTTGTAGATACAGAGAACAAACAGGTGATTGCCAGAAGTAAGAGCGTCGGGGCGGGGGTGGGGGCAAAATAGTTGAAGGGGATTAGGAGGTACAAACCTCTAGTTATGTAGTAAATAAGTCACAGGGAGGTAATATACAGCATAAGGAATATGGTCAATAATATTGTAATAACTTTGTACTGGGACAGGTGGTTACTAGACTTATCCAGATGATCATTTCATATTGTATGCAAATGTTAAATCATTATGTAGAACATCTGAAACTAACATAATATTGTACATCAACTATATTTCAATAATTTTTTAAAATAAATAAATACATTTCATAAGGCTATAGCTGCCATAGATAATGACTCCTCTGATGGATGTGGGCAAAGTAAATTGAAAACCTTCTGGAAAGGATTCATCATTCTAGATGCCATTAAAAGCATTTGTGACCCATGGGAAGAGGTCAAAATATCAACATTAACAGGAGTTTGGAAGAAGTTTATTCCATCCCTCATGGATGACTTTGATGGATTCAAGACTTTAGTGGAGGAAGTAACTGCAGATGTGGTGAGAATAGCAAGAGAACTAGAATTAGAAGTGCAGCCTGAAGATGTAATTGAATTGCTCCAAATCATGATAAAACTTTAATAAATGAGGAGTTGCTTCTTACGGCTGAGCAAAGAAAGTGGTTTATGGGAATGGAATCTACTTTTGGTGAAGATGCCGTGAAGATTGTTGGAATCACAACAAATGATTTAGAATATTACATAAACTTAGTTGATGAAGCAGTGGCAAGGTTTGAGAGGAGTCATCCAATTTTGAAAGAAGTTCTACTGTGGGTAAAATGCTGTCAAACAGTATTGCATGCTACTGAGAAACCATTAGCATAATGAAAGGAAGAGTCAATCAGTGCAGCAAACTTGATTGTTGTCTTATTTTAAGAAGCTGCCACAGCTACCCCAAACTTCAGCAATCATCACCCTGACCGATCAGTAGCCCTTAAGGAGGGCAAGACCCTTCACCAGAAAAAAGAAGACTCAGATGATAGCATCTTTAAGTAATAAAGTATTTTTAATTATGTACATTGTTTTTTTAGACAGACTACAGTATAGTGTAAACATAGCTTTATATGCACTGGGAAACAAAAAAATTCGTGTGACTTGCTTTATTGCTATTATCCGTTTTATTTCAGTGGTCTGAAACTGAACCTGCAATATCTCCAAGGTATGCCTGTAGTCTTTCAAGACTGGCTTCCTTCATTTAGCATATTGTATTTGATATTCACCCATATTTTTTTAGTGTATCATTAGTTTTTTGTTGTAACCGAATAATATTTTTATGGTCTGGGTGTGCCAGAGTTTATCTGTTGACAATTGCAGGACATTAAATTGTTTAGAGTTTTGGGCTTTTGTGAATAAAGTCACTACGAACACTCAATTGTGAGTTTTTGTGTAAGTTGGTTGTTTGGGGTTAAATACCTAGGAAGTGGGATTGTTGAGTCATATGGTAAATGCATATTTACCTTTATAAAGACTGCCAAACATTTTTCCAAACTGATTATACCATGTTGCACTCCATCTGCAATGTATGAGAGTTCCAGTTGCTTTGCATCCGTGTCAGCACTTGGTATTGTCAGTTTTTATTTCATTTTTGGAATTCTAATAGGTGTGTAGTGTTTTAATCTGCATTTTCCCAATGAGTAATAATATTAAGCATCGTTTCATGCATGTTTTTGACATCCATATATCTTTTTGGTGAAGTGTCTCAACATCTGTTGTCACTGCCATTTTTTCAGTTGAGTTGCTTATTTTCTCGTTATTGAAATTTTTAATATATTTTGCATATAAGTCCTTTGTAAGACACATGATTTGCAAATATTTTCTCAGTCTGTGGCTTGTCTTTTTATTCTCTTAACCGTATCTCTAACAGAGCAGAAGTTTTTGTTTTGATGACGTTCAATTTGTTCAGTTTTAAAATGGATCATGCTTTTATTGTTTGTTTTGTATTTAAGAAATTTTTGGAAGAATTAATATTGTTAAAATGTTCTTACTACCCAAAGTGGTCTACAGCTTCAGTGCAATCAATCCCTATCAAAATTCCAATGGCATTTTTCACAGAGATAGGAAAAAAAAATCCTAAAATTTGTATGGAAACACAAAAGACCCAGAGTAACCAAAGCAATCTTGAGAAAGAAGAGCAAAGCTGGAGGCATCACGCTTCCTGATTTCAAACTATATTACAATGCTATAGTAATCAAAACAGTATATTATTGGCATAAAAACAGACACATAGGTCAATGAAACAGAATCGAGAGCCCAGAAATTAACCCATACTTATATGGTCAATTAATTTACAACAAAGGAGCCAAGAATACACAACGGGGAAAGGACAGTCTCTTCAATAAATGGTGTTGGGAAAACTAGACAGTCACATGCAAAAAAAAATGAAATTGGGCCCTTATCTCACACCACATACAAAAATCGACTCAAAATGGATTAATTATTTAAATGTAAAACCTGAAACTGTAAATCTACTAGAAGAAAACATAGGGGAAATGTTTCTTGACATTGGCTTTGGCAACAATTTTTTGCTCGTGACACCAAAGGCAAAGGCAACAACAGCAAAAATAGACAAATGGGATTTTATCAACCTAAAAAGTTTTTGCACAACAAAGGAAAGAATTCAACAAAATGAAAGCAACCTATTGAATGGGAGAAAATATTTGCAAACCATTTATCCGATGAGTTAGTATCAAAAACAACGTGTACGACTCAATAACAAAATAATTTTAATCCAATTTAAAAATGGACAAAGGATCTGAATAAACATTTTCCCAAAGAAGACATACAAATGGCCAACATGTACATGAAAAAGTGCTCATTATCACTAATCAAAGAAATGCAAATCAAAAGCTCAGTGAAATATCATCTCACCAAAGTTAAAATGTCTACTCAAAAGACAGAGGGTAACAAGTGTTGGCAAGGATGTGGAAGAAAGGGAATCTTTGTGCACTGTTAGTGGAAATGTAGCATTATGGAGGGTCCTCAAAAAATTAAAAATAGAACTACCATATAATGCAGAATTTCAAATTTTGAATATTGATAATTGAGCCAATCTAAATTTAGTGTTAAGATAAATGAAATGAGAACACTTGGTTTAGTGGGCTTTAATTTCTGTGTGAATCTAGCTATTGCCTGTAAAAATAATTAACACAGCATAGCACCAAAAATCTAAATTCTTAAAAATAAGTGCCAAAGCACTTTCTTTTCTTTTCTTCTTGGGAAGTTTTCTTACTATTGCAACTCAAAGCCTCTACCGACTCATTTTTTTCAGTCAGTTAATTTTCTAGGTGATTTTACCATGTATATCTAAAAGTTTATGAATAATAGAGATTTTTAATATTTTGGTAGGGTAAATGAATACTACTTGAAATTTAAATTTTGTATAGAGTAGGAAGTTAAGGAAAAAATATGACTTTAAAATTAACCAACTTGTTATCTCATTCTAAGATAAATTAGCCCTTAGCATTTGGCCTGGCTGTTATAGTTTGTCTTCCTTCCTTCCTTCCTTCCTTCCTTCCTTCCTTCCTTCCTTCCTTCCTTCCTTCCTTCCTTCCTTCCTTCCTTCCTTCCTTCCTTCCTCCCTCCCTCCCTCCCTCCCTCCCTTCCTTCCTTCCTTCCTTCCTTCCTTCCTTCCTTCCTTCCTTCCTTCCTTCCTTCCTTCCTTCCTTCCTTCCTTCCTTCCTTCCTTCCTTTTCTTCTTTCTTTCGTTTCTTTTCTTTTTTTTCTTTCCTTCTTTCTTTTCTTCTTTCTTTCATTTCTTTTCTTTTTTCTTTCTTTCCTTTTCTTCTTTCTTTCTTTCTTTCTCTTTCTTTCTTTCTTTTCTTCTTTCTTTCGTTTCTTTTTTCTTTCTTTCCTTTTCTTCTTTCCTTCTTTCTTTCCTTTCTTTCTTTCTTTCCTCCTTTCTTTCTTTCCTTCTTTCTCATTCTTTCTTTCCTTCTTTCTTTCTTTCTTTCCTTCTCTTTCTTTTCTTTCTCGTTCTTTCTTTCCTTCTTTCTTTCTTTCTTCTTTCTTCCTTCCTTCCTTCCTTCCTTCCTTCCTTCCTTCCTTTCCTTTCCTTCTTCTCTCCCTCCCTTTCCTTCCTCCCTCCCTCCTTTCTTTCTTTCTTTCTTTCTTTCTTTCTTTCTTTCTTTCTTTCTTTCTTTCTTTCTTTCTTTCTTTCTTTCTTTCAGGTCCCTCAAGATCCACTGAAGTTTTATAAGAAGATTTACTTTTGCCTCAGTTGCCAGCTCTATTTGCCTTCTACAGAGTTTGCTGTATCATCCACCTCACACCACATTTACCGCTGTCGCCACTGCATTAACCTTGACAATGAGACTCAAAAACGAGAATCATGTTTGAAGTACAAATGTTTACTTCAACGACTTTACTATTCAGAAGCTGATTATGAAGATGATTCTAAAATTGCTTTCCTGATGCAGGTATGATCAGTAAATGTTGCCAATCATGGATGAAATTTGTCCATTGATTTTACAGAAAAGATTTCTGCTTTCCCATCCAAACCTATTAAAATAATGTTTCTCTTTCCCATGTTTATTCTTTGTGAAGCTTGCCTCTCTGGCAATTCTGAGTTTATATATGCAGACCTTGTGACAGAAAGTCATTTCAAGAGCTTTAGCTAATATGGTTTAAAATTTTTTAAAAAAGTTTTAAAACAGTTATTTCATTTCTTCCCTTTTCCCTCTTTTTTCATTAAAACAATAAAGTTTTTAATAACGCTAAGCGAATTGCTTATTCTTTATTAAATCTTAATTTCCTCATTTGTAAAATGGGAATAAAATGATCTGCAGTAACCCTGAGGATAAGATGATAGTTACTAATGAATTTTGAAAAGTACTTAATACCATATAAATGTAAGGTAAAATTAGCATATTGGAAGAAATATACACAGCTTACTCTGGGTTAAAGATGCAGTCATGACTGTGAGATTGGTAACATATTATGGTTTGGGCAGAATGAGCAGAGATTTGATGAGAAATAAGCCATGTGCGCAGAAAACCTCATGAATAATGTTTTCCTTTAAAAAATATACTCAGTATAATTTGTTTTCTCAAGTAATAGAATAATTTAAAATTTTATGTTTAGAAGAAAACATTGTTTTTCACAAATGTTTTGACATGCAGCTACAAGATATTCAGTACCTGACTGAGAACATCTGGGCATCCCAGTCAGTGCTCAGTACCTGGAATGATCTCAATGATCTGGTCATGGTCAGGTGGGATAAGTCCTTGGAGTGGTCGCCCTGGAACTGCATTCTTCTTACCAAAGATGAAGGCACTGCTCATCTCAAGCTAAAGAGTGTTGAAGAGGTAAGGAGGTCAAACTTTATTTGGGACCTTAATTTGGTCATTGGAATTATTAGAGGTAACTTGACTGCCTTTTACTACATTCCATGCATAAGTTAAATACTTCCATTGGATTAAGAAACAGAGAACCCATGGATAACAGTAACAAAATACATGGATGGTATGTACGGCAGAGATTAAAATTGAAAGGAAGCTAAGACACTTAAAAGGTAAAGATAAGACATCTGAAAGTCTTCCAAGTACCTAACATGAAACCAGACCCTCCTAATAATAGCAAGTTCAAGCACATTAGTTCCACAGTAAATTCCATAAGAACAGGGATATTGTTTAGTTTATTTGTGTCTATATCTCTAATACCTACAGCAGTGTCACAGACTAGGGAATTAATAAGTATTTGTTGAATGAATAAATGAATATTATCACCAGATAGGTATTTTGAAACCTAAAGTCTGTCCTTTGATTAATCATCACAAGTCTGCCTAAAAGCACGGTAGATTCTCAAATAAATTCTGTTCATAATTTTGTGCCCTAAATGACAATCATACTGATGGGGTATAGTTCTGAGGCTTCATTTTTCATTTGCTTCCAGTTAACTAGGAGTGGGGAAAGCACTGTAAAAATTAAATACCATTTAATTCCAGTAATTTATAAGATGCAATCTGTAAAACATTTTGATGAACAGAATTGAGGGGTCCCTGATGAGTTCCCCGAAAGCTCCGTTTATACTAAGCAAGCCTATGATCCCAACATCTGATATTGATTCTCTGCCTTCTGCTAATTAAATTGCTGTACTTTAATTCCATGCAAGATGTCAGCTAAGGGAAAATACAGAAATGACTTCAAATATAATAGTCGTTTTGAATCGTGCTATTTCCTGCCTGTGTTTTTATTAGGGAGGGGGAAGGAGTAAAGAGGAGAAACTAGTTAAAGTTTCAACTTTTTTGAATAATTTTCCATTAGGAGTCAGGCTAAGAAAAATTTTACTCTAGGGACTGAAGGAAAGGGTAACAAGAAACTGAAGCTATGTTAAATATTATATTTAGTAAACTAAGCTGCCTCATAAATATTTAATCACTGAAAGCCTAGCCAATACTAGCAATAGTGTTTCATATAGGACCCATAGTGGGATTGAAGTTCACTCCCAAAGCTGATATTCCACTGCTTCTTCAATTCATACACACAACTCCCTTTGTGTATTTAATCAAATTACTGCAGTATCAAATTAAATGTTCTATTCACATGCATTTCTAATTTCAGGATCTTACTGAATTTCTGTAAATAGAGCTCCGTTTACGCCAAGCAACCCTAGTGTAAATAAAGAAATGACTTCAAATATAATTGTCATTTCAGACAAACTAAAAAATTTGCCTTTTTATGGTTTTGGGCTGGTGTAATCGTTTAAGTATTAATATTCAGCCTACTTAAAGAATAGTTTATGTCCTGTTGTAATTTCCAGAATTTCCTAAATGAACAGAGGTATTTGCTATCTCATTGAGTAAAAAACTACTCAAAACTTAAAATAATCTTGACTCCTGCAATCATGATACAAATTGTAGGAAAAGCATGGAAAAAGACTTCTGTTCTTTGAACTGTATATGAGGCAGATCAGTTTCTCCTGGTGTGTGCAATGGCCAGAGTAGGACAATAGTGGATTTAAAGTCAAGACACCTGACCCAGTATTTCCCCATTTCTGTCATTAATGATCTGCAGGACATTAAGACCTTCCTTCTTTGCTTTGCAAAATTTTATAAAGGTTAGCAAAAAACATGAAATTGGTATAAAGGATTAGAGTAGATTAGAGCTTTGAATTCTGGCTCTATCACTTATGGGAGAAGTTGGGCAAGTTTGTTAATGTCTCAATGCCCCGGTTTTCTCATCTATAAAATGGGGATAATGGATATTTTTCCATATTATATTACTCTTTAAGAGTTACTTATTGTTCCTTTTATTGTATGTACCATAATGTGCTATTCTCATCTTTGATGATTACTTTTTGCCTTTATGCACTTTGAAAACCTATAAAGTTCTCTACATGTTTTGTTTAATGTTGTATAACAGAAATGTGTTAGTACTTCTTGAATGAAATATGGGCTAAGAAGTGTTGGAATAAGGTTAAATGAGTATTTTGACCTGGTGAATTTGTCTGTAGAGAGGAAACTTTTTTAAAAAAATTGAAGTATAGCTGATTTATAATATTATATTAGTTTCAGGTGTACAGCACAGTGATTCAATATTTGTATAGATTATACTCTAAAGTTATTATAAAACAATGGCCATATTTGCCTATGCTGTACAATATATTCTTGTTGCTTATTTATTTATGCATAGTAGCTTGTGCCTCTTAATCCATACTCCCATCTTGCCTTCCTTTTCCCCACTGGCAGCCACTAGTTTTTTCTCTGTATCTGTGACTCTGTTTCTATTTTGGTGTATACATTTGTTTTATTTTTTAGATTGTACATGTAAGTGATAATATAGAGTATTTGTCTTTCTCTCTCTGACTTATTTCCCTAAGTATAATGCTCTCTAGGTCATCTGTATTGTTGCTAATGGTGGAATTTCATTCTTTTTTACGGCTGAATAATATTCCATTGTGTATATATACATACCATAGAGAGGAAACTTTAAAATAAGCCCAGGATATTTCTACATAATGCTTTCTTTAAGAATGCCACATCCTTTGGCTCCTTTTCTCCAGGGCTTTCTTTATCTTGACTTGACACTATGGAAGGATCTTTAGTAAGGAGATATCTTAGTAAAGAGATACCTAACCTTTCAGAAAACAAATTTTAGGAGGAGGTACAGGTAGTATTTGTGATTTGGTTGAAAAGAAGAGTCAATTAAGATTAATGAAGAGGGGCTTCCCTGGTGGCTCAGTGGTTAAGAATCCGCCTGCCAATGCAGGGGACACAGGTTCGAGCCCTGGTCTGGGAAGATCCCACATGCCGCAGAGCAACTAAGCCTGTGTGCCACAACTACTGAGCCTGCGCTCTAGAGCCCGCGAGCCACAACTACTGAGCCTACATGCCACAACTACTGAAGCCTGTGCCCCTAGCACTCATGCTCCACAACAAGAGAAGCCACCGCAGTGAGAAGCCCACGCACCGCAACGAAGAGCAGCTCCCGCTTGCCACAACTAGAGAAAACCCGCACACAGCAACAAAGACCCAATGCAGCCAAAAAAAAACAGAAAGCAAAAAAGAATAAAGAGAATAGACAGTATTTATTAATTCAACCAGAATTTGCTTTTCAATCTGCCAGATATTGTGATAAGTGCTTGGGGAAAAGCAAGGAAATGTAATGGATACAATACTTCATTGTTTCAGTTGCATTTGAGTTTAGCTGCAAATAACAGACTAAGCAGTATAATGACTTAATCAAATATGGGGTCAGTTGTCTTATATAATAGGGATCCAGAGTTTGGCATCTGGAGACTTGTATGGTAGCTCCACAATGCTCTCAGAAACCCAGGCCTTCTAACTTCTTCCTCAGCCATATTTAACCTTTGGCTTTAACCCTAATGATTGTGTACTCTTAGAGACAGATAGCTACTTCATCTTCTGCATTATATCCCCCTCCTAGATATGGCAAAAGCCTAAAGGTACTTCCCACTCCTAAAAAGCTTCCCTGTAAGCTTTATCCAATGACTTCTTTTTTACAAATGTACATATATACATGTGTGTATATATAAATATATATATATTTCTGCCATATATATGTGTGTATATATATATACACATACACACACATATATATGTCAGAAACTTGTCATATGGCCACCCCTAGCTATAATAAAGCCTAAGAAAGCTGAGCACATCACAAAATACAAAATAAGGCCCCTATATAGAGTTGGGCCTCTAAATATGAATGCAAGAGAGAATGAATATTGGGTTGGCAACTAGCATTGTGCCCCTCTCATTAGAAAACAGATTGTCTTATAATGTGGCAAAGCTACATAACAGAGAAAGTTCAAAGTGCTGCTATAGCTGTGGAGAGACAAGAAGCCTAAAAATTAATTATGAACAAATAAAAATGGAAAGGCACAAAGATTTGATAAAGGCAGGAAAGTTATTTTCTATTTAGAAGACAGAAGAGAAACACAAGAGAAACAGTGCAGGGACTCATATCTAAGGTAGTAAAAAGGGTGACTAAAGAGAAGCTTACATTGTCACAGCACCATTGTGATCTTTATTTTGAACTCTGGAGATATAGAGGGAAGGACTAATTTTAGAAAAAAAAAATTCAAGTGGGTAATTGTATCAGTATTGAAATAGATTTAAAGAGAACTAAGGTGACAAGAGCATTCACACAAAAATATTGATTGACTCTTTACCTTATGGTGCCAAGACACACATGTATGAAAAAGACCCAGTGTGAGGGACTTCCCTAGTGGTCCAGTGGGTCAGACTCCACACTCCCAATGGAGGGGACCCGGGTTCAATCCCTGGTCGGGGAACTAGTGCTGCAACTAAGAAGCCCACATGCCACAACTAAAAAAAGATCCCTCGTGCTGCAACTAAGACCCAGCGCAGCCAAAATAAATAAATAAATATTAAAAAAAAAAAGACTCAGTTTGAATCTTTAAGGAGCCTTTCTTATCATCATGGAAGAGACTTGCAAGTAAATAGTGAAATTCAAGGCAGAATGAACTAAATATTACAATTAAAATACATGAAAGTGCTTGCAAGTATATAAGAAGGAGGGGTTAGTTTAGACTTAGAGAGGTCAGAGGGAGAATCAAGAAAGGCTTCCAGGTTAAAGCGTCATAAAAGCTGAGCCCCGAAAGATGATGGACAAAGTGAGAATAAATGTTTTCTGGGCTGAAAGAACTGAGAAGTAAAGGCACTGAGGCATAAAAGTGTTTTTACTTGGCAAAATATATTTGTGACATTTAATAGAATTTGATTTTCTTTTCTTTTCAGGGATATGAACCCTTGTTTATTCACAAGATCAAACACAAACATTTCCTGGCTAAGAACTATTTTTCACAAATTCCAGTGCTGGCTTCATTTTTACTTGGTGATGGTGAAGTAGATGAGATCAGAAAGAAACATCAATCAGAACCAACATCTAAGATTATAGATATCCACAGGCCTAGTCCTTAAAAGATCCAGGACTATTTGTTTGATGATCAGCATTTTTGTCCACTGCTAATAGAGTAATACAGAGGTCACACAGTACGGTAGTAGAATTTTATCTTTTATTGATTTTAATTGTTCTTCATAATGTCATAAGTTGTATGAAGAGAAAACATCCCTATACAAATGCTTTATCGTTAGTGTTAAATTTAAATATAACTGTGTTACTGAAATTAATATTTTAAAGAGAACATTTTATTTTTAGATTAAAATTTTTAAAAATTTCAAATACATTATATTATACTTAAAATCAACAGACAAACAAAAGCTAGGCTTAATTTTCAACTCAAAAAATTTATTTTAGAAAAAATTGTAGTTACAGGAGAATAGTCAGTATACGGATGAGAGGAAACATTATAGAATACTCTTTCATGAAAATCTTTACATATAGGATAAAAGATGCTATGTTTTAATATAGGGATTTGAATCTTCACATTTTATCTTCTACTTTCATCTTCCATTCTTCTCAAAATTTCAATGAAAAAACAAACTATAAACAAACAAAAAAGTTCATTCCATACTGGAAAACAGGGTGAACAGTGGAACTATATTTTATTCTATGGTAGAAAAACTCCCTGTGGGGCAATGATGAAACTCTGTAAGAACAATAAAAATGGTCAAGTAAACTATAACAATTCCTTTCCCTAATAAACCAAAGGAATAACCTTGACCACATGCATGTCAGGGACGTACAATGATGAACAACGGTATATGAGTCAATCTTAACAGGAAATACGTTCAAAATAGGATAATTCAAGGAGAGTTTATTTACAAAGGGACTTCTTATAAAGTGTGAGCAGTGTGTAGGGAAACTAAGGGAATAGTGTAGGAATGTAGGGTCACTATCAGATAAGCTGTGTCTACCCTAATCTCAAATGGATCCGGGGAGGGAACGGTCTGGGAACCCAGAAAGAGAGTGTAAAGGAGATAACTGAGATCAGTGAGCAACTCTCAGGGCCCTAGGTGATCTCATGAGCTAGAGAAATAAATATCAGACCTCATACTTCTCTCTTCCTCCAGTCTCTTGCTTGGGTTTCCCATTGGAAGAACCCGAAAGGAAAGCAGAAAAAATAGAAGTCTGTGGACATAATTCGTATAGCTTCAGGGCAAAGATCAGAGGAGACAAGTGGGAGAGTGCATTTGGCTGGCTAAAGAGAAGACATCCAGCTAGAGAGAAGAATTAAAAGTGAAAGTGAAGAGCTATAATTCAAGTAGCAATATTTCATACACACACAACAAATATATTTGTATATATTATACTTATATATAAGTATATATGTGCGTATGTGTATATTATATATATAGAGAGAGAGAGAATTCTCTTAATTTCAATCAGTAATTAATGAGGCTGTTCTCTCAAGTTTAGTGATCAAGGAGTCAAGGAATTCAATCTAAATATTAATATTTATTCTACATAAATATTTACCAACATTTTAGCAACATATTTTCTAGGATATCCACAGTTTTTTTACTTAGCAAAAACATGGCACATGATTATTGTCTTTAAGGAACTAAACATTGAAAAGGGAAGCACTATAAAGCTGTTGTTATTTTCAAGTTTTCATAGACAATTCAGATGTTCTGGGAACTTTCTAAACAATAAATTGCAGATAGGATTAGATTGGGGACCATTCTGATCACTAATAAACAGGTAAAAATTTAACACAGACAGAAGTGGGTTTACACTGGAATGGAAATAACCAGGTTTTCACAAGACAGTTCAGGAGAAACCCCCAGGTCAGAGTAGGAAGAGCAGAGGAGGCAGCAGGAAGGGCTGGGGCAGCAGGCAGCGAGGGGGCAATAGATAGGGGCAAGTAGAGGACTTTGAGAGTTCCTCTATTGCCCTAGGAGTAAAGCACTTGCTTATAGTAATGGAAGACTTGTGGAGTACAACTGGTGGGGGGCAGAGCGAGGGCAGGCAACCAGAGCTATTGAATCATACATGAAAAGGGGCAGCACCTTAATTTAGGCCTGGGAAAATAACCACAAAGAGCAAAAAAAAAAAAAAAAGGCTCAACAACAGAGAGACTTTGCTTAATAAGGTCAACTCTTCTGGGAAACTCTTTTCCATCTCATTGGAACTACAGCTCTCATTTTACACAGGTCTCCAAAAATCCACAGCAGAAGGGGCTAGAGATGGTGTCAGGCTAGAGAGCAGCCAGCAGGGAAAAAGTCCAGTTGCTGCCTACTAGAATCCTGGCACTAGGGTACTGGACAGCAACCAGTTAAGAAGTTAAACTCCCCTGCCGTAGAAGGACCTGCTTTTCTCTAGTTTATGACCTGATGAGCACACCTCCCCTGGCCCACTAACAAATGAAACTGTAGAAGGTGTTTCCTTCTTTCTCCTTTAGGACTATATTATATGGATAGAGGCCTAAACAGTAGAACAGAACAAAGTTTTATATCCCAATATTGCAAAAACAAGCTGAAAAAAGATGGTCACTGTATACGTAAAGATTCAAAAATCAAAAAAGGGATCCTTTTGAAGAATGAGAACAAATATTCATTTAACAGATCTCAACTATATTAAGGACATTTGATAGCATTTTTCATCTTTTGGAAAAAAAATACTGGGAAAAATTGCTATTACATAAATCATTACAATAAATAAATAAATACAACAAAATAAACAATTGCTGAATTAGAATAAACAACACACTAATGGCAATGAAGAGCAGATTTGGTACTTGAAAGCTAAAGCTAATACAGGGATTGGGTGATTAGCTCAAGATAGTCCTCTAGAGATTTCCCTGGCAGTCCAGTCAGTGGTTAAGACTCTGCATTCCCAATGCAGGGGGCATGAGTTTGATCCCTGGTCGAGGAACTAAGATCCTGCATGCCACACGGTGCGGTCAAAAAAAAAAGATAGTCCCCTTGAATTCAGAGGAAAAGTCAAAGAAATGAGGAAGATGAGCAAAAATGATAAGTCTAACAGCTTTGCTTTGTCTACACTAGAAATAACATAAGCCTAAAATGGAGTAGAGAAGGAGAAACAATTAGCAAAGGGAAATTTAAAGCTAATTTCCCTAAGCTAAAAAGGCATATATCCATAGCTGTATAAAGGATCTACCAAGTACTGGGAAAATTAATATAGAGATACACATAGACACAACCTCATGACATTTCTGGATTTCAGAAATATTGGACAAATTCTATAAGCATTCAAGTTGAAGAGGAAAAGCCACAAGGAAAAAAGTCAATAACAACAGCATAGATTTCTCTTCTGCAACATTAAGTGCCAGAAGGTGAAGGAGGAACACTTCTGTTGAAGACTTTTGAATTCTGAGGGTGAAAAAATGACCTAAGAATTTTACTTTCAGGCAAATTTTTTTTGGTGAAGACAACAGGAAGACATTGTTAGGCAGGAAGCATGTCATCAGTCTATGTGTACTCATTCTGTCCTCCAGCTGACCTCGAAACTATGGCGGTAGGATCTGGGCATGATACTGTATATGAGAAATGGCAGTGAGCACTGCAACTTCAATCCTTTCTAAATGATCATCATTTGTATGGTTATGAAACAATGCAATGAACAAAAATAAATTTTCAAATAAAAATCTATACTGCAAAAAACAAAAATACGAATCAACAACAAAAAAATACCCTGAGTATTGTCACTAAATGTCTGCTATAGGAGGGTTCAGAGGGATAAAAGTGTTCCAAATCTTTTCAAGGGGAGATGAGTAAATGGATATATAGGTAGGAAAGTTGGTATTCAAATATTTAGTTAAAAAATTTAAAGGCAACTGCTAGCAGAATGAAAATGGAATTATAAACTCCACATTTCTAGAGAGAAAAAGGGAACAGCAACAAACTTGAGAACTATTGTGAAATAAAGGGGTTTTGTTTGTTTTTTTAGGTTAATAGGAAGTATATATAAGAGAAAAACAAGATTAAAAATATCACAGTGCATAAATTTGAATGGGTTAAAATTCTAGCAAAGGATAGTTATTCTGTTTTGTTTTTTTTTGCGGTACGCGGGCCTCTCACTGTTGTGGCCTCTCCCGCTGCTCCGGACGCGCAGGCTCAGCGGCCATGGCTCACGGGCCCAGCCGCTCCGCGGAACGTGGGATCCTCCCGGACCGGGACACGAACCCGCGTCCCCTGCATCGGCAGGCGGACTCTCAACCACTGCGCCACCAGGGAAGCCCAAGGATAGTTATTCTTATATGGTATCAAAGGAGTGAACTACAAGCTGTGTACCAGATATGTACTCCCAATAAAATGACATTTAAAGATATATAGTAAAACTATATCAGTCATATACAAATAGACAACAAAATAATTGGTGGCAATATTAATATTGAGGATGAAATCAAGAAGAAAAAGAGCAAAAGAAGTTTTATTTATTTTGATAAATTATTATTCACAATATAAATGGAGAATTAATCTCTACATTGGGTACGCAAGTAGGCTTAAAACAAAAAGTCAGTTGGGAAACAATTCTCCATAGGTTTTTAACATTTCTGCACGTCTTTTGAGCAGAGGTACTTAGTTCTCCTTTTTTCAAGGATGTTTGTAAAGCAAGCAGTCTTAGAAGATAGAGATAGTGTTCACTGTTCCCTGTAAAAGATTCAGAGTCTCTAAGCCCAGCATTCCCAGTCTATGAAGCAGCTCACTGTGTGCATGTGTCATCTGGACTTTGTGTCACTCTGAGGGATTTAGGGCAAAATGCTGATCTTCTGGCTGCTGCTGTTTCTGTGAAAAATAAATTGTGCTTTATCTCTAACCCAGGAGTCTCATGTCTTTTACTATCATTTATGAACTTGTGGCACCAAACTTGTTACCTTGCAATTAGGACAGCATTTCAGATACTTCACAGTTCTTGATACAGATAACCTTAGAAATGGAAAACAAAAAAAAGGGAAATGAGTCAAGAGGTACAAAATGCTGTTTCTCTTCTCTTTCCAGGAACACTGAGTGATTGATTGCAATTCTCCATCCTCTTGAAGTGAGGCAGGATTATGTAGCATGCTTTGTCCAATGTAACGCAATTAAAATGATCTTGTGTCACTTTTGAGCATTAAAGGAATGAAAGATTCTGATTCTACTAACTAGATATTCTTCTTCTAATAAATAGAAAAAGAATGAGTGCTCCGCAATTCATGAGGCCAGCATATCCTTGATATCAAAATTTGACAAGGATAGTACAAGAAAGAAAATGATAGGCCAATTTCACTATGAATATAGATGCAAAAATCCTAAACAAAATATTAGCAAATAGGGGGGATAGCTCAGTGGTAGAGCATTTGACTGCAAACCAAATCCAAAAAGTGTATTAAAAGATAAAAGCATATGGTTTTTCTCGGATATTCTTCATGTGCTTCTTCAGTTCTACCTTCCCCCTTCTCTTCTCATCTTTGTGCCCTTGGAGGCTGATATTTATGCAGTGCATCAATGAGTGCACAATATTCCTCAGTTGGGTTTGGTCAATAGGAAGCATCAGCAGGAAATTTGAGGTCTGAGAGAAAGAGGTTGAGATATTTATTACCCTGGCTTCTCCCATCTGCCTTTTGGTCTGTTGTTGTCAAGCGACTGCTTTTATCTGCCTAAGACCACAGCTGTGGTTGGACGGTCATCCCTCCTACTCTTCAACTCTCTTTGAGTTCTGGGGCTCATTCCTTCTCTTTACTTCTTCAGCTTATGGGTGATAATGGCTTTCTTTTGTAGCTGGGTTAAGGTGCTTCACTTTTTCTTTTTGATTTCCTTAAACAATGTCATCTCCTTTGTAAACAGTCCTTTTACTAAATACTTCTCAAATTAGCCAGTTTGAATCTGCCAACAGGTTCTGCTGGACCATGAACAAAGCAGTAATTGGTACCAAGAGTGGTCCCAGTAAATGGACTTTAAGATGTAATCGTAGGCTCGGGCTGCTTACATGTTTGAAGAGCATGTGGGTACCCTCCATATAGGAAATGGGACACTGGTAATATGCAGTGTGTGGTAGCATCATGATTACTCAAAACTTCGCCAGTGGAGGCATGGAACGGGGTGCAGGATGGCCGATAAGCTTAGGGAGATGAAATGCAATTAGTCAGTTTGATGACAAAGATTGTGGCATAAGATGGGTATTCTTACCCTAGAGCGAGTCCATAAAGAAATGGATATATTGAAAGCCTTAGATGTCCAATACAGACCCAGACAGAAATTCAGAAAGCCCTTAAGACAGCTCTAAAGAAATTATCTCCTGCATATACAGGGAATACGTGGCTAAGGATTAAGTCTGAAGCCTGATTGTAATGTGTGTAGAGTTGTCTTGTCAATTAGATGTGCACCCAGGTTAGATCTCATGCTTAGGTAAGGATACTGGTGAGGAAGAACAGTGTATGGTCTGGTATGAGTTAGCCTATATACTGAAAGAGTTTCAAGAGTGTGTCAATTTTTACTTAGATTCAGGGGAGTATATATAAGAATTTATTGTAAGGATGTTAGACTAAAAAGGGTAAAACAAAAGATTATATCAAGCCAAGTTGATGTTCTTGCGTAGAATTCAAGATTTAATGTGTTGGCTTGAGGCCCTGAGAATTGCTATATGTGTTAACTGGAGCCTAAACTCAAAAGTGACCTATATCAGTGAGCTTGAAATGCCAGGACTCCCCCTGGAAAATATTAGGAAGATGGGTTGTTGGAGTGGATCTGTTATGTGCAACTTTCTCAGATGCCTCTTAAAGGTGTCTATACTCCACGAGAGGGTCTTCACCAAGACATTAAAAAATGCGATCGTAAGTGGATTATGATCCTTGAAAAACTCTGTGGTGACTATTCCCTGTAAGCTGGAGATGACAGTGGTGGCTGCAGTGGAATTTGACAGCCTTGTTTAATGGGAATAATGCAATCCCCAGTGCTAGAAGTGAGGCTGAAACTTAAGCATCAGAAAAAAGTGGGCAGTTATAATAAGAACCCTAGGGGCAGAGTGGTTTGTTCCTGCAGGGATTTATAACAATGGTTAATTGATGATCAGATCCATGGGCATGAAATGGACTGCTGTATTAGTTTTTTAGAGGCTGTAACAAATTACCACAGATTGCGTGGTTTAAAACAACAGGGATCTCTTCTCCCACAGTTCTGGAGGCCAGAAGTCTAAAATCAAGGTTCAGCGGAGCCTCATTCCCTCCGCATGTCCTATGGGAGAATTCCTCATTGCTCTTCTAGCTTCTGCTGGCTCCAGGCATTCTTCGGCTGCTTTGGCTGCATCACTCCAATTTCTGCCTCTGTGGTCACTGGGCCTCCTCCTCTATGTGTGTCTGTGTCTTTTCTTCTGTCTCTATGTCGACACTCGTCATTGGGTTAAGGGCCTACCTGGGTAATCCAGGATGATTTCATCTAGAGATCCTTCATGCAATCACATCTGGAAATATTCTTTGTTCACATAAGGTCACACGTACCAGGTCCATGTACTGGGACATGGATATATCTTTTTAGGAGCCACCTTTCAATCCACTGTAGCAGTATGGTTCTATATGAGTGGAAAAATTCCAGTTCCGAAGGTCAGAAAAATAATTAGTTAAAGTATGGTAGTGAGGAATCTTGGTCTTTTACCAGAGTTCTCAAACTTAAGCTATTTCACAGATGTTAAAATATAGAGGCATATTAAACATTTTAAGAGTTTATTTGAGTACAATCTCTTTGAATTGGGCCGTGTCAAACCTTAAGTGGTTAGGGGCGTTCTGCCAAAAGGAACCAGGGGAAAGATTTATATTGAGAAAGTGTGGAAACAAAGAACAGAAATTATTATTATTATTTTAACATCTTTATTGGAGTATAATTGCTTTACAATGGTGTGTTAGTTTCTGCTTTATAACAAAGTGAATCAGCTATACATATACATATATCCCCATATCTCCTCCCTCATGCGTCTCCCTCCCACCCCCCCGTCCCACCCCCCTAGGTGGTCACAAAGCACCGAGCTGATCTCCCTGTGCTATGCGGCTGCTTCCCACTAGCTATCTGTTTTACATTTGGTAGTGTATATGTGTCCATGCCACTCTCTCACTTTGTCCTAGCTTACCCTGGCCCCCTCTCCGTGTCCTCAAGTCCATTCTCTACGTCTGCGTCTTTATTCCGGTCCTGCCCCTAGGTTCTTCAGAACCAGTTTTTAAAATTATTTTTTTAGGTTCCATATATATGTGTTAGCATACGGTATTTGTTTTTCTCCTTCTGACTTACTTTACCCTGTATGACAGTCTCTAGGTCCATCCACCTCACTACAAATAACTCAATTTCGTTTCTTCTTATGGCTGAGTAATATTCCATTGTATATATGTGCCACATCTTCTTTATCCATTCTTCTGTCAGTGGACACTTAGGTTGCTTCCATGTCCTGGCTATTGTAAATAGAGCTGCAGTGAACATTGTAGTACATGACTCTTTGAATTATGGTTTTCTCAGGGTATATGCCCGGTAGTGGGATTGCTGGGTCATATGGTAGTTCTATTTTTAGTTTTTTAAGGAAGCTCAATACTGTTCTCCATGGTGGCTGTATCACTTTACATTCCCACGAACAGTGCAAGAGGGTTCCCTTTTCTCCACACCCTCTCCAGCATTTACTGTTTGTAGATTTTTTTTTAACATCTTTATTGGGGTATAATTGCTTTACAATGGTGTGTTAGTTTCTGCTTTATAACAAAGTGAATCAGTTATACATATACATATGTTCCCATATCTCTTCCCTCTTGCATCTCCCTCCCTCCCACCCTCCCTATCCCATCCCTCCAGGCGGTCACAAAGCACGGAGCCGATATCCCTGTGCCATGCGGCTGCTTCCCACTAGCCATCTACCTTATGTTTGTTAGTGTGTATATGTCCATGACTCTCTTTCGCCCTGTCACAGCTCACCCTTCCCCCTCCCTATATCCTCAAGTCTGTTCTCCAGTAGGTCTGTGTCTTTATTCCTGTCTTACCCCTGGGTTCTTCATGACATTTTTTTTCTTCTTAAATTCCATATATATGTGTTAGCATACGGTATTTGTCTTTCTCTTTCTGACTTACTTCACTCTGTATGACAGACTCTAGGTCTATCCACCTCATTACAAATAGCTCAATTTCGTTTCTTTTTATGGCTGAGTAATATTCCATTGTATATATGTGCCACATCTTCTTTATCCATTCATCCGATGATGGGCACTTAGGTTGTTTCCATCTCCGGGCTATTGTAAACAGAGCTGCAATGAACAATTTGGTACATGACTCTTTTTGGATTTTGGTTTTCTCAGGGTATATGCCCAGTAGTGGGATTGCTGGGTCATATGGTAGTTCTATTTGTAGTTTTTTAAGGAACCTCCATACTGTTGTCCATAGTGGCTGAACCAATTCACATTCCCACCAGCAGTGCAAGAGTGTTCCCTTTTCTCCACACCCTCTCCAGCATTTACTGTTTGTAGATTTTTTGACAATGGCCATTCTGACTGGTGTGAAGTGATACCTCATTGTAGTTTTGATTTGCATTTCTCTAATGATTAGTGATGTTGAGCATCTTTTCATGTGTTTGTTGGCAATCTGTATATCTTCTTTGGAGAAATGTCTATTTAGGTCTTCTGCCCATTTTTGGATTGGGTTTTTTGTTTTCTTGATATTGAGCTGCATAAGCTGCTTGTGTATTTTGGAGATTATTCCTTTGCTTCGTTTGCAAATATTTTCTCCCATTCTGAGGGTTGTCTTTTTGTCTTGTTTATGGTTTCCTTTGCTGTGAAAAAGATTTTAAGTTTCATTAGGTCCCATTTCTTTATTTTTGTCTTTATTTCCATTTCTGTAGGAGGTCAAAAAGGATCTTGCTGTGATTTATGTCATGGAGTGTTCTTCCTATGTTTTCCTCTGAGAGTTTTATAGTGTCTGGCCTTACATTTAGGTCTTTAATCCATTTTGAGTTTATTTCTGTGTATGGTGTTAGGGAGTGTTCTAATTTCATTCTTTTACATGTAGCTGTCCAGTTTTCCCAGCACCACTTATTGAAGAGGCTGTCTTTTCTCCATTGTATATTCTTGCCTCCTTTATCAAAGATAAGGTGACCATATGTACATGGGTTTATCTCTGGGCTTTCTATCCTGTTCCATTGATCTATATTTCTGTTTTTGTGCCAGTACCATACTGTCTTGATTACTGTAGCTTTTTAGTATAGTCTGAAGTCAGTGAGCCTGATTCCTCCAACTCCATTTTTCTTTCTCAAGATTGCTTTGGCTATTCGGGGTCTTTTGTGTTTCCATACAAATTATGCAATTTTTTGTTCTAGTTCTGTGAAAAATGCCATTGATAGTTTGATAGGGATTGCATTGAATCTGTAGATTGCTTTGGGTAGTATAGTCATTTTCACAATGTTGATTCTTCCGATCCAAGAACATGGTATATCTCTCCATCTGTTTGTATCATCTTTAATTTCTGTCATCAGTGTCTTATAGTTTTCTGTATACCGGTCTTTTGTCTCCTTAGGTAGGTTTATTCCTAGGTATTTTATTCTTTTTGTTGCAATGGTAAATGGGAGTGTTTCCTTAATTTCTCTTTCAAATTTTTCATCATTAGTGTATAGGAATGCAAGAGATTTCTGTGCATTACTTTTGTATCCTGCTACTTTACCAAATTCATTGATTAGCTCTAGTTTTCTGGTAGCATCTTTAGGATTCTCTATGTATAGTATCATGTCATCTGCAAACAGTGAGAGTTTTACTTCTTTTCCAATTGGAGAACAGAAATTATTTGATTGGCTATAACTTAAAGCCTATTTGGGTCTTTGTGATTGGTTGTCCTTAGCATTTTGATTTCATAACCCTGAGACATTTACAGGCTTAGATTTTTGGTTTCCTTATGCTGCTGCCATGGCATTAGAGCTCCCTCAGTCTAATGGCTTTCTTGTTTAATTAATTTAACACAGACCCACAGACTCTTTATGTGGGCAGAGACTGGCTCTCTTTAAAGAATGACTCTTCCACAAACGTGTGTTTACTGTGTATGTTCCTCCAAGCCTTCTCCAGTGGGAGCTATCTCATTGACAGTGCCCAGGAGGAAACAAATACCCAGACCTCCTAAGTGCTCTTAGATACTGGCTCTGAGATGACTCTGATCTCCAGAGATTCAAAACATCAGTGTGGCTTACTGGGAGTCTGTGACGGCTAGGCAGTAAGCTGGTTCCTGCCCCAAATCAATTCAGCAATGAGTGCCTGGCAACCACAGAACCATCCTGTGCTCATTTCCCCAAGGTTAGAATATAAAGTGGAAATGCACGTGCTTAGTAACTAGCAGGATTCTCCCATACGTTTCCTCATTTGTGCAGTGAGGATTATTATAATAGAAAGGGCCAAGTGAAAGTCCCTGGAACTGTCCTCCAGATCTCTCCTTTCCCCCCAGAAAAAGTAAACCAAAACCAATACTGTATCGATGGGGGAATTGATGCCACCAAATACTTGGAAGTTTAGGATTCCTACCACAGTCCGATTTAATTATGCTTTGGGCCGGTGCAAATCCTATCCAGATCTTAAAGAAAAGCTGTGGATTATCATAAAGATAATCAGATGATGGGGCTTCCCTGGTGACACAGTGGTTGAGAATCCCCCTCAGTGCAGGGAACACGGGTTTGATCCCTAGTCTGGGAAGATCCCACATGCCAAGGAGCAACTAAGCCTGTGTGCCACAACTACTGAGCCTGTGCTCTAGAGCCCGTGAGCCACAACTGCTGAGCCTGCATGCGGCAACTACTGAAGCCCGCGCGCCTAGAGCCTGTGCTCCGCGATGAGAAGCCACTGCAATGAGAAGCCCACACACTGCGACGAAGAGTAGCCCCCACTCACTGCAACTAGAGAAAGCCCGTGTGCAGCAGCAAAGTCCCAACACAGCCAAAAATAAATTAATTAAAAAAAAAAAAGATAATCAGATGATGATGCCAATTGCAGCTCTGGTTACAGATGTAACATCTGTGGTATCATGTATTATATTACCTTCTATCAAGGAACTTGCTTTACAGAGGGAGAAGTGAGACAATGGATCATGCTCACAGAATTCACCAATCTTACCATGTCTCTATTACCCAGAAATACCTGATTTGATAAAACTCTGGCATGGCCTACTAAAGGGTCAGTTAGGGCACCATCTGGGTGACAACACCCTGAGAGGTTGGAGTGCTGTCCTACAGGATACAGCACACGCTTTAAATCCTTGGCCCATAAGTGGTGTCTCCCTCACAGCCAGAATGCATAGACTGGGAAACAATGGGTAGAGCTGGTTAATGGATGCTGCTGTCTTATCTTAAGAATGCACAGGACTAGGAACAAAAGGATAAGGCTGAGTGTGTCCTGTTTCACTATTATACTACATAACCTATGCACATCCCTTCAACCTTGGACTCAATGAGTGTGTAGACTTTTATGCACAGGGAGGAATCTCTCCAGGGAACACAGTAATATTCATAGTAATATTCACAGTGAATTGGATTTTGAGACTCACAAAGCAATTCTTTAGAGAGCCCAAATGGTTAAGTTAGTGTGTCGTCCTAAGTGAACTGGTCATAATTTTTCCTTTCCACAGGTTGAGAGCTACCAATACCTGGTTGAGAAGAAACATTTTCCACATTTTTTTGGATATAAGATTATTTTATTCTTGTTAGGTCTCACAATAAGACTCCCTTGCCACTCCAAATTATACTCCAAGTAGTATGCTATGGTACCCTTATAGACGCAATACACCATGTTGCTTTATAGGAATAATGTGTCATTCCATAACAGGCATTATGAAATTTCATTTTGGACTTTAAAAACTGTCACACAGTATATTTCATAGAATCATAATATATATTTAAAAGAAAGACTTTCTGAGGGAGAACCAAAAAAGTTTAGTCAAAAATAAAGTACTGGATGCTCTTGGCTTGAGAAAAATGTGTATCACGTTGGAGTATACAATCTGTAGATATCCATTATATTCGGTTAATTGAAAGTGTTGTTGAATTCAACTATGTCCTTACTGATATTCTGCCTACTGGATCTATTTCTAATAGAGGGATGTTGAAGTCTCCAACTATAAAAGTGGATTCATCTATTTCTCCTTGCAGTTCTATCAGTTTTTGCCTCATGCAGTTTGAGGCTCTGTTGTTAGGTGCATAACACATTAAGGATTGTTATGTCCTCTTGGAGCATTGACCCCTTTATCATTATGTAATGCCACTCTTTATCCCTGGTAACTTTCCTTGTTCTGATATCTGCTTGATTTAAAATTAATATAGCTACTCATGTTTTCTTTTGATTAGTATTAGCATAGAATATCTCCTTCCAATCATTTACTTTTAATCTGTATAAAAATTGTCTTTATATTTAAAGTGAGTTTTATGTAGGCAACATATAGGTGCGTATTGTTTTATGATACACTTTGATAATCTCTGTTGTAATTGGTGCATTTAAACCAGTGACTTTCAAAGTGATTTTTGATATAGTTGTAGTAATATCTCTCATATTTGTTACCCATGTTCTTTGTTTCTACTCTTTTCTTCCATTCTTTTTCTGTCTTTTTTGGTTTTAACTGAGTATTTTATGTGAATCTATTGTCTCTCCTCTCTTTATTATATTTACTAATTTTCTCATGGTCTCATCAGTTATGCCTTTTTTTTTTTAAGTGTTACTTAATGGTTACCCTAGAGTTTGCAACATACCTTTACAACTAATCTGAGTCCACTTTCAAATACCACTATACCACTTCCTAGGTAGTACCAGTACCTTATAACAACAAAACAATCCTGATTCCTCCCTCCCATCCCTTGTATCATTGCTGTCATTTGTTTCACTTATATATAAGTATACATGAGTGTATATATAGTCGAATACATTTTTGCTATGATTTTGAATGAATTTATGTTTTAGATTAATTAAGAATAAGAAAAACAAAAGTTTTCATTTTATCTGCACTTATTACAGTGTTTTTGATCTCTAGCATTTCTTTTTGGTTCTCTCTTAGGATTTCCATCTCTCTGCTTACATTGCCCATCTGTTCATGCATCCTTGCCTACTTTATCCATTAGAACCCTTAGCATATTAATCATAGCTGTTTTAAGTTTCTGGTCTGATAATTCCAATATCTCTGCCATATCTGGATCTGGCTTTGATGCTTGCTCTGTTTCTTCAAACTGTGTTGTTTGTCTTTTAGTATATATTGTATTTTTTTTTTTAATAATGGGTCATTAACTGGGTAAAAGGAACTGCTGTAATATAGGACTTTAGTAGTGGTGGTAAGGTGTAGGGGGAGGGGAAGGGTTCTGTAGTCCTGTGAGTGTCAGTCTTTTAGTGAGTCTGGATTGTGAACTTCACACGTACTTCTTGGTTTTTGTTTTCATTTTTCTTTCCCACTTAGTGGGACAGGATGGGCTAGAGTGAGCTGGAGTTGGGGATTTCCCTTCTCCCGGGTCCATTAGGCACTGATAAAGTCCCAGTAGGTTTGTCTCTGGTTAAATAGTTTCTCCTGAGGGCAGAGCTTGTTCAAAAGAACTGAATAATCTGGCATATTTTGAAATGATTAATTTCCCCATTCCCCCTAAGCATGAGGGGATTTTTCTCTAATCTTCACTGTGAGAATCTTAGAGAGCTCCAGGAAATAAAACTTACAAAATGTGGAGATCTCTGATGCCTGGATTCCCCTGGATTTTTCTCTCTCTCAGACTTGTCCACACTGAGCCTCTAGCAATTCATCAATTACAGTTCAGGGTCCCTACCCTGGCACTGGTTCCCATGGAGGTTTCTGCTCCAATAGGTTGTGATTCTCTGTATTTGCCTGTCTTTCTCTCCAATATTGGGGGTAGAGGTTCGTCCTGTGACCTCACTTCTCTTACAGATCTAAGAAGAGTTGTTGCTTTTTCAGTTTGTTTAGCTTTTTACTTGTTAGGGCGAAGTGGTGACTTCTAAGCTTTTACTTGCTGGATTGGGAACTAGAAGTCCCCTGGATGCTCTTGACTTGGAGAGAACTCTGATAATCCTTTTACCAACTTAAATTTAATGCACTGCAGATTTTAAAGAACATTTCTTACAGTAAACAAAATCTAATACACATAAAAATAGATTAAAATGTTATCAATGAATGTTAAAAAACATATACCTATACTGAATTTTCAACCTTAATGATTCAGGAGGAAATATTTCCATTAAGTTCCCATAAATGTGCATATTTATGTAATCAGGAAAGTACATACTAAACTATGAATCTTTCAAATATGAACAGTTTGTGATAATGACCGAGAGTCAGAGTCTGCTTTTCATAGGATCTTGTGGACAGCTGTTGCAAGATGTTTGTGAAATGTAAACTGAATTTGAATTTCTTCTCTCCCATACACAATGCAGAATTGAATTATAATCTTAACAAATACATGCGAAGAGTGATTGTTCTCAGATTCTAGAGAGTTGACATTTTTACATCGTGTCGAAACTGAAATTAAGAGTGTATCAAAACAGAATTCAGCAATGTTTAATCATTGCTGATTCAAGTGACTTGACGTGAAGACGAATATAGGGGATGCACGCACAAATCGATTTGAACAGAGTATAAAGTTTTATATAAGTCAGAAGTCTGTGTTTTTTCTGACTCCAACAGAATGATACACTGAAGTTTGGTGTTTTACATCAGTATGGGATTTGTGAATTGACTTAGGTACAAGAACAAGTAATTGAAAGAAGGAAATTCTGTTATTCTTTCCTAATAGCTCTTGAAATTGTTATCATCTGTACTTATAAGCCTATCCCTCTTTGATAAAATGCATGTTCACATGCCGGATATTCCTCCTGGTTTTCTTTTCTACCTTCACTCCCCTGCTTCTGCTTATTCCAATCCTATGTATTTTGCAAGGTCAGCCCAACTGTACCTCATTCAGTCATTTACTCATTTATTCAACACATACTTCTTGAGTTTAATATGGACTAGTTATTATGCCTTGGGGCCATATGTCAAGTAAAATACTATTCCTGCCCTCAAGGAACCCATGTAGACAGACAGACAAATAATTGCAGTCTTTCTGTGTCTCCTCATCTGTAAAGTGAAGTTGGCATTATTTCAGCTGCAGGATTGTTAAAAATTAAAGTGTGTACATAAAATATATGGGACACAGGAAGTGTTAAATGTTTAATGAAGGATTAGTGTTTCTTTGCTTTAAGTGTTTTATAAACCAGTATAATCTTTCTTTTATTATTTCATATGCAGTATGTTGATAGGAGACACACAGAATTAGGTTTACCCTTCAATGACCGGTCATCTTCTTGGTGCCCTACGTGGTTATTCACGTACTGTGGGGATTCATCCAAAGCCGTTGTATCCTAATTTGGTCCAAGTGTGATCCCTTATTCCCACTGTTTCCTTTTAATGTACATGAAAACGATTCAAAAGAGACAGAACTCTACTTTCTGGAGGTGAAGGTTTCAGGTGTATAAAGTGTGAACAGCTACTGCTGATGCCTTGCTGCTATGAATTTTACAAGCGTTCAAGAAATTATTATGAACTTTCCGGGGCACTTCCTCAGAAAAAAACTTCCCCAACTTCACAAGAGCTTTGTCTGCAGATGGATTGCTGTCTCTCTCCTCCCACTCAGCTTGGCTTCCTGCTAATGCTTGTGTTTGGCAGCTTCCAATGGTCTTCCTAACCTGCATTTATCTTTCCCAAATTAGAGGCAGCTGGGCAATTTTAGGAAGACAACTCACTAATTCTCTCTTTTCTAATTTGTAAAGCCAGTAATTCTCTCAAGCTTCAGGAGGCTTTGAAACAAAGAACTGTATGTGGTCTTAAACTTTTTAGGCTTTATTAGTTTACAAATATTCTCTAACAATGTGAAAGTTTTAAAAATATCAATTATTAGGATAAAAAAATTATATATTGTGATAGCTCTATTCTCCTTACCTGTTTTTAAATCGATATGAATAAAACCAGCTGGAGTTGGTCTCCCAGTGTGAGTAAGAAACTAATTTCTACTATGCACAGCAAGTAGCCAGGAAAAGACCCTTGAGTTGAAAAAAATTTTTAAGTTGCTTTCTAATAAAGAATAAAAAATTCTTATTTGCTAAACAAAATCTCCAGCTGTTTTATATTAACAATATATTTTTGTAATTGTTTTCTTTGGACAAAATTCCAGTGATATTAACTATTTTTAGCACAAATTTAGTCTGCTATTTTTTTCCAGCTTTTTAATTATGGTATTATTTGACCTAGCTCATCTTGATCTGCCTTTTAAACCATCTTTTCCCTGTGAATAGCTCTTAAGGATAAACTTTATTGTGTAAGCCAAAATGCCACGTACTGTTCAGTCTCCCTCCATGAGTTATGGAAATGTGGAGAAGGAAAGTGGCCTTAGGTATTTGACACATCATAACAATGCTTTGTTTTAAAAACATCAATACAGAATGCTATGAATAAAATGCTATGAATAAGAACTAGCAAAAATAGTCGAGTTATTCTTTTAATAAAAACTATATTTTATAAGACATAAATCTGGCAATGTCTGACTCATAAAAAGGATGCCAAATCCCCCAATATACCTATAATTATTTACAATTCTTATTTGCAGTGACTGAAGTGTACATAAGGAATTAATTTTTTATTGCATCATTTTATTGTTGAGGTAAAATTTGTAAATAGTGAAATGTGTAGATCCTAAATGTATAATTCAATGGATTTCAAAAAATGTATACACCTGTATAACCAACATGACAATCAAGTTATAAGTCATTTACATTACCTTAGAAAGTACTTTTGTGACCCATTATAGTCAGTTCCTACCCACCATAGATAATCACAAGTCTGATTTCAATGATCAAACATTAGCATTGCCAGTTCTTGAGTTTTATAAAGGACTCTTGTGCTTAGCTTCTTTTGCTCAATATAACATTTTCAAGATTCACTGATGTTGTTGGATGTCTCAGCAGTTTGTTGATATTTACTGTTGAGTGATACTTTATTTGGATTGTTTCCAGTTTTTTTGACTATTATAAATAAGTTCCTATAAACTTTCTTTTATCAAGCCTTTTAACAGACATGCTTTTATTGCTATTGAGTAAATATCTAGACCTGAAATTGTTGGGTTGTAGGCTAGGTATATCTCTGACTTTAGCAGAAAATGCTAAACGGTTTTCCAGAATTGGTTGTATTCTTTGCTCTGCATCCTCACCAGCAGTTGGTGGTGTAGGCCTTTTTGTCATTTTGGTGGATATAAGTGGCATCTCATTGTAATTTTAATTTGTACTTTCCTGATGACTAATGATGTTGAGCAGTTATCATGTTCATATTGATCATTCTTATGCATTCTGTTGGAATGTTTTTTCAAGTGTTTTGCCCATTCTTTAATTGGATTGTTTTTCTTATTATTTAGGTGTAAATGTTTTTTATAAATTCTGGATACAGGTCCTTTGTTAGATACATGTATTGTAGATATTTTCTCCTAGTCCCTGGCTCTCTGTTTAATTTTATTAATGGTGTCTTTTCATGAGTAACAGTTTTTAACTTGTTAAAGTCCAATTAATCAATTGTTTCTCTGGTGGTCTATGCTTTTTGTTTCCTCTCTAAGAGTTTACCTTCACCAAAGTTGAGCAGATATTATTTCCTTCTACTTTGTAGTTTAAGCTTTACATTTAAGTCCTTGATCCATCTTGAATTAATTTCTGTCCATTATGTGAGATAAGGATTGATTAAAGTTTCTTTTTTTAATTAAAAAAAATTTCTTTTACATCTTTATTGGAGTATAATTGCTCTACAACCTTGTGTTTCTGCTGTATAACAAAGTGAATCAGCTTTTTAATTTTTTTGGTTTTCAATTTTTTTTTGAAATTACAAAGAAAATTTATTTTATATAAAATTAACTCATGCCTGTGATGAAAAATATTCAAATAGTAATACAACTTAAATATTCATAACAATTTCTATTGAATACTAAATCTACATATGCAATACTTTTCTCTCTTCCTTCACTTTCTCTATCCCCCCTCAGGCCCCCTCCCCAGAACATTAACACTCCTGAATAACACATGGTAAAACTCTTAATGAACTGGTGTTTTTCTCCATAATTTCTTTTTAAACTCTATTTAAAACACTTGCAAACTGTATATAAAGATCAATGATCCTGTGCATAATGTCAAAAGTTGGAACGATGTAACTCAAACGCAATAGGCCAGTAGCTGGAAATTACTCTGGTTCTAAAGTTTCTTTTTTTTTAATATGGAGGATATCTAGTTGTTCTTGTACCATTTGTTGAAAATAATATCTTTTCTGCCTTCTTTTATTGGTACTTTAATTTTCTCTACTGATTGCTATATATTTCATTAATACCTGCTCTTTTATTAAGTCATAGTTTCTATTTTTGGGGGGGTTAATACTTATCTTTTCCTAATCTTCAAGTGAAACTTAGTGAATTGATTTGAAACCTCTTTTCTTTCCTCATAGAAACATTTCATCCTATAAATTTCCCTCTAGGCAGTGCTTTAGCTATATTCGACAAATGTAATATGTTATAATTGCAGTATAATTTTATTTTATAGAAATGCAAAATAGTCAAGTGCTATTCTTTGAATAAAACCTATATTTTTGAAGGTAAATATTCATTCACATGTCTTTTATATATTTGTGCATATAATATTACTCAGATTCATATAACCTAAAGGCACATTGCTGAGAAGAAAAATTTGAGGCAGGTTTTTATTCATATGCAATTATATGTGTAGTCCATAATTTGACTTTGGGCATAAAAATTACTTCCTCTAAAATAATATATGAGTATATCAGAGCGACTGAATTTATTAGGTTTTTAAAACTACTCAATCTAAGAAATGAGTGTTCATTCAAACTAAATTTATTTTAGTAGTTTACTCATGTATGAAATCCAGATGTTGAATGTTTTCAACTGTTAATATCAAATCAATCTTGAGTTTTCTCTTTTCTCTCTCGCTTTCTTTTTCTGTTCTCTGAATTGTTCTGATGATGCATTATAAGTGAGTTCATATTTAATGAAAGAGATTGATCATATCCCTGGGAAGGGGTGCCAATCAGGAAACTAAATAATACACTCTCTGCAACGGTCTGTATTTTCATTTGCCAACGTTACTCAGGTAGAGAAATGCAGCCCCGCTTCACCTGTCCAAAGCAGAAATGCCAATTAGCATTTCTGACTTTAATATTATCCACAGTATGTTTGTCTCATTTACACACACCTTAGCTAGAGTAATGTGGCTAATTCTGAAGGTTGAACAGGAAATCTAACTTAAGATTTTATAGTGTTCCCGTATGTGTCGTCGTTTAGGCTGGAATGTATATGCATACCACAGCTAAAGAATAAGAAAGAGTTATTGAAAGGTACTATGGACATTTGAGGAGACTTGGGCTTTAGTTCTGCTGCTGCATTGTGCTATGTATTTAACTTTGGATAGGTAACTTAATTTCTTCAACTTTACAGTGAACTATTTGGCCCAGATAATCTCTGTGGTGCTTGCATTTCCAGAATTTTAGGTCTACAATAAACACAAACCAGACCAGAATTTGGATAGGCTCAGGAGATGGGTAACATCTGAACTGTATAGTCAGAGTTCTTCAGAGGTGGTTGTTGATTCCTCTCCAAAACTGTACCACAAGGGAACCTTCTCTAGATTCTTCCCAATCATTTTAGTGAGTGCCTTGTGAGGTTTTTGGAGGAAAAGCGTGCAAGAAATATGAACACCTTTTATCTCTGGATATCTGGTCTTCAGGAGCTTCACACTGTCATACTGGCCTACACTCATCCCTTTGTAATTTATTAAGTTTATTCAGCTGACTCTTTACTGGTATCTGTGGTATCTGACAGCATCCACCAGAGATAAGCAACTGCTTCTCCCTGCAAGCCCCCGTCCGCAGATTTCTGGTCATTTGTTTGCCTTGTGCCCTCGGTTGTCTGATTGGTTAAAGGAAACTTGTTAATTTGACATTTTTCTAGCTTTTTCTTTGTTGCAAGAGTGGGAATGATGCTCTTTCCAGTTTCCAAGGTGAAACTGATACAGTAGCAATTTCTCTTTTTGTAGGTGTCAGAACTGCATTGTAGTCTAAAGGCTATCCTGCCAACCCCAGCTCCTTTCTCCTTTTTCTCCATAGGATTTTTTCCTAGTAAGTCTCTTGCCTATCTAATTCTGTCTTGGCACGTGCTTCTTGGAGGACCTGAAGTAACATAAATTTCTGTATAATATCTGCCATTTAATGTAATTAACAAAGCCAATCCTCACAATCAACAGAATCAGTCAAATTAGACTTCAGTCAAAAGGGAGTCTGGCTCCCTTTTTCAGTTTACATAAACAATTAAAAAATAATGAATTTTCAGGATATAATAAAAATGTCTAAGATAAATTATGGTATAAATCTCATAAAATATAAAAAGCAGTCAATTCAAGATTAAAATTATATAAGAACTAATGTAATGAATACTACTGTAGCTAATATAACTACTGTAAGTTTTTGGAAGATTTTAAAGACAAAAACTTATATAATTATTCATTACTAATTTTACTAATGCATTATATGAATAACTAATATAATTTATTTAAGAAGAAAAGAGGATGCTAAGAGGGATAGTATTCCTTGAATAAATGGGTATACATTCATATATTAGACTCTGATGTTCAGCTTTGGGGAATAATTAAAAAAGAATTATGTATGAAAAGTCAGAGATAACTCCATTAATTTCTTTAGGTGTTAAGATTAAGCTTTTCCTATGTATTAACAAAAGAAAGAAGTATATACTACTAAAAACTAGTTTATCCAGTAGCTACTCTGTATTTTTATGTATTCTTAATATGTAGAATACGGTAAATATGAAATTTTTTATAAGGTAAATTAAAAGGATGGAATGAAGATTTTATTATTTATACTACATATAATATATATATACATGAGACATATGTGTGTATATCTATATACATTTTATTATAAAATTTGACAAAATAGGTTCTTTTTTAAACTTCAAACATTTTTTTTAATTTTATTTTTTTATACAGCAGGTTCTTATTACTTATCTATTTTATACATATTAGTGTATATATGTCAATCCCAATCTCCCAATTAATCCCACCACCACCATCTCCTGCCACTTTCCCCCCTTGGTTTCCACACATTTGTTCTCTACATCTGCGTCTCTATTTCCGCCTTGCAAACTGGTTCATCTGTGCCATTACTCTAGATTCCACATATATGTGTTAATATACAATATTTGTTTTTCTCTTTATGACTTACTTCACTCTGTATAACAGTCTCTAGGTCCATCCACGTCTTTACAAATGACCCAATTTCATTCCTTTTTATGGCTGAGTAATATTCCATTGTATATATGTACCACATCTTCTTTATCCATTTGTCTGTTGATGGGCATTTAGGTTGTTCCCATGACCTGGCTACTGTAAATAGTGCTGCAATGAACATTGGGGGGCATGTGTCTTTTTGAATTATGGTTTTCTCAGGGTATACGCCCAGTAGTGGGATTGCTGGGTCATATGGTAATTCTATTTTTAGTTTTTTGAGGAACTGCCCTACTGTTCTCCATAGTAGTTGTATCAATTTACATTCCCACCAACAGTGAAAGAGGGTTCCCTTTCTCCACACCCTCTCCAGCATTTGTTGTTTGTAGACTTTCTGATGATGCCCCTTCTAACCAGTGTGAGGTGATACCTCATTGCAGTTTTGATTTGCATTTCTCTCATAATTAGTGATGTTGAGCAGCTTTTCATGTGCTCCTTGGCCATCTGTATGTCTTCTTTGGAGATATGTCTATTTAGGTCTTCTGCCCATTTTTTGATTAGGTTTTTTGTTTTTTTAATATTGAGCTGCATGAGCTGTTTATATGTTTTGGATATTAATCCTTTGTCTGTTGATTCGTTTGCAGATATTTTCTCCCATTCTGAGAGTTGTCTTTTTGTCTTGTTTATAGTTTCCTTTGCTGTGCAAAAGCTTTTAAGTTTCATTAGATCCCACTTGTTTATTTTTGTTTTTATTTCCATTACTCTAGGAGGTGGGTCAAAAAGATCTTGCTGTGACTTTTGTAAAAGAGTGTTCTTCCTATGTTTTCCTCTAAGAGTTTTATGGTGTTCGGGCTTACATTTAGGTCTCTAATCCATTTTGAGTTTATTTTTGTATATGGTGTTAGGGAGTGTTCTAATTTCATTCTTTTACATGTAGCTGTCCAGTTTTCCCAGCACCACTTATTGAAGAGACTGTCTTTTCTCCATTGTATATCCTTGCCTCCCTTGTCATAGATTAGTTGACCATAGGTGCGTGGCTTTATCTCTGGGCTTTCTATCCTGTTCCATTGATCTATATTTCTGTTTTTGTGCCAGTGCCATATTGTCTTGATTACTGTAGCTTTTTAGTATAGTCTGAAGTCAGGGAGTCTGATTCTTCCAGCTCTGCTTTTTTCCCTCAAGATTGTTCTGGCTATTTGGGGTCTTCTGTGTGTCCATACAAATTTTAAGATTTTTTGTTCTAGTTCTGTAAAAAATGCCATTGGTAATTTGATAGGGATTGCATTGAATCTGTAGATTGCTTTGGGTAGTATAGTCATTTTCACAATGTTGATTCTTCCAATCCAAGAACATGGTATATCACTCCATCTGTCTGTGTCATCCTTGATTTCTTTCATCAGTGTCTTATAGTTTTCTGAGTAAAAGTCTTTTACCTCCTTAGGTAGGTTTATTCCTAGGTATTTTATTCTTTTCGTTGCAGTGGAGAATGGGATTGTTTCCTTATTTTCTCTTTCTGATCTTTTGTTATTAGTGTGTAGGAATGAAAGAGACTTCTGAGCATTAATTTTGTATCCTGCAACTTTACCAAATTCATTGATTAGCACTAGTAGTTTTCTGCTGGCATCTTTAGAATTATCTATGTATAGTTTCATGTCACCTGCAAACAGTGACGGTTTTACTTCTTCTTTTCCAATTTGTATTCCTTTTATTTCTTTTTCTTCTCTGATTGCTGTGGCTCGGACTTACAAAGCTATGTTGAATAATAGTGGTAAGAGTGGACATCCTTTTCTTGTTCCTGATCTTAGAGGAAATGCTTTCAGTTTTTCACCATTGAGAATGATGTTTGCTGTGGGTTTGTCATATATTGCCTTTATTATGTTGAGGTAAGTTCTTTCTATGCCCACTTTCTGGAGAGTTTTTACCCAGAGTTATAAAGAGTTTTTATAAATGGGTGTTGAATTTTTTCAAAAGCTTTTTCTGCATCTATTGAGATGATCATATGGTTTTTATTCTTCAATTTATTAATATGGTGTATCACATTGATTGATTTGCATATATTGAAGAATCTTTGCATCCCTGAGATAAATCCCACTTGATCATGGTGTACGATCCTTTTAATGTGTTGTTGGATTCTGTTTGCTAGTATTTTGTTGAGGATTTTTACAACTATATTCATCACTGCTATTGGTCTCTAATTTTCTTTTTTTGTGGTATCTTTGTCTGGTTTTGGTATCAGGGTGATGGTGGCCTCATAGAATGAGTTTGGGAGTATTCCTTCCTCTGCAATTTTTTGGAAGAGTTTGAGAAGGATGGGTGTTAGCTCTTCTCTAAATGTTTGATAGAATTCACCTGTGAAGCCACCTAGTCCTGAACTTTTGTTTGTTGTAAGATTTTTAATCACAGTTTCAATTTCATTACTTGTGATTGGTCTTTTCGTGTTTTTTATTTCTTCCTGGTTCAGTCTTGGACCTCTCTAAGAATTTGTCCATTTCTTCCAGGTTGTCCATTTTATTGGCATGGAGTTGCTTGTAGTAGTTTTTTATGATGCTTTGTATTTCTGTGGTGTCCATTGTCACTTCTTTTTCATTTCTAATTTTATTGATTTGATCCTCTCTCTCCTTTTCTTGATGAGTCTGGCTAAAGGTTTGTCAAATTTATTTATCTACTCAAAGAAGCAGCTTTTAGTTTTATTGATCTTTGCTATTGTTTTCTTTGTTTCTATTTCATTTATTTCTGCTCTGATCTTTATGGTTTCTTTCCTTCTACTAACTTTGAGTTTTGTTTGTTCTTCTTTCTCTAGTTCCTTTAGGTGTAAGTTTAGATTGTTTATTTGTGATTTTTCTTATTTCTTGAGGTAGGATTGTATTGCTATAAACTTCCTTCTTAGAACTGCTTTTGCTGCATCCCATAGGTTTTGCATCGTCGTGTTTCCATTGTCATTTGTCCCTAGGTATTTTTTGATTTCCTCATTGATTTCTTCAGTGATCTCTTGGGTATTTAGTAATGTACTGTTTAGCTTCCATGTGTTTGTGGTTTTTACGTTTCTTTTTCCTATAATTTATTTCTAATCTCATAGCATTGTGGTTGGAAAAGATGCTTGATATGATTTCAATTTTCTTAAATTTACTGAGGCTTTATTTGTGACCCAAGATATGGTCTATCCTGGAGAATGTTCTGTGTGCATTTGAGAAGAAAGTGTAATCTGATGTGTTCAGATGTAATGTCATATAAATATCGATTAAATCTGTCTGATCTATTGTGTCATTTAAAGCTTGTGTTTCCTTATTAATTTTCTGTCTGGATAATCTGGTGTAAGTGAGGTGTTAAAGTCCCCCAGTATTATTGTGTTACTCTCGATCTCCTCTTTCATAGCTGTTAGCATTTGCCTTATGTACTGAGGTGCTCCTATGTTGGGTACATATATATTTATAATTGTTATGTCTTCTTCTTGGATTGAACCCTTGATCATTATGTAGTGTCCCTCCTTGTCTCTTGTAACATTCTTTATTTTAAAGTCTATTTTATCTGTTATGAGTATTGCTACTCCAGCTTTCTTTTGATTTCCATTTGCATGGAATATCTTTTTCCAACCCCTCATTTTCAGTCTGTATGTGTCCCTAGTTCTGAAGTGGGTCTCTTGTAGACAGCATGTATATGGGTCTTGTTTTAGTATCCATTCAGTGAGCCTGTGTCTTTTGGTTGGAGCATTTAATCCATTCACATTTAAGGTAATTATCAATATGTATGTTCCTATTACCATTTTCTTAATTGTTTGGGGTTTGTTTTGTGGGTCCTTTTCTTCTCTTTTGTTTCCCACTTAGAGAAGTTTGGTGGTGCTGAATTCTCTTAGCTTTTGCTTGTCTGTAAAGCTTTTGATTTCTCTGTCATATCTGAATGAGATCCTTGCTGGGTAGAGTAATCTTGGTTGTAGGTTCTTCTCTTTCATCACTTTAAGTATCACTCCCTTCTGGCTTGTAGAGTTTCTGCTGAGAAATCATCTGTTAACCTTATGGGAGTTCCCCGGTATGTTATTTGTTGTTCTTCCATTGTTGCTTTTAACAAGTTTTCTTTGTCTTTAATTCTTGTCAGTTTGATTACTATGTGTCTTGGCATGTTTCTCCTTGGGTTTATCCTGTCTGGGACTCTCTGCACTTCCTGGACTTGGGTGGCTATTTCCTTTCCCATGTTCCAGAAGTTTTCGACAAAATCTCTTCAAATATTTTCTCAGGTCCTTTCTGTCACTCTTCTCCTTCTGGTACTCCTATAATGCAAATGTTGGTGCATTTAATGTTTTTCCAGAGGTCTCTTAGGCTGTCTTCATTTCTTTTCATTCTTTTCTTTTTATTCTGTTCCACGGCAGTGAATTCCACCATTCTGTCTTCCAGGTCACTTATCTGTTCTCTGCCTCAGTTATTCTGCTATTGATTCCTTCTAGTATACTTTTCACTTCAGTTATTATATTGTTCATCTCTGTTTGTTTGTTCTTTAATTCTTCTAGGTCTTTGTTAAACGTTTCTTGCATCTTCTTGATCTTTGCCTCCATTCTTTTTCTGAGGTCCTAGATCATCTTCACTATCATTATTCTGAATTATTTTTCTGGTAGGTTGCCTATCTCCACTTCCTTTAGTTGTTTTTCTGGGGTTTTGTCTTGTTCCTTCATCTGGTACATAGCCCTCTGCCTTTTCATTTCATCTTTCTTTCTGTGAATGTGGTTTGCTTTCCACAGGCTGCAGGACTGTAGTTCTTCTTGCTTCTGCTGTCTGCCCTCTGGTGGATGAGGCTATCTAAGAGGCTTGTGCAAGCTTGATGGGAGGAACTGGTGGTGGGTAGAACTGGTTGTTGCTCTGGTGGGCAGAGCTCAGTAAAACTTTAATCCTCTTGTCAGCTGATGAGTGGGGCTGAGTTCCCTCCCTGTTGGCTGTTTGGCCTGAGGCGACCCAGCACTGGAGATTACAGGCTCTTTGGTGGGGCTAATGGTGGACTATGGGAGGGCTCATGCCAAGGAGTACTTCCCAGAACTTCCGCTGCCAGGGTCCCCATCCCCACCGTGAGCCACATCTACCTCACGCCTCTGCTGGAGACCCTCCCAACAGCAGTAGGTAGGTCTGGTTCAGTCTCCTTTGGGGTCACTGCTCCTTCCCCCTGTGTCCTGATGTGCACATTACTTTGTATGTGCCCTCCAAGAGTGGAGTCTCTGTTTCCCCCAGTCCTGTCGAAATCCTGCAGTCAAATCCCGGTGGCCTTCAAAGTCTGATTCTCTGGGAATTCTTCCTCCTGTTGCTGGACCCCCAGGTTGGGAAGCCTGATGTGGGGCTCAGAACTTTCATTCCAGTGGGTGGACTTCTGTGGTATAAGTGTTCTCCAGTCTGTGTCACCCACCCAGCAGTTACGGGACTTGATTTTATTGTGATTGCGCCTCTCCTACCATCTCATTGTGGCTTCTCCTTTGTCTTTGGATGTGGGGTATCTTTTTTGGTGAGTTCTAGTGTCTTCCTGTCAATGTTTGTTCGGCAGTTTGTTGTGATTCCGGTGCTCTCGCACGAGAGAGTGAGCGCACGTCCTTCTACTCTACCATCTTGAACCAATCTCTGAAAATAGGTTCTTAATTGTATTACTTTATTGTATGCTTTAATTTCCCCAAGTATAAGTGATATCACATTAAATTTGCATCTGCAGGTCTTATTTGTTGTAATTAGAATGATGTGGTACTTCTCGTTCTTCTTTGGTTGTTTATGGGTATTTTTTATTCCACTTAATCACTCATTCTGTGGATGACTACTGAGAAAAATGGAAACACAATGCTCACACTTAAGTAAAAAAAAAATCCATTTTCAGCCTTTATATTTTCTTTCATATTGTTGATTTGCTTTGCTTGCACCTTCTTTAGTAACTAATTCTTTGATAATGGTTTAAGGATGGAGAGGTTAAAGTTGTAAAAGGAAAATCATCACTCTCAGTGACCATGTTCTACAACATATTTGATTTTAAATCATCTTAATACCCAGTTTCTTCTTACTTTCGTCAAATTGATATAAGACACAGGAAGACAGGAAGCTTTTATTAAGATAGGTTTGATCTACTTTGATTACTCATTAAATGAGGTTCCCCAAGATAGTATTTGCAATGGCTCCTTAGTTTGTCACCTTGGAAGTTGTTACCCCTTGGAACAATGTACCATAGTGAGATTCCTAATGGCCAAGGGTATGACTTATGGTAGCCGATGGGATATTGTGAAAAAGGAGATGGAAAATAGAGTTTACCTGATGTTAAGAAAGAGTGCAAATGAATGTTGAGAAATTAATTCCTTTAAAACTATGGGTGCCTTTACATCCCTTAAAAGTCTTCCTGTGCCCTCCTTGCCCCAGGGCCACTCATTTTTTAGGTTGAAAATTGCTAACTTTGCCTTCCTTTCTCACACTATTGCTGGGTTTTAGCTCCCCTGTTGCAAAAGTTCTGGGGGCATCCCTGGCCTAACTTCGAGCGTGTAAATCTATAGTACGGTCAGAGGAAGTAGGAGAAAAAGGGATTAAAGAAGACGAAACTAGAAAGAGGAAAGATGCAAATATCAGTCTATCTATCTGTAGAGAGAAGGAGATTATACACACACATAGGCACACACACACACTCACAAGGATGAAGAAGATGCAGCAGCTAACAGAAAACAGATATAATGCTTAGTACTTTGAAGAGTACTTGGTCAAGATAACTGTTTTGCATTTTGATGTGAATGTTAGGGTGAGTTCTACCTTCTCTTTGACATATCTATTAATCCAGTTGTTCCTAAGTAGAGAGGCCATTGAAATCACCAAGGGAGCTTTAAAAAAATCTGGAGCCCAGTTCTTTTTTAGACTTAGTGAGTCAGAATTTCTGGGGTAGAATCCTGGAGTATCTGGAGGCACTTGAACAACCTACTGTTTACATGTATTATTGCATCCTCACAAGACACCTTCAAGATCTAGGAAACTTGAAACACAATGCGGGGACGTTGAGGGAGGATGACAGAAGGGGAAGAAATAAAATCCTCAGGAGTTAGAAAATGAGAAAATAATGATAGAGCTTGCTTTTGTGGGCATATTTAAGGAAAAGAAAAAGAAGAGATCCATATGAATGCAGACCTCCCTCAATTTCTGAGTTTTAGAGGATAGAGAAGAGAAAGGATTAAATGGGCATGCTAGGGTGCTAGAGGGACTGGCTGACCAGGGACAGGGCACAAGGGTCTGGAAATGTTCGAATGAGAGAGGGACTGGGAGGTGAACTGTGCTAGCAAAACTTTATCCGTTTCATAAACATGTCTGGACCTAGATGGCCCTAAAGATTCTTCCTCTCATCTTTCTAAGTCTCATCCTGGAGAGGAGTAGAGTGGTCATCTGGCTCCACCCCTCCCTCTGCCCTGCCCAAGTCCCTGCTTCTAGTGTCTCTCTCTCTTCTGCCCACTGCTCACTCCCAGACACTACTTCTCATCTCACAAGTTTCCCCTTTCATTTCAGATTTCTTTCCAATAACATTCACCATCTATGTCTGCTTAGCTTTCTA
This sequence comes from Lagenorhynchus albirostris, assembly GCF_949774975.1. Lineage (NCBI taxonomy): Eukaryota > Metazoa > Chordata > Mammalia > Artiodactyla > Delphinidae > Lagenorhynchus > Lagenorhynchus albirostris. The sequence goes on from NC_083102.1 coordinate 27,155,752, forward strand.
TTTCCATGGTGAGTCTTGTTCTTTCCATAATCAATGGGGGTGAAATCTTGTTACCTGTCCCTTAACTGGGGAATGAGTTAGTTACTGGGAAGAACACTGGAAATAGGCTAGTGATCAAGTGCATTTTCCTGTCACCCTCCCCAAAAAGGAAGGAACAAATGTAAGAGCGAATATGGATTCCAAAATGCTTTCGCTAATGAAACCCAGCACTTTCACTTGTTAACCATTCCACAGTCTGAAAGTCCTCCCTGCTGGGAAATTCCTATTACCTAACCAATCTTTTAAATGTCACAGACCAGGCCTATGTCCTCTGTTCCACTGCAAACAAAGATGGAGAACCATTTTTACCATTTTAAAAATAACAATCTCTCATTTGATACCTATAAATATCACAGTTAACTTCTTTACCCAATATTCCTTCATGTCCCCAGATATCATAAATTTTGAAATTCTTTATTTAGGGACACACTACAAAAATCTTTTTTCACCCCATTTCCTTTAATTCCAGCTTTACTGTCTGGGAGGTGCCACAAGCCAGTTTTCCTCAAGGCCATTCCTGATTTCAGGGGACAGAACACAAGCTACCCTCTGTAGGTGTATTGACTCACGCCTCCTATTTCTTCTTGAGTCCAAGTCTGTAATCGGTTCCTCTGTAAGTCTCCTTCTTTGAAACTAAATGTTCAGAAAGGATATCTAAACTGATGTGCGGCTGAGTTTTTTCAGCACAAGTAATCTCTCAGACCTCTATTTTACTATTCTTCATTCCAGCTCTTAAAATTCATAGCAGCAAACTCTGTGAAGACTGGATCTATGTGGGCTGGAGATAAATTTAGGCCTTCATGGAGCATGTCGCTCACAAGGCAAGAAAATTTCAGGATGGTCTCTTTGCATTTGAATTTTAAAGCACTACAGCAGGAAGAAAGGACTGTTGCCAGTGTAAATTTATGTATGGATATGGCTTTTGAAAAGTATCTTTAGAATCAGCATATGGATCACGAGATCCTATAATAAGCTTGGATAATGAAAGATCGCTTATTTTTATTTCACTTTATTTTTAAAGATGAATTTATACATTTTAATATCCACAAGAGCCAAAACTATATTTCTACAAGAGAAAGAAACGGATGGTAATACAAAAGCTTGAAGCCAATTATCTCCTACTAAACAAAGTTATATGATGATCTCGTTTGATCCTTGGGAAGACAATATGAAGTAGATGAAGTCTAAACAGTGGCCATGATCTGTAAAACTAGGCTTTTTATTCTAGTGGCATACTCTTTCCCAGATAGGATGGAAGTAATACTATAATGTTAATTTTGACACAGATAGGCATAGAAAAAAGATTAATAAACAGCAAAGTGTTAAGATCATTTATCATGGTATTATATGACTATGTAAAAGCTCACAGAAGTGTCCACCACGAAGAGAGAATTCTACTGTATGTAAATAAAAAGAAAAGATTGACTATGATGTGGAAGGAACTAAAGATGAAAGATAGACTGTGACAAATGATTTTAACCGTAGTTCAAAGGAATGGCATAACTGCACTGAAGGGGGTGGGAATGAAAGGAACTGACTTAAGTAACTTTGAAAAGCAGAGTTTTGACTGGATAATGTAAGACTAAACACAAAATTACTAAACATAGTCACTGAACACTGGTTGGTAAATGTGTTTCCTGCAGCAGTATGGGCTAACAATACTGAAACTATATATAAGCTAGAAGGGAACAAACAAGTTAATGTGTTGTACATAATGTCAGAAAGGGTTTCTCACTGTTGGAAAAAGACATTACAAATAAGGGAAGGGAGAAGGCTAGAACTGAACCCTGTGGCACTAAATTAGATTCAGAGGTATCAATGTAAACTCATGTTTTAAAATATGCAGAGATAGATACATAAATAAATATGTATTTGTGCATAAGTGTACATACACACATTTCTTAGCTCTGTCCACTGAGAGGTCCTACAAGCTTTGATACCCCAGTAGCAGTGGGCACACTCAGTGCCTAGATCTTTGTTTCTAAATATCTTTCTCCATAAAAAGAACAACGTTCCTTGGAGAAGTGGTTGGTTCCAGGGCTGGGACCGGTAAAATACAAGATGAGCCTGAAATATGTCATAGTTCCAGAAAGTATAAAAGTACAAAAGGGTAGAAGCTTGTCAGGAGAACATAGGAGTCAACCTGAAGGAACTCCTAATAGGTAAAGTTGGAAAAATTTGAGAAAGAAAATAAATAATGGTCATTTGGATTATAACCTGAGATGGTTAATTTTATGTGTCAACTTGACTTCACCATGGTGCCCAGATATTTGGTCAAACATTATTCTGGACGTTTCTGTTAAGGTGTTCTTTAGATGAGATTAAGCAGATTACTTTCCATAATGTGGATGGGCTTCATCCAATCAGTTGAAGTCCTGAATATAGAACAAAAACTGACTTCCCCTGAGCAAGAAGGAATTATGCAAGCTGACTGCCTTAGGATTCGGACTACAACTCTTCCCTGGGTCTCCAGCCTGTCGGCCTCCCCTGTATATTTTAGAGTTGCACTTCCACATTAGTGTGAGTTCATTTTTAAAACCCCTCTCTCACTTTCTCTTCATGTATACACACACACACACACACACACACACACAACCTGTATATATGTATATACATGTCCTGTTCATTCTGTCTCTCTGGAGAACTCTTGACTAATAACCTAAAGAATAAGATAAATATCCATGAGTCCATGCTAATATAAATAACTAAATAAATAAATGGGGGAGGAGGGGTAAGTATTCATTACAAATGAATTCCAGTTAATAAACGAAGAAGGGATAAGGGAAATAGAAAATCACTTTAGAACACTAGAGTAATTGTGGGCAAGACCTGTCCATGGATACTCAACAAGTGAAATAGGCTATTTAAGTAGTCTCAAAGTGTCTACCTCAAAGTATATATTTATTAATTACAGTTGAAGTCTAGGAACTTTAAGCTGACAGCCGACAAATACCACCTTAACCAAATGATGAAGGGTACCATCACCAATAATAAAGACATATTGATATCATGTAGCCCCTCATGTGATGCAATGAGAAGGGCACATCATCTCTGTGGAATTCTCCCACAAATCCATGACCTCTGTCTTACCATGAGAAAACATCAGACCAACCCAAATTGAGGGACATTTTATTTTATTATTTTTTTTTAAAGATGTAATTTTATCTATGTTTGGCTGTGTTGGGTGTTTGTTGCTGTGCGCGGGCTTTCTCTAGTTGCGGCGAGCGGGGGCTACTCTTCTTCGTGGTGTGCGGGCTTTTCATTGCGGTGGCTTCTATTGTTGCGGAGAACGGGCTCTAGGCGCACGGGCTTCAGTAGTTGTGGCTCGTGGGCTCAGTAGTTGTGGCTCGCAGGCTCTAGAGAGCAGGCTCAGTAGTTGTGGCAGACGAGCTTAGTTGCTCCGCGGCATGTGGGATCTTCCTGGACCAGGGCTCAAACCTGTGTCCCCTGCATTGGCAGGTGGATTCTTAACTACTGTGCCACCAGGGAAGTCCCATGAGGAACATTTTATAAAATACCTGACCAGTACTCCCCAAAAGTGTCAAGATGCTGAAAGATAAGGAAAGACCAAGGAACTGTCACAGATTGGAGGAGCTAAGGGGACATGACAATTAAATACAATGTGGTACCCTGGATAGAACCCTAGAATAGAAAAGGGATATTAATGGGAAAACTGGGGCAATCCAAATAAGTCTGTCATTATTAGTACTGGTTAATAGTTTTTTTAGCAATGTTAATTTTTTAGTTTTGATAATTATATCACACTTATGTAAGATATGAACATTAGGAGAAGTTGGGGGAAGGGCACAGAGAGCTCTCGGTACTATCTTTGAGTCTTTTCTTAAAGTCTACAATTTCAGTATAAAATGCTGAATATATACAATCATATTTAGAGTCCATCAGGTGCCTTTAAAGGAATGATATGAGTTTTATTTAAAACTTAGTACTTACATTATGCTAGAAATTATATCATTTCAACTGTTAAACCATAAGACAGAATTTTTTAGATTTCAACGTAAAAATGTACAAGAGGTACAAAGGTTTCAAAGTTCCTTTAGGAGGTATTTGAGCAAAGACATTCGAAGTCTGTGGGTCTAGGTGATTTGTCTTAAGTCATTTTAGCTCACCAAGCTCACCAGTTATTTACTTAGATGTTTTGTTTACTTGGGTAGCTTGGGGTTGCTGTTAGAGATTATTTTGGAGGTTTAGTGCAGCCACACCTGGACCCCCCTACTGTGCCAGGCAGGTGACATGAATGAGTGAAGCTGACCAGGTCTAAGAATGAAAACAGTGCAAGTACATTGAATCATGGTGACTGACACTAAGCCTCAAAGTCTGGTAGATGGTAGGGGCTGAACTGGAATGCGTATGCCGCATCTAATAAGGGCAACTGCTACTCAAGGCTTGGAGGGCCTGAAGTTCGAATTTGTGCAGAGGAGCCAGAACTGTGTATATTTATGTGAACTCTCCCAGTCTTTAAGTGTTGGAAAATAACTTAAAACATTTTAAGGTAACATGCAGTCCAAACCAAGCATATTGGCCTGTCTTTGTCTTTCTTTCTTCCATCTTCCCCTATTAACTTTTCCTTTCCCATACCTCCCAATATAGAACTGAAATGTAGTTCTGTATATTTTTAAAATATTTATGTAATAATTTTATATACCCTTTGTTCTTACTTTCAAGAGCAATTCCTAAAGTTAAAAACACAATAAAACAAAATCAAAATATGGAAACTTGCTTGAATTTTTCTTGTAAATAATCCTCTATAAATTAATTGCATTAATTGATTAAAAATTCACCATCCCTTAATAATGATAATAATAATAAAAGTTAATTGAGTATCTTCTATGTGTGAACACCATTCTGTATGGTATTACATGGACTGAATTATTTAATTCTCAAAACAATTCTATGAGGTACGTTCTATTATTAACTCATTCTGCATTTGAAGAAGCAAAGACTTAATGAGGTTAAACTGTTTACTAAGATAACAGAGCTGTAGGTCTCCAAGCCATGCTTTTAATCGTGACACAGAATAAGACAAGAGCCTTACAGGGCAGAGTTGCCAGGTAAAACACAGAATGTTCAGTTCAATTTGAATGTTTATTTGCTATATTTTTGTTGTGTTAAATCTGGCAAGTCTGCTATAGCAGTAATTCTCTGGCTTTCTGTGCCCCTGTTCATCTGGCAAAAGGCAGAGAATTGAAGAGAACTTTCACTAAACCAGAAAAATTGTTAATTACGCATCTATTCTAGTAAACTTTCTTCATCCTCATCAACATGCTTTTTCCTTCTCAAAAGCTTTAAAGTGCAGCAAAACAAAACAGAACAGAACATGGTGAAGTTCATTAATGGTGTTTTAATTTCACTTTTATCTGTGCTCATCTATATAAATAATTTACGTCATTATAATGCTGTTTGTATTGTGTTTTAACCGACTTACAAAGCCCTACTGGGGCAGCAGGAGGTATCCGTCTTCCCAATCTAGATTCCCTGATGTCCTCTGTTCAGTGGTTCAATGTCTTACAGTTTGAATAAATTTAGAAAATCTCTGTGCTTGTGCTCCAGTTAACTAAGCAGCAAGGAAAACCAACTTTTTAGGTCAAGGAGGGGCTTCAGGGCCTTGCTTGACATTTATGTGGAATTTACATCTTTTTCTTGGCAAGGCACCAAGGAAAACAAGCCCGGATCCGAGGTCAGGGAGACAGTGGAAGAGAATGAGAGAGTGTCCGGGGCGGACTTGGGAGGAGCGATACATAGGGTGTCAACTGGGAGAGGTTCCTTGGGAAAGAGAAAGGCAGAGCGCTCTCCAACCCTCTCAGTATAGCTGGGGAGCAGCTGTTTGAGTGGTGCTGTTTGTCAGGCTGACTTGGATTTCAAGCTCTTTTCCCTTTCTGGTGTTAATTTTACTTGCCATGTCATCATTCTAATTTTAATCTCCCGCCACCACCCACCCCTCACTCCCCACTCCATTTTTTTCTTTGGAACTGATCACTTTTCACTACATGTATCTCCAAGAGATTTCCCTGCAATTATTATGGGAGACAGGGATTGGGAAGGGAGGCTGGGCAGGGGATTTATTACAAGTTAGTCATTCAACCAGAGTTCTGTGATATTTTTATCTTTCCATAATTTATTCTGGCTACTGTGCTTAGAAGCAAATAACTCCCCCGTTTTGTTTTGGTTTTTTTTAGGCTAAAGTTTGAAGTGAGACTATGCAGAGTTTCCCCCTCGAAAGTCTCCTAAGTGTAGCAAAAGCATTTCCTATTGAATAGAAAAGCCACAATGATTTGCCAAAGGGCCAATGCTAGGCAAAATTCGGAACCTGAAGAAACTGATGGGCCTCCCTTTCCCATGTATTCACCCACCTTGGTGGCACTTCTTTGACCCCAATCAAATACAAGGCCTGAGTCCCTCATACTACGTTCTGTTTTCCCACCAGGGTGATCTGTCCAGGTCTTCACCCTTTTTCCTACTCGTCGATTCATTTGTTCATTCAGTTATGTATTAGTTCATTTTGCAAGGGATTATTGATTATCTACCATGTATGTACTTGGCTGTTCTAGGTGCTGACGTACAGCACAGCAGTGAATAAAGCAACGTCCTTGTCCCCATGTGTGTGGGGGGGAGGAGACAAATAATGTATAAGTGATATATAATGCCAATCTATATGTACGTAATGTACAAGTATATGAGTATGTATAAGTACAGTCGTCCTTTAGCATCCATCAGGGAATTGTTCTAGGACCCCCATGGATACCAAAATCTGCAGATGCTTAAGTCTCTTACATAAAATAACTAGTATAGTTGGCCCTGACTGTATTTAATATACAAGTATAAATATATCATGTCAGCTAGAGATAAATGCCATTAAGAAAAGTTAATCAAGGTTAGAAGAGAGAAGCTCTATTAGTAACAGAGGTCAGGAAAGGCTCTTTCATGAGGTGTATTGGAGCAGCAAGCCAATTGAGGCAAAGGCAGAGCCAGGCAGAGACCTGGAGGTGGAGAATTCTGGGCAGAGGGAACAGCAAGAAAGCCAGTGTGGGAGGAGCTGAAGCCCAAGTGGTAGCCAGGGGGCGAATCACACAGGGCCTTGTAAAGACTTTGGGATTCTTTTTGGTGTGAAGGAGGCCACTGGAGGGTTTGAGATATCAAAAAGTAACAAGGTGAAATTGATACTGTGAAACGGTTCAATAGCGCTTCCCAAATGCATCAGAATTTCTCCGTGCATCTGTAGCTTTGCATATACTACTTCTTCTGCCCTCTAATGGTCTCTCTCACTCCATCACTATGCCTCCATTGTATTTTGTACATACATCTGTTACAGTATGCTGTAATTATTTATTGGCAGACTATCTCAATTGTGCAGGTGCAGATAAAGCCACGGGTGTTCTCGTGCACTACCCACAGAAATTAGAACAATGCATGTCGTCCATCTCAGACTCTTGAGTGGATGAATGAATGATGTTGTGTGTCAGCTTCTTGTTTCACTGCGAAGTAAAGTTTCACATTAGAAAATCTCTTTAACTTTGAAGATTGGCTTAATGGTATTCCACATGAACTTGGCTTTTCTTTATTTTTCTAGTAAGCAGAGTTTAAAAGCTAGCTAGAGTTAATAGCCTGTTTTATTATGTATTATTCTCTAAGAAAAAATTTTTTTCTTGAAACTATGTACAGTTCTTTTAATGGGCATTTTTTAAAACTGGTATTAACCCAGAACTGTAAAGATACAAGCCTATTTTAATGGTATCATTTCTACCTCGTTATTTTCTTCTTAAAATCTCTAAGTGTACCAGGTAGTGTCTGCCAGCACTCAATCACAGCCCCTCTTTTCCATGCATTCTTCTGTTTCCAGAAAGACTGGAGCCATTTTCTTAGACTCCTTTGGGGGTTGGGTTTCAGATAGGTGTTGCCAATAGGAGGAATGGAAGCAAAATGAGAAGGCAGTAGGAAGGCAGGCACTCTTCTCCTCCGGTCTCTGGGAGTGGCAGGCAACTTCACATTCCTCAGTGGTGGCCTTGGGTCCAGCAGCCTCAGTGACAGCTGCCCCACAGAGTTAGCATGGGGGACCCAGGTAAAGGTAGCAGGGACATGTCCTTCTCCACTGCAGTGGCCAAATCTCCAGCAGGGTCCGTGATGAGTCTAGGGTCCTGGTTCTGGCCCCTCAGCAGTAGCTGCTTCCTGGTCTTTGGGTAACACCCTATCTGTTTTGCTCAGCCAGACCTCCCAAAACACCAGTTCCCTGAATTAAAGCGCTTTTTGTTGGAAATACCTCTAGCAGTTTCTGTTTTCTTCACTGGATACTGACTGATAAGAAAAGGAGTAAAACACATTTCTGCATTCTCAGATAGGTACCAAAACCTAGCCTGGAAGTCACATTTTTCTCCTTAGTTTAGTTTCTAGGTATATACTTCTATCCAGTATTATTCAAAATGATGCATTTTCAAGGTAAACAACATTCCTGCTTTCTTCAGGTTTTTTTTTTTTAACTTATAAAGGGACACAATCTTCCATTACCCCACAGAACCCAGCATGGTTCTGAGTTAGAATCACGTGTCCAAAAATATACTTGTTGAATTGAAGCTAAATTAAAATACAACAAAAGCTATGAGCCACAATGCTAATAAAATATGGATAAATACTCTGAAGTGTGTCTTCATGATCAATACAGAAAGTCGGGGCCTAAGAAAGAGTCGTGGTAACTTTGACTTTTCCTGCTTTACTGTTATCTGTTGCCTATTAGAAGGGCACAAAATGTCATGCAGACTTTCCCTATATAAATGTTCTACTTCTGGGTGAATGACTACTCAGCCAGCTCCATGTCCACAGAGTCTGAAGTGACCCACCACCTCTTTTTTTTTTTTTTTAATTAATTAATTAATCTATCTGGCTGCGTTGGGTCTTCGTTGCTGCGTGTGGGCTTTCTCTAGTTGCGGCAAGCGGGGGCTACTCTTCGTTGCGGTGTGTGGGCTTCTCTCATTGTGGTGGCTTCTCTTGTTGCGGAGCATGGGCTGTAGGCGTGTGGGCTTCAGTAGCTGTGGCGTGCGGGCTTCAGTAGTTGTGGCACGCGGGCTTCAGTAGTTGTGGCACGCGGGCTCAGTAGTCATGGCTCGTGGGCTCTAGAGTGCAGGCTCAGTAGTTGTGGTGCATGGGCTTAGCTGCTCCTCGGCATGTGGGAATCTTCCTGGACCAGGGCTCGAACCCGTGTCCCCTGCATTGGCAGGCGGATTCTTAACCACTGCATCACCAGGGAAGTCCCACCACCTCTTTAATGAGTGCAATTCTGATGATAAAACCACTGGCTGGGAGTGAGTGGGTTGATATAGAACTCAAGGAGTTTTTGGGTTCTTTGGGAAATACTCAGTTACTTTGGCAACGTGCAAAAGCTAATTCTCTTATTGCTGTGGAAATAATAAAGCAGGACTTAGTGAAGCAGGCATACTTCCAGGCCAAGTGATTTTATATGTAATGGGATACAGGATTAAGAGAGAGAGAAGCGGTAAAAGCCTTGAGTGTAATGAAAAGGACTTTGGACTTGAACATAATGAAAGCAGTATTTAATGTGCGGCCTGAGTTGAGGGGGCTTTAAATGTGACCCGCTGACTCTGGGTTCTACCCGCTTGGGTTTTTTCTTTTCACTTTTTTATTCTTTTCTTTTTCTCTCTTCCTTTCTTTTAAAAGTAAATAATCCAAATAGGTAACATATACCCACTGGGAGGACATAACCAGTAAGTAATTTGAGGAATTTGGTGTAGATATGAAAAGGTTGAATTTAGTGCCAAAAACAGGGACACTTTCCAAAAAGCCGGGGAGCCAGGATTGCCAACGTCAACCAAGATTTTAAGATTGAAAGAAAAAGTTGGCGTGCCCAGTTTCCTTTACATCATTCTCTGGAGGGTGTGTACTGTGAACTTTGCAGATGAGTCAACATCTGATTTGATGGAAAAGGTGATCATCATTGCAACTTTTCTTCTTATCTTCAACCAGCTATAATTTATGGGATATTTGGGAGAAGAGGGGGAGTATCGGCTCAGAATGGGATTAGAGCAGTGCTAAACAGAAATGGAGGGATGAGTTTAGGAGACAGCGTGAGCCAGTAAGACCAGTTGATCTACCTGTTGTGGAGAGAGCAAGGGGAGGAGTCAAAGATGAGCTTAAAGATTCAAACCTAAGAACCTGGATTTATTATTATTATTATTTTTTTTTTTGCAAATTCATCACCTTTATTCACAAACATACTCCTTTTCCTGGATCCTTTCATCACGGAGAAGGTCGCTATTCATTTAATCTGTCACTGAATCTTGAAAAAACTTGATGACATACTTGCTTCCTTCCTTTTTCCTTTTTTTTTATTTGAATTTTATTTTATTTATTTTCTTATGCAGCAGGTTCTTATTAGTTAGAACCTGGATTTATTAATGGAGTGGAATTTATAGACTTGTAAGGGCGCAGGAAGGAGGACTGGGACTAAGTGCCTGAAATGCCTTTTGCTATTTTCAAGTTTCTGTGACTTCTAACAATTCTCTCTCTTGTAAGAGAGCAACCTGCTATTGGATTGGTTAGTCATGATCTTCCATGCTTATTCAAGCTCACTTCACTTACTGTCAGGAGTCTACTGCACACAGTTGCAGGGAGGTTTCCCACCTGCCAAAGGTCAAAGCAAGGATGATAGATTTTATGAAATTCAAAAAGAGGTAATAAGGAGAATTTACTTCAAAAGGGTAGAAAAGTCTGCTGAAATGCTGAGAGATTTTCTCCTAGTGTCTGAATCATCTATATCCTCTAAATTCAAGGTTAAGCAATTATGTTAACAAATTACAGTTCTAAGTAGGAAGACAACAGCAGGTTTGTATTAGGCTGGAAAATTTATAAGTTCAAGGAGTTCAGCATGATGGCTTGATTTACATACATTGTGAAATGATTACCACAATAGATTCAGCTAACATCCATCTTCTCTTATAGAAACAATAAATAGAAAAGAAAGAAGAAAAAAATAAAGGCAAAATATTCTCCTTGTGATGAGAACTCAGGATTTCTCTTAACAACTTTCCTGTGTACCATACAGCAGTGTTAACTATAGTCATCATGTTGTACATTACATTCCTAGTATTTATCTTATAACTGGAAGTTTGTACCTTTTGAACACTGTCACCCATTTCTCCCACGTTTTACCCCATGCCTCCGGTAACCAGCATTCTGTTCTCTCTATGATTTCAAGGTTTGGGTTGTTGTTGTTGGTTTTAGATTCCACATATAAGTGAAATCATATGGTATTTGTTTTCTCCAACTTATTTCACATAGCGTAGTGCCCTCAGGGTCTATCCATGTCACAAATGGCGAAATTTTCTTCTTTTTTATGGATGAATAACATTCCATTCTATAGATATATACCACATCTTTATCCATTCATCTATCGATGGACATTGAGGTTGCTTCCATGTCTTGGCTGTTATAAAATAATGCGGCAATGAACATGGGGGTGCATATATCTTTTTGAAATAGCGTTTTTGTTTCTTTCAGATAAATATCCAAAAGTGGAATTTCCGGGTCATATGGTAGTTCTATTTTTAGTTTTTTGAGGAATCTGAATAATGTTTTCTATAGTGATTACACCAATTTACAGTCCAACAGTGCATGAGGATTCCTTTTTCTCCACATTCTCGCCAACACTAGTTTTTCTTGTCTTTTTGATAATAGCTATTCTAACAGGTGTGAGGTGATATCTCATTGTGGTTTTAATTTGCATTTCTCTGATGATGAGTGATGTTGAGCCTCTTTTCATGTACCTGTTGGCCATCTGTATGTCTTCTTTGGAAAAATGTCTATTCATATTCTCTATTTCTTTAATCAAATTGTTTGGGATTTTTTTGCTACTGAGTTGTATGAGTTGTTTATATATATATTTTTTTTTGTTTGTTTTTGTTTTTGTTTTTTTTGCGGTACGCGGGCCTCTCACTGTTGTGGCCTCTCCCGTTGCGGAGCGCAGGCTCAGCGGCCATGGCTCACGGGCCCAGCCGCTCCGCGGCATGTGGGATCTTCCCGGACCGGGGCACGAACCCGTGTCCCCTGCTTTGGCAGGCGGACTCTCAACCACTGCGCCACCAGGGAAGCCCTGTTTATATATTTTTGATATTAACCCCTTATCAGATATATGATTTGCAAATATATTCTCCCATTCAGTAAGTTGTCTATTTAATTGGGTTTTTAAAATGGAGTTTGAATTTTGTCAAATTTTCATTAAAAAATCACGATTTTTCTCCTTACTTCTTTTAATGTGATGAATATATTACCAGATTCCCAACACTGAATCACCTTAGATTTCTGTAATAAACTCTAGTTAGTCATGATGTATTGTTTTTTAGTGTGTTTTGCAAGTGTCCTTGCTAATCATTTAAGATTTTTATGCCAATTTTCTAAAAGGAGATGTCTACAATTTTTGTGCAATTTTAATATATTTTGACATAAATGTTAATCTACTTCATAAAAACAATTTTTAAGTTCTTCTTTTATTCTAGGGTTTAGAATAGTTTAAATAGCTTTAGGATTACTTGATCTTGAAAAATCCAGTAAATTCTTTTGTGAAACCAGTTGGACCTGGTACATTTTAGCCCGAAAGTTATTTTACAATTTTCTTAATACTTTTATGGTAAATGGCCTATTTGGACTTTTTAATCTCAATTGGGCCAATTCTGCCAAATTAATTTTCCTAGAAGATCAATAATTTCTACTAGAATTTCAAATTTTGTTCCGTAGAATTATATGAAGTTACCCAGTCAATGGGTAATGATGGCCTTTTGTTTCTTAATCATACTTTCAATATATCTTTACTTTAAAAATTCATTTTAAGCTAACATTTTATAGTCAGTATTCAAGTCTTGTGTGGTGTCTAAATGTTTTATTATTTTTTTCTGATTCTCTCTCACACTGGCTTATTTGCTTACATGTTTGATACTTTATTATTTTGAACTTATACTTTGATGAACTTAATCTAAGAGGCATGAATCAGGAAAAATTCTTCCCAGAAAAGTATTTTCTACTGCTAGGACCCAGAGGACACCATCAATTTGAAACTATATGGCAGACACGGAAATGCAGCGTCTAGATTCCTCTTCAAGAAAGAATTGCTGGGCTTCCCTGGTGGCACAGTGGTTAAGAATCTGCCTGCCAATGCAGGGGACATGGGTTCGAGCCCTGGTCTGGGAAGATCCCACATGCCGTGGAGCAATTAAGCCTGCGCACCACAACTACTGAGCCTGCGCTCTAGAGCCTGCATGCTGCAACTACTGAGCCCGCGTGCTGCAACTACTGAAGCCCGTGCGCCTAGAGCCCATGCTCCACAACAAGGGAAGCCACTGCAGTAAGAAGCCCCCACACCACAATGAAGAGTAGCCCCCGCTCATCGCAACTAGAGAAAGCCCGCATGCAGCAACGAAGACCCAACGCAGCCAAAAAGACATAAATAAAGTAAATAAATTTATTTTAAAAAAAAAAGAAAGAACTTGCTGACCCACTGCAGAGAGTGTGCTAAACAGACAATCTCTAATTTTTAGCCACTTGGGTTCTGCTCAGCTGTAGGAAGCCACAGCACCTGAGATCATGAAGCAGGTTTAACAGCCTGGCTATACCTGCCCCATTCGGGATACCCTGAATGACAATACTCACTCCATATAACCTCGCTGGGTTGGCTGAGGCTGTGTCATGCATCACTATTCATTTTCTCCCTCTGCCCCATCCTACTCCCACTTCCTTCCCTTCCCAGGCGTTCATCCCTAATAAACAACTCCCTCAGTCTCTTACCTCAGCCCTGATTCTGGAGAACCCAACCTGCAGTAGACCAGTTGAATTCAATTTATTGACATAGGTTTCTCATGACCTTGCAAATAACTTACACATGAATCTCAGGTCCAAGAGTCAGCAGGTCTATAGTTAGAAACTCCAAGAAGAGACTTTCAGATGACAGATTTATACCTCAGAGAGGCTAGATGGTTGGCATAAGATCACAAAGGATTGTGGTGCTGTCTTGTGGCTGCTTTGCTATAATAAGCAAACCTAGGAACAATACAGGTTAAATCAAAGCAGATTGCTTTTTTTTTTCCAGTGCCCAGCTGATTTCAGATAGAAATTATTAACATGTAAGATTTAACGGTAACCAAAGACATACAGATCATGCATGGTGCTTGGAGTGGAGCTGCCAGTGTGTGCAAACACTGAGCGCCTTATTTTGTATATGTTGTACTGACTTATATGATCTTCAAACACAGGTGTGACAGCTTTTGGACAGAGTTTATTTCAAGAGATTTATGTTATAAAAACAACTAACATATCTTCTGTTTTGCAAACATTCTTGCTTCTAGGATTCCATTCTGGGTAAACTCTGGGTTAACAATGAGAACCAATCCTGGCTCTGCTCTTTTCTCACTTTTTCCAGTGCTAGCCTGCGCCTCACTCTTCTTCCCATATGTCTCAGCAAATGCTGTAATGGGGTCGATGGCGATGTGCGTGTGATATCTTGTCTAAAATGAAAGCCTAAAATATATTCTGAAAAAAGCTACAGTAACGACACTTTGGGCACAGCAAAGGTGACAGATGTTGCTAGGAGGAGGGCCATACTTTTCATGGCTATGGAGCACCTATCTCTGGGGCTAACATTATGTTCCTTCCCAGCACACCATGTGTCAATGACTCCAAATGCTCCTTCTGTGACAGAGTAACAGAAGCACTGATCCTTGAGGCTGTAATCTCTCTCGCTGTAATTGCTCTTGTTATGGTACACTCAGTACCATCTACAGTGTTTTCCTTCCTGATGGGAAAGAGCTTTCACGGGCATGTAGAGGTTTTGCTCTGTGCTGCTTCCAGAGTCTCATGTTTACATAGCAAGTCCCTAATCTCCCACTCCAAGATGCTAGGCTGAACAGTGAAGGAGTGGGTGATGCAGGTCCTGACTTGGCCCTGACACAAAACCTTGGAATTGATCAATGTCCATTGTTACTGCCTTTCTCTAAGGAGGAGAGAGCATTTCTGATTAATTCAGAATCATTTTTCCAATCTCACTGATTTTCTTGGAAGGATTTAAGTTCCCTTCTATTTTTCTCTGGTTATTTCCCATATATTTTTATTTTTTAAAGGAAACTTGATCTGTGAATTCAGACTTTGTCCATTTGGCCACACTCAACAGGGGTCCCTTTAAAATACACTCTGGAGAGATCCACCCTACAGGACAAGGCTTGCTGCCCTCAGGGTCTGTTCCTTGAGGCTGAGACCAGTAGCTAGTCCACCAAGTAAGGAGAGTCCTCTGAGAATTCCGAAAAACACAGTCCACTAGGAGTTTGAGGACTTATATAATAGACCCATTCTAGCAAGCCCACTCCTCTGAGCCTTTGATCCTTTTTCATACTCTGCCAGGACAGTTCTGGTATTGCTACCCATTTAATGGGAGCTAACACTTTCCCAAGTGTCTAAGAGCCTTCCTCGCAGTGCTTTAGGACTGGGGCTCTTACCAGGACATTAAAATCTGTCTAATGTGGAGAGGCCCCCATATTGATAAACTCTGCTTTATCCAGGCTTACATTTTGCCAGCCTTGGTCCAGCACCCTTAACATCCTTCCCAGGCATACTTTCCTGGTTCCAGCTGATAAAGCTCAGGGTTTGTAGCTGCTTCAGGGTAAAATCTGAGGGGTGGAAACAATGTAGAGGGGAAGAAGCTGTGGAAGAAACCAATCCCTGGTAGTTGTAGGAAGAGTCATCATCATGATACAGTGGGGAATGCTGGAATGTAAATTGCACCACAAGCACTGTCCCACCTTGAGACAGGAAGAGAGGCTTTTAGACTCCTGTTTAGTCAATAATGGGCCATTGGCAATGGGGCAAATGGCGTCAAGATAGCTTCAGTTGAGACTGTGATTAAGAATCTTCCAACAAACAAAAACCCAGGACCAGATGGCTTCAGAGGCGAATTCTGTCAAACATTTAGAGAAGAGCTAACACCTATCCTTTTCAAAATCTTCCAAAATATAGCAGAGGGAGGAACACTCCCAAACTCATTTTCTGAGGCCACCATCACCCTGATACCAAAACAAGACAAAGATGTCACAGAAATGAAAACTACAGGCCAATATCACTGATGAACATAGATGCAAAAATCCTCAACAAAATACTAGCAAACAGAATCCAGCAGCATGTTAAAAGGATCATACACCATGATCAAGTGGGATTTATCCCAGGGATGCAAGGATTCTTCAGTATATGCAAATCAATAATGTGATAAACCATATTAACAAATTGAAGGAGGAAAAACATATGATCATCTCAAGACACAGAGAAAGCTTTTGACAAAATTCAACACCCATTTATGATAAAAACCCTCCAGAAAGTAGCCATAGAGAGAACTTACCTCAACATAATAAAGGCCATATATGATAAACCCACAGCCAACATCATTCTCAGTGATGAAAAGCTGAAACCATTTCCTCTAAGATCCGGAACAAGACAAGATTGTCCACTCTCACCACTATTATTCCACATAGTTTTGGAAGTTTTAGCTACAGCAATCAGAGAAGAAAAAGAAATAAAAGGAATCCAAATCAGATACGAAGAAGTAAAACTGTCACTGTTTGCAGATGACATGATACTATACATAGAGAATCCTAAAGATGCTACCAGAAAACTTCTAGAGCTAATCAATGAATTTGGTAAAGTAGCAGGATACAAAAGTAATACACAGAAATCTCTTGCATTCCTATACACTAATGATGAAGAATCTGAAAGAGAAGGAAACACTCTCATTTACCATTGCAACAAAAAGAATAAAATACCTAGGAATAAACCTACCTAAGGAGACAAAAGACCTGTATGCAGGAAACTATAAGACACTGATGACAGAAATTAAAGATGTTACAAACAGATGGAGAGATACACCATGTTCTTGAATCAGAAGAATCAACATTGTGAAAATGACTATACCACCCAAGCAATCTACAGGTTCAGTGCAATCCCTATCAAAGTAACAATGGCATTTTTAACAGAACTAGAACAAAAAATTTCACAATTTGTATGGAAACACAAAAGACCCCGAATAGCCAAAACAATCTTGAGAAAGGAAAATGGAGCTGGAGGAATCAGGCTCCTGGACTTCAGACTATACTAAAAAACTACAGTAATCAAGACAGTATGGTACTGTCACAAAAACAGAAATATAGATGAATGGAACAGATAGACAGCCCAGAGATAAACCCACACACATATGGTCACCTTATCTTTGATAAAGGAAGCAAGAATATACAATGGAGAAAAGACAGCCTCTTCAATAAGTGGTGCTGGGAAAACTGGACAGCTACATGTAAAAGAATGAAATTAGAATACTCCCTAACACCATACACAAAAATAAACTCCAAATGGATTAAAGACCTAAATGTAAGGTCAGACACTCTAAAACTCTTAGAAGAAAACATAGGCAGAACACTCTTTGACATAAATCACAGTAAGATCCTTTTTGGCCCACCTCCTAGAGTACTGGAGATAAAAATAAACAAATGGGACCTAATGAAGCTTAAAAGCTTTTGCACAGCAATGGAAACCATAAACAAGACGAAAAGACAACCTTCAGAGTGGGAGAAAATATTTGCAAACAAAGAAACTGATAAAGGATTAATCTCCAAAATATAGAAGCATCTCATGCAGCTCAATATCAAAAGAACAAACAACCCAATCCAAAAATGGTCAGAAGACCTAAGTAGACATTTCTCCAAAGAAGATATACAGATTGCCAACAAACACATGAAAAGATGTTCAACATCACTAGTCATTAGAGAAATGCAAATCAAAACCACAATGAGGTATCACCTTACACCAGTCAGAATGGCCATTGTCAAAAAATCTACAAACAGTAAATGCTGGAGAGGGTGTGGAGAAAAGGGAACCCTCTTGCACTGTTGGTGGGAGTGTAAATTGATACAGCCACTATGGAGAACAGTATGGAGGTTCCTTAACAAACTACAAATAGAACTACCATACGACCCAGAAATCCCACTATTAGGCATATGCCCTGAGAAAACCATAATTCAAAAAAAGTCATGTACCGCAATGTTCATTGCAGCTCTGTTTACAATACATGGAAGCAACCTAAGTGTCCATCGACAGATGAATGGATAAAGCAGATGCGGCACATATATACAATGGAATATTACTCAGCCATAAAAAGAAACAAAATTGAGTTACTTGTAGTGAGGTGGATGGACCTAGAGACTGTCATACAGAGTGAAGTAAGTCAGAAAGAGAAAAATAAATACCGTATGCTAACACATATATATAGAATCAAAAAAAAAAAAGTGGTTCTGAAGAACCTAGGGGCAGGACAGGAATAATGATGCAGATGTAGAGAATGGACTTGAGGACACGGGGAGGGGGAAGGGTAAGCTGGGACGAAGTGAGAGAGTGGCATGGACATCTTTACACTATGAAATGTAAAATAGATTGCTAGTGGGAAGCAACCACATAGTACAGGGAGATCAGCTTGGTGTTTTGTGACCACCTAGAGGGGTGGGATAGGGAGGGTGGGAGGGAGTCGCAAGAGGGAGGAGATATGGGGATATGTGTATATGTATATTCACTTTGTTATAAAGCAGAAACTAACACACCATTGTCAAGCAATTATACTCCAATAAAGATGTTAAAATAAAATAAAACAAACAAGAAAAGGTAGCTTCAGTCATCCACAGGCACGCCTCCACGGAGGATTGGCGGTATGAACTGTTAGCTGAAGCACCCTACAGTGACTAGGGTTTGGGTACATCAACCAAACCAGTAAAAGGGATGGTAGGAGATATGAGCAGGCCACCAAGACAGTCTGTTGCACCAGTTTATCAGAATGTTTCTGATATGTTAATGCTTATGATATGATAATTACTAAATCTTCAGTAATATTTCAATCAGAATGTATTATTCTCTTTTTTCCACATTTACAGTATGTTGGTTGAACCCCTATTTCTAATTGATTTAAAGTTTTTGAGATACAGTTAGTTTTTTACATAGCTCTACCCCGCTCTAATTGTAAATTCCTTGGGGGCAGTCAGTCATTCTCCACTGCACCTGACAGAGTGGACTTACAGGTAGCATTTAATAATGTTTTTAAAATGTGTTTGATGATATGCATCAGCATAGGCAGAACAAAGCCTATAGCAATTCCTTTTGTAAAGAAAAATATTCTCCATATTATATTTATCTTTTGGGTCAATCTGAATTTCCATACGTTGTGTTTGCTTAGTGGTGTGTATGCCAGCAAAGGTCTCAGTGATCCTTGGAATGAAATGGTTATATAAGTGTGCAGCCTGAGCAAACTCGAAAGGGTTTGCTTTGTAACTGACAGACAGTCAGTGATGGTATCCTTGGGAAAAGCTGTGGTTGTGTTCTCAGAGAAAATCCTTGAATAGGGATTAATTAAAATAAATGTGGAGATAAAGTTTACTTTAGTAACTTTTAGAGATACCTAGAGAAAAACTAAATGAATCTAGTGAATTTTTCTCTCTAGTTTGGTAGGAAAGAAATGTCTGCCATCCAGATAATAGCAGTAGGGTTGGAAAAAAAACATGCTTTGGCAAGAAAACATCAAAAGTAGGAAGAAGCCTTTTGAAGTGTTAAAAGGCAGATGCGGATGATGTGAATTAAATCAATTATCTTCATAGTGTAAGTCTTCTTTAAGGCATGAGACGAACACATTCACTAGTTAATTTTTTCATAATTGGTTGCTTTTGCAATCTAGTTAAAATTATTTTTTGTACAAATTTTCTCTGATGCTTATTCTATCCATCTTTCAGACCAAGACTGAGGTACAGAGTCAGTACGTAACTTACCAAAAAACCTAAAAAGTGGAACTGTTAGGGTCTAAGTCTCTGAAGGAGAGTCTATCCTTTGTTTGTTACACCAGACTGTCTCCTTGATGGGACTCCAAAACCTGCCACAATTCTCCAATCACCCTTTGATTGATTCACCATTTTTTTAAATTTTTTTATTTTTTTTGCGGTACGCGGGCCTCTCACTGTTGTGGCATCTCCCGTTGCGGAGCACAGGCTCTGGACGCGCAGGCTCAGCGGCCATGGCTCACGGGCCCAGCTGCTCTGCGGCATGTGGGATCTTCCCGGACCGGGGCACAAACCCGTGTCCCCTGCATCGGCAGGCGGACTCTCAACCACTGCGCCACCAGGGAAGCCATGATTCACCATTTTTGAATTACAGTTGAACAAATTGGTTTGCAGCTGAATCTTTGTAGCATCAAGGAGAAACCAAAAGAAGGGCATGCATGCTGTATCTTTGGTGCCAAGATCAGTACACTTATTCGGCATGCAGTCAATATTTAGTGAACGAATAAATATTTTTGTTTTTATGACAAAATTCATTTTATACACGGTTACCATATTGATTAACATTTAATCTCAGTATGTTAGTGAAATTTCTAATTTAAATTATTTAAAATAGAGAAATATTAGTATATGGGGATTACCAAAGATTGGAATAGATTTGCTTAAACATATTTTGATTTAGCTGAGTACATTTCAAAAGACGTTTATAGGCTCATGAATATTTTTTCAGTGGAGTCTAAGTTAGGGGTATCTGTTAATAAGGATTCAGAATACAAAAATGAAATGTTTAGACAGAGTTCGTATTTTGTCATATTTAGATTTTAAACTGATGCTAGGTATATTCTCAGATCTGCTATAACCCGAGGACTCAGGTTAACTCCTTGAGACATCTATTGAGGTCCACAGTCACCAGCTTCCTCTCAGGAGGCCCACTTTCCCCACATTGCCCATGTGAGGCTGGCTCGTGTCTCTAGGATAGAACTAAACCTCCTTATGTTATGAATAATTGGGGAAAGCAAACTATATCCAACTGAGGCAAGTTTCCTGTACTTCCTTTTCTTGGCATAGGTTTAAATCATGGCACAGTCATTTTCAGTCCATCTCTATCACTTTTCTCATTTTATAATGAGACATCTTCTAGATTCCATTTATTATGTGATTACCTTGTAAACGTAAGATGCTGTCATACATTTACACACACATTTCTAATCTTCATAATATCCTGGCAAGTTTGGTGTTAGTGCCCCATTTTATAGATGAGAAAATGAGGTTTAAAGAAGCTTGCAAGCAAATGGCAAAAGTAGAACTGGGATCTTTGTTTTACTCCAAAACCATGTTCTTTTTAGTATTCCCTGCAAGCATACTAGATCCTAACTGATGAGTTTATGATTGTTTTGATAGCACACCCTCTTCCACTCTTGGCTTCAAAACAGTCCTGTTTATCCCTTTAGATTAGCCTCTATGAGAAGAAGGCTCTTTCCTATTTGGGTTCTAGGTTCACTCACCCTTGACTCTTAGGCTTGGTCTTCTTAATAAAAAAAAAAATTTTTTTTTTTTTTCGGCACTGGGGCCTCTCACTGTTGTGGCCCCTCCCGTTGCAGAGCACAGGCTCCGGACATGCAGGCTCAGCGGCCATGGCTCACAGGCCCAGCCGCTCTGCGGCATGTGGGATCTTCCCGGACCGGGGCACGAACCCGTGTCCCCTGCATCGGCAGGCGGACTCCCAACCACTGCGCCACCAGGGAAGCGCCCAAAATTTTTTTTTAAGCTGAAGATTCTACCACCTCGAAGAGGCATATATCCTAGAATAGGGTCAGCTTGGGGTTTCAAATTCTCAGCAGCAATTCCCTTTCCCACGTTCCATGGGAAGTTTAGGTTCGTAAGCCAAGTGAACTTCCAATTTTGAACCCAAGAATTAGGAAGCATGTTGTCCCTAGCAGCACTGGGCAGGAGCAGGCCTTTCTTCTTCCCCTCCCTCCCATGACAGAGGTAGCCCTGCATCCTTACAGTATGAGGGCACAGGAGAGCTGGTACTCTCTGGAAGGAGATACTTCCAAAAGGAAAAAGGGTGGAGCTGAGTGAAGCATGGGTTATTCCTCCAAATTTACATTCATATAAACCATTAACCTGCTCAGGGGTAGAGTGAGTTAAGGCACAGAGAGGGGCAGTAGTTACTCTGAGCTTCCTTTTCTCACCAGGAGAGAAGCAGCTCTCCTACAATAGGGAGCTAACATAAGAACTACAGTGAAACTGTCTATAATCTCAATTTCAAGCACTGCTTTTGAGGCCACCACCTCCTCTCCGCCCAGCTCATTCCCTTTGATAATCTGACTTCACAGGAGAACTTGCTCTCCCCATCTCCCCACTCTCCCATCTCCATCTGTCTCTTGGTGATGTCAGCTGCGCTGTGATTTTATGCGTTCTAGGTGCTTTGCCAAGGGTTCCCAATGAGGTTAAATCCCAGTTGCTCACAGCAATAACCAGCTGTACAATACCTATTTTACCAGGTTTTTTCCCTGCTCTGTCTTACTCTCCTTACTGCTTACTCTGCCTCCCTGGCATCACCTCCCAAACAAAAATTACCCAAGTCTTTGTCTCAAACTCTACTTTTGGGGGCACTCAAGTAATTAGCAATGATGCTGACGACACTGATAACATGGTGATGTAGCAAACTCTTTCATAGTTGATCCCTTCACATAGATCTAATGGAGCACATATTCAGAGGACTATTTGTTGAGGAAAACTGATACTTGGCTCAACAGCTCCATTCCAAGCTTGTTGACACACCAGCTGGCATTTAAGGGAGGTACCCAGAATCAGCCTGCTTCTTTTGTGTTGGTTCATGGGTAAAGAGATACATTTAACGTAGCTGCAATTCAGTGCACATCTTTAGGCTTAGTGGTTGAGGGACCAGCAGACTGCCTGAGACTTTTGGTTCTTTGGTCAAAAATCACCACAGTCTTGGCAGACAGGACACTCAAATGGTTACTAACTCCCCAAATGTTTATCTATTGGTGAGCATACATGAAGCCTCCAGCTTACGTGTGTCTTTAACTCACTCTCTCCTCACTCGTGTTGGTCGCTTCTCCAGGCCACTGATAGAACATCAATGCAGAGGCTTGAATGCTTCTTAAGGCTTGTTGGAAATTGGAAGCTGAATCTCTATCAGCATAAGTAGCTTAGGCAATAGCTGTCTTCTATCAAGGGCATATATCACTTTCATAACTGGAGCTTTAGCTGTGTTTTTTGGGGTTTTTTTTGTTTGTTTTAGCTGTTTAATTAAGTGTTGTGAGGACAAAATAGATGAGAATGTCAGGAAGTGGGGTGGGAACAAATATATGAACATACTTGTAGAGGAGAGACCCAGAAGGGAGGTTTAACCTTTTCTCACTTTCCATCTCCTAAGCTTATATATATTAACAATACATAAGTGATTTGTTGAGTTCCTTCTTATCACGCCAGGTATTTGCATTATTTTATGCCCTTTGACAATCCTATGAAATAGAGAATATTATTATCTTGTTCAATAGATGAGGAATTTGAGGCTTAGGAGGTTAACTATTAAGACTTGCCAAGGTACATGGTTAATAAGTAATGAAGCCACACCGGCTCCCACCTATTCCCTGGAAAGCTTAGCTCTGAACCGTTCTGCTGATACACTGCAAACTAGATTATGTGATAGGAAGGGCACCCCTGGGGCTGTACAAATGGCAACCCTTCCACTCTGCTCTATCGCCCTGGGCAAAGGGAAGGGTGGACTTAAACTTAAGGCTCATTCTGTTCTCTATTGCATGACCTTGGACTGTTAAGTGGTCTCTGTTATTGATGCGCTAAGGCCCTTGAAGGAAAGGCAGCACCGGGAAAGGGAAGATCAGTTCACACTTTTGTTGCTTCTGTTTAGTATAAGTCTGAGTTTTATAGGGCAGTGCCAGATTGATTTATATCCTTTCCTGCAATAAGAAAAAGGAAGAAAATTTTTATTTAAAAAGGAAAGATTCTTAAAGTCTGTGGGAAATGAATGGGATTTAAAAAAGGTTAGATTTTTTTCTCTTTTGACATTTTCTGTTATGCTGACATTTTCTGTGGTGTTTGGTTGGGGGCACTACCTTTTCTGTTTTGCTTTATGTTTGTCTTAAACAAATCAAGTTCTTTGTTTTAAAACTATTTCTATTTTTCCTTTTCTGCTTCGTAGGAGCATGTCTCTCCAAGAAGATACCAAATCGCTTTTATTTGGTTCAAGTTTAAATTATAGTTGTTGAAAAGATTTATGCTATTTTTCTTTGTTTAAAAAATTTACACTGGAAATATATGTATCCCAGAAGAGAAACGAAGGTTTCCCTGGTTTAAAGGATTTTAAGTATTTAAACTCTGAAAAAACACAATTATATGAACACTAAAGTCGTGTTTACGCAACACGTGTGGTTTTGTTGATTTTGATAGGCAGGATGGATAACTTAGGCCAAAACTCACCTTTGGTATAAAGAAACATCAATATAATATTTCACCAAGGAGCACAAGTAAAGCCATCCCAACTCAGACTGCGAGGCTAGCATGCCCCATTTCAGTGGGTTCCTGTGTTAGTAAGTTGATCTCGTGAGGACTAATTGAGTGGATAATTGCTCGACTACACAATTTTTCTGGTTTAAGAGTCAGAGAATTTCAAGAACTGAAGGGACTCTTAGCTAGTTTTGGTCTTCCCAATATAAATCAATCTTTCCTTTTTGTTGATGTTTTGTTCTCTCTTTTGAAAATGATATTCTGCACAGTACAATCGAGAAAACATCCTATGTGGTCATCCCCTTGTATAAAGCCACTGGCACCTATTTTGGTTTCCTGGTCCTGCCATAATAAAGTACTACAAGCAGGGTGGCTTCAAACAAAATGTGTTCTATCATAGTTGAGGAAGCCAGAAGTCCAAAGTTAAAGTGTCACCTTGGTTGGTTTCTTCTGGAGGCTCTTAGAGAGTGTATGTTCCACACTCCTCTCTGCTTCTGGTGGTTGCCAGCAATCCTTGGTGTTCCTTGCCTTGTGGGTACATAACTCCCATCTCTGCCTCCATTTTGACATGACTTTCTCCTCTGTGTGTGTTTTTGTCCAATTTTTCCTTTTCTAATAAGAATACTCGTCGTTGGATTAGGACCCATGTTAGTCCATTATTTCCACATTTTAACTTCATCACATCTGCAAAGACACCATTTCCAAATAAAGTCACATTCACAGATACTGGGATTGGGACATCAACATACCAGTTTTGGGGAAGGGGCACAATTCACCCTACACTAGCACCACGATGACACATTGGAAGTGCAAGTCCACCTTGATTTGTACTCCTTGGTGAAATGTTATGTTGATGTTTCTTTATACCAGAGGAGAGTTTTGGCCTAAATTATCCATCTTGCTCAGCTTTCCATTTATTTCCTCTAAAACACTTATCAAAATATGTACATAATTTATTCTTAATCTATCTCCCAAAGGACAAGGATCTTGTCTATCTTATTTCCTTTCAAATTCCAAGCGCCAACCACAGTGCCCAGACATATAGGTGTTCAGAAAATATTTTTTGAACACAAAATCCATGGAGAATACACTCTATGTTTGATTTTTTTTAATTGAAGTATAGTTGATTTACAATATTAGTTTCAAGTGTACAGCATAGTGATTCAGTATTTTTGACTAGTTTGCATCTGCTAATCTCCAACTCCTAATCCTTCCCTCCCCCACCCCTCTCCCCCTTGGCAACCACAAGTCTGTTCTCTATGTCTGTGAGTCTGTTTCTGTTTTGTAGATATGTTCATTTGTGTCATATTTTAGATTCTACATATAAGTGATATCATATGGTATTTATCTTTCTCTTTCTGACTTCGCTTAGTATGATCATCTCTAGGTCCATCCATATTGCTACAAATGGCATTATTTCATTCTTTTTTATGGCTGAGTAATATTCCAGGTTAAGAGTCCACCTGTCAATGCAAGGGACATGGGTTTGAGCCCTGGTCTGGGAGGATCCCACATGGTGTGGAGCAACTAAGCCCATGCGCCACAACTACTGAGCCTGCGCTCTGGAGCCTGTGAGCCAGAACTGCTGTGCCTGCACGCTGCAACTGCTGAGGCCCTCACGCCTAGAGCCCGTGCTCCGCAACAGGAGAAGCCACCACGATGAGGAGCCTGCTCACCGCAATGAAGAGTAACCCCCGCTGCCGCAACTAGAGAAAGCCCGCGCACAGCAGCAACGAAGACCCAACGCAGCCCCCCCCACCAAAAAGAAAAATTCCTTAGCAGTCCCTTTCAGGAGAGTGTTAACAGTGGAGGATTTCACTATTCATTCAGGGCAATTCTTAAACTCAGGACAGTTGTCACTGATGTAATGGCATTTCTATTTACGCAACAGAAAACTTGTTTTATACAGATTAGTGTTCCTTCATATAAAAATATATTGCGGCGCACATCAGAAAAGGCTAAGTTAAACCTTGTTTATCCAGGGTATATTTCACAAAAACGTTTTTCTCCAGTCTGTTGATTTAAGAAAAGTCCTAATTTTTCAGCCAAAGAGGCCTCAACAAATTTCAGAATTTGCTTAGGTTATAGCTAAGCAAAGTTATAAATATAAATATATAAATATAGTTATTTGCTTAGGTTATAGTAGACTTCTAGGTTCAAAAATTATTATTTTTTTTAAAAGCAAGTTTTATGTTTATTTATTCATGACCTAATTTTTTATAGACAGTATAAGGAACTATATTTAAAGACTTAAAAATAATGTCTTTTTCTAACAGAAAGCACCATACAATCATTGTAGAAAAATTTAAATATATGTATAAACAAAATCAAAAAAATAAAACCTGCTCTAATAAAACTGTGATGAACAGGTGAGATACTTTTATCCATTTTGAGTTAAATTCAGAATAAATTCTCAGTATGTACAAATTTTTAAGTATATTATACATGTTTAAAACTATTGATACTTGGCTATTATGGATAAATCAAATGTAACTTTTTTAAATAAGCAGCCTAAATTGTTAAGATAAGGAATAAAGCCAAAGCATGAAAAAAATAACCAGGGTAACTTATTCCTAAAAATATCAGCCAGGAGAAAAAGAAAATAAGCCAACTCAATCCTCTAGGTCATGTTTACTTAATTACACTATGATTATCTATAAGCTCCATAAAGGCTAAGATTTTTGTTAGGTTTATTCACTGTTTAATTCCTGTGCCCAACAATACCTGCCATATATTAATACTAAAAAACAATTTGTTGAATGAGTTAATTAGGAAAGTATAATAAAACTATGGTCTGTATGCAATTTGTAGCCCCCTTTGGCAGTGTAAGCCTAAATAATCAAAAAGTATTTATGCAGTAGCTTTTGTGTTTGGATCCCTCAGATATCTGCCTCTAGTTTACATGTGAGGAAACCAGGGCTCATAAGTATTGGTCTCTGGTTTTTCTTGCTCTGATAGTCCAGCAAAATTAAGAACAGAACTGACCCACGCAAATGAGAAATGAGTCGCAAATGTGCTAGGATATTGATTAGCTACAGATATCTAAACTTGAGATCTATAATTTGAATATGACTTACTAGGAGGTGAATCTTGAAACAAGTTTAAAGAAACTCACTGAAGCTCTTCACATGTAATATTACACTTGGACCTGATTGTTGTGCACTCTGGGTTATTTTGCCAATTTAACTGCATTCTCATTTAGTTTCTCCATCTAGTAGCGTCTATGTTTATTTACATTTTCTGATGAGGTTGGATGAAGATAATTTTTAATAATATCTCCCCGGTGCTCAACTTCAGATGAATGTTAACCACTTGGAAAATGCCTTTTCAGAATTTGCTGAACCAAAGTTAGCCCCAAACTTAGCAGACGATCTCTGCTAAGTTTCCCGAAGTCTGATCTTGTGCATATTCAGCCTAGCCCAATGACCCACCTTCAATCTCTATGCAGACTTCCGCCTGTCCTCCACCAGTAGAGTTCTGGAAGCTTCTCTCTAAGTGCCAACCCCTTCAGCAACTTGCAACTTCAATCTCTGCCTCCTCAATGCCCGTCACTCCTCTTAGAGTCCACCTCCTTGAGCCAAGGTAGAAAAGTGACCTCTAAGCAGAATCCAGGGCTATCATGAGGCTCACCATGTGTGTTTTCCTCCTCAGAGAATCACAGTCCTGTGCTGCCTATTGTTCAGTCCCTGACAACGGTTACCTTATATATTTTGTCCAGTTTAATAGTTGTTTACAGTGTGAGAGGGAACGATACTTGTACCACTCGTTCTGTCAAGTCCAGAAGCAGAAGTCCTATTTAATTACTACTATGCTGTCTTCATTATATTCTTCTTCTTGTTTTTTTTTTGCCCTGACTTTTGCTTGATTGAATAAAATTATTTTATTACTCTTTTTTTTGTGATTTGAAATCTACATTCTATTTCTATTACACTAATGGTCATTTTCCAAAAAAATTTATTTATTTATTTTTGGTTATGTTGGGTCTTTGTTGCTGCGTGCAGGCTTTCTCTAGTTGTGGTGAGCTGTGGGGGGGCGCTTCTCATTGTGGTGGCTTCTTTTGTTGTGGAACATAGGCTCTAGAGTGCAGGCTCAGTAGCTGTGGCCCACAGGCTTCAGTAGTTGTGGCTCACGAGCTCTAGAGTGCAGGCTCAGTAGTTGTGGCGCACGGGTTTAGTTGCTCCACGGCATGTGGGATCTTCCCAGACCAGGGATCGAACCCGTGTCCCCCTTCATTGGCAGGCGGATTCTTAACCACTGTGCCACGAGGGAAGCCCCCCCAAAAACTATTTTTGACCAATATTTGAACCTTTATTTTTTAACAACATTAGTAATTAAAGTGTACATATAAAATTTCTCCCTCTAAGAATGTGTCATGAATAAATATTAGATAAGAAGCATCTGCATTATCATAATGTACAGTGCTATTATTTATACCTAGAAAATCTAAAAAGAATTAACTGAAATTTAACATCTAATAACAATAAGATAATTCTAATTTGGCTAGAAAATCAAGACTCTTCCTTTATACTAAGACTTCTATTGGCTCCTGGAAGAGGATCATGGGCAGCCCTAGGCATATTCCTTGGTTCCCATCAACTCTGGTTAAGGCACTAGGGATAACTGAAGTTCTCCAAACGGAGTTAAAACCCTACCAGGATGAAAAGCCTGAGGTTAGGACTTTAATCCAGATATCTCATATAGATGAACAAAAGTAAACTCATGCCACTGTGTATAGTAATATCAGGCTATCAGGCTATTATCTTTTTTTTTTTTTTTTTTTTTTTGCGGTACGCGAGCCTCTTACTGTTGTGGCCTCTCCCGTTGCGGAGCACAGGCTCTGGACGCGCAGGCTCAGCAGCCATGGCTCACGGGCCCAGCCGCTCCGCGGCATGTGGGATCTTCCCGGACCGGGGCACGAACCCATGTCCCCTGCATCGGCAGGTGGACTCTCAACCACTGTGCCACCAGGGAAGCCCAGGCTATTTTCTTTGTAGCTTAGGGACTTTGTACTTTTTTTTTTTTTTTTTTAGGGAAATAGTTTCTTCGGTATTATATTGACTCTGAATTTCACTCCTCTCCTTTGGAGAGGTGTGTGTGTGTGTGTTTAAAGAATAGTTTCCTGTTGATTCTCTTGGAAGAATGAGAAAGATTATCCTCTCTTTTCTTAACACTGGTAGAGAAATCTTGGAAGATTCTAAGCCTTGGAGAGTTACCTCATTTAATCTTCAAAACTGACCTAAGAGGAAGACACTACTATTTTCTCCTTTTTACAGATGGGGAAATAGAGTTTGAAGAGATTAAGTAACTTGGTCATGTTCATATATCTAGTAAGTGAAGTATCTAGTGTTCAAATCCAGGTACCTGATTTTAGATCCTATGTTCTTATATGCTCTGAAGAAGCCAAATATATATTGAGTATCAATATGTAGAATAAATAATACAGCCTATAGCACAGCCCCAGGGAAAAGACATCTCTAATTTCAGAAGTTACCTAGAGCACTGGAATTTTATATCCCCATGAAGTAAGTACAGAGAGTGTTTTCTAGAGGCAAGGGGAGCTGGACATTCTACTTCCTGTCTTCTAAAACAACAGGAAATTCCTTCTTTCCAGTTAAAAGTATTAAGCAAGTCAAGGCCTTCTATGAGCATTACATCCTGGACATGTGAAGTCTAGAAAATAAATACCTGTTGTACCAGAACAAAGGCCATCTAATGGTTTTTGTCCTAGGCAACTCAAGGGAGGCTATCTCTTAAAAAACGTTTCCAAAGTACATAGTATTTTATGAAAAAAAAAGTGAAGATAAGAAATGTTGCATATTAAAATGTTTGTGACAGGTGCATTTAAAGCCTTCTCTAACCTCCTGCCTCTCAGTGTGTTTACATGACAACTCACTTGAATAAATACTTAGTCTGGAGGCTATTCTGGAAAGCAGGGGCCCCTGATACGCTTGGTAACTATAGTTACAGTTGTCTCTCCTTTTCCTGGAATGTGAAATAATTTATCATCATCTCAGAAGTCATTCTGAAAGCCTTAATGAGATAAAGACTCATTTTTTCCAGGTGATATTCCTACTGTTGAGTGCTAGTCATAATTTCCTTCTCTTAACGATAAAAGAGATGTCTAGCTGTAAAGCAGAGGCAAGATGTGAATGCTAACGTCTTACAACTTGGAGAACACATCAATTAATTTAAAAACATTCTTCCTTAGGAAAATGTTTTTTCTCTCTTCATTAAAATAAAATAACTATTTAATTGATGATTATCCCCAAAGCAGCTTCCAGATAATGATTATATTGAGTATTAATTGGGTAATCCATACAAACTTGGCAAAACATGAACTGATTTTTTTTAAATGTTTACCAAAAATCGAAACGTTCCTCCCAGTTGGGAGATGCAAACTGTAACCGAAGAGATGGGAAATTAATCTCACAGTGAATCATACCCTTAAGACCCTGATGTCTCTTGTGGGAAGAGACAAGAGAGTAATCTCCTCTACTAGTGCAGAAGTTAACAAAACTTTTCTTATCTCTCGAGTTATTTTTGAGAAGGCGTTTAGGAGGAGTTTAAAAATTTTACTCCTTTTATTATACTAAAAGGCATAGCTTTAATACAATAGAAACACTTCAGTAAACATCCTTTAAAATAGGTTTGTCAATCTCTCCTATTATGGCCAAAGTGTGCTATTTTCTCCCAAAGAAAGAGAGGACTTGATATGCCAGGAAGAGCTCTTCTCCAACTTCACATCCACGCCCATTGCTGGGGGCTGCGACTCGAGCCCACCTTGGGCTGGGAAGCTGATTTGTGTGGGTTTTGGATGCCATCCTCTCTTTTCATTCTGGTGTGAACACAGTGAATTCTAAGAAAACACACTGACAAGGACACAGGAAATACTTTGAGTGCACATTTGACTTCTTAAGTAAAAGTTTCTTACTCTGTTCTTGTTCATCACCTTCAGAAGTGACTTCTTAAGGAATTCTGAGCCTTGCCGTCCCTTTAGTGGTGCCCCCAACTCCAAGCACTAGAGGGACTGCTTGAGTTTAGCAACACCTTTGAAAAAAATAAATATTTTGATGATTTGGTCAATCATTTATTTCAATTTCTTTCCCTGCTTAGAAAATATTCTTTGTCATCTTTGGCTTGACTATATTTAAATAAATTTGTTTGGTTTTATTTCCTTGGTAGAGGAATTGGTAGGGGAGATATAAGAAAGTGGGACTAACTTCGGAAATTTAAAATAGTATCAAATCAGTGGTTCTCAATTAAGCCAGGCCTAATACTCCTCCTTGAAAGAATATTTGGTTCCCCTGGCAACCAGCCCCCATCCTTATGTGCTATCCCAAAATCATCTCCCTAACATAAATCCAGTAGTGATAGAGGGCTTGTTATATATAACAAGACACCCATTTCACCTTTATGACTCTAAAGTGCTTCCAGAAACTGAGGACAAGAGACCAAATATTATAACAAAAGATGCTGCCATTGTTCTTGTCACTCACTCAGGAAATTCCAAAGGTTTGGGGAGCTGTGAGTCAGGAACCATGGAGGAAGACAAAATACATATGAGAAATATATTTTGGTCATCTGAATGGCCAAATATATATGTGAAAAACCAAACTCTGCACACCAAGTAAAACAAAGCCAAAGATGAGTTTATGGCAAGGGTTTTGACTGACAAGCTGGGAAACTCAAGGCTATGGGAGCAGTGAGTTCCCAGCTGTTTACAGGCTAAAGGGTTTTTATGGGGTAAATGCGGAAATTATTTGTCTTTTTCAGCTGACCGGTTGCATGATGGTCTTCTTTCTTTTTGAATCAGGGTAGCTGACTTAGGGGAACAAAAAAGTCCAGAGGTGGTGTGAACTGACTTTTGACCTTGGCAGATTGCTGGTGTCCTCTGCTGATTTCTGAGAAGAGCTGTAAAATCTCCCAACTGCTATTAGGTAAGGTTAACCTTTGCTTTTCTTTAATGCATCTGTGTCGCCAACTCCTTTTTGTCCCCAACATAAGTGACTCCACTTTAGTTTTGGTTCTACATATATTTCTTATAGATCACAGTATCATTCTCAGCAAAGTGATATGTCATAATAATACCACCCCACCCTCTGTAAGCCCTCAAATCTGATCATATTCATGCTTGTGGGATTCTATATGTCTTGGGAATGGGAAAGTGGAAATTTGGTGGGTAGTGGTGGAGGTGTGGTTGTAGTTATGTGGGATTCTGCCAAAATGGTGTCCATCATCAAGTCTTTCGAGAAGCATTGATCCTGTTGGTTGTAAGTTCTCTATTCTTCAAATATGGGCCACGTGTGCCCAGCATAAGCTTTAGTAGCCAACTCCTGGAAAACACGATCTTGGGTAGCATCTGACACCATCTTGTTCATATTTGTATGTCAAAGTAACACTTTGAGGGTGTAATGATTATTAGTGAGCTTTAAGTAACATTTCTTCAAGTTATTTAAATTGCATCAGTAGCTTTGTTTGTTTGTTTAAATCTCATTAGTAGCTAATTCATTTAATTAACTGCAATTTTCCAGGATGGTCTTTTGGTAGCTTATGTGTAAGGAAATATGAAATTTCCCTAAAGTATTATAAATAAATTCATCTCTTTCATCATTAACGTATGACGTTTAATGTTAACTGGGTAGCTAATAAAAGTCTTAGAGTAGACTCATAAAAATGAGTAGAGGGCTTCCCCGGTGGCACAGTGGTTGAGTCCGCCTGCCGATGCAGGGGACACGGGTTCGTGCCCTGGTCCGGGAAGATCCCACATGCCGCGGAGCGGCTGGGCCTGTGAGCCATGGCCGCTGAGCCTGCGCATCCGGAGCCTGTGCTCCACAATGAGAGAGGCCACAACAGTGAGAGGCCCGTGTACCACAAAAAAAAAAAAAAAAAAAAGTTGAGATTAGAAAATGAGCCTTGTAGGAAAAGATTAAAGGATCATTCAGGGAAACCGAGAACCGTTTTGCTGGTAATCTTCATTTAGCTGATAATAGAAAGTAAGGAGAATATTGGTGAGTTATCGTTCTTCATAAAGAATGGAAGGGAGAGTGAATAAAGTTATTTGTAACACTTGAATGGGTTAGAAATTCCAGCCAGTTGGAAAATATTAAGGATTGCTTTGGAAATTAAAGTAATAGTTTGGAATAGTTCTCTGGATTAAGACAGGATAATTTCCTCATTTGTTTGCTGTGCTCTGAGACGGATTCACTGAAGCACGTGGACAAATTTGATAGCTTTAACAAAGTTCCGTCAAGGTTTAAATGTTAGAAACCTTCCGTCATTCTTAGAACGGCCTCTGGAGGTCAGGGTTGAGGCACGGTGCATAGCTAAAATTCCTCAGTCACTGTCTGCAGTCAAAATATGGCAAACACTGATACTTTTGGTTCTCCATCTGGCTTCATTCATAAGCTCTAAATTTGTTTACTCACAAAATGTAATTTAACTAACAAGCTAATATGAAACATTCTCTGTTATTGGATATTTGAATATATATTAAGTTTATACATTTAAGTAAGAGTCTATGTTATTTCTGTTAAAATAAAGAAGTTAAGGCTCTAAGAACATTTTTAAAAATCTATTTAGACCTTGAAATATGCAAGGACTTGTAAAATAACATGTATTAAGAATGAAAGGTGCCTCAACTTTAAATTAATAGGATATTATAAGTTTTGTCATGTTCCTGAAATTTAGGATTGCAATTATTTTCTTAATTCAAAAGCATTTGAAAGCTCTCCAAAACAGTTTAAAATCATTTGGAACAAGACAGAATAATTTACCATTATTATTGTACTTTAGTGTTTTTATCATGCGCAGTTCAGAGGATGGCATGCAGCCAAAAGACATCTCCACAGTTCCTCCCGAGCATCCTCGGCCAGAGCTAAATGACTAGTGAAGGCCAGCGACCAGGAAAGGGGAGTTTAGAGGAAGGCCCTTCTAAGAAGCTCTTTACCAATTTCTGGAGCTTCAGTCTTTCCTCTTCTCCAGTTATTTACTGCTTTCTTACCTTATTTATTTATTTTTAAACAATGATCCCAGATGTCCTTGAATATTTGGGGAAACTGTGAAAGGTAGTCTTTTTTTTTTTTTTTTTTTTTGCGGTACGCGGGCCTCTCACTGTTGTGGCCTCTCCCGTTGCAGAGCACAGGCTCCGGACGCGCAGGCTCAGCAGCCATGGCTCACGGGCCCAGCCGCTCCGCGGCATGTGGAATCTTCCCAGGCCGGGGCACAAACCTGCGTCCCCTGCATCGGCAGGTGGACTCTCAGCCACTGCACCACCAGGGAAGCCCAAGGTAGTCTTTTTAACAACTAAATGAAATCGCTATATTTAATTATGTGTCATGTGGTATGGTATTAGTACTTGAGCTGCTTCCAAATATCATTCAGTAAAAAAGAGTATGCTCTGGTAGTTCCAGTAATGCCCAGACTTTTCTGACCCCTTCAGTCCCTTCCCCTATTCCTCCCCTCACTCCCAAACTTCATTATTTACAGCTCTAATATCATCTTCTCTGTGAAGACTTCTCAAATGCCATCATGTGACTTTCACCACTCCTTGCTGGATTCTCGCACTGGGCCTTGTATGCACCTCTGTTAAATCTCACTCAGTGGCATGTTTTTGAGTTCTTCCATGCTCCTAAAATTTACAGTTACAGACAGCAAGGTGGTAGAGAATTTCAAAATATGTAAACACCGGTAGAACATAGGTGTCGGTCAATCAGAATGGAAACCAGCTTTAAATAACACTGGTGTGTTGGGCTAAATAAGAACCCTGGAACCAGCCTATGAGCTCTTCAAGGGCAGGACTCCTGTTGCATTTGACTTGGTATTCTTAACACCTAGCACAACACTTGGCTTACAGTTGATCGATAAATGTTCTGTGAGTGAATGAATATGAAGAAAAGTTATGCATTAATTCCAGGAAGAGCCCTGAAATCTTAGTAGTGACTTCAAGGTTGCCTAGCATCATTTAACCTGAGACATTAGTTTAACTTGAGGTAAAGGCATTGTCCTTCATACTAGTTGATCCTAATGACACACTCCACAGGTCCTAGGCATTGAGTTGTCCCCACAGGCAAATTGCCCTGAGCCATCTGATCTCTCTCATACTTCTGTGATGTATTTTTGAGGAAGAGAACGGGTTAATTAAATTGGATCTGCGGAAGGAGAAATAGTAGACAAACCTATCTCCCAAATAAAACTAAATTTCCATGATGCCATTTAAAATATAACCTATAGCTAATTATTTAAAAGATATTAAAAGAAACATTTGGAAAACTATTACACCTCATAAGTTATTTTCACATATGGTGGGATACTATATACTTATATACTAGATAAGAGTTATTCTTCATTTAATGTTTATCTATTGTGGAAAAAGATTCTTTACATACCATTTGGGACTGTTTAAAATGAAGAAATACATGTTCCACTTACCACAGTATAGCAATTCTTCAGAGACTTTTTTCTTTAACCTAAAAGTAAAGACAGAGTACATGTCAACCTGATTTCCAACTATCTTTGCTGTGGGTGTTTCCTTTATCCTGCAAGCTGGGATGGCTTAGTTCTGGTCCACTTTCTTTTAGCAGCCGAAACGTTCTGCTCAGCAGAGTGGTAGTTCCTTGTCTCCTACCCTGAGCAGGTGCATATACCCCCCAAATACATGTCGAACTGAGTAGATTCAACTGCTCATATTAGACTGACTCCGAGGAATGCAGAAAGTCTGGGGCCAACGCTAGTCAGTTTGAACTTAGTTAGACCTACATAAAATAATTATTTACCTCTGCTCAATATATTGCTTCTAAGTGATGAAACCACAGAGGATTAAAGGGCATGAGTTGTGTACATCAGTGCAAGTTAAAATGGAAAGAAGGATGGGGCCATAGAAAGCTCTAAATCGACAGGGATGCTCCCAGTTTACTCCTGGGAGACAGTGTGATGGCAGGCAAATCCCGAAACTTCTCGCAAACCTTTTTATCTTCAGAAATATTAAGCATTTGTCTTAATCACCACTAAAGTATCATCTGCCTCCAATTTTCTACAGTTTTTAAAAAGGCAACTGGCCATAGGTTTTGGTAGTTGTGAGTAAGTGGGTTATGAAATAAGCATGTTCTGCCTGCCCAAGAGCCTCAGCCTGAGCTTTTTCGCCCCAAATACCTTAATGTTAGTAGTGCAACAGTTATCTCTTTATCCCACGGACAGTCCTTATCGGTCCAGAAATGGAAGCCCCATAATGTTTTGGGAGTTAGTCTCTTTCATTTACTGATTGGTTTCAGGGCACTATCCCCTTCTACAGTGATGCCTGGCACAGATTATTAAAATTTACTGGACTACAAATTTGCTTTCTTAAGACATCAGTGTAAATATTGTGAGCGATTTATTTTTCCAAAAGTGAGAACAAGGTAATAGAAATTAGTCCTAAACATGCATGCAAAAATGGTGAAAGTAATGATGCTTAAACTTAAAAAATAACATTTGCTGTGGTTATGAGGCAAGTGCCAAGTGAAAGAGAGAGACGCTTTCCAGAGCCTGAGTCTCAAAGAGTGTCTGCTTAGAGATGGGGTGATCACATATCCTGCAATTTGCAGATACTGAAACCCAATTTTCACATTTTAGTCATGGGTAAGTAAGATCTGGAAGATTGAGTCATGCTGAAGGATTTTATTTATATACAATAATTTCAGTTTATTAATTTATAACAAAAATAATGAGAAGTAGACTAGAATTCCATGGATCTGGTCAGTAAATTGTGTTTCCTATAGGTAAATTTATTTACAAAATAAAATCAATACTAGAAGGCCTCTCAGTAACTATACTGCTATAGAGTTGGGAGTCACACAATCTCCTGGGACAATTAAAATAATCATTAAAACTGAGAAGTACTGTCACGTATCTCCATTATAAGACTTCAGTTTTAAAGGAAAATTATCCAGTCCCTTACACAGTGATGGAAACACACTGGTAAATTTTTACTATTAAATTTTTATATTTAGAATCAAGTTTTAGCCCTTATAGTATTGTACTTTCTCTTAAAAGATGTAGTATTTTCCAAGACCATAGTTCTCTCAAGTTAATTATATTTCAAAATGCTTTACTTTCATAAGGCACCAGAAATAGCTTGTTAAGTTTTAGGAAATACAGTTGTCTGAGCAGTCTATTTACAAGTCTTTACCTTGGAGGGTTATTCCTTAAGGAAATATCAAATCCAATCATGTTCATGCTGGTTATAGTTAGCTTTTGTTTCTTACCAATATTCTTATTGATACCTTATTTTGGATATGAAACCCTTACACAGGTTTATAGAAGTGAACTGAGATTGGTTATACCAGGCAAATAGCTTAATGACTACATAGCAACTGAAGAATTTGTTGAAATTTTGATGTACGCAATTTAAGTGGCAACCTTAGTTTAGTCTTCCATTTTTTTCACATTTTCTTCAAGATAGGATGTTTCTACAAGACTCTTTGTCTGTTTTATATGTGTGCAGGTATACTGCGACCTCAAAGACATTGAGGTCTCAGTTTTCAATATTTATTAAGGGTCAGTAATTGTAAAATGCAGTGAAAATTTGAAGATACAGCCAAAGTAAATTTCTTTTTAATTAAGCAGATTGGGTCATACACAAAATATTGAAACATTTGAAGTGTCTAAAATGAATTGTTTTTAACTAATTTAAGCAAGGTAGCTCAGGTCTTTTTTTTTTGACTTAAAAAAAGAACTTGAACAAAGGTCAAGGTAGGTGCCTCATTAAGAATATTAATTGTTTTCATTTTTTTAAGTGAAATAAAATTGATAAAGAAACTTCCTAAGATAGTTTGGTTTAGGAACCATTGTCCTTAGATATGGTCTGAGCAAGAATATAAAATAAACACTCCTTTGGAAGTGACTTTTGTGATCTTTTTAAAAATATCTACATAGCCTAACTTGATGGCTAATACTGCCAGCAAAAGCAACTCCCTGTATGTAACTGTAAACACATAATATTTGTCTGGGGGAGCCCACAGGTAAGTTTGAATTTTCCCAGGAGAGAGCAGAGTACTGAGAATGGGGAAATAGGACTGGTGAGTTTTGAAAGAAAGGAATGAAAGTAAAAGATAAGCATAACTTATCTACACATAAACATCTTACAAGTTTAACTTATCTTAAACTTGAGCATAAACTTATCCTACACAGTCGAGGTAGGGCTTAGGCAGTTGGACACACCAGGTGAGCAATAGGACATGGGGTGTGAAAGTACTGAAAACAAGAAAGGAGACACAGAAAAGGAATTATGTTTTCATACCTACATAGATCCACATGTCCTCATGCATTTGGGAGTTTGCCTCCTACCCATGTGGTTTAATATTGTAGGACCTCTGAAAGTCCTGGACCAAAAATATCTCTTTTGACTTTCCTCCCTAGTTGCTTGAAATTCTTATTATGTTTATTCTGGGGGGATAAAAGCAAGGTTGATCCTGCCTTGTCTTCTAATCAGCCTGGAAGCAGCTTGTTAACAAGAATGGTACCCTATTTCTCTGAACCCTCGCACAGTGCCTAACAGTGATGCTTACAGGTGACCTTGACATGTGAGGGAAGATGGGGCACTTTCATTTCTAGCTGTTGAGACCTCCATTCACATTGGTGTGTCCAAGGGGCACCGAGGAAAAAGCACAGCCTCCTCGGTAGAGGGGCACCGAAAAGAATAGGGGGTGGGGAACCTTGAGCCACCTGACCTGCTGTCAGTCTTCCAGCTGGAGGAAGGCTAATCATAGAAGTGTTTTGTTGATCAACCACTTTACGAGAATCTTGTGTTATCTCTCTGAAGATGGTGGAATAGGAAAAGTGGGGACTTTAGGGGCAAAAATCCCTTAGAACTGATTCCCAGCTGTGGGATTTTGCACAAGTAACCTCTCAGCTTCAGTTTCTGATCTGTAAGATGGGATAAGACAGTAATTTCCCTGGCCTTGTGGAACCCAGTCTCCTCTCTACCTACTAGTGATTATGTCTGGCCAAGTTGACACGTGTGTCCACCTCTTTTACTGCTTCTCACCTGCCTGCCATCCCCACCCGACCTGTTCATGTGGGGCAGGGATTAGCACAGTAGAATTTATTGTTTAGAGCTGGAAAGCTGGAAAAGCATCTGTTTTTTCAAAAATCACGTCTACAGTCTTCGGCGCTACTAGCTGAGCTATCGATGGGTGCTGTTATTTTTTTTTTTTAAATAAAAGAAAAGTTCTGTCTACATTCTGATTTTTCTTTCAAATAATGTGAAGGTAAATGGCAACTCATGGACAAATTCCAAGTTAATGCAGCCTGATTTAAAATATTATTCCAGGTCCTTAGACTACATTTGCAAATCTCGTTCCTTATGCTGTTTTGCAATTGAGATCCATTGGTACACATCTGAGTACAATTTTCAAGGTTCCAATTTGCAGCATTACAGTAGGGCGGAGATATTTCATTGCTGTTACTCCTTAGATTTTCTGATTATACAGGAGCTGGATTCTTGGTTGTAGAATGAGGAGTGAAGTAAAGTGGTAGGTTTTTGTTTTTTCATAATCCAGTCTCTGCATTTTGCATATTATTGCTTTTTGTAGGGTTCTTCTTGCTTCTGGTACTTTAAACTATCTTTTAACATTTCAATTGATGTTATATATTGAGCAGATGTCTTAAATTATTTGAGCATGTTGTTCAGAGAAACCTAAAGAGAATTAGTTTTAAAAATCATTGTTTTT
The DNA here is from genome assembly GCF_949774975.1 of Lagenorhynchus albirostris. Taxonomy (NCBI): domain Eukaryota; kingdom Metazoa; phylum Chordata; class Mammalia; order Artiodactyla; family Delphinidae; genus Lagenorhynchus; species Lagenorhynchus albirostris. Next base: position 27,195,842 of record NC_083102.1, read on the forward strand.
AGCTTTTCCAAAACTTGGTAAAGCACTTTCTCCACTTTTTTTTCTTTCCACAGTAACACTCTTGATTTCCTCTTTTCAGGTCGTATGTTGCCTCATATTTATCTTAAATTCACTAGGGTAAGGCCCGGAGTACATTTGTTAAATGTCCAATTTGGCGATAACCAAGTTAACGAGTAACATTTATTATTAATTATATCAATAAAAACATCATAATCTTACAGCGCTGGTTTGAGCCTAATAGAGTAGGAGGGTTGAGAGATGAATATTCACAAGCAATGAATGGATCGCTCTTTGGAAAAAATGCTAAAAGTCATTTTAATAGCCTCTTTGCATCCTAACCAGACTTCAGTCAAATCAAACCATCTCTGGCTAGAAAAAATGTAATCGGTTTCTCAAAATTAGGTTCAATGAACTTGTCTCTGCAGAAGGTCAAGTACTATATTCTCATGAAAGAAAACTGTTCCCCATTTAATGCATCAGTATTAAAAGGTGTTCTAGGGCTTCCCTGGTGGCACAGTGGTTGAGAGTCCGCCTGCTGATGCAGTGGACGCGGGTTCGTGCCCCGGGCCAGGAGGATCCCGCGTGCCGTGGAGCGGCTGGGCCCGTGAGCCATGGCTGCTGAGCCTGTGCGTCCGGAGCCTGTTGCTCCGCAACGGGAGAGGCCACAACAGTGAGAGGCCCGCGTACCACAAAAAAAAAAAAAAAAAAAAAAAAAGGTGTTCTGTTTTTCTGTCTGGGTTTTTTATTTTTAATGACTGCATATTAAAGTAATCATCTTGCCAACATGCAAATGATATCCTAACTGAACATGGCTTGGATGAAAGTAATGATGAAAGGGTCAGAGAGACTTATCAGCTACATTATTATGCATGAGAAATGGAAAAACACTGAGCCACCAGAATCTTCCTCTTTTTAGGTTTATACGACTCATAGAAACAAGTAAACATTAAAATATGGTATTTTCTCCTTTTTTAAAAAAGACCTTCAAAGAATCTCATAGAATCTTATATTTTGATCTCTCCTTTTTGGTGCAAGAGTCAGACAATCCAGATTTTTAAAGGAATGTAAAAGAGAGGGAAAGGGAGGGAGAAAAGATGGGCTGGGGGAGGGAGAGAGAGTGAGAGAAGAGGGTGAGAGAGAGAGGGAAAAAAACCAGAGAACTATACCCCCTTTGTCGTAACAGGGAATGGAATAATGTTCATTGAAAACATCTTGCCAAGTGCCACTAGACACTGCACGTTTTACGGCATTTAAACTTTTGAGGTAGGTATTATCTTCAATTTAGAGTTAAAGAAACAGAGGCTTATGGTGTTCCAAACAACTTGTCCAAGACCACAAGCTACCAGTGGTGAGCCTCATATCTTATTGACTTTGAAGCCCATGATCTTTCACTGTGTCATGCTAGCCCAAGGCATGTGGTATTTAGTTTTTGGAGAGGAAACCCATTCCAATCTTACTAAAATGAAATTTTAATATACCATTATTACTTTCTAACCTAATTGAGAAGTTGATTAGATTTTAAACAATGAAGATTGCAGTTCCTTGATAGATATATGTTTGGTGTGTGTTTGTGTGTGCATTTATTTCTTTGACAAACTAAGTTTCGGTGTCCTACAGAAAATGGCCTCTTGTCAGCTAGAATCTGCAGACACTTTTTTTTTTGTGTGTGGTACGCGGGCCTCTCATGCTGTGGCCTCTCCCGTTGCGGAGCACAGGCTCCAGACGCACAGGCTCAGAGGCCATGGCTCACGGGCCCAGCCACTCCGCGGCATGTGGGATCTTCCCCGACCGGGGCACGAACCCGTGTCCCCTGCATCGGCAGGCGGACTCCCAACCACTGCGCCACCAGGGAAGCCCTGCAGACACTTTTTATCTGGGCTGGTTGGAATGATTGTCTTCTGTCCCTGTTCCCCCTATTTTTGTCCATGGATAATAGGCTACCCCTCTAAGGATAAGAGAAGCTGTAGATGACCACTGTCTTTTTAAAAAATAACTGATTAATTAATTGATTGATTAATTTTAAATTGAAGTACAGTTGATTTACAAAGTTGTGTTAGTTTCTGGTGTACAGAAAAGTGATTCAGTTATAGATCTATATCAATATATTTTTTCAGATTCTTTTCCATTATCGTTTATTATAAGACATTGAATATAGTTCCCTGTGCTATACAGTAGGATCTTGTTGTTTATCTATTTTATATATATTTATTTATATATTTATATAAATATTTATATTTATTTATTTATATATTATCTATTTTATATATATTTATATATATAATAGATATATAAAATATATCTATTTTATCTATTTTATATATATATATTTTATATATAGTAGTTTGTATCTGCTAGTTTCAAACTCCTAATTTATCCCTCCTCCCTTCCCTCTTTAGTAGCCATAAGTTTGTTTTCTATGTCTGTGAGTTAGCTTGTTTCTCTTTTGTAAATTAGTTCATTCATATCATACTTTAGATTCCACATATAAGTGATATCATATGATATTTGTCTTTCTCTGTCTGACACACACATATAGGTTGCTTCCCCATCTTGGCTATTGTAAATAGTGCTGCTATGAACATTAGGGTGCATGTGTCTTTTTGAATTAGAGAGTTTTCTCCGGATATATGATTAAGGCCACTATCTTACCCAGAGTTTCTACTGGTGAAGACAGAAGGTCTCCAGTGAGATGAGCTGAGCCCAGCTCAGAGGATAGTGCACTGGTCCTAAGGTTCTAGGAGAAAGAGATGCCCGACATGGTCTAGTTGGTGGCATCTGGGCCCTGAGACTTAAATTAAGCTATAACTGACGCACCATAAAATTAACTTTTTTAAAGTTTACAATTTAGTGGCATTTAATATATTCACAAGGTTGTGGAACCATCATCACTATTGAATTCCAGAACATTTTCATCACCCACAAAAGAAACCCTATTATTCATTAGCAATCACTCCTCATTTCCCTCTCCCCCTCCCTCCCAGTCCCTTGCAACCAGGATTCTACTTTCAGTCTCTACAGATTTGCCTATTCAGCTGCATTTTATATGCGATTACAAGACAACACACTTGATGGCATTTGCTCTTATTCTCATGTGGGACACTGAGCAGTGCAGTAGGTGGTTTCCCAGGATGTTCAGTGAGGGATCCAGTGGTTTCCTCACACCCCTTCCGAAATCTCCAACCTCACTTCTGCTTTCTCCCCCACACCGACAACCCATTACCAGATTCTATAGATTTTAACCACCCACTGCAACATCCTCCCTCCTCTCTGCTTCATCGCTGGATCCCCTGCCACTCTTAGAGCCTCATCAGCGTGGATAGTGGTTATGATGACTGCACTGCAGTCGCTTCTCTCCTGGTCTCCCTGCCTCCCGTCTTGCCCCACTTCATTATCCTCTATGGTGCTGCCAAGCGGTCTTCTAATAATCTAAATCTGTTTATATCCCACCCCTCATCCTAAAATTCTTGAATATCTCTCCACAGTTTTCAGAATGAAGTTCAAACCACACTAGTTCCTCCAGTTTGCTCTTAGGCTCACCTTGCAGTTTCCCACTTGTACACTTGCCTGCACCCATACCGAATGGGTACCCCAGAATGTGTCACCCAGCTTCAGGTTTGCTGTCCCTGCACTTGCCTTTACACTGTCTGGACCATTGTCTCCTGCTGTATGCTTCTATTGATCCTATATTCTACCCTCCCTTGTCTAGAATGTGGGCCCTTTGTGGACGGAGACTGTGTTCATCTCTACACCAAGCACTCTCTCTGTTCCTCTGCTGCACATTTCACACACGTTCCTCACTTTTCCATAATGTCAGTGCTATTCTCAGTGTCTTCAACTGTATTGTAAATATACTGAAAGCACAGATTTATAATCCATAGCTGCTAGTATAGTACCTAAGTCCATAGTTAATAGCTGTCAAATGGAAGAAAGGGAAGAAAAAGAAATAAAGGAAGGAAATAGAGAGCAACAGAACTCAAATGCTGCTTGTCTCCATGTGTGGCATTAACTCATAATGGGATTCAGCCCTTTTCCCTTAAAGCCTATCCAAGCCAGAAATCATAAGTGAAAAAAAGCAAGTTTTATATTGTTGTTTGGAAGATTTTTGGAGGACACGAAAGAGAGGTTTTATAACACAAAACACTTGGTAAACTTCATAAAAGTCCCTATTTGACCTTTTTGTTTTTCCCCTCTGCCCCCAGAAGACATGACAATCTATAATGTACATGGATAGGACAACACAACCTCAAAATACATGAGGTAAAAACTGATAGAACTGCAAGGAGAAGTAGATTAACCCACTGTTCTACTTGGAGACTTCAACACTCCATCAGAAATGGACAGATCCAGCAGGCAGAACATCAGTTGGGACATAGCTACACTCAACAATACCATCAATAAACTGGATATAATGGACATCTATAGAGCACTTTGTCTAACAGCAGCAGAATACTCATTCTTCTCGAGCTCACATGGAACATTCACCAAGACAGACCACATTCTGTGCCATAAAACATACCTTAACAAATTTAAAAGAATAGAAATCATACAGCTCATAATGGAATTAAACTAGACATCGAAAACAGAAAATAGCTGGAAACTCTCAAAATGCTTGGCGGTCAAACAACACGCTTCTGAACAACACATGGATCAAAGAAGAACTCTCAAGAGAAGTTTAAAAATATTTTGAACTAAATGAAAATGAACATACAACTCATCAGAATTTGGGGATGCAGAGAAAGCAGTGCTTAGAGGGAAATTTATAGCATTGAATACATATACCAATAAGAGGCAGATTAGTTCATACCATGGAACTTGGGAAAAATTCAGAACTTAAAGGCACCTATTGCTGCAACAAGACTGGGATGAGACAAGGGGCTGAAAAAACAAGAATTGGTCAAAAATCTCTGAAAGGCAATCAGACCTAATGATCCTTTCTTCCATCCCCTGTATCCCAACCCCACCAAGAAATTGGAAATTTCCTTCTTTAAAAAAATAAATTATTTATTCATTTATGGTTGCATTTGGTCTTCATTGCTGCATGCAGGCTTTCTCTAGTTGCGGCGAACGAGGGCTACTCTTCATTGCAGTGCACGGACTTCTCATTGCAGTAGTTTCTCTTGTTGCAGAGCACAGGCTCTAGGCATGTGGTCTTCTGTAGTTGTGGCACACGGGCTCAGCAGTTGTGGCTTGCGGGCTCTAGAGTGCAGGCTTAGTAGTTGTGGCGCACGGGCTTAGATGCTCCGCGGCATGTGGGATCTTCCCGGACCAGGGCTCGAACCCATGTCCCCTGCATTGGCAGGTGGATTCTTAACCACTGTGCTGCCAGGGAAGTCCCAGAAACTTCCTTTGAAGGGGGTAAATCTCAAAAACACCAGGGATAACAGTAGACAAGGAAGAGCTACTGTAATAAAATGATAAATGATAAAGAGGCAATAAAGACAATATGGAAAATTGAGTGCCTACCCCAGTGCTCCTTACTGTATGAGCATTCAGAGTCAGGTATATGCTTCCCCTATCCCCTGGATAAATATTACAGATTCCTTCTCTGGAGAAACCGAAGTGTTCCAAAGAAAACACCTATGGATACTGTCCTGGCAGGAAAGCAGATTCACTCTAGATGATTCAGATGAAGAGACATTAATGGAGGAACTACTTACAGTCTGTAAATGAACAAATGAGGGATGATGAGTCACCTAGCAACCAGCATCGGTAGGAAGCCATTGTATCCCCAGGACTGAAAGGACAATGGAGGGAAATACAGGCCAGTGGAACAAAGCCCTCACAGCAGAAACTGAAGTGTGGGGAGTTACATACACTGCTAGAGACTCTTGCTGAGTAGGGAGAGAATTTGGTGCGGGGACAATACCCTAACCTTTGCCTTCCGCTCACCCACATCCTCCTAGTGCCTGCCCACCAGACTGCAGTTGTTTTAGGGAGCCCAGGTATGTAGTTCCTGGGACCCAGAGTAAGACAGAGAAGAATGGAGAAAAGATACGATGGGGGAGGTGGGTCAGTGCATAAACAGGATACCTAGCAAAGATATTGACATTTGGAGGTCCTCTAATGAAACTTCTGTGCTCCAGTGTTAATACCCTAGAAGTCTGCTGGAGTGAACTGCCAAGTAGCCCTTTCAGTGCCACATCCTCCCAGCAGCAGGGACGGGGACAGAGCAAGACGAGACCAAACCAGGGTGCTTTGAACAACTGGGAGGCGGAGGGAGGGAACAGAGAGGCTGAGATTGGGTCACTCCGATGAGGAAGATCAGAGGCATCAGAAATGTGCGACAGGACGCGCCTGAAGACAAACAAACCACTCATTCCTGTCATTATGTCTGGTGGGCCTTGCCATCTATCGTTCCAAATAGTATGGGAATAGCCATGCAAGACAGTATTCTTGAAAGGAAGGACCACTGGAATGGGGAGGGTCTTTTTTTTTAAACCTGGTGTGCAGAACATGAATTTGATTTATCCTTAGGGGAAAGGGAAAGTGGAGATCTGTAGATGTGTTTTTAAAACAGGAGTGCCTGTGCTTGAGCAGCCTTGGGAGTGGATGCTTCTCTGAGAACATCCCAGACCTGGAAACTGAGCTCGCTCTATGGCAGCTCTGCCCAAGACCTGATGCTGACTTCACTTTTTGATGTCTTTGTTCAAACCATATGTTGTAGGAACAATACAGATTTGTAAATAAATAGACTATGATTCGAGAGTCCTTCTGTGTAGGTAACTTGTTTTCATCTCAGATTTATCAGTTTCTTAGAGGAAAAGATGGACTTGAATTTAGAAAACTTTGGACCCTTAGAGAGCCCAGAAGATAGTTATTCACTGCGTCTGCATATTTCATACAGTGCTGAACCTCAGCATGGCGGAATGTTGTACAATTCAGAGCTATTTTTGATTTTGCAATGTTTTATTTTTAATAGTTGAAGGGATTTCTAAAATGAGTGTAACCGTTCATATCCTTTTTCAATTCCTCCTTTGAAAAGATTTTCACTAATTTTGAATTTAATTGTATATTTTTGTTTGCTTATGGCTCTGGGTAGCTTTTGAAGATGTTGAAACAGGGGACTTCATGAAGGGCAAAGGGAGTAGTGGACAGTACAGGGGGAGGACTGGGTTAGGCCTTCCGCCTTCTCAGACACTGCAAGCTCTTGGCCAATTCTTTCTTCCTTTCCTTCTTTCTTTCCTCCTTCCTCCCTTCCTTGCCTTCTTTTTTGTTGTTTTTTTTTTGAGTGCTGAGTGATTAAAGCTGACTTTGGCCCTAATGACTCGCAGTAGATTCTCCAGCATGTTAGAGCTGGAAGGAGTCATAGGAATCATTTAATCCTATTTTACAGATGAGGAAACCGAGACACAAAGAAATGTAGCCACTTGCTCAATGTTACACCATTTGTAGAAAAGTCAGGTCTTCCTACACCTAGTTAATTATTTTATCCCTTATGTGTATTACCAAAAACACCTTTATAACCCACACTTACGAATACGAATAATGGCCAGGTGTCTCTTCAGGCTCCCCATCATCAGAGGCTTAGCCCTGAGGCCGCCTCCCACCATTGGGCTCTTTGGGACCTGAAGGCCATTATTTGTGTGCCATTTACATTTTGTCCTTCACTCGCCCACTAACACTTCCCCACTCCGTATGTTATTCCACAGGTGCCAGCTAACTAATCTGGTAAACTAATAATCAATTTGCCCACGGAAGAAGCTGAAAGGCCCCAACAGGAAGAGATTCCGCCTGTATGTTACCACTTGGCAGACATTTCTGAGCCAGCTGTTACTGTTCTTGTCTCCAAACAAACTGCTTGGAGTGTTGCCAGGTTAAGCCTGACTCTGAGACAACTGTGCTTTCCTTCTGTGCGCTTCAGGTTTTCCCCAAAGAGCTCAGGGTTCCTTGGTTTGGTCTAGGTCCTGGTTTGGGTACTGCCCCACTTTTCCTTTCTTAGGGGATCTTAGTCATGAAATATTTGAGTGAATGAGAATCCAGAACTCAAGCATAATCACTGTGCTACCTCTGAGGTTTCCCACTACAGTTATCTTTTCCTCTGAGGTGAGGATTTTGTTTTGAAATGTTTATTCAACTCTAAACAGACCAGTATGTTCAAGGGTCTGCAAGACCAGATTCAAAGGTGAGTAGCCCTCGGACCCTTCCTAGAAGAGTTCAAGAGTTCACAGCATAGTAAGAAATATAACAACTGCATGCATGACCAAGTACACAGGGCCTGAGGAAAACATTCTCTTATGAGACTTTATCAGGGGCAAGTATTGCCAAATGTTTAGGAATGTGGACTCTGGGGCAAGAGAACCCTGGGGTCAAATCCCAGGTGAACCCATTACTAGCTATGTGACTTTGGGAAAGTTCATGAAACTCTCCTTGCCTCAGTCTCCCCATCTATAAAATGGGGGATAAAATAGTACATATTTTATGGTTGTAAAAATTAACTAAATGCATATGTTATAATAAGAATTATGTATTAAATATTATAATACCATATATAAAATTTCTCACTAGAGATGCATTTACTCTAATTATCTCGCTTGATTTTCACTTTGTTTCAGTTCAATCAACACAAATTGAGCAACTACTTAGGTTCTGTGCTGGACTCTGGCAATGCTAAGGTTGATAAGACAAGGTCTGTGGTGTTAAGGGGTTTGGGGTTCTACTGAGGAAAACAACACTTTCATGCCTCTCTTGATTGACTTTAACTCTCTCAATCATCACCAACTCTCTGTGCCTTGTAGACAATGAGTATGAAGAATGAAAACACCCTTTCCTTCAAGCGATCTATACATCATGTGAGCACAAGGGCCCTGTTTCTGTTAATACAACTTCACCTCCGAATAATTTCTATATACTCTTCCCCCTCTGCAATAATTCTTAGAGGTAGGCATTTAGAAAATTGATTCCTCTAAGTCCTAATGTTTAACTAGTATGTCCAGAGCACATTTTTATAGAAAGAAGAGATAATTAACTTGATTTCATTGTTACATGACTACCCCATGACAAGCTGAATTCCCGGAGTGAAAATGTGTGCCATTTTCCTTCCAAAGAGCAAGCTGTCTGGCACTCAGCTGTGCTTTTCCCTCAACAGCATTCTCCTCACCATCAGAATTGCCACTCTGATGACTAAGGAAAGATCTCTCTATTTCCCTGCCCCTTGGATTAAACAGAACATGAGTTAGCAAAAACTTTGTGGCAGAACCTGGTACTAAGGTGATAAATTTGGCTTTCCCTGAAATGTGTAAACTTTGCGCAGAGAGAGAGTTTTAAGCAGCACAAAGGGAAAGAAGTGTAGATTCCAGTCTTATGATTTAAGATCTCAGATCCAGAGCCATTTACCAGTAAGAATTATAGGAAAGAAATTAAAATATAGTAAAAGTCTGTTATAAAGCATTTGCCTATATAATAGATTTTATTCTATCATAATAAATCATGTCTCTCAAATTAGTCTGATATATCATTAAGTCATGGGGAGCAAATAAAATGGAATAGATGTTGAGGCTGTGAGAGGCTGAGTAGAACTTGACAAATGTAACTTCTCAGAGACTGAGTATGCTCATTGCTGGAACAGAGATAGCACAATGGAGAGCAACGTCACAGGGTTGTGTGTGTGTTAAATAGCAAATGCAAAGTTTCTGACACGTAATATAAGCCCTCGAAAAGTAACAGCTATTATTACCTTTTTTCCTTATGTCATAATGGGATTTTACCCTACTTGACTGAGTTGCTGTTGTTGTTTTTTAATATAAAAGGGACTCATAGTGTATTTCATTGGCCAGGAATCTCTTTTCTCAACCAATGGTGAAACATTTATTAGAAGCCATAAAATAGCAAAGGCAGCCCTTCAACCCAAAACTTTTACGTTATGTTAGTCAAACCTTTTTCAATTTCTTTGGTTAAAAATCTCGATATACATTCAGGCAAAAAGGATAGAAATCTAAGCCTATTTGTAAAAAGAATATCAGTCATTGTTCTCATTCTAAACGAACAATACCATTTGATACATGCTGTGACAACAGTCTGGAAAGATGGAGGACATGTCTGTGATTACGGTCATTGTCATCTACAGGGGCTTCTAAGGAAGCAGCAGTAATACCAGTGAAAGAGGGGAAATGAGGAGGGGAGAAAACTGAGGGCGTGAGGATAGCTGAGCAAACCTTCCAGTGTCAGAATAAGGAAGGTATTGTTGGAGAAGTGGCAAGGGAGAGAGGACGAGAAGAAGAGAAGGTACAAAAGGACTAATGTAAGCACCAAGAAAAGAGGAAGAATACTAATTGTCTGTGATTCAAGGGTATTATTTTATAGAATGCAGCGAACTCAGTAACACTAGTTGTCCTACAGATGCTTCATGTGGGTAGAAAGTAAAATATTATTTTGCGTGAACTCTGTAGTACTAGTCAGATTTCTTTGATGATTTATTCCTAACTTTGCTAACATAGCTTGGCATGTGAGAAACTGCTCTCTCAGCAGCCATACATCTTCTAAAAGTTTCATTTCATCTTAGGGAGAAAATTAAGTGTCCATTCCATAGCAATCAGAAAGAATAAATCCCATTTTAAGCACATATTCCTTGCTGTGAGCTAATAAATACAATTTTCACTAGCCTATTTCTCTTTTTCTTGTGAATTAATCTTGAGTTGCTGCTTTAAGATATTCAGAGTAGGCACAGATCCACAGAAAGAAAAGCAAAAAGGATTATGTATCGAGACAGCTTCTTTTCTTAAAATAATCCATATTTTTATGTCACGGTCATTGATGCTTAGAAAATTGTATTGACAATTCCATTTTTAAACTAATGGTTTATAGGGACTGTTAGCTTTGTCCTTAGGCTCCTGGCAGCCCAGGGCAAACTTTTATTTCCAAGCATCTGCTCACCACTTAATTCATAATTAGCATTCTGGATACAGCCGGAGCTGGTAGCAGTAGTTCTAAATTACCGCTTTGGACAAGCATATCAATGATGAAAACTCATGACTCACGTCTCTGCTGAAAGGATGATTTCTGGTGTTGTTTACATCTTTCGAAGTTACCAGTATAATTTTGCTGTAATAACTAAGATAATGAATTTTCCTATTGTTTTTCTTTTTCTTTCTTTCCTCTTCAATTTTGGGAACACTTCAGTCTGTTTTTCTCTTTTCTTGTTATCAATGGCATGGGTAGTTGTACACATTACATTTTGTATTAATGGATTATTTCTTGTTTTATTAGGAATTAAAATATTGCATAAAATGGGGTATTTTGCAGATGTAAATGTTGAAATCCTGAGAATCGTGTTATATGGCAATAAAGTCTCCATCACATTTCAAAATTTAAAACTTCAATCCCAACAGTGACAGCTTTTAAAAATCTCCTTGGATGGCACTTGAGGGTCAGTGCTCAGAAGTGTCCTGGTTGAATCTGTGGATTAGACAGCTCTTCTTATTTGAAGAGTTTGGAGGGTTTGCACAATGAACACCAAACATAATGATGCTGGCTGATGGCTTAAAGCGAGACGTAGTGACCAACTCCAGCACAGACACTGAGGGGAGGGAACTCTTACGAAGTGGTCCTCGTGGTGATGACTGCTGGTAAAGTCGTGAGGTCTGACGATACTACCACAGCCAAGGCATCTGCTGGAGACAGAGTCCAGTCCCAAGCCAGCCTCTCCCATCAGCAGGCATCACTGTGGGACACGGAAAGATAGAGGCAGAGACTGGAGTGCTGCATCCACAAACCAAGGAAATATCATGATATATAGGTGTGTCTGTGCAGGAGTAAACACGTGTGACATGAAATTCAGAGCGATGTCAAGTCTATGAATTAACAGGGTGACAAGGAAAATAGACTAACTTTTCCTTTGAGACACAAAGAGAAACATCTAGTTGTGGTAGAGGTTTGGCTTCCTCTTTTATGTAACACTTCTCTCTGCTTACGATTTTGGTTCTGAAAATTATTTTCCTCTCCATTCTGTATAGGAAGTACACACAGGTATTGTTGGAATGCTTGTAACTTGCACTCAGGACTGTCAGATCCCAGTAGGACTGTTCTGTTGCTGGAGCTTGGGGGCAGGGAATGAATAGGTATAGATATTCAACTCCAGAATAGATATTTTGCCCTCCAGGTGTTTGGGGAACAGAATGTATATTTCTCTACTTCCACTAATACCAAAGTGTAAACTCTCTTTATCCAATAACTTGTAGTTTTCCTTCTACTTAGTAGAAGGGAGTTTTAGATACATTTTTCTTACTTAAAATTCCTTCCTCCTGTTTTCCCACTGGGTTTTTAGTTAAAAAGCCAACCACTCATTTCTATTTTGGTAGGTTTGTATCCAGAGCAAGTACACAGTACTTTTATTTCAACTCTATTTTGAGGTATTTTTTCTAAAAGAAGCATTTTTTAAAGAAAAATTTTGCCTACTGGAGTAAATGATTTACCAGCTAGGCAAAAGAGCAAGAAAACTGCTCACATTAAATCTCAGAACATTTAAAGTTCTATTGTGCCTGTGAAGTTTAGCTCTTAGAACTTTAGATAGTAGCCTTTTCTACTCAAATACCCAGAGCCTAAAAAGAAGCAGTACTATGTGACCACGTGCATTTTTATTTTTAGGATTTAAACAGTAATGGGCTTTGAAAAATCATGTTAGAAATTTGTGTTTAGCTGCTGTCTATAGATAAGTATTCAAATTTCTGAGGTATGCTCATTAAAATTTCTTATTTTACAGTATTTACATGAATAGGTTTCTCCCCATACATATATCAGTTTACACACACACACACACACACACACACACACACACACACACAGACTGTTTTTCCAGAATTTTAATTCCATCACTATACATGATACACATGAAATATTTTAAATAAAATGTATCTAGTCAGATCAATGCTCAGATTAGCTTCTGTATAACCAGCTCACAAATTAATAACCCTCACATAAAAGAAGACTATAACTATAGCAGAAACTCATCTGTACCTCAACTGAGATACTTATTATGGATTTCATTTCAAAAATACAATTATGAAGGCCATTATGACTTAAAAATCTATCTTTGAGCATTTAGACTGGTTCATCAGAAAATGTTTTCCCATTTCTTCACCAAAAGTTATAAAAGCTTTGACTCAGGGTTTATCAAATATTTAGAACCAGAGGATCTTAATATGAGAAGAGCAATTATTGGAATCATCAGAGAACTGTTCAACAGAATATTGTGCTACAAAAGTGGCAGTAGTTACAAGGTATAATCATATCGGTTTGTCCGTAATGATCCATGTTAGGAATGAATGAGGAAAGAATACATACTTAGCTTGAAAACAGAAGACAATAAGCTACTTCTTTGCTCTTGATATTGTTTCTTATTCCATTGATAGTGAAACATAAGTAGCAAATACTTTGCTTACAAGTGGCAACATTTTAACTTTTACTTCTTCCTGTGGTCCTTGTTTGTGCTTGGGAATAAGTAAGTCTTCAGTGCTAAGAAGAGAAAGGAACTGGAAGCATGTTAACATTCTCAAATATAAGAGGTATAAGAGGATAGAAAAGGTTCAAGGACCCCACAGTGTAGGTCAGAGAAAGTTATCACTGGAGAGAACAGTAGAAAATAGGAGGCCAGCTAACAGCGTTGGCATCAGGGAGAACTGTGAAATCCATGAAGTATGTTTTTATGTGCTTCTCATCTCCTGGCAATGTTTACTCATGCTTTCTCCATCAAATGCCCACCACTCTCCCCGCCAGTCTTTTCATAGTCCTTCCTTCCTAACTGAACAGTACCCACTTGGCTCTATTATCTCCTCAGTGGTCTCCAATAGATAATTTGCCAAATTGCTCGGTGTTAACAACAACAAAAAATGTCTAAGTATCAAATACTAAGCAGGATACTAAGTGCATAAAAATTACCCTAATGCCTGGGCTTCCTTCCAAGTATCATGCTTAATGATGACAGCATTCCCATTAGTTCCTCCAATAGAGGGGACTTCTGGACAGATTAAAAGGCAAAACTTTGGGAGCTCATTCGGGGAAGGACATCTAAAATCAGGTATGGCTTTGAGATATTCCTTGAATCACACTATACATATATACCTGCTAATTTTATGTGGGTTCTTTTGTGACTTATAGACTTTGAGAACCCAAGAAAATCAGATGGTTTTCTAGTCCTCCAATCATCAAATTTTATTTTTAAATTAGACTGGGTGTGAAAAATCAGGATTCTTAGGCTGGTTAAAGGAGTCACAGATTAATAAGAGATTTTCCCATTCTTCACATTGCTCCTTAATTTCTTATTTGATGTTCTCATATAGAAATATTTTTTCTCCATTCTCTCTAAGAATGTAATGACCTCAAACACATAGCCTGTACAACTTGACTTCTAAGAATACCTGCGTGCGTGTGCGCGGGCACACACACACACACACAGCTGAAGGTAATTTAAGGACTAAGAGGGTATATTCTTTAGAATTTCAAGATGGCAATAAAAACTTACTTTCAATTTGGCTGAAACTGAGAAAGTTGGAATTGTGTATAAATATATCATTATAAAAATTTTCTTTATTGATCCTTTAAATTATGTCTTAAGAAGTTTGGGGGCTTCCCTGGTGGCGCAGTGGTTGAGAGTCCGCCTGCCGATGCAGGGGATGCGGGTTCGTGCCCCGGTCCAGGAAGATCCCACATGCCGCGGAGCAGCTAGGCCCGTGAGCCATGGCCGCTGAGCCTGCGCGTCCGGAGCCTGTGCTCCGCAACGGGAGAGGCCACAACAGTGAGAGGCCCACGTACCGCAAAAAAAAAAAAAAAAAAAAAAAAAAGTTTGGAATTTGACAGTTTTAGAGATCATGTACTATATTCATGTTCTTAAACTAATTCAATAAGGCTATTAACATGATAGTTCTACTGAAGAACATTAATTCCTTTCATTAAATATATTAATGGATACTTGCAGTCATTGCTAAAGTCAAATACCGTCATTCCTTTTTGACTATACAGTGACTGTTCTGATAAAATGAACATTTACTCAGCTCTTAAAATAGTGATATGCAGGACTGGAGGATGATGTCTGCTTTTTAGTTCCTTTGACTTCAATACAATTATTTTACTAAGCCTCTCAGCAAAACTCGCACAAGGAACATGAAAGCAGTGAAGGTACTCTTTAGAAAGCAATTACCTGAACTCTGATATCCTTCATTCAGACAGATGAATGTGGAGTTTACATGCCTCCTCAATGGCTTGTCTTTGATAACAAGTGTAAAATATTTATGAATAAAATCACTAGGTTATTTCACTCTCAGACTATTGCTGTCTGCTATTTATTTCAAAGACAACAGAGAGACAAATACAGATGCATTTTAGTTTGTTTGGATTTCATCTTTAATGACATCCTTTTAACTTTTACTTGTTCTAGATTTTGGTTTAATTAAGAACCCATAGTAGATGCTGTATTGTGTTTCCCAGGTTCCCCTTCCAGGAATGGGGCTTGAGAGATTTATCATTTAATGGCTCTCAGTTGAGTCCCTCTCTGGGAAATGTCCTTCACCAAAGAGAACCACCCTGCTCAAGGCCACACCCTTGCCCTGAGGTCAGCCTGCATCATTTGACTGGTTGATGTATCCAGGTAGAAACATGAAGATGTCCCCCTTGCCTAAGTTAGGACGACTGTGAGGGCACCATCCCTGCTCCAGAGTACCCGCACGATTGAGTGAGCCTTTGCTGTAGCTTCATCTAGTTTAAACCTTCCCTCTGCCCAATCCTTCTTCTTACACTTCCCTACAAGCTTACCTAATAAACTTCCTGCATGAAAATGGAGAACTGAACTTACACAGCAACCTGTAAGTTTGAAAATCACAGTCATCCTTGAACAGCCTAGACCAGAATCTTAAAGAGAAAGTTTAGGGTATGGGATGAGATTGATAGGCAACAATCACAAAAGATTTTTTCTCTGGAGAGGACATTAAGATGTAGAATCTAAGAGTTATCAGTCAACATAGATCTTCCCATGAAGTAACTGCTTTACTGCGAGCAATGGAGTATTTTTGAAAGAGCACTGGACAGGAAGAAGACAATACTGTTCCTTCCTCCAAACAGTGTGGGACCTCGGGCAAGTTGGCTTCTTTGTGAGAGACTAGACTGTGTTCTCTAAATTCCCTTCTGATTCCATGGGTCTGTGATTTTTTCCAAGCATGTGGAAGAACTACCACTTATCCTTTGTTATTAAAAATTATTGGGATGATACTTATTTCTCTGTAGTTTTCTTCAAAGAATGCCAGAGGCCACACAACAGGGATGAATGAAAGATTTTTAAAAATGGACCATAATTCACTATAGCCGAGAAGGTATCCAGGCAGCCATAATGTTTCTGAAGGATTGGTGCTTTGAGGGAAGACAGTGTGTGAGACTATGAAGAGGACTCTTTTCATACCTTATGTCCAACATTCACTTACAAACTTACCAAGCTATAGAACACAAGAAAAAAAATGACTAATAAGAAAAAAAATACTAAAGGTCTTCAGAAGTTTCAGATATTGGAGATATCAAATACCCCCCCTCGTGTTAACCTGTTAGTACCTTAGTTACTTTCATCTCCCTAGGACCTGTGATGTGTTCAAGGTGATATGGGCTAATTTTACATGATAATTCATGCTAATGTATAAAGAGAACTTCTCTGCCACCTCCTTGAACCATTTGATAAACTTCAGTAGTGCTTCTAAGAAAATAAATAACTAGTTGTATAGCCCAGAAGAGCTGGTTGGAATTTCAGGCTATGTCGGAGAGAAGAATGTTGGTAAGATAGCAATACATAAGGGCAATAATTTGGGGACAGGAAGAGCACTTTGGGGACCCTCTAATGGCTTTATGTTAGCTAACCAGCCTGACCACGTGGACACTAAATTGTTAGCAAGCACAATTAATCATTGACCCATATGATTTTGTTTCTGTCTGATCTGCATACTATAGCTGCTTTATACTTTGAGACTTTGAGAAATACACAATATACTTTGTGTATTTCATGCAGTTCTGTTGTTTTAAAAAGCTGAGGAGGTATTAAAGTGAAGCAATTGTAAATCTATCAGATCTGCCGCAGCCAGTATCAGGTCCACCAGGGCATGATTGCTGCTGTGAGAAATGCAGATTTCTGTTGGCTGTGCTCCGATGCAGATAGACCTTGTCTTAGGAATCTGAAAAGATGAAGAGCACAGGAATCTTGGTTTGTTTTATTTATTTATTTTTATTTTTTTGCGGTACGCGGGCCTCTCACTGTTGTGGCCTCTCCCGTTGCGGAGCACAGGCTCCGGACGCGCAGGCTCAGCGGCCATGGCTCACAGGCCCAGCCGCTACGCGGCATGTGGGATCTTCCCGGACCGGGGCACGAACCCGTGTCCCCTGCATCAGCAGGCGGACTCTCAACCACTGCGCCACCAGGGAAGCCCTCTTGGTTTGTTTTTTAGAGAAAGGAGACATGACACAACATTTCTAGGTCCTGTAAAGGAAGCCTTTATTTTTCACTTTATTTTTTTGTAAGTTGTAGTGTTGAAGGTATAGAAAAACAAGGGGAAAAACAAGAAATTCTGTTGGAAGATTGAACAGTTGAGCCCAATAGAGCTACTGTTCTGTCAGTATTGACATTACAAATTTCCATCTATGGGTGTTTATAAAATCCGGTTAGACCTGAAACAAAATACACTAGACTCTAGCAGCAAGCAATTTCAAAAAAAACTGAATAACATGTCTTCAATTATTTTTAACTCTAGGCCTTGCAAATTGTTCTATCACCAAACTACTCTGAATGTACCCAACCTTGTTTGACCTGACATTGTAGTCGATTTCTTTCAGACACATTTTTGGTATATATAAGTGTGATAAAATGCTCTTCAGAGGTACTTTAATTTAGATAAATATAGACATTAAGCTTCATCACTACTTTTAGAGAATATTACCTTTAAAGTAGATTCCCTACTGTATATTGCTTGAATTAAGCAGTTTTAGTAACTACTTGATAAGTACTGAACTTTATTTGAGTAATGTTCAGCATATTAAAGATCTGAAATTATAGTCCTAAATTAAGATCTCATTGGGCAATATTAACTAAGTATAATGGTCCCAATGCTAGCACAAAGGCCTGTACGATGAAGTACTATTTACTGGCTCAATCAACCCTGCCTTTATGCAGCATTGCTACATCAATGTTGCAGTGTTTTATTGATTTTTGTCTGAGACATGGAGAATAGAAAAAGATGGGAGGGGGCTTCCCTGGTGGCACAGTGGTTGAGAGTCCGCCTGCCGATGCAGGGGACACGGGTTCGTGCCCTGGTCTGGGAAGATCCCACATGCCGCAGATAGGCTAGGCCCGTGAGCCATGGCCGTTGAGCCTGCACATCCAGAGCCTGTGCTCCGCAACGGGAAAGGCCACAACAGTGAAAGGTCCGCGTACCGCAAAAAAAAAAAAAAAAAAAAAAAAAAAGATGGGAGGAGTCAAGAGAATGCATATTGAAGAGATAGTAAAAGAAAAAACTGGAAAGATTAAGTGGGGGAACAGAAAAGATTAGAAGATACAGTTGACCAAGAAGCAGACTCATACCAAGAGTTACAACTAATTCAATGGACATAATGCTGCTATAAGTATACTCAAGACCTCACATTTAACTGTTCATTATTCATTTATTTAATAAATAATCACTGAGCACCTAATATAAGCCAGAAAATTTTCTAAGTGCTAGGGACATGAAAGTGAACAAAACAGATGAAAATTCCAGTCCTTTAGACAACTGGTAGATGAATGGATAAGCTAATTGTGGTATATACATACAAGGAAATATCATTCAGCCATAAATAAGAGGGAAATTGTGACATGTTACAACATGGATGAACCTTGAGAACCTTATGCTATGTGAAATAAACTAGTCACAAAAAGACAAATACTGTATGCCACCTGTATGAGGCACCTGGAGTAGTCAAGTTCATAGAGACAGACAGTAGGGTGCTGATTGTCAGGGCTAGGGGAGGGGAGAATGGGGGAGTTACTGCTTAATGGGTCCAGAGTGTCAGTTTTGCAAGATGGAAAGAGCCCTCTTGATGGATGGTGGTTGCACAACAAGATGAATGTATTTAATACCACTGAACCGTACACTTCAAATGGTTTAAGAGGGTAAATTTTATATTATGTGTATTTTACCACAATAAAAAAATAGGGGAAAAAACCTTCCTGCCCACACAGAGTTTACTATTTGATAAACTCGGTTAACAGCTTCCTAGGTTATATACAATCTGTAGGTCTCAAAAAGATTTTGGTAATAGTTTTCTTTTTTTCCCATTCTTCAGGGAGAAATATAACCAAAAGAGTGTTGATTCTTAAAAGATTCTAAAGAAATGTAATACAAATTTTAGTATACACACATCAATGTAATCCTTCAGTACTTACAGTTAATAAGTTCCCTTAGGTTCTCTTAGGTCTGTCCTGATGAAAAAGGAGCAGTGGGCAGGGGAATCCCAACAGAAAGAATCTGTGTGGGGAGGACTGTCGGAAAAACCAAAGTTTAGGGGGATTCAAACTGCCAAGACTCACTACCAGCCTAAGGGCACAGCATCCTTCCTCCTGCTGCCTCTTACTGAGGCCTCTTGAGAACACTAACAACCAAGAATCGGAAGAGAGGACCTTCTGGCTCCTCATTTGCTCATCTTGTAGGATGCTTCTGTAAGGGCCTTTTCAGTGCATGGGTCCTGGCTGCTCCTCCCTCAAACTGAATTATTTCTTACTTTTGACCTGTTCTCATAGGTTTTCCTCTTTGAAGATGGGTGGTGTTTCTGTGGACCACTCATATCAGATTCATCTGGGCATTAAAAGTGGTGGTTCTTGGACCTACTCAGGCAGAACCTTTAGGAATCTGCATTTTTACTACACTCCTCAGTTGACTGGGAAACATGTGAATGATTGAGAATCACCCCTAATGGGGTGTTTTTGAGTGTATTTGGAGAACAAAAGAAAACCTTTATTTTCTCTGTCAAATGAAACTGAGATTAGGGCTCATGGTCCTAAACTTTACCTGAAGCTTGGATATTACTTTGCACCAGGTAGATGCACAAGGATCAGTTCAACTCATGGGAATGATTGCAACAAGTCAAGGTGTTACCTGGCAAAGTATCAGTGACAGCTCTTGCCTTAAAAAAAAGGCTGTATATTGTTCACAGCAAAGAATTTAGGTGGTTTCAAACTCCCTCTGATATTTCCTCCCATGTAAGCAAGTAAAAAGGTTTTGTTATTGTATGTTTACACCTTCAGTATTTTATATATATAGATATAATGACTCCAATATTGTGGAAGGCCATGTTTCTGGGACGCTTGTTGAAAAAAATGACAAAATTAATATACTTCAGGTCGAAATAACCCTTCAATTTAATGGATGAATGACCTCAAAATATTCTATTAGTCTTCTAAATGTTCAACCACCTGCTTTCTCCTGATTTTCTTTAGCCTTTAATATCTGTGCAACTATTTGATATTTAAACGGTTATGTCCTTGCTATGTCTTGCTACCTTGTCAGATTATACGTTTCTAGGGAGGAGATACCAGTATTATTTAGCTAGAATGAGAGCCCTAAAATGATATTGCCCACTTCCTAAGCTAATAAGGCTTGAAGGTTAGAAGGTAGGTGCATTTTATACTATATCCTTAGTGTTTGGTACTCTGCCTGATATATAAGTAGGCATTCAGAAATGCTTATTGAATTAATATGAAATATGAACATGGAAGGCTGGCCTGGAAGGCATGGACGTGATGGTTACCAGCAACATAGCATCAGAGTCCTAAGAGATGGGCGGTTGCTCTCTAACTGCCTAATGAGAATATATTAGAAGACAATCTGGTTTACAAGCTGATAAACCAGCTCCTTATGGATGAGAAACTCTCCCTGATGGTCTAAAAGCTCTTTCCGGAAAATTCTATTATTCAGACAGCCATTCATAACTAAAGAGTTAACTGGCATCAAAAAAAGGTGGCCAAGAGAACAAATGCAAGAAGTTACAATGTTAGGTTGAAGTGGAATTAACTCTCAAATTCAGCAAGGCATCTTATGGCTTGATACTAGAGATTTCAGTTTTTCTATAAAACAGCATCTTCATACAGTATCCACCTCAATCTAAATTTATAGACTGTTTCCACTTGCTCAGAACCAATTACTCAGTTTGCTAAATGTTGGGTCTTCTAGAACAAGAGTAAAGGCCAATTGTGAAGAACACAGGTGAGACAGACTTGGAAGCCACCTCCTACTTTTCTCAGTGTAAATACCAACCAAATTCCCTGCATTAGAGAGAGCAAACAAATTTTTTTTCTTTACATTTAACAAAAGGTAATTTTGGAATTTTTGTTTGGAAACTAATTTTTAATGTGATATCATTATTTCCCTATGTGAAGAATAGATTGTAGGAACTTCCCCTTCTATTTTCATTCCTGGTTTTCTTTCATACCTTTGTCCAATAGCAACACCTGTTATTTGTAGAGCATTTACTTGGTGGCAGGTACTGCCTTAAGTGAATTAAAAGTGTATCTCATTTAATACTCATGGCTACCCTACATACCTTGAGATACAAAGATTACTACATGCAGATAATAAAATTAAGAGAGATGATTCACCTACCTGAAAGGAGAACTCATATGTTCAAACTCAGAGTTTACCTGAACATTATGCAGTTCTACTAGGACTTATATAAGGGCGTGGGCAAAAAATTGAGGGATTGGGCTTAAATAACTTTAGCCCTGATACCATTTGGGCAGGGGTAGTATAGGAAGATACTATAGAAATGGACCTCTACTTGGATGACACAGGGAGGGAGGATTCTTTTATATATAATTATCTCAATCCTCTGCCTTCATGAATTCTCACTTACTACCTACTCAACCACATTATACAGGCTAGATTGGAAAGTTCCCGTAGGCAAGCTTATGTATGATAATTTTGGTTACTCCTTTAGCATTTAGCAGAGGAAGATTCATATCACAGGGACTCTACCAGTATTGACTAAGTAACAGGTGTCACAGGGAAAGGGTCCTGGTCCCATTCTTATTGCTAGTGAAGCGTTTCCTTTGGTGCTCTTCCAACAGAAAACATGCCTAAGAGACAGGATAAGCTTCAACCTGAGGTGAGTCATCTACCTAAAGTCCTTATGGCTAAAATATTAGAAAGAGAAAGAACATTAGCAGCCTTGAACACAGGAAAGAGAAAAGGAACCTATCCTATATCTCAGAGGCAGGTCCATCCTTCAGCCACAAGATCCAGATGGTAAAAGAGATCCTCTGGATTAGGCTGAGTGCCCCCTCTGTGGTAGGGCTGAAACTGAATCAAGAGGAGGAAACAGTCCCAAATAACCAAATTTCCATCTTCTGACTGAGCTACAGAACTTGCTCAGAACCGGATTTCATCACAGCCCTGATGAGTCTGCCCAAGCACCACTCCACATGTGAGAGTCAGCAATTGTGTATCTAAAAGAGAACATGAAATCAGCCTTTACTCTAACCACCTCCCCAAGGTTTAACCAACTGCAAGGAAATACAGTCCAAAAGGGGGAAAATGTTAATAATGTCACCCAGTGAGAATATTCAATTAATATATCTGGAGCAAAGGTCAAAACTCAGATGCCGAGTGTCCACATATGTTATGGGTAATTTACCACAGTAAAAAATTTATCATAAGTGAATAAAATAAGTGGTTGAATTCATTTATATCATAAATAAGCATTATTCCCAGAAGAATAGACACCCAAGTGTTGTCAGGTTTTCTGAGACTTTGAGGGGAGCCAGAAATCCAGATTTTTAAGTTAATGGTTGGCAACTAATTTAATTTTTTAAAGCACCATGTAGGCCAAACAAGTAAGGTGCTGGTGTGACTGGTGATCTACTACTTTGTGACCTTCATAAAGAAATAAAATATATTTTAAAAATTATGAAAAAGATTTTGGAGAGGACAACTGTAGTATTTTACTAGGACTGCCATAACAAAATACCACCAACTTAAACAAGAGAAATTTATTTCCTCACAGTTCTGGAGGATAGAAGTGCAAGATCAAGGTGTTAGCAGGGTTGGTTTCCTTGTGACTCCTCTCTCCTTGTTTGTAGATATCTGTCTTCTCCCTTTGTCTTCACAAGGTCTTACCACTGTGCTTGTCTGTGTTCTAATCTCCTTTTCTTCTAAGGACACTAGTCATATTAGATGAGCACCCCCCCCGGGGGGAGGTCATTCTACCTTCATTACCTCTTTAAAGGCTCGTCTCCTAATACAGTCATACTGTGAGATATTGAGGACTTTATGTGTTGTGGAAGGACACATTCAGCCCACAACATTAACCTTATCCATGAAATAGTTTCTTTCTGTTAGAAGATACACTGAGGCACATTAAAAATTTTAAGAGTTTATTTGATCAAAACTTGATTTGAATATGACAGTGTCAAACTGGAAATGGTCAGGGGCAGTCTGCTGACTGGGGGTAGAGTGTAGGCTTGTATACGGAAGACAGAGGCAAAGCAAGGAAGTTATCTGATTGGCTATAGCTTAAGCCTTTGCATTATCTGGGACAGCCTAATTGGTTGTTTGAGATTGGTTGTTCTTACTCTTGAGGCATTGACAGTATTGACTCTGGCTTCAGTGTTGGTCTGCAGAAGTAGGCTACCAAGGCATTAGAGCCTCCTCAGTCTTGGCCTCCTTGTTGGATTACTTTTAATGCTTGGTAGGCAAGATGACTACATATTCTGGTTTGCGAACACAGTCCTTTTCTTTGCGTGATATCTTGGCACAAATATCAGTAGACCTGATACTTACTCTCAAAAGGGTCCTTGTTTGGGTGACAAATTTATAGTCACTTTATTTATAAGAAACCCATGAATATTTTATAAAAGACCAATTAGCCATTTTTTCAGCAGATATGAACAGATTATATTCTACTATTAAAGAATTCTAATAATTACTGGAGACAGTAAGAATGCATGCTGCAAAATATCAGACTAGTAAAATTCAGTCCCATTCAGTACTTTAATAAATGCTAACAATAAATAACTGAGATAAGTATTTTCCTATTGATTGATTATCAGACATGCCCAGCTGCTGTGCAAGACGCTGGGGATGAAGTAATGAACAAAATAATTCTACTCCTTACCTTCATATGGAGTTTCTAGTATAGCTCACAAAAGACAGATTTGAGGAACAGAATCAAAATATTTTAAGAGAATGTGAGGGAAGATGACATACAAGAAGACATGTTAATAGAAATAATAGAAGTTCCTGAAGATAGAGTAAATGAAACAATCAATCATCAAGGGTATAATTGGGCGGTGGGGGGGTGCAGAATGAGACCAAAAATTGAAGGTGCTCATTGTGATATCAAAAAAGTAATAAGCAGAAACAAATGATTAAATTTTAAGAAGGAAAGAAGAGTTTCTGGGTCTTTAATAAGGGTTACATTTTAGACAAAATTTTATGTGTATATGTGTAGATGCATTTTTCTGATGAAAGGACACAATGTTTTATCATTTTTCTCAAAGAGATCTCTGACTCCAAAATGTTAAAAACCTTTATTGTAGTAAAGGATGTTTTCCACAATTTTTAGAGTTGCTTTTTAAAGGACATTTCTCAAATTGGAAATCTGTTAAGGACTTTGGTATGACCTAGGGGAAAAACTACCTATCTTAAATGTATCCATCGTTTTCCAATTTTTTCTATTCTCCATGGTCACAATGTCTGTTAACATCCAGCCCCCATAATGGGAGACTGTAGGAAGTCCAGTCCCATGTCCTATAGTGTTTGTGAGGGCGTTGGTGTACACATGTGGAGCACATCCCTTCTGCCCTCTTGTTCCAGACGCTGCTTAGGGCTTCTCTGACATATCTGGCCACCTCTGTACCACACTGTACAACTGCTGGTCAGGTCAGCTTCACGCCAAGATAGCCCTGCCATCCCCCAGGTCTCAGTAAATACTAGGCTAGCACGGGGAATCGCCAGGACTGAATCTTCTAAGGAATTTTAGCAAAGTAAATATAACTTTAATTGGATATCAGGAATCACTGCTCCTAAGGGCTATCATCCCTAACCTTTGCTTTCACAAAGATTTCTCAAACTCACCCCCAAGCTTTGGAAGCTCATGCACTTTCCTTTCTTTAATGAGCATCTCCTCTTTCTTGTCACCTCTCTCTCATTTCCCTCCCCAATCCCAGAGCCCTCAGTCCTATTTTCCCCAGCTCAAAATTATATCTTTGTGAAGTTGCCACCCAGCCCACAAATAAAATCACATTCCTTTTATTTGGTAGAGCAATTCAATTCGTTTAAATACCACTCTCCTTCCAGAAGAGGCCTTGCTTTGGCATAAGTGTTTACCTAAACAAAACAGCAGCCTCTATCTTTCCCTGTAATGCAAAAACAGCCTCCTTTTCTTTAAGTACCATCTTTTTTTTCTGCAGAAATTTAAGCAAACAAAAAGAAAAATAGTGAGCTGAGAGAACAAGAAGAAATTATAAGACTAAGAAAAGAGAAGAATGTGGTTGATTATTTTAGTTAATTGTTGGACCAAAAGTTGGGCTCAATTCAATTCCCCCGCCACCCCCACTAAATTGGATTAGACTGAGAAAGCAGAGGTCAGACAGAAGGAAAGCCAAAAATTGTTAAATACTTCCTCTGTTGTAAAAGGGATCAAAGTTGTTGAGTTTGTTTGTGAGACAAAATCAATGATTAACTTGGAAATAGTTTTGGTGAGTGATTTCATTTGTTTTTTAAACATGTTTTCAAAAATAGCATAATAAAAGTTCTAATGTTACAAACTAAAACAAGTCTACATAACAAATGTAATCATAGATAATAGACCCACCCCTAAAAACATTTGACTTTAAAATAAGGCCAGTGAAGAATGACATATGAAAAAAAACCAGAAACTAAAAAAAAAGGAATGGCATATGATAGGACTAGCATAGCGATTACTTCTGTGAATGAGGATGTCTAAATCACTTACCAAAAATAGTGTATTGTATATAAATAAAGAATAAAATACAATAATTTGTATTACTATGACATAACACTGAAACAAAAACATTAAAAATAAAAGGTTGAATAAGGAAAACAAAAAAAAATGAATGTAAGTTTCAAATGGAATTTAAAGTGAATATAGTAGTAATAGCTAACATTTCTATAGTACTGATTTTATGTACATGTTTTAACTGTATCTCTTAAGCATTTAATCCTCATATAAACTCTATGAGGTGTATACTGTTATTGTATACAAATTTGTTATTATATACAAATATCAAAATTGCCTGTATAACAGAAAAAAAGAAAGTTTATATAAATTCAAAATGCAGAAATTTGAAGTATATGTTTTCAGATCACTGTTCAATAAAACTAGAAAAAAGTAAATTTAAATAAGGAAAACTGACATATTCATACTTTTTAAAAAGTATTCTATAAAGTAACAACTGGGCCAAGAAATCAATAAAGATTAAAACAATATTAAATCAAGAAAACAGCAATAGAATGTTTCTGAAGTGATCAAATATTAACCTTTGTATAAATTGAAACTATGGAATGAGGCCAAAGCATTAATCAAAATGAATTTAGTAGTTTTAAATTTTTTTTTTTTTTTTTTTTTTGCGGTATGCGGGCCTCTCACTGCCGTGGCCTCTCCCGTTGTGGAGCACAGGCTCCGGACGCACAGGCTCAGCAGCCGTGGCTCACGGGCCCAGCCGCTCCCCGGCATGTGGGATCTTCCCGGACCGGGGCACGATCCTATGTCCCCTGCATCAGCAGGTGGACTCTCAACCACTGCGCCACCAGAGAAGCCCAAAAAATATTTTTAATGTGATTAAAAATATAGAAGATAAATTAAACAAGTACTCAACTTTTTATCCTAGGAAAATAATTATAATTACCTAAAAGGAAAATTTAGGACAAGATTTATAAAATAAATACAAAGTAAAATTACATATGGAATAAAATTTTACAGGCAAGAGATATCCCTTTATCTATGTTCCTAACTTTATAATTCTGCACAGTTTTTATATAGGTTGAGATCATTGATGAGCATTTTATCTTCTGAAAGCTCCTGTTTGAATAGTCTCCCATTCTTTCAAAATTCCTTATTAAAATCTTACTAATAACTTTGATATTTTAAGGAAACTAGATATGAATTTCCCAAATTTCAATTCCAATTCTTAAATATATTTCTTTTTCTGCTTTGCAGTTATTTTCCAAACAGGTCAAGCTTTCATTCTGCCATTTGAGAAAAAAAAAATTTTTAATTGAAACTTTACAATTCCCTTTGAAGTGCTAAGAAATAAAAATAGTTTACTAAATCATAAAAGGTAAGAATTTACTGACAAACCAGTACTTATTTGCTAAGGGAAAATGATAAATTTACAGTGGAGAAACATGACAAACACCACCTTAATCAAGTAATCAAAGTTAACATAACCAGTATGAGACAGAGCAAAGCCATATGTCTGCTGATAGGATGCAGGGAGAATACAATGTCAGTTCTGTATCATTGCTGCCAAAGGTGATAACCTGAATCTAACTATGAGAAACCACTGGACAAACCCAAATTGAGAGTCATTCTTTAGGCTAACTGGCCTATTTTGTTCAAAAATGGCAAGCTTGTGAAAAACAATAAAAGACTCAAGAATAGTTCCAACTTAAAGGAGAACAAGAGCACATAATGGACATTATTGGGATTAATGGCAAAGGTTGAGTAAGATCTACAGATTAGACAGTGGTCTCATATCTGTGTTACTTTTTTGATTTTGATAAATGTACAAGAAAAAATTGTGTAAGAAAATTATAACTGAGTAAAAGAATGTCCTCAAATAGTCCTTACTAAAGGAATTTTAAAAGTTATACTTCAGAAAAAGAGTAATCTCAGAAGAATGATCTGACATGAACAAAGACATAAGGAACAAAGAATTTGCTTAACAAACATTGACTAGAAAATAACAACAACACCACTGTATTGTGGAATAAAAGGAAAACCACAAAGAACTAAAATACTCAACAACAATATCAGATAGTTCAGATGTGTTTGGAGTTCTAAGATATTTGCATTGTTTGGGAAGATGATACGGATATTCGCTGATTTCAGACTTTAAGAAGCTAAGTGCTCATGATAGAAAGTTCAAGGTAACTACTCTAAGAATAGGAATGTGGTATATATTTCCAAACTTATAGTGAAAAAGAGATGGAATAAAAAACATAATAAGGTTTTTTTAAAAAGCAAGAGAGGAGAAAAAAGCACCATTTAAAGCAAAAACAAAACTGCAGAAGTGAATTTAAATATATCAATATCCATTATTGACATAAATGGAATAAATGCTCCAGTTGAAAAACTGGCATGTTGGGTCAGTTATTTTCTTTTTCTCAGAATGGTTTTAACAACACACACACACACAAATACACAAGTCAGTTATATCTTGTGGATAAGACACACATCTAAAACACAATGATCCAGAAATTCTGAAAACCAAAGAATAGAAAAAGATATTCCTAACCACACCCCCAAAAAGCTGGTATACTTATATTAGTATCATATAAAGAAAATTTAAAAGTCAAAGAATGGAAAAAGATATTTCTAACTAAATGAAAATTGGTACACTTAGATTAGCATCATGCAAAGAAAACTTTAAGGAAAAAATATTATTAAAAATAAACAAGGAGGAGCTTCAAGATGGCAGAAGAGTAAGACGCGGAGATCACCTTCCTCCCCACAAATACATCAGAAATACATCTACACGTGGAACAACTCCTACAGAACACCTACTGAACACTGGCAGAAGACCTCAGACCTCCCAAAAGGCAAGAAACTCCCCATGTACCTGGGCAGGGCAAAAGAAAAAAGAAAAAACAGAGACAAAAGAATAGGGACCGGACCTGCACCTCTGGGAGGGAGCTGTGAAGGAGGAAAGGTTTATATCACCATTTGTGGAGGCTGAATATAATGGACGCAAGGCGCACTATGACCAGAAGGTTTTTTCACACTTTACAAATAGTTTTCTATTTTAGCTGTGGACATCAAAGAGTCTCATTTGCAGATAGAAGTAGAAACTGTTATCAGGTTCTTCGTATCACGTATCCAAATAGAATGCCCAGTCTTTAGATGCTGTCCAATTTCTTTTGGATAAAGCAAGTGACTCCCAGCAGGACCATGTAGATGAGGACGTTCTGTAGGGAGATCACATCCTCGAGCATCTTCCATTTCCTCTCCTTGTCCAGTGTCGTCTCCAGGCTCTCAATACAGAACATTGCAGCTCTGCCTCGCTGGGCCTCAAGCCTGCGTTCTTCTCTCTCTCTGCCTGAAGCTGGGACGGTTTTAACTTCTTCAAACCTCGGTTACTTCCTATGTAGAATAGAAACCATAGTATCTAACTGATTGCATTGTTGTGAATCTTAAATGAGGTACATTCAGAAAGTTTTACCCAGAGATATTAATATGTTCCCCACCACCCGCCCCTTGCTCCTTAACCTCCTAATACCCTTAGGACTAAACTGTCACTTATTACCCTTCCAACAGGAGATTAAAGGACTAAGACCAATCTGTCATCTCTATCGATGTCATGCTGTGTCAGATGCTTGCCCTATCTCAGGCATCTGCTCTATTCCCTAAGTGTCCCTGCTCTGGGTCATTCTCTATCCGATGTCATGCTGTGTCAGATGCTTGCCCTATCTCAGGCATCTGCTCTATTCCCTAAGTGTCCCTGCTCTGGGTCATAGTCTGGGTAATTTAGATGCCAAGCGTAGCAGCCAGGGAAGCTGTATCATGTTTTTCTTTCTGTAGTCAGTGCCGTTGCTATTGCAGTGTTTTGTGTTCACTGAACAACAGATCACTACTATTATCATCATCATTGCAACTGATGACAATAATAAAACAATCTCTTGGGCTTTTGCGGATAACGTCAACTCTCCTCACGCTATTTGGTTGTTTCTGTCCTATTCCCTCCGCCTGACCTAAAACAGATCCCTGAGCTATCTCTTAGCTGATAATCTCTTTCCTAACTCATTTGATTTTACTCCTATTTCCCCTCCAGATTTTGAACGATGAACAAGTTCTGTACAGACTCTTCTCAAAACTGATTTAGTTTAGATTCAGTAGCAGTCTTGCGGGATCATGGAGCGACTGCTAAGTTTAATGCCACAATCATCTCAGCTCCTACAGAGTATTCATTTCATTGTCAGCTGGTGGGAACAGGCGATTGCTGTGGTATAAGGCCGATTCCCTTCAGTAATGAAGCAAGGAAGGCACTGGGACATTTTCATTTCTGAATTCCAAGTGAGTACACATTGTCATTTCAGATGCTATTCCAAGAGCTATCATTTGCTGGAGTGCATCTGGTACCACATTTATTTACAGCATTCTAATTTTTCTTTAAAACTTAGGGAATGTGGGAAGAAACTGAGGTTATTGATATTGGATATGTAGAGCTCAGCTAGTAAGATAAAGCCAAGTAATATTCTCCAAGGGAAAAATGTTCAATTTCTCATCATTTCTCATACTGAAGATAGCACTGACAAGAATAATTGAAAATAGGTAATGGACAATCAGCCAGAGGGTTGATTTGATAACAGAGAGTCCCAGGGAGAGAAAATCAAGTTGTAAGGGAGGTGAAGTCCTACCATGTAGTAATAATGGAAAATTGTGCAACTTTTTACTTTGATACTGAATCATCTCTTATCCTGCTCTAAATGAGATGAGGAACACAATTTTCTTGTATAAAAAAAAAAAGAAGGGAAAGGAAAATGGAAGAGTTGTGTAAGATAATGATAATTGCCTTGCCTTGAGAAAAAGCCATAATACAAAGGAAAATTGTAACACAATACTGAAAAATGAACCCAATATAATTAAACAAGTAACTGAGGATGGAAAAGACAACCAGAAATCAGAAACTCAAAACTCAGACTGAAAATTGTCAACAATAGCATACAATGTTAGAGAAAAGTAGGGTAATATTTTCAAGACATTCAGGGGGGAACGTGTGAGCCAGGGGTTTTATACGCAGTCCTTCAGTGTTTACAGCTATAGACAAACCCATTTTAACCATGTAAGAACTCGGAATATTGCACTCACAGGCTTTTCGTCAGGAATCTGCCAGAGAACAGTCTTCATTCAATCGAGAGATAATAACAAAGGCCTTCTAGTGAGCATCGTTGCATATATTTAATTATGTCTAAGAGTAAAATAAAGATGAGAGTAAAGGTGGAAGATTAGAATGTAAATGTTAAATGTTCTGAGTAAATAGAGATAACATAACTAAAAAATGGGAGAGGAAAGTATAAAGTTAACAAATGTGAAAAAGTTACAGAGAAAGCCTTAAAATATTTATGAAACGTACATTATATTTGAACACATGGAAAGCTATTCCATATTCTTAAAAAGAAAGAATAAACATCATCAAGATGCTAATTCTATCCAAGATAATATACAACCCCAATAAAAATACCAATTTTTAAAAAGACAGAATTAGATAAACTGAATCTAAAGTTTATATGAAAAATATTAATGAAGCTCAAATTACTATGGAGGGAAAAAAACACAGGAGAAAAAGGGCAATGGAAAGTAAGGAGACTAGAAGTAATAGATATTAAAACATACTGTATCGCCTGTAATTAAAACAATGTGGACTGTGTATGAATGGACTGCCTGACATTCCAAGGGAACACATAGAAAACTAAAAATTAGACCCAAGTATGTAGGACAATGTATGTATATTAAATCATTGGGGGAAAGAGACATTTTTCAACAACTGGAGAAATATTGAAAAAAGATAAAATTTAGATTCTAGCCTCAAACTATACATCAGAATAAATTCCACTGATTGATCAGATATCTGAATATTTTAAAAATGAAAATTAAAACCCTATATATGTACCAGAGAAAGTGAATTCCTCTATCAACTAGAAATGGAAAAAACTTTCTTAATTATGACTGAAACATTTAAAGCTATTAAAGAAAATACA
This sequence comes from Lagenorhynchus albirostris, assembly GCF_949774975.1. Taxonomy (NCBI): domain Eukaryota; kingdom Metazoa; phylum Chordata; class Mammalia; order Artiodactyla; family Delphinidae; genus Lagenorhynchus; species Lagenorhynchus albirostris. The sequence goes on from NC_083102.1 coordinate 27,227,764, forward strand.
AAATATTTGACCTCAAAAATCTGTAAGGCAAAGAAAGAATTTAAAAGAAGAATAAGAGATTTAGAGAGGGAAGGAAAAGAAGACTTGCTTTGCCACTATAGTCAGTCTTTCCCCTTTCCAATTTGATCTTAAATGGTTGTGAATAAAGAGGCTGGATAAAATGATTTCTAAAGTCCTTTTAATATTAATATTTTAGAATTCTAATATGCTTGAACTACCTAAATACAAGAAAAAGACAGTTATATGCTTGGTTGAATCTTGGTCTTTTTTTCCCTTCTCAATAATCTGAGCATATCCTTTTAATCTCTTTGCCTAATCATAAAATACAGGCCCTATTCCACTGTTTCTTCTCCTGATAGCCTTCACTCCTTATTCCTCCTCTCAATATGGTGATCCTGCCATTACCCCATGAGCAGTTATTCAAATCTCATGGATGAGAATTTCTGTTTCCTCAAACCCTCCCGCATCCAGGAACTTTGGAACTTCAGAGTGAACAGACAACAGTTGATTAAGGCCCCTGGGTTTGTGGGGTGAGGGTGATGCAGTTAACTCAGAGCTTTCACCTTGGGAAAGGTGGTAGGGAAGGAAAGTACCCAGTAGTAGGAAGTAAGTTCCATGACCTTTGACTATGACGCTTATCAGTGGTAGTTTGTGAAAAGAAAGTGTAAGAGGGTGAAGAGGCAGATGTGGAAGAGAAGCAATATTGCTCTCAGAAATAAGAAGCTAACTATAAATTTTATTCTAGATAAATATACAACTTTTAGCTATTTAGAATATATTTATTCCAAAAATTGTTTAAGGTTGCTTAAAATAGAAGATGCATTTCTTTTTCCTTTTTCTATTGAAGTATAGTTGATTTACAATATTGTGTTAGTTTCAGGTATATAGCAAAGTGATTTAGTTTTATATATACATGTATATATATGTGTTTTTTAGATTATTTTCCATTATAGGGTATTAGAAGATATTGAATATAATTCTCTGTGCTATACAGTAAATCTTTGCTGCTTTTCTATTTTATGTATAGTAGTTTGTATCTGTTAATCCCATACTCCTAATTTAATCTCTCCCCCCTCCCTTTCCCCTTTGGTAACCATAAATTTGTTTTCTATGTCTGTGAATCTGTTTCTGTTTTGAATATAGTTTCATTTGTATTATTTTTAGATTCCACATATAAGTGATATCATACAGTATTTGTCTTTCTCTGCCTGACTTACTTAACTCAGTGTAATATTCTCTAGGTCTATCCATGTTGCTGAAAATGGCAATATTTCATTCTTTTTTATGGATGAGTAATATTCCATTATATATATATATCTCACATCTTAAGCCAGTCATCTGTTGATGGCTCATCAGCTATTGTAAATACTGCTGCTGTGAACATTGGGGTGCATGTATCTTTTTGAATTAGAGTTTTGGTTTTCCAGATATATTTCCAGAGAATTTCCAGAGAATTTCCAGAGAATTCCTGGAAATTCTCATTTCCAGGAATGAGATTGCTGTATCATATGGTAGTTCTATTTTTAGCTTCTTAAGGAAACTCCATACTGTTTTCCATAGTGGATGCACTAATTTACATTCCTACCAAAAGTGTAGGAGGTAGAAGATTCACTTCTATAGGAAAAAAATCATGTGATATATGAGATTGAAGGTAATTATATATAAAAGCTTGGATATAAATAGTTTCAAGATTATCTACTTATTTAAGGCATGATACTGTAGCAGCTAAAGCCAAAAAAGGAGAGCTATATTGAGTTATATAATTCCTATTGTCAATTAAAAGTAAGCACATCTTTTTTGAATTAATAGTTCTATTTTATTTATCGATATTTGTTTATTTATTTGAACTCTTTTTAAGAGAGAGAGCTATTTTTTCTATTGCTAAATTCTTTCAATAGTTTACCTGAAGGATCCTTATATAGGCATAGGGAAGAAAAGATTTAACAGTGGGTCTGTAACTAGTTTCCTGTCCTCAGGGATGCTGGAGGGAAGATTGACCTGAACTTGTGCAAACATTGACTTATGGAACAGGAATCCTTTTAGAAGGGTGTACCTGGTTTATCTAGTTTGAGTCTTATAAGTAAATCTGAAATTTATGGAATTACGTGCTCCTGCTGCTGTGTTGAAGAATAGGATTTAATTATGTAGCCAGAACAGGTCGATATGATTAATGAGGCATATAAATTCAAGAGACCCCCAACTCAGTGATTTCCCTGTGCTTGACTGATACCCAATTAGATAGCATAACTCTGAAACCAAATGAACTCAGGTGCAGAAATGAGTATTCTAAGAGCTGCATCTGACGTATGGGGCCTCATAGATATTGGTGCTGCTTGCATTATTGTTTTGAATTCTCTGCTAATCATTAATAAAGCTTAAGGCTGAGGAAGACTCTTATTTCATTGATTGATAATTCAGACCTTTGTGATAGTACAGGGATAGTGAACAGTATAAGATACAGCATCTTCCAGTTTATTTTAGAAAGGATGCTGACACATTCTTCACATAACTATTCCTTATAAACAAACTTCACAGCAGCTGAGGGCCCTCTGTTTCTGTAGGGACTCAAATTTCTCTGGGACAAATATGTGGCTTCTTGGAGGTTCGGCTCAGTTCAAGGCTTGAGTATCAGTAACTTAGAGTGATGAATCACTAGCATGTTTATAGACTTCCTTTCACATACTAGTGGTCTTTACAGGGCTTATATCAAGAGCTCTGCAGGGATCCATTTCTAGAGAATGCCTGAAGTGTAAGTATTTATTGGATGAAAAAAAGTTTTTAAGATTTAGAAACAAGATGTGAAGTGTTAAAGTTGGCATTGTTATAAATTTTAAAAGATTCTTCTTTTTTTCTATGGTCTGGAGGCAAGACAATTACATATATGATCTATTAACCATTTATAATGATCACTGAACAGCAAATACCAATCTGGATGCATTGAAATGGAAGTCTGAATCATTCTTTTATGAGTATTACTTGCTTATAAGAGTACTCGGTATATATGCTTTGTATTTATAAATTGTTAGGTTTATAGTACGTCTGTTTTCTAAAACTTAAAAAAAGTTTTTCCTATTAAATTTTCCTGCTGGATAAAGAAGGTATGATCCAGTGCAAATAAATTTTGTTTTTGCTCCTGGAATACTCCTCATTGTAAACTAACAAATGGTCTTTTAGCTGATTGAGCTGAATCAGTCCCCTAGAGCTTATCACAGTAAATTTATATTTTTTACCTATAAATATGAGTATCAGACCCTGGCCTCATGGGGACTCTACCAGGGCGGAGATAGCTGGGGAGGCCCTACCTATAGCTATGAAACTTTCCATCTGTTCTAGGTACACCTAACAGTGAAAACACCTCCTTGTTAGGAAAGCAAAGTAAGGAGGGAGGGGACAAAATAGAATAACTTTAAAAATGGGGTTTGAAAAGAGGAGATTATGGAATCTCTTGAGTCATGGCTCCCTGAATCCCTGAATTATACTGGTACAGTGAATGTATTTTTACTTTCTGAATGTAGTGATATTTTACTGGACAGTATTGTCTACATCACACCCAAGGTGATATGTTTAATCAAATCCATTTAATTGGCCGATATTTTTAAATGCCTGTTTTTGCTTAGCACTGGCGCTCTGTGCTAGGGATACAAGATAGTAACAAAAGAGTTAGAGCTCCTTCCCTTGGGGAAACCACTATCTCAAGGGAGAAACAGACATTTAATTAAGCACCCAGTTGATTATTTAATTATAAATGTGAGAAATACCTCAAAGGACTGGAGCTCTGTGCAATGGAAAGGTGTAAGCAGATGATCTGATGTGAAGTGAGGTTCAGAGAAGTGCCTTTAATTGCCCAAGATCATGCAGCTTAGAAGTAGCAAAGCAAAAATTTGCATCCAGGTGGAATCTTACTCTGATGCACTACATTTGCTGCCTCCAGCTATGCAGCTAAAAAGTGCCATGTGAGCAAAAAGAATGGTGCGTTGGTCTTCCACGACTGCTGCAACAAATCACTACAAATTTAGTAGCTTATCTTAATTTCTCTAGGTTAGAAGTCCAACACTTCTCATGGGCTAAAATCAAGGTGTCTTGGCAAGTCTGTGTCCCCTTCTGAAGGGTGCAGGGGAAAATCTGTTTTCTTGCAAAATTTTCCATCTTCAAGAGGTTGCCTGCATTCTTTGGCTCATGGTCTCCTTTCTCCCTCTTCAAAACCAGCAATGATGAGCTGGATCCTTACCACATCACATCACTCTGACATACCCTTCTGCTTCCTTCTTCTACTTTTAAGGACTTGTGATTACACTGAACCCATGCAGATAATCCAATATAATCTCTCTATTTTAAAATCAGCTGATCAGCAAACTTAATTCCATCTGTAACCTTAATTCCACCTTGCCATGTAAAGCAACCCATTCACTGGTTCCAGGGATTAGGATGTAGGTATCTTTGGGGGCCATCCTTCCACCCACCACAGAAGGCGTATTAATTGTGGCTCAAGAGTGGAGGAGTCAGAGATGGTGTTTGGTAGAAGAGTCCATAAATAGGAAACTGGAACATCATGAACAGACATGGAAAAGAGTTTCAAGTATGATCAGAGAAGAGTAGTAAATTTGATTGTCTTTCTTCTAGACCATAGGCACTCTAGTAGGGAGGCTGTGAAAGAAATATAGTGGATGCTAGTTAGAATAGTTAGGGTAGACCAGGTAATAGTGGCCTTGATTAGCAAGTTATACAGATGGGGTTTATCCCAGGAGCAGTGGCGAGGCACTGAAGAAGCTCAGCAAGCCGCAGCATGGTCAGCCTCTACTTCAGTTTCATCCCCTCTCAGATACAGATGGAAAAATGTTCTCCTCTCTGACCCACTAGAACCATATGCAGCCATGAGCCTGGCTGCATGGCAAACAAGAGGGTTCTGAGTAGCACGCTCTTTTCAAGACACCTCCAGCGTATCAGGAAGGAAGAAGGGGCCCCTGGAATCAGCACTGGCCACCCAGAGACTTCCTTAGTTTGACGATGGAATCTCTTCACTTTTTATGTTCAAGGTAAACATGTAAGGGAAGAGTGGCCAAGATGGTAGAGTAAGAAGACCCTGAGCTCATCTCCTCCCATGGGCACACCAAAATTACAACTATTTACACAGTAATTATTGATGAGAGAGACCAGAAGACTAGCAAAGAAGATCTTCTACAACTAATGATATAAAGAAAGAACCACAGTGAGATGGGTGGGAGGATGGAGAGATGGTACACTTTAATACCCCGGGGTAGGTGACCCACATGGGGAGGAAAATTACAGGTGCAGAAGTCCTTCTCAAGGAGCAAGGGATCCAAGCCCCACATCAGGCTCCCAAGCCTGGGGATCCTGCACTGGGAAGATAAGCCCCCAGAACATTTGGCTTTGAAAGCCAGCAGGGCATACTTTCCAGAGAGTCAAAGCGCTGTGGGAAGTAGAGACTCCACTCTTAAAGGGTACATACAGATGCTTACATACTCCGGGACCCAGGGCAGAAGCAATAATTTGAAAGGAGCCTGGGTTAGACCCACCTCCTGATTTTGGAGAGCTACATGCAAAAGAATTAAGGTGTACTACTCCGTCACAGCATGCATAAACATAAATTCAAAATGGATTAAAGACTTAACTGTAAGACCTGAAACCAGAAAACTTCTGGAAGAAAACATAGGCAGTAAGCTCTTTGACATAGGTCTTAGTAATATTTTGGGGGATATATCTCCTCAGGCAAGGGAAACTGAAGCAAAAATAAACCAATGGGACTACATCAAACTAAAAAGCTTCTGCACAGCAAAGGGAACTATCAACAAAACGAAAAGGCAACCTATTGAATAGAAGATAGTTGCAAATGATACATCCGATAAGGGGTCAATACCAAAATATTCAAAGAACTCATACAATTCAACATTAAAAAACAAAAACACAAATAACCCAATTAAAAAATGTTCAGAGCATCTGTATAGACATTTTTTCAAAGAAGACGTAAAGATGGCCAAAAGGCGCACGAAAAGATGCTCAAGAGCGTTAATCATCAGGGAAATGTAAATAAAATCCACAATGAGATGTCACCTCTTGCCTGTCAGAATGGCTGTTAGCAAAAAGACAACAAGTAACAAATGTTGGTGAGGATGTGGAGAGAAGGGGACCTTTGTGCACTGTTGCTGGGGATGTTAAATTGATGCAGCTACTTTGGAAAACGGTATGGAGAGTCTTCAAAATCTTAAAAATAGAACTACCATATGATCCAGCAATTCCACTCCTGGGTATTTCTCCAAAGAAAACAAAACCACTAATTAGAAAGATATGCACCCCTATGTTCACTGCAGTGTTATTTACAATAGTCAAGATATGAAGCAACCCAAGTGCCTATCAATAGACGAATGAAGACATGGTATATATACAATGAATGATTACTCAGCCATTAAAAAAGAATGAAATCTTGCTATTTACAACAACTTGGATGGACCTAGAGGGTATTATGCTCAGTGAAATGTCAGAGAAAGACAAATACTGTATGATATCACTTATATGTGGAATATAAAAAACAAAACAAATGAACAAACCTAACAAAACAGAAACAGAGTTATAGATAACAAACAGGTGGTTGCCAGAGGGGAAGGGGTGGTGGAGGAAAGAAATATGACAGCGAGATTAAGAGGTACCAACTTCCAGTTGCAGAATGATGAGACATGGGTATGAAATGCACAGTGTGGGGAATATAGTGTAGTGACAGATCATAACTAGATTATCATGGTGATCATTTTGAATTGTATAGAAATACTGAGTCAATTTGTTATGTAACAGGAGCTAACGTAGTGTGGTAGGTCGATTATACTTCAAAAACAAGCAAGCAAACAAACGCACTCATAGAGAAGGAGATCAGATTTGTGGTTACTAGAGACAGAGGGGAGGAGGAGTTGAAGAAAGGCAGTCAAAAGGTACGAACTCCCAGTTATAAGATAAAAAAGTACTAGGGATGCAATGTACAATGTGATAAATATAATGAACACCTCTGTATGTTATTTATGAGAGTTAAGAGAGTAAATCCTAAGAGTTCTCATCACAAGGAAAATAATTCTTTTCTATTTTTAAAATTTTGTATCTACATGAGAAGATGGATGTTCACTAAACTTACTGTGATAATCGTTTGATGACGTGTGTAAGTCAAATCATTGTGCTGTACACCTTAAACTTATACAGTGATGTATGTCAACTATATCTCAATAAAACTGGAAGAAAAAAAAATAAACAGGTAGAAAAAAATCATAATTCCTGTCATGGGTAGATGAGTAGTCTCCTGCCTTTTCAACATTTAAGCCTCCAGAAAGATGCCTTTAGTTTTATTGCAGGTTCAGCCCCTTAGACTTTACCAATCCTTTAGTAGTGAAAAGTTCTACCTGTCACACCTGGCGCATCTCTATATTTTCTCTTTGGTTGTCTTTTTTTAATTTGAAACGCATTTACTTAGGAGGACTAAAGTGTACAGTGTACAAAGTGACAACTTCATACATTGGCTTTCTAAAAAAAAGTCCCAACTTTTTACCATACAGGTGCTCACCAGTATAAAATCCTTTAAAATAAATTTTAATACTTAAAAAACAAAGACCCTTAACTTGTGATAATTAAGGTAAGCTGGTAAATAAACTAATCAGTAAAGGAAGAAATAAATTCTTTATCCTGTCTTTCTTATCAAATTTGTAGCATTGTTTAGCCAAGTATTAATAGAGGAGATACTCTTTTTCTAAAGGAATTCCAGCTAAAAAAATGAAGAAATGGTAGAAGTAAAAAATCATTATGCAAATTCTAATAGGTTATTTGAGCATAATATCATTATGCAAATTCTAATAGGTAATAATCATCAATGACTGTAATATCACAAAAAAAGATGATATTGGACATTTTATGCCCTGATGGAAGAATATTACCACATCTATGAAGTAGTCTAGAAAAAAAATTGACCCTGATTCTGCTCAAGCTTTTAGATCCAACTACCAATTTTAGTAGTATGAAATTTAGAGGAACATGTTAAATGCCACCAGTGGATACAATGGCAACATCCAGACATCAGGACAAATGCCATATTTCTTCAACAATTAAGTTTCAAAGAGGAAGAAGAAAGATAGAGGGGGAACAGGTAAACTAACAGAGACTTGAGATAGAGCAATCAATTGCAAGGTGGGTCTTACTGGATTCCTATTCAAAGAAACAACTGTAGAACATTTTTTTATATTTGTAAGGAATTGGAAATGTGAAACTTCCAAGATATTTAATGATATTGAAAGATTGTTACCTCATATTTTAGATATTATAATGGTATTACGGTAATGTATATAAAACAGTCCTTACTTTTTAGGGATACATATGATGTATTAGTGGATGAAATCATATGACACCTGAGGTTTGCTTCCAGTACAGGAGAAGGGGAGAGATGAAACAGAATTGGCTATGAATTGATGATTTTTGAATCGGAGTCCCAGAAGCATGGGGATTCATCATGCTCTGTGGTTTGAAGTTTTTCATAATAAGAAGTTAAAGTTAAAAATAGAGATACGTCTTTTTTAAGGCTGAATGATATTCCATTGTATGTATGTAGCACACTTTCTTTATCTGTTTATCTGTCAGTGGACTTCTGGGTTGCTTCCATTTCTTGACTATTCTGAAAAATGCTGCAATAAATACAGGAGTGCAAATATCTCAAACCTTGGGGACATTATGCTAAGTGGAGGAAGCCAGTCACAGAAGGACAAATACTGCATTTCCTCTTATACAAGGCATCTAAATAGTCAAACTCATAGATGCAGAAAGTCAAATGGTGGTTGCCGGGGCCATGCCGGAGGTGGGGGTATTGGGGAGCTGCTGTTCAACAGATACATTTACAGCTATGCAAGATATAAAATCTCTAGGAATCCATACAACATTGTGCTTATAGTTAACAATATGGTATTGTGCACTTAAAAACTTGAGGCTAGATCTTATGTGTTTTTAAAATAAAAAACAAAGATATGTCACCATTTTACATATTTTGATGACAAATGAATAATTGAAGGATGATTGTCAAATATTGCATTCCTTTTCTTTCCCATTTGTTATAATCTCGTCAGACATTTTACTTAATCTGGAGAGCTAGTGTATTATCCAAACAATTCCAACAAAAACATTTACATTTTTACTTTGTAGGTAACGATCTTATTCCGCCATGACACTACATGACATAAATTGAGTTTATTGGCAGAGAACTAGGGTATCGACACACCAGTCATTCACCTCTAATTCCCTCTGGTAAAATCACGCTACGGTTGACATATCTAAGGGAAGATATATGACCTTTAATCTTAGAACCTATAAAAATACTGACTAGATAAGACTTAGAACCATGGTCTATGAATCTTTAATCTTAGAACCTATAAAAATACTGACTAGCTAAGACTTAGAACCATGGTCTATGAATCATTACATCTGCATTGTAGCCTTAGCTCTACCTATCAAACTACATTCTTTTATGGCCATTCAGATGATTTGGTTTTGGAACAGGGCTAATAATACTTACTTGAAGGAGAATGATGGGGATTAGTGTATTTGAGAATGTTTTAGCCCTTAACATGAATTTTTGACTGATGATTTCAAAGTGTAATTAATTAATGAAAATAATTTCAACCCTAAGCATATTTGATAAAATATTTGTGATATCTCTACTGACACGCTTGGCGGTTAAAATACAGACTTTGGGAGTTTACTGTGTTGTAGGCAATGAGAAAATTTAATTAGTGCTTCTATAAAGACTGTTAATTTTTTAATACAGCTCCTTGCAAAAGTTTCACCCAACTTAAATTAGTTTCTCCTATGTTTTCTCTTGTAATAACTCATGGAAATAAGTGAGAACCATAATGTCTGACATAGATAACAAGCAGGAATGAGCACAAAGACAGTGAGGGGCTGCCACTTCAGTTACTTATTGAGGATCTTAGTCTGGTCTTTTACCCAACTTTTCAAATTTTACGTACCATCTTAATATTCTAGGACTTTTAAGATGGGATGGACATCAAAGCATGAAGCTCACAGAGTGATTTTGCCCCTTTGATATCAGATGATATAGGTTGCTGGGTCGCATGAGCTTCCCCATAGCTCTGAACCAGGAGGTTTACTTAAAAGACATCTTAAAATGATGTATCTATAACTCTAGTCCCACTTTAGAAATCCTAGTATTTCTCTTTAAAGCTGTTATTGACCTGTTGTCACAGGAGCAAACTTAAGCTACTTTGGAAAGGGTAGTTATAGATTTTTGTTGCTTTAGCCACACGCTCATTCCCAGGTTCCCCTGTTTGTGAACCTCGCCTTTGCAAGGTTCAACCTGGTTCAGCCTGGCTGGCTATGCTGGCACGGTCTGGCTGCAGAACAGTTGCTCCTTATGTAAAGCTATTTGGTATAAGGAGTGTTCTTGAGACCATGACCTCATTACTGTGGTACCCTAATCAAGCAAGGAAACCTTTGAGATACAACCGTCATACTCAGTTGCCTACCAGAGTAAACTCTGAGGACCTGAGGGCTGAGACCTTGTTTGAACTGAGACCTTGGCAGTGGCTGATGAACTATTTTGATTCTTTTTAATACTGCAATTCTCTCTTTTTAGTTCACCTCCTGTGGCCTTAAGAATATAGGGCTACTGAGGTATGACCAGGAACAATCTTTACTTACAGTCTCCACCATAGTGGCTGGGTTTTTTTGGCCTTAAATATTATCTATAAGCCGAAGATTTTAACAATTATGGAGTGAAGGTCCCAGATAAAGTGGGGAAAACAACCTGTATAGTGATCTGTAAATCTACAGATCTGTAAATCTACATGAGAGTGACTATTTGACATTTGACCTAAGTTTTGTAATGTTCAGTAATGTCTTCACTGGGCTTCCCTGGTGGCGCAGTGGTTGAGAGTCCGCCTGCCGATGCAGGGGACACGGGTTCGTGCCCTGGTCTGGGAAGATCCCACATGCCGCAGAGCGGCTGGGCCCGTGAGCCATGGCCGCTGGGCCTGCGCATCCAGAGCCTGTGCTCCGCAACAGGAGAGGCCACAACAGTGAGAGGCCCGCGTAATGCAAAAAAAAATAAATTAAAAAAATAATGTCTTCACAAAAGAATTCTCTAAGGGATGTAGGAATATTTGTTTTGCAAAATAGAAGTAACTTAATTTTCCTCCATTATAAAAGGAATATATGTATATTCATTGCAAATAATTCAGAAAATACAAAAATTTATAAAGAAGAAAATTAAAATCACCATAATTTCATCACTGAAAGATGAATTCTGCTTACAATTGACTATATATTTTTCCAGACCTTTAAAATATATCTATTTATTCTTATGAAGATATGATCATACTTTATATACTGTTTTATGACCTGATCCCCCATCCCAGAAACACACAAACACGTACACACACAGACAAACACACATGCACGCACACCCCACTGGAATTTTTCCATTTAAAAAGTGTGCTTATATACAACCAAAACATAAAGATGTGGAATAACGTCTAATCAGAGGGTTTTCTACTTAGGTGCAGGAAAGGTAAAGGATTATTACTTAAATAGAAATACCAGAAGTTTCTATGTTTCATAAGGATCACATACCCAGGTTAACATGGCAGAGGCACCAAGGCAGAATTTTGAGAAATATGTCTTTCAGGTATGATACAGAAATACAGTGGTGCTCTCCCATATGGCTGAGAACAGCAATCTAATTTTCATCTTACAATTTCAAGTCTACATTTGTATTTTTCTTTAAGATACTTTATTGCTGGGCTGGTTACCAATAGTTATGCATAAATTTATTGGTTACCAGCTATATGGTGAGCTCTCCATATCCTTGTTGCTATATGAAAGCTGAATAAGAGGAAGGTAAAAAGTAGTTGCTGTTTCTTTACGTCAGCAATCAGTAAAAATGAGAGAGCACTTCTGAAGGAGGTCCTGGACCTGGCAGTGCTTACAAATTCCAGCAGCCAGGTTCAGTGTGGTTAGAAGCCTTGAGGCATAAGCAGGCATTCCGGCTTTTAAGTTTCAGTTTTTTAGACTGCATGTGGCAGTAACAACTTTTCTGCTTTACAGATTGCCTAAAAAAACAGGTGTACTCAAACCTAATTTTCCTATATCAGACTGAATTTACCAAATTCTTGTCCTGAATAAGAGTTATCTTGTTGAATATAATAAGGCATCTCCTTTTGTCATGTGATCATAACTCAAAGAATGCTAAATATGTACCTAATATATTTAAGATTTATCTAGTCAAATAATGTTTAATTCACTAGTGGAAGAATTAAAGGCTAGAGAAGTGACCTGTTACACAGATAACTGCTGACAGAACTGTGATAGGAACACACAACTTGACACCTAGGGGGTCTATTAGACTATTAGTCTATTGTAATGGATTAACAATGTCTTTTATTTTGTGTATTCTGATGCTTTGAAATCTGGGGCCTTTCTGACCTGGAGGGGCTACCCCTCCAGAATTAGCCAGCTCTCAGAGATAATAAACAACTTGCTCATCAGAACACTTTCTGATGGCAAATCAATCAATCCAGAGCCCACATCCCTTGGGCTCTCACACTCCCAGTCACTATCCATCTGCCCTAATCATCTCAGGACCAGGTACCAGACAACTAGGGACAGTCCCTATGCCCTGGAACCCACTGAAATTATTCAGACTGGCTAATTCTAAGCCTGCTTACCCTGTCTTGCCTGTTCCTTCCTGTGGAAATCACAGTAAAGGTGTGTCCCCATATTTCCCCCTCTCCCTCTGCCTCCTGTCTGACCCTAGTGCTTCCCTATGTGGCCCCCCCATAACATGGCAATGTCTTCATTTCTTGTGACCTGTGAGTATAACAAGCTAGTTTTTCAATGGCAGTGATCCCTGGATCTGTTGGCCTTGCCATACCTGAATAAAAATAAATCTAATATTAAAACACATAGACCCTTCTTAACATGATAAACTTCAGCTACGTTACTACCACCAAATGAGCATTATACGTACAGAGATTACAGTCATTGCTTCTGTTTCTGCTTTATACCAATGCTGTGTCATCTCTAATCATTCAAGTCGATCTGAGAGAGGTCAGTACTACACCCCTGTAATAATAGTGTGTATATTTTAATATGTACATAATATTACAAATACTGTACATATTTCAAACTTTCTTCCCTTTCAATTTTTCCTTTTCCTCCTCCAGATTCAGAGTCTCTGGCAAACTGCTCCATTCAGTTCAAAGCACACAAGGCATATGGCCTTTTGGTTTTGTTTTGGTAGGCCTGGGCTACTTATGACAGACAATGTTCTTGCAACATGTTAGAAAAGAAAGATGTGCCTAAAATCCACACCATTCACAAATGATATCCCAATGACCACTAAGAGGGCCCACCACCAGATGGGAAAGTAGGAAGAAGACTTCGGGGATTTCAGGTTTTGGAAAAAGCATTTGGGAGTTCTCGGAGAGAGGGAAAGTTTTCATATCAGAATTTAGAAAAGTCTGTCCTTTTTTTTTTTTTTTTTTGCGGTACGCGGGCCTCTCATTGCTGTGGCCTCTCCCGTTGTGGAGCACAGTCTCCGGACGCGCAGGCCCGGCGGCCATGGCTCACAGGCCCAGCTGCTCTGCGGCGTGTGGGATCTTCCCAGACCGGGGCACGAACCCGTGTCCCCTGCATCGGCAGGCGGACTCTCAACCACTGCGCCACCAGGGAAGCCCCCTAGAAAAGTCTGTCTTTTTAAACTAAAGATATGTAGGAAAAATTGCTTTCACCTATTGGGTTGAACTCTAGGAAGTTTCTAATTTTGTAGGTGAAAAATGGTTGAATGTTGACAGTTTCCTATGGCTCAGCTTATTAGTAGAGTAGGGTTTTTCTCTGCTGAGCACTGCTTTTTATCAATGTGAGAATTAGTGAAAGGAGGCCTTACTGGTAACAAAGATAAACTCTTACTCATATTTTAATTATCCTCCAAATCTATAGATAGAAGATTATAGCATAATTCTCACTGACAAAATCTTACAGGCACAGTGACTCTTGCCTGTAAATCAAAGAAAGGAAGACAGAGCAACCTTTCAGGATTGAGAAGACAGAAGCTCCCCTTCTGGTTTTCAGAGGAGAGCTTGTTTTCTGCTCTGGTATTATTACTTTCTTGTCATTTCTAATATGACAATTACCAAGCTTCCTAGTAGCATTGACTGATGGTTTGATAACTTTATTTTTATACCTTTCTCTAGCATTTACAGATGGTGAATTTCATACTGGCTCCAAGAAAACACTGACTATTAACTGATTACAGAAGTTTCCTCAGTATTTTTCTCCCTGGTATTATATCTCAACAGGCTTGAATTTGCAAAATGGATGGAGCAGCTGGTAAATAAAGATTATATTAGTAAAGATCTGTGCCTCCTCAGAGGAAAAGGAATTGACTGAAGTGAAAAAGACTTTCTGTAGTGTTTATTTTTAAAAGTTACATTAGCAGAGCAAACCTCCCAGGAATCTTTCTGTGCCTCCACGACCTCTTCTGTTTGTATATTCCAGGCTATGGTGTCAAAAACACCTTGCATTCATATGCATTGACTCTCTTTCCTCCCTCCTGATGTCTGAATATCTGGAGAACATTGATAAATTCGCTTTGGAGCCTGAAGTATACGAGCCACGTAATCTTATATCTCACAGCTAACAGTAGAATAGATGACCCAGGAGACCGACCTTGGACAGTTCCTCAGAAAATATAATCTTGTCTGATTGACCTTTGTGCATAGTTTCTTAGTATTGTGTTGAGAATGAATGTATGCCTTTTTTGTTTGATGTGGACACAGCTGGGCATGTTCTGGAGGTCTGATGTTGAGGTGCCCCAGAGAAGGAGGTAGAATCAAAGGTTCAGACATGAGCAACTAGAAAAAGGAATAAAAGAAGCAGAAGCAAACAGCAGAAGCAGAAACTAGAATGGTACTTCAGGTTCTTCTGAAATATGGAGAAGACTTTCATAGCCCAAACTGAGTTGACCTTGGATATTTGGGACATCCAGGACTCAAAGAGCTGCTCATTTCCGCTTCAGGTAGAAGTAGGCTGATGCTCTGGAATTTATTTAGTGGTTCAGAGTCCCAGTTCTGGTGGTCAGAGGGTAAAACTAGCATGTGGAGGGGCTTCAGATTTATTTATCCTTCTCAAACTTGGACACCACATGAAGTTTGGCTTATAAATCTCTCTCCTTTGCTGATGGAGGGATGAACTCAGGTATCAGCCTGAGTATGAAGAATATTTCATTGAATGTTGTTTATGATTAACTTACTTTTAGAAGATATAAAAACTACAGTGTTGGGCTTCCCAGGTGGCACAGTGGTTGAGAGTCCGCCTGCCGATGCAGGGGACACGGGTTCGTGCCCCGGTCCGGGAGGATCCCACATGCCGCGGAGCGGCTGGGCCCGTGAGCCATGGCCGCTGAGCCTGCACGTCTGGAGCCTGTGCTCTGCAACGGGAGAGGCCGCGGCAGTGAGAGGCCCGCGTACTGCAAAAAAAACACACAAAAAAAACCCTACAGTGTTTAGGTATACAACATATTGTTTTGAGTGAGTGAATCAAATTTTAATTTAATTTAATTTAATTTTAAACTGGCCATTATGGCATGACCATAAAGATGTTTAAACCTCAAGTATCAGTTTAACTTGTTCTCCCTAAATAATATATGGACGTTTAAGCTAATATAAATTTGCAATAAAGAAGTATAGTATAGAGAAGAGGTGTAGATGACAGAGCAAAGAGAGAAGAAAAAGATGTTTGCTTAGCATCTTCTAGCCCTAAACTGTAATTATTGGAACAGGCATATTATGCTTTTTGCCAGCTGCTTAATAAAGAAGATAGATTGTTTGAGCTCCCTCCACTTCCTTGGCCAAAGACATCAAGTTACACCCAACCAACACCTTTGTTAGAAAGTTCTCCAGGGCTAAAAACCTGTGGCCATACAACAGTGAATTGGAGTGACCCACGGAGGAATTAGCATTGAGGTGCTCTCAAATAAATAGCTACTTACCAGCCCAAAACTATTCCAGATACTCTTAGACGCCACGGTTAAAAGACAGCTTAATCCATGCTTTGTTTCAGGTATCTTCCTGACTTTGAATCAAAACTCTATTTAAGTTGATCCTAGTACGTTCGTGTCTTAAAAAGCAGTTTAATAAGCAAAAGTGAAGTAGGTTTGGTTTGTTCTGGCCTTAATTTGATTGACTCACTGGCAGTCCCATTTAGTCAATGATTAATAAAGCTATGGTTCCTGAATTAACCATGTTGTGATACATGGTTTATCATTATTTTAGCTGGAAGGCATAATGCCATGGCTAGCTTCCTTTCTTCCTCATATAATTCTGTCTTTTTCAACTTTTCCTTTCCACTATGCTGACTCTCTGTTTTTACTTAAGCGGTATCGGTATTTAAGTGAGGAGTTGGGTTTTCTTTTTTTCCCTGTTCTTAATTCAGTAAAGACCTTTAATGCTTTTTCGGATGCCTTCCAGGTGGTTATTATCTTTTTAATGGAATGTTCTTTTCTAGCTGTGATTTCACTAGAATAAACCTTTTCATGCTCTGTTTGTGGAGGCCCCTTTATCTCCTTCACCCTACTGAACACTCTGACTAAGCCTTTGTGTTGTAACATTGAGTTGCAGCTAATGTGGGATCCACTAGCCCATATGCTAGGGCTAGGTTTCTGCCCACTGGATACTTCATGCTTTCGAGTGATTCGTTTTCAGATGTCTATATGTCTTCTCTGCTCTCCCTACCCCCCCCCCCCCGCCCTTTTCAAATTGAGTCTCATTTTGTTCATTTCTGTTCCCACTTCCCAAGCCTTTTGGGAAATTTACATCATCTTGTTTTCCACACTAACTTTGTTGAGCAATTTCCAATTTGAAATCATCAGCAAACATTGTTTTTGAGAAGTTCATTTCCTATCTCAGATTATTAATAAACACAGAGTCTGTTCCTCTCTTCTCCTAACTCCTAGAAAACACTGCTTACACTTCTCTCTTATCACTTCCCAGACAGCTTTGCATATGATTAGTTGTGTTCATTTCCCCTACTGGATTATAAGTGTCTTTAGGGCAGAGGAGAGGCAGCTTTGCATTTTCCACAGGGACTAGCATAATGCTTTCCACTAGGAAAGCATTTTTTACTAGGAATTTAGTAAATATGTGGGAATTCTATTATTATGGATATTTGTGGTAGACTGTGCAAATGCCTCCTTAGAACTGGAAATATTGCCATTCAATCTAACACATCGTTTGTGTTTTTTCCTTCTCAGTGTCTTTCAGCTGATGTTTCCCACATGTACTTATGCAAATTAATTTGAATTAATACTGTTTTTATAATTCGGGATGCTGCATTATGTCTTCTAAAGTCCAGGCACACAATAAATGTTACATTTGTTCTAATCACAACATTAAATTCAATGGGGAAGTTTTTTTTTTTAAGTTAATTGAGCATTTCCATCCTGGCGTTTAAGATCCTAATTGCTTTTGTTTCGAGATATTTAAATGTTTTCTCTTGGAATTTTCTAATTATTACACAAAATCACAGGAGCAGTGTTTCAGCCTTTTCTCTTGTTTTGCCAGGGAGCCTAAAGTGATTATGTTAGCCTTGAAGACTCTCTTCATAATTTCCCCCTAGTTTTCTGTGGTAACAGATTCTCCTGATTTCAAATAATTACACTGTAAAAAAATTAGAAACCATAAAATAACATAAATAAGGAAACATAAATTAACTATAACCTGTAATTCAGATATAAAACATCATTAATGGTTAGCAGTATATTCTTTCATTTTTAAGTAAATTTTTTTGTTTTATGATTTTCTTTTTTTTCACTTCAATGCATATATGAAACTCTTTCGAGTCCTTAAATATTCTG
Source organism: Lagenorhynchus albirostris (assembly GCF_949774975.1). NCBI lineage: Eukaryota > Metazoa > Chordata > Mammalia > Artiodactyla > Delphinidae > Lagenorhynchus > Lagenorhynchus albirostris. Next base: position 27,245,666 of record NC_083102.1, read on the forward strand.
CAATATTTTCAATATTTTCTTATTGTGCTATTTTGATACATCATGATTTATTTTGACAGTCTTCTAAGAAGTTTTGAGTATAAAAGACTGTTGTTCTTATAAAAACCAGTATATTACCCTCAAACATACTTTATTTACTTATGTTTTTAAATATTAATTTTATTTATTTGGTTGCACCACGTCTTAGTTGTGGCAGGAGGGCTCCTTAGTTGCGGCTCGCCGGCTCCTTAGTTGTGGCATGTACACTCTTAGTTGCAGCATGCATGTGGGATCTAGTTCCCTGACCAGGGATCGAACCCAGGCCCTCTGCATTGGGAGCACGGAGTCCACTGCACCACCAGGGAAGTCCCCAAACATACTTTATGACAAATTCATTTTCAATGAGTGGCCAGTCTTAAGTGTAGGGAGAGAGACCATGGCTGGCACATGGGCTGTGACAAAGTTTAAATTCTTAAAGTTCTGTTGTTTGCTTTTTTTACTTTGGGCACCACTCATTCCCACTGGTGAGCCTACAATCTGACTAAATCATTTTCAGGCACTGAAGCTAGGGTTCTTTTACAGAACACCATAATTAGAGCTGGTCAAAGGGCAATTCTGTGCTGAAGCATTAGTGTGGCCAGAAAGGAAGTGAACAAACCCCCCAATCTGTGGTGTGCCACGGAAAATGAAGTGTATTTTCTTTCAATATTTCTATACTAATGATAATGTAAATGCTGGTACTGAGTTCATAAAAAACTGAGATGTAAGTAAACCGGGAAGATGAGGAAAGGAGAGGTAAGGTATTATGGTGTTATAGTACCATATCAGTGAGTCTGTTAGGATTAGGTTTGGCTGTGTATAAAATAAAAATACAAAAGAAAACAGGCTTAAATAAATGATAGGCTTATTTTCTCTCAGGTAAATACATTTGGGAGACAGACTGCCCAGACTGATCTGGAAGAAGTTCCACCAACTAGTTGGGGACGCGTATACCTTTAAAATCACTGCTTTGTCATGCTACTGTGTTACCTTCATACTCAAGGTCCAAATGACATCTGCCTCCAGAGATAAGCATAACATGAATAAGCAGTATACACAAGGCCAAAGAAAAGTGTTTACTTTTATTTTTTTATTTCAAGGGAAAAAAGAACTCAAGAACCAACCAAAGTCTATTCAAAGAAATAGAAGATCTCTTTCAACTTGTAACTTGTGTCTCACAGTTTCTCTTATACAGTCACCATGAATCTTCCTTACAGCCGGGAGCCTCAAGCCTCTCAAACGATTTTCTAGGGTCCCAAAACACAGATTGGCCCTCCTGTAGAATTTCAGTCTACTCTGAAACATATACATACCCTTCTTGGTAGGAGCCACATGTTAACATCACTGTATTCCCCTGTGTATGTAATACAGTGGTCTATATACTTCAAGTAAAATAAAGGTGTTGATTGAATGGATGAAAAAACAATTAGCATAACTGTCGACAACACATTAATTCCTTTATGTTTTATCCTGTCATATTCCAAATAGCCTGTTGACTTTCTAAGCCTTTTCTCTCATCTTGTTCTGAATAGTTCTGGCTACTATTCTGCTCACCTCCATTTCCCCAGGAGAATGTAGGAAATGATGCCTTGGTTATACCTGACTCTGATACTTAATGGCAATTTGAGCACATTATGTCACCTTTGAGGTCCTCAGTTTATTCACCTGTAAAAGTAAGATAACAGCTCCTGCTGTATTGGCCTCACAGATTTCCAAAAGGATCTAATGAAAACTGATTATGAAAAACTGAAAATCTGCAAGCCAATGTACAAGTAGAATGTGGTGGTATTCACCAAGCACTGAGCATGGGTTGGTAAGCTCAGAAAGCCTTTCAGGAGAAGAGGTTGCCCAGTAGGGGTCCTGCATCAGCTCTGCTCCTCCTAAGATCTCCTCCTCTCCTTAAATAGCCTGTGGTCTCCCTGCAAATATAGGAACTATATTCTTTCCCCTTGATCTCTCACATTTCTTCTTCTTTTTTTTTTTTGGTGCCGTTTTGCAAAGTCTTTATTTATTTATTTATTTATTTTAAAATATTTATTTTTTTTTACAGGATTTTATTTGTTTTTTTTTAAATTTTTTAACATCTTTATTGGAATATAATTGCTTTACAATGGTGTGTTAGTCTCTGCTTTATAACAAAGTGAATCAGCTGCTCTTCTATCTTAAGTGTTCCTTCTCTGACATTTTTGTTGCAGGCTTGAATCTCTACCCACCTCTCCCATCTGCTAAATGGGCCTAGGACAACCTTCTCTCTTTTAGATTCTCTCCTTAAAACTAAGTTAATATCTGATCTCATTTTTTACTCTGTCTGGTATTAGCCATAAGCAGCTTTTCCCAGAATCTTTTCCACATACCAAGTGTTCGTGAAGGAGAAATTACTGGAGCAGAGATGGGAAGTACAGAAAGGAAGGAGTAGACACAGAAAGAGAAATGAAAGTCTGCAACAACCAAATATTCTCCTCTTCAAAAGTCTCCTAAGAAGTGGTGTTTCTCTATTGATTTTCCAAGCAAGCAGGCTAGATGAAGCCTGCCGAAAATGTCATCTCAGGAACCTACCTGCATTGCTTGGAACTTCACTTTCAAACATGTAGAATCATTTCTTTCTCTAGGACCTAGAGCTGTAGAAATGCATACACGGCACATAGTGGGAAAATTGTATAAATCAGTTTTTCATATGTGTCAGAAGCATGTATTAATTGTGACATAGTGCTCAAAAAATATTTATTGGGTGTTTATGACAAGCCATATGCTTGTATTAGATGCTGTCGATAAAGCAATGAATTAAAACAAATACAGCTTAGAGTACAGTTTAATTGTTTATACTTTTATTACAGATCTTTTTGGTTTTTAACTATGCATTTCTAGTTTCCTTAAAGTACTTAGTGGTAAACAAAGAAAAGATACTACAAATGTATTTGAATTTAATGCATCGCCTTCATAGCAGCTCTCATTTCTTCAGTTACCTCCATGTGATACATAAACAACACTTTAAACAGTGTCTGAACATGGAACCAGTCAATAGAGGTTAGCTCTGAGGAGGAGGAAGAATGTTACTGAGCCCAGGCTCTTACTGCTCACCACACCACAGGCCAATAAATCAAGAGGTGTTGGGGCAAGGAATAGCGACTTCACTTGGAAAGCCAGCAGACCAAGAAGATGGTGAACTGGTGTCCCGAAGAACCATCTTCCCTGAGTTAGAGTTCAGGCTTATTTTATACTAAAAGGGGATGGGGTGTGGCTTATTGTTGCAAACTTCTTGGTGCCAGAATCCGTTGTTCTTGCAGCTGTCTGGGTAGGTCTGGTCACAATATTCCTTTATTTATGTATTTATTTATGGCTGCGTTGGGTCTTCGTTGCTATGTGCAGACGTTTTCTAGTTGTGGTGAACGGGGGCTACTCTTCGTTGAGGTGCGCAGGCTTCTCATTGCAGTGGCTTTTCTTGTTGCGGAGCATGGGCTCTAGGCACGCGGGCTCAGTAGTTGTGGCTCGCAGGCTCAGTAGTTGTGGCGCATGGGCTTAGTTGCTCCACGGCATGTGGGATTTTCCCAGACCAGGGCTCGAGCCCATGTCCACTGCATTGGCAGGCGGATTCGTAACCACTATGCCACCAGGGAAGTCCCACAATATTCCTTTAAACCTCCAACAAGACAAATGTTATTCTCTGTTCAGCAACTTTTTATCTTTATATGAATGGTAAAGTGTTATACCTTTAAAGGTCAAGCCTGGGAAGGCAGAACCTTGAGAATGGGTTATTGTGTATATTTCAGGCTATAGGAAACAGAAGTGCAGAGCAAGCATGAGGAAGCACAGACAACAGAGCACAAAGGTTAGATCTAAGAGAATAGATCCAATATGGAGTCAGGTTTGTTCGTCTCTGTTACAAGAGGAAGATGAAGGATTCAGAAAACTTCATTACCAGATTTGAAAATAACACTCTAATGAGATATGGGGAGGTACAATAAGTTGAAGGGGAACTATCAAGAGATCTGGGTGCAGGTTCCTATATTTGCCATTTTCTCTTGGGCAAATTAGTCTCTTTGGGCTCCATGTGCTCGTTTATAAGATATGGAAATAAAACCATGTCTTCTTATGTCATTGGAGACTGCATAAATCAAATAATATAGCACATGTGATAATAATTGTGTGAGTTGTAAAAATACTATTAAATGTAATGGTTAGTAAGATTGATGTTGAAAATAAATCAAAATATTTATCAATCAATCCATCTTCTCCAAATGTAACTAATATTTTAAGAAATTCACCATCCCTAATGGTGAATTCACCATCCTTCATTGTTAAATGGAAAATGTGACATCTATTTTTTTATCTCTCAGAATGAAAACATAAGAAATATCTAAGACAGGAATATTTCTTTTATGGTAGGGAAAGATACTTAGTTGTTTGGAAAATGGTCCATGCTGGTGAATCTGTGCCATCTCTATCATCTCCATAGCAACAAGCTCTGATGTAACAAGCAGAGGAACTTGAAGGAGAAATCAAAAATAGCTCAGAGATACGGTAATGGGAATTTATAAAGTTACTAGCAAAATAAGAAAATTGTTTCCATGTAAACATTCTCTTTCACCTCCGTTCTTAACGTGAAGTTCTTCTTTGAAAGTTATTTGTTACATGGCTCTTAAATTTTAAATACCATTTATTCTTTTTTTTCTCTATATTAAAAAGTTGGCTTTTGCAGAGTGAAGCATTTTTTGGAAAACAAAATATAGCAGACTTTATCATTTCTGACTTACTTAAGGGGACATGTGGCCTCTGGTGCAAGATAATATTCTTAGGGCCCTGCTATGGTTCTAAGAGTACAGTAGTCAGGGACTGATCTCACTACTCTTGACTCTTTGGCTCCTAAGGTTAGAGTATTGAAGAATTAGATGGACCAATAACCAGATTGTGGTGTATGTACTTGTGTTTTAGTATATTCAGAATTTATTGATTTAACAATAATAATAAACATGTAGCACTCACAACTAGCAGGCAGTATTCTAGGAGATGTGTGTGTGTGTTTTCATTCAGTTTATCATAACACTTCGTGAAATAGGTACTGTTATTACCCCCAATTTACAAGGAACAGAGAGTTTAAGTAACTTGCCTCAAATCACATAGCTGGTAATGTAAACTGTGCTGTTTGTTAATTACTCTGTTTGTAATTAGTTTGTTAAAAACTCTGGCCGATGGTAATTTATTTGGTTTTGTAGCTAGAGGATCACCATCTAAGAATTATGATTATTGTGGTAATACGATATCCCATTTCTATCAGAGATGATGAAACCTTTAATACTTAAGTAGGCACGGAGAGAAAGAACTGAGAATTATCTTTCCTGAATAGGCACAAGGAGGAATGGAGATGCAGTATCTTTTGGTTCAGGAAAAATCCTTCTACTATACTTTGCAATAATTGATAGCTACAATTTATAAAGCACCTTCTATGTGATAGGCAATATAACACAATACATATATTTCTCACTTAATTCTCACAGTAGCCCTTTCTGTAGGTGTTAGTTTCATTTTATAGGTGAGGAAGTAGAGACAAAAGGATTTTGAGTGAATGATGGAATGATGAAATTGACCAATAATTCTGTATGCTTTCAGTTGGGGCACAGAAATTTTAAATAAGTTCATAATGATGGGTGGTCCAGGGTTTAAATCATAGACTATTTAGTTCCAAAGCCTAGGAAGTGATCAAACAGAATTGATGAAATTGACCCACACAAATGCATGGGTGCTTCTGCAAAATATTTTATCAAAGTAAATAAGGTGAGTGTGTATAGTTGAAAATTTATCATGTATGATGTTTCTCTTGCCTCTAGTAGATGCCCTGGAATGATAATTATTTCATTCCTTGTGTACTTGGCTGTATTAAAGTCTCAGAGCTACAAAAAATACATGGCAAATATGCCCATGTGTTATTTTACTTTTATTTGTTCATTCAAAAAAAAATTTATTTAACACCAACTCTGACCACATGCCATGCCAAGTAATAGAGATACAGAGATAAGTAAAATATCTTCTTTGGCTTCAAGCTGCTCATAGTTGAATGGGTGAGATGATAAACAAATAATGACAAATGAATATGTAGGGTAAGATTCTCGTTGGGGGGCTTTCGGAGTTGTCAGGGAAGTAATGCCAGGCAGGAAGTATTGTCTGAGCAGAGATTTGAAGGATGAATTGAATTGTTCCAGGGAGGATGGGTGCCGAAGCCGATTTCAACCATGGGAGAAAAGGATGAGATTTTATGATATCACTATGTAAAGAGAAAATAGAAAAACAAAGTTGCCTTGTCTGAAAACTGATCACTCCTCTAAAACAAGTGACTTTTTATTTTTGTATTAGCATTATTAATTTAAAAGCGTGTTTCTGATTTCTCAAGAGGATATACACTTGTAAGACCTCTTGTGGTAACATAGATCCATGGAGAGAATTGTGCATGATTTCTCATTGTTGTCTACTTGTCACTCTTAAAGACATTTATCTAATAACACTGTTTTTCCCTAAGCATATTTCAGGATTGTTTGTCAGTAGGTCTTTTCATTGAGAAGGTCTTTTCATTGAGAAGAAGGTCTTTTCATTTCATTAAAGTGTAATGGTTGAGCTGCAAATTGACCATTTATGATTATAAACTTCCCACCTAGACTTCCTACAAATTTCAATTTATCCTTTTAAGACTCTGCTTAGACACTACTTCCTTCTGATCTTCCTTTCCTAATAACTGAACGGTCTTTAGAAATCTCATCTTTCCTTCCCCAATTAGTGAAAGTATGTGAAATACAGTTATTTCTTTCAGCTTGAGAAACATCATCTTCTAAGTGAGGGACGTAAAAACACACTCAACTTTTTCTATTGATGTCTTTGACACCGCCATGTGCAATCCTAATTTGTCTTTTTTCCTGTGCATTCCAATCTCTCCCTTTGTCCCCAAAACTCTTCCACTTATCCCTTCCGGCTTACTATGTAGGTTTCATTCTAAATCACCTGTTTCATTGACAATCCTTTGTTTACTCGTAAATATGGAGATTTTTTTTCCTCTCCTACCCAGTGCTTATGAAGAGTGGGTTGGTGGGTAAACTCTTTTCAGGGAGCTTTCCCAAATTGCTATTTTAACTGCTGATAAATTTCCTAATCCAATCACTAATTCAGTGCTCCTGGGTGTTTTCATTTGTTTGAAATCACAAACAACCCCAGTCAATGACACCATGTAAAAGCCGATTCCTTTCGGGCTTGTGCTTGTGGGTGTGAGTGGGCTGGAAGCAAACAAATTTTAAGCGTCATAGAATCTTTACATTTTTGAGCCAAAAAAAGAACCTAGAGATCCTTTAGTTCAGTCCCTTCATTTTAATAAAGAGCAAACTGAAGCACAGACTCCCATAGCAAGTAAGGGAGACCAGATAAGAAGGTAGGACCACAGGCTCCAACCTGTGCCACCATGCCCAGGGCTCTCAGTGCCGACCTGTTGAAATCAAGTGGGCTCGGCCTTTTGGAAAATGTAGATTTTTTTGGAGTCTTTTAAAGAAATGGCCTGGAAAACACCATCCAGTCTGGTGTTTGACAGCATCTTTCATTTTGGTCTAATTCTTTTCACTGGAGTGCAAAGAAGTAGTGGAGATTACATTTCAAATTGTGTTTACTGATGCCCTCAGCTCTGAAGCACTTTGCAGGTCAGAGAAAAAAAGACATACATAGAAATTAGGTTCTTAAAAGTAATTAACAAGCTATTTAAAATGCATGACTTAATACTCTGTAGGGAAAGGGTGAGACTCAAAAGAAATTGATTTTTACTCCTTCTCGAAGGAAAGCCCATTTTGGCCTCTTAGGTACCAGGGCTTAGAGAGTGATATTCTGGATGATAGGATTTAGCCAGCCATGTCTTCAAAGTGAATCCCTGTCGTTTCCTTAAATATCTATTTCTTTTCCCCTCTCAAGTCCTGTCATTTCTACCAAAAATTTGAAGGTTTTTTTTTTGTTCTTTCTGTAATAAGTAGACAATTTTTTTCCTATCCTATAAAGAACAAGTTAACCCCTCTGAGTGCCACATACTCATATGAGAACATTATGTAGGATTCCCAAATGTTCTTCCTTTGAGACTCACAGTAAAGTCGCAGCCTCGTGCTGGGTCACTTTGGCTGCTCACTCATGCCCAGGGTACTCTCCTTCCCCTTGCTGTCTCTGAGATGTGAACGTTGCATTTTTTTCCTTCCTCTGTCATCCCTTCTGAAACTTCAGGTCTCCTTCTGAGTGGCTACGGAACATAGAAATAGACTTGCTCTCCTTGATAATTTCCGCTACGTATAGAATTTCATTCCTGGTATTTGAGCAGTGATGAGGGATCTGGATTACTTCTTGAGAATCCATAGTACAGTATTTCACAGGAGGGTGCAGAAAAAACGAATCTCATACCAAATTCTATGTAACAGTTGCAGGGAGAGCAGAAATGCAGACGTTAGAATCTAGGGGAGAAACTCAATTTTACGTTTGGTAGGTTGCCTGCTGCTAGGGTAAACAGGGCATGAGTCTGAATGTAACCTTGCTTTTTGGATGTGCCCCCAGAAATATATCTGAGGATATGAAAGCACCCCCTGGAACTCATGAAATCGACTGCAATGCATTCATTTAGCCACCTCGAAGGAGGTGGGGCTAAGCAAGTCGTGTCTGTTAAATGTGTTTTCTTATTTTTCCAGTGTTCACTAGGTGTATAATATATATGTATGAACATAAATGCATACATACATCTGCCCCCAAGTGATCGTTATGATCAGTTTGTAATTTGCTGCCTTTATGCAGAAAGAAGCTTTTAGAGTGAAAGTGTTAGCTGTTTTACATCTTAAGACAAGTCAGAGGTGAGGGCTGATCCTGCATTCCTTAATAGCAAACTACTCAGCAGGAGCTTGGAGGCAGAGATATATACAGAAGTAATATACCTTCAGTATACACTTGAAGCTCATTTGGAGTTGTTCTTTTATGGTGATTATGAAATCTAGACCTTAAAGGCAAGATTTTCAAAGTAACTTGTCCTCAAAAACAGTGATAAAAAAAGGCCTCATTAACTGTTGAATAAGTAACTTGTCATTTTTGTTCTTTATGTTCTGTACTTTATGTCAGTGAAAGACTAAAACTGTGGGGAAAAGGACCTAAAGAACAGAGTGCACTTGAGGTGGTGATGGAGAAGACTGTCACAGATACGGCAGGGCTTACCCAAAGATAGTTCATCTCTGGTTTGCTCACAGGACTGAAACACCAGCATCACTAATTGCTTCAGGATCCAAAGACGGTAGTTGCAAGTCCTCTTTGGGGTTGATGAAAATCCACTGAATCATTATCAAAGTGACCTCCCTGGTACAAGATATATATATTTTAACATCTTTATTGGAGTATACTTGCTTTACAATGGTGTGTTACATCTTTATTGGAGTATACTTGCTTTACAATGGTGTGTTTACAACTGTATAACAAAGTGAATCAGCTATACATATATATATATATCCTCATATCTCCTCCCTCTTGCCTCTCCCTCCTACCCTCCCTATCCTGCCCCTCTAGGTGGTCACAAAGCACCGAGGTGATCTCCCTGTGCTATGCGGCTGCTTCCCACTAGCTATCTATTTTACGTTTGGTAGTGTATATATGTACATGCTACTCTCTCACTTTGTCCCAGCTTACCCTTCCCCCTCCCCATGTCTTCAAGTCCATTCTCCAGTAGGTCTGCGTCTTTATTCCCGTCCTGTCCCTAGGTTCTTCATGACCATTTTTTTGTTGTTGTTTTTTAGCTTCCATATATATGTGTTAGCATACGGTATTTGTTTTTCTTGTTCTGACTTACTTCACTCTGTATGACAGACTCTAGGTCCATCTACCTCACTACAGATAACTCAGTTTCGATTCTTTTTATGGCTGAATAATGTTTGCAGATGACATGATACTATACATAGAGAATCCTAAAGATGCTACCAGAAAACTACTAGAGCTAATCAATGAATTCGGTAAAGTAGCAGGATACAAAATTAATGCACAGAAGTCTCTTGCATTCCTATATACTAATGATTAAAAATCTGAAAGAGAAATTAAGAAAACACTCCCATTTACCATTGCAACAAAAAGAATAAAATACCTAGGAATAAATCTACCTAAGGAGACAAAAGACCTGTATGCAGAAAACTATAAGACACTGATGAAAGAAATTAAAGATGACACAAACAGTTAGAGAGATATACCATGTTCTTGGATTGGAAGAATCAACATTGTGAAAATGACTGTACTACCCAAAGCAATCTACAGATTCAATGCAATCCCTATCAAACTACCAATGGCATTTGTCACAGAACTAGAACAAAAATTTCACAATTTGTATGGAAACATAAAAGACCCCGAATAGCCAAAGCCATCTTGAGAAAGAAAAACGGAGCTGGAGGAATCAGGCTCCCAGACTTCAGAGTATACTGCTAAGATATATTTTTAATGTTTCCTAGTAGAACGCTTGACATAAGAGAATACAGTACATATAATAGTACTGAGAAAAAGAGAGGAGGAACAGGGTAAGAGCAAAGTTTCCATCGGAAACTGCTGGAGTGCTACAGAGGGCCCTGGGCAGTCACTAAGCTTGCTGACGTGGGGGTGAGGGGGACCAGCCACACAATATCTGACCTTGCAATATTATCCAGCTTTTTTTCTTCTGCATCACAGTCCAGACAGAAACTGATCATATATGGAGAGCACACTGAGATTGAAAACATCGATATTTCAGTGCCTTTGTAGTGCATGCTCTGCTGCATACTGGCTGGGAACCTGGGCTCTCAGGGTGAACTACAGTCTTACTTTGGACAGCAGACACTTGGCTTCTAACGTGTAGGCTTTGCATATTATGTTGGATACCCTGCTGCTGAGCCAGCTAGGCACTAGGAGGGCATCGGGTGTGAGCTCACTCATCTGGGACGCCTTCTTCAGGGAAATCCCTGGGTGATCCCACCTTGCTATTAGCATCTACCTCCTCCTCCCAAGGGAGTGGGACTGGTAGGCGCACAGTCTGAACAGGTGCTAAAAACAATTATACAGCTGCAAAACCTTTTACCATGGAATCCTACTACAGGTGTAGGCATTTTGGCAAGTCTAAAATATTGGCCAGTATGAATTCCAGAGCTCTCTGGAGGTAAGGACTGGAGGCCCTAAGATGGTTGCAAGTTGTTGTTGCTTTTTTTTTGTTTTTTGTTTTTGTTTTTTGGCTGCACAGCAAGGCTTGCAGGATCTTAGTTCCCCAGCCCGGGATTGAACCTGCGCCCTCAGCAGTGAGAGTGCAGCGTCCTAACCACTGGACTGCTAGGGAATTCCCGGTTGCAAGTTTGAGACACTGAAAAACCTTCGAGGTGAAAGAGGAGATTACAGGTCAGACTGGAGAGGAAGGCAAGGCTGTGATAAATAGTTTGGGTTTTATTCTAAGAAGAGAGAGTTAAGGAAAGAAGCAACACGATCAGAGCAAAGATCACTTGACTGCAGTGTGGAGAATAGATTAAGGCTGGGGCTGGGAAGGCTGAAGGAGTGCATGAAGAAGACCATCCATAAGGAAGCTATGTCAGGAGTCCAGGCAACAGAGTGGTGGTTTTGACTAAGGTGGTAGCAGTGGAACAGGATAGAAGGGGCTGGAGTCAGGATATACTTCAGAGGCAGAGCAAATCATTCAGATCTTAAAGGAAGGGTTATGACATTATGTTGGGGCAAATATTCAGGTTATTTGATGTAATAGGGGACCTATAATCTGATATTAATCACATTAACACAAGACAAGAGGCCCTAACGGTCATAGCAGAGGTATACACAGTATGGAGATCTTAGCAACATTTAAATCAAGATTGATTACCTTTCCTCAGTGTTAGAAGCTTAGAATTGGACCCCCCAACAAAGCGGGGGGAAACCCATCCCCTTTGCACCATCCCTCAGAATGTCCCTTCTCCTGTTGTTCCCAGTACTGGAGCTCTGATTCTTGAATGACCACTCAAGCAGGCCAGACAGATTCCTGCCTGCTCTAGGCTCCATAGTGGATACCTATAACCCACGAACCCTTCTAGAAGAACTTGGAAACCCAATAGGAATGTTTACCTATGAATCTCGACTTGTAGAAAATACAGTTTTTGATTGAAATTGTCCTGGGCTCACATATCTAAATGATGCCATCTCAAGCCTAAGAAAATCTGGAAAACCAGTATATCATTCAGTTAAGAAAAATATACTTCATATGTTGAATTTCAGCCTATTTGAATTTCTGTTTGAATCAAGAAAGGATCCAGATATTGAGGTAATGAAACAGGATTCTTTGAAGCAGGCTGTAAACACCAGAGGCCAGGGTTTCCCCCCAAAATTGGCATTTTTCTAGCAAATAATAACATTTATTTTTCAAATATATTTTTCATTTTATTCTTTATAGAAATACTTCAGAGGAAGCCTGTTGTTGTTGTGTTTTAGCATTTAAAAAAATTTTTTTAAATTGAAGTATAGTTGATTTACATGTCCACTGTTTTATTTTTTGCCCATACTGTGCGGCATGCAGGATCTTAGTTCCCCAACCAGGGATCAAACCCGTGCCCACTGCAGTGGGGAGCACAGAGTCCTAACCACTGGACCACCAGGAAAGTCCCAAGCCTGGTTTTTTAAAAAGCCGTAAACTTTTTACACCTAGGCAGAAATTCCTTGAGTTCTATACAAGGTCCTGACTCCCTGTTTATCTTTTTATTCCCTTGAACATCAGGGTTTGAGGCCCCTCACTGTATTAGAAGTAAGAAGAATACTAACTAACCCATTGGTAAAATTTGTCATTTTCCTACAGTAAAAATATTCTATCTACCTTATAGCCAGAAAATAAAGAACTGCTGTTTTTTTTTTTTACCTCTGAAAATGATAAAAACAAAATGATCACAAGAAAGAAAACTTGAACGTCCTTTCTAAATCTCTTTCAAATAAGCTTAGGCTGATTTTTTTAACCTAAGCAAAAATCAAATCTTGTCCCCTACAACAGTACTCTTCAACAAACTGACATTCACAGAGAGTGCTTTGCTGTGTTCTGAGAATTTTAAGTAAGTAATTAAGTCAGTGAAGTAGCCTGTATACATGTGGAAAATAACAACCAATGGCCAAAGATGATCCAAACAGTGAGCTCTTGTTGACTGAATGACCTTTCAGGGTCTTGACTGGAGGAGCTCAGCCTTGGCTGCACATGAGAATCACCTGGGAAGCTTTGAAACATGCTGAATCTCGGGCCATGCTCCAGACCAACTGAGCAGAACCTCTGGAGGAGGGCCCCAGGTATGATGGTTTTTGAGGGTCCCCAAGTGATCCCCATATGCAGCTATGATGAAACCACTGATGCATGACAGTGGTGCTTTACCATCAGGGTTACTTAGGTGTTTTCTCCAAACTTACATGAATCTTAGGGAACTGGAATCTAGAACTCTCAGGATGAGAAGTTCATTCGGTAAAGGGCACAGAATTTGGCACAACTTGCTGCCTCCTGTCAGTAAGCAAGTGTGCACTGTGTGATTGCTTTGAAGAACTGGGTGAAAACAATTCACCACACCTAAACAAAGCCGTTTTCTTGATAGGTCAAACTCGCTCAGTTATTATGTTGTGTTTCCAAACTACAAAGAAGGTAGGACCTTGGGATGAAAATGAAAGAGGAAGCTTAGTAATTACTAACCTGTTCCGCCAGGTGCCAAGACACCTATGAATTACAGTAAGTGGGTGAACAAACATTGGCCTCTCTGAAACTTGGCTTCCATACAAAACCCAGGGCTTCTGTAAAGCAGTAATCATGGGACAATAGGAGGAAGCAGAAATTGTTTCTACTTGGAGAGAAAAATCCATTCCCAACAGAAAGACACTCCCATCCCAGCACACACACGCGCGCGCACTCGCTCAAGACTGTTTACAGTTGAAGAAATTGACATGCATGCACAGGCAGTGAAAGTATCCTTTATAAAAGAATAATTAAAAACTATTTGAAGATGAAGGTCACAACTGAATTCGATTTTCTTAGTCTTTCTGAAGTAATCCAAATTATGATGTGTTAATTGAGTAAATACAGATTGATTTTAATAAATGGATAAAGGAATATTATACTCCCTACCACCAGCAATGATTATGTGGGTTTTTTTGTTTGTCTGTTTGCTTTTTTTTTTTTTGCGGTACGCAGGCCTCTCACTGTTGTGGCCTCTCCCGTTGCGGAGCACAGGCTCTGGATGCGCAGGCTCAGCGGCCGTGGCTCACGGGCCCAGCCGCTCCGCGTCATGTGGGATCTTCCCGGACCGGGGCACGAAGCCGTGTCCCCTGCATCGGCAGGTGGACTCTCAACCACTGCGCCACCAGGGAAGCCCTGATTATGTGTTTTGATCTCTGCTCTATAACTACCCAACACCTTTCAAATTTATTATTCAAAGAGTACAGGTTAGCAGAGGATTTGTACTGATGAAACTGGTAAACATCTGGGAATCCAGGTGCTCGACATTTAAAATCTCTGTGGCAGAAGTGTTCCTTCATCATATGAAACTGTCACATTATTATTTTGCCTAATGATACCATCATTATCATATTCACTTGAATGATAAAATGCAAGATTCATGCTCATCAATTTTCTGCTCTGTCTTTCCAAATCAAAGAGCTTTTTCTTTTTAAATCTATCAAATTAGCATGGTGGGCTCAGGCAACAGAAAGTGGAGTTTCAGTAGTTATATTGAAAAATTATACGCCATCTTAGTCCATCACCGTAATTCATGCATTAAATTTAGTACTGCCAAGATTTAGCCATTTAAGCTTGAATTGCTCTGAATTTAATTATGTGTATCAAGACAAATATTTAAGTGTGAAAACTTCAATCACAAGAAATAAGAAAAGAGTAAACAGTTTAGAGAGGAAGGATAAGAAGAAATATTCTTCTTATACCAATCTGCTAGCCTACCTATATAATTCTAATTTTTTGACTGAATTAAAAGAATAAATTTGCTTTTCAGGTATTTTTAAATGGTGCTTTGTCTACACACACATGAAAGCAAGCATGGTTAGTAGAAGTGACATGAAGACAGTTGTAGGAGTTAAAAGGTCTCTAGTAGTATAACAAATGATTTGGGGAGATCAAGTACAAAAAGAAAAGCAAGATACCTTAGTTGTTAAGGGCTTTGGCTCTGGAATCAAATAACATGAATTAAACCTTGGCTTAGGCATTTATATGTGAACTGGACAAGTTGTCGAACTCTTCAAAGCCTTATTTCAGTGCTACCTAACTCATATGTTTGTTGTTTGGATAGAAGTCGACAACATGTCTGGCACATAGTAAGTGCTCAACACTGATTAGTTATTATTATTAATAACGAAGTTTATGATATTGTATTGTATTATATTACACTACATTAGACTAAATGATATTATATTATATTGTTACACTATAAAGTGATTTTATTCCCAGTTATAGACTGGTACCTAAGAGGGATGAGTAGACAGAAGGTATCTAGATTTCAGCTAACGTTTGAAAGATACTTTCAGAATATTCATGTGAATTAAACCAAAGCTTGCAGGATAGTAGTTCAGGGTGGTGAACTTATAATTAGATGATTAACTCTTAGAAAACTAGTTGACATCAATGAATTTGAACTCACTGGACAAGATCTGCCTCAGGTCAACTGATGGTACCATCCACACACCCACCAAGAGTACAATCCTCTTGGCCCCTGAGAGACCTTGCAGTCCTTCACTGCTCCTGACCACCAGCCATTGTCACAGATTTCACCAGTTACAACTCTGGGAAATGTCTCCAAACTCTTCCTTCTTCCCCATTTCTCTCTCCTGCCAAAGTGCCACATTTGCCTCTCTTGCCCTGGGTCTCTGCCCTCCTGTTCTCCCGCCCACATAATCCCTCAGATTTCTGGTTTAAGAGCTCTCTTACTTTCCTGATGTAGCTGCTTTCACTGTCTTCTCAGTCCACAGAAAGCCCTTATCTTTCCTTCCATTACAGGATGGCTGGCAAATACAATCCTAGTATGAGAATTAACTAGTAAAAACTGTATTTTGAGCACAGGTTTACTAAACTTCCAAATCATTAATTTTTTGTTCCCTGCTTAAGTGTGGTATACACAGTTAAAACCTCTGGCTTCACACAGATCTAGGAGAACAAGCCACATATATGCAGACACCCTAATTGCTAATGATTCTTGAACTCTGTATAAGTCAACACAGTGACACATATTACACCAGCATAAAACAAATGCAGTGGACTCTTGCTGTGTACCCAAGAAGAGATCTCAAGCATGACGAAGACTAAAGTAGGTGGCATGGCAGTTAAAAACGTGGGCTGTGGGTTCGGACTGCCTCGTCCAAATCTGTTCTAAGTGGAGCCTTGGGGAAGTTATTTACTCTTTACTAGAGATGCTATGGGAGCATCCATGTAAATCGTTTAGCACAGTACCTACTGTATTTTCAGCATCCTGTGACTGGTAGATCAAAGTGATAATCCTATTCTGTATCTCTGGGAGTGTTTCTATGTGTGAATGTGTATGTGTGCTTTAATCTTCCCTTCAAGGGTGATCTCCAGCACAATTTCAAAGAAAGGATGAAACAAAAGTGGGGAACAGGCCCTTTTAAAGGGCAGGATGTCTACATATAAGGATTTATAAAAATCTAATTGCTAATATATTGGCTTCCTGAAATTTTTCATTCATAAATAATATTTATTCATTTACTTAAAATATTTTCACATATGTTTATTGAGTATCTACTATGTCTACTGTTCCAGGCACAGGGGATAGAGCAGTGAACAAAACACAAAGTTCCTTTCTGGCTTACATCCTAGGGGAGGCAGGTAGAGTAAATAAACTAGTAAATATACAGTGTATCAGGGGCTTCCCTGGTGGCGCAGTGGTTGAGAGTCCGCCTGCTGATGCAGGGGACACGGGTTCGTGCCCCGGTCCAGGAAGATCCCACATGCCGCGGAGCGGCTGGGCCCGTAAGCCATGGCCGCTGAGTCTGCGCGTCCGGAGCCTGTGCTCTGCAACGGAAGAGGCCACAACAGTGAGAGGCCCATGTACCGCAAAAAAAAAAAGAAAAAAAAATATATACAGTGTATCAGATTGTGATGAGTAGAATAGAGAAAAATAAGGCAGGATGAGGTATATGGAATTTCTTCCTCTCCTTCTTCTCTTCTTAATTAATTAACCAATTAATTAATTAATTCGAAGACTGCTCTTCTGCCTGACTGACCTCTACTAGTTCCATAAGAGGAGCAGATCAGCCTGCAGATAACGGGATATCTCAGTGCAATCAGCTGGGACGGGTCTAGGATAGCCCAGGGCTGTCAGGTGGGACACACAGCAGAAACAACTGTCCTTTGCGTGAGGAAATTCTGAGAATATAGCAGTGTACTCATGTAATATGGAAGAGACACTAAAGGGTAGTATCAAAAGAACAGAGCTAGAAAGGAATTTAGAGAGGTGAACTGTGAACTCCAGCACTTCCCAACACAGAGTTGCTTTTCCAGATATGAAGATCTGAAGAGACAGAAGGAAAGGAAAACAACTTTAAGTTAGCGGTTATAATGGACACTTAAGAATTGATTGCATTGAATAATTCTGTAAAAGAAATCCTGGATTTTATATAGAGTAGTCTATCTGATGAAGCCTCACTGTAAGGTGTCCAGTGAAGAAAGGACAGAGGGAGACAGCAATGAAGGCACCTGTGGGAAGAGAATTCAGGAAGAGGGAACAGCAACGTCAAAGTCCCACAGGCAGGAACATGTCAGGATTGTTTTATGAGCAGTAAGAAGACCCGTGAAGGAGATGAGGTCAGACAAGTGGGGAGGGTGGGAGGTGGGCAAAACACATAGGGTCGTAAGACCAATGTAAAGACTTTGACTTTTATTCTGAGTGAAGATGGGAAGCCAGTGCAGGGTTTTTGAGTGGAGGGAGCAGCGTGATCTGACCGATGTATTGAAGGTCCCTCCAGCTACTCTGTGGAGAGCCGACTGAAGGGAGTGGGCAGTGGAGGTGAGAGTGAAGCAGGGAGCCTTATTAGGAAGTAATCACAACAATCCAGCCAGAGCTGAAGGTGAAGCCTACAAAAGTGATAAAACATGATCAGAATCTGGATGTGGTTTGAAGGTAGAGCTGACAGGATTTACTGCTGGATCACCTTGTCACAAATTACAAAAGGTCGTTCTGTGCATTAGTACGTTGTCTCATTTAACTCCCTGGACAAAGATGAGTAGTTGTTGAACTCACATCATCAGAGGGAGAATTGATGATCTGAGGCCTTAACGTGGGTAGAGGTCTAACGGCCTCAGCAGGGCTGGGGCATGGTTTTGAACGTGGTGTTACTATTCCCGGCTACCTCCTCCCGTATAGAAGCCTCTCTCCCCAAGAGTTCTCTGACGGCCCTTTTATGCCGTACAACATCTATTTAAAGTCAGAACAAACATCTTATTTGAATTCATAGTACCTTCCTATTACATATCCTTTACTTTATGCCAGGAGGAATTTCCCAGCTTTCTTACACAGCAGCTTCACAGTGTCCTGGGAAGAAGACTTTAACTCCTGCGCAAAGCTCACCAACTTCTTCCTGATCTGGTGATAGGTAATTTCTGTAGCTTCCTGGCTCCATCTCTGGCTGGACTCCTCACCTCTAGTCCACACTCTACTCCACACCCCACACCTATACCACACACACACACACACGCACCCCACACCTGTACCACACACACACACGCACACACGCATTAATCAATTACATTAATAAAACTACCTTAACCTCATTAGGTGTAGTTTCCAGGTTAACATAACAACTCAGGTGTGTATTTTCTGATCCGGAAGGATAAAGAGAGCAAAATATGGCAATAGACCGAAACAGAAAGTATCAGTTAGTCCACTCAGAAAATAGTTATTAAACCCTCAGATATCAAAAGGACGTCCTTTCTTTTGTTTGTTTTGTACCTTTGTCTTCTCAGTATAAAAGAACTTTTGTTTTGTATTTTGAAGACATTTCTGGAACAGGGCTGGTGGGGAAAGGGTGTGTGATAGGGTTATAGAGCCAGGGAGATTTTTAAGTAGGCAAGTTATTTCCTTGCACGTAATTAGAATTTAAACAGCATGATGCTGATTTTTCTCCGCACTCTCATGGTTCAGGAATAAGTGAAAATTAACAGCATCTTTACTGAGATCAAATATAAAGTGATTCCAGCTTAGTACCTTATAAAATCAAGTTAATTTCCACCCCTGGGATAAACAGTCCCTCAAAGGCCTGTGAATGAAAACTCAAATACGATCTTTGGCAATTTTGTTCACTTTAGGTCCTCTTCGCTTTTTTATAAAAGCAAGTGCAGTATGGGAGGCGTAATTGTTTAGTCTCTGAACAACCTTTCAGCTCCCTCTGTGATTCTGAGGCTCTGGTGTGTCTGTGAAGAGACCCACAGAAAGCTGCTCTCACACTGGATTTTGGCGTGCAGGATGCCTTTCTCCCTGAGCCATCATGGCACCAATATAAAGAGGTTTGGCTGGATTGACTTCGTCAAGGAATTGGGCTATAATGTATTTTAGTATCTTCACTCACCCCCCATGGAGAGCAGGCAAATGTCCCAGTTCCTCACGGTTATTGCTTATGTGTACCACTCTCCATTTTTTCATTTCCTCCTCTGTAAAGTGAGTCTGAGTGGCTGGCTTGAAGTTACAGAGAGGAAAGATTATGCACAGCCTTCCTAATCAATCAGCTCTCTACTTGGTTTCTAAAGACAATTAAATTGATTCTGTTACTCCAGTACTTTGTTTCTATTGGCCTATGCATAATAAGTCACTTCTGAAAACCAGCAAGCCCTACATTAGGATCAATCAGTGAAATGATTTTCAACCTCAGTGGTTCTATAATAACGATTTTTAGAAGAAAATACATTTCTCATAGAAATGCAATAAAGTACTAATTTCCAAATATACAAAACAAATAGATTAGGGGTGTGGTGGGTCAGTTTTTGAATAAGAAGAAACTTTTCCTTACTCTGAAGCAAGTATTTGCTGTAGATTCCATTCATTCGTTTCTCTGTGTTCATAATAGTCTTATGAAAACAGTGGCATTCCTGAGTAAGGTAACATATTAGGTTATTATCCGCCGCAGTAACTGTGGTGGATTAGATTATTATTTAAAATATTTACATACTGGGCTTAGGACTCAAAGCCCAGTAATTCCCTGCTTTTTAATTTTGGGCTCAGATTATGCCTTGGTTTGTCCGAAGGGTTATCAGCAGACTTGAAATGTGATTGCATTATTGGCCTTGATCTCTTACCCTTCTGCCATTACCATACTACCCCCAAGAAGCTGCTGTCCCTTTAGCCTGGGTCCCAGAATGACATGTGTGGAGACAAGAGCTCACCAACAGTGAAGTCTAGCCTTAGGCCAGCAACCTTCAGCTGACTTGTATACACATGTCTCCTGTAAGTTTGTATGTTCCTGGGTTGTTTGCTATGCAATAATAGCTGACTAATACAATAATAACAACTATTAATTGGACATTTACTGGTTAAATGTGCTATAGACACACATTGTCTCATTTAATTCTTACCTCAAGCCTCTGGGCGAGACATCTTTCAAATTTTGAAACAAGATATAATTAGTGTCAGAGCCAATATTTGAACCCAACCTTTTATGACTCCAAAGCCAAATGCTCTTAAGTGCTTTCAGAATTAAGTTATTCAGTAAAATTAATAGATCAGAATGAGACCCTAAATCTGACCTCCTGACCAAGACCCAGAGGCCGTGTATGATCTGCCCCCCTCCCTTCTCTCATTCCATTTTTTTTTCCCAGCGTGGCTCTGGCCCCTCTGACATTCCTCCGAACTCTCAAACTTGCTTGGATTTACCCATCTCAAGCCTGTGTATGTGTTTTATTTTCTCTGTTCTTTTATGGCTGGCCATTTCCCATCCTTGGGATTTCAGAAAGATCTAACAGACCACCTTAAGGTAGCCTTCTCTTCATTATTTTCTCTCTCACCACTGTTTGTTTCCTTCATAGCATCACCACAGTTTGTAATTATTTTATACACTTGCTTTCATTATGTCTCTTTCCCCAAATGCAAGTCCACTAGGCAAAGGTATGCTTGTCTTGCATACTGCGGTATCCAGAGCATCTAGGGCAGTGTGTAGGTGCTCAGTAAATATTTGGAGATCTGAACACTTCTTAGATGCCTGAGCTATAATAGCCCTGGTTCCACAAGTAATTACAAAGAAGGGAAGTAGGCCGTATGTTGAAGCACATAATGGAGGGCCTAATCTTTTGGCTGGGCTTAGGGAAGACTTCCCAGAAGAGGCAACATTTTATCTCAGGCAGGCAAGATGAACTGGAATTGGTCAGGAGTCGGATGAGAATGTGGATGGAATCTTGTTTAGGGGATGTCCTGGGGGTGTGAGGACATCTAGACCTTACTGTATACCATAATCTATGTGAAGAGTTGATTGTACAAGGATGCAGAATAAGGGTTTCCACTCTCATCAAGAAATCATGCGCAAGATAGGGACTTTACAGTGCTCAAAACAGAGAGTTAGGGGATATAGGTGACTACCTGTATTGTTTTTGTTTCTCCTGGATTTGTCAGTTGTCCTCAGTTTCACCTGCCTGGATGTTCTATTCTTTACAAATTATTACAGCACTGAGGCATTCGAGTGCTGAAGTTCAACCATGATACAGTGAGTTATGAGCTGTATCTCTGATGGCAAGATGCCTTTGTTCAGAGTGGCCTCAACATCAGCCATTATCCTCGGCTGATCTGCATTGGGCCACAAGAGAACCCTGAAGAGAGGCTGTTGGTGAAGGACCGTAATTTCAACTCAAAGTAAAAACAACTCCAGGAGTAAGGCTTTCCGTCAGTTGGATTAGTAGTTTGATCAAGAGACAGGGAAAAAATATTTTGTTATTAATTTAAAAGAATCTGAAAACCTACATTTTAGTTTTTGATGACAGTCCTAAATACTGGTAGCAGAAGCTACATCTATTAACACAAGAAGCTAGTAAGAAAGCACAAGTCATCCATCTCTGATTTCCCTGTAATGAGCCTGCAACTCCCTCTCTTGGCCCAAAGAAAGCTTTAATAGGCCCTAGGGCAGCACTGGTTATGGGGAGGAAAACTTCATTTTCCGCCATATGTTAGCAGTAGAAGTAAGGACAAGAATTGGGGATTGAGACAAAGGCTGCCACTCACCGGCTCTCTTTTTTTGTTGTTTTGATGATGGTAAGGTTGGAGTTGGGACAGAATGGAGATGTGGGGAGAGAAAGGCATTTTTCAAAATTCACAGATTACTAGGGAAAATGAAATGGCCTCTTGGCACTCTCTGCAGTGGGCCATTGTATGAGAAAAAAATCATTCGTTTTCCTTTCACTTTTGGCATTGTACATGAATACCCCTTTAGGTAAACTGTACATGGAGACTCACAGAATTCGTTGCTCTATTCATTCAGTGTGACAGGAATGAAAATGATTCTATAGAAAACAAGGCAGTATGAGTTGGATTGTATTTTTTATTGCTCACAACCTAATTTTTTTATGATGACAGGATGACGGTGTCTGTTAACAAATTAGTCCTCATTGTGTTTCGTGTTTAAAGTAACTGGATGGGGATGGAAAGGAAGGGTACTGGAATAAAGAGGTAGAACTAGTAAGACTATATGATATCAACCCATCAGTGTTTTTACTCTAACTGGAGAGCACTTGTCAATGTCTTTTTTCAACATCTGGCCTCTACCATCAAGGAGACTTTCAATCTAAAAAGAAAGTCCATAAAGACCAAAAAAAAAAAAACCAAAGTACAGGAGGAATGTAAAAATAAGATGTATATACATGGATGTTTCCAGACAATGCATAGAAACCATTATCATGCAAAATGGCAGAAATCTGGACCTCCTAATACTGGTAGGGAATTCACCTTTTGATTCTTCAGATACTTTGGGCAAGGCTTTCAGTTATAAATAAACATGCATGAACAGCTAACCATGACAAGAACACCAAGGAGTAAATAACAATTAACAATTACTGATTTTAGAGTTAATAATTTGGCATTCTAATTTATATTGGATAATAAAATTAAAGGCAATGTTAAGTCCCAGCCAGCTGTTAAGTGGTTAAAACCAATGTGGAAAAGGAGGGCACAGAGTTATTGAGTAGACTATGGAAAACCATTTCCTAAAGATATTACTTCCCATGACCATACATTCTGGTTTGCAGGGAACAGATTCAGTTTATGACTGCTGTCCCAACATAAATATTAATGGATCCCCTTTAACTTCCAAAAGTATACCAATTTGGATAAAAAATTATATCTACAAATGGGTCATCATGACTATTGTGAAGTGGCCTCAATTTGAGGAAGATGAATAATTTTGCATTCAAGCCGAGCTGTATTTATTGAGCAATGACTATAGACTCAGCAATGATGATGATAATAGTAATGATGATAATAATAACAGCAGTAATTTTAGCAGGTAATATTTATTTTGTGATTACTATGTTCTGAGTAATATACTGGGCACTTTACATACATTAGCTCATTTAATTTTCACAACAACCTTACAAATACTCTTATTGCCATTATATAGATTAAAAAAAAAAAAGAAATGGAAGCACAGAGTGATAAGTAACTTGCCCAAGGTCACACAGATAGTATGTGTTGAACCAGAATGTTCAACAGAAGCATTTTGATTCCAGAGCCTATTTTCCTAACCATTTCTGTTATTAAGATGCTTACTAGTACAATAATTAGTTTAAGAAGTATTATGCAAGAATATGAAACAGAAAACATGGGATGATTAATGAGACAAAATGAATAGTATTGTCTATTTTCCAGTGGTTTTTCCATCTGTGGAACTCAGAGTTATTGTAAGAAGTTTAAAAAAGTTATATAAAATACGTTGTCTCTAAGCTAAATAATGTGCTTATATATATTCCTGCTGTATTTTTGTGATTAATGAGTTATATCTTAAAAGCAGTACAGAATTCAAAGTAGTTTGTTTCCTCGATTCAAAGATATTTTTCTTAAAAACTCTAATTTCACGTTTATGTGTGGCCAGGAGCAAGGAGGATACCAGTAAATCAATTAAAGCTGGATAAGTGAATTTTCCAGCCTCAGATCCCCAGTTGAGGTTGGTGAGAGCTGAGCAAATGTATATATTATTCTATTTTGGGGTTTAATCCTGTCCAGCTGATATATGATTTTACAATAGCACCAGGCGTGGAATGCCGGAATATCAAGTGTGGTGTGCATGTGATATAGCGGTGAGACCAGCATTGGAAGATTCAGCCGTGGAGTAATGTGTCATCCAAATTAAGCCAGTGGAATTGATAAAGAGGAAAAGAATGAAGGATAAGAGGGTTGAAAGGCAAACTCAGAGAGTACCAGTAATAAGAAAAGCTAGGTTAAGGAGTTAACTTGAGGCAACTCAAGTTGGGGAAGCATCAAATTCAGGATGCTGGGTGCTATGAACTGAATGTTTGTGTCCCCCCAAAATTCATATGTTGAAGCCCTAGCTTATAATGTGATGGTATTTGGAGGTGGGGCATTTGGGAGGTAATTAAGTCATGAGGGTGGAGCCCTCATGAATGGAATTAGTACCCTTATAAGAAGAGACATGACAGAGCTGATCCCTCTCTCCACCATGTGAGAATGCAACAAGAAGGTGGCCATCTGCCTGCTAGGGAAGGAGCTCTCACCAGAACTCACCACACTGGCACCCCAATCTCAGACTTCCCAAGCTTCAGAACTATGAGAAATAAATGACTTTTTTAAGTCACCCAGTCTATGGTATTTTGTTATAGCAGGCCAAGCTGACTTAGATGCAATGTGTAGCTGGGGTGTCAAACGGCTGATGTGGCATGGAGATGAAGAACTTCATCTGCATAGAAGAAGTAAGAATGATTACTTCATAAATATAGTGAGGATTAAGTGAGGTTATGTATGTAAGTGTTCAAAACGGTATCAGCACATAGTAAATGTTTACTGAGTGGTTGTGCAACAAATGCTACTGAGGAATGTGACTCATATTGATATTAGGGTGTTAAATCATCATGGAATTTGGGGATGCGAAGATACATTTGGAAAGGTAGAGAAGAAAAACATAAATGAGTAGCTGAAGACATCTAGAAAAGAAAAGTGAGTCTAGCAGAACAAGCACGAGATGTAGATGGTGGTGGTAGTAGTGATTGGGAAAGGAGAATTTAAAGGTTGCTTGAAAAGGAGAGTAAAGTCCTCCAAAGCACTCACAAAATCCTTGGGAAGTTTGCTTCCTTCTTTTCTACTATTGCTGCAATTCACTTTTCCAGAACTGCTTTAGGTAATACATTCATCCTTTTAAAGCCAAGTTTTATGCATGTTGAATTATATATACTAAAAGGTAAACAGTGGGAGCATTTATAATAAGTTCAAAGAATAAGTAAATGAAGGTATTTCTGTGCATTTATATTCCTCATTGTTTTGTGAATGTTTTGGGATCATTCTCTACTCTGCCATAGGATGTGGTGAACGTTCTTAATTTTCATCGTCAGAATGACGAAAGAGTTTCATATCACAGGTGTTGACGGCAAACAAATCTGTGGCTTCAGAAACGGAAGTTCCCGTCTGAAGACAAATGAATGTTTACAAAAGCAGAATAGATATTTCAAGGATATTACTCTCAAATTTATAGGGAGAACAGTACATGTCATGTTCTGCAGCCCAGGTTTAGGACATTTGAGATGAGAAACGTTTTCCATTTTGATTTCAACAAGAGCATTAATTGTTCTCCTCTTGCATTGTGTCTGGTGCAACAGTACAATCCTTGTTCCCTTAATTAGATTTCGGAGGATTCAGAAAGAGCTCACTCCTGATCTGAATTGTTTCCCTTGGTGACATTATTGGGTTTTAGTTCAGCATGAAGGCGAAAACCATCAACCAAGCGGCAAGTTTATAGAGCATCCCTACTATGCAGTCGGCTTTGTGTTAGGTGCTAAGAGCCTACAATTGAATTGAGGAGGCAAAACCTACACATATGAAATAATAAGGGAACAACAAAGGCCAAACTGGGTGCAGCTCACTCTCAGTGCAACAGAAACTCAGAGAAAGGAGAGATCAGTGTGGGCTAAATAGCCAAAGGTTTTCAAATTATTATTATCAATGACTATCATTATAGCAACAATGGTCAGCATTTATTGGTCATTAAGTGCTCACCATATGTCAGGTACTATGCAAAGTACTCTGTGTGCCTTGTCTGATTTAATCCTCACAACAACCCTTTTTATTATTGCCACTTAAAAGGAAAAACAACATACTCTTATTATTCACATTCTATACATGCGGATACTGAATCTTAAGATGGTTATATAAATTCAACCATAGTCACAGAGTTAGCAACGCCAGAATTCATACTAGAATGCAAATTTGTCTCACCCCAAACTAGTATGTGCACATTGCCATTCTCTGTAGCAGGATGAAGTCCGTGAGGTCAGTCTTAAAAAATATATGAAGATTCCAAAAGTCAGAAGAGAATAAGGGAGGGCATTTCAATAGGAGGAATAGCATACACACACACCTGGAGACAAGAAGGAGCATGAGGTCTGTAAGGAACAGTGGAAAAGAGCATGTCCAGAGTAGAAAGTTAGCGGCATAAAGGATTGTAAAAGCTGAGTGGCTCTGCTTTGCACAGCATTGTGCTGGGAATCTACACAGACCAAGGTGTGGAACTTGAAGTGGGTCAGACAGGAGACAGGTGGTATTATCCAAGAAATTAGAATAATATTAGATAGCAAAGGCTTTACATCAAGTTAGATGACCAAGAGGCTCAGGTCCACAAGAATCAGAATAACAAAACAAGAATAGATCGGGTAGGTCACGCATTCATTCATACTTTCCTTTCATCCATTCACAGGGTTGTACCTGAGCATCCACTGCATTCAAAACATGACACGAAGCACTGTGGAAATTAAGGAGATGATAAAGACAGGCTTTCTTCCCTTAAGCAGTTTGCAGTCTAGACAGGGGTGTCTTGAGCTGGAGTTGTTAAAGTATGTAAGAATCAGGAGAAAATGGAGTGGGAGCAGATCTTTGAAGGAAGACTGACACATTCTCATTGGACTGAAGACCCAGTCAGAGGAATAATTTATTCATTTATTGATTTAGTAACTATTTTTTGAGCACATACCTCATGCTAGGTGTTGGGGAAAATAGAGAGTCCTCGTTAAATTTAGATGTGGATAAAAGATAGACTTTAATAAGATGACCTCCCAGACAAGTGTAAAGTCAGGGGACGCCTCCCTGAGGAAATGAATTGAGATTGAGGTTCTCCTGGCAACTAGCCCCCCTCCTCAGAGGCTTTCCAGAAGTCACCTCATTAGCATAACAAGAGACATTTGTCACTGTCCTCACTTAGGAAATCCCAAGGGTTTTAGGAGCTCAGTGCCAGAAACCAGGAGGGAGACCAAGTATATATTTCTTATCATAAATCACAACATCATAGGACTTTTTGCTCACCACTACAACACACCATAGTAACTCTGTGCCCCCGTGGCACCCTTTACCTCTGCACCATGGGTTATACAGCTGTGAATACCTACTGTGTGCAAGAGCCAAACTTGGAAACAATGATATTGGAAAACAGGGAAGGAATTCCATGGGGCAAAGGCAGTGAGACTTGGCTGCAGAGTCTGGGAAGCAGCAGGCAGTGAGGCAGAGGAGGCCTCTTTCTCCTCATGGCAAGTGAGGAGCCATGTGAAGGTGAGTAAGTAGTGAGAACAAAGACCAGATTGGGGGTGAGGGGGGAATAAATAAATAGAAATGCAGAAAAAAGAGACGGCAAAAATTACTCTCTTGAGAACTTTAGAGATAAAAGGGTTGGGAGCAATGGAATGTTGATTTTAAAGGTTAGCTTAACATTTGGGAGACAGGGGGGTGAATTAAACACGTATGTAACTAGAGATTGAAAATGCTGGAAAAGGGGGGATTAACCCCCGAGACCAAGACCAGTGGTGAAGGTGTTTGCTCTAGAAAGGAGAACGGATGTGTCTCCCACTAACATTAAAGGGGAAGCGCGTGGACATGGAGATAGACATTTTTGAAGTGAAGGATCAGGAATCTTTATCTTCTCGATATAACTCTAATATTGATTTCCTGAAACTGTGCTTTATGGATACAGTGGCTCACTACATATCACTCTGCTAAGAACAATAAACAACTCATCTGCAAAGAGATTATACAATGAAATACAAACGAAACACCAAAAATGGACTTTCTTCTCATGTTGAGATATTGGTTCCATCAAATATCCCTTCTTGCCTCTAAATATTCTCCTCCTTTGCATCCTTTCCTTCCTGTAAAGGCCTTCTATACAAATAAATAAGTCATCTAAAACCCTGTACTCCCCTTCTTTCCTACTTTTCAGAGATAACCATCTCATTGGCTCCATTGGCTCATCTTCCACTTACCCTTCAACCTACCTCAGTCTGATTTCCATGCCCACATCCCCAGGAAAGTGCTCTCACATGAGATCCATCATGATCTCCATCCAAGGACACATTCAAGAACTAATCCTTTTGTAGCTCACTCTTTCCTTGACCCCATTCTCTCTCTATGCTTCTTCTCCAATCTCTGATGTATCTATCACCATCTCTTTCACATGTTCTTATCCCATCTGACTGTCTGACAAAAGCCAGTGTTCCCTGGAGTCCTGTTGTATGATGCAATCTGAAACATTCTGCATATATTATGAACATAATCTAAAAGAAACAAGCTTGAAGAAGAGACTGAAATGGTCAGGAAATAAATGCGGATGAAGAGATGAAGATGAAGAGAGGGTAGTGTTGGAATGATGGCAATTCTGAGACCTTTAAGGTGAATAAGGTAGATTTAAACTGAATGGAAACTAAAGGTAAAATTGTTAAATAAGACACAGGGAAGCAGGCTAATCCTCACGGTCACTGTTTGGCTGCACAGAAGACTGGACAAGGCTGTAGGATCTCAGCTCTGCTCAGGTTGGATCAGAAGACCTGATCAGGTTTCCTGGCCCACTCGGGCTCTTGCCACAGTGGTCAGTAGGGGCCCCCAAACTCCCTCTAGTAGTGAGGTGTTTTGGATGACGGACTCCTTCGAGAATCTGATGAAAGTTATATTCTATCTTCCTAGAGAAACTCAAACATGTGCTCTAGATGTGAATTCAAGAGGTTCATGGGTCCCTACTCTAAATTATGGAAAGCTCCAAGTTTTGCAAGCAGGTAGAACACCCCACCCATTAACCTATTTGTTTGTCCTTTGACCAGAAGCCTTCACTAAGTAAATCAGTATTGTTCTTGGCAATCAAGTTTTAGAAAAACTGAACGTTATTCTTTTTTATTTTTTCCAAATACTATCCTGTTCAGCTGCTCTACACTTACTGCTAAAAAGAAAACACACTGGTTGTTCTACTGGCATATGTTTGCCTTTTTTGTCTGAAATTTTTACATGTGACGGCATCAATTCACAGTAGTTCAATCCAGTTTCTCTCTTGCAACCAAATACTTTTGGAACGCTCTCCATATGACTGAGATACTGTTATAAATCCAAGAGGGAAAAAAGCATCTTGAGTTTTGTCAACAAAAGGTTCCTATAGATTTTTCTCACTCAGCGGAGGATCCCTTGGTGTAATACTTAAAAGTCATTGTCTTTATTAAAGCATTCCCTCAACACCCATATCTGACATAAAAGTGGTCTGGTGTTGACATGTGCTTACTTCTATCCCTGTGGTCTACATTCATCTAACCCATTCATTCAAAGATCTTCTTTTGAGGACTCAGTGAAATACTCAGTTCTATGCTATATCCAGAGAATAGTACAATGAATAAGACAAAGTCTTAGTTCAAAGTCTTATTTCAAAGGCCTGAGCCTCTTGGCAGAGATAGACATATCAATAGATGATAAAGACACGTTGTAATAATCAGTGGTCCTCAGCCCTGACTTCATAATAGGATCATCAGAGAGACCTTTCAGGAAATGGTGATGCTTGTCTCTGACCAAGAGGTACTGGTTTAATCGTTCTGAGATAATGCCTGAACATCAGTATTTTTTAACAACACCCAGGTAAACCTAGTAGCATCTAGATGAGGAAAATCTAAGGTATTGTGGAAACATTTAGGAGTTACCTAGGACCTAGAATGAATGTCTGAGTTGATTCACTCAGTGAAGAAGGAATATCTAATTGAAGCAGGGAGAAGGCTCTCCCAACCAGATGCATCAGTATCTGCAAAAACATGAAAGTGGGAGGGCACATGATGGGTTTATTTATTCCTTTGCTCACCAAATACTTACTGAGTGCCTTGCTTAGAGCCAAGAGCTAGGTCACAGTAACTAGACAAATCACTCCTGCTCTTATAAAAATTATAGTAGGATAGTTAAGTATTGACAGCATACCATTAACTGTAGAAATGATTGTTAAATTGCTGTTCTGAGAAATACCACAGAGCAGAAGCACAGGAACTATGAGGGTAGTTGGAATAGATCCCTCTCACTTTGGGGAAGCTAGGAGGGCTCACCTGAAGAATTGTTATTTAGGCTGAAATTTGAAGAAGTAGTCAGCAGAAGCAAGAATGCAATGCAGAGAACTGCTGGCAGAAGAGCTGTGAAAAGCCCTGATGTGGATGTGTGGTCAGTGGGTGGTCAAAGCACAGTGAGTTAGGGGAGAGTGATGGGGGGTGAAGAAGCAGAACGTTCCCTCAGTGTGGCCAGACAACCCAGGACCTTGTGGACCACACTGGGTCCCGAGTGCATCACATCCCTTCTGTTCCTGTACTGCATCAGCAACACATCGGTTTGTGCATGTCTTGGAGATTATCAACACGTTTGCCAATGTCCTCAAGACAGTCCTGTCTCTTCGTTAATGTCCAGAGATGCTAACTGACTTGCCCAAGTTTGCATAGTTTAAAATTAATCCTAAGAACCAAGGTTAGAACTCAAGGCTAGTGAGTCGAAATCTGAGCCCCTTTCCATCACATCACAGAAAATATTTTATCAGATGATATATTGTATGCAGCTAAGTAAAGTTCTGATAAATCTAGAATCACTTGTCAAAGTTTTATGACAGTACAAAGATGTCAGGAGCACTTTGTGGTTTGTTGTTTGTTTTTGTAATAATAATAGAATCAAAAGATGGAAAGGCAGAATTTTCAGGCCATATAGTGGTAGCTAGGGAGAACTGACTAGATGAAAGGAAGCTATGATGATAGATCTTTGTTTAGAGCCGGAGGGACCTTATTTTACTCAGTAACTTCTTCTAAGAGGAAATGAATACCTACACTCCCTAGGACTAAATATAAAGAAAAGAGAGGCTTCTCACTACCCAAATTCCACTGAAGTAAAGAAAAGAGCTTTGGTTTGTCAAACAAAGGTTCCAAGGAACGTGTGGGAGCTCTGAGAAAGCAGCCAACATAAGGGAAGGTCTGTGCCCTGCTCTAAGGCCTCACTCTCCGTGTGCCCAGCCAAGAGGAAAGCTGTACCTGCCAGAGTTGCCTCCACGTGGCTCACCCAGGAGCATGTTCACTGGCCTGCATTTTGCTGGTGGGCCCAGATCAGAGCCGCCACTTCCCCTCAGTGACACCCCCAAGGAATCTACAGAGTACCTGCCTGAGTAGAAAAGATTCGTGGTAGACATGAGCCAAATAGCAATTTATCCTTCTTGTCACTTTTCCTAGTAGTCCAGACTGGATAGATTGTAGCGGCTATCACCACAAAATGTTTCAGAGAGAAACATTCCCTGTAGATATGAAATTGGGACACATACTGTGTCTTTAAATAAGTAAACCACTAACTAGATAGAACTAAATGCCAGGAAAAGTAGCATCTGACGACCTGCTGACAATGTCAGTTCTTTCATATTTTTCTTCCTCTGTATCCTGAATTTACAATAATATAGTACATACATATTTCAGAGAATAGAAGCCAAACTGTTTTGAATTTGGGCGAGCATCTCAATTCCTTGAACATAATCGAGGGTTTTATAAATTCATGATTATCTCATTTGGTCAGTATTATTAAAAAACAGAATATCAAAAAGTGAATTTCTATATCACTAAAAGCAAAAACTTTTAATGTCAAAATGTATATTCCCCTATTTTCACATTTACCACCCTTTAGTATATTTTCCCTGTCCCTCAAGGCTGGCTCCCCATGGCCCTTTATTTCTCAGATCCCTTATCCAATCTGTCTTCTGGTTGAATAGATTCCACCTTCTAAAAGTTCACATGTTTAGTTTTGATTCCTCTCTTCCCTTCCCACTGTTGGCATCAGTTTATGACACATCACCTGAATTATTGCAGAATGTTTTGAACACTTCTCAGGGTTGCCTGCTTCCAACTCATCATTAACTCTCTTGCCAGATGAGATGCCATCTGTCATGACAACCCAGCACCTTGGGGCCAGGCTTACTGTACTTGGTGAATTTCCAACATTATGGAATCCACTTCCTAAGGCAGAAGTTAGAAATCAACCTTTCTGGCTGCTTGGTAGCCAAGGCACAGGCGTGAGCCCCGGGCTCTGGGAATTAGGCTCACCCATGCCACACATTTGGATTCCAAAGTAGGTAAATGGAGGAAGAGGCTCCGTGTGGATTCCATTTCACTGGCAAATGCTGTGGCCGGAAGTCTGCAGCATCCTGTGGCAGCAGCGTCTCAGGTGGCCGTCTCGTGGGGAGCCAGTCCTGAGTGCGATGTAGGGTGTCATTCTTCAAAGTACCTTTGAGCCTAGTTTTCTTCAGCTCTCCCAGGGGTTCCATGCATCATCCAGTACTGTCAGTAAAGTCAGCTGATTCTTCTTGCCTCTAATGACCCCAGAGTAATCTTTCTGTCCTCAATTCTTTTCATTCTTTTTTCTTTATTTTGCTCTATAGTAAGTATTTCCACTCTTTTATCTTCCAGGTCATTTATCTGTCCATCTGCCTCAGTTATTCTGCTATTGATTCCTTCTAGAGAATTTTAAATTTCATTCATTGTGTTGTTCATGATTGTTTGTTTGCTCTTTAGTTCTTCTAGGTCCTTGTTAAACGTTTCTTGTATTTTCTCCATTCTATTTCCAAGATTTTGGATATCTTTACTATCATTATTCTGAATTATTTTTCAGGTAGACTGCCTCTTTCCTCTTCATTTTTTTGGTCTGGTGGGTTTTTACCTTGCTCCTTCATCTGCTGCAGAGAAAAGGAGACCATGAGTCTCCTTTTCGCAGGCTGCAGGTTCATAGTTCCTGTTGTTTTTGGTGTCTGCCCGCAGTGGCTAAGGTTGGTTCAGTGGGTTGTGTAGGCTTCCTGGTGGAGGGGCCTGGTGCTTGTGTTCTGGTGGATGAGGCTGGATCTTGTCTTTCTGGTGGGCAGGACCACGTCCAGTGGTGCGTTTTGGGGTGTCTGTGAACTTATTATGATTTTAGGCAGCCTCTCTGCTAATGAATGGGGTTGTGTTCCTGTCTTGCTAGTTGTTCGGCATGGGGTGTCCAGCACTGGAGCTTGCTGGTCGTTGAGTGGAATTGAGTCTCAGCGTTGAGATGGAGATCTCTGACAAAGCTTTGGCCGTTTGATATTACGTGGGGCTGGGAGGTTTCTGGTGGACCAATATCCTGAACTCAGCTCTCCCACCTTGGAGGCTCAGGCCTGACCCCTGGCTGGAGCACCAAGATCCTGCCAGCCATACAGCTTCTGTCCTGAACGAATATGTTTAAGAAGGCAGGGGAGCACTTGGCCCACAGTTTTCTCTTGCTGTTGCTTGACTCCTTATAAACACATCTGGTTCTACAAGAATGAAGTCACTGACCTTCAACACACTCTTCCTTCAACATATAAAAGAAGGGTCGATCCACAGCTAGGGTGTTCATCAAGACTCTTCCCCAGCACTGGCATCGGACTGGACTTGTTTTGCCCACTGCGCAGCAAGCCAAAACACCGAGAGGCAGAGGTTTGCAGCAAAAAAGGGCTTATTCACAAAGCAGCCAAGACAGGGCAGGAGACGAAAAGAAAGAAGAACAAATCTCAAATTCATATTCTGGAAGGTAAGGGGCTAGGGGTATTTATGGGCTAAAGAAGCAGGGTCGTCTGAGGCATGAGGAACATGGGGAACGAGGGGGAAGGTGACTGGAAGTAAGGAAAAGCCACTTTTAAAAAACTGAAGTATAGTTAATTTACAATGTTGTGTTAGCTTCATGTGTACAGCAAAGTGATTCAGTTATCCATATATATATATATATATATATATATCTCCTTTTTCAGATTCTTTTCCATTATAAGTTATTATAAGACATTGAATATAGTTCCCTGGGCTATATAGTAGGTCTTTGTTATTTATCTATCTTATGCGTAGTAGTGTGTATAGGTTAATCCCATATTCCTAATTTATGTCCTACCCCATCCCCTCTGGTAACAATAAGTTTGTATGTCTATGAGTCTATTTGTGCTGTGTAAATAAGTTCAATTTTATCACTTTTTTAGATTCCACATATAAGTGATATCATATGCTATTTGTCTTTTTCTGTCTGACTTACTTCACTTTATATGATAATCTCTAGGTCCATCCATGTTGCTTCAAATGGCATTATTTCATTATTTTTTATGTCTGAGTAATATTGCATTGTATATTATACCACATCTTCTTTATCCATTCATCCATTTATCCATTGGTAGCTTCCATGTCTTGGCTATTGTAAACGGTGCTGCAATGAACATTGGGGTGCATGCAGATATAGGGTTTTTCTTTTTTAGCACTTTTTAAAAAGTATTAAATCTGCTGATCATTTACTGGTCTTTCATGCCTCTGTCTTTCCATGGGAGGCACCACCCATCATATGCCAAAGTAGTTGGCGCCCATAGCACCCATTTCCTTGGGATGCTGAGTTGTCTGCCACTGGTCCTTCTAGCAGAAGCCTCACTAACATGTGCCAGGGCTCACTGCCAGGTGCCCTCAGCCTGGTTGCACATTGGCATGCAGATCAGAGGGCCTTGCAGCAAACCACCCAATGCAGGGCTTGTTGGGTTTTCAATTTCTACCCTGGTATTTTTGCAGAATTCTAAAGAAATCTCCCAAAGAGTTCATTTGAGCATCTGCAAAGATTTCAGTCTGAAATTATTTGAGTTGACTGATTCTACAGCTGGGATTTCAGTCTGTTTTCTCACTTTCTCTCCCTGTTCCCTTTCTTCTTTCTTTTAAGTTGAGTGACTTGGGCAATGCTGTTTCCTCTCTCTAAAGCTGCTGGTGGCATGGGGATTTCATAGATCACCTCACTCAGATTCTCTGGTAGGGACAAGTTTCAAAGCACTGACCCTCATCTATAATCCCATTCACTGGCTGTCTGAGTCTAACTCCTTGAAGTGGCAGAATCCTACTGATGCTGGGATAAATACTGACCTTCTGGAAAGGAACACTGTATTTCAGGTCTTGGATCATCAAGAAGAAATGGTCAGAATGGCAAGCCTTGGACAAAGTCATCATTGCAATCTTTTTCCCTACAAAAAGTAGATTATTTTGTTTAATATAATTTTAATGTACATAATTTATAAGTAAGGAGTGGGCATAGGATATACTATCAGACTGTTTGTGTGTTATGTTATAATGGGATGTTAAATTACGGTGGAATGCAGAGGTGAGACAAGCATTGTCTTAGGGTGACCATGGCTTAAGTCAGCTTTCATCCATGAAAGTTCACTTGCTCATCCCTGATATAAGGATTCGAAATATAAGATTCAAACGTCCAACTTCAGTTTTGCTTCTATAGCATATAGTTAACTCACCTTAATGTTGCAATAATAAATGCATCTGTAAGTGCATCCCCAAGCATAACTCATGGGAGATTCATTTTATATTCCAGAGATTGCTTAGCTACAGTGTACAATAAACAGTGCTCCTTTGGGGATACGAGGATGCTTTTTTTTTTTTTTTTTTTTTTTACGAGGATGCTTTGACCCTCAATTAGACACGGCTTTGATGTTTTTTTTCTTAATTAATGGTGCGGATTTGTTCTGTGAGGCATCCATGCTTCCTGTGATGTGTAGCTGGCTAGGTTTAGATTGATCCTATGCCATGGGTTACAGGACAGAATTTTGGTTGGAAGAATCACAGACAGGATCACACTCGTGCCTTTAATTCTATTAGAGTCATACTGAATCAGTTGCAAACATTTAAATATCAGGACATTTCACATAAAAGAATGTTTCTGACTTGTTTTTGAAACATCAAAAAAAAAAAAAAATCAGACAATTTGGGACCTGTCATGTCTCATGCCATCTGGCGCTGAGGATGGCTGCCTCTTTCAATGGGCCATCTACTTTCACTTTTACCGAGGTCCCCAGCCTGCTTTTCCCTTTCATATCTGACAGTCTGGTGTCTGAAAGCATTGGGTTTGCAATCTCTGCTTTAGCTGTTATCCATGGAAGGACAGTGGCCTTAATTAAATTACTTCCCTCCAGTGGTCCTCTCTGATGGAGGAGGCATGAATTTCCCCGTTACTTTCACCAAAAAGGCATTTTATTCTCTTAATGGGATTAAGCCCTGTGGCCTGTGAATTAGCAAGTCTATCAGGACCATAGAGAAGATCTGTCTCTAACAGACATTCTTGTAACTCAACTAATTTTTGACACTCAGAAAATAGATGTCTTTCAATGTTTAAAATTTTTAGTAAAATTATCTGTAAGCTGTCAGGATTTATAAAAGTCCTCTATACCATGAGCCAGTCTGCTCATGTCAGCCTGCATTCCTTTTGCCGTGTCATTCCAAGCAGGACACTCTCCCCAGGCCCTCTAAATATTCAAAATCTTTCCTTTTAGACCCAGTTTTATTCTCAGTTTCTGCCCTGGCTAAGGGGACCACATGATGCAATTTGTCTGTGATAGTCCCAGAGGAATTATTAACAGCATTTTTTTAATTCTCAAAACTCTCCAGGTTTGAGTCCTACCCTTGGCTACCTCAATGATATCTGTGTTTGCAATTGCCATAACACAGAAGTGTCCATGTTCTAGAGTTTAGCAATTACAATTTTCTTATTGAATAGCAGACTTCTTTGAGTAAGAGATTTCTTTTTATCAACATCAAATTTAATGGACACCTCTGACTACCTCCCTCATAAGACAAACTTCTTTTGAATAACAATAGATTATCTCTTATTTGTTTAGTTTAGCACTTCCCAAAATGTGGTTCAGGGACCCCTGTGGGTCTCTAGGACCCTTTCAGAAGGTCTGCCAGGTCAAACTATTTTAATAATATGACAAAGACATTATTTGCCTAATTCTCTCATTCTTTCACAAGTACACAGTGGAGTTTTACCTTTTCTTAAATTGAGATATAATTCACATGCTATAATGTTCACTCTTAATGAACATTATATTATATACTATTCAGTGGTTTTTAGTATATTCACAAAGTTGTGCAAACATCACCATTGTCTAATTCCATAATATTTTCATAACCAAAAAGAAACTCCATAGCCATTAGCAGTTAATCCCCATTGTGCCCCTTTCCCCAACCCCTGGCAACTACTAATCTACCTTCTGTTTCTATGGATTTACCTATCCTGAGCATTTTATACATATGTTATTATGCCATATGTGTACTTTTGTGTTTGGCTTCTTTTATCTGGTATAATGTTTTCAAGGTTCATCCATGTTGTAACATGTATCAGAATTTCACTCCTTTTTATGGCTGAATAATATTCCGTTGTATGGATATACCACATTTTGTTTATCCATTCATCATTAAAGGACAGTTGGGTTGTTTCCATTTTTCAAAGATATTATGAAAAATGCTTCTGTAAACATTCATGTATAAGTTTTTGTGTGCAGACATGTTTTCATTTTTTCTTGGGTATATACCTAAATGTGGAATTGCTGAGTCATATAGTAGCATGATGGCATGAGACATGACAGGTCCCAAATGAGACCAGATGGCATGAGACATGACAGGTCCCAAACTGTCTGATTTTTTTTTTGATGTTTTTTGGTGTTTAACTTTTTGGAGGAACTTCCAGAATGTTTTTCAAAGTGACTGTGCAATTCAACGTTCCCACCAACCTTGTATAGGGTTCAATTTCTCTACATCCTTGTCAACACTTGTTATTGTCATCAGTCCTTTTTAATTCTAGCCATCCTAGTGGGTATAAAGCAGTCTTCCACTGTGATTTTGATTTGCATTTCTTTGGTGACCAGTGATCCTGAGTATCTTTTCATGTGCACATTGGCCATGTGTGTACCTTCTGTACAGAAGTGCCTATTCAAATCGTTTGCTCAGTTTTTGAAAATTGTTATTTATGTTATTATATCTTTTTATTGTTGAGTTGTAATCATTTTTATATATTCTGGTTACTAGACTCTTATCAGATATATGATTAGCAAATATTTTCTCCCATTCTGTGGGTTGTCTTTTCACTTTCTTGGAGCACAAGAGTCTTTAATTTTGATGAAGTTCAATTTATCCAGTTTTACTTTGGTTACTTGTGTTTTTGGTATCATATCTAAAATAACCAATGCCAGGGGTGTGGGGGGCTGCGTGAAATGGGGAAAGGTGGTCAAAAGGTACAAACTGCCAGGAAAAAATAAATAAGTCATGGGGATGTAATGTACAGCACAGTAACTATAGTTAATTGCGTATTGAAAGTTTCTAAGAGAGTAAATCTTCAAAGTTCTCACCACACACACACATTTGCAACCATCCGTGGTGATGGATGTTAACTAGACTTATTGTGGTGATCATTTTTCAACATGTACAAATATCAAATGATTAAGTTATACACGTGAAACTAAATAAGTCAATTATATATAAAAAACTAGATTAAAGCCAACAAAAACAAACAAATAACCAATGGCAAATCCAAGGTAACAGATATTTAAACCTATGTTTCTTCTAAGAATTTTACAGTTTTGATTCTTACACTTAGTTCTTTGATCCATTTTGAGTTAATTTTTGTATACAGTTTGAGGCACTATTTCATTTTTTGCATGTAGATATTCAGTTGTCCCAGCACTATTTATTGAAAAGACTCTTCTTTCCCCATTGGAGAGTCTTGATACCTCATCATAGTAGTTCTACTTTTTTTTTTTTTTTACTTTTTTAAATATAATTTTTAAAGGTTACACTCCATTTACAGTTATTACAAAATATATTCCCTGTGTTGAACAATACATCCTTGTAACCTATCTTACACCCAAAAGTTTGTACCTCCTACTCCCCCATTCCTATGTTGTACCCCCCGGCACCACTGGCAATCACTAGTTTGTTCTCTGTATCTGCGAGTTGGCTTCTTGTTTGTTATATTCACCAGTTTGTCATATATTTTAGATTCCACATATAAGTGATATCATACAGTATTTGTCTTTCTCTGTCTGACTTATGTTACTAAGCATAATGCCCTCCAAGTCCATCCATGTTGCTGCAAATGGCAAAATGTTGTTCTTTTTTATGGCTGAGTAGTATTGCATTGTTTATATATGCCACATCTTCTTTACCCATCCTCTGTTGATGGACACTTAGGCTGTTTTCATATCTTGACAATTGTAAATAATGCTGCTATGAGCACTGGGGTGCATGTGTCTTTTTGAATTAGTGTTTTTGTTTTTTCATATATATACCCAGGAGTGGAGTTGCTGGGTCATATGGTAGTTCTATTTTTAGAGAGTAGTTTTACTTGTGCCTGATTTTTTCTTGCTTCTAAGTTAGTCTTGACCAGTTGCTCCTTTCACCCAAGTTCAAAGTGCACATTCCCAGACCAAGCACTGGCTGCTAGATAATTTGCTGGGAAACTGCTTTACAGAAAAACATCAAAGGTGAAACAGGGCAGTGCAGAAGGATGAAGATGAAAACACAGACTGTCATTATACTCTGTAGGGCCTTTCAAATTATGTATGGATACTAGGCTTTTTTTTTTCCATAGTGGAGAGGCATTGATATGTCCAAACAGGAAAGTAATGTGGTCAGATTCATTTGGGAAGAGCTTTCTGGTGGCACTGTGGAGGATGTATCATTGGGTAAGTTTTTAGGAATGGAGACATAGACCAGTTAGGAGGCCAGTAATCGTAGGGGATGGCGAGAGCCTGAACAAAGAGCAGTGGTCTTGGAGATGAGGGAGACGAGAAATTTGAGAGCATTGCAGTGGTAAAGTGAAGAGACCTCGATGATGGATGCAGTGGGGAGGTGGGGATGAGAAGACAGAGTCAGCATAATGTTCAGATCGCTGGTGGATGGGGGCGGGGAGCCTTCTTGATGCCATGACAGAGTGACTCCACATTCTAGTTCACCTGGGACTCTCCTAATTTTAGTACCGAAAGTCTCACGTCCCAGAAAACTCTCAGTCCTGGGAAAACTGGTACAATTTTTTGCCCTATTCACGAGCCTGATATGTTGGCTCCTGAGGTCACCACACCAGGCACCTTCATGGCCACTAAGCTGCCACCTCCCCAATCTCTGCCAAGTTTTATATATTAATGTATTTGCATCCCGCTTTCAGTTCCTGATCCAAGAAAAAATTACTCATCTGGGCAGGACATAAGAGCAATGACCAGGGTGCTCTGTAGACCCCTCCTTTCAGTGGCTGCACTCCGTTTCCCATATTCCCAATAGCAAACAAGACAGGCTACTCAGAAATGACTCTAGCTCCTGTGTCTTTAGATAGGCTCACTTTAGGAGCCCTGTGCTCTGTGCCTTCCTTGCTAGTTGGCATCCAAGTATGCTGTCCCATATGAAGTCGGAACTAGTGGTGAGTTAGGTGAAAAGAGCACAAGCTTTGGAATCAAACAAATCTGGATCTGGACTTGGTCTGAGTGACCTTAAGCAAGTTACTTAACCTCCTGAAGCCTCATCCATAAAAATGAGATTGCCATTGGAAATCAAGGGTATGACAAAATACTAGCCATCAGTAATTTGATTTTTCTTGCCTTGGGTCTTTATAATTTCAGGGGATGCCTCCTTCCCCTGAGGGGAGCGTTTGAGGTCCTTCCACTCTTTCAGCCTTGCTGCTTCCCGGTTCAGATTTTCTATTTCCCCAGCAGACTCTGCCAAGATGCTGAGTGGCTGGCGCTGAACCTGCCTGGGAGGTAACATCCCTACAGGAGAAAAGAAAGGAAAGAATGGCCTGGAGGAAACATGCTAGTGGTTTCCAGGACTGTTAGGTTCACACTAACTCCACAGGTGATTTCCTGGTTGACTGTTTATAGAGTCACACATAGGCATTCATACATATTTAATACTGACATTTCCTTTCTAGAAAGAATGAACATTTCTAATTTTTAAATAATGATTGATGGATAATCCTTCTTTGTTTGGAGAAATCAATGCCACAATAAGTATAATAACTAACATTTCTTATCCAGACAAATGCATATTTTGAAGTATAGAAGAAGGATTGGTTTGTGATGTTGAAAGTAACTTATGCCTTAGAAAAAACTGTTTATGTCCTTGTTGGCATTTCTGCCAGCCAAGGAGTGGAAAGGTGGACATAATCATATGTGTAATCTAAGTTTCTGGGAAGGTAGATTTCAAAAATTTTATAGGAAATGTGAATTTGTGCTCAAAGACAGGAAAATGCCATCCTGATGGTCAACAGGGCAAAAGTCATTGCTATTAACTGTATGTATATCAGAGAGTGAGGTGTCTGCCTAGAAAGGGAGATGATTCAGTAGGCCTGAGTTAATGATAGTATCCAAAAGCTACTTTCTAATGCGAGAGTGTCAACTTGAAGGGAGGTACTTGGAGAAGGGAGCTTGCTGAATACATTATCAATGATTTTGAATAAAAATGGGGTGGACACTCATTAAATATGTGTATAGCATGCATGTGATGAATTACAGAAGTCATGGCAATTTAAAGCATGTGTAAAAAAATCTAACATGATGAAAATTAGTAGGGAAAATTTGCCGTATTTACTAAGATGACAAGACAGAGATTCCTTAGCTATAGCACATATAAAAATAGTTTCAAAGTTTATGGGATAGCAAGCTCAAAATATTTCAGCAATGTCATGGGGCAAATGCAGCTGGTGTTGCTATAGGAACCACATCCAGAACCAGGGAGGTGATAGTCCGGTTCTGCTCCTGTCTGCCAAACAGCATCTGCAATAGAGCATTGAACTCAGGCACCAGCCAGGGATATAGAAAAAGACTAGTCCATGTTCTTAATTTAAGATGAGCTCCCAAGATTGTGAAGAAACTTAAAATCTGAGACGTGAGAAATGGTTGAAGCAAATGGGTAAGGGAAGACTTCAAATATATAAAGGCTGTCATGTGGAAGAGCAGCTTGATTTCCCTCCCAATGATCCCAAAAAGCAGAATTAAAACAGTAGATGGAAGCTACAGGAAGGCAAATTTTGGCTCAACTTCCAGGGAAAAAAAAAATCTAAGAGAGAAGAGAGGGGATATTTAAATATGGAATGAGGGATGAGTCATTCAAGAATGGGCTGGGAAAGAATGGGCTTTTGGGCACCGATATTTCCTGGGGGGGCTCGAACAATTTTCCAAACCAGAGATGCTATGATTCACTAAAAGTAGAGAAAACCACATTAGATCAAGACTCTTGCCGTGAAATTTTATA
Organism: Lagenorhynchus albirostris; assembly: GCF_949774975.1. Lineage (NCBI taxonomy): Eukaryota > Metazoa > Chordata > Mammalia > Artiodactyla > Delphinidae > Lagenorhynchus > Lagenorhynchus albirostris. The sequence goes on from NC_083102.1 coordinate 27,288,213, forward strand.
ATTAGTTATTTTAGGGACTGTGAAAATGGAGATTATTATGAAAGATACCAGAGTGCTCAGAATTAATTGCCCTCCCATAGCGCTTGTCTTAAGCTCTACGAAGCCACCAGGAGTTCTTGGCTGTATACATGCTGTCTTCCCCATTCGATGGCAAGGTCCCTTGTGAAGGGACAGTATCTTATTCACATCAATGCAATCACTACAAGAGTCTATTTTATTAGCCCTGTTTCTTTTAAAAACCTCCCAGAATTCAAACTATTCCTCACCCCTATCATTTTTTTTTTTTTTTTTTTTTTTTTGCGGTACGCAGGCCTCTCACTGTTGCGGCCTCTCCCGTTGCGGAGCACAGGCTCCGGACGCGCAGGCCCAGCGGCCATGGCTTACGGGCTTAGTTGCTCCGCGGCATGTGGGATCTTCCCGGACCGGGGCACGAACCCGCATCCCCTGCATCGGCAGGCGGACTCTCAACCACTGCGCCACCAGGGAAGCCCCCCCTATCATTTTATATCATGTTTATCCAGGCCAGAAGTATAAATTAAGCTGACCCCTCATGGTCTGTCCATTAATGTGGTTTAACTGTACAGTGCTACAAATGAAGAAGAAAATATTGTTCTGAAAATGTACCTCTGTGAGTCTATGGTAAAGAAAATGGACAAAAATGAAAGCATAAATAACTTGTCAGAATAAATGTTGGTATTTTTCTTCATAAGGTTGTAAGTAGTCACGAGGCACACATTGCCTTCCCTTAAACGATGAGTTGCCTCTATAAGCAACCATTTTGAACCGAAAGCCACCAAACCCAAATAGTAACAAAGTCAAGTGGTGAAGAGTAGTGAATGCTGTAGCTATGCCAGAAGAAAGTTACTCCACGCGGGCCCCCGGCTGACTCCTTGTATTCATGTTAACGACATGTTGTGAGATATTCCACACTTAGGTAAAAATGAATTTCCAAGGAAGATGGGTCAGCCTCACAGTAAGCTGGATTGTGTCAATGCCACTTGCTACACTTAAAATGAAATCACCTTTAGAAACTTTTTCTTTTCATTGTCATCAAGGACAAGAGATGTACCGAGCTCAAATGGACAATATTTTTGGTAGCAAAATGGTGGGAGGAATACCAATTTTTTTCTGAGGGAGAAAAATGGACCCATTTGGCTATGAGCAACAAAACAGTGAATTCATAGCAGCACTAACGTTACCAGGGGAGAACTTGTACCTTTCTACTTTCTTTAAACTGGTCTCGAGCTATACCCAAACCAGTTTCTGATTGCCTAACTGAACCCTGTGAAATCCTTTTGACTCTAGAAAAGAAGTGAGCACTTGGATCAGCTGGGATCACAGGGTTGTTCTATGTGATCTATTGCTGGGGATCCTCAGCTTCCATTTTTTGGAGTCCTGGAGTCATAGCAGTCCTCTCAGAGCACCTTACACTCTGGTCTCCTTTCCCACCCAGGTGCTGACAATAAATGCTACATTTGGGAGTCCTGGTTCACCTCTGCATACCCTGAAAGTTCTCATGAGGAGTCCCAAACTGCCTCCTGTGTGAAAGCTGCTGGAATAGGACTATTTCATAAGGCAACTGGGCAGGCAGGTGAGGGACAAGCAGGGAGCGGGAATAAACAGAGTTCTAGACATTTTTGAGTAGCTTTATTCAGTTTCCTTTTCTAACAATGTGCTAAGTGTTCCAGAATGTCCTTTCTCTTCCATTCTCCCCAACATCCCCCTCTTCCTCCCTCCATCCCTGAATCTTCCCCTTTCATCCCCCAGAGCCCAAGATAAAGACATGGTCAGGCTTAGTCAAGAGAAAACCATCCCGTGCACCCTGGTGGAGGGTGTGACCAGTTGTGTCTGGGCAGGAGTGCTAAGGTGTCCAGGAAGCTGCTGTTCTTGCCAAAAATAGATCTGCCTCTTGTGGAATTTGCTTTGCTTCTCAGTTCATGGGAGTTCAGGTCACCACCTCATAGGACACAGTTCAGTCTTTCTCTGTTCAGTCAGTCATTTACTTCACGGAATTAGAGGAATGATTATTGAAGTTGTGGTTAATAATGAACAATATACCAATTTAGGTGTCTAGGGAGTTGCGCATGAATCTGGAGTCTCTAGGGTAGATTATCCTACCCTAGGTAATGCCTTTATCCTTTATTTTAGGAAATGAAAATAAAAACTGATACAGTTCATTGACATGGGCCTGGAAATTGCACTACATACACATTATCTGTACATTTCACTTTCATCAAGAGAATTCATCACCTTAAAAAATTAAAACAGTGAGCATGAAGAAATCGAAAATATTAAAAAGTGCCAAAGTAAATGACTACTGGATGCTAATTACGAGGGGAAAAAAATGATCTTAGTTTTCATAGTATCTGAAAAGGTTTTAGGGCACAGCTCACATACGGAACTCAGGGAGTAAACACTTTACAGTACAGTGTCTGGAAATGATAGAATTTATGATGATAACTGGAATATATAAATGGGGATACACGATGAGTGAGTTTCAGAATTAGGGACTAGTGAAGGCCTAGAAACAAATGACTGTGAAGAGAAAATCTGTCTTACATCCCTGCCTCTATAGTCTCAGCAATAGCAATCAAGTCAAAATGGCATGCACTTTGGCATCCACAAATTCTAAGAATGAAGCCAATGTGGTCTTTTTATGTACAAATGTGCCTGGCTGCTTTCACCAACAGGAAAAGCATTTTGACTTTTCTTTCCTTGGTCAAAGCATACACTCAGCATATACACTTTCTCATCTAAGTATTTATGGGTATATTTGGAATGGAGCAAATACTCCCCCACTGAACAAGCCATACGTCTTTGAAAACCTAAATACTTAATTGAAAAACTGCTCCTGTGGGCTTTCCTGGTGGCGCAGTGCTTGAGGGTCCGCCTGCCGGTGCAGGGGACGCGGGTTCATGCCCCGGTCCGGGAGGATCCCGCATGCCGCGGAGCAGCTGGGCCCGTGGGCCGTGGCCGCTGGGCCTGCGCGTTCGGAGCCTGTGCTCCGCGATGGGGGAGGCCACGGAAGTGAGAGGCCCGCGTACCGCAAAAAAACAAAACAAAACAAAAAAGAACTGCTCCTGTAACCCATACTATATAAGCAATGGGGTTAATTTGTTCCCATTTATCTATATTTATAGGCAAATTTAGAGAAATTTTTCACTGAGTAGTCACTTGTTGCTTTGCTAGGGTTTATTGAGGATTTAAGACTTACATGCATTTTTAAAATAGTAATTAATGTCAGTGTGTCTACTCACAGGGAGATGCATCTTACAGATACTATGTCAATGATTCTCAAATTTTAGTGTGCATAAAAACTATGTAGGGAGCCAACTAAACATGAAGCCACATTTTGACCTAATAGGGCAGGGACTCTGCACTTTTGTCAAGCACTCCAGGTTATTTGAATACAGTTGGCCAAAGGAGCTTCCCAGGTGGGTCCATGGAAAGTCAGGAATTGTCAGGATGGATTTATAGAAAGCAGCAGATTTGAGATGAGTCTACTGGGTCAAACTTCAAGGATGGGTGGGATTTAAAGACAGAGAAGGGAAGCATTTCCTTGGAAGAGGGAAAGGCCTGAAGAAGAGCACAAATTTGAGAGTAAATATGGCATAAGAAAGAGAAAACCATAAAACAAGCCTGAGAGAAGCCTAAGGGATGGCACATAAAGTCTGGTTTCCTTTTCCCCCATGTTGATTGTCTACACAACTAAAGTCTTTATGAAAATAAGCAGAATATATAAAGAAGGAATCTTTCTATTTGTGGCTGAACCTGCTTTTCACATAAGGTGTGTCCAATCATAAGTCTCAATGGACATTAAGAAAGCAAGCCCTAGAGCTACAGTCCCTAAGCCAACCAAACCATGTACATACATACAAATGCTAGGTTTCAGGTTTTAGTGTGTGGTGTCAAACTAATAGTCATTATGGTAGACACGTGACATAGTACCAGAAACACCCCACATTGCCTTAGGTCCCAGAAATAACTGGATTTAAATCATTATACCACTTAGTACCTGGGAATTTTACTTGGCCTCTTTGAATTTTAGTTTCCGAATCTATAAAGAGAAACAATTATAAAAATACACACCATACCAATCCCTTGTATTGGTTTTTTTTTTTTTTAACACATCTTTATTGGAGTATAATTGCTTTACAGTGTTGTGCTATTTTATGATGTACAACAAAATGAATCAGCTATATGCAAACATATATCTCCATATCCCCTCCTTCTTGAGTCTCCCTCCCATCCACCCTCCCTATCCCACCCTTCTAGGTCATCACAAAGCACCGAGCTCATCTCCCTGTGCTATGCAGCAGCTTCCCACTAGCTATTTTACATTTGGTAGTGTATATATGTCAGTGCTACTCTCTCACAATGTCCCAGCCTCCCCTTCACCCCCATGACCTCAAGTCTGTTCTCAACGTCTGCATCTTTATTCCTGCCCTATCACTAGGTTCATCAGTACCATTTTTCTAGATTCCATATATATGAGTTAGCATATGGCATTTGCTTTTCTGACTTACCTCACTCTGTGTGACAGACTCTAGGTCCATCCACCTCACTACAAATAAGTCAATTTCGTTCCTTTTTATGGCTGAGTAATATTCCATTGTATATATGTGCCACATCTTCTTTATCCATTCGTCTATCAATGGACATTTAGGTTGTTTCCATGTCCTGCTATTGTAAATAGTGCTGCAATGAATATTGTGGTACATGTATGTTTTTGAATTATGGTTTTCTCAGGGTATATACCCAGTAGTGGGATTGCTGGATCATATGGTAGTTCTATTTTTAGTTTTTTAAGATATCGCCATACTGTTCTCCATAGTGGCTGTACCAATTTACATTCTTACCAACAGTGCAGGAGGGTTCCCTTTTCTCCACACCCTCTCCAGCATTTACTTTTTCTAGATTTTTTGATGATGGCCATTCTGACCGGTGTGAGGTGATAACCTCATTGTGGGTTATTTATTTTTTTTTAGCATCTTTATTGGAGTATAATTGCTTTACAGTGTTCTGTTAGTTTCTGTTGTGTAACAAAGTGCATCAGCTATACATACACATATATCCCCATATCCCCTCCATCTTGTGTCTCCTTCCCACCCTCCCTACCCCACCCCTCTAGGTGGACACAAAGCACAGAGCTAATCTCCCTGTGCTATGCAGCTGCTTCCCACTAGCTATCTGTTTTACGTTTGGTAGTGTATATATGTCCATGCCACTCTCTCACTTCATCCCAGATTACCCTTCCCCCTCCATGTCCTCAAATCCATTCTCTACGTCTGCATCTTTATTCCTGTCCTGCCCCTAGGTTCTTCAGAATCTTTTTTTTTTTTAGATTCCATATATATGTGTTAGCATATGGTATTTGTTTTTCTCTTTCTGACTTATTTCACTCTGTATGACAGACTCTAGGTCCATCCACCTCACTACAAATAACTCAATTTCATTTCTTTTTATGGCTGAGTCATATTCCATTGTATATATGTGCCACATCTTCTTTATTCATTCATCTGTCGATGGACACTTAGGTTGTTTCCATGTCCTGGTTATTGTAATCAGAGCTGCAATGAACATTGTGGTACATGAATCTTTTTGAATTATGGTTTTCTCAGGGCATATGCCCAGTAGTGGGATTGCTGGGTCATATGGTAGTTCTACTTTTTAGTTTTTTAAGGAGCCTCCATACTGTTCTCCATAGTGGCTGTATCAATTTACATTCCCACCAACAGTGAAAGAGGGTTCCCTTTTCTCCACACCCTCTCCAGCATTTATTGTTTGTAGATTTTTTGATGATGGACATTCTGACTGGTGTGAGATGATATCTCATTGCAGTTTTGATTTGCATTTCTCTAATGATTAGTGATGTTGAGCATTCTTTCATGTGTTTGTTGGCAGTCTGTGTATCTTCTTTGGAGAAATGTCTATTTAGGTCTTCTGCCCATTTTTGGATTGGGTTGTTTGTTTTTTTGTTATTAAGCTGCATGAGCTGCTTGTAAATTTTGGAGATTAATCCTTTGTCAGTTGCTTCATTTGCAAATATTTTCTCCCATTCTGAGGGTTGTCTTTTCGTCTTGTTTATGGTTTCCTCTGCTGTGCAAAAGCTTTGATGTTGCATTAGGTCCCATTTGTTTATTTTTGTTTTTATTTCCATTTCTCTAGGAGGTGGGTCAAAAAGGATCTTGCTGTGATTTATGTCACAGAGTGTCCTGCCTATGTTTTCCTCTAAGAGTTTGATACTTTCTGGCCTTACATTTAGGTCTTTAATCCATTTTGAGCTTATTTTTGTGTATGGTGTTAGGGAGTGATCTAATCTCATACTTTTAAATGTACCTGTCCAGTTTTCCCAGCACCGCTTATTGAAGAGGCTGTCCTTTCTCCACTGTACATTCCTGCCTCCTTTATCAAAGATAAGGTGACCATATGTGCATGGATTTATCTCTGGGCTTTCTATCCTGTTCCATTGATCTGTCTTTCTGTTTTTGTGCCAGTACCATACTGTCTTGATTACTGTAGCTTTGTAGTATAGTCAGGAGTCCCTGAAGTCAGGGAGCCTGATTCCTCCAGCTCCGTTTTTCGTTCTCAAGATTGCTTTGGCTATTCGGGGTCTTATGTTTCCATACAAATTGTGAAATTTTTTGTTCTAGCCCTGTGAAAAATGCCAATGGTAGTTTGATAGGGATTGCATTGAATCTGTAGATTGCTTTGGGTAGTAGAGTCATTTTCACAATGTTGATTCTTCCCATCCAAGAACATGGTATATCTCTCCATCTATTTGTACCATCTTTAATTTCTTTCATCAGTGTCTTATAATTTTCTGCATACAGGTCTTTTGTCTCCTTAGGTAGGTTTATTCCTAGGTATTTTATTCTTTTTGTTGCAATGGTAAATGGGAGTGTTTTCTTGATTTCACTTTCAGATTTTTCATCATTAGTGTATAGGAATGCCAGAGATTTCTGTGCATTAATTTTGTATCCTGCTACTTTACCAAATTCATTGATTAGCTCTAGTAGTTTTCTGGTAACATCTTTAGGATTCTCTATGTATAGTATCATGTCATCTGCAAACAGTGACAGCTTTACTTCTTCTTTTCCGATTTGGAGTCCTTTTATTTCCTTTTCTTCTCTGATTGCTGTGGCTAAAACTTCCAAAACTATGTTGAATAAGAGTGGTGAGAGGGGGCAACCTTGTCTTGTTCCTGATCTTAGTGGAAATGCTTTCAGTTGTTCACCATTGAGGACGACGTTGGCTGTGGGTTTGTCGTATATGGCCTTTATTATGTTGAGGAAAGTTCCCTCTATGCCTACTTTCTGCAGGGTTTTTATCATAAATGGGTGTTGAATTTTGTCGAAAGCTTTCCCTGCATCTATTGAGATGATCATATGGTTTTTCTCCTTCAATTTGTTAATATGGTGTATCACGTTGATTGATTTGCGTATATTGAAGAATCCTTTCATTTCTGGAATAAACCCCACTTGATCATGGTGTATGATCCGTTTAATGTGCTGTTGGATTCTGTTTGCTAGTATTTTGTTGAGGATTTTTGCATCTATGTTCATCAGTGATATTGGCCTGTAGTTTTCTTTCTTTGTGACATCCTTGTCTGGTTTTGGTATCAGGGTGATGGTGGCCTCGTAGAATGAGTTTGGGAGTGTTCCTCCCTCTGCTATATTTTGGAAGAGTTTGAGAAGGATAGGTGTTAGCTCTTCTCTAAATGTTTGACAGAATTCGCCTGTGAAGCCATCTGGTCCTGGGCTTTTGTTTGTTGCAAGGTTTTTAATCACAGTTTCAATTTCAGTGCTTGTGATTGGTCTGTTCATATTTCCTATTTCTTTCTGATTCAGTCTTTGCAGGTTGTGCCTTTCTAAGAATTTGTCCATTTCTTCCAGGTTGTCCATTTTATTGGCATAGAGTTGCTTGTAGTAATCTCTCATGATCTTTTGTATTTCTGCAGTGTCAGTTATTTCTCCCTTTTCATTTCTAATTCTATTGATTTGAGTCTTCTCCCTTTTTTTCTTGATGAGTCTGGCTAATGGTTTATCAATTTTGTTTATCTTCTCAAAGAACCAGCTTTTAGTTTTATTGATCTTTGCTATCGTTTCCTTCATTTCTTTTTCATTTATTTCTGATCTGATTTTTATTTATTTCTTTCCTTCTGCTAACTTTGGTATTTTCTGTTCTTCTTTCTCTAATTGTTTTAGGTGCAAGGTTAGGTTGTTTATTCGAGATGTTTCCTGTTTCTTAAGGTAGGATTGTATTGCTATAAATTTCCCTCTTAGAATTGCCTTTGCTGTATCCCATAGATTTTGGGTCGTCGTGTCTCCATTGTCATTTGTTTCTAGGTATTTTTTGATTTCTTCAGTGATCACTTCGTTTTTAAGTAGTGTATTGTTTAGCCTCCATGTGTTTGTATTTTTTTGTTTGTAGATTTTTTGATGATGGCCATTCTGACTGGTGTGAGATGATACCTCATTGCAGTTTTGTTTTGCATTTCTCTGATGATTAGTGATGTTGAGCATCCTTTCGTGTGTTTGTTGGCAATCTGCATATCTTCTTTGGAGAAATGTCTATTTAGGTCTTCTGCCCATTTTTGGATTGGGTTGTTTGTTTTTTGTTATTGAGCTGCATGAGTTGCTTGTAAATTTTGGAGATTAATCTTTTGTCAGTTGCTTCATTTGCAAATATTTTCTCCCATTCTGAGGTTTGTCATATCATCTTGTTTATATTTTCCTTTGCTGTGTAAAAGCTTTTAAGTTTCATTAGGTCCCATTTGTTTATTTTTGGTTTTATTTCAATTTCTCTAGGAGGTGAGTCAAAAAGGATCTTGCTGTGATTTGTCATAGAGTGTTCTGCCTATATTTTCCCCTAAGAGTTTTATAGTGTCTGGCCTTACATTTAGGTCTTTAATCCATTTTGAGTTTATTTTTGTGTATGGTGTTAGGGAGTGTTCTAATTTCATTCTTTTACATGTAGCTGTCCAGTTTTCCCAGCACCACTTATTGAAAAGGCTGTCTTTTCTCCATTTTATATTCTTGCCTCCTTTGTGAAAGATAAGGTGACCATATGTGCATGGGTTTATGTCTGGGCTTTCTATACTGTTCCATTTATCCATATTTCTGTTTTTGTGCCAGTACCATACAGTCTTGATTACTGTAGCTTTGTAGTATAGTCTGAAGTCAGTGAGCCTGATTCCTCCAGCTCAGTTTTTTTCTTTCTCAAGATTGCTTTGGCTATTCAGGGTTTTGTGTTTCCATACAGAGTGTAAAACTTTTTGTTCTAGTTCTGTGAAAAATGCCATTGGTAATCTGATAAGGATTGCATTAAATCTGTAGATTGCTTTGGGGAGTACAGTCATATTCACAATGTTGATTCTTCCAATCCAAGAACATGATATATCTCTCCATCTGTTTGTATTGTCTTTGATTTCTTTCATCAGTGTCTTATAGTTTTCTGCATACAGGTCTTTTGTCTCCTTAGGTAGGTTTATTCCTAGGTATTTTATTCATTTTTTCCAATGGTAAATGGGAGTGTTTCCTTAATTTCTCTTTCTGATTTTTCATTGTTAGTGTATAGGAATGAACTGTATTGGGTTTTGAAGACTAAATGAGGTAGTAACCTTCCTAACACAAAGCAGTTGATTGTAAATGGATGAGCAGTATTTGTAATATTTTTATATTCATAGAGATGTTTTAAATGGACTAATCCATAGTTACACAATGGTGTGATTCATTTTAGGTCAGATAGATAAAACAGCACAATTCTGATGTAGTAAGAGAGATATATGTTTTTCTATACAAATAAGAGATGAAAGTTGACAAGTGTGGAACTGGTTAGCACCGTGATGTGATTTGAAAGATACCTTAAGATGTGTTTCCAAGTGGCCCAAAGTCTCCCATTAGAGTTTCATTCCCTGCTGGCTCTTGCAGAGGTGTGCCGCTCATATTAGTCTTTTGTGTTTAGTGTGAATTGTTTTCTCAGATCTTTTATCTCAACGACAATGGAGAGAAAACCCTTGAGGAAAAGGAAATTGGCTGGACGTAAAGCAAAGGTAGAACCATTTTGTGATAAAGGGCAGCCACAGAAGATGGAGCTGGCTAGAACCTCAGGCCATAATAGGAGGGACCTGCAAGACTCGGTCTGGTGAGAAATGGGAGCCAGAACAGAGAAAACAGCGCACTGAGAGGAGGCCCTGACAAAATGTCAATTGTTCTACCTTTAGCCTTTGTCTGGCTTGAGTGCCACTGTTCCCTGCATGCATAGGCCTTCATTTCCATTAAATATCATACAAATACCTTTTCATTTTTGGTATCATCTCACAGAGTAAGATCTTCTAAGATGAGAAAATGAGGCTCAAATGGTCTCACCAGGTGGCTGAAGGAAATCTGAGAACAGACATGGTTTCTTCAAAAAATATATATAAAAATAGCATGCAATGAACTGTACTGAGTGTTATATAGAAAAAAAAGTATCAAAACTGCTTTAACTCTCCTCCTTTAATGTGTTTTTTTTCTTTAATGTGTTTTTTAACGCTTTTATTACTGCTCACTATTTACTACTATTATTTATAATTACCCTCCTTTTTTTCACCTGAGAAATTCAAGATGTAATGTGCCTTTCTGGTTTGGAGACTTTTTTTCTGCTTACTGATTTTCCTGAATCACTATATATGATACATCTTTAGAAATTTAGACTTTTAGAGGCGAAAAAATGTTTTCTCATCCGCATTAACAATACAGTGAGGTGAGTGTTGGTGAAAGAATTATCTTTCTTGAAGGGAAAAGAAGGCAGAGTTATATTCATGGGGCATAGAAATAAGGTCTAAATGCTAACCACAGATTATTTAAAACTAAGGTTATTTGTGGCAAGAGAAATTGACTATAGATTATAGAAGGAAATGTGTTTTGTTTATACCTAGAGCCAGGTGCATAGTAGTTGTTTAGTTGAGGTTTGTTGTATGATTAATTTATGACACAATGAGAAACTAACCAGTGAGTCCCTAGCCCTGAGGTGTTTCAAAACAGATCCTCCATGTCACTGTCAGAACAGTTCCCGTTTACACACACACACTCCTCTTGAATGGCCATATCTCTGTACAAATTATCTCTGTACAAATTCCCTGATAATTATACAGTCAATATAGTCAGTATCAGCACAATAGTATCAACTCAGTTCTGAAAAAGTCTTACAGGTGAGGGCTTATGGAAGACTTTATGGTAACTTTTGGTTTCCTATCCAAAGAGGTCATAGAGTCCAAGAAACACGGAACTTTGCTTTCGAACAGTGAAGAAATTATTGTGCAACTGAGTGTGGTACTGGGGAGAAAAATACTATTCACTCTCAGAAGCAGTGGTATTTATCTTTTGAATGAGAACAGAGAAGTCCTAAATGAGAGCGGTCAGGAGCTCTCCTCTGAGCCAAACTCCACAAAGGCAGTGCATTCGGCTGCCTCAATACCTTATCTGAGAAGTCCCAGAAGAACCCATCTGTAGCAAAAACTTGCCTTTTCACACTGGAATTCCTACTACTGGGGTTGCTATTTCGATTCACAAACTGAAAATGAGCTTCACTAGAAAGGGTACTGGAGGCACCCAGTAAAGACCTGCTCAAGGCACCACGCAAGTGTGGAGCCTCCAATTCAGGGAACATCAAAAGGTAAGGAGGGGCCTCATCGTGGGCAGACTCAGCCAGCCTCATGGTTTGCCTTCTCCTAGACTTGGCCAGTTCACATTCCAGTTAATGTGCACAGACTAAATCAGGACAGTTTTGCCCTTCAAAAACATAACAGAAAATGGTCTTTGAGTTCTTGCAAACACTCTTGAGCTTATCTCTCCATGTGAATTGTGACAGTAAAACAATAAAAATCGAGATTTAATTTTAACTCGTTGGTGAGTCTGGGGCAGTAAATGAAGACGATGGGCTAGAGAAATATTAATCCAGGTTGGCTATTTAACGTCTGCCTTTTTTTGGAGGAGAACACTATTGAAGGCACCAGTTCGGGACAATGAAATTCTTCAGTTATATTTTAGTTTATCGCCGGTTTCTCCTTGTACTTTTCACTCTGTTGATTTTATTGCCACTGCCACTCATCCTCTGCAACAAGGTAAGTGAACCCGGAGAATGGGCTGGTGGGTTTTCTGATTTATCTAATTGTCCTTTATTGTTGCTATGTAATTGTCTGGCTCAGAGCTGAATGGGTGATGACACCTTGGGCTTGAAATCAGGATGGTTATACATTGTGTTTTGTCCATTTTTTCTCCTTTTTAATGATTAATGTTGTTGATCCTCGGTATGATTAACTGCAATAATTAAATAGTATATTCAGTCAGAATTGTTCTCTGCCTGGCAACCAGATGAGAGGAAGGGCAAAAGAATCACAGCCCTTGAGATCCTGTCATTCTAGTTATCAATCTCCAGAGAGCATCCTGGGTTAACACAATCCTTTCCCCTGAGACGAGGCAGCAATGTGACACTGGGGGAAAGAGCTAGAAGAAAACTTGGGAGTCCTAGGGAGGGTCTAGCGCAAACTAATTTACTTGACAGCTCCGTGGCTTGGTGTGGGCCACCGAATCTTCTGGAAATCTAGTTTCCTTATGCTTCATTGAAAGCATGAAGTAATCTTCCTTGGTTAATCAGAAAAGTCTAATAAATAACTGTACATGTTCTGAGCATTTGAGATTTTTTATCATTTTGGTGTGCTTGTAGGGATTTTTCTGTTTCCTTTTAAGTGTGGTCAGTCTAAGTCCAGAATAATAAACACAATGCATTTTTAATACCTTGGGGAAATGACTGTATCAGCAAACACTTAGTGAGCACCTTCTCAACGCCAGGCACGATGAGTGTCTCTTGGTGGTAAGAGGACAGTCACCAGAGTCAGAGTTAGGTCCCAGGTTTCCACTTAGAGGCTGTGTGACCTAGACAAATTAATTAACCTCTCTGTGCTTCCATTGTCTCATGTGTAAGAGTGAGAGAGTAACAGGCTTGTTATGAGGATTAAATAAATAAGCACTCATCAAGCACTTACTTGGAGCTGTGGCTGGCACACAGTAAGTGGGCTAGTGAGAATCTCCCCAAATCTGTTGATCCCACAGCTGTGCAGTTCCCACCACCCCATGATGCCTTTTCTCTGAGTAGAAGAGAACCTTTCTGATGTTCTTCTTTCATAAGCATTAACCAAGGTTATACTAGTCTGGGTAAAAATAGAATTGCAGTAATTATAATACTCCACCCTCCCTCAGAAGTCTGCCACTGTCTGAAGGAAAGTCGTATCAGCTACTGAAAAGTCTCTTTTGACTCTGTCAAGGCCTCCTCTACCTGCAAAGCCGGCAAGGGATCTGGCCTCTGCCACCCACAGCTGCGGGGTGTTTCCTTCAGGAGGAGGTGCAACGGAGGTCTCACAGTGCCCTGAGGAGCGGGGGAAGAACTCTCTCCCACTTTTCGTCACATATTGTTCTGAACCCCCAAAGTTTTAGAGAATGTCTAGTGAAAACAGCGGGCACACTCCATGGTCTTTGGTTTGGTTGGCTTTGTTTTGCAAATTCTTTGTGACTAATCCTCCCCTGTTCCCCCTGCCCCTCCCACCCAGCTAGTTCTGAGGACTCTTCTGTGAGCCTCTGGCAGCCACTAGATGACAAATGTGAATCACAGACATAGGGATTTCATCTGAATGCCCACCCCCCGCCCCCCGCTTTGAAGACTCGTCACTCCATCTAGTGCGCATGACGGCCTTCTTTTTCCAACTCCCCTGGTCCTACCTGTCCCCCAGACCTGGCTGACTCCTACCATGAGTACGTCCTGATTCATACCTGGACACCTGCTCTATTTTAATATTTCTGGGTTACTCTCAGTATAAGTCCTTACTTATGGCAGAGAAAATAAGTTAAACTAGTCAAGACAAACTTTGGCCATGAGTGCATATCATCTGTGCTGCTCCTTTGACATATACACATATGACACTTTGAGTATCTTACATAATTTTCAGAGGAAGTGAATATAAGCTCCTTGAAAAGGAAGAAAAATTAAATTAATAGAAAGCAACATTCTCCATGCATGAGTCATTAATCAGAAAGTGCACATTAGGTCTGTGGGGAAACCTGGCAACAAGTTGCATTTGACAAACGTGTTCCTCTTTCCTTTCCCTCTAATCAACTCATTTGTTAAAACTCAATGTTAATGGGAGGATTTTTTTCTAGTACAGTAACATGATTTCATTTTTTGTTTACTCTAAATGCATACTTAACCATTCAATCAACCGCTAATCAAACCCAAAGAATATTATTTTAACTGCTGCATACAAGGAGAGTAAAACTTTGTTTCAGAGGATGTGGGCCTTTGGAGTGTTTAAAAGTTAGGTAGAGGCTTACTTTGACATCAATGCAAATCAATTTATTGTAACGTTCATGTTACCAAACCGGAGAACCCTATGCTTGCTTCCAAACCCACAATAATAGTCAAGCAAAACAAAGTCGATTTTGCTTTATAAAAGCACAGTGAATCTACATGATGTAGAACCAACAAACAATAAGTTATTGGCTGATTTTTTTTCATTTTCCTTCTGATTATTGAGTTGTTTCTATAGACCAGCCTTAACGCTTACCTTAATTTTACCTTAATTCAAAAATGTAGCGTCAATTATGAGAGCCCCTAAGTGGCTTTGCAATGTAACGTTCAAAAGGGAGGGGAAGGGCTTCGCTTTGCAGACATGTGATCCAACAAAGGCCAAACAGATGCTATTGAAACTGGATTTGAACTCAGGTTCTGTCAGAACTCAGAATTCATGATTTAACAGTGGTTTTGTTTTACTCTTTTCTATATTTTGTACTTTTGAAGATTTATCCTCTATTTTGAAGAGTCGAAGTGTGGCTTGATAATCATTTCTGAACAACTCAGGCATAACTCTTTACAATAATGCTTTAGACAGGTCAGACCAGAGAAGAGGTGCATCTTTGCCATTTCCTCAATTGACCTCATGCAACTCAATGTCTTTAAAAGGTAGAGAATTGCAGTGATTCTAACCACTGGGGCGGACCTGTGAGAACTGGAGTAGCGGTCTCATGTGTGTCATTTGCTGAATGTCCCAGAGTCCCAGCTATACAAGCTTGTATTATCAGCTTGTCAGGATATGGTGCCCCTTCCCTTCACACCTGTGCCCAAATGTTTACCATGAGTCATGGCATTTAGTGGGCATCTTAAAATCTTCTAGTTGGAAGAGACCTTGGAACTGTGTATTTCAGTGTTTTCATGGAAATAATATTTTATTGCGAAAGAAAATATGTACTGATATCACCCCAGAAGCCTATGAGCATAAGTCAAACAGAAGCTCAAATTGAATCCTTATGAATTAGGTATTGTAACTGGTCAAATTTTGCAGATTAGAAATGGAGATAGAAACATGCAAATAGCTTACCAAAATGTGGCTATACAGATGTTTCCAATCAACATCTGTCTGACTTTAGAGCCAGTGATCTCAACCACAACTGAGTATCTGTGTCTTTATAGCTTCCGAGGGTAATAAGTATACTCCTAACACATTGGTGTAAATGTCACTTTACTAAAGGAATTGTATTTCCTTATTGCTTTACACTGAAACATCAAAAATACTGTCTTTTTAATCATCACATAAGTATAAGGGTAGTCCTAGTCCTTTCCCAATTAGTAGTTAGTGGTCAGTAAAACAAGCCTGTAGTGTAATTGATATTTATGTAAATATTTGAGTAAAATTAATAATTGCACTGAATTTTTCTTTTTGGAGAGGGAATATCTTAAATATTCCCAGATAAAAACTTGTTAAAATTGGCCTAGGCTACGTGCCGTAGTCCCAGTGATATTCACAGTGCAACTTTGTTCTTTTATGACTATTTCTAGCAGCTTGTTAATTTTACTTCTCAGAACTCCGGACTATTTCTTTACTTATTTTTCTAGTTTCTTGGCTTTTCTTTGTATTTCTTTTGATGGAACAAAATGATAAAAAGAAGGCCAAGTTTGTTTGAGGAGTTTTAATAGGAGAAAACTGAACAATAATATTTTCTGTTTGTAGACAGCATCCTTCCAGGTGTGTCACTCCATCTAATTTACCCATTCATTACGGACCCTCTTTTTTTTTTTTCAGTTAAGGAGACAAGGAAAACAGTCACACAGATACTGAGCAGCATTCCCTAGTTGACTGGTTGTAAATCCGAGACCAGATCTCAGGTTTCTGTCAGATACTTCAGGATTTCTCTGGAAGATATTTTACACCAGGAGAAACTTGAAGAGAGGAGAGGGGAAGAGTCAGCAGAGCACTGGACCGGCCCTTGTTAGGGATGGAGGAAACACAGCTGGGAGGGCCACCTGCTTCTGTTTCCTTCACAATCTATGCATCTGATGCACCATAAATTTCAAAGTTATAATAGAAATTATAATAAGTAAAAGAAATGATACATAATGAGAGTCTTATGGTGCTCCATCTAGAAAAACTAAACAGGTGGGAGAAAGGTAGCTCTTGTAAAGAAATGTAAACCTTAAAGTGATAAAGGCTCTGATGGAAGGGGGAAAGTGGTAGGTTGAGAAGTCTGACAAAGGAAAGGAAAATGAGTGGGAGAAAATTTAAAAAGACCACAGGTGAGAGAAGAGGGAGGGCAGAATTCTGAGAAAACATACAGAACTTTTAAAGGGGCAAATCAAGTAATGAAACAGTTGATATTGTTTTTAATGTTGGTCTAAACTGTTGTAGAGATTTAAGATAAAGGGGGGAGATGCTATAAACTCCAAGAAAGTGAACATTTTAGATACAAAAGAGCGTCAGAATGATGGAGGGCAAGAAAAAGAAGGCATGGAATCATGCTAATTAATGTGGTAGGAGATGAACAAAACCAGAAAATCCAAATGTGATATATATTTATTTCATGAATATTTGATGAGAACTTGCTAGGCCCAAAGTATTGTGCTCAGTGAACAGTGGCACATTACTCAGTTTAATGTTTCTGCTTTCAAGTAGCTTGCACAATTGCTGAAAAGTCAATATATACCATGGCCAACATTCATCACAAAATAAGGTTGTATATAAATCCATGCCAAATGATGGAAACAAATGATTTGTGTTATAGACGTGTAATTAAAAGGTGACTATATCTCTAGGGATTCATTGTTCTTCAGCCCCTCCATTCCCCCAGCCACACACATCCCACTTGCCCACAACCTGCTGCTCCTTCTATTTCCCCTGTCTCGGAGAATCTGCTACCCCGTTTCCAGGTCTGAAATCTGTGTGTCATGTCAGATCCCTCAGATATTCCTAAGCCCTCATCACTCAGTCTATGTTGCTTTACCTCCTGAATCCACCCGCTTCCCATCTGTGTCTTCATCTCCGTTCCTGCTGGCACTGCTCTCCTCAATCCTGTCTTTTCCTCTCTCTTTCATAGACCATTTTCACACTCGTTCCCCCAGAGTCTCCTGCCAGAGGGCTATTTTTAAAATGTCAACCTCGTCCTATTGTACCACTGGTCAGACATCTTTCATGGCTCCCTTTTGCCGACAGGGGGAAAATATCTAAACCAAACATGTATATACTGATGGATCTTTGGGATTTTGCCATTTATTCCTCCTAATAGCCCTCCCCAAAGCCCCCAGTACCTATCTCCCGCATTGCATTCACATTTCCCATGGCAGCGATATTTCACTATCTGCCGCCCTAGGAGACCCATGATTGTTCTTCCCTCTCTTTCTCTGCACATGCTGCATCCTCCTCCTGGAATGCCCACTCCTTTCACCCTGTCCTTCTTGGGAAAGGCGGCTTGGGCTGTGATACAAACAGAATCATCCTCCGTGCTCTCATTGCACAGTCGTGGAGACATCGGCCTCCATCGTAGTATGTATTCCATTTTGCCTTTATCTTTGCCTCCCCCTCTAAACTGCAGATACCTCAAGAACACAGAACATGTTGTTTAACTTGTTTCCTCCGGCCCAAGCACAGTGCCTGTCACACAGTTAGATAGTTGATAACTGTGCTGAACGGATGGATTAAGGACCTCTCGCAGCAAAAGGATATGGTACATAGCTAGATCTTGTAGGAGGGATAAGATACAGGAGAAAGGAGACGATGAAAGGAAAGAACTTCAAATAGAGTATAGAGAGCGACTAAGGGACAGAACAAGAATGTAGGTGTAACAGGAGTGTGTCTCTTCCATGAAGCTCTTCTTTTCCTTTCATGATACATATTTATGCCTTGGTTGGTAACAATAGTATATGTGAATGTCTACTGTCAGCCTCCTAACAACCATTAGTATAGTCAATATTATCCCCATTTTACAGATGAGCAAACAGACACTCAAAGAGATTAAGCAATTTGCCCAAAGTCACACAGCCTCTAAGGGGAATGGGAGGATTTAAAGACAAGCTGTCTGGCTCCCAAGCCCATTGATGCTATTGCTTCCTTAATGGCATTTATATCAGATTTTTACAACCTCGTGCACCATTGTTCCTGCATTTGTAATTACAAAACACATGTTGAGATGAGGTCTCCCACTGCCTGGATTACAGAGCAACCACGACCCCTGATGACCAAATAATGTGAGCAAGAAATAAACTTTGGTTGTTTCAAGCTGCTGACATTTAGGGGGTTTTGCCACAGCATAACCTAGGCTATCCCAACTTATCTAGCATATTCTGAAAAACTCGCCAAGTGATTCTGTCATGCTACCCTCTGGCCCATGTCCTCATCTGTAAAATGAACAAGACTTAAAAAAGCTTTCAATGTTATTTGTGGATTGGCTGCCCCAGGTTCACCTGAGGTACTTATGGATGTGAAGTCCAGGATGCTGCACATTTAACAGACTCATCATGATTCGGAAGCAGTTAATCCATGGCCTGAATTGTTATCACACCCTGGTGCATTGGAGAACAAGATGATCTCTATGGCTATGTCCAGTTCCACTGTGTGCATGGGGTGTGAATACAGCATGTCTCCTTTGCTAATTGCTTTTAGAAGTTAGATGAAAAGGAGTTAAAAATTCCCTTGTAACTGACATAGTGGAGCCACCAATTGCCTTTCCCTGCTACCCATTTTGGGCTGAAAACTAACTAGAAATGCTAATTATTTTTCCTTGACTTTGTAGTTGAGCTTCTTACTCTCCATCTTCCAAGATGGAGTCACTTTAACCTTTGCAGTTAATATGGATTGAGTCTTGAGAATTTCCTGCAGCAGTAGGGGTAGGTGTGTCATGAACCATGCAAAGCCCTTTATGGGTTCTGTCAAATAATAATAGTGTTTTTCTTGTAGCACACAGATTTAGAATGCATTATTTTTCTCCTGTCTTAATTGCTTTGCATTCTTTTTTGAAAATCAATTGCAGTGAGTGAGGCCTGTGATTGGTCCTGCTCTTCTCAAGCTGTGCTGAGAGATGGTACCTACATATGTACTAATTCTTCAGTGAAATTATTCCATAATATCAGTCAGTATGTCATTAAAAAGGGGGAGAAGAGGTGAAAAAACTATATTTTAAAGCCTAATTTATATTTCAATTCCACCCGGAACAATAATTTGAAAGAGAACCAAGGTGATTTTTAAATATAATCAGCCACATTTCCCAAGATAATTTGACACTCAGAACTTCAGTAGGGGGGAGTCATTATCCACATTGCCTAGTCATAGGGTCATTTGCCTTTTCTGCCTCGGTAGCAAGTTCCTGGCTGTGCTTACTTGGGGTGGTTAAGACAACATACGACTAATATTGTGAAATGGGAAAGTGGGAGAGTGGCAGCTACTGGGAAGTGACCTATGCAAGTAAAAGTTTTAGTTCCAATTTCAGCTTATTAGCAAGAGAGGTGAGAACCTCAGGAGAACTATAGAGACAATTCACCCACCAGGATGAGCGCCAAAACATCCAGTGCCAGGCAAGTAGGAGAGAAAACAGAAAAGAGAACAAGGCAAAGAAAAGAGATTCCTAGGCTAAAGAATTTATGCCTAGTAGAGGGATTGTTTTATATAGGGATCAAGATATATGAATAAAAACAGCTGTAGGAAAGACACCGAGGGAAAAAAGCTTCATTCATTTAATAAATATTACTGGGCACTTACTGTATGCCAGGCATTGGTTTAAGTGCTGGGAATAAGGCAGTAAATGAAATGAGATGTGCTCTCATGGATATACTTGGATTGAACTCTACTACATACTAGCAATGTGATTATTGATCCTAAGTTCAACATGGAATTACCGTACCTACTTTATAGAATTTTGGTAAGGTCTACATAAAACAAATATTATATCTGGCATGTTGCAGGCATTCATAAATGTTATTTTCCCCTCCTCTTAGTCATAAGTCAGAAAAACAGATTTGCCTATTTATTTGGCAAATATCTTCATCTTTTAAATAAGATTTCCTATCTTTAAAGGCTGTGATTACCAGTCTAGATGAAGTTTGTACAATTAAGACCCCCCTCATCCCTTTCTCCACCATAAACACAAAGCTAATAAACAACTCTGTAGACCAGAATGGGTCAGAAAAGCATGCAAGCAGAGCAGATGTGAGAACCTGTGGTCTGAAGTGCTCCCACATCATTCTAGGGTCAGAGTTAATTT
The DNA here is from genome assembly GCF_949774975.1 of Lagenorhynchus albirostris. Classification (NCBI taxonomy): domain Eukaryota; kingdom Metazoa; phylum Chordata; class Mammalia; order Artiodactyla; family Delphinidae; genus Lagenorhynchus; species Lagenorhynchus albirostris. The sequence goes on from NC_083102.1 coordinate 27,308,768, forward strand.
TAGTGCCACAAACTAAGGGCTGGAGAATGGTTTTCTTGGCAACTATGACAGGCCCAAAAAAAAGCTAGACTGACTGCTCTCTGTGGTGGCATTCAGAGGAAGCAGATTCTGCCCAGCCTCCCAGGCAGAGCTGATCCAAGCTTCCTGATCCAGCTAGATGACAGGATTTGCATTGTCCTGGGAGGACAGGACCTCAGGCTGACAAGGTAAGGCACACTGTGTACTATGAGCTAAGGACTGGCTGGAGGCAACTGTAAAACTTCTAGATGGTAAATAATGAGTACAGAAAGAAAAAACACAAAAACAAAACAACTACCATACAGGGTAAATCTGGAAATAAAATTTCAAAATGAAATAAGACAACCAAGAAAGTCTGACAATGAAATCAACACAGATGAAAACACTCCAAATAAAATGAAAATAACAGGGAAATCAATAGATGAGGAAAGGGGGAAAATCCACAATAGATGTCAAATTATTTTTAAAATAGAAATATATAATATTGTATTACAATATGCAATTACACACCAACATATTAAATAACCTAAAAGTGGATAAGTTCCTAGAAACATACAACCTATGAAGACTGAATCATAAGGAAACAGAAAACCTGAACAGACCAGTAATGAGTGTGAGGTGCTTGAATCAGTAATCAAAAACTTCCCAACAAAGACAGGCCAGGACCAGGGCTTCACTGGTAAATTCTACCAAATATATTTTAAAAGAATTAATGCCAATCCTTTTAAAACTGTTCCAGAAAATTGAAGAGGAGCAAACACTTCCAAACTGATTTTATGAGGCCAACATTATCCTCATACCAAAGTCAGGCAAAGAGACAATACAATGAAAGGAAATTACAGGCTCCTCTACAAAGTACTAGCCAACCAAACTCATTAGCACATTAAAAGGATCATACAACATGAGCAAGTGGGTTTTATCCCTTGGATACAAGGATGATTCAATATACACAAAACAGTTAATGTGATGTATCACATTAACAGAATGAAGGATTTTTAAAAATCACATAATCATCTCAATAGATGCAGACAAATCATTGACAAAATTCAACATCCTTTTATGATGAAAAACTCTCAACAAATTAAGTACAGAAGGAATGAACCTCAACATAATAAAGGATGTATATGACAAGCCCTGAGTACATAACATCATACTCAATGGTGAAAAACTGAAAGCTTTTCCTCTAGGATTAGAAATAAGACAAGCATGCCCACTCTCACCACTTCTATTTAATACAGTATTAGAAGTCCTAACCAGAGCAATTAGGCAAGAAAAAGAAATAAAAGGCATTAAATTGGAAAGGGAGAAGTAAAATGATCTTATGTGTAGAAAACTGTAAATACTCTACAAAAAACTGTTATAACTAATAAACAAATTCAGTAAAGTTGAAGGAGACAAAATCAATGCAAAAAATCAGTTGTTTTCTACACACTAACAACTAGGAGAAAAGAAAAAAATTTTTTAAATCCCATTTACAATAGTATCTAAAAGAATAAAATACTTAGGAATAAACTTAACCAGGAGTTTCACCTTCTGAAAACTATAAAACTTCAAAACATTGATGAAAGAAATTAAAGGAAACCCACATAAATAGAAAGACATCTCATGTTCATGGATTGGAAGACTTAATATTGCTAAAATGTCCATCTACCCAAAGCAATCTACAAATTCAGTGCTATCCCCATCAAAATTCCTATGACATTTTTTACAGAAATAGATAAAACAATCTTAAAATTCATATGGAACCACAAAGACCTTGAATAACCAAAGGTATCTGAGCAAAGAGAATGAAGCTTGAGGCATCACACTTCCTGACTTCAAAACACATTACAAAACTACAGTAATTAAACAGTATCTTACTGGCATAAAGACAGACATATAGACCAATGAAACAGAATAGAGAAATCAGAAATAAATCCATGCATATGTAGTCAACTGATCTTTGACCAGGGTACCAAAAATACACAATAGGCAAAGGACTTGAATGGACATTTCTCCAAAGATGATATACAAATGACCAACAGACATATGAAAAGGTACTCAATATCACTAATCATCAGGGAAATGCAAATCAAAGCCACAGTGAGTTATCACTTCACACCTATTAGAATGGTTTTAATTTTTTTAAAAAATGTGTTGGTGACGATGTGGAGAAATTGGTACCATGGTATACTGTTGGTGGGAATATGAAATGATGCAGTCACTATGGAAAACAGTATGGAGGTTTCTCAAAAAATTAAAAATGGAACTACCATATGTATGATGCAGCAGTCTCACTTACAGGTATATAGCCAAAAGAATTGAAATCAGGATCTTGAAGAAGTATTTGTACTCCCATGTTCATTGCAGCATTATTCACAATAGCCATAATATGGAAACAACCTAAATGTCCATCAATGAATGAATCAATAAAGAAAAATGTGTTATCTATAGACAGCAGAATATTATTCGGCCTTAAAGTAAAAGAAGGAAATCACGTCATCTGAGACAACATGGATGAAATCATGTCATCTGCGACAACATGGAGGACATTATGCTGAGAAATAAGCCAGTGATAGAAGGAAAAATACTGCATGATTCCACTTTTATGAAGTATCTAAAATAGTCACATTCATAAAAGTAGAGAGTAGAATGGTGGTTGCCAAAAGTTGGGTGGAGGAAGAAATGGGGAGTTGTTCAACAGGTAAAAGTTTCAGTTATGCAAGATGAGTAAGTTCTAGAAATCTGCTGCACAGCACAGTAACCATAGTTAACAATATTGTATTGTGCACTTAAAATTTTTAAGAGGGTAGATCTCATGTTAAGTATTTTTAACACACACACACACACACACACACACACACACACACACACACACACAAAACAAAAACAAAACCCAGAATGGGGCCTGAGGAAACTTTTGGACATGATGGATATGTTTGTTACCCTGATCGTGGTGATAGTTACACAGGTATATGCATATATCCAAAACTCAGCAAACTGTATACAATATATATGTGCAGTTTTTTGTGTACCTATTAATCCTCATTTTTTTAAAAAGAAATATAAACCAAGAGCAGGTGAATACAAAAAAAAAGACTAGTTAGAAATCTTGGAAATGAAAAATAAAGTCTCTGAAATTCTTTTAAAAATTAAATTTTAAAAACTCAAGATATAATAAACTGTAAACTTTAAACTGAGTACACTTGAGGACATAATCAGTGAACTGATAAGAAAGAATACTAGGAATTCACCTAAAAATCAGACAGAATAATAAATAAATAAATATGCTTTACATGAAAGAATAATTTGAAGGATGAATTCGGAATTTCCAACATACATGTAAAAGGTATTCCTGAAAAAAGAGGGACTAGAAGAGAGATTATATTCAAAGTAATAATGGTTAAAATTTTCAGAATTAAAAAAGATATGAATCCTCAGATAGAATATGCATTTCTAAGTACAAAATAATTTAATTAAATATTAGTCCATGTTTAGACACATCATAAATGAAACTTCAAACCACCGAAGATAAGGAGAAAATTTTAAAGCTACCAAACAGTAAAGAGAACAAAAATTATACAAAAGGATGATAATTAGATTAATTTCTCATTTTTTTCAACAATAATGAAGATGTCTAGTACAGATTTACATGACCCTTATGGGGAAAACTTCAAAATATTATAGAAGGAATTTAATGAATACCTAAATGAATGAAAGTGTTCATAGATGGGAATATTTTAGGGCCATTTCTTGTTTTATAAATTCTGTGTAATTTCAATAAAAATCTAAAATTCAAAATGTAAAAGCCTAAAACTATCAAGGCAAGTTTGAGAAAAATGTAAGATAAGGGACTTGAGGTACAGATTGTAAAACTTATTGAAAAGCTATAGTAGTTAAAAGAGTTTAGTAATTCTGCAAGAGTTGATGTTTGAAAGGCGGTCGGAGGAGTAGGTGATTGAGGGACAAAACAAGGAGTCCATAAACACATGTGCCTGCATTTGTAGCGATTTGGCACAGGAAATAATATAGCAACACAAATTAGATGGACCAAAGATGGACCATCTAATAAAAAAAGCCAGGGCATTTAGGTTTTACATTTAGAAAAAAGGCATCAGATTCTTCTACAAATAAATTTAGGCCCTACACTTGAAAACAGCCTTTTTAAGTTTTAGAAAAAAATATGGGAATGTAATAGAATATAGAAAGAATTTCTCATACAAGGTAGTAAAAGCACAGAATATAACAGAAAGGATTTTAAAATAACTGCATTAAAACTAAAATCCTCTTATCAACCAGAAATAGAATAAAACCAATTTCATAGATGAGTCAGAGAGTAAGACAAATATTTGCAAATATATACTTATAAAGAAATATTATTAAGAATCTAAAAATAACTCCACAAATTCATAATAAAAAGAAATAAACAACTGAACAGAAAGATGGAAAGAGACTATAAATAAGGTAATTTTCAGGAGAGAAACAATTATGTTCAATAACCATGAAAAAAATACTTCAGTGGTATTCAAGCAAATGCAAATTAAGAAGAACTTTCCATACCATCAGATTGTCCAATAAATAAATTAGTCCAGTATGCCAATGGTTGGTGAAACGGAACATTCTCACATTGTTGGTGCTAATACCGTATAAACTGATACAACCATCTTGCATACTTTCCACTCAGAAACTTCGATAACTGCTTTTATACACTAGCTTAGAAAATCTCTTTCCTATATTCACTTTGAAACTAAGTACAAAGATGTTCGTAGCCCGTAAACAGCCATCAGTAGAAAAACGGACATATGAATTCTAATGTATTTATAAAAAGAAATGCTCTATCCATTTAAAACAAATTAACAATAGGCCTTCATGTATCAACATGAATGCACTTGAAATAGATAAAACATTGAGTGAAAAAGCAAGTTGAAAAATCACATATACAGAGAATCTTATTTAATCTCAAAACCACATGATGTTTATTAATGCATTAAAGGCTACATGTAGTAAAATCACAAAAGCATGGATAGAAAGGACACACATTCTAGGCAGTGGTTGACTTTCAGGATTTCAGAGAAGGAAGTGGAGTGATGTATATAAATCTTGAATGTTTTGTTTATTTTTTAAAAATTCAAGCAAATGTGGCAAAATATCAGCATTTAAAAATATGTGTACGAATGTGTTTATTATATAATTTTCCATATGTTCTTAATATTTCATAATTTAAAAAATGCTTTTAAAACATATACTGCTAGAAGGCTTCTTATGCTTCATTTTTTCAAAAATATCAAGGACCAGGAATCTCTTTTTTTTAATTTTTATTAGAGTATAATTGATTACAATGTTGTGTTAGTTTCTGCTGTACAGCAAAGTGAATCAGTTATACACACACATATATCCACTCTTTTTTAGATTCTTTTCCCATTTAGGTCATTAGAGAGTACTGATCAGAGTTCCCTGTGCTACACAGTAGGAGGTCCTTATTAGTTATCTATTTTATATATAGTAATGTGTATATGTCAATCAGGAACAGGAATTTCTTGCCCATATTGGTTGGTAATCATCTGCACGTAATCTCTCTGGTAGTTTGAGAGAATCTTCTTTTAACAGGAAAGGTGGAGATGGCCCATAAATGAGCCAGAAAGGCACAGCGTACACACACAGATCAGGAAAACACAGTCAAGTGACATTACACCTCACACTATCGAATGGAATTTACAATATCTGTATTCTGCATAGCTGCCTCTGCCTGGTGGATGTGGTTTGCTGAACTTCTCGGTGTAACTTTTGGAAGTGTATAGGTTTTTTTTAACAGAAAATAGGTGTTTTTATTTTTGGGGAAGTCCTCTGGACTTTTCCCCCTTTGTTTCATATAGTATTTTGAGAAGAGATCATGACTTAAAAAATATTTCTGTAAGATCAGTCTTACTCATAATTTTGAATCTTTTTTCCTTCCTATATTTTCCTTCACAATAAACAAAATGAAAGTAGACGTTACTTGTGTTGCTCTCACTCAGTTCAAGAATTTATAATACTAAAATGTTTTGCTATCTGTGGAACAGAATTTGATTCAAGTTTTTACTTGTTATGGTTGCAAGGTTAATTTTAATAAAGACAACAGAGGTACTCACGATTTTCACTAGACTTGAGAGGGACTGAGAGGAAAATGATTCACCCACAGTCTAACTTACTTGACAATTGGTCTTTTACTGTTGTATCAGTGTTTGCTAATGGTGGTAGTACTGGTGATTGTGGTGTATAATGGTGGTTACAGTGGTGTCCTTCTGTTTTAGGAGTAGGGGGCTTGATAAGAAGGTGGAGAAAGAGAGGGAAGAGAAAAAAATTAAAGAGACAAAGATGGTAGAGCTAGAGATAATGGGTCACTCTAAGAATTTCCAGTGATATAATGAAGCAATTTTTTCCTCTATCTCAGAGATGGTTCTACAAACATTCAGAATGGTTCAAACATTCAGAATGACTTTTGAGTTGTGAGCACTGAGATAACTCCTGAGCTTTCTTCTTCATCAGAAGAACGTGTTCACGCAAAATCATTCACCCTCATTTTAGTTTTGTTGAATATGATGTAAATAACAAATGAAATGTTTTTCTCTATCTTTTGTCTCTTTCTTTTTCTTAACAAAAACATCCACAGATCTTTGATTTTTTAAAAAAAATCCTATATATATTTAATATAAGATTCTTAAAATACTTGACTTTGTGCCTGGATTAACCTTGTGTTGTTGAAGGCCTAAAGTGCTAATAGGAAAGAACACTTTCCTGTCCAGGACTCCAAGCCTGACCAAGAAAGATCACATAATGGAAAACAGGAATTTGAGGAAGGAGGTAGTCCTAGGATAGATCCATCAATAGGATGACTGCATAATTTGTCAGCCAAAGAGGGACACTTTGGAGAATGAAAGTGATTGCTAATCAAAAGGGATACCTGCCCAACAGGTGTAAACCAGCACTACGCCATGAAAACTGACACAGATGGCCATCCTACCCATTCAGAGGGGGATACATCTGTTTTCCTCCTTTTCTAGACTTCGAGCTTCCTTAAGATACGGGAAAAAGAGGCATTTCTTACACATTGTGGGAATGTAGCTATCAGGGACAACAGATATAGTGCCTTAGCCAGATGCAGCTGTAATCTCCTGGGACACATAGGCAGAAATATGAAATGTATGTAAGTGTTTGTGGGAAGCTCCATAGACAAGATGTAAATATGAACTTCACATTGAAGAATGGCCAAGTTTTCACAATAGATTATGAGTCTAGGGATTCAGCTTGAGCAAAAAGACACTTACTGGAAGCACGTTTCTGGTTTGCAAGTTGGACCCAGGGATAATGATAAAAGGGAAGGTCCAAAAGGTTACTTCCTCGAACGAGGTAGTAACCCAGGGCTTCTCAAACTGTAACTTATGTAAGAATCACCTGGGGAACCTTAAAATGGTGATCCTGATTCAGAACGCCTGGGGAAGAGCTTGAGATGCTTGCATTGTTCACAAGCTCCCAGATCATGTTGATGCTGCTGGTCCATGGACCACACAGCTGGTAGGCAGAGAAATCCAAATGAGCGATCCAAGTGTTGATTCTCACTTGGTGATTTGCAAGGAAGAGCAGGTAGGCAGCATTTTTATTACCAGAGATTTTACTCAAATGCTGTTTAAGGCCAAGCAGGTAAGAGAGTGCGTGAGATGGTGCAGAGGTACTGTGCAGAACTGAAAAGCACAAGTCAGTCTCTAAAGGGGAATTTCGGAGTCCTCAAGTCTGGAGAATTATTGACCTGGAAGAATATGATTCCAGTGTTACCAAATTCCTTCGTTTTTCAAGAGAAGCCAGAAATCTGGATTTTAAATCTAATATGAAATCTGCTTGTTTGTAAATCTTGACTCAAATTAAATGCACACACACACACACACACATACCATTGTAAGTCAAGTAAACTGTATTTTTTGCTAGATTTGGCCATCAGTTCGCAACTGCTTTGTCTACATAGTTAAACTAGGTCAGAGGGTCCAAGAAGCCAAGGTATGGTCACACGCAGGTAGAAGCCGTCACATAAGAGTATCTGGGGGCTTCCCTAGTGGCACAGTGGTTGAGAGTCTGCCTGCCGATGCAGGGGACAGGGGTTCGTGCCCTGGTCCGGGAAGATCCCACATGCCGCGGAGTGGCTAGGCCCGTGAGCTATGGCCGCTGAGTCTGTGCGTCCGGAGCCTGTGCTCCACAACGGGAGAGGCCGCAACAGTGAGAGGCCCGCGTACCGCAAAAAAAAAAAGAGTATCTGGGGGCTCACTAGTATGACTGCCTGATTGAATGTTATGGATTAGAGTTTAGAAGGGTGTATGATGAGGAGCAGGGATCAGAACCCAAATATGAAGAAGGAATATAGATAAGACTCTTTAGAATTATTTCAGGAAGTACTGGGGTGAGGTTTTTTTGTTTTTTGGGTTTTTTTTTGGCTGCGTTGGGTCTTCGTTGCTGCACGCGGGCTTTCTCTAGTTGTGGCGAGCAGGGCCTACTCTTCGTTGCAGTGTGCAGGCTTCTCATTGCGGTGGCTTCTCTTGTTGAGGAGCACGGGCTCTAGAGCGCAGGCTCAGTAGCTGTGGTGCACGGGCTTAGTTGCTCTGCGGCATGTGGGATCTTCCCGGACCAGGGCTCGAACCCGTGTCCCCTGCATTGGTAGGTGGATTCCTAACCACTGCGCCACCAGGGAAGCCCTGGAGTGAGTCTTATAGTTAGAGTGAAGGTGGCCTTGAATGCAAGAAGAGGATTTTGGATTTTCAATAAACAACTGAAAAATCACTGACTTGATCATTTTAAATCAGGGCTGGGCCAGTTAAAACATGAAAGTCATCTACACAAGCAAATAATACTTGAAATTTTGCTTTTTATTTTGTCCCCAAAGTTGCCCCATCTGAGCAGACTATGAGTGTCTAGCTGAAGTAGACCCATGTGGAAGTGAAATTTCAACACTATGGCAGGGGTTATGTGTGGTGAACAGAATTCACTGGTACCATATTCTATTTATTTTTCTGATGTTTTTGCCGTCCCTTATAGATTGGTGCGCCAGACACTTGTCAGGGTAGCTAGTCCCTTAATCCAGCCTCATGAAAGGGAATGACGAAAACGAAGCAGATTTTTTGAAAGATCACCTCATTCTGGAACAGCCTTGCCTGCAGTGGAGGAAGTAGAATGGAAGCAGAAGGTCAGGTTTTAGAGGTAAAATGACAGGGGGATGGATAGGACCAAGAGACTGGTTGGTTGTGATTATAAAGCAAGATAATAAAAAGGTCCATTTTATCTTTGAAATCTAGGTTCTTGTAAGTATGATAGAAAACATAGGGTCATAATGAAGAGCTTTGGGGTTATCCACGTGTTCTAACTAAGAGAAAAAGCAGGCCTGGTCATTCTCTACACTGGCATTTTATTTTATTTTTTAATTAATTAATTAGTTAATATTTTTGGCTACCTTGGGTCTTTGTTGCTGCACACGGGCTCTCTCTAGTTGCTGGGAGTGGGGGCTACTCTTTGTTGCGGAGCACGGGCTCTAGGTGCATGGGCTTCAGTAGTAGTAGCACACGGGCTCAGTAGTTGTGGCACATAGGCTTAGTTGCTCCGTGGCATGTGGGATCTTCCCGGACCAGGGCTCGAACCCATGTCCCCTGCATTAGCAGGCGGATTCTTAACCACTGCGCCACCAGGGAAGCCCTACACTGGCATTTTAAATTAAGCTCATATTCACAGATTCTCTCCAGAGCAAGTCAGGAAGATTTAGTCAAAGCTCAGCTTTGTTTCACTGTTTTTCATTGTTTGTCAAGATTATAGAGGCAGACTTTGTGTAATATTGTCAACATCAAAACACCTTTAGTCTTTCTCCTTGAAAAAGCACAACAAAGACATGACACAATCATGGCTTATTAAGAATTTCTTAGAAACCCACTGAAAGTACAGGATTTCTGGATGAGTAAATACCAGGCCCAGAGGACTCACCCTGAGGTAGGTGAATCAGAGGGCAGCAGAGCTAGAAATGTTATTGTCCTGGGAAAGCCTTAAATAAATGACCTCGGTAAACTCAGACAGCAGTTTTTGTAAATTTGTAAATTTTTCAAACACAGCCCAGAATTTGCAGAGATTAAGCAGTGTGAGAGCAAAACAAAGCCTGTAAGAGATGCTAACCTTTACTGATCACTTAGTACATCCTGGGTGATTTCATATCAAAATTATTTATATAAGCCAAACACAATGACAAATTCCAACCATTCCTTAACAATGCCCTAAAACAGAAACCCCCAGTTTTATACCTAGCAAAGCAAAACATTCTATTAAGAGTCTCTATCCTGTTGAGTCCCCCTGTGTCTTCCCAGGAGCTCAGCTGTCTTTCTAAAAAGCAAAGCAGAGGCTCTTCACCTCCAGGTCTGTGTCACTCAGGAGCAAATTCAGTCTTATCCATGCATGTAACAGGGCACTGTCCTTCTTTCCCTGTAAAAAAGTACACCAATACTTTTCTTCTAGGTTGATTTTCCCTTTTTAGTAGAGGGAGAGGAAGGTCAGTGTGCATGGTTCCCACCCAACCAAGAAATGCAGTGAAAAGGCAGGGAGTACATTTCACAGGCCAAATGAAGGTGAGGGCAAACAACTATATACGCCGACATGAACACAGAAAACTGACTGCATGCTGTTGTCTGTTTTGAAGAAAATGTCAAGGAAACATAACAATTAAGGATGTTTTTATGTCACTGGTTTTTCATGTGTATTAAATTTTGACTCTTGGAACCCCTCAGAAATAACCATTTTGCTGCCCAACTCAAAGGGGCAGGGACCTTCAGAGTTTCTTCATAACTTTCTCTGTGACTCGACTCTATCCAGCAAATGTGATTGTGGTTTGAATGATAATTTCCCAGCCTCATTATTTCACCTGGCATTTTGCCTTTGTTCTGTCCAGGAAGCAGAATGTGCCTACATCCTGTTTGTCGTTGCCACGTTTTGGCTGACAGAAGCTTTGCCTCTGTCGGTAACAGCTTTGCTGCCTGCCTTAATGCTCCCTATGTTTGGGATCATGCCTTCCAAGAAGGTAAGTTGTCCTGTGAATGTTTGACATAATTAGATTCCCTACTTCATGCTGCTACTTCCAATGAGAAAGCTGTATTTAAAAGGATCAATAATCCTGTTGATAAGGCTTCCACATAAGTCCTCCAAACTTCCAGCTGTTTCTTGCCTCTAGAATTCTGCATGTGTGTCCACCTTCAGGTGGACAAAAACAAAACACAGACTGTGGCTTCTTGAGTCATGTGTGTCAGTAGGAGAAATGTGTGTCCAATCTTCCCAGGCTGACATCCATGCCCGGTGCCTACCTCCCAAGAAAAAGGCCAGTTCTTTCACGTCCTGCATCAGCTTTTTCTAGTCAACAGAATTCGGTCTCACACAGTGTTGGAAAAGCAATTTTTGTTTCTAATGAAGAAAAAGCTTCCCTGTTTTCTTTTCCAGAAACCTGCCATTTCAGAAGATAAGGCCAAATTAACTTTCACATGTATTTCCATTTTGTTCTTGCTGAGAGTTTATTCATGCTGAGAGGTGTTTCTTACCTTTATACAATCTAAGGGTACCCATCTGAAGAAAATGGATTCAGTTTCCCATTAAAAGCATGAAATGCATTGAAACCAGAATATCTATCTCCATGCAGCTTTCAGCCACCCAGCACACAACTGCCTAAACCACAGCTGAAACATTCTCAGGCAAGATGTCATGTTCAAGATGCCAGGCCATGCAATTTATCACCTTTGGATTTCTATCTTCTGCCTGGGCCCAGTACTGCTTTCATGAGGCTCATCTGTCCTGTAACGTGGGTGGAGACTTCTGTTTTTTAACTAACCCATAATACCCATGATACAGTTCTCTTCCCCTTTCCGCGGGAGAAGATTTTACCACAGCCTTGTGATTCAATTTAAGCCAAGCATTTCGTAAAGTCAGGTCTCTTGAATATCAGTACCATGAGGTATTTTTAAATAAGGTTTCTATGATTAGATAAGTTTGAAAAATACGTAGTATAGGGTATCCCACACTTTGAGAGTGATAGTATACACTAGTGTTTAAAGGTTTTGAGAAGGCCTACAAGAAAGAAAATTCTAGAATCATAGAAAACTCTGTTTTTTAAACTTATTTGACCACAGAAACTTTTTTTTTTTTTTGGTATGCGGGCCTCTCACTGTTGTGGCCTCTCCCATTGCGGAGCACAGGCTCCGGACACGCAGGCTCAGCGGCCATGGCTCTCGGGCCCAGCCGCTCCACGGCATGTGGGATCTTCCCAGACCGGGGCACGAACCCGTGTCCCCTGCATCGGCAGGCGGACTCCCAACCACTGCGCCACCAGGGAAGCCCAGAAACTTTTTTTTTAAGGAAAAATATTATGTACCTTTCAGAGCATTCTTTAGTAAGTCCTGCTGCAAGTGGTTGCCCAAGTATCTGTATACTCTACTAGTCTCCACTCAAGATACAAGAGTGACTGCAGTTTTGGTATAATGGTTGTGATAAAGATATTGGCACGCCAAAACCTGACTTGAGATTTTCCCAGATCATAGTCATGGCCGTTCTGCCATAGGAGTACAAACTAATTAACCCCAGTTTACAGATGGAGAAATTAAGGCATAGAAGGCACCTGCCTGATGTTGCTCAGCTCTTTAAAAACGTAGTATATGGGTACCCTTTTTCTTTTCTATATACTTTTTTCATAGCACTACTGTTTCTGGGTAAGGATGTGGAACTTATTTAAATTTGTATTCAAACACATCTACATTTCTTTCAACAAAATAGAAAGATCATGTAGTTGAAGGTCAAAGTTAAGTGCAGTGAAACAATGTCTTTCTGGTGCAATGTTTTCCCCCCACCAATGTAAATAATGGGTTTAACTGTAATTTCAGGTGGCATCTGCTTATTTCAAAGATTTTCACCTACTGCTAACTGGAGTCATCTGTTTAGCAACATCAATAGAAAAATGGAATCTGCACAAAAGGATTGCTCTGAGAATGGTGATGATGGTGGGTGTGAACCCAGCATGGTAAGTAAGTACTGTGTTTACCGTTCCAGGTTTACATTCCAAACAGACCATTTTTGTGCAGAGCAAATAAACAGATAAGTAATGCATATCCAGACAATCATTTGTATGGCAGTGTAAGTCATGACTTTATTTTTCTCTGCAAATATGAAAGTGATATAAAAGGTACTTGAGGGGCTTCCCTGGTGGCGCAGTGGTTGAGAGTCCGCCTGCCGATGCAGGGGACACAGGTTCGTGCCCCGGTCTGGGAGGATCCCACATGCCGCGGAGCGGCTGGGCCCCGTGAGCCATGGCCACTGAGCCTGCGGGTCTGGAGCCTGTGCTCCGCAACGGGAGAGGCCACAACAGTGAGAGGCCCGCATAACGCAAAAAGAAAAAAAAAAAAAGGTACTTGAGTTGGAGGAGGAAAAGAAAGAAAACTTTCCCACTGCAGGTCTAACTACAGGGAGGTTGGAATAAGTGCACACAACTCGTTCACCTTTTATGCACTGTAGGAGTCAAAGCTGAGAGAAGCCTTGAACCTCAACAGACAAGACTGACAGACATCAGAGTAGATTTCAGTGCTAGCTTGTTTATTTGGCTGATTACACATTCAAGTCTCTTTCAAGAGTATCCTTGATCATCAGGGAGGATGTTAAGAACCAAAGACATTGCTGACAAAATACAAATATGTGCAGAAAAATTCTAAGGTGAACATTTCTCTTTTTAAATGAACTGTTCCAAAGTGAAGCAATTAAGAAGGTTCATTTATAGAATGTGAAATCACTCATTAGACTGATTTTCCCCACTAAAATAAATGCTTTTTTCCATTAAATTAACTGGCTGTTTTGGTTTTAATTCTAGCTCTTGTTAAGAACATAGATGGGAGCTAAAACAAAAAAATTCCAGTGTCATAATCATTTACCTAATGGCATTATGCTTTAAAGCCTTAGGTGGTTCTTCCCTTCTCATCTTTCTTTAAAACATAGGAAAATTGTATTGAATTATGTTGCATAATTCGTTCCAGGGTATAACCACATCTGTGTTTATCATTTATGGAGCAAACTATTTTGTTAAATAGAAAAAAAAATTCAATAACTCAGATCAGACACATTTTTTAAAATATCTGTTACTTAAAAATTTTACGACATGTATTAAGGGTATTTCACTCTTACAATGAAATGGTGTTCCATGCCTCTTAAAGTGCTATAGAAATGTGTCTCTTTTCCTTGGCCACCTGCTCACTGGCCCCAGGGGGTGAGGTCATGCACTTCACAGTGAGGCAAGGGTCCTGTCCATTATACCACTAAGCGGTTTTTCAATTTAAGGCATTTTTACCACGCAGAAGTTTTATCAGTTCCCACCCTTTGTGTATTGAAAGATTTCTTGTTTTGCCAGTGCCTGAAGTTAAAATTGTTTCTTTTTTTTTAATTAAGAATCACTTCTTGTTTAAACAGTTTTCTTAAAAGTTTTCTTTTACACATAGAAAATATCCACCTTATCTGTAGTTGGAATTTATAGTGTGGAATTTTCTTATAGATCTATTTCAAAAGAGACTCAGAGAATTTCATAAATGGCTCTATATGGAAAGATGTGCTTCTGAATGATTTTCTTGGACCTCCTACTCAAGAGATCATGTTTTTTCCCAATTGTGATTTTGAAAGCTTATAGACATGGTTTAAAATCCTATTAGGTATGTTATTTTTTAAGGGAGAAGAATTACTCTATTTGTAAGAGGAGACAGTGTAATACATCCAGTCTTGACAACAGGCAGGGATGTCAGATTCAGGACAGCATGAATAATTGAATCTACAGAAAATTCTGAAACCTCATTTTAGCTAGTGATTTTACCCATTTCCTCCACCCACCATATATTGAACCAGAGTAGTTAACAAGTAAAAAGCAGATTTATAAATATTAACCTCCCTCCTTGCCCTTGTGCCTCCTTGGCACATATACTAATAATCAGAGATACGACCCAAACATAAAAGAAAGGATAAGGGATCTTAAATGCAAATGCTGACTGCACCTTATCTTACTAGTATTTGAAGATGTGTCATCTGTAAAGGGCATTCAAATATTGGTGTAATATTATAAGCTGTTACACCATCTACCAACTTGCAGTTTGATTATAAGTTTTATCATTTTTCTGGTTTCAGAGAGAAGATTCTTATGGTTTTCAGGGAGACAAACCTCGTAAGAAATCTGCCCTTACATGTGCCATTTTGATTTCTACCTGGCTATAGCTCTCCTCAGAGTTCCTCATCTGGGAGGAATCTTAACCTTCTATGTTTTGAAAAAATTAATTCACAACTCATGAACAACATCCTTTACAGTTAAGTGATACGGAGCTGGTGAAGCTAGAGAGCACACTTCATAATAAAGGCCCTCTCATTTCAGGCTGACCTTGGGGTTCATGAGCAGTACCGCCTTCTTATCTATGTGGCTTAGCAACACCTCTACTACTGCCATGGTGATGCCCATCATGGAGGCTGTGGCCCAGCAGATCATCAGTGCTGAAGCAGAGGTTGAGGCTACTCAGATGACTTATATCAGTGGATCAACCAACTATGGACTGGAAACAGATGGTATCACATGTTGATTTGGCCACAGTGGGGTCTAGTCATTTGGGCAATAGAAAAGGCTCAAGAATTCTGGGTTATATTTTGAACTAATTGTCCATACATGCATGATGGGAATTTAACCTTCTTCTTTCTCTATTTTCCAGTATTTATACAAGGGAATTACATTTACCCAAATATTTTACTTTCAGTTAATGGCTGAATTTACATTCTCTGGCAAAAGGGAAAGAATAAGTATGACTTTTCTATCCTCCAGCCAGTCTATTAGAACTTTCTCTGTCTTTCATGCCTTTATCAGTAGACCTCCAGGTTACTCTTTTATACTGAAATGACTTTCCTGCATAATATTGGGAACGTTTAATTCTTATATTCTATTTGGAAACAGCATCACATTTTACCTTGGTTATTTCTGGTCTGATAAACTGCTCTGATGCAGTGAAAAAAAATGTTGGGAGGATATTGGTGTTCGTAAAATACTTTATTATGATGACTGTTATGTCAGTACAAGGTGAATTTGTTTATTTTCAGTTTCTAATAATGCTTCCATCTTCACACATACACACATTGATAACCCTTCATTTAAATTATTATTTTTTTCTATTTAATGTTTTGC
Source organism: Lagenorhynchus albirostris (assembly GCF_949774975.1). Classification (NCBI taxonomy): domain Eukaryota; kingdom Metazoa; phylum Chordata; class Mammalia; order Artiodactyla; family Delphinidae; genus Lagenorhynchus; species Lagenorhynchus albirostris. The sequence continues at coordinate 27,324,987 of NC_083102.1, forward strand.
AGAAAATGTTAATGGACATGAAACAAGTGAGAGAAAAGAGAAAACAAAACCAGTTCCAGGGTAAAGAACATTATTTTGATTAGGAGTTTCTGAATTACATTTTAATAAAATTATAAACTGGGTCAATTTGTTTTTCAGATACAGTAATGATGCAGGGAAAATTTCAAGCAAGATGGAGCTGGAAAAGGTACATGAAATTTGATTCTCTCTGAATAATTATACATAAAATTATATTAGATTTGCAGTTAGATACGTGTGCATTTTAAAACCTGTTACTTGCTTCCTTGTCTATAAATTACTTTACTTGCTTACATCAAAGCATGTTGTAATGGTTTGATAAGCCTTCATGGATGGACTGAAATCAACATCCTGATAGGAAACATTTTAGGCTCTGAAAATCAGCCTCATTTTCTCCTTTTACCAGGTTCATGGTGATGGCAGTTAGCATATGTAGTTTAAAGAAATATAATGCTAGTCTCAGAATATTGTTTCATTTTCTTATTAAAATCTTGCTGCCTTTTTATTAGGCTCATCCTATTTCTTCCAGGGTATGAACTTAGAGCAACTCCTATTCATGTAATCACAATCCAGTTATCTTTAGTGTCTTCCTTACCACTAAATTCAATGCAGAATTCATGAGCTGCTACTGTCAAACACAGATGGAGAGTTGTTGTAGCTATTCTGCCTATTAAAGGAAGGAAAGAGACTTTTGTAAACTATCCCATAGAATTCATTTCCCCAGAATAAATCAATGTAAAAATACTATACTAGGTTGTATTGGGAGCAATATATCTTGAGACCATTGAAAAATAATCCTGCATAGAAATAGTCCAACGGTAACCATGGCATTAGAAATATGAGAGTGGGGCATATGTTCCTTCCTCAGGCTATAATGCATTAGCATGCAACTCAATAGGAAAAAGAAAACTTTCTTGTTATTTACAGAAATCTTCAAGGAAAGAGCGAATTTTATGTAAAGAGAAAACTAATACAAAGATAAGTTTTAAGCCACTAGCTACAGGGTGTATTAAGGGTTTTTAAGATGAGAATTGAATACATATTTATGAAAACATTATCATCTTTAGGGAGAGAAGTAATTCTTTTAAAACACAGAAAATCAACAGTATGCCCGCTGTATTACAGAAGAATGCATTATAAATAGGCTTTAAAAACTGCTGGATATACTTGCACTCGGTAACTTTCTCGTGGTCATCTTTACAAACCCAGTTTTCTGGTGTGATGCCTAAATTTGGCTTCCAATGATTTGACATCCAACACTGTCCTAGGCATTGTAGGAAGGTCTGTTGATGAAAAGACCTACTCCTTACCATAAGCAGCTCAGAGTCTAATGGGGAAGATGGACTTAAAAAAAATGCGTGACATAGGGCTTCCCTGGTGGCGCAGGGGTTGAGAGTCCGCCTGCTGATGCAGGGGACACAGGTTCGCTGGGCCCGTGAGCCATGGCTGCTGAGCCTGCGCGTCCGGAGCCTGTGCTCCACAACGGGAGAGGCCACAACAGTGAGAGGCCCGCATACAGCAAAAAAAAAAAAAAAGCGTGACATAAATACCACAGCAAAGGTGCACACAGAGGCCAGATCTCCCAGAAGCTGGAGCAACTAGCTCAATCTAGGAATATTGCCAGAGGGAATGTGAGGTAAAGGAATTTGAGTCTGGAGCAAGATGTCGTGTGCAATCAGGGAAGTGCAAACTCCATGAGCGCAGGAACTGTGTCCACTTGGTTCAGCATATAATCCCCTAGCACATTCCATTGTTTGACAGAGAGTAGGTATTCAATAGATATTTATCTTGACTAATTAACGAAGGAGAGAAAAAGGAAGAGGTAACATAATCAGAGAATAAGATGAATTCAAAGACCCCAAAATGTCGAGAGCAGGGCTTTTTTTGGGAAACATCTCCAGTGCAGGTGCCAGGAATGAGCTGTGGAAAGTGAAATGTTTGGATAGGTTGGACCAGGTTAAAAATTGCTGTTCATGCCATGCAAAAGAGTTTAGTTCATCTTAAGGGAAATAGAGAGCTTTGAAGCCAGGAGGCAGCATGTTAAATTCTGCCCTTTAAGAAGCTTACTGTGGCAACAATGTGAAAGGCAGAGGGTATGGACCTAATTGAATTTTTGATTAATCTGACTTTGTAGATGAGAGAGGGAAAAGTATAGAAGATGCCTCTGCTACAGTAAGCTAGGTAAAGGCAGATGGTGATGCCACAGACTGAGATGGGAAACACTGAGGGGAAATAAGTTTTCAACGGTGAGAAGTAAGGTAATTTGGGTATATTTTAGGCAGTAAAGATTAAGATCTGAGTTTGGAAGAGAAGACCTTTGAACAATGATTCTATGGTCTTTCTAGAACTTCATACATACAAATTTAGCTTGGTGTAAAAGAAAAATTAAGGGATCACTTTTTGCTCTGTAATAGTGCTATTTATAAGAGATCACATGAAAGTATTTTTTACAAACTGTACATTTAAGATATGTTTTGATTTTTAGCAGTTACACATCTCTTCTCAGATATAAACATATTGTATAGTTTGTGTTATAATTATAATAAATTGCACCTGTTCTTTGCTAGATTTAAACTAGATAATTTAAGATTAACTGATTATGTGGAAGAATCTATATCTACTTAATCTAGCTATAAAACGGAAGGGATATTTATATTCATAATGTTTTAGTCTTCTGCTTTTTTCATGAAGTTGGTGGGACATTTTATTGAATTAAAATAAATCCTGTGTGGTTTGGCTTTGAATGTGAACTACAAGTCAAAAAAGATCCAAATATTACTCCTTTTGAGAGGGGATGGTTTAAAATAAATTTCAAAGAAGAGAAAAAAAATGAAAGTCATAGATTTTTTTGGTAATTTGCACCATTTTGCCATGTTTTTACACATCTGAATCACCAACGTGTTGATTTGATATACTCACATATTGCAAAATGATCTCCACCATAGCTTTATTTAACACCTCCATCACATTACATAATTACCATTCCTTTATTGCAGTGTTAACATTTAAGATCTACTCTCTTAGCAACTTCCAGCTATGTATATAGTATTACTAATTATAATAATCATGCTGTACATTAGATCCCCAGAACTTATTCATCCTAAAACTAGCAGCTTGCACCCTTTGACCATCATCTCCCCATTTGCCCACCCCCAGCCCCTGGTAACCACCACTTTACTCTCTGTTTTATGAGTTTGGCTTTTATGCATTCCACATATAAATGATACCATGCAGTATTTGTCTTTCTCTGTCTGATTTATTTCACTTAGCATAATGCTATTATAATGATAGCCATTCTAACAGGTGTGAGATGATAACTCATTATACTTTTGATCTGCCTTTCCCTGATGATTAGTGGCGTTGAGCACCTTTTCGTGTACCTGTTGACCATTTGGATGTCTTCTTTGTGAAAATGTCTATTCAGCTCCTCTGCCCATTTTTCAATTGGCTTGTCTGGGGATTTTTGGTTGGTTGGTTGGTTGGATGTTTTTGCTAGTGAGTTGTATGAGTTCTTTATATACTTTATCAGTCCTAAAATTATTATTAATAGAACTGCAAAGTTTTGGTAAAGATGATAACGATGATAATTTGATGATAATTTTCCCACTGCTGCTGCTGCAGCAGCTGATGGTGGTGATTATATGCTGGTTTTGAAGCTGATGGATATTCAGCAGTTCCTCAGATTCCAGGAACTGATTAAGAAGCACTCCTATCTAAGAGTCATATTCCTAAGCTGCATACTTAAAAAAGAGATGTCTTCCATGACTCACCAAGTTCCCTTTTCACTATAGGCAATGGCCCACCCATTAGCAGAACTCCCTACTCATGCCCAGAATAAAAATGGTGGGTAGGTACTTAGACCTAACTGACCATAAATTCTATATTACTCCAAAAGTAGCTGAAATATTTTTAGAGAAGAAAAGGAACAAGAAGAAAGGAAGACCCCAAAATGACACTGACATACATGAGGGAATAGATTTTTCAGGTTCCAACGGAGCAATTGGGAGACCAATCATCACTCATATTATTTCCATAAGAAATGAGTTCCAGGTTTCCAAAAATCAATTTTTACACACCAAGAGAAGAATCAAGTTGCTATATATTTTCCTTCTTTCAAGCACTAGTATTAATCAAAGAGATACCTCAGATTTTTACACTAGCTCAATTTCTAAACCTCCAGACATCTTTGAAGGAAAGGAACTGAAAAATCAGTACACTTTTAATGAAAGGCCTAAAATAATTGTTTTCCATTCATCTTATATAATTTCTTGTTCCCCAAAGGGAAAAATTCAAAGGAAAATTTCCTTGAACAAATTGAATTTTGCTTTTAATTACGTGTTGTTTAGTTTGGGGGTGAAATTCTTATTATTCAAAATTAAATTCCGTAAGAGGGCACTCTTTAATATTCTCCAAAAATTCTAAGAACCATATAACAGTAATTAGCATGGGTCATAATGTCAGGGACTAGGGGCATTAGTGCTGCCGAGTAAGGAGATATCAGTTCTAGAATATCTGGCCCCTAGATCAAATGTAGAAAAGGAATTTTAGATTAGATCAAGTAGGTGCTACAAACAAAGGTTCTTCTTGATTACTCTTGCCTTCTCTTAGACCGCGTGAAATTCGGCAGCAAAGCCAATTGTTAATGCCTCTCGGACCTCACTTGAGATAACTCACGGGTCTCCTTTACTCATCCTGCCAAACCCTGCGGTTTATAGAGAGGTGAGCAGAAAGAAAGAGAGAGGGAGAATGATTGAGAGAGAGAGCCTATTACACACCCTTTAGGAATCACAGCAGCATCAAAAAGACAAGAGGTAACAAGTGTTGTTGAAGGTGTCGAGAAAAGGGAGCCCCCTGTTCATTGTCGGTGGGAATGTAAAGTGGTGCAACCACTATGGAAAGCAGTATGAAGGTTCCTCAAAATATTAAAAATAGGACCACCATAGGACCCAGCAATCCCACTACAGGGTATATATTCAAAGGAAATGAAAACAGGATATTGAAGAGATATCTGCACTCCCATGTTCATTGCAGTAGCCAAGATATGGAAAAAACGTAAGTGAATGAATGGATCAAGAAGATGTGGTATGTATAGACCATGGAATATTATTTAGCCATGGCAAAAAAGGAAATTCTGCCATTTGCAATGACATGGATGAAACCTGAGTGCACTATGCTAAGTAAAATAAGCCAGACAGAGAAAGACAAATACTGCATGGCTTCATTTATATATGGAAATCTTTTTTTTTTTTTTTAAGTAAAACTCATAGAAACAAAGAGTAGAAAAATGGTTGCCAGGGGCTGGGGCAGGGTGGTGGGTAGGTAAATAGGGAGAGGTATAAGCATTTGGCTATAAGATAAAGTCAGAGGACCTAATGTAAAACATGGGGACTAGAGTTGATAATACTGTTGTATGGTTGAGATTGGCTAGGGGACTGATACTTGAATGTCTCACCAAAAAAAAAAGAAAAAAAAAGAAAAAGGAAAGAAAGAAAAAGAAAGAAAGAGAAACATAAGGTGATGGATGTGCTGATGGGCTGGATGGGGGTAATCTTTTCATAATGTATATGTGGATCAGATCACAATGATGTACACTTTAAATATCTTACAATTTTATTTTTTAATTATACCTCAATAAAGTTGAAAAGGATCATGGGATATTTAAAGTGTACATCATGGTGATTTGATGAAGTATTCATGGTGAAATGGTTTCCCCCATCTGGTTGATTGGCACATTGATCACCTCACATATTTATCCTTTCTTCTTTTCTTTTTTGTTTTTTGGTGAGAACATTTGAGTTCTACTCTCTTGGCAAATTTCAATTGTCGAGTGCAGTGTTGTCAACTCCAGTCACCATGTTTTGCGATGGCTCTTAAGTCCTTACTCATCTTATAGCTGAAAGTTTGTACCCTTTACTTGGTCCTTTTTTAACCTGGCAGTTTTCTGTGCCTCTGGGAATACAAGATGAAGTTGAACTTTCAAAAGAAATTGTAACTATTCTACTCACTAATCCAATTTATGAGAACTCATTCCATTCAGCTGAGAATTTGGAAGCCTCATTATCAATGGTATTAAATCAGAACAAAGGATGATATTTCTGACATACACTGGGGATCCAATATGCCCCACAAAGAGGCTTCACTAAAGTGAAGGTAAATGCCTGGGTGTCAGCAAACAGGTCACACCCGATCCACGTGAAATTCTGCCAGGTGCATCTTCCGAAAGAAGAGAGAAGTGGGTGGCAACCGTTGGTGAGGTAAATTCACTTCTGAGTAAATAATTTATTTTAATATTCATTAAAAAAAGAGAGGAATCATAGCAGCAACCTGTGAACACAACCTCACTCAGATTTTAATATTTATTGTAGTCAAAGCCCTAGCTGGGCTCCACTGGTTTACTTAGCTAGGGTTCCACAAAACATTTTGTTATTAAAGAAATAACTGACTATTGATGATACCTCTTCTTCCATATATCTTTCATTTTTGAATCAGAAAAATGTGGTTCTTCACATTTCATATTGTTAAAATATTATCTAGCAAATAACATGAGCTTAGCCATGTTGGAAGCATCTGTACTTTCCTCTAACTGTACAATAAACCTCCCATACCATAAAATTTATTCTAATACTGTACTTTGTTTCCTAAAATCTTCAACAATATTTTTCTCTTCATATTCCAATGATATTTCCTAACAAAGGAATAGATTTATTTTGTCCCCAAACCGTTTTTCATATATCTTGATTATGAAATATTTTAATATATACATATTTAAAGAATGTAACACAAATTTAAAAGAATAAAACGAATAAAATGGTATTTACCAACACCCCAGCTTAAGAAATAGAACATAACAATTTCTAGAAATCTCCATGAGCTCTTCTCTGATTCCATCTCCTTTCTTCAGACCATCATATCCATCCCCTTGTCAACATAGCCACAGTCCAGAATTTCATGTTAATCATTTTCTTATTTTCTTTTCAGTATTACCACTTGTATTAGTTACTTCTTCATCTCAACAAAGACCAAAAATAGCAATAGTTTTAATAAGATAGAAATAGGCTGGTATGGTGGCTCCACAATCATGATGACCTTGACTCTTTCTATTCTTGCTCTGCCATCCTCAGCACTTGATGGCTACCTCATGGTTCAAGATGGCTGCCTCATCTCCCTCTATCCATTCTCTGTTCCAGCTAGCAGGAAACAGAAAGGAGAAAGTAGAAGGCATATACATATACTTAGTAATTATTCTATTACTTTCCTGGATTCAGAATTATTCATATTTTCTATTTCTCCTTGAGTTTTAGTTATATTTTTCTAGGAATTTATGCATTCCATTTCAAATTTAGTAGCATGTTGTTTATAATATTCACTTATTACCTCTTTAATTTCTATAGTATTTTTAGTTATGTATCTTTTAGTTACTAATACTTTTACTTATGCTTTTAAACATTTTTGGAATAATTCTTCCAAAAGTATGTTGATTTTATGTCTTATAAGTCTTATCAAAGAACAAGCTTTTGGCTCTTTTGATCCTATTTCATGTTCTACTTTATTAGTTTCTTCTCTTTATTACTTCGTTCTGTCTATTTAATCTTTGCATTTAGTTTCTGTTCATTTACTTTTAAAAGTATACATTTGCATTACTTTTTTTGAGCTTTTCTTCTCTTCCAAAGTAAGAATTTGAGGCAACAAATTTTCTTCCATTTCTTCCACTTTAGCTGTATTCCATATTTTTTAGTTCTTTGTGTTTTTTGCTTTCCATTACGCTAGAGTCTTTGATCCATGAGCTGCTTAGACATGTGTTTTAAATTTTGAAATAAATGAGTCTTTTGTAGCTACTTTTTGTTTTGTTTTTTTATTTCTAACATAAATTTACTGTGGTCAGAAACTGGTCTGTATGACATCAGTTCTTTTAAACTTGTTGAGGCAGATTTGTGGACTAGCATGTGGCCAATTGTGATAAATACTTCCTTGTGCTAAAAAAGGATTGCATATTTTCAACTTACTGGGTGCAGTATTTTCCAAGCCTATTAGATCAAGTTTGCCAGTTGTGAATTTCAAATTGTCTGTGACCTAACAATTTTTTGTCTGCTTAACCCAGCAATTAATGCAACTGTTTTGTTAAAATCTCCCTCCATGATGTGGCTATATCTATTTCTCCTGATAGTTCTGTCAATTTTGGTTTCTATATATTTTCAGATTATGTTATTATGTCCCTATCACGTAATAATGTTTAGAATGTTTATATGTTCTGGTTAATTAACACTTTTACCATTTTGCAGTGTCCCTCTCAGTCTATGGTAATGTTTTGGGGTCTTTGAGTTTGTCTGATGATAATGTAATAGCAATGCCAGCTTTCTTTAGGTTAGTGTTTACCTGACATTACTTCTATCCTTTCACTTTCAACAGTTCTATGTCCTTATACTTTAGATGTTTCTCTTATAAAAAGCATATTGTTGGCTTTTGCATTTTTATCCAGGTTAGAAATTTTTGCCTGACAAGTCTGATCCCCTTGAACTCTCTGTAACTTTATAAATTTAGAATAATTTTTAGTGCCAGATTTCTATTTTTTCTAAATATTTATTCTTTCCATCTCTTTTTCCTGCATTCTTTTTTATTTTCTTTTTGTTCTTTATTATTTATATCATCCTACACACACACACACACACACACACACACACACACACACACACACTTATACTGACGTCCTATGCTGCTATATTATTTATATATCATTTCAGTCATTTTTACCACTATAAAAAGAACAGGATTTTTTTCTAATAGCATGTATGTTTTGATTTTTTGCTCTTCACTAAGAAATTACAAAGGAAGCTTCTACATACTTAACATTTAGGATATAACATTTTGTAAAATAAATCCTGGATTTAATTGATTTTTGACATTGCTAGAAACAGAATTTTTATGAAAAGTCGTCTCGAGTGCTAAATTTTGAATATCTATTTGTTATACTATTACTATATAAACAAATATCCCAATTCACAATATGCATCATAATTCTTTATTAACTACAGTGGATATAAATCCTATTTCAAGGAGTTATTGATAACTTCAAATTTGTTACCAGCTCTCCTGAGTTGTTCAGGTTATTGCTAATTAGATCTTCTCTAGATCTTCATGAAGAATTCATACCACAGGTAGGAGAAGGATATCCTCTTATATTTTCTTATATTATCTTCATTCTAGGTGTGTTTTTTTTTTTTTTACATAAGTCATTTCCTGTAGAAATCATGTACAGCCATAAGCACATTATGGGAGGGCTAGTTTAATTAAAACTAGAAAGGATAATTTGTTATCCACTTACCAAGCCCATATAAACTCAATATGCCAAGAGTGAACGAAGTGGGCAGGGCCCTATTGTCAGTCTCTCTGTGCACTTGGAGCTTTCCTCTCCTCTCCCTTTACCTCCATCATCCACCAATGTATGGGCCATGAAGGCACTAAGGTCAATCTGTGCAATAATTATTAGTCAAGAATCATTTATTTCTTGGGGATTTTTTAATGTAAAAAGAGAAATATCGCGTCTTCCAATAAGATGGCAGATTGAATAGGTCCATTTACCTTCACTCTATCCCAAATCTCCATTAAAACAAGAATAGATTTTTAAGTCATACGTCACAATTATAAAAATATCAAGAGAGGAGATGACAGCAAAATCATTTTGGAAGCTGGAAAGTTAAAGAATGGCTGGAAAATGCCTCAGTTATCCCATGAAAGTGGAATTCTAAGTCAACAGTAAGTTACAAAAGTAAGCAATCTCAAGTCCATTCTCTAGTAGGTCTGCGTCTTTATTCCTGTTCTGCCCCTAGCTTCTTCATGACCTTTTTTTTTTTTTTTTAGATTCCATATATATGTGTTAGCATACAGTATTTGTTTTTCTCTTTCTGAATTACTTCACTCTGTATGACAGACTCTAGGTCTATCCACCTCACTACAAATAACTCAATTTCGTTTATTTTTATGGCTGAGTAATATTCCATTGTATATATGTACCACATCTTCTTTATCGGGCTGGGGGAAGGGTAAGCTGGGACAAAGTGAGAGAGTGGCATGGACATATATACACTACCAAATGTAAAATAGATAGCTAGTGGGAAGCAGCTGCGTAGCACAGGGAGATCAGCTCGGTGCTTTGTGTCCACCTAGAGGGGTGGGATAGGGAGGGTGGGAGGGAGGGAGGCGCAAGAGGGAGGGGATATGGGGACACACGTATATGTATAACTGATTCACTTTGTTATAAAGCAGAAATTAACAGACCACTGTAAAGCAATTATACTCCAATAAAGATGTTTAAAAAAAAAAAACAATCTAATTTACCTAGCAGCAGCCCTCAAAGTTTTTCAAAATGTTGAAAAGTGAGGGTAAGTTAAAAAATTTTATGCAACAGTTAAATCCACAAATTTCTTCCCAACCTCTACATGGATGCAGCTGCTCCTCCTCCACCAAACGGAAGTGTAGTCTTTATTTATTTATTTGCGGTACGCGGGCCTCTCACTGTTGTGGCCTCTCCCACTGCGGAGCACAGGCTCCGGACGCGCAGGCTCAGCGGCCATGGCTCACAGGCCCAGCCGCTCCACGGCATGTGGGATCTTCCCGGACCGGGGCACGAACCCGCGTCCCCTGCATCGGCAGGCGGACTCTTAACCACTGCGCCACCAGGGAAGCCGGGAAGTGTAGTCCTTTGACACAGTAAAGCAGACAGGAAGAGTTCAGGGTCAGGAACAGATTTCACAATGAAAACAGGGACACTGAGTGACAGTTAATATGTTGAATGGTGAGAGCCCCTCCTTCCACCCCACCGTCCCCAACAGCCAGGTCTATTCCCTCCAGGTGACAGTAGGCAAGGAACCAGGAGGTTTTTCTTTGGGGAATGCAATGAGCACAAGATAAAAGATGAAAATATACAGCATTGGGTTTTCTCAAAAAAAGCTCCAGTCAGATGATACTATATATGTGCCCACAGTCAACAACAAATCCCAAAGCACATGTACAGGACTTCCAACCAGCTTTTCACTGCCTTAAATATGAGCAAACCACCAAAGTTCCTGGATATCTGAAGACAGCCTCAGGCATGAAAGAGAGAGACCCAAACAAACAAAAAGGAGACAGAAACTTGCAGGAAACAGAGACTGTGCAAGAAGTTTAAAACACAAGACAAGAAACTATCATTAATATATTCAGAGAGGTGAACAAAGAAATTGCATTCATGAAATATGAATGACATTCTATAAAAGAGGCACGAGAAGCAAAAAATAAATATATAAATAAAATAGAAAATACATAAAATACAAAATATCAATATAATGTAAAGATATAAAACATAAGTGGAAATTTTAGTATACAAGAAACAAGATAAGAAAATATTAGGAGTTTCAGAAAAAGAATAGAGAAAACTGAGATTACATCAAAACTCAAGAAAACTTCCATAAAAGAAGAATATAATTTTTATGACATAAAGTCCCGCTGCGTGCCAGCAAAACTGACGAAACAGATGCACACAGGGAAGGGCACTGAGAGTTCAGAACATGGTGGATGAAGAGAGACCCTAAAAGTTTCCAGAAAGGGGGAAAAACAGATTCCTTAAGATGAAAAGAATGGCAGAAGACTTCTTTATACCAAACACTGGGAACTCCCAGGCAATAAGGGGGAAATGGCTTCAAGGAAGAAAATGACTAGTTGTAGGACAAGCAGAAAAGCCCTGGAAGAGATGTCTCTAAGACAATGGAATTGGTAGAATATTTGATGTAGATTAGGTGTCCTGTCACTTGATTGTTTGAAGGGAAGATTTAAACAACCAGGGAATACTTGGGGCTGATTTAGTGGTATCCACTTAGAAAGCTAAGCAAGTAAGCGGGGGACACAAAACAGGAAAAGTAATATAAATCCCATTGCTCAGCTGTTAACAGATATCTAGACAACATTCTGAACACTGAACTCTGCTCTAAGCAAACTTATGATATAGCCATAATGGGAGAACGATGGAGACATGAAAAGTATAAGTGTGTTCAGTGGAGGATGCTGTGAAAGATAGCTAGATTCTCATCATCTAACATAGTGGAGTTTTAACTGTAATGCCTTCAACTGAGAAATCAAGAGATGGTATCATATGAATACTCCTAAAGTAAGTGCAAATAAATGTCCAAAAAGAGCTGGAAGATTTTAAACTGGCTGTCTTTGGCAAGCAGAAAATGGTTAGCAGGAACTAATATTTTGTGCAATTTGCCTTGAATAAATATAGAAATATAAATAGAACCCCTAATGTTTTAATACCACACTCACCCAAATGAATTCTTTTGTACACTGCCTTGGAGACCACTGGTTTAGTTCATGGTGATTCTTGTGTGCATTATTAGCACCCGGGGTCGGTGCTAATCACTGGAGTCTGCAATCACTACCACCAGGTGGCAATAGTGAGTTATATCTGGACCTGCAGGATTTCTGTTCAGAAATGACCCTTGAGCACCACCCAGTTATCTTAGGATTCTGAATTTGGTCATGTCCTGGACAAAATGTTCTCAGTCACTTGAAAGAAGTTGTGAGACATACAAGGTCTTAGATGTCATGTATTTGTGGGAAATACGAATGTACGATGACAACTGGGATTGAATAAAAACACACTAAGCAATATGAAATGTAATTAAATGTAAAGTTTTAGATGTAGGCTAAAAAACTCACATAAATAAAAAGTGTTCTGGAAGGCAAGATGACACAAGGGAAATTACTGAGAGGGAACTTAGATACACAGAAATCTGCTTCAATTCTGCTGTGACCATTATGTCACACTGAGATTTATTTTTGCTCTTCTGAAAATTTAGGTCTGTGTACCAGATTATCTCTAAATACTATCTGTTCTAATAGTCTATGATTCTTTTATATATTAAAAAAACTTTTTTATGATTGTGGAAGATACAAAAAGTATCAAGAAGGTAGCAGGTACTCTCATATCTTGACACATTTCATTTCAGTCTTATTTCTAGGCACATATGTAGATATATTTTTTATTTTTTTAAAAATTACATCGTTCTATACATTTAATCTCACAGAAGTCTCTCATCATGAAACATAAAACAAGTACTTTCCCATTCACAGTATAGCCATGGCAATGTCCTTTGGTCACCAGCACAAGAGGTTTTCTCTGGCCACTTCATCCCTGTCTCCAGCCTCACCCCTCTAGACACTTTGCTTCTCCCTTCTTCACTTTGGATTTTTTTTTCTCTCCCGAACTCATAGGAGAAAATACCGCCCCCCCTAATTCCTCCTCCACTCATGGAAAAATGTAGTGATTAGTCTGATAATCTGCAAATATGTGCTCTCAGGGTCTGAATCTTACTTTCTACCCTGAGTGACTTATTCCAACACCCTCTTAGATTAGGGTCAAACACTTGGTCTCAAGTTGAAACTACTGCCTTGAGCAGAAGATTAATTTGCTAAGGACACCCCCCACTCCCTTTTATAGTTTCTGTACCAATCATTGGCTTAATTAGTGGCTCATCTCAGACTTCCTTAAGAGCTGTATTTTCCTGCCCATTGCCCTCTACTACTATCCCTCTGGTCCTCAACTTTTACCCCTTACTGCAGTATCATCTCTTCCCAGTAGTTCAGTCCAGCAATCACAGGCCCTAAGTAAAAATAACAGTAGAGCTGACTGCATGGGATTCATGTTTACTGGCTAGATAACGCAAGTGGTGCGCCCCATGCCACCTCCCAAAGACCTCCGCTTAACTCTTGATGTGTTTTATGATATATTACCATTACCATTTACTGCAGGACTTGAATTTAACTTGAATTTGTAATGCTTTTCTAAATTGTCCACGATATTTGCAGAAACATCGCCTTTTGTGCTGTAGCATTCATGTATGTTTTAAAGTCTTTATATAGGAAAAAAGTATGAGAAGTCCATAAGGTCTAAAGCATGCAAATATGTCAATATTTTTCTATTTTGATTTTTTAATTTTATACCTGTCAGTGCAGTTTTATCATTTTATATATATGACTGCATATATACATATATGAAGTCCAATTTTTTATGAAATCCAAGTTTTTCTTTGTATTTTTGAAAGTTTTAATGTGATGATGAGAAATTACATGCATATTACATCTTTAAGTTTCCATTTCTTATTATCAATTTAATAATATCCAAATTATATATCATTTTCTGATTTGTGTTTGAAGTCTCTCCTTTAGTAAAATAGCTAATAGTTAAGCCCTAAGTTTCATTTGTCATTTTGTATCACTGATAAGAACTTTTAAACTTATTTTACTCTTTTATTTACATATCCTTTATTTTTCAAATTTTCAATGGAAAGTTTTATTATGTAGAAAATACAAATCATTCCCATGTAGGAAATATAAGGCAAAGGGAGACATTTGTAAATTAATTTATTTGGGGTGAAGGGTAGATACCTTTGGGGGCTAACCTTTAAGTTAATTAGAAAGTAAAAGGCAAATTACAATCCAATGTCCTGACCCTGCCATGCTAAATGCCATTCCCACATCCATGATGGCTTTTAGTGAGCAGACATTTTTTCCTATCATGATTTCTCAAAAGGCTCTTTCAGTGCCAGTGTCACACACAGCATGCTTATCTGTATGAAACGGGGCAATTCTTCTGTCTGCATATTTCTTAAATACATCCAGTTCTTTTTTTTTTAAAGGCTCAGTGTGCAAGACAGGTCTGAAATAGGCAAGAACTGGAGACCTATAAAGAGGTGATTACAGTAACTCAAATCAGAGATAACAATGACTTAGACCAAACGTGATAGTGGAGATGGAAAAAACCCAACAGACTCCAGATGTATTTAAGGAGATACAATTGACAGGATTTGGTGGGATGAGGAAAAGAATGATTTCAAGGAGGATGAGAAATACTGTGTAGTGGCTGAGGGTATGAGCCCTCCATGGCCTCAAAATTCAAGTCTACCATTTCCAGGCTCTACAACCTTGGGAAGCCATTTAACCTCTCTGGGCTTCATGTCTTCATGTGTAAAGTGGGATACTAGCAGTACTGCCCTCATTGTGTTGTAAGAAAAATGTGAATTAAATCATTTATTTGATTTTAACCTGAAGCAGTGCTTTTGCATACTAGGCACACTCTAAGTGTTTGTAATCGTGGTGATGGTAATGCTATTAGCTTATATAGATGATCCTGAAGAAGAACAGGGCTTGAGGAAGGAAATAATGAGTTCGGTCTTGAACATTTGGGGACTAGAGTTTTATTTAAGACATTCAAATTATGTCGAACAGACAATTGGATTGATAGGTCTAAAAGGAGAAGTCTGGCTGAAAACAAGTTTGGTGGTCTGGTTTTATCTTTCATTAAAACAATGAAAGCACATGAGATTTCCTAAGGAGAAATATTACTATGAGAAGAGACAAGTACTTATGACAGAGTTTCAAGAAATTCCAGTTTTAAGAAAGGATCAAGGAAAATGAACTGGCAAGGGAGACAGAGGAAAGGCAGAAATGTAGAAGAAAACCCAGAGGACTGAGATATCACAGAGCCCAAAGAAGAGTTCTGCAGCAGGAAGGAGTGATCAACTATCTTAGGTGCTGCTGAGAGGTCTACAAACCTGACACTGAACAATACCTATTGGGTTTAGTAATATGAAGGTTATCAATAATCATAGCAAGTACGTATTGGTGGATTGAAGAAACAGAAGCCAGATTGGAGAGGTTAAAGCAATGGAGTCAGTGAATGCAGACAACTCTTTTGAGTAGTTTGGCTGTGAAAATGGATGTGCTGTGGGCAGTAGTTTCATTGAGAGGGGGGTTAAGAAGGCCTTCTGTTTTTCTTTTGGAAAGATGACTTGAAAATGATTAAACTTTGGTGGGAAAATTCTAGTGAAGTCTATTGTATAAGGTTTCTGAGGAGGCCTGAGAGATTGGGGTTCAGAAACTAGTTGGAGGAGAGAGATTTACTCTCTTTGTATGTAGAATACGGAAGGAAGGGCAGGCAGATGCAAGTATGTTTCTACCTTTGACAGGGAGACTTCTACCAGCTTCTATTTTCTGTGTGGAATAGGAGGCAGAGCTACCCGTGAAGAGTGAGAGGAGGGAGGTGAAAAGAGAAGTGGGAAGGTTTTAAGTTTTCTTGTGGAGACAGGTAGAATCATTTGGTGAGAGAAACACAGCAGGGTAGAGGTACAGCAGTAACAAAGCAGTTGAAAGTTGTGACCATGAATGTTGGGAGCCTAATCTCCTCTACTGTGTGTAATTTTTTCTTTTTTTTTTTATAAATTTATTTATTTATTTTTGGCTGCATTGGGTCTTCGTTGCTGTACATGGGCTTTCTCCAGTTTCGGCGAGCGGGGGCTACTCTTTGTTGTGGTGCGCGGGCTCCTCATGCAGTGGCTTCTCTTGTTGCAGAGCATGGGATCTAGAGCGCAGACTCAGTAGTTGTGGTGCACAGGCTTAGTTGCTCTGCGGCCTGTGGGATCTTCCCAGACCAGGGCTCGAACCCGTGTCCGCTGCATTGGCAGGTGGATTCTTAACCACTGCGCCACCAGGGAAGCCCTACTCTGTAATTTTCATCAACAGAACTTGGCTGCTCAGGGGCAGACGTGACGCAGAGAAAGTAAATTGTTGGGTTAATCCAAAGTTGAAATTTTGCTAAAGAACTATCATTCTAAAGAGAGACAAGAGAGTTTAGGGTTTTGCGGAGAAAGTTACTGATGGTGGTGATGGCTTCATGGGTGTATAATTATCTTCAAACTCATCAAGTTGTATATATTAAATACGTACAACATTTTACATATCAATCATACCTCAATAAAGTGGCTTTAAAAATAAATGCATTTGGGGCTTCCCTGGTGGCGCAGTGGTTGAGAGTCCGCCTTCCGAAGCAGGGGACACGGGTTCGTGTCCCGGTCCGGGAAGATCCCACATGCCTCAGAGCGGCTAGGCTCGTGAGCCATGGCCGCTGGGCCTGCGCTTCCGGAGCCTGTGCTCTGCAATGGGAGAGGCCACAACAGTGAGAGGCCCGCGTACCGCAAAAAAATAAAAATAAAAATATAAAAATAAATGCTTTTGACCACCTAGAGGGGTGGGATAGGGAGGGTGGGAGGGAGGGAGACGCAAGAGGGAGGAGATATGGGGATATATGTATAACTGATTCACCTTGTTATAAAGCAGAAACTAACACACCATTGTCAAGCAATTATACCCCAATAAAGATGTTAAAAAAAAATGCCTTAAAAAAGAAAGTTACTGAATTGGTTTACCAAGAAATCTAAACTGGATAAGAAAGGAAGTGAAGAAAGGAGAGGACCAAACTATTGGGAATAATAACTAGATGCTTTAGTGACCAAGACTTGTCAATAGAGTCAAAGGACAACAGGGACAGAAGTAATTCAACAGCTAAGTTGGAAAAGAAGCTGTGGTAAACTGCAGAATTCTTGGTTAATGGAGTGGTAAAACAAGGCTCTTCCTATCCCTGAAGAACTATCATATCAAGCACATCCCATAAGTATTCCTGTGTTTTACTTACACAGGATTTGCAAAGCAAGTGACCAAAAAACAGTTTTAGACTCTTAAATTTAGTGTTGAAAATGAGAAGGTTGAGAGACAGTCTACCTTTGGAGAAATTCAGAATATTTTCCTAAACTCCAACTTGTATGATCAATTTTTGGCAGGGGAGCCTTCCATTTACCTGGAGACAGTGCAATAGATATTGAGGAATCACCACTTGGAAAACTTGAAACTCTGTTTCCTAGAGATCAGTGGACTGGTATTTGACATACTCTTGAAACATTTAAAAGTGAAAGTCACTGCTGAGTCTCCTTATCTAATGGAGAGTCAGCTGCTCTTTCACTGTGAACGGAGCAGAGGTGCCTGTTTCCCATGAGCCAGATGTATGACAGGAGTGGTATTTGGGGTCATTTTAAAAGCAACTTTCCCCAAGACAGCTTCTTGACAGGGCAAGGCGACCTCTGCATCAAGAGATCGGGTGACCATCACATGCAGAAACCACAGGGTGTCATAGTGGAAGAGGTGCATTACTCCACAGAAGGAGCAGCAACCTGATGTTCTTATTTGGGTGACAGGAATCTCTAAAAGCACCATGACGCATAAAATCCATAATACCACCCACCAGATGAGGCCATCTGGAACATCCATCAAACATAAAGAGAAATCTGTATGTCTTCTTTGGAGAAATGTCTATTTAGGTCTTCTGCCCATTTTTGGATTGGGTTTTTTTTTTTTTTTTTTTTTTGGTATTGAGCTGCATGAGCTGCTTGTATATTTTGGAGGTTAATCCTTTGTCAGTTGCTTCATTTGCAAATATTTTCTCCCATTCTGAGCACTGTCTTTTCGTCTTGTTTATGGCTTCCTTTGCTATGCAAATGGACATATATACACTACCAAATGTAAAATAGATAGCTAGTGGGAAGCAGCCGCATAGCACAGGGAGATCAGCTCGGTGCTTTGTGACCACCTAGAGGGGTGGGATAGGGAGGGTGGGAGGGAGGGAGACGCAAGCGGGAAGAGATATGGGAACATATGTATATGTATAACTGATTCACTTTGTTATAAAGCAGAAACTAACACACCATTGTAAAGCAATTATACTCCAATAAAGATGTTAAAAAAAAAACCCATAAAGAGTACTAACATCGTATCTTATTTAAACCAGTCAACTAAGACCTCTCCTAATCCTTACTGCTCTTCTCCCGATACTGTCCATCCCTTGCCACTCCAAATATGGAGGATTTAGGAACTTGAACTAGCAAATGGTGGGAGAAACTGGAGCTAGAAGAGAGAGAACAATACAAACCCACAAACCTACTTCCAACTATGGGCTTTTCAGCAAGCCTGATCTAGGGGACAAGCAAAAGTTTAACTTTACTAAAGTTTGGACTTTTGCTAGTAGAGGACTCTTTATTTCAGCTACTGAAATGAGGTTGCTTTTTTTTATTAAAACTAAACATGACTGAAAGACTCTATTAAATGAAGTGACCAAAAATGTTATAGATTCTACTCCAGATTTCACCCCAGGGATAGCAAGAATCAGACCAACCTCAGAGTGTGTTACATGGATCACAGGTGAGAGAAGGAATGAAGTTGCTTTTGTATTGCACCTTAGGGAGCTCTATTCTTAAACAGAAACATTAGAAATAGTGATTTTTTTCAGATGGAGCCATCTGAGGATGTGCTATTGTCCAGGAACTAGAGGAGAGGGTGACAGGAAGAGCGGAGTCGAAGGTCTCTGGAAATG
Source organism: Lagenorhynchus albirostris (assembly GCF_949774975.1). Taxonomy (NCBI): domain Eukaryota; kingdom Metazoa; phylum Chordata; class Mammalia; order Artiodactyla; family Delphinidae; genus Lagenorhynchus; species Lagenorhynchus albirostris. The sequence continues at coordinate 27,344,233 of NC_083102.1, forward strand.
AGATTTAAGAAATGCGTAAGGCCGGGATATTTAAGGCGTTACTCATGAAGGCGGTATAGTTATCCAGATGCTGACAGGATTTGCAGGATGAGGAATGGTGTGTGCCAGGTGGGCATGCCATCTTAAGTGATGGCAGCGGGTGACTGGGAGATCAGAACATCCTGTTCAAAAGAACAGGCAGAGAGAGCCAAATTATATGGGCCTTAAAGAGAAATCGATTAGTTTTCATGTCAGTAGAGGATTAATGTTCTAGAAGAGGGTTGGGAACAGGGAGGACACTGACTCTGTCTCTCAACAGTGAAGTACAGAGGGTGAAAACGTTCAATTTCACAAGTAGTGGTATCCTCTGGGGAGGATCAGTGAAAGTGCCAAATAAAGAAACACTCCAACAAGAGGTTTAGGAATTCACTGACCATGTACCACCAGTTCAGAGGGAAAACCCTGGAAAGATTTGGGAGTGTTTGGTGAGAAGGGAAGAAAGGAAGTTAAGAGTTGGCTCAGGAATAAGAAAGAAGGATGAATGAATGAAACTGTGTAAAGTATTTCAGTGGTTATGTATTTTTATTGTTAACATTTCTATTGATGGAAAGATAAATGTTGCATTATTGGGCTGCCATAACAAAATACCATAGACCGGGTGACTTAAAAAGCAGGAACTTATTTCTCCCAGTTCTAGAACCTGAAAATCCAAGATCAAGGTACCAGCAGGATTAGTGTCTGATGAGAGCTCTCTCCTTAGGTTGCAGATGGCTGCTTTCTCTCTGTGATCTCACATGGCAGAGAGAGAAAGATCAAGCTCTCTGGTGCCTCCTCTTACAAGAGCACTAATCCCATCATGCAAGGCCCCGACCATCATGACCTCATCTAACCCTATTACCTCCCAGAGTCTCCACCTCCAAATACCATCTGATTGGGGGTTAGGGCTTTCAACATATGAATTTTGCGGTGGGGTGGACACAAACATTCAGCCCATAACAAATGCTATTACTGCTTGTTATGACCACAAACAGAGCTGTTCTCATGTACGTTTTATTGTTGAACAGAATTCAGGCACAGGAAACAAATATCGAACAAAGAAGGACCACATGATGTGTAAACTTATGTGCCTGTGCGTTGCTTACTCTTCTACCATTGGTGGATTGACAACGATCACTGGTACCTCCACCAACTTGATCTTCGCTGAGCATTTCAATATGTAAGTAAAATTGTTGGACTGGTGATTTAATAAATGGACAACACACAAATTATAAGAATTATTCTTACTTGTTTCAGAGAATCCAAAGACAGAGATGCTATATTGAGTTAACTCTCCTTTGTTCCCCATCAGGACTTCTATATTTCTAGAAACATGCCCTTCTACTCGTTCCCATGGAGTTAAATATGTAGGGCATAGTGAATTAACAGGTGTTTGCAGATTGCAAGGTCACCTTGAAAGAAATAACTCCTGGATGACCATGCTCACCAAACACAGAAGACACTTTTCATTATAAATAATATTGCAAATGGTAGTTACCTACAAAGAAAGGGGATTGTTCACATGGGACAATTTATGTAGGGTTTTGCAACTGAACTTAAATGATGAGCAGGAAACAGAATTGCTCATCACAGAAAATTTGGTGTTGAGGTTGAAAAAGATTTGAAGGATTGCGCAATTACCAAAAATAGCAGTAACAAAGTATTCTAAGGACAGATGTATGAATCTGAATATAAGTTAATGCTGTGATGTTACTCCAGTGCAGAAAATGGGGAATCCTGGATACAGTCAGAGCACTTGAGTTAAAAATTCCACAACTTTCAGTCACTTACTTTGTGAATTTGAACAATAAAAAGTAAATAACTCTTCCAAGACTTAATTTTTTCATACCTAAAATAGTCACAGTTCATATGATTATCGTGAGAATTAAATGAAGTAGACTACGTAAAAATACTTGGTACCATGTAAGGACTATTGAAGCAATAGTCTGAAAGTCCATGCTTTTTTGTGAGAGCTCAATCTGATCCTGCACCCAAGGTATATTTTCAAGGACTAATAGGACAGATAATTGTCAGAGTGCCTGGAAGGTGGGCAGTGCTGAGGATGGCCTGGAACAGGATCTAGGTCCTTTTCACAGAAAAATTTAGGAAAACCACACTCTAGGAAACAGATTCAGAAACTCTGTGAACTTTCTGAAATTATTTGCAAGATGTTCCAAGAAATCCAAGATTCAAAAAAATGTCACCCTCCGTTGTGGAAAGAATGAGAACTTATGTACAAAAGAGAACACTAACAGAACAGTTTAGGGAATTTATAACACAGACCTCCATGTGCGCTTATTGTTTCTATTAGTACACAACCATCATGTGTACTCCAACGGCCTACTTAGAAAGGAACCTTAGAAAGACATTTGGTTTATAAGTGGGAGACTTCTAAAATTCCTAGTGCAGAGAGGATTTATCCCATTTATCTCCCAGTTCAAGATAGGAAATGTACTTGATCCCTTTCTGAAAGCTAGACTTCTGTCCTTTCCCACGAATCCCCCAAAGAAAGATTCCACATTTCAGTCCTCTCTGCAAATCTCTTTTTCTAAAATTTACACCAATTTTTTATTTTTTATCTTCGTTGGTGTTAGAGAACTGCTGGTTTCCACCATTCCCATGAAATTACTTGGTATTGTCAAAATGACCACATTGAGTTTGCCCTTGGTCTTTGTGTTCTTGCCCAATGTATCGACAAAATTTTCTTTTATTTAACTGTTCCTTTGACTCTCTGAATGCATTCATCCATTTGCAATGACAGACTGAAAGCATTGTAGCACTTTGGGAAAAATGTTTTAGTAACTATTTTCCCCAATTGTCTAATCTTCTAGTTCTTCTAATCATGGGAATTTGGCCAAAATGTTCTTTAAATTTAGAAAATACTTAAAATGTGCTTTAAAATTTAGTGGTTTTTTTTCTTCAAGTTTTCTTTAACATTAAGAGTTATATGAAAACTGGAAAAAAACTCAAAGTATCACTTCTTGATAGAAAATATTAAAATAGAAGGGGGAAAACAACCTTATGTAACAAAATATAATTGATACTATTAAACAAACTAGCTATTTAATAAATGTTTTCTTAAATATTGACCCTAAAAAATACAACAGCAACCCAAAGCAACAATGGAATGAAATGCCTTCAGTTTCACTGGAAAAAGTTTCAGAAACTTAAAACTGCAGAAAATAAAAAAGATTTATTTTCTATGTTCAGGTGTTTGGAGCCAGAGAGAAATCGCCCTTTATTTCCAAATCCACTACAATAATCTCACCTTTTCTCTTGACACTGCTTGCCATCTTTTTGAGCAATACCAATGATCATTTTGTACAAATTCATTTTGGGTCTTGCCAACTTCCAAAGGGTACATAAGCATGAGAGTCAATGATTTCTTGCCTTTAACATTTAGAAAAAGGTGCTATCTTACAAATAAACTATGAGAGGAAGAGACTGGATAACACATTTAAAAGCCTTATCTATCTATCTGTCTATCTATCTATTTACTTATACATAAAATATATTTATATATTATACGTGATGTCTTTTGTTCTCTTTTTTACACAAAGGAAATAAGAACAATGAATTCTGAGAAACCTAAATTTTATTCTGTGCAAATAAAAAACAGATCTTCACTTATTCACTCAGTCAATCAACAAACATTTGTTGAGGACTGACAATGTGCAAGGCATGGTTTTGAATTCTTTCGGAAAAGGCAAAAAATAAAAATTACCAGAAAGAAGATTCCATCTCATTGTCTAGACAAAACATACATATATGGAAACCATGAAAACATTTAAAACATAATAACATTTGTTCTTTGACATAGAAGGAAGAAGGTAAAGTGACATGTATTGAGCCCTTGCTAGATGAATTACATATATTATAGTGCCCACGAATCCTATATATCCTTGCTGTGGAAGTGGTATACAGTGGTAATTAAAGGTATAGCTCTGAGATTAAAATGTCTGTGTTCAAATACCAGCTCTTGGACAAATTACTTAATGTCTTTAATCCTGTTATTTTGCCAGAATATAAATGAAGATAATAATAAGATCTCTCTCTCTCTCAGAGAGTTGTTTTGAGTTTTACATAAAATAAATGGCACTTAGAACAGTGCCTAACACAAAGCATGTGCTCCATTAATGTTGGCTATTATTAGTAGAGTTGAGAAAGTTGGCATTCAGCTTAGCAGTTTGAAGGCCAAACCAAGATCAGTCAGACCCCAAAGTCTGTCTCCCTAAAATATTACCTTCCTAGTAACAGTTGAACATGCATCCTTAAAGAGGACTCTAGCTGTGTGCAGCACCCCTTGATCAGTAGAGAAAATCTGTCTGTGTAACCTGGCCCAATCTTAAAAGAGATAAACACCATGTTTATGGAGAAAATGAATGCAAATAATCCATAAAATCAAAGCACAAAAATCGTGTCATCAGTTTTGCAGGGAGGCAGTGGATAGTCTGTGCATGTCTTTGCACAGTTGAGAATAGCAGTGTGCACATTGGCGTTATAAGAGTCTGGGGACGGGAGACCAGTTAGGAGTTTATTACCAATGTACTGACAAATGATGAGAGGCAGAACTAGATTAGCTGTGAAGTGATGGGGGGATTTAGTCTTAGGGCACTGTACAGTCAGAAGGTAGTGAGTAACTAGGTGTGAGGATGTAAGGGTCAGGAGGGGTTAAGGCAACTCTGGGAAACTTTGACAATATGGCTGTATAGATACTGATGACATGAACCTCTAGAGAAGTCATGGCAGGTTCATTAGAGAAATAAATAAATTTTATTTTGAGTATATTGAAGTGGCCTGCTCAGAATCTATCCACAAGGAGATTTTCAGCAGGCATTTGCAAATACATTGTTGAAATTAGTTGTAAATTTGGGACTCTATATATATATCAACATAGATATTAAAATCTTGACTCTAGAAATGGTCATATAGGGAGAAAAAAAGTTAAAAGAATTGAGACCTGGATAGATTCATAGGAAATATTAACAAGAAAGAAGATGAGAAAAGTTAATCAAGGTAGGTGGAGAACCAGGAGCACATGGGATTTTTTTTTTTTTTTTTTTGCGGTCCGCGGGCCTCTCACTGTTGTGGCCTCTCCCGTTGCGGAGCACAGGCTCCGGACACGCAGGCTCAGCGGCCATGGCTCACGGGCCCAGCCGCTCCGCGGCACGTGGGATCTTCCCGGACCGGGGCACGAACCCACGTCCCCTGCATCGGCAGGCGGACTCTCAACCACTGCGCCACCAGGGAAGCCCCATGTGGGATTTTGAAAGACAGAGGAGACCATTTTCCAAAGGGAGGATGAGTCAGGAGCATGCAATGTTGTGTAAGGGCCAAGTAGGATGATGGCTGAGAAGAGGCTTTTGGTTCTCATCAGTGTCCTCCAAGAGGGCAGGTGCAGTGGAACAGTGGGGTATGGGGCAGAATTCGGACTGAAGAGAGTTAAGGAGTGAGGACATCGTGGGAGGGCAAGGCAGCTAGTTTAAATGATTGTTTCAAGTTTGACAAAGAAAAGGAAAAAAGAGCAAGCATGGTATAACCAGAGGTAGAGTGTTCCTTTAGAACAAGGGTAGTGTCAGTCTGGTTTTACACTCAGGGGAAGGAGACAGTAAAAACAGAGCTATGTGAAGTTTGGGGAAAAAAGAGCGAGAGAGAGAATATATTGATTGGCTAAGAGTCAGGTGGAAGTGGAATGGAATAGAAACAAGAGTAGAAATGTCAGTCTTGGGAAAGAAGGATGTGTCCTGCTGAGTGATAATGAAAAGGGACAAGTGAAGACAGAGATCTCTCAAATCACGTGTATGCATGCCCTCATTTCACAGATGAGGAAACCGAGGCTCCAAGAGTTTAAATCATGATCACTAGTCAGTGGAGGCACTTGGCCTGAGTCCCATTGCCCTTTTCACTCTGCAGCCTCATTGCCTCTCTGACCATCTGTGAGGGGGCCATGTTCGCAAAAGTCTTGAAAAAGCAAGTTTGCTGACAGTGACAAGTAAAGACTGCATGGGTATTTGCATTCATGCGTTGCATTTTCTTTTTATAAAATATAAACCTGCACACATAACAAGTATTATTTAAAAGAGTTGCAAAGCTGGGAATGTGGCTAGTTTGACTGAACCACTCCCTCATTGTCATAAGCTGATGTATAGCTTAGAAAGTGATTTTCAGAACAATACTGAGAAGACTAAGCCAATTCTCTAACTCAGCCAGAAGGCAGGAAATTTCTTGTGTTCTTAATCTTTGAATCTAGTACCTGTGACATCTGAATTCTGACTGCCTTGTGATTAATTCACCATTAGTTATGACTAATCCTTGGAATAGGGCATTCTGGAAATATTCTTTGTTTCGTCTTCTCATTAGGGAAATCCTGCTTGCTCAATGCTCTCTACCTGACCCTTCTGCTCCACTGATAGACTCTTCTAGTCATCAGCCAATCTCCTCCTTTCCTAACACTATTGTTAATAAATCCCACCCTGTAAGTAACCCATTTCTTTCTACTCTGGTTCTTGAAAAACCTGCCAATGCTGCCAATTTCTTTCTCTCCTTGTGTGGATGCTGTATCATTTGAAACTCTGTTCGGTTACTCCAGAACTTCCATTCCCATCTCCTCTTATCATAAACTATACTCACATTTCTATAAATTTGTCTTATCCACAAAAGTTGTCTTATGCACAACTACCACCCCTGACTGCAAACTTCTAAAGGCTTCATGAATTATTGTCTTCTTCATCTTTTAGCCCACAAGGGGCACAGGTAGGTGATCAATAAACGTTGGTTGCATTGAACTGTACCAAGACATAAATGAAGTGCTGACTGTTCCTGGGAATCATCTAAGTAACTGAATAATCTTTTGATATTAAAATAAAGTTATTAAGGGAAATATGATTAGGGACAATTACTGCTTTCATAACAGAGGAGTTTTGATGCATCAGTATCACTTAACAAATGCAACAGCTATTAATAACATAAAAGGCAAATCTATCAGATTAAGAATGGAAGATATCACAAGTAAAATTTTGTCGTTTGCTGATTATCAAAGTATATTATTCAGCTTGTAGGTGTCAGCAGTGAAATATGTGGGTATACAAAACAGCTTGGAAGGAAGCTGAATTATCAATGATTAGCACAGTCACTAATTCTACGTTAAATAATAACTATTATAGCTTCACAAACGTAGAAATGGTAAAAGAAATGTGTTTATAGGCACCCTAAATTCAAAGCCCGCTTCCCTAACCCCCGTTCTTGATTAATCACAGAGGAAGAAGGCTAACCAGTTACCTAGCAACAGCCACTTTCAAAACTTACTATGATTCCCCCCTGCAGAAAAGAGCAATGTGTGTTTCTAAGAAAGAATTTCTCTGGCAAATAATAGAGAAGAAATTTGGATACTGCAGAGTTTGGACTTAGACATTGGTTCAGATTTCAGTCTTGCCATGTATTAGCTTAACTTCTGCAAACATCAGTTTCTCCATCTGTAAAATGGAGGCAAAACTAGAACTTATAACATTATTATGAGGATGAAATGGCATAGTGCATCCGTGGCCCTTAGCAGAGGGCCTGGCAGGTAGGAAATTGTCAATAACCCTAACCATTTTTTGTTGCTGCCGCTTCTACTTTTGCCATTGCTATTAGAAATCTAAGCCTGGCTCATGAGTAACGAGTAATTAATATTTCAAAAGAAACCTCTGCAAGTACATAAATACAAAACTGAAAAGTGACTTTGACTCAGAAATCATCAAAACAGTCATTAATCAAAAGGACTATAATCAGCGTGGATACCAGCTGATCGCACTCTTAATGGCCAAAATCTGTTTCAAGGCTGTAAACGTCCACAACCGCACCCATTCTTTTAAGACCAGTACTGTGTATTTCGTTAGTATGATTTGTGATCTTGTACGTGGGCATAAGAACTGCATCGACAACACCATCTTCCTAAATATCAACACTGACGCACATACATGCTTTAGGTCAAAGCATGTCTCTCCTATGGTGCCATCACTCCTATATGGTGTTCGAAAATGTCCTTAAAACATCAAGTTTGTACTCTAGCTTATGGATGTTTTGCAATATATATGGAATTTTCTCTTTTCACCTGGGAGCTGGTGTTGAGGACACTAGGCTTTAATGAAGAGAGGCTGTGTTTTCAACATTCGTCCTGGGTGTAAATATCCAGCTTGACTGCATTCTGTGACCTTGAGCGATCCACTTAACCTTCTGAGACTCAGTGTTTTCGGTGTAAAATGAAAATATAATGCTTTGCCCACAGGATTTTTGTTAGAATGAAATGCGCTTAGCTCATACCTCTAAGACATAGGGAGCCCCAGATGCATTTCCTCTTCCGCTCACCTCCATTTACTTCCAAAATTATCACACCCATTTCCATGGTTTACAAATCCACCTGTATGTGGGTAACCACCAATTTTACATCTCTAACCTGCCCTCTCAATTCCAGACTCATTTGTCTAACTGCCTATCCACCATGGCCACTTGGGAAACTAAGGGACATCTCACATTAACATGCCCACGGCAGCTTCCTAATCCATCATTCCTTCTGCCAACCTGTTCTTCCCTCAGACTTCATTTCAATGAATAGCACCTTTTCCCAATTTCGTACATTTTATGCCAAACATTTGTAAAATTTATTGCCTTCTCTTCATCTTCACTGCTACTCATGTAAATTAAGCTAAAATCTACTCAACTCCACTGTTTTTAAAATGTTTTTAAAAGCTGAAAAATAAAAATTTTTAAATAAATAAATAAGAAAAGAAAAACAGCATGAATTTATTACCTCGTAATTTCTGTGGGTCAGGCATCTAGGCACAGTTTAGCCAGGTCCTTTGCTGAGCTGAAATCAAGGTGTCAGCTGGGCCTGCAATCTCCACAGAAGCTCAGGGTCTTCATTCAGGCTGTTGAGAGAATTCAATTCGCTGTGTTTGAATTACTGAGGTGCCCATTTTATAGCTGACTATTGGCGTAAGGTCACTCTCAGCAACTAGAGGCTACCCCTAGATCCTTGCCGTGTGGCCCCTTCCTTCGGCAACATGGAAGCTCACTTCTTTAGGCCAGCAGGAAAATCTCTTTTTTAAGGGCTCCCTTGAGTAAGTCAGGCCCACCCAAGATAATCTCCCTTTTGATTAACTCAGAGTCCATTTGTGGAAACCTCTGCAAAATCCTTTCACTTTAGCCATAAAAGAACCTAATCCCAGGAATAAAATCTTGCCCTATTTACAAGTTCTGTCCACACAGAAGGAGAAAGGAATATACTAAGCATATATACCAGGGGCAGGATTCTTGGGGTTCATCTTGGAACTCTGCCTACCACACTTGACTTCCACTCTTGTTACGGTCAATCTTGACAATCCACCTAGCTAACATGTTTTATGAAATTCATAAATTTACATAGATTTTAAATTAGATCATGTCACTAGCTTACTTACTATGTTCCAATTACTCCTAATTGCATTAGTATTAAAATCCAAATTCCTTCTGATGGCCTACAAGGTTATATATGATCTGACCCCTATTGGCTACTTCTTGGACTTTATTTCATGTGACTGTAAACTTAGCTCACTACCCACAGCCACACTGGTCTTCCAAACTCATTCCTACCCCAGGGCCTTTGTACTTGCTACTTCCTCTGTCTGGAATGCTATTTCCCAGTTATCTACATGACTGGCTCCTTCTTGCCATTTAGATCTCATCTCAACTATCTCTTTTGTTGGTCACACTATGTAAAATTTCTCCCTCCACCTAATAACTTTTTATCATATTATTCTGTTTTATTTTCTGATTCATTATATGCTTACCTGTTTGTTTATTGCCTGTGTTCTTCATTTAATATAAACTGTGAGAGCCTGGACTATGTCCATCTAATTCGCTACTACATCCCCAAAACTAGGAGACTATCTGGCACATGGTAGACACCCAAAACACAGTGTTGGGTGAAAGAAAATGATTCTATTAGAATTAAATGTACTTAACATAGTTTATGATAGAAGAAATCTGTATCTGCTTTAGGCAGATACTTGCAGTCCCTTCACTTACAGGATATGAGGAAGTGGGAAAAGAACTACCACAGTGAAACTAACCCCGAGTATGCCACTCATTCCACTTTCATTCAAAATATTTACACCTGCATGGTGTTTACTTTCTTACTACTGAGTTAAAAAACAAAGACAAAACAAACAAAACAACCCCCCCGAGTTCAGCTTTTTTAAGCTTTCATTTTTCTAAATGACCTATCCCTCCAGGCAAAAATTTTGAAAAGCTCCTCTTAGGTCAAATCTCACAGGACTCTCTGCAGTGGGTGGGGAGAACAATGCAGCCTGATTTCTAGGTATGAGCTACAGATGGTGAAAAATGAAATTGGGTTTGGGGCATTGTTTTGAACCTAATCCAAGCAGTATTTCTCAATGTCTTCAGGCTGAACAAAATAACATAGACCACTGACCTGTAATCCAAGTCTAACAGATGGGAGAAAAGCTTAAGCCTTTTCCCACTTATTTTATTTTCCAACTGAAAACAACATTTATTTTTAAGCAGGCAATTCTCAGTAAAACCTCATGGACATGGTAAAGCATTTTTTTCCATTCATCAATTCTCTGTATTTGTCACTTTCTAATGGCATAAATATATAAGCTAATCCTAGGATCTCTTCAAAGTAGATGGAATCATCCTCAAGTTGCCAATAACTCTAGGACCCAGGGAGATCAGCTCAAAGAAATTGTAGACAACATTAGAAATCTGCAGGTTTGAAAGCTTAATTTTGTTTTTTTAAAAACAGCCTTTGCACTTGTTAGGAACCATTCTAAAATAGAAGGAGTGCTCTAAAATAAGTAAATTTGGCTTATGTTGAGGCATGTAGCATGAATCTTCTCATTTATTTACATGATCTTTTTTAAGTGGCAAAATACACTTAAATTTTAAGTGGTACGATTTAAATAGAAAAAATATATATTGAAAATCTGTCATTTCTATAAAGTTCTCTATATTTTGTGATTTCAAAAATAATTTAAAAAAATGTTAACAGTGTTTTTATTACTTCTGTATTATATTCTGTACTTTTCCAATTTCTGACTCTGTTACTGCTTCACGAAGAAAATTTAAAGACAACTGTTTCTCAAATTTTCTTTTTTTTCCCACACAGTCATAAGATAGATAACTATATGAAATTTAGACATTTTGAAACAACGAATGTGAGGTTACCAAAGAAACTGTGCTTGTACCTGAACTTTTTTTGTTGCTATTGTCTTCTTCTTATTATGTGAGCTAAAAAGCTGAAAATAACTAGGAAAGAGAAAGGGAAAAGTTGATGTTTTCCACAGGACTTTTAATTATTTTTATCTGATTTATTCTGTTTGACTGAGCCCCAAAGCACTGTCTAATTCTAGGAAGAAAGGGCTAGAATATGTCTGGTAAGATGGTTGCAGTTGCTCTGGGGCAGAAGAAACAGAGAGGGAAACAGCTTTGAGAGACAACGCGGGTGGGGTCTGAGTCCCTTCCGAGTCTGGGATGTCAGCTCCCAAGACGAAATGGTAATGGACACATTCAGTTTTGTTAAGTTAATTCTCATCTGTTCCCAAGTCTGCTTATTTGTCTTTCCTCACTCATATACTGATGATTTGAGTACGAACAACAAAACGCACACACCCATGCATACCCATTTCTTGTGCATTTCCATGAGTAGCAGGTACCGTGGTAGGTTCCTTCACAAACACTTCCTTATAGATTGAATAAAGGGAGCAAAAGTTATAACATGCCCACTCTTGTTTTTGTGGGAAGCAGCAATAATTATGCAGTTACAGACTCAAGAGGTGAGGAGTAAAACTAACTTCTGTATTTAATGGTGAATACCTCCCACATCTTCCTTCTCGGCTGGTGGCACAGGAAAGACGGGAAGTGCTGCTTCCCACTGACCATCAGAAAGGATTCCTCTTGTACTCCTTCTGTGAACACGTTTCCATATTTTCACACAGGCGCTACCCTGACTGTCATTGCATCAACTTTGGATCATGGTTTCTGATGTCCTTCCCGGCTGCTATTATTATTCTCCTCTTGTCATGGATTTGGCTTCAGTGGCTTTTCTTAGGATTCAAGTGAGTACATATTCCACGTTAATCAGATAAATAAAGGTGTCTGGGTTCCATGTTCTCAGCCCCTCATTCAGGGCTTTTACACCTATTTCACGAGTGCTGCATTTCTGCATTTCTCTTATCCACAAAACTGACACGTATGAACACATACATACATTAAGGACCCTCTAGAATATCACCTAACCAGTGTTGACTGTGGAAGAGAGTTTGTAGACAGAAATTCCATCTTGGTCTCTTTTGATCCCAACCCATTAAGACATTAATAGACCAGAAGGGCATACGAAGCTCATTATGGTGAGGACCCAGTCCAACCTGTTCAAGTGTTACTTTAAGAAGTTTTGTCCCTCCTCTTGGTTTAATGTGGGGATTTCCTCAGGTTATCGAGTTACTTTACACTGTAATACGCAGGGCTTCCTGCTTCATCCTAGTACCAACATTGATTTGCCCTTGAAAAACGAAAGAATATTGGATTGGGAATTGGGAGACCAGGGACAAAGTTGTGGCTGCTCACCAGCCAGATGAGTAATCTTTGCAAGTCCTGATCCATTCTCAGTCTCAGTATCTTCAACTAAATACCATGGAATTTAACCGGAAGATCAGCAAGATCACTTTCAATGCTGTAATTCTAACATGGATGGGCCCCAGTTGAATACAGAGAAGTCAAGGTAGGAAACACAGATCAGTCAAGAGCTGGAAAATGTCAAATATATGCATTCAAGGAGAATTTGCAAGTGTTTCTTTGGCTGGGACTGAAGTTGGTGGTTCATAAGTCCCAATGAGTTACATGACTTAAATGACAGCCAACACTTAAAATTATACAGGGCTCCACAGCAAAATCTAAAATGCTTCATCATAGATTCACCATATGTAACAATACTCCAAAAGAAAGGGGAAAGGGCTGTACATCAAACCTTGAGTATTCTTTTTCCTAAAAAAAACCCCCCAAAATTCAACTTCATTTTCATAGAGTTTTATTTAAATAATTTTAAGGACCTATGAATGAAAAAACGTGTTATCCACCAAGCAGGGGAGACTGAAGTCAGCTTTTTGTAGTTCCTTTGAACAGCAAAATACTGCAATCAGGTCGTATTCCCCCCCATGCCTGTGCCCAGATTTTCCAAGCTTAGTCACGTAAGGACTGATATTCTTCTCTCTCCATTCCTCTTCCTGGTTTTTCTCCAGAACTGCCACAATTTTGTTAGTAGTGGGGAGATGTTACTGATGAGTTTTTGAAAAATCTATTTGTCCAGATTGTGGGAACAGTGTGAGGTTGTCCTCCTGCTGAAGCAAATGAGTGGAATGTCACCGCCTTCAGCAGGTGGGCATTAGTGGGGAGAGGCTAGCTGCATACTAAATGCCCTTTCCTGGAAATCCAAGCCTTTGGGGGTCGATTCAATCGTACAGGTAGCAAAGCAGAATGCAGGGGACAGGAATCCCAAACCAACAGAGAAAGCATCCGGTCTCAGACCCACAGCTGTTTTGTTCTTTTTTTGCTGCATATAATGACTTTATAAAATAAGTATGCAACCGTTGTCATTATTCTGAAGTCGCCCACCGCTTAAAAAAGAGAAATCAAGAAGATAAAGGGCAGATGTACTGAAATGTGTTTCTCTATGAGGAAAAACGTCCTGTGAAGTGCATATATTAGGCCAAGTCCATAAATCATGATCAGTAGCATGTTGAAACTGTCCCCTTGTGGTCCACTGTTGGTTAGACATGGCACAGTTTCATGCTCCAGCTAATTCTTCAGTGTCCTTTTCAGTCTGCCAGCGTGTTCACCTCCAGAGGTTTTAGATTGAGAAACAGAAATTATCAGCCCCTCCCCTGGCAGGCCACCATACATTCTGATTAGCGTGTTGGCTGTTAACACAGTTAACTCACCCGTCATAAATGACCCCAACCCACTCGGGAAGTGAAGCTCATCTATCAGTGCCACGGAAGTTATTTAAAAGGAGAGGCTGATGCATTGTCATACGCTTCATCAGCTCCTTTGTGAAGGCATTAACCTTCATTTGTAGCAAAGCCAGTATGGCTTTTGACTTAACTATTGATTATCCCCAACCAAAGTGACAAAATACATATGCAGTCTACTGGGTAGAAAACAGTTTCTCTGGAGACTCATCTTTTCCTTTAACTCTACTTTTTAATTCTACAGATGGTTCTCAAGGCAGTCCATGGATCAGTTTCTTTTTTAATGGTAGGATTTATATTGTGACAAAGGGAAAAACTTCAAGACTGGCACTAGTCATAATTGAATTGAGGCTATAAAAATTAAGTATTACCTCATTGATCTTAAACACAACAACCAATCATGTTCCCTGGGGGTTGTGTGTGCATGAGGGTCATTATGAATATGTAGGATGGATGACTTACGAATTGAGGAAACTCTGATCCTTCACAGGGAGTAACAGTCCAAACAAATCTGAGTAGCAGAGTTACAGAAAAATAAATAAATGAAATGTGTCTTTGTGTGATAGCTGCCCTCCCCAAAATATCAATGTTTACCCCAGCAATTTGACAGAAGAAAATGTCCCTGATTTCTTTTTTTTAAAAAACTGCTTTATTGAGGTATGACTGACATACAAAGAGCTGTAGGTATTAAATGTACACAAAACTTACTGTGTTTGGAGATAAACATATACCCATGAAACCATCATCAATATCAATGACATAAACTCATCCATCACTTCCAAAAGTTTCCTCCCACCTCCTTTGCTTTTTGGGTTTTTTTTCATTTTTCCTTTTGTAGTAAACGCCCTTCGTATAAGATCTACCCTCTTAGCAAATTTTTAAGTATATAATACAGTATTGTTCTTCACAGGCTTTATTTTGTACAGAGATCTCCAGAACTTACTTATTTTGCATAACTGAAACTTTGGCCAACACCTCCCCATCTTCCCCTTACCCTAGCCCCTGGCAATCACCATTTTACTCTCTACTTCTATGTGTTTAACTGTTTTAGATTCCACATATAAGTGAGATCATGCAGTATTTGTTTTTCTGTGTCTGACTTATTTCATTCAGCATCATGTCTTCCAGGTCCATCCATATTGTAGCATGTATCAGTGCTTTATTCCTTTTTATAAGTAAATAATATTCCATTGTATGTATATACCACCACTTTTTCTTTATCCGTTTGTCCATCCATGGACATTTGAGTTGTTTCCATATTTTGGCTATTGTGAATAATGCTGCAATGGATATATTTGAATGCAGATATCTCTTCAAGATCTAGATGTCAATGTCTTTAGATATATACCCAGAAGTCCTTTCTATACCAACATATAATCTAACTGAGCTTCTCATAGACATTCCAAGAGATAATCCATAAGAATCTGGCCATTTTCCCATTTGTTTCTTCCTCTGGAGGGATTTTTTTTTTTTTTAAATCAAGGTTTAGAGCAGCACTTCACAAAAAAATGTTCAAGGTTTTGAAGACCCTGGACTTCAGGATAGGTAAATTAGTCACAGGAGAAAGGGGTCACTAAAACAAGCAGCTAAAAGAAATAGAGACTGACAGTTACTATTAGAAGTAAATTGGAAAATTATCTGGTTGATGCTATTAGGATATAAGGAGTAAACAAACTCAAAAAAAAAAAACAACTAATAGAATCGGTTTTAGTTCTGAGAACAGACCTAGTTTGAACTCTGTTCATCTTCAGTGTATGTGACTTCTATGCCCTAGTGTATAACTGGAGTTTAGCATATTTTGTGAAAATTGATGAATCTAGCAACCAACTATCTCATAAATTTGACAGAGGTACTGAGTGAATGAATCAAGTATTTACCGTGTATGTCAGTGTTTAGAGATAACTGGGCCAAAAAAAAATCCATGATACTGCCCCTGCCCTCTAATAATGTTTCCTCACTAGTGAGATAAAACTTATACATGTGCGAAAATTAACAATAAAGATACTTAAGAAATATATTAAAATATATTACAATCAGGTATATAATGAAGTATTAAATTAGAGATGAGTGGTACATGGCAAAATTCCAGTGGTGCAAAAGGACTTGGAAGAGATCAGTGGATGATGTCATGGGAGATATGGAATGAAAATTAAGCAAACCAGGGAAAAACAGAAAAAAGGGGAGAAGAAATTCAAAGAAGGAGATAGGGGTATAGGCAAAAAGCACAGCTTTTTATTATTAGCAGGGAGATTTGTATTTTCTGACGCTTTGACACAAGTATCTTCTATAAAGGGAGAATTCTTTGCTTAACAGGCTTAATTATTCTTTTCAGCTTTAAGGAGATGGCACAGTGTGGCAAAACCGCAACAGCCAAACAAAAAGCTTGTGCTGAGGTTATTAAACAAGAATACCAAAAACTTGGACCAATAAAGTAAGTTACACACACACACACACACACACACACACACACACACACAAGCAAGCAAACACAGAGATGCTGCTTATACTGCAAGTATCTGTTTAAAGGCAAATATGTACACAATTGTCTTAGTGTATTTATTACACTTGATAAGGGCCCTGAATGTTCTAACCTTTGTGAATATAACTCAACATGATAAAATACATACCTTGTCTAACTAAAACTTACCAGGTGGAAGGACAAGAAACTGAAAGGCCCACAGAGGACTAAAGCCCCTTTCAAACTGCAGATTCTCTTAAATACTTGATACATCAAGTTTTGACAGTGCTTAGTGTTCTGCTAAGACTACTTCTGACAATAGTTCAGGGAGTTTCTACAAATGTCTTGACTGAGAAAAATAAATGAAAGGATTGGAATTTTCCCACAGGTATCAAGAAATTGTGACCTTAGTCCTCTTCATTGTAATGGCCCTGCTATGGTTCACCCGAGATCCTGGGTTTGTGTCTGGTTGGTCCGTGCTTTTTTCAGAGTAAGCATTACATGTTATGTTTGTCAACACTTCCTGTTTTATACTCAGCTTTTCTCCTAAGTGGTTCCTATAACTCTGAAAAACTGTATAAGATTTTTTTTCTTCTTTTCCATCGAAAAGGTTTAATTCTTATCTTTTCAGGAAAAAAAAAAGATAAGGAATGAAATCTAGGGTAAGGCAGCAAACAAGGTAACCAAACTACCCTGTAACTAAAGATAAGTCTCCTTCAGACAAGGCTATTTTCATCTTTACAAAATTAGAAATATGATTGCAGGAAAGCCATGTTTTAAAATGGTCAGGAGTATAGACCTTGGAGCCACACTGCTTGGGTTCCATTCCTGGCTCTTCCACTTACTTTGGGCAAGTCACTTACCTCTCAGTTTCTCCATCTGTAAAATGGCGCTAATTAGAATAGTGCTGCGCTTCTCCCCACAGGAAGTGCAGTATAATTGTTTATTATGTGAACTCAATGCCACTCAATGCTTCTTAGTAACCTGATATGAATTCATATTCTGTGATTTTTGCTGGCTTATTTTTTTTTTATTTCTATGGAGGGTTATTTATTTGGTTCATATTTTGTCTTTTCCTCTATTGGTGTCCATTTTTGTATTAGTCGCTATAAATCCATCCTGCCCCTATTTTATAAATAAGGAAATCCTGAGTAAGCAATAAGACTGAGTTTACAAACTAATGTTAGAAGCTGGGTCAGAGTTAATTTTATCTCTCAGTGTCTAATATCCCAGCAGACATTGCTGAGTCATGTGAAGTGAGGGGGAAGATTGTAGCATAATTTTCTAAATTAAGGACCATCCTACATGTCAATATAAATACTTTGGTTTTGAGATTCGCATTCCCAAATCTAGCTTTCACTGAAGTCCTCTGGATCCTAAATTCAGCAGATCTCTGATTTGAACTTCCTGTCTCACATCCCCCAGCAAAAATCCATGTAGTGGGGTAGAAACCAAAAACATTTGAGTCAGATCTATTCTGCCCACATGGAATGAAGAAATTCTTGCATCGGAGCCTTCTGCTTATGTAGGCATTGCCAACATTTTTTTAAAGCTGCCAAGTCGGCGTCCCAATTCCTAGTGAGCACACAAGTGCAGCAATGCAGTGTGGTACATGTTTCAAAGGATCAGCTGCAGCTTTATAAACTTTTTATTTCCATTAGGACAAAAACGTTTCATCTCAAGAAGTCAAAACAAAAGGCAGTATCCAATCATTCAAAGCAAGCTATTCAAAGCAAACTATTATTTAATAGTTTGATTCGAACTTCATAGTTTTGGAATAGGACCTAGACCAACAGAAAAAATAATTCTTCCTCCTTTTAAAAATCCCACTCCTATCATTCTAGAGAGGGAGGGTCTTCTCTAAACACCAGTATGTAAAAACCAAATGAAATCAGGCAATGGGTAATAAAAACCAGGCAGAAATCCCAAGAGGAAATTCAATATAATCAGCTTCTAATTTCTACTCCTTATGGGAGGAAAATGTAATTCAGGAGATGTTTTTTTTTGTAGCAGGAAAACAAGGCGTACTTGCTTTGGGGAGGTGCTCATGATATCTAGAATTCTGAGAGAAAACAATAAGAAAAGAAACAAAGCTTTGAAAGAGGAAGGGATTTGAAGATATACATCTAATTGGCAATTAGATGTATAAATTGCCAAGGCAAATAAAATTTGCATAAGCTTAATATTTTGTAATACTGAGACAACCTTAGTTCATAATAAACCAAAATAAAATAAACTAATAATAAATAAAATGATAGTAGTTTTAAAAGTCTTTTAAAAAGCAGTTATTTCTGTATTTATGGCTTGATTTTATTTAAAGTATATATTCTGTAGAATACATTTGTAATGTAGAGGTTTTAGGCATTTAGAGTTTCCAAAGCTAGAATGATAAATCTAGATTTATAGCTACCACCTCATGTTTTCATTCCATCTGTTTGAACCTGGAAGGAATTCAATATGTCTTTTCATATAAAGCAAAATCAGATTACATGATGCCTGACCTAATTTGGCAAAAATTCAACCAAAATTATAACTGAAATAAGGAACAGTAAAATAATAAATATGGGTTAAGTTTGTTGAATAAATTACACCAAGGCAGCTTTTTACTCCACAATGAAATAGAGAAAATCTGTATTTGGGGAAAACAGACTGCTTTATAAAATTGTCAGATTGAATAAAATAATGCATTTCCTTGATTATGTAAATTGTTCAAATAAATTACAGGAATAAAGAGCCTCTATACTATGTATGCACTGCTGAGTTACAAGGTAGCAAAATAATTTTTAGGGTGTACATACTTCTTTTCAGACTACGAAGATTCACTAGTTAATATGCTAACTTCTAAACTGACTTCTAATTATTTATGCCTGTTTCATTCATATCTGGTCTCCAGGTACTTCTTAACTGTTGGGGCTTCTGGGAACCTGTTCTACTTGCTGGAATGGCCTGGTGATTCTAAGACCCCATCTGTTTCTGAATAACTCTTAATTTGTTCAGTGATCATTTATGAGTACCTCAAAGCCATTCTAATAATTAATATCCTTGATTGAGTTTCACAGGGTGCAAAGCATTAAATGGGTGATTTCATTTGTATGATATGGCCAGGGCCTATAAACACAGAAGCAGACGTTATATCTTAGAAAAACAGATCAATTCCTTTTCACAATTTACAGAAGAGTTTTAAAGGACACTCAAAACATCCATGCCGTGCCACAATTCAATAGTAGCCTTTTATAAATCAGTTATACAGGATTTGGCCTATTGTTTCAACCTCAATGCTTTGCCAATAAAATTAAAGAAATAATTCAAAGAAGTTATTTACCAGATCTGTCAGCTTTACCTAGAAGTGAACTCTTGGCCTAGTATATCAACATATGTATACATTGTTTTGAAAATAAGGAGATATATATGAAAACAATGGGGATATGATCTGAGATTTTTCAGTCCCACTAAGTTACATATTTAGTTGGGAATTACAGACTTTAGAGCAGATTAGCCAGAATAAATTACCAATACCACCACTTCTACTTGTATGCTATCAGCGTAATCAGTTGGTGCTTAGTTCATACAAATTCTTGATGGCATTTTTTAATGCACACACATGTCTTTTTTTCAGGTACCCTGGTTTTGCTACAGATTCAACTGTTGCCTTACTTGTAGGACTCCTGTTCTTTCTTATCCCAGCTAAGAGACTGACCAAAACTATACCTACAGGAGAAACTGGTTGAGTATTATTTATAATTCTGAATGAATTTGACAGAAGAGCAAAAATACAAAATTCCCTTGGTTTCAGTTAACACGTAGAACAGAAGGAATGGACATGGACACAGCCCCTGGCTTACATCTCCTGTTTATACACTGCAACCCCTATTCAGACAGCACACATCCTCTCCTTATACGAAGGATTATCTTACTTTGCAGAAGCTAGACATAGATTTCTTTACGCACCATGGTTATGTAGGATTCTGCTATGGGTGATACTATTTGGATTTGGTCTGCCATGTACCCACTTCCCTGGTCATAATCGGAATTAATCTTACTATTGGCAAACGTAGGAAAAGGAACTTGGAAGTCATACTTCAAGATGAGCCCTTGGTAATAAATACTGAGGATCTAAAAAGGTGAGGAGTTTCAACGGGAAGAGTATTTACAGCCTCATAAGTAGCCTTGGAGAAAATGCAAATCAACCCCACACTTAGCCATAACCTAGTGTCACAGTTGAAAGAAGCCACATTCAGTGGGAGCGTTCATTGCCTTTATAACACACAGACAAGAAAGTGTGTGTGTTTGTGTGCGTATACCCATCCTGTCCCCAACACACACACACTTCTTAAACATAGGATCCATCCATGCCTGTGCTTTATACTAGCACAGAGTATTTTGGGTAGTCAGATTCATATGTTGTCAATATGGGAAAATGGTTTAAAATTGTTTGGAAATGGCCTAGCAGAGTTGTAGGTTTTTCATTCATCCTTTATTTATCTATCTATTTATTTATTTATTTTATTTTTTATTTATCTGCTGGGACGGAACTGGGAGTCATGCAGTTGGGTTGGCCCACCTGCCTCCTTGAGTCAGAATAGATAAATGACTAATGGGTCACATTTCCAGGACATGATATATGTAAACAGTATAGTATAGAAATACATGCCTTTTGTTCTTCACTTGAGACTAGAATATCTCAAATGTGTTATAAGGAGGTGTTGTAATATAGAGCAATGATTCCTGTGAGACCCTGAGGACTCTGACCATTGTAGTCAAAGCCCTAAGGCCTTGCAGTGGCAAGTGCTATGCTTGGCTTAACTCCTCTGGCTCCCACATCTGAGTCCCCTTCTCAGAAAGAGCCTTGCCCTACCCACCATCCTCTCCCTTCTCATTCCGCAGCTCCTCTTCTCCCTGATAAACTCATTCACACTAGGTTTTAAAATGCCAAATAAGACATAAAATATTCAGTTTTAGATGAGAGGTACATTCAGAGATGATTGCATTTTGACAGGATATATGGCTTTAATTCGAGCAGGAAATAGCAAAATTTCCATCAACAGTGAGGGTAGGTTTGGTTTAGGTTTGGAATAAGGAGACAAGAAGGGGACTTATTAGTAACCTTAAAACCTCACCATGTAGAAGCTTGCCTGTTACACACAAATGTTAAATGGGCATAATGTGTTCATGGATTATGTTATTTCTAAGCAAATCAATGGAGCTATCAGGACCCAAATATCAAGAGAAATCCTTATGATTATTGCTTTATGAGCATTTTAAGGGTCTCATGAATAATACATAAATTTTAAAATCTGAACTTCAAATTATTTTAAACAGAAATCCTGGTGAATCTATCATGACCCTCCTCATGATTTGAAAAAACAATAAAATATTCAAATAGATATAAGTGAATAATAATTATAAAGTTCTACTGATGCTGTTGAACCAATGGCGTATTACAGACATTTCACATAGCAAAGGACAGTATAGCCCAATGCACTTGTGACTCATAGTAGGCAAAGATGTTAGTGGAATGAATGAATAAATGAATGAATGAATAGTATTATATATGACAGTGTTATTTATCTAAATTTATTCTATAATAAAATAGAAAGGATTTTTACAAGTTATGGATTTTTTTCTTTTTTTATAATATAATGTTCTGCCTAGGCCAGGTGGAAATTACTCAAAGTCCAGATCCAGTTTCCTATCTAAGAACAATACAAGAATATTAAAAACTACTTGTGAGATGGCTACTTAGGATAATAAGCAATGTCATATTGTCATATTTTAAGCAATGTGTAACTGCAGGACTTTTGTTTTTCAGTTGCTTTTGATTACTCTCCACTGATTACTTGGAAAGAATTCCAGTCATTCATGCCCTGGGATATAGCCATTCTTGTTGGTGGAGGGTTTGCCTTGGCAGATGGCTGTGAGGTAATACTCTGTGTCTAAGATAGTTAGCAATTAACTAGACTGTTCGAAAGAAGAACGCAAAGACAGTCAAGCTTTTGGAATGCTCGACTTCATCCTTTCATTGTAATGATGCAGATTTCAGTAGCCATGCAGTAACTGTACCACACAGATGAGGTAAGTTCAGAGTTCAAGAATCTTTATAAGCATAAAACATCATTGTTTATGATGTCCCAGCATATCAAAAGAAAAAAAGAAAATTAGAATTCTTAATCCATGAAATAATATTAGAAGACCAGCTTAATAAGAAAAATGTTATATAAAAATCATATGTACATTTTTTTTTTGTTTATACCTTCACCTTATTTGATGATGAATTTAAGTTGCTCTCAGATGTCTCTGCAGTATATCATGGTCCTAATGTTGCCAAAGAAGCATGAGAAACAACAGTACTTTATTACATTATTTATTACATATCATATTAAATACATTAAAGGTACTTAAAACATGCTTATTGAATGAAGTCCAGAAAGAATTTCACATAGCCATGTTTAATATTGTATTATGTCTAATTGTAGGAAGAAACAAAACCGTCATGAGAAATAAAGTTGGCTATTTCTTTGGCCTGTCATCTATGCAGTTGATATAAAGTAGAAGTCTGGGGAAGCCTTTGTCCCTTGAAATTGCCCTGGTTATTATAGGGTTGCTAGAAGAAAAGTATCTTCTACAGAAATTCCATGAAAATCCTCTCCTCTTTAACTAATTATTCAGGACTTAGTAGCCTTCTGTGAAACACTCAAAACTCATGGACATTCCATTTCCTTATTCAGTCATCAAAGTAAAAATGATGGTGAGAGAGAGATCATGTCAAGTCCTTCAGTTTCTGAAAAGTTATATTTTTATACTTTTCAAGACAAATAACTATCTGTTCTGTTCTATTCTTGACAGTCTAAGGGAAGACTGGTTTTTACTTCTGACTTTATTGTCAATTCTTCTGTATGATATTTGGATACTGAGTTTTCAGCAATTTAGTAATAGGTGAAAGTCTTAGAAATTGTCTCAGTTCTGAGTGCCCCTTACAATGTCGTTTTAGGTCTAGATTTGGCTTGCCTCATAGACTGTTCAAATATAAATGACAGAAATAGAAGACAAATACACTTTTCTACTAGCTCAGTAGTAATGAGATCAGGTTTCTCAGAATAAATAACTTCTATTCCTATGTCTGCTAATTTGAATTGTGAGGAAATCAGAATCAGCAATTCTAGCATTGACGTGAATTTGTTCATCTCTCCTTCCTAGAATATCTGTCACTCAAAGTGGTTTTAAAAGCATTGGCCAGACCCTAGAATAGCAAAATTGAAGGAAATGAAAAGGTGTGGACTTAGTCTGATGCACTAGGCTCTCTCACTGGAAGAATGAGGGAAACCATGGAGGGACTCTGCTGTGAAAATCCTAGTACAAAGAATCAGGTTTCTGTGGGATACCCCAAATCACCCAATTTCTATAGCTGTGGACAACTATTCCACTAGAAACTGGTTTTACAAAGATTTGGAGACAGTTACTTTTTAAAAATTTTGTTCCAAACTGTAATTAGTTTGGCAAATGCCTAGAACTAGATAACCTTTCTAGTCGGGAACTGTGAGATTGCAGCTCCTAAAGCTTTCACCTCATTGCTATTTCTCTTAAATGCTCCTTGATTTTGGTTCAACATGATTGAACTCTCACGAACTGACAGTCACCTTCAAAATCTTATCAGTGAACAACTCCTCCTCTCCCATTTTCACACATTCCTCAAAATTTTTCTATTAAGTTAAATATGGAGGACTTAACACTTTGACTCAGGTCTCCACTAAAATGGAAATAGCACAACAAAAAAGTATCAATCTCTAAAGACAAAGAATAAATGGCAGGAACAATAACATACAAGAGATACTGATAAAATTTAGAAGATGGAAGAAGATATATGAGGGGTCAATGACTTTGTACAGTAAAGAATTAGAAAAAGATTCAATCTACAGCCTGCAAAAAAAAAAGCCAAAAAGAAACAAACATGCATCCACAAGATTCTGGAAGAGTTTAGGAATTGGAAGCAGCAGATTAACTGAAAACTAGAGAAAAAACCAGCACTAAAAATGGAAGATTGTTTAAAAAGTGTGTAAGGAGGTGTGAGCCTCCAGACACTCCCTCCAGCCCTGAACAGAGAGACAACTGCCCTCTCTCCTCCCTGGTAGAAAATTTAGATTTACTCTGTAAAAAATCGAATCATTGAGACACTGGCTTACAGATCAGTCACCTATAGTAATGTCTTCCTCTCAACAATCTTCACTTAGACACAAAGAGCTTCCAATTGTGATTTTATCGCCTCCCTCTAAAACATAAATAGGTAGTCCAGGATTACCAGACAGTGGGGAAAGCCTCTGATACAACAACCAGTAACAAAAAATAAGCAAAAAGAGAAAGAATACCAAAAAGACAAGGAAAATGTGTAAAGTAAAAGAAAACTTCCAAAATTTTTCATTGATGCTTCAAAGAGATATCAGAAACATTAAAGTCATGAAAGTAAAACAGAATGTAATTTTTTTTTTTTTGGAAAAATTCTGTGAACATAGGCTATTTTATTTCCACAGGGGATGCATTGGAAACTTTTTTTTTAATTTAATATAATTTAATTTTTTTATACAGAGGGTTCTTATTAGTTATCTATTCTATGCATATTGGTGTATATATGTCAATCCCAATCTCCCAATTCATCCTACCACCACCACCCCCCCACGAGAATGTAATTTTTTTTTTAATGGACTAGATAGAAAATAAGAAAGAGCCACTGAAAATAAGAAATAGAACAACAGGAATTTTTAAATTCAGTAGCAGGGTTAGAAATTGAAGTTTGAACTTATCCCAGAAAATAGAACAAAAAGATGAAGAGAAAATAATATTATTAAAAAACGATAAGAAAATTAGAGTATCAATCCAACAGCTGATCAATAATAGCGTCAGAAAGAGAAGGGGAAAAAAAGAAGAAAGAAAATAGAAATAGAAGGCCACTTCCAAAAAATAACACAAGAAATTTCATGGAACCGAGGACTTAGAGATTCTGGACAGAGAGAGCTACTGAGAACCCAGTACCAAACCACCTCATGTAGGATTTTGATATGATCCCAGTGGCTTCCAGAGACAGGGACAATATGTGGTGTAATCTTTTCCAGCTGTATCTAATCAGGTGTAGATAAAATCCATTCTTAAAATATATTTAAAGATGAATTTGTGCCAATGCGATTTAAATGGTAAATAGTCTTTTTCCATCTAAAAAACAAAACCCAGGGAATTCCCTGGTGGTCCAGTGGTTGGGACTCTGCGCTTCCACTGCAGGGGGCACAGGTTCCATCCCTGGTCAGGGAACTAAGATCCCACATGCCTCGCGGTATGGCCAAAAAAATAAATAAATAAAAATAAAATAATAAAAAATAAAAACCCAAAACAAACAAAAAAGTAAGTCAGAACTGCAAATAATATACATAATATCTGGCTATCACATCTGGCGATGTTTTTGTCAACTTCTGATCTGAGGGTATACTGCTTGTAATTAGAGCATTTCTGATGTCCATCCTACTTTGTCATGAGCATACAGATTCACACATGCAGCAGCTCACTGAAATCTCACAAATGGAGGATTTTCCCTTCCATTTGACTATTAATTTGACTGTGGCAGATTTTTCTGTATTATGTACAATGAATCCAAGATCAGAATATTATCCGGCTTCTAAAGAACCCAACTGGAAGCCACAGGAAGTGGAGCAATAATTATTTGGAGTGGTAATTTTTTCAAGTCTAGAATTCTACAAAAGCTAAATATCAAAGCAATGTGAAAAGAAAAGAAAGAGGTTTTCAGACATGCAAAGACTAAAAAAATTTACTTCCCATGCACCAATTAACAGGAAGCTACAGAAGATGTGGTCCTGTGGCCCACCAACACAAAGAAGTTAGCAAGAAAGGATTCCCACATCAGAGAGAGATGAAGGGAATCCACAGTATGCTAGTGAAGAGAAGTCTCTTTATAACAGTAAAGTAGATCTAAAGAGCAACTAGTCCCAATGGAGCAGAAAAAGGGAATACTACAAAATTGATACCTCCATTAGGGAAAATGAAAAAGGACAATTACCTGAAATTTTTATCTACTTGTGAGGCGTTTTCCATTTTTACTGGAGAGTGTACTGGAGAATTAGTGATAGATACTTAGAAAACTAAGCAAACAAAAGAGTAGGGAGGGCTTCCCTGGTGGCGCAGTGGTTGAGAGTCCACCTGCCAATGCAGGGGACACAGGTTCGTGCCCCGGTCCGGGAAGATCCCACATGCCGCGGAGCGGCTGGGCCCGTGAGCCATGGCCGCTGAGCCTGCGCGTCCGGAGCCTGTGCTCCGCAACGGGAGAGGCCACAACAGTGAGAGGCCCACGTACAGGAAAAAAAAAAAAAAAAAAAAGCATAGGGAAATTATTTCCTGGAAAAACAAACAAACAAAAAGTAAAACAAAAAAGTGAAAGCAATCACAGTACACTAAGTGGCTCAGTTGTGAACGATATCCATATAATCATAATGGCAAACTTTAAATATTGATTTAACCAAAAATGTTGACATATGAGTGAGTGTAAGGGAATGGAGGGTGGGGACAGGAAATATATGTATGGTGGAAGGTGTTAGAAAGCTGAATTCTATGTATGGTGGAAGGTGTTAGAAAGCTGAATTCTTATGCACGTATTAGGAAATCAGTAAATAATGTCTACATTTGAAAATTTAGAAATATGAAAAAGTAGAATTTTGTAAAATAGCTATCAACACATAAACATGGTTATAAATAGCTAATATGGATGAAAGTTGTTGCCTCTGGGGAACACAGATGTGGACAGAGGTAGACCAGAAAGGCTGCTCTTTTCTTAAAGCCCTATAGTACTACATGGCTTGTTATACCCACATATATTAATTAGATATAATTAAAATTTAATTGAAAAGATGTGGGAAGACAATTCAAACTTCCTAAAGTTTGGTATATTAAAATGAGAATAATTGAGAACTTTTCCATGCCAAACCCACCTAGATCTAACAAACCACAGAAAAACATGAAAGATTAAAATTATACTTTAGAAACTGAGTTCTTAGATCAAATAATGCTTTTTAATATATTTAAATGTCTGATTAAATGACTTATTAATGAATGCTAAATATCACAAATTTGTTTTTTTAGGAGTCAGGACTATCTAAATGGATAGGAAATAAATTATCTCCTCTAGGTTCATTACCAGTCTGGCTAATAATTCTGATATCTTCTTTGCTCGTCACATCTTTAACAGAGGTAGCCAGCAATCCAGCTACCATTACCCTCCTTCTTCCAATACTGTCTCCATTGGTGAGTATCTCATTTATCCTATTTACACTATTCATTGAAAGAATAGTGTTCTACTTTGTGTGTTCTCACATTGCAGTGTGGAATCATTTGGGTCCTGAATGGTTCCCCTGTAGGTAACTTACAGAGTCATCCTTATTTGCATTCATACTTTCTTAGGAGACCTCAACTCAGGAGAACTCTTTTCTTCCATGTTCAAGCAGCATGATCTTAAGTGAACCCTCTACCTTCTTTCTACCCATATTCTTCATTTGCAGATAAACAGGAGGGTCAGCCCAGATCCTTTCCAGCTCTAGAAGACTTTGGGATTCAGTGCTTCCTGGCAACTTTAGTATTTAGATCTCTAACACTGATACTTCTCCCTCCAGAAGATGTCTTGAATTTTTGAGAAGTGCTTCATATAAGTGATTTGCAAGGGAATAAAAAGCTATGTTTACACTTCAGGCTTCAAGCTTAAATGTCTTAGATGCAGTTCTCTACGGCCCAGGGAAGAATTTAAAAAGATAAGTAAGAAGCAGATTTGCAAGGAGAGAGAGGGAAGACTGTCTCTCTTCCTCTCCATCACTAGCTGGCAATTACAAGAAACAGCTTCAAGTAAAATGTTTTTCTTATTGGGACAGATGAGTTTGGTGAAAGGAAAGCACTTTGGATGAAGAAGAATCGCCCTTCTGGAAGTGTTCTGCTACCAGCTCAAGGGGCAGATGTTGGCATTCTTGAGCTGCTTCAAATTAGAAAAGAAATGTAGGCAGGTTATGTTGGTAAAATACAATTTTGGGTTTTTTCTGGTTTTTATTTCTCAACATGGAGCAGTTAAAAAATCATGTGATAAATTAAGAATAGTAGTAACTCTTCTGTGATGATTCCTAAGAAAATTTTAAATTACATATGTCACAGAGGTAGTAAAGTTAATGGAATGATGAGAAGCTTTGGAGCCAGAGGGACCTGAGAACTCTGTAAGCTCTACTGCTTGCCAGCTATGTGTTTGGATCAGTTACTTTAACGTTTATGGACCTCAGTTTCTTCATCTGCTATTTGGGACTACAGTTATGATCTTTTAAGGTCGTAGTGAAATTGAAATTATATATATATAAATATACAATGTTATTATGTTATACATTATATATATGTTAAATTTTACATATATCTTATATATATTATATATATAACATATATATATATATACACTTAGCACAGCACTTAGCGCTAGATCAGTAATAAACAGCTGCTGGTTTAATTTTGTTTCTGGAATAAATGATACTTTATTTTCTAAATGAACTGAGCTATAATGCTTAAATGGACGCCAATCACCATATAAACAATGATAAGAGGAAGATACGTTTTCTAAAAATTATTCTTCCAGTTATAACTGCATTTATGTATATATACTTTTATGTCTTTATATATCAATCTGCTTCTGGGAAAGTTTATTATAATAATTTTGCTCATTTTGATGCCTATCTCAAAATTTTACTTAGACTCCTTTTTATCTTTTCCAACAGGCTGAAGCCATTCAAGTCAACCCTCTTTATATTTTGTTACCTTCTACTCTGTGTAATTCATTTGCATTCCTCCTACCAGTAGCAAATCCACCCAATGCTATTGTTTTTTCGTATGGCCATCTAAAAGTTACTGACATGGTGAGTGAGCTGAAAGAATGCTATCAAGACCAATAGACATTATTTTGTGATATCTTGGGTTGTCTATCCTTTTATACGCTAGTCAACTGCTTGGAAATGCATAGCCTGAGTACTACTTCTGAAGGTGAGTTCATGACTGGCCACAGAATTGTTTTTAAGAGTGATACTGGCCATAGAATTGTTTTTAAGAGTGATAACCAGAAGCAAACATGCCATTAATATTTACAGTCACAAATACAGAGATATTGAATGCATCAGTAATACACTGGCAGAGGAAGAGAGCAAACAATATGCTCAACACAATGGCTTAAGCTTACATGTCAAGATCAGGACCCAACTTGACCTAAGCAAAAGGGTTAATGAAATTCAGCAATCAAGCACTGTGGTTTACTATCATGAATATTTACAGAACTGACATTTGCTCTGAATAAGATGTTGGGCTCAGTGCTTGACTGGTGAAAAGTCATCTTTCTTTTTCTGACTCTAATAGTGGCACCTGAAATAAAACGAAATGAAATGAAGTGAAATGAAATGAAATTAGCACAAGCAAGTAATAATAGAAACTTTAAGTGACAAAACGTGCACATTTTGCCAATTACAAAAGTTGTGGTAGAGAAGGACTAGCTTGAGAATATCCTGCTCTTCTCTCAATCTTGATCACCAGCTTCTGGAACAAACCAAGCAAGACTATAACTAAAGGCAATTCAGTGAGTTTGCTGTGCAAATGCAGTTCCAAGTTAAGCCCCAGGTTCTTTTCTTCCAGACAGATTGCTGTCCCTAAACCCCTGTAACATAAAAATTCTGGAAATGCCTCTATGCAGAAGTCGTATTCTCCTTTGGATAAAGAAAATGAGCATAATATACAATATAAACTGTGCTAGGTATGTGAATGTTAAAAAAAACCAGGATTCTAAAATAAACGAGAGGCTTGCATGGACAGAACAGGAGGCCTCTATAACGTTTATTTTGCCTTGGGGCTCCATGTTTTAATACAGAGAATGCAGAGATAAGCAAGCTTTCTCTGTAAAGAGCCAGAGAGTAAATATTTGAGACTCTGTGGGTTATATGGTCTCTGTCACAACTACTGAATCATGAAAGCAGCCAACAACAACATGTAAACAAATGGGCAGAATTGTGGTCCCGCAAAACTGTCTTTACAAAAACAGTTTATGGGCAGTAGTCTGCCAACCTCTGTCTTAATAGCTAGAAAGCAATTTGAGATTGTTTAGTGCCACCAGAATAATGACGTCAGACCTAGAAAAATGGGAACTCTAAGAAAGATGAATGGAAGAGGTATTAAATCTCAGTAAGAGAATACTGAAGGCTAAACTAAAAATAATATGGAGTGAATATGAAGGATTCAGTTTTCATATAGTGACCTGAACCTTATTTTCACTGAAATACAAAACCGCAAAACTCAAATCCTGATTTGACATGAAACGGCAGATTTTTAAAGGGATTTTTCTCTAATCAGAATGACTTCAGTATATTCCTAAGAGGAACCTCTCTGAGACTCTCAACCTAAATGGCATTTAGTTGGGAACAGATTCTTTTTTGACATGAATGGAAGAACTCCTTGTCTTATGAAACCAATCATTGATACTAATCATTTAGGATGCATGTAAATCTGACATATGCCTTCTTCAACAGTATTCCAATTCTCCCATAGGTTGTTTTTGGGTTTTTTTGTTTGTTTGTTTGTTTTTGAGACTGACATTCATGTTCTTTCGTATTCAAGGTTAAAGCTGGACTTGGCGTTAATATTGTGGGTGTTGCTGTCGTGATGCTTGGCATGTTTACCTGGATTGTACCCATGTTTGACCTCCACACTTACCCTTCCTGGGCTCCTGCAGTTAGTAATGAGACCATGCCATGACAAGCATGAATGCTCTGACTATCCTGTGGTGGGTTTTGGGAACCACTAAGAATTCACTACAAAATTTGGCTCTAGAAAACTGATGACACTTAAATTAGTCCTGGTGTAGCTGCTGTAAAACACCCCAAACCTGCTTTGAGATGCAACCAAGACCATCTATGTGCCTTCATGAAGAAGCCCTCAGTTGAGATTTTGCTCATGGACCATATGCATCCTGCTTCATCATAAGAATAATTTATAACTTGACCTTCAAGAGATTAGGTCATTTGCTTCATCTTACACTTTGGGTTCAGTGTAACATTTCAAATGTCAATTTGTTATTTCAGAAACTTTCCGTGAAGGTAGAAATAGAAAATAAAATATACAAGTTTATTAGCTACTTGTATAAATCATTTCTGTAGTGTCCAAGGGAATTTTCTGAAAAATCAAAGCTGTGGTCATCTGGTAGTGCAAAAGAAAAGTTTAATCTAAGTAAAATATACATTCCCTCATTTAAAAAATATTCCAATCAGATTACTCTTGAAATATCCATATAGTATAAAAATTGAAAGTTAAGGGCTTCCCTGGTGGCGCAGTGGTTGAGAGTCCGCCTGCCGATGCAGGGGACACGAGTTCATGCCCCGGTCCGGGAAGATCCCACATGCCGCAGAGTGACTGGGCCCGTGAACCATGGCCGCTGAGCCTGCGCGTCTGGAGCCTGTGCTCCACAACGGGAGAGGCCACAACAGTGAGAGGCCCGCGGACCGCAAAAAAAAAAAAAAAAAAAAAAAATTGAAAGTAGTAGTTGCAAAATTATAGCTGAATCCACTAAACAACAGAAGATAGATAAGGATTAATTTCTATTTGACCCTATGGTTAAAGTATTGATAATATAATTCATACTTTTATGATCTCGGTGCACTGAGAAATGTACTTTGTAGAGCTATGGATAAGGCTTGCTATGACTTGCACCATTAGCACAGTATAGTTAGGAAAGAAAGCTAAACAGTATAAAATTATTAACACATTTGTGGATTTTTATAACAGTTTTGCTTAAATGTTTATTTTATTTCAGAACTACATAATGTCATATATAAAAACAAGAAATTCCGAAATTTAAATGAATTATCACTGTGTATGCAGATACAGAAAAAAGTCATGTAACTCCATTGCATCAACATTGAAATGGAATACCAGAGGGAAAATAAAGAATAAAAAATTGAAACTGTTGATATATTTGCAAAAGAAAAAAATAAATTATTTATGTGCAAACCAAAAAGAAAAAAGAACTGAACATTCGAACAAAAGTAGGAAGAAAATAGTCTCCTAGCATTCAGGATGTTAAACTGTAAGGTCTACTGGCATTCCAAAATTAGACTAAAGGCAAAAAATTGAAAAAGACAAAAAATGTGTACAGTTAGGAAAATATGGAGAAGTTAGAGCAATTCTCATGCTAAAAATAAAATGGAAGACAAGGTTAAAAAACACCTTTAATAGCTTTAATTTTCATAGAGCTCATCAGACCTGGTTTTTTTGTGCAAATGACATTATTTATAAAGTTATTCTTGAAAACTAAATATGGTAAAGAGGGTTTTTTAAAGTTATACATTTCTTTAAAAAATTATATATAATAGCCCATGTTTATTATTTGTCTGTTTATTAATTACTCAATGCAAAATTAACCACTTTTTCAAGAAAAAAATGTGTCTATTTAAGCCTGACAATATAATATTGCTGCTTTGTGTAAATCATCTATGTTCACCCTGTTCACTTGTTTCCTTCCCTATCATATGTTACACATTTATTTATGATCCATAGTATTTATTACATTTCTGCTTTTTTCTAGTCATTCAATTTATCAGTGCTGAATTATATTATATGATGAATATATTTTCATTATGAAAAAATGAAATGACTTTTCAAATTATAGTAAGTTTTGCTCTCAAGAAAATAATATAAACATTTCAGCTTGAATCATTTTAACAGAATTACTTCCAACAGCTGCCAGCTGAGTGCAGGAAAAATGATACTTTGTTAAAATTTGTTTAAGTGAGCCGTATGGTTCTCTTGTTACATCTTTATGTTTAGTTGATATATCAAAAATGACTTAACTCATCCATTTCACATTTGTCCCATTTACATCAAAGTTCTCAAGTTCTTTTAGTTTGAGAGGTGCATACTGTCTTTGAAAGTTTCCAAAAGACAGCCTAAACAGATGATCAGACAAATCTTTGTCTTCCCACTCTAGGGTAGACAGTGTTTTTGTTCTTATATTGAGCCTTACTTAGAAGTTAACTAGAAGTCTTTGTCACTTTAAATCCCTGTATCTTGCTTACGGTTGGATCTTGTCCAGATAATAGGAGCAATTTCACTAAGTGCCTATTTACTGTTCCTTGCAAGTGCTTAGAGGGCTCCGCAGCATATGTGTATCCTTCACTCACCACAATTGCCACTGTATATGTCAGCACCTCTAGAATTCAGCTTTCCTTCCTTTCAAATGTGTGCACTGTTTTCACCCTACCTGGTCTCCAAGACTTTGTTCTCTCCTTTTTCAGCTTGGGAGGTAGGAAGGTACACTTTTAGCCAGTATTACTAACTAAATTTATTAGCAAAATTTGATAAAACAATATCATGACACGTGTCTGGACATGTGTACTACATATTATTATATGTCAAAGTTTATTATTAGATACTTTATTATATCTTTGCCATGGCTAAATATTTGATAAGAATCTTTGTGATGACACTTTTGTTCCAGTTTTCTTGGTTTAGTTATTGAATGATTATTACCTTTACTTGTGTGTGGATTTTTCCCAATTAAATACTTTTATTTTCAGGAGGGAGAGGATTGTACTAGCAATGAAAGAGTAAACCCAAACAAACATTCAGTTTTATTACTGTAATGTAATATAAAAATAAAAATAGTTTAAATTATTACCCCAGAGCAGCATCAGCCATGTTATTCCCAAACAAAGTATTTTAGTCAAAATAACAATTTACTAGGTAAGTTTTGGGAATGCACTGGGAAATGTCCCCAGTGCAGAGTAAGATCAGATTAGTCCAGGAGTAAAGAGTAAAAACAGCACATAAATAAAGTAAAAATTAAAAGGTTTTCCAAACATGAGGACCTTCATTTGTTTAGGAACAAAAAGATGTGGGGTTTGAAAAGAGAAATAAAAGGGCTTTTCTTAATGACAGTATGGTGGTATAGACATTGGAGGCTAGAGGTGGGGGAGATCTTCTTAAGGCCAAATAATAATAAATATTGTATAACATACATTACCATGTAGGTAAAAAAAAAAAAATAGAAGTCCTTAAGAAGAGAAATATATAGAAGGACCAGCAAATGTCCAGAGACTTAAGCAAGGACTGAAGATAGAAACTGCTAGTCCCTAGAGATATTGAAATTTTCTTTTAATAAGTACACAGGGTACGAGGGATGGGAGACCAAGCTAGGACCCAAGCAAGTTAGGGGTTGAATGGAAAATTACATAGAGTTAGGATCTCCAAGGGCTATACTCTCAGTGAAAATGAGAAAAAAAACACACAAAAAACCCACCTTGTGGCGGGAAACATCAAGGGAATTTTCATGTTTTGGCCTATGCACTTGGTGGAGGGGTAAAATCTCCTTTGAAAATTCATAACCATCCAGGTTAGGGGCCTAAAGTCTCAATAGCAATGTGTGTAGGTACCTCAATCTGAAACGTAATTTTAAAACAGTCCTAGGCTGATAACATCCCCAACTACCTGGCCAAAAAAAAGGAACACTTTCTTCAAGTTGGGGCTCAAAGAATTTCTAAGATTATAATCAAAACCCATAAATTCTGCCAAGACATAAAGCATTTTGTGCAAGAGACAACATAAACAGAAGAAATAAAATCCAAAGTGCAAAGACAACAGATATTCTAATTATTAAATAAAGAATATAAAGTGAAGACTCATAAACCAATGTGATTATATGAGCTCTTAAAAGCAGAAGAGAAAGGCAGAAGAGTCAGGTGGGTGAGATCAGACAGAATGGGAAGTCAGAGAGATTGAAACATGAGAACTGGACCCCCCAGTGTTGCTGGGTTTGATGATGAAAAGGGTCCCAAGCCAGAGAATGCAGGCAGCCTTTAGAAACTGAGAATGACCCTGGTTGAAACCCAGCAAGGAAACAGAGGCCTCAGTCCTACAGCTGCATGGAACTGAATTCAGCCAACAACATAAGCCTAGAAATAGACTGTCCTCAAGAGCCTCCAGTAAGGAATGCAACCCTGCAGACACCTTGATTTTAGTCCAGTGAGACTTGTATTGGACAAATCTGCTAATCTACAGAGCTTTGAGATAATAATAAGTATTGCGGTAGTTTGTTATGGCAACAATAGAAAACAAATACAATGAGGAACTAGAGACCCTGAAAAGTGACCAGAAAGATATGAAAAGGATAGCGAGGGTGGGAGGGAGACGCAAGAAGGAGGAGATATGGGGATATATGTATATATATAGCTGATTCACTTTGTTATAAAGCAGAAACTAACACATCATTGTAAAGCAATTATACTCTAATAAAGGTGTTAAAAAAAGATATGAAAAGGTGTCAAATAGAAATTTTAAGTAGAAAAAGTATAATGATTTAAATTAAAAACTTAATGAATAGTTTAAATAGCACTATACAAACTGGAAGAAAGTGTGTGAACTTGAAAACACATTTAAAAAATTATTTAGAATACAACACAGAGATAGAACTCTGAAGGAGAAGTTAAGAAAAATGCAAGCTAGAATGAGAAATGTAGCATATATTTAATCAGAATTCCAAGAGTATATAGTAAAATGAATGAGGGAGACACAATCATTGAAGGTACAATGGGTAACAATTTTCCAGTATTAGTGAAAACGACCAATCAAGATTTTCAGGAAGCATAATGAATCCAAAGCAGGATTTTTTATTTTTATTTTTATTTTTGCGGTACACGGGCCTCTCACTGTTGTGGCCTCTCCCGTCATGGAGCACAGGCTCCGGACGCGCAGGCTCAGCAGCCATGGCTCACAGGCCCAGCCGCTCTGCGGCATGTGGGATCTTCCCGGACCGGGGCACGAACCCGTGTCCCCTGCATCGGCAGGCTGACTCTCAACCACTGCGCCACCAGGGAAGCCCAAAGCAGGATTTTTAAAAGGGAAATTTGCCCTCACCTACATGAGAGTGAAATAGTAGAACACTCAAAAGAAAGAAAAGGTAATAAAGAGAGAGAGAGAAGAAAGATTACATATAAGGAACTATAATTAGACTAAGGCTACCTTTTCAAGAACAACTGGAAACAGTGAAGAATCTCCAAGTGCTAAAACAAAGAGCTATCAACCTAAAATTGTACATCTAGAAAGTCTATGTTTCAAGAATGAAAGAAAACTAAGGAGTTTTCAAACCAATAAAAACTAAGAGAGTTTACCAATAACCAAAGCTCATAAAGGTACGTCTAACATATGTAACAAAGGAAAGAGAAAAACAATTCAAGACAAAGGTTGTGTGACATGACAAGAAATGGTGAGTAACCAAATTGGTAAACATATGGGTTAAAAAAAAAACTAGAATTAATACTGAAAAAGCATAAAATAAGTTCAAAGAAAAGTATTCTAATTTAGCTCTCAAGCTTCCACTTTTCTCAACAGCGGCACACTTTAAATCGAAGTCAATTTAGTCATTTCAGTGCTTTTTCTGATTTCAGAGTTTAACTTAGTCAACTTAGGTTTTTGTTTTTTACATCCCCTCTCTTGTTCCTTTCTTCTTGAGGTTTTTATCTAAGTTCTGTGAACCTTACATATGAAACTTGCACTGGATGAGTGAGATGCATCTGGTCTTTGTGATCAGCAATTGTCCGTGTTGGCTTCCACTGAGATGAACAATCCTCTGAAATGTATGATTCCTATCGGTTTTATCTTTTACTTCTGATTCCAAGATCTATTCATACTCCCTGGCTCATGTACCTCTCATGTCATGCCTAAAATCAACATCTCTTGAACGGAGCCACAGCCCCACTGACCCACCACTTCAAGGGTGTAGGGAAATTGGGATGCCCTCTGCACCTCTCTGGGATCCTCTGGGAGGAAAGTGTATCTCAGGCCCACCTGTATTAGACACTCCTTGCCATTAACCAACTCTACTGCAGAGCTTCGTGTTAAGTGCAAGAGAGACAGAGCCTGAAGCTCACATCTTTCACCTAGAAGAGTCAGTATATTAATAAATTCATGGCAAAAATAACTGAGGTAACCTAGAGCCACAGAACAGAGCAAATCAGCCTAGCTCAAATGAAGACCAAAACCATTGTGTCTAGAGCACTGCTTATGAGAATAGAATCTGGAGGCTGACTTCCAGGACTGAATGCTTGCTCCACAACTCACCATACCATCCTCAGATATGTAATTTGACCTCTACATGCTACAGTTTCCTCATCTGAAAATGGACCACTGATGACACAAGAATATCTTCATAGGGTTATGAGAATTAAATGAATTAATACACATAAAACGCTTAGGGCAGTGACTGGCCATAATAAAAGCTCAATATTAGGTTGTATTCTTATTACTGTTATTTTCTTATCATTCCTTAGCACATCACCAGAAGTAATTGCTCACACACAGTCACCAAGCTTGGTCAAACTCCTTCTTCAGAAGACTCTTAGCCAGAATCTCATTGAAACCTTAGGTAAGCTAATTTTATTAAGTTTAAAAGGTTTCCCTTAGTAATAACACCTAAACAAACATTCCCAAAGAATCATTTAACTTTTACCCAATTACCCTTTGGTTGAGACAGCACGCTGAAGGTAAAACAGTGAACAAAGTGTGCATTTTTAAAAATGCATTTTCACTTTACAGAATTCAGCACACAAAGAAAATATAGGACAATTTAGACACTGTATACAATACTAAAAAACAAGTTCAATACCTTATTGGAATAACGTGGTATGTTGGTATCAAATGAGCCTCTAACTCCATTAAACTACTCTCATTATTAGTTTTCACTTCAGGGATTTTTAGATAGTTCAATCCCCTCCCACCCCATATTGTCAGGGCTCCCTGGAGCATTGTTTGCAGGGTTGTGGATGAATCTGGACAAATGTAGTTCTGCACACCTGCTGAGCTGAGCCTACCCTTTGACCTCTCTTCCGTGGCAAGTCTATGGCTGGGCCACTGAATCAGACTCTATGCCTTTGTGGTTATTATTCTGTAAAAAGTATGTACTGAAGATCACCAAAATGCCAGAAAAGTCAGAGAGCCTCTCCATTCAAAGAAAAGTGGTGTGCTCTTGCATCCATGTTAAGGCTGACATTTCCATTATTTTCCTTATTTATTCTAATGCTTAATTCTTATCTTTTTTTATTTAGTGCAACTTTTTTTCTTGACACAGTATCTTTTTTTAAGAGATGCAGATATGCTTTGACTCTTCAGAAGAGTCAGAGACTGTGTTTGTTAGAGCCTCTAAGAATAGTGGCCTCTTATAGCGCTCCTACATAAAGAAATGACAAATAGATAGCTTTCTCCATTTACTTCATATTCTATGGCCTTGGAATAAATATTCAAACAAAGCTTGAAAATGACATGCCTTCTATATTATGCAATGGTTTTCAAACTCCAAGTGATCCTGAAAGAGTGGGAGAGAGTTTTGGTGGAAAAGCTTAGGGCAGAAGAGATGTTCTAAAGACAGCATGTTTGATCCATCTAAACCTGACTGCCACAAAATCCGTTTCTAGTGTGAAGACTCCCCTTCTTCAAACAATATTATATTTTTTAGATGTTGGATTTCCAGACTAGCTTCCAGGATCCTTCCTTCCTTCACACTTCTTGAGGGAGTTTATGGATTTTATCACCTTAGACAATTTAAAGTGCATATCAAAAGTGAAAACATTTGAGATTACAACAGGGACTCAATAAACTCTAGTCATAAACAATAAATCAACTTGGGAAGAGTTGACACCTTAAAAATTTTGATTCTCTTGACCCATAAACACTGTATCTCTCTACTTAGGTATTCTTTCCTTTCTCTGAGCAATGCTATATAGTTTTCAGTATACAGTCCTGCTCATCTTTAAACAGATTTATAAGTATTTCATATTTTTATGCTATTGTATATTTTTTGTATTTCATTTTTTGATGCTATTGTAAATTGTATTATTTTTTAGCTTCAGATTCTTTTTTTTTTAAGATTTTTTTGATGTGGACCATTTTTCAAGTCTTTATTGAATTTATTACAATATTGCTTTGTGTTATGTTTTTGGTTTTTTGGCCACGAGGCATGCGGGTTCTTAGCTCCCGACCAGGGATCGAACCCACATCCCCTGCATTGGAAGGCGAAGTCTTAACCACTGGACTGCCAGGGAAGTCTCTATTTTTCAGCTTCAATTTCTGATTGATAGTTGCTAGGATTTAGTAATACACTGATTTTTTAAATTCTGTACCCTTGCTAAGCTTACTTATTAGTTCTAGCTGTTTTTTTTGTGGACTTCATAGGATTTTCTAACATAAACAATAATGTCTTATGTGAATAAAGTCACTTATATTTCTTGCTTTTCAATCTGGATACTTTTATTTCTTATTCTGCTTTAAGATATCCTTATCTTTTTCCTTCTGTTAGCAGTAAACCCTCTTTTTTCTTACCATTAGTTATCAGTGTTTGTTAGCTGTAGAATTTTCAGATTGAGGAAACTCTTCTATTGCTAGTTTGCTGATAGTATTTATCAGGAGTAGATGTTGGAATTTGTTAAATGTTTTTGCTGTGTCTTTCAAGATGATCTTATGGTTTTCTTCTTTAGTCTGTTAACTTGCTAAATTACATTGAATTAAACTAACTTTGAGCATGATATATTATACTTTTTATATATTGTTAAATTTTATTTACTAAAATTTTATTTAAAATTTTCACATCAGTGATCAGGAGGGACATTGGTCTTTAGCCTTCTTATAGGTCTTTTGTTTGTTTGTTGTCAGGTTTTGGTACTAGAGTAATGCTGGCCTCAGAGAATTAGTTAGCAGTCTCTTCAATTATCTGGGAGAGTCTGTAGAATTTGATTCCTTTTAAATTTATTGAGATTTATTTATGAAAGAATATCTTGGTATATATTACATGTGCCCTTGAAAAGAATATATATTCTGCTGTTGTTGCGTGGTGTGTTCTAAAGTGTCACTCAATCAAGTTGGTTGATAGAATTTTCAATTATTCTATATCCTTTTTGGCTTTCTACTTGTTCTATCAACTACTGAGAGAGGAATGTTGAAATCTTTGCCTGTAGTTGTGGATTTGTCAATTCTCCTTGCATTTTTATCTGGTTTTGCTTTATGTTTTTTGAAGCTCTGGTATTTGATTAGTTTGTAAACATTTAAGGTTGCTATATATTCATTATGAGTATATGCCTGTATCACAATACAGTGCTCTTTTCATCAATGTTGATATTCTTCATTCTGAAATACACTGATATTAATGTAACTATTACAACTTTTTTAAATTTTATAATGGTGTATATCTTTTTCCATCCTTTTATTTTTAAACTACTTGTATCTTTATATTTAAAGTGGGTTTCTTGTAGGTAAAATATAATTGATTTTTTAAAAATTTTATTTATTTATTTTTGGCTACGTTGGGTCTTCATTGCTGTGCGCGGGCTTTCTCCAGTTGCAGCGAGTGGGGGCTACTCTTCGTTAACAGTGTGCGGGCTTCTCATTGCAGTGGCTTCTCTTGTTGCGGAGCGTGGGCTCTAGGCGCGCGGGCTTCAGTAGTTGTGGCACATGGGCTCAGTAGTTGTGGCTCGTGGGCTCTAGAGCACAGGTTCAGTAGTTGTGGCTCATGGGCTTAGTTGCTCTGCGGCCTGTGGGATCTTCCCGGACCAGGGCTTGAACGTGTGTCCCCTGCATTGGCACGTGTATTCTTAAGCACTGCACCACCAGGGAAGTCCAATATAAATGAATTTTGTTTTCTTAGGTTTTAGTCAAATATGACAGATTCTGTCTTTTGATTTATGTGTTTAAGCCATTTATATTTAATGTGGTTTTGGTATGACTGCACTTAATTCTACCATCTTTCTATTTGTTTTATTTGTTCTCTTTTTTTTTTTTTTTTGGCGGTACGCGGGCCTCTCACTGTTGTGGCCTCTCCCGTTGAGGAGCACAGGCTCTGGATGTGCAGGCTCAGCAGCCATGGCTCACGGGCCCAGCCACTCCGCGGCATCTTCCCAGACCAGGGCACGAACCCATGTCCCCTGCATCGGCAGGCGGACTCTCAACCACTGCGCCACCAGGGAAGCCCTGTTCTCGTTTTTGTTTTCCTCTTGTACTACCTTCTTTTGGATTAATTGACCATTTTTGTGATTTAATTTTATTTCGTTTGTTGACTTATTTACCATAATTTTTTGTGGTTGTCTAAGAATTTATAGTATACATTTTAACTTATCACAGTTACTTTAAGTAATATTATATCACTTCATGTGTATTATAAGACTCACAAGAGTTCATACC
This sequence comes from Lagenorhynchus albirostris, assembly GCF_949774975.1. Taxonomy (NCBI): domain Eukaryota; kingdom Metazoa; phylum Chordata; class Mammalia; order Artiodactyla; family Delphinidae; genus Lagenorhynchus; species Lagenorhynchus albirostris. The sequence goes on from NC_083102.1 coordinate 27,385,969, forward strand.
TATAGCTCCCTTCACATCTTTGTGTTCTTTCGTCATGTGTTTTATTTCTACATATGTCATAAACCTCAAAATGCATTGCTATTGTTTTTTATTTAAACAGTAGATAATCTTTTAAAAGATTAAAAAATATAAAAGATCAAAAAGTGTCTTATATCTTCCCATATTCTTCTTTCCTTTCATATAGGCTTGTTATTTCAGTTAATACCTGTTATAACTTTTATTCTTTTAGCTTTGTAAGTTTGAAAAAATCTCTATTTTGCCTTCATTTTTGAAAGATATTTCCACTGGGAATACAATTCTAGATTGACAGTGTTATTTTACTCAGGAATTTAAAGATGTTGAAAGACTTCTGGCTTATATTCTTTTTGTTGAAAAAATGTGCTTTTATCCTTAACTTTGTTGTTCCGCATGTAATGTGTATCTTTTCCCCTCTGGCCACTTTTAAGATTTTCCTTACATGATCTTATGCAATTTAATTGTCAGGTAACTTGAAATCATTTTCTTTATGCGTCTATGTGTTTGACATTCATTAAGTTTCCATGTATTTTTAGATTTTTAAAGCAAATTTGGAAAACCTTCATCCATTATTCCTTAAAATACTCTCTCTCACCTCCTTTTCTTCAGGGACTACAATTACACACATATTTGGTTACTTGAAATTGTCCCAGAGTACACTGAACCTCTGGGGATTTTTATCCATTTCTTTGTCTGTGTTTCATTTTGGATAGTTTCTATTGCTACATGTTTAAGTTCACTAATTCCCTCTTTTGCAGTATCTATATTAACTTAATTCTGTTAATTAACAGAATTAACTTCTGTTAATTCTATCAAGCATATTTTTTTCATCTCAAACATTGTAATTTTCTACTCTAGAAATTTGATTTGGGTCTTATATATTTTTCCTGTTGCTACTCAGCATACTCATTTTTTCCTCTACCTTCTTGAACATATGTAATATAGGTTTCATAACTTTTGCTGTTCTTGTCTACATCTCTTTCATTTCTGCCTCCATTCCTATTGTTTGATTCTCCTCTCTTTTAAGAGCCGTATTTTTGTTCTTTTTCTGCCTGGTAATTTTTTTCAGTTGAGGGCCAGGTATTGCTCATTTTACTTTGTTTAATACTATCTATATTTTTATTTCTATAAATATTATTGAGTGTTATTCTGGGGCACAGTTATTTGAAACAGTTTGCTCTTAAGATTTATTGGGTAAGACTAAAACAACCTTTAATCTAGGACTGCATGTGCCTCACTGCTGAGGCAATATTTTTCTGAGTATTGTACTTGATGTTCCATTAATTTTGAGGTTTTCCACTCTGATTGGAACGTGCATTAGTCTCAACCCTGTGTGAGCCCTTGTGATCATCTCATCTAATAATTTTGAGTGATTATTTCCTTACCCTGAGGTAGTTTTCTGACAGATATGTGTTGATCAGTATTCAGGAGAATAAGGGACAGAATTTCTGAAGCTCTTTCTATCTGTGCATGTCTCTCCTTTCTGGTACTCTGCCCTGCAAACTCTAGCCACCTGTCTTCCCCAGACTCCCAACTCCATCTGTTCAACTTAGGTTATCACCAGACTCTGCCTGGATTCCCCCTTTTCTGAGATGCTGCCTGGAAACTCTCCCCATGCTATGAGTTGGAGCAATCATAGAACTCAACTATTTCCTCCCTTTCAGAGACCACTGTCCTGTTTTGCCTGATATCCAATGTCTGAAAACTGTTATTTCATAAGATTTTTCCTTTTTTTTAAATTGTTTCAGACAGAAGAGTAAATCCTTTTCCTAATGCTGCATCTTGCCAAGAGTGGAGGTCTCTAGAAGAGTCAAATTTAATCATAATCTTCTTCTCCCCCTAGTAAACTTGGAATCAGGACAAGCTGAGTTAATTGGATGGTTCTGAAGTCTCCAATTTTAATCACTGAGTGTGTAGTGCAGATCTTAAATAAGAGAGTAAAGAGTGGATAAGGAGCCTTTCTGGTGGTATTGGGAAGTAGAAAAGGTTCTTCCGTGAATGCAATTTTGAATTTGTTGACCTTGAGATTTACTCAGCACTTATGAGAGAGTCAAGAAGAACTGACTAAACTCACTTAAATAATCCAAATGTGAAGCTGAGGACAGTGGTCAGACCTTCATTTTTAGCTTAAAATATAATATTTCTATAAGATGAAGTGAGTCCAGAACATACAAAAAAATGTGTAAGAAACTGTCTTTTCTTCAACTTCAACACTATGATAGCTACATAATATTCATATCCTAAATTATTTGATATTTATTTTATTTGAAGTATAGTTGTACAAGGTGTTAGTTTCAGGTGTACAGCAAAGTGGTTCAGTTATATATATATATTTTTTTTAGATTCTTTTCCCTTATAGGTTATTACAAAATATTGAGTATAGTTCCCTATGCAACACTATTACCAAACCCAGGTCCAGTTGCTCGCCGCTCAAAAGCCAATACTCGAGAGACGAGTATTGGTAGGAAAGGAAAGGTTGCATTGTTGTGGAAGCCAGCAACCAGGGGATAAGGTAGACTCATGTCCAAGAACCAACTCCCAATTGACACTCAGGGGGCAAGGGGATTTTCAGGAGTGTATTGGCAGAGGGAGGGGGCAGAGCAGCAGAGTCAGCTCTAAGAGTCATCTCTAAATCAGTAATGTGGTGGTCTAATCAGCATCATTCTGAGGCCAGTTCTCAGAATTCTATGAAATGGAGTTGCTTCTGTCATGGTTACAATTTGGTCATATTCCTCCACCTGGTAGGAGCTTTGTTATCTGCAAAACAGCTCACAGGATATGGCTCAGAATATTATCTATAGCCCTTGAGGAGTAACTAAAGGTCCTTGACTTTGCTTAATGACTAAACTATTATTATTTTGTCTTGTGTAAAGACTTAAGAGTTTAAAGTAAAACTAAGTTCTAAGGCCAAGGGGGTGCTTACAATACAGTAGGTCCTTGCTGTTTATCTATTTTATATATAGTAGTGCGTATATGTTAATCCCAAACTCCTAATTTATCCCTCCTCCACCTCTCTCCTCTGGTAACCATAAGTTTGTTTTCTATGTCTGTGAGTCTATTTCTGTTTTGTATGTAAGTTCATTTGTATCATTTTTTTTAGATTCCACATATAAGCAATATCATATATTTGTCTTTCTCTGCCTGGCTTACTTCACTTAGTATGATTGTCTCTAGGTCCATCCATGCTGCTGCAAATGGCATTATTTCATTCTTTTTTATGGCTGAGTAATATTCCATTGTATAAATATACCACATCTTTATACATTCAGAGAAAACCATAATTTGAAAAGATACACACACCCCAATTTTCATTACAGCACTATTTACAATAGTCAGTACATACAAGCAACCTAAATGTCCATTGACAGATGAATGAAATATATAATTTTAAATTATTATTTTAATTCAGAACTCAAGATTTCATGGCCATATTTGAAAGTATGTTGGGACAGATATAACAAACTTTCTTGTTTTATCTAAAAAGAATTAGGGGATGTAGAGGTTTAAATCTTGCAAAAATTGTTTAGAAAATAATTCAACCTCAAAGTCAGTTCAACCTGAGGAGGCAGGTCTCTGACAGAAGCTACAGTCTGACAGGAATATTTTATTTTCACAGTCACAGGGCTTTTTGTGGTTCATCTAACAAATGTTAAATGAATAATAAATAATGGCAGGTTATTCCTCAGGATCTGGGAAGTCATTTTTACTACAGTCCTTGACTTTCCTCTCCGTAAACTTTTAATCTCCATCTCAGCTGGGAAAGTCATTACTTCTGGTCAGAATTGGGGGTCTACTGACTGTTTTCCAGTCAGAGTTGGGGGTCTACTGGGTGTGAACAGTCCTGTCCTCAGAGAATCTGGTAGGTTGCTTTGGGATGCCCTGATCTTCCTCCATATAGAACCTACTCATGGGTCCTCCTTAGAATTTGAAAAGGGCCAGAATCCATCCTCAGAACTGGAAGTTGACATTCTCTATTATTGCAACTGTAGTTGAGACTATATGTGAGATTTAATGTGCTAGATAATTTATACTTTGAGTTAAAGCCAGCTTTATAGTTAATATATTTCTGAAGGCTAGTGTCACTTATATTTACTTCCCTATTTTTTTTGAAAGCCAGAACTGTGAGGTCATAAAGAACCTCAGCCTTCCCATGCGGAAGGAAGTCTCACTGGCCACTATTTACATTCTATCTCCTACATCTCTTCCTTATCTTCATATATTCACTTGACTAAATAATGTAATAAGCAAAGAAACAAAACTCTATACAATTTCCTAAAGCTCTTTTGAGCATTTCTAGTACCTTACCTTTTAAAATCTGATAGTAGTCAAGTACTCTACAAAATGTAAAGCAAGTTTTCAAGAAAGAGTATTTTAAACTAGTAATCCTTGGTATTTGTCCTGGAAAAACTTATATGGGAAGCAGACATGATAACTAAACACTGAAGTACTAGTTGCTATAATGTGCTATTGCATCTTGTGCAACCTCCTCTGAATCTATTCGCCAAATATTATGGATATTGAATCAGTACTTAGGTGGTTCTGTGGATATAATAAGAGCATTCAAAGACGTTTAAAGTAGGCTTTAAATTTTTTTTTTCAGTGACAAGACAGAGCCAGACTAGTGTACCCAACTTTGAGACTTATAATATAGATACAGTAATCAAGACTGTATGGTATTGGCAAAGGAATAGACACATATAATTGACACAGGATAGAGAAACCAGAAGGAGTACCACATAAATATACCTAACTGAACTTTGACTAAGGTAAAAAAGCAATTCATGGAGGAAAATTGGATTTTTAATGAATGATGCAAGAGAGGTGGACATCCACAGATAAAAACAAGAAAACAAAACAAAACAAAACTTTGACCTTTAAGTTTCATACCTTATACAAAAATTAACTCAATATAGATCATGGACTTAAATAAATACTTTAATGTAAAACATAATATTATAAAACTTTTAGAAAAAAATATAGAAGAAAATCTTCAGGATCTAAGCCTTGGCAAAGAGTTAACAGACTTGACATGAAAAGCATAGTCCACAAAAGCAAAAACGAATAAATTGGACATCAAAATTTTAAACTTTTTCTCAGTAAAAGACCCCATTAAGTGAATGAAAATACAAACAACAGAATGAGAGAACATTTCTGCGAACCACAGAGACTAATATTGATAATACATAAAGAACTCTTAAAACAATAAATAAACAATCCAATTAGAAAATGGGGAAAAGATATGAAGATATACTTCACAGAGGAGCATATACAGATGTTAAATAAATACATGAAAAGATGCTCAACCTTACTATCCATTAGGTAAATACAAATTAAAACCACAATGAGATATTACTACACAACTGTCAGAAAGGCCCAAATAAAGAATAATGACAACACCAAACGCTGGTGAGGGTGTGAAGAAACAATCACTCAGACAGTGCTGGTGGGAATATAAGTGGTACAAACTAGTCTGGAAAACAGACTGGCAATTTCTTGACAAAAAAACTGGACATGAAACTACCATCTGACCCACCAACTGCAATCCTGGGCATTTATCTCGAGAAATGAAAATGTAAAATGTTATTCATACAAAAACCTACATACGAAAGTTTATAGCAACTTATTAGTAAAGTCAAAAATTGGAAACAACCCACATGTCCTTCAAAGTGTGAATCATTAAGGAAACTGTGATATATTCATACCACAGAATATTACTCAGCATTAAAAAAGAACAAACTTTTGATACATTACAAACTAAAATGAACCTCCAGAGAATTATGATGAGTGAAAAAGGACAGCATGGAAGTTGGTGTGGTTATAACAGGGCAACAAGAGCAATCTTCATGGGGATGGAACTGTTCTGTATCTTGACTGTATCAATGTCAATATCTTGGTTGTGATGTTTTCTACAGTTTTACAAGATGGGGAAAACTGGGCAAAAAGTACAGGAGACTTCTTTGTATTAAGCATGTGAATCTGTAATTATGTCAAAGTAAAAAAGCTTAACTTAAAAAATACATTTTTAAAGTATACAATGTGATGATTTGATTTTTATATACTTTGTGGAATGATTACCAAGGTCAAGATAATTAACACATTTATCACCTCACATAGTTAACTTCGCCTGTGCATGTGCACACATGTGTGTCTGTGTGTCTCTGTGTGGTGAGAATGCTTTTTAAAAAGTAATAAAAATATACATTTTTGAGTGTCAAGACAGACAGGAAAAACTCATACCTATTGAGAGTACTTAAAATGTTACTTCCAGTTATTCCTGAGGCAATAGGATGTCTAATGTCTTTAAAATATCTTCAACTCAGGCTGCAAATATTTTGTGTACCCTTGTACTTTGTCTACATCAATGGAGAAAACATAAAGAAGACTGTAGAAAGCTTGAAGGTTTGCAGAAATTTTCCTGGACATTCAACCTTATTTATTAATTGCTAATTACAAATTATAGCCTTCCATCTTTGCTTTTCAGTGAGTTGGGTCCTTTTAAGATCTCAGTTCCAGTAGGATTCTTAAAGTGTCTCTAGTGACACAAGTTGCCCAGGTATGCCTTCAAAGTCTCTTTAGTATTGGTGATATTTTGCATTAGTGAAGTGTTAAGCATTTTGTGGAGCAGCTGTAAAGATTTATTTCTTACACTGTTCTAAATCCTCTCTCTACAAACAGTAAATTATGGTAAAAACAAATGTGGAGATGGAGGTTGGGATGGCAGATGCTGTTTACAGATTGGCTCTTTGAGGTACAGATATCACTTTCCAGCTACACCTGAGCTTTGGTAAACTGAAGAGATGGAAGCAATACTCTGCACATGCAGGAGTGATGTTGAGCCTCATTTTTCTCTTCCAATTTTTATCCTTCACAATCCATCTGCTTTTCACTTCTACTATCTGAATGGCTGATGGAGTACCTTTTTTTTTTTTTTTTTTTTTGCGGTACGCGGGCCTCTCACCGTTGTGGCCTCTCCCATTGCGGAGCACAGGCTCTGGACGCACAGGCTCAGGGGCCATGGCTCACGGGCCCAGCCGCTCCACAGCATGTGGGATCCTCCCGGACTGGGGCACGAACCCGTGTCCCCTGCATCGGCAGGCGGACTCTCAACCACTGTGCCACCAGGGAAGCCCTGGAGTACCTTTTTAAAGCACTCAGAATGTTAGTGAGTGAATTGAAAGATGCATCACACCATAATTGCATGTTCTCAAGGAATTTTCAGATTGTTCACTTTTATTAGAGTCTGATTAAGTGCCCCCTCAGAGGCAAAGCAACAATATCAGAATTATCAAAGCAATCATCTCCAGTATATCTTCTAACTCCATGAAGAAATGTCAGCTTGTGAATTAGGAGATTTTCCAAAAATTTCTTGTTGATATTTTCTAATCCCTTTAAAAAATTCTCTTTAAAAAATATAACAAATGGGGCTTCCCTGGTGGCGCAGTGGTTGAGAGTCCACCTGCCGATGCAGGGGACACGGGTTCGTGCCCCGGTCCAGGAAGATCCCACATGCCGCGGAGCGGCTGGGCCCGTGAGCCATGGCCACTGAGCCTGCGCGTCCAGAGCCTGTGCTCCGCAATGGGAGAGGCCAAAACAGTGAGAGACCCGCGTAATGCAAAAAAAAAAAAAAAAAAAATGATGATTTAATAGTGCCCTCTGTCTCTCAAGTATTGTTCTGAATTCCTACAAAAGTACAAGAATTCTTGGAAGAGTTGGAAGACCAGCTATTTCCCCTTATTCAGAGGTTAGAATTAGCTGTGGGCTGATTCAGCCCATTTTATCAATACAAAGCTTAATTCCAAAGCAAGACCTCGTGAGAGGTTCTAGAATTTCTTCATGAAATTGCATCACTATAATATATATTCCTATCCCTCTTAGGAAAAAATATTAAAATCAGCCATGCTCTTCTGGAAAAGACCATTTAGTCCACATTTTCACTTTTTGGATAAATATGAAATCATAAAGATCGGATATGAAAAGCTCATTCATTAATCAGTTGATTTTAAGGAAGATATACCAGGCTGATGTTTTGATTGTATGAGTAGAGTTGTGGAAGGCTGAGGGTGGGGAAGTAAGGTGAAGAAAGACTTAATTAAACAGTGCAGTTGGAAGATTTTTGTACAATCTTATCAAAATATTATTAAAATGCCTTTGTGTTTAGGTTAAATGCCAGAGTACACTTGTCTAATTTAAGATTAGAAAAGTAAAGAATAAGAGTTAAACTAATTCAAAAAGATACATGCACCACTATGTTCTTTGCAGCATTATTTACAATAATCACAATATGGAAGCAACATAAATACCCATCGACAAATAAATGTATACACATATGTACATACGTATGATGAAATTCTACTCAGCCATTAAAAGAGAATGAAATCTTGCCATCTGTGACAACATGGATGGAAACTGAGGGTATCATGTGAAGTGAAATAAGTCAGATGGAGAAAACCAAATATACTGTATGATCTTGCTCATATTTGGAATATAAAAACTGAACAACACAAAATGAATTGAAAAACAAAAACCAAACCAAAAAAATACAAATGTACAGAGAATAGAGTAGTGATTACCAGAGGGGCAGGAGCAAAAGGAGTAAAGGAAGTCAACTGTATGGTGATGGATGGAAACTAAATTTTTGGTGGTGAGCACACCGTAGTGTATACAGAAGTCACAATACAATGTTGTACACATGAAACTTATGTCATGATATAATGTTATAAACCAGTGTCACCTCAATTGAAATCTTTTTTTTCAATAAGGTAATGTAATAAAGAAAAACCAGTTAAGAGCCTGGTTTTGGAGTAAGAAATACCAGAGCTTGAATATTACCATTTTCTAGTTGCATTATTTTGGCCCAGTTATTTAACTCTTTAAGTTTTCCTGACTGTAAAAGATCATAATAATAGTACTTAACTATTAGGATTATAAGATATAATGCATATATTTAGTTTTTAGGAAGCTCTTTTAAAGAAAGAGTCCTTACAACTTTAGTATTGTTCATAAAATGAGTTTTTGCCTATATGAATAACTGCTTTTACTCAAGAGAAGGATTAGGGATTCAAATACTTTTTTGAATCCTCTTCATAATTTCTGTTAATCTGTTTATTCCTAAACTTTTCTCTGGACTTCCTCCCAAGAAGGATTTCAATTGGATTATAGCTATTAAAATAAAAGAGAAAAATTTTAAAAGAAAACAGAAGAAGAAAGAGCATAGAGAAAATAAATGTGGGAAAATCAGTCTAAGCTAAATATATTACACTACATTTATGATACTCTCCATATTGTCATATGCCTTTCTACCTTGGTGATATAGAAGATCCCATCGTTAATGATATTATTATACTAATTAAGCTCCTGAACTGTTTCTTAGAATGTCCTATAATAAAAGCCCATAGAATAATGACAAAACATCATTTATGAAAGCAGGTCTTGTTATGAGCTGGGGTGGAGGAGAGGGGTAGGGGAGGTGAGTTGACATGTGGTAAGGGTAGAGTGGGGGAGAAATGCCACAATTCTGTTTCAGGTGTCTGATATCTGACAGGTTTGACTCTGAATGTTTTATCTAGAGAATGAACATCATAGTCTTAGGAATATATTCTATGTATATCAATCCTTTTTATCTATTTTTAATTTTTAATTAGGAAACACTCCAAACATAAAGAAAGGTACAGAACATAATATTAACACCACCAGTGTATTCACCATCCCATGGACCCATTGTGCAAATTTTAAAACTTAATAAATTAATTAAGAAATAATTTTAAATTAATAGTTTTAAGTATCTGTTCCATATATTTTCCCAAAAGAAATAAACAACTAAACCCTCCCAACTCATTACTGCCCCCAGAGGTAATCACAACCCTCAATTTGGTATGTATCATCCCATCTATGCATGATTTCATACTTTTTCTACATTTGTATGTATGTAAAAGCAATTTATAATACTCTGTTTAGAGTGTTTTAAAAGTTTTAGACTCCCTCTTGAGAGAACACCAGAATCACAACTAGCTGCTGGACAATCATCAACAGGAAGACACTTGAACTCACCAAAAAAGATACCCCAAATCCAAAGACAAAGGAGAAGCCACAATGAGACAGTAGGAGGAGCACAATCACAGTAAAATCAAATCCCATAACTGCTGGGTGGGTGACGCACAGACTGGAGAACACTTACACCACAGAAGTCCACCCACCGGAGTGAAGGTTCTGAGCCCCACATCAGGCTTCCAAACCTGGTCCGGCAACGGGAGGAGGAATTCCTAGAGAATCAGAATTGAAGGCTAGCAGGATTTGACTGCAGGACTTCAACAGGACTGGGGGAAACAGAGACTCCACTCTTGGAGGGCACACACAAAGTAGCGTGCACATCAGGACACAGGGGAAGGAGCAGTGACCCCAGGGGAGACTGAACCAGACCTACCTGCTAGTGTTGGAGGGTCTCCTGCAGAGGCAGGGGGTGGCTGTGGCTCACCGTGAGGACAAGGACACTGGCAGCAGAGGTTCTGGGGGTGCTCCTTTGTGTGGGCGCTCCCGGAGTCTGCCACTGGCCCCACCAGGGAGTCTGGGTGGGCTCCAGTGTTGGGTTGCCTCAGGCCAAACAACCAACAGGGAGGGAACCCAGCCCCACCCATCAGCAGTCAAGTGGATTAAAGTTTTCCTGAGCTCTGCCCACCAGAGCAACAGTCAGCTCCACCAACCACCAGTCTCTCCCATCAGGAAACTTGCACAAGCCTCTTAGATAGCCTCATCCATCAGAGGGAAGGCAGCAGGAGCAAGAACTACAATCCTGCACCCTTGTGGAACAAAAACCACATTGACAGAAAGATACAAAAGATGAAGAGGCTATGTACCAGATGAAGGAACAAGATAAAACCCAAAAAAAACAACTAAATGAAGTGGATATATGCAATTTTCCAGAAAAAGAATTCAGAATAATGATAGTGAAGATGATCCAGGACCTCAGAAAAAGAATGGACACAAAGATCGAGAAGATGCAAGAAATGTTTAACAAAGACCTACAATAATTAAAAAAAACAAACAAAGATAAACAATACAATAACTAAAATGAAAACTACACTAGAAGGAATCAATAGCAGAATAACTGAGGCAGAAAAACGGATAAGTGACCTGGAAGACAGAATGGTGGAATTCACAGCTGCGGAACAGAATAAAGAAAAAAGAATGAAAAGAAATGAAGACAGCCTAAGAGATTTCTGGGACAATATTAAACGCAACAACATTCGCATTATAGGAGTCCCAGAAGAAGAAAAGAGAGAGAAAGGACCAGAGAAAATATTTGAAGAGATTATAGTCGAAAACTTCCCTAACATGGGAAAGGAAATAGCCACCCAAGTCCAGGAAGTGCAGAGAGTCCCATACAGGATAAACACAAGGAGAAACATGCCAAGACACAGTACCAAATTTGCAAAAATTAAAGACAAAGAAAAATTATGGAAAGAAGCAAAGGAAAAACGACAAATAACATACAAGGGAGCTCCCATAAGGTTAACAGCTGATTTCTCAGCAGAAACTCTACAAGCCAGAAGGGAGTGGCATGATATACTTAAAGTGATGAAAGGGAAGAAGCTACAACCAAGATTACTCTACCAGGCAAGGATCTCATTCAGATTCGATGGAGAAATCAAAAGCTTTACAAACAAGCAAAAGCTAAGAGAATTCAGCACCACGAAACCAGCTCTACAACAAATGCTAAAGGAACTTCTCTAAGTGGGAAACACAAGAGAAGAAAAGGACCTACAAAAACAAACTGAAAACAATTAAGAAAATGGTCATAGGAACATACATATCGATAATTACTGTAAACGTGAATGGATTAAATGTTCCAACCAAAAGACACAGGCTTGCTGAATGGATACAAAAACAAGACCCATATATATGCTGTCTACAAAAGACCCACTTCAGACCTAGGGACACATACAGACTGAAAGTGAGGGGATGGAAAAAGATATTCCATGCAAATGGAAATCAAAAGAAAGCTGGAGTAGCAATACTCATATCAGATAAAACAGACTTTAAAATAAAGAATGTTAGAAGAGACAAGGAAGGACACTACATAATGATCAAGGGATCAATCCAAGAAGAAGATATAAAATATATATGCACCCAACATAGGAGCACCTCAATACGTAAGGCAACTGCTAACAGCTATACAATAGGAAATCGACAGTAACACAATAATAGTAGGGGACTTTAACACCTCACTTACACCAATGGACAGGTCATCCAAAATGAAAATAAATAAGGAAACAGAAGCTTTAAATGACACAATAGACCAGGTAGATTTAATTGATATTTATAGGACATTCCATCCAAAAACAGCAGATTATACTTTCTTCTCAAGTGCGCACAGAACAGTCTCCAGGATAGATCACATCTTGGGTCACAAATCAAGCCTCAGTAAATTTAAGAAAACTGAAATCATATCAAACAACTTTTCTGACCACAATGCTATGAGATTAGAAATCAATTACAGGGAAAAAAACGTAAAAACACAAACACATGGAGGCTAAACAATACGTTACTAAATAACCAAGAGATCACTGCAAAAATCAAAGAGGAAATCAAAAAATACCTAGAGACAAATTACGATGAAAACATGATGATTCAAAACCAATGGGATGCAGCAAAAGCAGTTCTAAGAGGGAAGTTTATAGCAATACAAGCCTACCTCAAGAAACAAGAAAAATCTCAAATAAACAATCTAACCTTACACCTAAAGGAACTAGAGAAAGAAGAACAAACAAAACCCAAAGTTAGCAGAAGGAAAGAAATCATGAAGACCAGAGCAGAAATAAATGAAATAGAAACAAAGAAAACAATAGCAAAGACCAATAAAACAAAAAGCTGGTTCTTTGAGAAGATAAAATTGATAAACGATTAGCCAGACTCATCAAGAAAATGAGGAAGAGGACTCAAATCAATAGAATTAGAAATGAAAAAGGAGAAGTTACAACAGACATGGCAGAAATACAAAGCATCCTAAGGGACTACTACAAGCAACTCTACATCAATAAAATGGACAACCTGGAAGAAATGGACAAATTCTTAAAAAGGTATAATCTCCCAAGACTGAACCAGGAAGAAATAGAAAATATGAACAGACCAATCACAAGAAATGAAATTGAAACTGTGATTAAAAATCTTCCAACAAACAGAAGTCCAGGACCAGATGGCTTCACAGGTGAATTCCATAAAACATTTAAAGCAGAGCTAACACCTATCCTTCTCAAACTCTTCCAAAAAACTGCAGAGGAAGGAACACTCCCAAACTCATTCTATGAGGCCACCATCACCCTGATACCAAAACCAGACAAAGATACTACAAAAAAAAGAAAATTACAGATCAATATCACTGATGAACATAGATGCAAAAATCCTCAACAAAATACCAGCAAACAGAATCCAACAATACATTAAAAGGATCATACACCATGATCAAGTGGGATTTATCCCAGGGATGCAAGGATTCTTCAATATACTCAAATCAATCAATGTGATACACCATATTAACAAATTGAAGTATAAAAACCATATGATCATCTCAATAGATGCAGAAAACGCTTTTGAAAAAATTCAACACCCATTTATGATACAAACTCTCCAGGAACTGGGCATAGAGGGAAACTACCTCAACATAATAAAGGCCATATATGACAAACCCACAGCAAACGTCATTCTCAATGGTGAAAAACTGAAAGCATTTTCTCTAAGATCAGGAACAAGACAAGCTTGTCCACTCTCACCACTATTAATCAACATAGTTTTGGAAGGCCTAGCCATGGAAATCAGAGAAGAAAAAGAAATAAAAGGAATCCAAACTGGAAAAGAGGACGTAAAACTGTCACTGTTTGCAGATGACATGATGCTATACATAGAGAATCCTAAAGATGCTACCAGAACACTACTAGAGCTAATCAATGAATCTGGTAAAGTTGTAGGATACAAAATTACTGCACAGAAATCTCTTGCATTCCTATACACTAATGATGAAAAATCTGAAAGAGAAATTAAGGAAACACTCCCATTTACCACTACAACAAAAAGAATAAAATAACTAGGAATAAACCTGCCTAGGGAGACAAAAGACCTGTATGCAGAAAACTATAAGACAATGATGAAAGAAATTAAAGATGATACCAACAAATGGAGAGATATACCATGTTCTTGGATTGGAAGAATCAATATTGTGAAAATGACTATACTACCCAAAGCAATCTACAGATTTAATGCAATCCCTATCAAATTACCAATGGCATTTTTTATGGAAGTAGAACAAAAAATCTTAAAATTTGTATGGAGACATAAAAGAACCCAAATAGCCAAAGAACCTGAATAGCCAAAGCAGTCTTGAAGGAAAAAAACGGAGGAATCAGACTCTCTGACTTCCGCCTATACTACAAAGCTACAGTAATCAAGACAATATGGTACAATATGGTACTGGCACAAAAACAGAAACATAGATCAATGGAACAAGATAGAAAGCCCAGAGATAAACCCATGCACCTATGGTCAACTAATCTATGACAAAGGAGGCAAGGATATACAATGGAGAAAAGACAGTCTCTTCAATAAGTGGTGCTGGGAAAACTGGACAGCTACATGTAAAAGAATGAAATTAGAACACTCCGTAACACCACACACAAAAATAAACTCAAAATGGATTAGAGACCTAAATGCAAGACTGGACACTATAAAACTCTTAGAGGAAAACATAGGAAGAACACTCTTTGACATAAATCACAGCAAGATCTTTTTTGATCCACCACCTAGAGTAATGGAAATAAAAACAAACAAATGGGACCTAATGAAACTTCAATGCTTTTGTACAGCAAAGGAAACCATAAACAAGACGAAAAGAAAACCTTCAGAATGGGAGAAAATATTTGCAAACGAATCAATGGACAAAGGATTAATCTCCAAAATATATAAACAGCTCATGCAGCTCAATATTAAAAAAACAAACAATCCAATTCAAAAATGGGCAGACGACCTAAATAGACATTTCTCCAAAGAGGACATACAGATGGCCAAGAAGCACATGAAAATCTGCTCAACATCACTAATTATTAGAGAAATGCAAAACAAAACTACAATGAGGTATCCCCTCACACCATTTAGAATGGGCATCATCAGAAAATCTACAAACAACAAATGCTGGAGAGGGTGTGGAGAAAAGGGAACCCTCTTGCACTGCTGGTGGGAATGTAAATTGGTACAGCCACTATGGAGAACAGTATGGAGGTTCCTTAAGAAACTAAAAATAAAATTACCAAATGATGCAGCAATCCCACAACTGGGTATATACCCTGAGAAAACCATAATTCAAAAAGACACATGCACCCCAATGTTCACTGCAGCACTATTTACAATAGCCAGGACATGGAAGCAACCTAAATGCCCATCGACAGACGAATGGATAAGGAAGACGTGGTACATATATACAATAGAATATTACTCAGCCATAAAAAGGAACGAAATTGGTTCATTTATTGAGACATGGATGGATCTAGAGACTGTCATACAGAGTGAAGTAAGTCAGAAAGAGAAAAACAAATACTGTATATTAACGCATATATGTGGAACCTAGAAAAATGGTACAGATGAACCTGTTTGCAGGGTAGAAATTGAGACACAGATGTAGAGAACAAACGTATGGACACCAAGGGGGGAAGCAGGGGTGGGGGTGGGGGTGTGATGAATTGGGCGATTGGGATTGACATGTATACACTGATGTGTATAAAACTGATGACTAATAAGAACCTGCTGTATAAAAAAATAAAATGAAAGCATAAATTTAAAATGTTTTATAAAATTATTAGTCTCTGGGTATATTTTTACAATATATTTTTCTTAGTAACTGTATTCATATATGTAGATCTAGTTTATTCATTTTAATTTATCTAAAGCATTAGGTTTTATTTTAAAGGACAACATTATCAATTCTCCTAATGATGGACAATATATTTTTTCCTAGTAATAACCTTGTACATGGCTTGTTGTGCACATGGATGAGTTTTTCTAGAGGAGTTCATTGTAATTGATATTGCTCAGTTCTAGAATATGCACACGCCCAATTTTACTAGATATCGCCTAGCTGCTTTCAGTAGTGGCTGCAGTCATTTAATACTCCTGATAGCAATGTATGAAAGTTTCCATTTGTCCACATCCTTGTCAACATTTATTGTTAGATATTTCAGGGCTTGCTATTCCCATAGAAATTTTATCTTGATATTACTTTAACATTTCCCTAATGTGTTGTGAGGCTGAGCATCTTTTCATATATTTATTAGCCCTTGGAATTTCACATTCTTTTGTCTGTAAATATATTTTCCCTAATTTTCTGCTATTTCTTTTTAGTATTTATTTATAGTAATTCTTTAGAAAATAATCGTTCTTCTGGTTGGCAGATTGTTTTATTTTTAATCTTTTCATGACATATTATCTTTGAATCAACTGTTAATTTTAATATAGTAAAATGTGTTTTTTCCTTTAGCATTTGTGCTTTTTGCCTTTTTTGCCCCTATGGATATACTCTATGCAACTTACTTAAGAAACATGTCCCTGCCCACAATGTCATAAAGCTATTCTCTTATGTTTTGCAGCAATGCTTATACATAAAATTAGTTTATAATTTTTTTCTTTTTTTTGTATTTGTCCAATCTTACTACTAAGGTTATAGTAGCCTGATTACGTGAGTTGAGTATCTTTTCCACTTTTTCTATTCTCTGGAATCATTTATCTTAGGTATGGATGGTCTTTCTTCCAAGACTTGAGAAAAACTGACTACATAAATACTTAGAATTCCCCCCCCCAACATTTTATTATGAAAATTCTCAAATAAACAGCAAAGTTGAAATAATTTTAGTGAACATCCTGCTCCTACCACCTAGATTCTATCATTAACATTCTACTCTGCTTGCTTTACCACACATTTGTCTGTCTGTCCACCCCTCTATCCAACTATACTTCCAATAAGTAGATTTTAAATGTTGATTCTGCTTTAATGTTATAAATCAGTACAAATTTTTAAAAATTTTGTTAGGAGTGACTTTCACTTTAGTTTTCAAAATTATTGGAGTAAAGTTTTTAACATGATCCTCGTTATTTTGTCTACTGTATTTCTCCCTCTGCCCCATCTGTCTTTATTGTTTTTACAAATTGATTGATCATGAACTAGTTCACAAAACAAGTCTCAATAAATTACAACAAATCAATTTTAGACAATGTTTTCTGACCACAAGGTAATAAAATTAGTAGCTAATAGCAAAAAGGTAGTTCAAAATAACACCACTTGTTTCAAAATTTTAAAAACCTTTCTAATAAATTTTAATACAACATGAATTATATATTATGTTGTTGTATATGTTGTATATGTTCAATATGTTACTTGCCAGAAACACCTTTATGCTCTCGGCATTTATTGCTACCATCTGATTTGTGATTATATTCAATATGCATTTTCTTTTGTACTACATTTGTTCAGATCTCGTTTTATGCACTTTAATAAGATTCTACAGTTTTATTCTTATAGGTCCCATGCTGGTTTTATGTTATTGATGTTATCATCAGCAGAACAATCACTTTTCAGCTGAGCTACTCTTTCTGTGGAATTCCATACAATGTTCCACCAATTCACCATAATCAGTATATGCCTCCCTTCACTCATCTCAACATGGCTAAAAACTGTCATTCCATCTGTTCTTGCTGGCAGATGGCATGTATCATTGATTTTTCTTACTCAGATTTCTGTTCACATTCAGATTGCCTATTCTTTCTCTGACTCTGGAAAGGGGTTGCCTAAAGAACATTTGCTGGACACAAAGAATAACCATTGCGCATTTCTCTTACTGGTGCTGGTATCTCAGAAAAATATACTCTTCTTATAAGTAGATAGGTTTTCCCTCAGATATTTTCCCCTGTTTAGAATCAGCAACATGAGCACTTCTGGACTGAGAACACTGCACTTATGTTTCCTTTATTTGGTTAGTCACAAGATACTTATTGGATTCAAAGCCGTACTGGGATTTAGCATTAATAAAAACAGTAGCTCACGCTTATTGAGTGATAATCGTGAAGCAGGTATGGCTCTAGGGGATATACACGTACTTAATCTCGTATCTGGGATGTGTATATTTTATTTCACAGTAATCATAATAACACTTTTCATTTTCTTCCTACAGTGAGATATATCTGATGTTTGTCTTCCCAATTTGTTAAAGGTGGAAAAATTAATTTAGTTCAGATTCAATGTCAGCAGGGTTAGTGATAAACAAGTTTTCATCATTTTCCTCTTGCCCTTACAGTTAAGATTAAGCTAAGATTGCCTCAACATATTAGATTAACATAATTTCAGTTATTATTTGCATAGGCTATGGAAAAATATGCAAAGTCAGTGAAACAATTTATTATCTGGCCTTTAGTACACTTAAAGTCTCGCCATTGACTACAGAAGATTATGAATGATCTTCACAATTGTTTTTTATTATTTACCTTCTCCATTCATTTGGTGCTGTTTACTAAAGCTATATTCACTGCCGTTGCATGCTTATTTAATGGTTTTTGTTCATGTTCAAACAGATGAGGGCAAAGTACATGTATAGTCCTCATACGTTCTGTGGAGACGGAATCTGGCTTTACTTTGTTTTCCCAAAAGCTGAGATCTCCACTAGAGGATTGTTTCTTAAGGCTGGTAACTATGTACTTGCCTTTCCTTTTTTTAATTGCATGATGTATCTACAGGTTATAAAACCAAGGGATCCAGGGAGGCTTGCCCTTCATCGTTTCTATTCTGGGCAAAAACTCCTTTTTTCTAATCACTAGAGAGGTAAGTGTTTGCCCTCAGTCAGGATCCGCCCCACTTTCAGTCCTGTAAAACTTAGTGAAGAGGACAGGGGTCCCTCCACTAACCATTACTGAAGAGAAGAAGTAAAACAAACGAACAAAACATGCAGCCTTAACAAGCATTAGAATTTCTTATTCTAGGAGATCCTGCTCTCTGTTACACATTTGCTCACTTTGAAGAATTAGTTTAATAATTCATCTTTGAATAGATTTCCTTCTCCCTTCAATATAAATCAGGGTTCTCAAAAACAGTGCTATTGACATTTTAGTCCAGCTAAGGTTTTTTTTGTGAGGAACTATCCTTTGCATTGTGGAATGTTTAGCAGCATTTCTGGCCTCTACCTTCTTCTAGGCCCCAGTGGTAAATGCCCTCCATTTGTGGAAACCAAAAATATCTCTGGACTTTGTCAAATGCCCCTTGGTGGGCAAAATTACCCCCAGTTAAGAACCACTGATATATATTATTATTAATTATTTATATATTTAATTGCAATTATAGATAATATAAATCTAATTTACAGAAGATAAATAATTACAGAAAACAGGGTAGCTATTATAACAAAATATGGTTGAAATTTTATATTTAAAAGCAAGTAGAATATTTTTTAACTGATCATATTGACAAAAATATTAAATAATTTATGACTAAGAACATTGCATTATAGCCACCAGGGCATAACAGCTAGCTGTTAGGCATTTGTATTATAGCAACTAAGATGCACTACTCATTCTTTCCTTCAGCAATTTTGGAGTGATTCCCTTGCTCTAGAAACTGTGCAGAGGACAGAGATTACAGAAATTAAAACAGTCCCTTTCTTCAAGTAAAATGTTGTTGACAAAGATAGTTTTTCTAAAGACATAATGTTCATAAATTTAAGGAATATAAACATAGTATGAGGTAGATATTGAATAAAAGTTTAATTCAAAATTGTCATTTTCTCAGCTTTTGCCAAACTATGTATTTTGCAGGTGTCAATAAAAAAGTAGGGACTTCCCTGGAGGTCCAGTAGTTAAGACTTTGCCTTCCAGTACAGGGGGTGCGGGTTCGATCCCTGGTCGGGGAGCTCAGATCCTACATGCCTCACAGCCAAAAGACCAAAAACAAAAAACAGAAGCAATATTGCAACAAATTCAATAAAGACTTAAAAAAAAATAAAATAAAATAAAGTTTAAAAAAATTAAAAAGGAAAAATTCCCTAATCTTATTTAGCAAAAGGAAAATTGTTATAAGTTCTCAAGAATTATTTAGTAAACCTTCTTTCTGCATTTTCTATTGTTATTCAAAGGAAATTAATAAAAACTTGCCACTTAAAAATTTTAGGAATCTGTTTTAATGCCTAGATAACCATGATTTGAAATTGGCTTATCATTTATTCATGTTCATATGTTTCTTCAATTTCTGTATTTCCCTTAATATGTATTCAAAATATAACACGATAATACACATATTTCATTCATTTCAATGAATGCAGAAAATTTCTTTGTAAGAATATACCACGAAGTGTTTGTGTCTCCTCCACTGATCTACACTGAGAACATTTGCCGTGTTTCCTTATTATAAATGATATTGCAATGAAAAGCCTTGCGCACTTGTGTGAGAATTTCTGTTCTGTAGACATTTAGTGCTATGTGCTCGTCTTCATCTTCACCGCATATTGCCAAGTGACCCTTGAAAGTAGTTACATCAATTTCAACTCCCACCAAAATTATTGGTAATTTCCCTCTCATTCTTTGCAACAGTTAATAATTGCAATTTTCCAATAAGCCTAGCCAATCTGATGGGTGGATAATTAGTATTTCATTATTTAAGTCTGCATTCCATAATTACTAATAAGAATGAATATTTTTAATTTCTTCTTCTATGAATTGCCTGGTCATATCTTTTTCTGATTTATTTTTCTATTGAGTTGTTTGACTTCTACTTGTTAATCTGTAGAGTTTCTTTCTATATGTATATTCTTGCTTGTAATTCTTTGACATTTGTTTGAGTTGCATATATCTTGTCCTGGTGAATGACTGTCATTACCCTTTGCTTATTTTGTTTTTTATCATATTGAAGTTTTTAGATTTAACCCCTCATTTAAATTAGCTTTAAATTCCAGTTAATTTTTATCAAATTAATCTTTTTCTTTTGTTTTATTCCACATGTATCTAATTTAAGAACAGCCTTTCCTACTCCCCTATTACAAAGTTATTCCCTACAACTTCCTTTAAAATATTTGTTTTGCTTTTTGCATTTGTTTCTAATCCATTTGAAATGTAATTGTAAATACTGAGACTAGGAATCTATTTTTAACATTTCAGTATGTGTAAACCTGTTGCCCCAGGAATATTACTTAAAAGGTCTAACATTTCCCCCAATGATTGGTAAAACTACCTTTTTCACATGCCAAATTCCATTATGAGAATAATCCCTGTGTGGGGACTGTATTCTCTTTCATTGATCCTTTGGTCCTAGTTGTTTAAAATAAAGCTTTAGGGGCTTCCCTGGTGGCGCAGTGGTTGAGAATTTGCCTGCTAATGCAGGGGACACGGGTTCGAGCCCTGGTCTGGGAGGATCCCACATGCCGCAGAGCAACTGGGCCTGTGAGCCACAACTACTGAGCCTGTGCTCCGCAACAAGAGAGGCCGCGATAGTGAGGCCCGTGCACCACGATGAAGAGTGGCCGCCGCCTGCCATAACTAGAGAAAGCCCTCGCACAGAAATGAAGACCCAACACAGCAAAAATAAATAAATTAATTAACTCCTATCCCCAACATAAAAATAAATAAATAAAATAAAGCTTTAATACAGGTTTTAACTAAGCTTTATTTTTAGAATAGTTTTAGATTTCAGAAAACGCAAAAATAGTATAGAGTTCCCATATGGTTTGCACGTTTTATATATATATATATATATATATATATATTCTTCTGTTATTAACACCTTCATTAGTATGATACATTTGTTACAATTAATGAATGAATATTGATACATTATTTACTGAAGTTCATTCTTTAGTCAGATTTCCTTAGTTTTTATTTAATGTCCCTTTTGTGTTGCAGGATCCCATAGGGAGGACCACATTACATTAAGTTGTCATCTCTCCTTAGCCTCCTCTAGTTGACAGTTTCTCAGATTTTCTTTGTTTTAATGATTGTGACAGTTTTGAGGAGTACTGGTCAAGTATTTGGTAGAATGTAACTCTACTGAGATTTGTCTAATGTTTTTCTCATGATCAGACTGGGGCTCCACAGACTTTTTTATCTACTTGGGTGCCTGTCTGACTCTCCCCAGAAAGCTTCACTGTGTGAGTAATACAACTTTTCATACCCCATTGGTGCTTGTGTGGATTATCAGCCAGACATGTGAACCAGATTTGGGAGGGAAAGGGGTGAGGAAAGAATTAATCCTGCTTCAGTGGTGTGGTCACCACAATTATATTGTTCATTAAAACAAATTTAGACTTTGAATTGAGGTTCTAAACTGCACTCCAGTGAATGTTTACAGAATAACAATATTCCTTCAAATTTCTCAACAGGATATCAATTATGAGCCTGTGCTGATAGTTTTTGTGTTTTACCTGTCTGGCTTTCCCCTATGGTCTGACGTGATACTCTCCCTGAGATCATAGCTTTGCTTTTAGTATCTTGGTATTCAATGTAGCTTGAATTTATCTTGTGCTGCTCTAAGTAAAAGATATAATTTTATTTTTTTCTATATGGATAACGAATTAATTCAATCCAATATTGAATGTTCCTGTCTTTCCCCCCTGGTTTGAAACTCTGTCATATAAAAATATTTCCATATACACTGGTGCAATACCACCCACGGACTCCAAGAAGAATTGCCTCTAGCTTAGGATCCATGCTTCAAAGGGTCTTTTCTGGTTCCCATCCAGCCATATCCCTTTCTATGGTGAGAGGAAGTGGCCAGGCAAAGGATCTGCCCACCCAGAGCCCATGTTCCAAGTTTAAGCCTATCTAGTGGTAGATATTTTGGATCCCAGAATTTTCTGCCCAACAATTCTGAGCCTACTTATGGGGCCTGCACAGTCTGCTTCCCTCAAAGGCAGACCATACCACCAATAAGCATGAGGCTGGCCAAGTGGAAGCTGTCTTGAAGGATTTGTGGAAAGATCTTGGACGTACAGGCTAAGGCCCTGCTGTCCACACAGATAAGTGCATGAGACCTTTGGGAATGGGAAGAGAACAGGGCTGGGGAAAGGCTTAGGAGCTGGAGTCTGAGGCCTGCTTTTCCTGCTCCATCACTTTCTTTCAGAGAACTCCAGGGATCCAAGAACCATAAATTTAAACTTGCCTTTCAGGTCATTATGAAGGTTTACATGTCAAGGTAAAAATCTAAAACATTTTTTCTTTAATTGTTTGCTAGCTTGATTAAATATTTAAACATGTGATATACGGACCTCCATTTGCACCCTCGTCCTAGGTCCCACAAATGTTAGGTGTGTCTTGTGTGTGTTTCTAGGCTTTCTATCATGTTTCATTGGTCTATTTGTTCTTATTCCAACAGCACACTGCCTTAATCAAAATAACAACTAATCAAAAGAACGATTCCTGTATCAATTTTGTTCAAAATTATCTTATTCTTGTCTTTTTGTTCACCAATATCAATCTGGGGGTCAGCTTGTAAAGTTCAAAGACAGCCTCCTTTAAGCTATCACCTTAAAAAAATAACTGTTTTATTCTCTTTTAAATGTGAAAGCTTCCTTTTAGCCAAATTTATGAATTTTATCATATTCAAACTCCCTCACTTTAGTTCTGTCATAACCTGTAAGTCAGTGGTTTTAGATCAGAGGCGATTCTGCCCTGCAGGGGACATCTAGCAATGTCTGGAGACACTTTTGGCTGTCACAACAGAGTGAGGGGTGTCACTAGCATCTATTGGATACAGGCCAGGGATGCTGGTAGACATTCCACAGTGCACAGAACAGCCCTCCATAACAGTCAGCTTGACCCAAAATGTCAGTAGTGCCCAGGTTGTGAATCTTTGCTCCACATAACACAGGGACATGTAGCGCCCATCATGACACACACACACAGACACACAGACACACACACATATAAGTGTGTTTGTGCGTATGAATGTATTATAATCAGTACTTAGCTAGCTACTTTCTTACTCAATGCCCTTTATCTGAGAATCTCAAAGCAATTTACCAACATTATCTTGGTTTTTTTTAAAGGGTGATTTTATCCAAATTTTGAATTTTATTTATTTTTTTGTACAGCAGGTTCTTATTAGTTATCTATTTTATACATATTAGTGTATACATATCAATTCCAAACTCCCCCAATATTATCTTGTTAATCCTGATCCAATGCTCTAGAAATAGGTGACAACTTGATTATGCTTGTTTTTTTAATTCAGAGATAGATTATGTGTTTTACCAGTGTTCATTACAAAAGAAAAAGTAGTGAAAAACATATTTCATGAAGTTCTGTGTTTCAGCTATTTTGTGGTAGTTGATCGTTTCTTCCTTTCTTCTGCTTATAAAAGTTGGACGACTTTTTTTTTCAGGCAAAAATACTCTTCCTTCTTTTTAACATGCTATTGAATTCTAAGTACCTAATTCTCAGCAACAGAAAGGAATCTAGTTTTAATACACATTTTAAAATTTTATTTGGGCAGGTAGAAATATGTTCATGCTTTAATGAAACTCTAAGGAAAACTTTTATTAGAAAAACTGTAGTGGTTTTAGAATCCTCCAAACAAACTGATATTGTAAAGAAATCACTAAACTAATCAGGATAAAACAATGCCATTAGGCTTTAGACTTCATTAGACTTCATTTCTAAGCTTAATGTTTGAAAGCAAAACATTTTGCAGTAATTCTGAAGGGATTATTATGAAAGCATCTGATGATTCTCAAGGAATCATATATCTGGATGTGGCTATAAAAGAATATTTCATGCTGAGGTTATTGGTCATAAGGGCAAGTCCATCATCCTTTCTCTCATAGCTGGTAGGTGGAGTTATACTTGAGAATATGTCATGGTTAATTTTATATGTCAGCTTAGCTGGGCCATGGTGTCCAGATAAGTGGACAAATATTTCTCTGGATATGTCTATAAGGTGCTTTTGGATGACAGTAACATTTAAACTGGAACTCTGAATAAAGAAGATTGCCTTCGATTATGTGGGTGGGCCTTGCCCAGTCAGGTAATGTCCTGAATAGAACAAAAGACTGACCTCTTTTGAGCAAGAGGGAATTCTACAGCAGATGATCTGTACATTAGAACTGCAAAATCGACTCTCCTCTGGGTCTCTAGCCTGCCAGCCTACCCCACAGATTTCAGATTTGCCAACCTCAATAATCACATGAGCCAATTCTTTACAATAAATTTCTTTCTAAATTACATTCACACATCCTATTGGTTCCATTTCTCTGGAGAACCCTGAATGATACAGTATGTAAAGAAATGATTTATGATGTATCAGCAATATGTAGAAAGATGGATTGATAAACATATACCTTGATCTAAGCAGAATTATACACAGTGTTGAGTAGCCAGTTGTGTTTTCTTTTATTCAGACTATTATTTTACACACTTTTTCATCTTCTCTACTCTCAGATACCAAATATGTGCTGTGAGTATCACAAACATGCTGAGATAAATACTACATATTCAGCCCTCCTTCCTTCCTGGACACATGGGAAACTAAACTTCCTAGGAGTTCTTGCAGTTAGGCAGGCCAGTGTGACTAAGTCTTGGACAAAGAAATGCGAATGGAAAGGACTATGTCACTTCCAGGGTGAGGGAGTGAAAACCTCCATGTGCAATTCTCCAGTCTCCCCCTTCCTCTACTGCAGCAAACCCTGAAAGCTCATGTCGAAATGTCAATGCCCCCCCGCACTTAATCAGAGTTTTTGAGTGGCTCAGTGGAGCAGATCCTGCCTCTGTCCAGCTTTGAACATGTAACTTGATGCAGAATAAACCTTTATTGTATTAAACCACCAGAATTCATGGCTAATGTTTTACCACAGCATAACCTAGTTTATCCTGACTAATATATATGCCAGTGTTTCCTTGCTGGCATTATATAAATACTGCAAGGAAAGCTGATTGCAACTATATCCTAATGAAACATGGTTGGATTCTCTAAAAGAACAATAAGTTGAATACAGAATTAATATAATAAATAATTAATATAATAAAGTTCTAATATTAATATTACCACTGTTATTTGATGCTTTGACTGAATTCAGATGTATTTAAATCAGTTTTTGAGTATAGACACAACTCTTCTGTCTCACACTTTTTCTGACATTGTCCAAGTAATTTTAATTCCCTGTGCCACTATTTTCTTACCACAATGGTGTAAAAATTAGGAAGATAAGTTTTTGAACAGTGTAAGCTTCTCAAAAGAAAGTACTTAACAAATAACATCACAAGTTTTATTTGAGGCTGATCTTCCAGCACACATACAAATAAAATAGTGGTAGTTACATAATTTTAGACCCATAAATGTATCACAAGGTGACACAAATTGACATTACATAACTGACTTATCTTTCTTCTACTTCCTCTCCTTCTAGAAATGATAAAACACAGATATCACAATATTTCTCTAGTTCCTGAACTAGCCTTGCCACCTACATGGAAGGAAGATTTACTTCTCGGGGGGGAAAAAAAACACACTGTAAAGCTGAAACCTAACCTAGCAACAAAAGGTCTTAGTCATTTGCACTGCCGGAATAAACCACCTTCCCAAACTGAAAAGTAATGAGAAGGGTGCTGGATTCATCTTACTCTCTGGGTGCAAGCCTTGGATCTAAAAATTATTCTTTTGTGATGCTGAACCAGTCATTTAATCTCCCTCACCTTCAATTTCCTCAATCCAAAAATACATTTATAAATATGTAGTTATATGGTTTCATCTAGCACTTAATAATTACTCAAAATTATATATTGATTGAAAAAATACAAAAATGCATGGGTGGGTGGTAGTTGTGAAATAAGGTTGAAATAATGTTTGTATAAAATATTTTCTAAGTGATTAAGTGCTGTAGAGATATAAGGTATTATCAGTAAATAAAGTGTTTTGAAAACAATATTTTTAACACTTGTTGGATATGAGTCTAAAAACAGATGGGTTAACAATGTAGAAGAATTCTTAACCAATCCTATAAGCATTCAGTGAATTTGCTCAGAAGTTGGGGAATTCCCTTCTGTAGCAACCTGAGCAACAGAGGCTCCCACGCCCCACCCGCACCTATCCCTGGCGATGCACGTTCACAACATGTTTGAACTTCGCAATGCAGTTGGAGTGTCTGCACTAGGAAGATAAAGGTTGGTCTTTTTAAAAATAATGAATCAAAAGAAGTTTGAGTGGGACCAGAGGAAGGATGCCTGTAAACTTCAACCTTCTACACTCACCTCTCAGAGAAGCTACATTACTTTGAAAATTCCCAGTCCTGTGGGGCTCCTGGAGATCTTTCTCCAAGACAATGAATACGTGTGAAAGACTTTTGACCTTGAAGATGTGCCAGGGATTAGGTTTAATCTGTGATATAGTTTAGGGTCTTGAAATCACAGGAACCTCCAAAAGGGGAAGCAACTGCTTCAAACCAGATCTTCAGAGAAAGCCTCTGACTGAATTTAAGCTGAAGTCCTTCAAAACAGTTACAGCTCTGACATCTACGAGTTCTGCAAAAGATCAGTGTGCATCTGATTCTGCTTTGCTATTGATTTAGGGAAAACTGTTTAGTTTGGGGGGGCGGGATCAAAGTTTGCTTTTGTCATAAACAAGAGTCTCTGGTATCTTATTCCCCCTCAAACCCACTTTATAGCCTCCCTCTGTTCTTCCCAGAAGTCTGAAAGTATTTCATCACCAAGAAAAACTGGCTTTAACTCAGGAGCTTTACTTAGAACAGTGGAGATGTAGGCAATTTCCTAGTTATCTGTGAAATGGATCTTCGACATTCAAATAAAGTTATTAAATCATGCTATCATCAATTCCAAGAGGGTAGGATGGCCTAATTAGGCAATGACTGGGGATTACAGTTATACCATTTTTTTTCTTTGTATTATTCTACACTCCACTCCTCTCCCAACACCAGTGCCTCTATCGCTACAACCAAACTTTTTCTTTGGTATAAGCATGTTCAACAGGGGATGGTTTGTAAGATAAACAATACTTTTAAATCTCAAAGCAGAAAGTTCAATTATTGATATATTTAACATTT
This sequence comes from Lagenorhynchus albirostris, assembly GCF_949774975.1. Lineage (NCBI taxonomy): Eukaryota > Metazoa > Chordata > Mammalia > Artiodactyla > Delphinidae > Lagenorhynchus > Lagenorhynchus albirostris. Next base: position 27,414,036 of record NC_083102.1, read on the forward strand.
TAAAAAATCTTTAGAGTTTTAAAAATTTCAAGGAGCTGAATTCATAATGGACAGCTACCAGATACCTACAAATGTGTAGGATGAGCTTCTCTAAGTCCAAAGATGTTTTCCAAAAATAACACTCCCTAGGGTCACTGCCTTAAGTCAACATTAACACAAGGGCAGGAAGTGCCCCCTGGTTTGCAACTTTCTTTGCTCCGGTCCCTGATTTTTGCTTTCAGGGTTCCCCATGAGTCTGGCCTGATTTCTTTTAAGCATGCAAGAATGAGGGTGCACCAACACAGCTTGCTCGCTCTCTCTTTCAATCTCTCTCCAACAATCAATAGGATATGGGGGTACAAACACTCTTCTAGGCCCCAGACAATAATGTTCCTGAAAGAAACTAAAACAAAACACTAAATTATTCATACCAGAAACTGTCAAACTACTTGTGATAAGATAGGTACACAAATGTAATCCATGGTTCTATTGTTATTTTCAGTAAAATTGAATAGATGAAGAAGTGGTAGAAACCAATCACTACATGCAAATAAATTTTTCCCTTAACTCAGCCTGTTCCCCATCCTCCACCAAAAAACCTGTTAACCACATGTTCCGTGAGGCAGCTTATAGGGACATCAGAGGCTTTCATGCCCACCACAGACATTCACATTTGGGTGTCAAAGCAAAAATCCCACCAAAGTTAAACAAGTAAGGACGATTTTATTCCAAGCTATTGAAACGGGGGAGCAAGGCCAGAACTGGGTTTGAATTCATCACTACTGAAGCAAAAGGCAGGAGAGTTTTTAAGCAATGGGGTGAGCTTGTGGAAGAGTACTGGAGGACACTGGGGGAAGGTCCCCAATCAACCAAGGGGAAGGTTGGTTAACTTGATGTCTGAAGCCATTGAGTTATTCCTCAGTTTGCAAATATATGTTTTTCTCTGTGATGATGCCACCAACAGGCACCCATAGATGTTAGAAGTCAGGCTCCCACTGTCCAACAGAAAATGAGAGATAGGGGCTTGATCTCCGTGATGATTGCATTTCAACGGGATGACTCCCAGGTCCTGGAGAAAGGCATTCCTGGGTTGTAAAACTGGCAAGAAGCTTCTAAAAGTTTTATATCTCAAAGGAGCAGAGAAAGAATTTAATGTTTTCTAAAGCAAAAAGGAGGTGAGGAGCCTGGAGTTAGGAAGAAGCCTGTCTAAAGTCAGGCCAGTTTAGGGGAATGTTAAAGCTATTTTAGGTACTGCTGAACGAGAGTGTCTCCACAGTATGATTTTGACAAAACACAATTTGGTGGAAAATGGACTTCTTTTAACTCCATACAAGAAGGTTTGGCCAGGGGTGGGAGAGGGAGGGTGGGAGGGAGATACAAGAGGGAGGAGATATGGGGATATATGTATACGTATAGCTGATTCACTTTGTTATACAGCAGAAACTAACACACCACTGTAAAGCAATTATATTCCAATAAAGATGTTAAAAAATTAAATTAAAATGAATTAATTTTAAAAAAAGAAGGTTTGGCCAAAGAATGACCTCACTGGGGGAAGTTTCTCCTGTAAGTCAGATCTCCACCCAAGTACCTGCTGAAAACTACATGATGTCAGCACGGTTTTCCAGAGCCTTCCTGACTATTGCGATTAAAGCACAAAACTATTGCGATTAAAGCACAAAACTATACTAATCAAAATGATACTAATAAAATAACAAATACTAACAAAAAGTATCTAGTCCCAATGTATCTGAGTTGAGACTTAGCTACTTTGTATTTATATGTATGACCCCTACTTTACCAACTAGGTTATGACTGCCTGGATCAATTCTAATACAAATATAGTGCAAGCTACATGTGTAATTTTTAATTTTCTATTAAGATAGTTTAAAGAAATGGAAAGAAACAGATGAAATTAATTCTATATATTATTTAATTGAAAACATTGCCATTTCATCATGTTATACTATCCTCCTATCACATTTCAAGTATATCCTCAGTCGTCACAAGTGGTTAGGGAACTGGGTATTATAGATCTATGGCAGACACTGTGCCATATTTAGATGTATATTCTCTCTTGCCCAACACAGCAAGTACTCGATAAATAGTAAATGAATAAGCACTCAATAAATACTGTTGAATCAGTAGCTGGAAGAATATCTTGCTTTACATCACTGGGCTTGATCCATTTTTACGTTTTCATCAAGTGTGAGGACTTTTGGTCATTGTCTTCAAATATTTTCTTCTACCTATTCTCATTTTCTTATCCTGGGACTTCAGTAACATGTATGTCAGACTGTTAGCTATTGTCCCACATATCTCTGAAGCACAGTTTATTTTTCTCCAATCTTTTTCTCTGTATTCTTCTGACTGGAAAATGTTTATTGATATATCTTCAAGATCACTAACTCATTCTTCCACTCCCCTAAATCTGTTAAGCCCAGTCAGTGAATTTTCCATTTTATTGATAGTTACCGTACCACTTTTCAGTTCTAGAATTTGCAATATTTTATAGATTCCATTTCTCTGCTGAGATTTCTTATTTGTTCCCTTATGAAGAAAATATTTTTCTTTAGTTATCTGAACATATTTTCCATATTTTTTTGGGTAATCTTACTTTAAAATATGTGTCTGATAAATCCAATATGTGGGCTGTTGGCAGGGGGTGTGGGTGGTGGTATTAACGACATTTTTTCCTTGACTATGAGTCATGGCTTCCTGTTTTTCTTTGCACGCCTAATAATTTTTTATTATGTACTGGTCTCTGAGGATGATAGACTGTAGAGACTCTGGATTCTGTTATCTTCCTGTGAATAGACAGTTCAATTATAGGATGATCACCTTGAACTTGAAAAGGTTTGCTCTTATGCTTTGTTTGGTGTATATATGGAATGCCCAAAATATTTCCCAAGCCCCTCTAATTTGGTGGGTCTGAAACTCCAAAGGCTATCTCCCTGATTCCACTCTTTCTACCCTATCTGGGCAACACCTAGAAGGACTTACTTGTTAAAACATAAATAAGAATGTATCACTCCCCTGCTTCAAACTCTCCAGTAGCTTCTACTGGCTGTGAAAATAGAATCCTTCCTCCTTATAACTGTCTGCAAAATGTGAGTGGCTTGACTTTTCCTACCTCTTTAACCTCAACGCCTCAACTTTCTCATTAATTTCCTCCTCTCCAGAGGCTTCTCTCAGTTCCTGAAAAAGGCCAAGCTCAATCTGCCTCAGACTTTATGCACATCTGTCTCCTCCAGACACCTGTATTGTTGGACTCTTATTATTCAGATTTCAATAAAAGTTTGCTGTGCAAGGTCTTGCCTAACCTGCTCTGTTCACTCCAGACATTCCCAATTATATTGCTCTGTTTTAATTTCTTCATAGCAATTATTATTACTTGTACTTAATTTATATTGTATTTGTTATTTTGTTTATCTCCCCAAACTTGAAAAATAGATTCCATGTAAGGAAGGACCTTGTCTGACTTATATTCCTGGCACCCAACACAGTATCTGAATCACTGTGAGTGTTCAGTGAACATTTGTTGAAAAAAATGAATAAATTCTATTACCTTGAAAATTATCCAGTTTAGATATATATTATGTAATATATTATTATATATAGCAAAGTATACAGACATTTATTACAGTGCAGATGCACAACACACATAGGTATGAATACAGGTATAGATAGTCTATATTTGAGTGTGTGTGTACTTGTGTGTTTAGAACCAGCATGAAAATGAGCCTACATTGAAAGTCGTAACTATCCAAAAACCAACACAGCAACATCAGAATTGAATTCTCTCTTCCCACTGCCCCATGGGTCCAGCTTCTTCCGAGGGAGAATGACAGGGTATTTGCCTTTTTTTATCCTATGACTTCACTCTGCCATCAGTTTTCCTTTCTTACTGCAGCTTGAACAAATTGGGCATGGGATGAAGAGATATTTCCTCTCTGGAGTCTTGGTGTTTCTGGATTTACTTCTAAACGTCTCAATCACAAAGAGGTCTGAGAAGTCCCAAGGAACTCTTGCTGAAGCGCTATCAACAATCTGATTTGGAAAACATCTTGCTATTAGGAAAGCAAATTTGGGGGTACCTGGTATGACCCAGATGCTGAATAATGAGGGGGTGGTGACCCAGCGGAAGGTCTACCTCTCTGCTCACCCAGCACTTGCTGGCTAGGGGTCTGGCTTCAGCAGCCCAGCTTGTGCCTGCCTCACCTCTCTGCCCTCAAGTTCACACCAAAGCTCTGGTCGTAATGGCTCTGTTTAGTCTGAGGCATTGCTTTTATGTTTATACTTCATTGGTAACTTCACTTGTAGCAAGAATGTAGAGGTTTTGAGGAATATCAAAGTTTGGTAGGAACTCCCGGCCATCTTTGAGACCCGCCTCGGCTTAATGCAGATCTTTCAGTTTCACTAAACTGCACTTCACAACACCGGGTTAACTGGACCCCTGTCAACTTCTCCTAAGCCTAAACACATAGGTCGGACACATCCTGACCCTTCTGCAGACACTCAGGTAGGATTTCAACATGTGAACACAGGAACCACACTCCTTGCTACATCCTCTGTGACTGATGAGCATTCTGCTACAAAAATCGAAGTGGACATAATTATTTCCTAATGCCTGTTCCTGCGGACTATCCTATTAACCTAAGTCTCTGCTTAGCCCCCAAAGTCTGCAGACCCTGTTACAATTCAATACATTTTCTAAGCATGAAAGAATGTCCTCTTGCCTCAGACCTGATACAGTGATACCTGTGAAATTCCTGACTTTGGGTAACACGGCAAACAACTTATAGCCGTGTTATCCAAACCTTGACAGCTGAGTCTCCATAGGATGGTCTCGGCTACTGACAAGGTCCCGGTGTAATAATGAGTGTCAGAGACCTCAGTTCCATTTCCAGGAAAGACTCAAATTCCTAAATAAATTGTGTGTATGAGGGAGGAAAGATAAACATGTTTCCAGCCTATAAGTTTGAAGTAGAGTTTCTTATACTCTTTCACTCTGGGTATCTCACATAACACTGCCTAAACGTAATTCAGCTGTGTGGGGGAAAAATAGACCAGAAACTTTGAAATACGGCAAGGAGGAGATCATCAACCAGAGACCAGGGACTGCCAAGTCTCATTTCTTGACATATCAGTGTACAGTTCAACCCAAGATTCCCCCACATGCATACTCAGGAATTGCTTTAGGATCCACAGTGGAAGATGAGCCTTTAATGAAAGAGAACAAACTTCATAAGGCCATTATATTTCAAAAGAGATTCAGGTTTGTATTTGAAAAGAAAGTGAGCCAGGAAAATCAGAAGACCAAAGATGAGGTCTATAAAAGGTTCTGATGATTATTCAAGGGAATAAACCATTCAGAACATTTTTCATTGCGATTTTTATGTTTAGAAAGTGTGACAAAGTTCTGTTGATGACAAGAGGGTTGATTTCCTCTTCAGTTCTGTCTAATACATCAAATTCCAGACATTGCATTGTCACAGTGGTCGTAATTCCTATTCTAGACTGGCTTTCATAATCTTCCTCTTATTCTAAGGTGGTTGCCTTCTTTTAAAACCACAAACCAAGCAGCCTGGAAAATGTGATGTTAGAGGCTACCGATTCTATCAGAGTTGTAGGGAGCAAAGCAAATAATATATCTTAGATTTTAATTTGACCACAATAAAACTTGGTCCCTTGGGGATACAACATGATGATGCATCAGAAAAACATACACACCACAGAGGTGTGTCTAGCTATTTCTCCTTAAATTTCTACTCTTGGATACAGCTGGTCAAAAATTGATCTTATTCTCTTTCCACATAATCCTTTTAAAGGCCTGATCTTCCTCTCTCATTTGCTTTCTTTCTTTTCAGGACTGCTACTCAGAGCCCCGGCCAACCTGTAGGCCATCCTCCTGCAACAAGTTCTTGCCTTGGGAGGAGAAACTCTCTCCCACTTGGGAAAGAAAGAAAGAAAGAAAGAAAGAAAGAAAGAAAGAAAGAAAGAAAGAAAGAAAGAAAGAAAGAAAGAAAGAAAGGAGGGAGGGAGGGAGGGAGAGAGGGAAGGAAGAAAGAAAGAAAGGAAAGAAAGAAAGAAAGAAAAAGAAAGAAAGGAAGAAAAAGAAAGGAAGGAAGGAAGAAAGGAAAGAAAGAAAAAGGAAGGAGGGAGGGAGGGAAGAAAGAAAGAAAGAAAGGAAAGAAAGAAAGGAAGGAAGGAAGAAAAAGGAAGGAAGGAAGGAAGGAAGGAAGGAAGGAAGAAAGAAAGAAAGAAAGAGAGAGAGAGAAAGAGGGGGGCAGAGAGAGAGAAAGAGGGAGAGAGAGAGAGAGGGAGGAGGAAGGAAGGGAGGGAGGGGACAAAAGCAGGCTCTTTGGAATTCCCCAGCTTGAATGTGTGAAGCAGAGTTTAGATTTTGGCCATCTTGAGCCAAGTTTAAAGACTCATCTCACTGACCTTTCGGGCAATATGGAGAAACCCAATCACTCCCTCTGCCTGGAGGCCACCCCAGATGGTCCTGACTGGGAATATTTTCTCTTCATTCAACTGGGCCTTATAACGGCATATTTGTAAAGTAATGCTCTTCTTTTTTATTTTTTGCAAAATTAATGCTTTCAGGAAGTAATTCTCTTCTTTTATATTTGTTGCAAAATTAATGCTTTCAGGAAATTGGATAAAGTAAATGCACAAGGTAAGTGCAAAGATACAAAACTAAATTCTAAAGTTTTACCGTTGGTCCTGGCTCCTGAGTGGATTTCAAAGTTCAGTTCTAGACTTGGGCTTTCTAGGCTCCCTGTAGGCTTTCCTGTTATCTGATTCTGGCTCCCTGAGACTTGGTGGAGAGGCAGTGTAGCTCAATGGTTACGAAGGCAGGTTCTGAGACTCCCAGCTCCATGCTCCCTGGAGGTTATTTAGCCAGTGCTCTGTGCCTTATTTCCATACAAGAGATGATGGTCAGTTGGACACAGTGGCATCAGAATAACTGCTCAGCTGCCTGTGATGATATCCTGAGGTGCCACTCTTCCCAATTTGTCTGCAGATAAGACCTCATTCCTAAGTTAACCCGACCACATCTCTTCCTTGTAAATATTCTAAGACACTATTGTTCATGTGAAAAAATCTGGAATGCACTCAGACTCTAGATTATTTTTTTACATGTATGAAACCACTGTAATTTTACCCAGAACAGTTCCAAAAAATGATCAGGAAGTAAATGAACTATCCTGAAAATAATTCTGATGCTTCATAATAGGATTTATTTTTTTAATTTAAGGATACATTATAGATTTCTCTAAAGAACTAGAAAGTGACCTTCTCTCAATTCCAGTGGTTTTGAAAGTGATTTTCTCTCAATTCCAATGGTTTTAAAATTTTATTCTCTAAGGAATTCTAGGCACCCTGGAGGAGAAAGTTATAATGCTTTCATTTAAAGTATCCATATTAGTTAGAAGGAACTAATATAACTTTCTTATTTCCTGAGATTTTTTTTTTGGTAAATTATCCTTTTTATTACATGAAAACTTTGTTAAAAAAAAAATCAAAATATGTAGCAACTAGCTCACCTACTTTCCTTTCCAAAGCATACATTTTTAGTGTCTTGCACAATATCTTCTCTATTCCAGATTATTTTTAGCAAAAGGTTTTTCAACTTGATGTATAATTCAAGATAGGCTATGAACTATTTTCACTGTTAGATTACATATGGTTAGGCTTTCAAAAAATTATCATTAACAAATGGTATTTAAATGGCAATTTTAATAGTAAAATATAAGGCTGTGATTAATAGCCATTGTTGAAATGTCAAAATATGACATACTCTTTTCACATCTTATGCTTGTGATTAGCCCATTTGCAGGAAAAGTACATTCCTAATATGTTGTCTTTGAATTACAGATTTTCCAAAGATTACTTTAGATCATATTTGTTCCAACTTTCTGCTTAAGTGACATTGTCTCAGAAATTAGATTAACTAAAATATCAGATGCCTGTCTGGTATGGGACTTTGCAAAAGCAATGTCTATTCACTGTGCCTTTTAAATCAATCAAACTCAGTGCCATATATTAATTAGAGTCACCTGGGAAGGTTTTTTCTTTTTTTTTTTTCTTGTATTAATAGTGGAGGAACCTAAAGATTTTAATTTAATTGGACAAGAGTAGGCCTCCTAAAAAGAACCAAGAATTGATGAATTGACCACTGATTTTCCCTAAAAGGGAACATTAAAGAGTCAGGAGAAACTGTAAGACCAGGAGTCTGTTTGTACATTAGTTTATATCTTTTTATTCCATAAAGGATTTAAGGCTAACCAATGGCACAAAAATCCCTTCTCTCCTTTCATATGTTTGCTATTCCTATATCCTATATATTCCTACATATTTTCTTAAATTTGATCTACCTGAATTCATGCAGGGCCTTTGTTTTTGACCGAGCACATGGAGACAGCAAATTTAACAGAGAAACTCAGAATGAGCCATCTTACTTTAGATGTGAAACTGACAGACAAGCTTCCTTATGTGGAGATCTGGACCAGAGCTCTTTATACGGTCAGCTTAGGACTTTACCCAGTAGAGTTTAAGGCCTTGTAAACGGTGACAAGCCACAGAATACACTATGCTTCTGATTCTAAAATGGAAAGTCTGGAGAGGTCACGTCTCATCCTCTGCTGATGCAGAAGAAGATAGAAGATCTTAAGAAGCAGGAGATCTTAATCATGCCTGGAGGTGTGGAAGGCCTGGGCAGAAATATAAGAACCCATACTCCCTGTTTTCTAAAGTGTTTGAGTTTGGTGGCATTTTGCTCAGCCAAAGAACACATTTCTGGCAACCTACCCAATGCCTGGCATGTAACAGATGCTCTGTAAATATTTGGGGAATTGATTAGAAAAAATGGCAATTATAAAATCCTTGAATCCACAGGAAAAGAAGTCCTCTTCTGAGCCTCAGATAAAAGCCCACTGGTTTACAATGATTAGGAAATAAATTTTTTTGATTTAACAAACTTGGTCATCTGTGTCCCTAGATTACAGAAAAAAATCTTTTGGAAAGAATGACCAGACTGTTGTGCTAGAAGCTCACGCTGAGAAAAAAGAGCTTATATAAATAAGACCCAGAGCTAGAAAAATAGTGTCTCATTGTGTTCACAGTAAAACTGAAACAACTGAAATTTATCCTTGAGTTGCGTAAGAGAAGTTTATATTTTGTTTAGAATACTGTGCTTCAGAAGACAGGAAAATATCTAATGTACATTAAGAAGGTGTGACTTAAATATCTAAGCAGCTTAAACATTTGAATAAATTCTAAGCCTCAACTATTTAAAAATTTTAATTATGGGAAACTCATTTTCTGATAAAGCTAAATAGATGAAATGATAGTCTTTTTTTCTTTTTCTATATGAAATTAAGACTCCTGATCCCAGAGCAGATATAGACTCTTCATGTTCCCACTGAGACACAGTAATTGCCACACTTCTTTCTGTTACTGTTCTAGCAATGGATTGAACACCAGTCAGTGTTAGCTACCAACTCCTGGGGGCTTCTGAAGCTTGCATGCTGACTCTGTAATTAAAAGCCTGTGCAAGGAAGCAACTGTCAGCTCAAGCCTTCCCTCCTACTGTTGGATGTCTGTCAACTCAAGGATTTGTTTTTTTAATATGAGGAAATGTCAGTTGCCATCTGAAATAAATTTTTTGATGATTCAAGCAAACATTGAATGCCTGAAAGTTAAATAAGAAAAATACAAAAAATACAGCATTGCTTTGAAAGCAAACCCTTTCACATTGTAAAGAGAATTTTCCCCAGGAACTCAGCAGAGATCATAAATGTTACATACTCCCAATTTGTAAATGAAGGAATACACACACACGTTAAATATATATATGTGTGTATAGTATTTTTTAAAGCTTTTGTCTTTATTGAGGAACTGAGCAACCAATTACTGTAAAATTATAAAAATGTGTGATGCTAATATGGTCACTGTTGGATTTTAAGTCAAGAATTCCATTGTCTTAACTGAAGCCCAAACCTTTGAATACCACCCTTTCCTAGTGTGCTAGGGAGTTGGGTAGGGTTAGTATTTTTTAATAGAAGAACCTAGAAGAACTCAAGATCTCTTATCACTACATCTGCTCCTTTGAACACAAAAACATTCTTAGTAGGAAAACACCATGAAGTTTAGTTACAAAGATGATATTAATTCATCATGAGCTTTAACACTCGATTAAAAAAGCTTATCCTGATCTATACCAAAATAACAGGTTAATATTTTTTAGTTCAGAAAAAACAGTTAGTTCACATGTTATGAATATATTCCCATGGTGGCATTTCTTTACCAAATTCACTCATGTAAGTTTGAGTATATGACTTATCTACATTATTTTTATAAAAGCCAGACCTATGATTTCAATAGAGACAAAGTAATGGTAATAGCTCATTTCATTCTTGTTGTCCCATCAACTAAAACTTAGCCACGCAGATTCCCATTAATTGCTTTTTGGATTTCCATGAATCACAGATGTTCTCAAACAATTGTAATTCTGTAAGACATCACTCCTGCTCCACCGCTTTTGTTCCGCTCAAAGCCTTCTCTAGGAAGGGCCAGTGGGGTCATGTTCTCACAGTGCCATGGCTTGGCCATTTCACGTGTTCTTCCTGAAAATGGGTCATTCTTCTCTCGTGCACATCCCTTCTCCTCTCCTCCTTTTCTTTTCCTTCCTGCCTGGGCCCTTCCAGCCCTTTTTTCTCTAATGTCATAAACAGAAGGCTGCATGCAAAACAGCTCACCCAGGTCAGTTCCTTTAGGGTCTGCCCAAAAGGGCTTGCTGAACTTCTAAGTCACAGGTAGAGTAGCTGGTACATATTCATTTCGTCAACAAGCCTTTGTTGAAACTTTCAAAATTTTCAGTGCATCAGTAAAAAACCAAAACAAACAAACAAACAAAAAACTGTACAAGATGAAGAGTAATGGCAGGATGTTAGGAAAGATAAGCACACTAAAGTACGGGGAGTTATGCTCCTTCCTCGTCTTAAACTAGATGAGTAGCAGTAGGGTGTCCATGTGTGGTTATATCCAATACCTGCTTTTATGAATTGCCTCTAGATGACTTCATTATAAACCTTAACAGCAACAATTCCATCTTTATTTCATAGTTGTATGAATATATCTAGAGGCCTATTTGAGGAGTACACTCCATAAATCCAGTTAACAGCTAATAACTCTCTAAGATCCCTCAGTTGCTAAAGGAGGTGGCACATGCTAAGTTTTCATTTGCAGGCACTGAAATAAAATTACATTTTGATTTCACACAGCTAGAGGTAAGGATTACTAAAGATGCTAAGCCCCATTACTCATCTCTTTACTGCACAATCAATAAATACATTTTTGACCTCCTGCCATATAAGAAACTCTGATAGGTATTTTGATGCATTAAAAAATAAAGTCACTGACTTGAATATAATACCTAGTTTGGGAAGAAAACCATATATATATAAATAAATATAAGACCACATGCTGTATTCCAAGTCTGTAGAATTGATAAAGCTATGGAAATTTCGAGTTTTTTTTAAAAACGGGCACAACATGCCTATATAAGAGCATAGACCCTTGATTACTAACTGTTCAGAGATAAATTCTGTGGTCTTAATCTTTTGCCATAAAAATCTCTATGTTGGGCTTCCCTGGTGGCTCAGTGGTTGAGAGTCCGCCTGCCGATGCAGGGGACATATGTTCGTGCCCCAGTCTGGGAGGATCCCACATGCCGCGGAGCGGCTAAGCCTGTGAGCCATGGCCGCTGAGCCTGCACGTCCAGAGCCTGTGCTCTGCAACGGGAGAGGCCACAACAGTGAGAGGCCCGCGTACTGCAAAAAACAACAAAAAAAACAAAACAAAAGGTAAAATATAAACAGTGAAGGATAAATCTCAATTTCTTTTCTCTTCCATAGTTACCAGGCCCCCCTTCTCTGAGCTAATACTTTTACCATTCTTGCATATCTTTCTTGTGTTATGCCTTTGAAAACTATACATACCTACTCTGATTTTAGATATAAATAGCAGCATACTATACACACTCATTTGTACCTGGTTTATTCACTAAATATCATAACTTAGAGTTATTATGATTGTATATTTCCATATCAGTTCATGTAAAAGTGAATATACCATAATGCACTTAATCAGCCCCCACCGAAGGACGTTTAGTTATTTTACAACTCTTGCTGGTATAAGCAACGCTTTCATGAATATCCTTGTACACACATTTCATACATGAAGTGGAATTGCTGGATTAAATGGAGATGCATTTTAAATTTTGATACATGCAGTCAATTTCTCTCCCGCAATAAATGTCTTTAACGGCAAATCACTTATAAGAATAGCAAATCCATAGAAAGTATCTCTACCTTGACATAATGAACCCTCTTGTTCTTTAGGGATGTAAACATCCTTGTCTTAATGAGAAGTGGCACTTAGGATGTGGTAAATTTGTTGAAAATTTATTTTTTAAAAACTATGGAGGGGGAGGGGAAAAGAGAGTTACTTGCTCCCATCTATTCTATAAAAATTAATTAACTCAATGTGCAGATGTTTCTGTGGAGCATCAAACTCTTCTTGCTTTTACTCTGATTCTAGAGTTATCATCTTTCTTGGGATAGGCTTTAGACTTTAAAGCACTGCCAAATGATTTTTGCAGAGTGTCAACAGAAAAGCTCATGACGGTCAAGAAATACCAGGGACATGTAGATCTTCAGGCAAGCTGAACATCTGTTTTCTTATGCAAGAGCCGGGTGGTTTGAAGCCTTACATTTTCAGGTTACATCTATAGCCAGAGTGGTAAAGCCAAAATTATTCAAGACATTTTAAATGTAGCATTTGTCTTTAAAATTAGCCACAGTCCATAAAGTATAATTGTCAAGGGACAAATTTTGAGGACAAATTTTTTGGCTTTTATTTTTAACTAGCACTAAGATCTTAAGCAGGGTAAAATGGGAAATTTTTTGTCAGCAGGATCTATAAATATGGTCTAATAATTTTTCTGAACATTTTTTCTAAGTATTTTTTAAGTCAAGAAGCAATATTTGACAAATATCTACTTAGTCATGAGTTGGGCACTGTTGTAAATAGATACTGAGTATAACAATGAATATTTCATGGTCTCTGACTTCTATTTGTCTATAGCCTTGTACAGGGAGAACAGTATGTTAAGGAAAAGGCGGTGAAGAGTTACAGAAGTGTTAACAGGGATCAATGGATATACAGAGGAAAAGATCAATTACATAGGAGAGAGAAGGAAAGACTTCACAAAGGAGAACACTTGAACTGAGTTTGAAAGGATGAGTTGATATTCAACATGCCCATTAGAGATGGGGATAATGCAAGAAGTAGAGGCCAGGAGGATGAAAACATCTGGCATATTCCATGAAGAAAATTCAGAATAGCCAGACAGAAAGAGATACAGAGACAGAGATAGATATAGATAGATACAGAAGCACACAAACACATATATTAGTATGTAAGTATACACATATGTATGTATTATACACATATATAATTCATCAAATATCTATGATATTTGTGATATATGTGTAATACATCGTGTGTGTGTGTGTATATATTTGTGATATATGTGTAATACATCGTGTGTGTGTGTGTATATATATATATATAAAATGAGGAAGGGTAAGAGCAGAAAAGGAATGCAGCTTGAGATAAGCTTGGAAGGGAAGTAAAGACTGGGAGAGCTTTGTATGACACGTTCAGATATCTTGACTTTGTTTCTTCTAAGTCAGAGTTTCCCAAACAACATCCAATTCATAGACTGATTCTGTTACAGGTACCCATTCCATGAACAACTCAGTTCTGGAGTGTCTGAGGGTATAATAAAATCACTCTGGACAAGTACTCTCATCCATTTACCCCAAGATACCATCTTTTTTTTTTTTTTTTTTTTTTTTTTTGCAGTATGCGGGCCTCTCACTGTTGTGGCCTCTCCCGTTGCAGAGCACAGGCTCTGGATGCGCAGGCCCAGCGGCCATGGCTCACGGGCCTAGCTGCTCCGCGGCATGTGGGATCTTCCCAGATTAGGGCACGAACCCATGTCCCCTACATCGGCAGGCGGATTCTCAAGTACTGCACCACCAGGGAAGCCCAACCATCATTTTCTATGTGTGATGAAAAGGGAAAAATAGAGACATACTCCTCTAGATAGTAAGGAGCTATTTAAGACTTATTTTTTCAAAAATTTTTTATTGAAGTATAGTTGATATACAACGTTGTGTTAATTTCTGCTGTACAGTAAAGTGATTCAGTTATACGTATATATACATTCTTTTTTATATTCTTTTCCACTATGGTTTATCATATTGAATATAGTTCTCTGTGCTATACAGTAGGACCTTGTTGTGTATCTAGACTTTTAAACTAGTAAATTACATAGTTTAGAAGGCTCACTAGCAGCTGCATAAAGGATAAAGAAGATTTAAAGACCAAGTACAGAGTTGAAAATTGCTAACAAGAAGTTACCATTAATATCTCCAAGAAGGCAAAAGGATGCACCCACATTCTGGCTTCACTGACTAAGAGAATAATGATGCCTTTCACTGAGTTGAACAATAAAAGATAAGAAAGGGCTTTTGTGAGAAGGATGAGTTGAACATTAGAGTCCTCGTATGTCAAATGCCAGTGGGACATAGAAGATATATTTGCAAGGTCAAAAGAAGTATCAAATACTACTACTGGGTATATGTGTACTTAAAATCAAGTAATAGAAACTACAGATATGATTATCCTGCTCCCGTTAAAATCTGCGTTTGATCGTGAATAACCAAATATGTGAAAACACGTATTCAACAAGATAGACATTTTTTTCGTAGGTAGCATGACTGATCTGGAGTTGGATATTCCAGGACTGGATGCCTCAGCTCCAGGGTATAAGCAATGACCCAGGCACCATGGGCTTTTCCACTGTACTATGCTTTCTGATGGTTTCCAGCCTTAAAACCATAAGTTAATGTCATACAATGACCACTGTATTTCTAACCAAAACATTCACCATCCACGAAGGAAGAAGAGCAAGAGGAGAGGATGAAAGGCACAAGTCAGCTGAGTCTAGTCACTCTTTTAAGATTTCCCACAGATCCTACCCAATAACTTCTACCCATACCTGGGTGATGAAAGCTGTGGCATGTTAAAAAAAAAAGGACAAAAAAAACCTGTGACACGTAGCTGACTTTATATGCAAGGGAGCCTGGGAATGTGATTTTTTAGCTGTGCACGTTACTATCTCAAATAAATCTAAGTTCAGTCAGAAAGGAAAAAGGGGAGATTAAATACTGCCTGCATTACTAGTAGTTCCTGGCACTCAGCCTACACAGATTAAAAAGAGGAAAAAATCATTTGAATGCTTATCTTGAAAACATGCTACTCTACAATGACATAAGGGTTTTTTGGGGTTTTTTTTTTGCACTTTTCAGAGCACTTTCTCATACATTATTGCATGTGATCCTCACACCACCCAGTAAAATAGGTGGGAAGTAATGCTTTCTCAGTTATTTTAAAGAAGCAACAGAAAAAGCAGAGCTAGTAAGCAGTGAAAATAAAATGAGAAGCCAAATTTTGTAAGATTAGGATTTCTGCCATGGGAAAAAGGAAAAAGACTGACTGGTTTTTAACTGGATTGACAGGACATCTTTAATATTAGGTAGTCTCAGTGTCTCTCTCCATCCTTCAGAAGGTACCGGAAATCACAGTAGTTTATTTTCAAGTTGATATCAACTTGGAAAAAAAAGAGTCTACAATTCGCCTTAATAATTCAAGGGCCAACCCTAGGGTGGCATCACAAAGTCCCTTCAAATGGACGCTAATCAAGTATGAGTTGGGGTAAGGAGCCATCAGGAGAACTGATGATCAGACCGTTTGTTCCCTCTTGCCTTTATTCTTATATGCTTCTTACTGTGACAGGGAGGGGCTTCGGTAATGCAGACTTTGTTCGTTTAATAAAATGTTACCATGAGACACAACTGAATGTGTATATTGTAGATGGTCCATTCTGAAGAGACTAGAAAAAAGAAGCCTCTTGCTTTGAGAGGATGATGAAAACCCGTCACAATCTGGCCATGGGAACTGTCAGTCACCCTTACCCCTAGAGACGTTGAAACTTGCCTCTAGAATAAAGGTGGACCCTGTAAGGGTGACAGAAGTCTAGAGAAGTCAGGGGAGACTCTAGAGGAAAAGAAGGGCAAGAGACTGGAGAAAGAAAGTATCCCCACAGGAGGCAGGCTTAGCATGTACAGAAAGACAACTTGGTATAAAATGTTAAGTTTTACCCACCTGTGGGCCTTCATTTTCATCTGAATCAACTTGTAATGGATTTGTTTTCTATCAAATTATTTTGCTACCTCTGAGATTAGAGGTCCTTTCCAGCTGACAATTAATTTAAACATTTTGGTATAGATGGGAGAGATCTTCAAAAAAATTAGGACTTGAACACATGACAACATAAGAAGGTCACAAGATGAGAAATAAAACTAGAACAATCTCCACTGTCTTGATCAGATTAGAGCTCAGATATTTTCTCTGGAATTTTTCAGAAGCTTGCCAACATTTATAGAAGGTCAGAGAAAGAGAAGAGAAATAGAATAAAGAAGTGTCACTTGGGAGCCTTTTAATTCCAGAAAGAAGAAAAAAAATAAAGGTGACTTCATTTAGGGGCAGCCTTTTTCCCAGTGATACTTTCTTTGCTTGTGTCCACTTGCAATGTTAGTTTGCTGGTAAACATGCCTTATAAATCAATTTTTGTAGTTTGTACTCTGGTGTTCCCACTGCCAAATGTTATTAGTACAATGACAAAATTTGCTGAATGTTGCATATCCTTCCAAAAAACCTTTTCATATTCTTTGTCTAAGCAATTGCCCATTAAATAAAAATCACTTATTATGGTCATGATTATTATATAAACAGACCACCTTTTGACACTTCTGCTTTAAAAACATCATATCCGCCAATCACCCTACTCCCTTCAACATTTTTCCTTCGGTGACTCATAAGTTTCTTTTCAATTACCATCCTATTTACCTTTTAAATTAATACTTAGCGAATTAGCGAAAAATGTAAGTGCTATGACAGTGTTATGAAAATAATCCCACACAAAACCTTTAAGAATTTTGTTTTCCATTTACCTCCATTGTGAGAGTGGTTTTCATTTCTTGTGAAAGGCAAATTTATCAACCAAGAATTAGAGCAGTTTAGGAAATGGAGTCATTCCTTATATTTGTGTGTATTCTCTCAGCTCAGAGATACCATGTTCAGACTTCTCTGAGCTGACCACATCTCAATGGTCAGTTGGGTGCTTCACATCCTATGGCTTTCTGTAGTTCCTTAATAATGACGATTGCATTTTTTAAGTGGTAAATATTCTTGGCAGCTCAGGTAACCTTTTTGGGGTTTTGGTTTTGTTTTTTTTGTGTGTGTGTACTTTTGGCAGAACTTGTATCATCTTTTTTTGGGTTTATCTGTTCCTTCTGCCTTCTATTTTCATCTCCTACTTCTGACAGCCAGGAAATATAGAACACGTCTTTACTTTCATTCTCAAACATTCAGTCCTTCACAAAAAGTGAAGAGAAAAATGTCTGAAGTTAATGAAAGGCAATTTTTCCTTCACCCATTGGGGAAATTGAAAATATGACCTTTCAAGAGACAGCTTAAAGTATGATAAAATCTATGACAAATTAAGCGACCCCCCAGCCCTATAATTGCTCATCAAGCGGTTGAACTCAGTCAGGATTCCTCAGGAGCCACTCAGTCAGGATTACTCAGGAGCCCGCGTATCTTGTACAATTTACAAATACTCTCTCCTTTTCCCCTGTGAATTATCCCTTAGTTTCAGCCCCATTACTTCTCTCTGTCCTTTTTCAGCTTTCACCCATTTGCGGATCAAATTACACATCAGACACCAGTAACCTTGAACACGAATTTCAAAGTAAGTTGAAATGAAAAAGCTCATAGAAATGTCTCCTTTACTTGAGAAGAGCATCTTCATTTTTATGCTGGGAAGAAAGTCTGTGTCCTGTTCTGGGTTTAGATATGACTAATAATTTAACCTACATCTAATCTCATTTTTAAATTATAAAATAGGGCTGAATAATCTTTTTAGAGTGGTTATGAGAGTAGAAAAAGGTCCTATTACATGATCAATAAAAGAGGTTATAATAAGAATAATAATAACAGGAAGCCGATGATTGTCTAGCAGTTTCAGCAATGCAAAGGGGTTTCACGTGCAGGTTTCATATATATATATTTTCTAACTTGACCTAGGAAGTAGATAGCTAGTAGATCTCACAGATGAGGAAACTTAGAGACTTCAAGTAACTTCATCAAGATCATAACTTAAGAAGAACAAACTTTGACTAAAATAGTCATCTGATTCCACTCCCCAAACTGTCTTTCTATGCATTTAAAATAAAAATGAAATAAAATAATATTTAACTGAGTCTATATCGCTTCATTCATAAAATGCTATTGTTCTTTCTGATCATTGAAAAATAAACTCTAAAAATTAGAAAACTCTAACAGTCAGTCTCTCATTCTATCCATAAATCTTTTCCACAAGGTATCAGATCCTCTGGATTCTTCTTAAATACCAATGCCAGAGAGCATTCCATCTTGTTTATGGCAGCCTGGTCCAGTGTTAGTTTGAGCTGTCCTATCTTCTACGGAGTCAATATTTTCTTCCCTTCAGCTTCAAAGCATCTATGGCATTTACCCTCTCTATGTAGGGCAATGTGCCAACATTTGGTTATGTTCTCCAGACTCATTTACCCTAGCCCACTGGGTAGACTACGATGGCTCTGCGTATATCGTTAAATGTTTCTTTTCTGTTGTCACTTCCTTCAGATAAATTTCTCCAAATCCTCATATTAGACAGTTATCTGGTTTCTCTCTAGGCTTGGCATCTCTTTTTGGACATTTCCTAATTGTCAAAAGAGCATCTTGTTGAAATCCCAGCTGTCTTCCCTCTAGGGCATTAGAGGAGTAACTTAGACGTGTGATGCCTCCACCACCTTCTCTTGCCCTCCACTGAGGGATGAGAAAACTGCAGCCCAGAAAACTAAGTGATTTGTCTACAAACACAAAGGTCATGGCACAGGATTCCTACACGGCCTCTAGGAGACACTATTCTACTATAATCAAGAGATTAATGATTCTTCCTTCTTAGATCTGCAAATATGAAATACTGAAAAGTCACTAGAATGTTAAAACAATCACCAAAAGAATGCATTCTACTTCCAGGGAAAATTACTTGTGAGACTATTGTAGAATTTCTGCTGCTGACCTATGGAATGACTAAAGGAAATGTCTTCAGTGTCTTCTAGTTACTAAAATTAGGCTATCAAAGGTATTGTAACGAAGAGTATTATATATTTGTACTGTATTTCTAAGATCTTGGTACAAAGAAGTATTAAATACACAAACATTTATTAACTGGTATAACTGAGGAATCGGTTGTTTTAATTACTCTTCAAGCTTTTTGGCTAACTGAGCATTCATCTTATGTAGTAAGGTTGCATAAGGTTTTGCCACAGAAATTTTCTTTTATGTGTGTATAATTATATGGTTTTATTTTTAAACAATGTGTTTTTAGAAATATGGTAATTCTATAAACTCAAACCTGACAGCAAGATAACCAATAACAATATTAATACATTTTAAAGGGAGTTTAATTAAGTAGGGACACAGGAAAAATAAATTCTCTAAATTTTAAATAAATAGAAAGCTTAAGGAATTAATAATAATAATACCAAAAAAGCAATCAGAAAAATAAGAAGTCTGAGGTGTTTCTGCGAAATAACAGAGACAAGTATTTGTGATGGTCACAATTAAAATGCTATAGTTCATCTATCATCCCCGCTTTATCATCTTAGAAGCTATTGGTATGCTTATATAATTAAAATTTACTTCTAAAAATTCTTTATCCCCAATGGGCCAAGACCACTGAAATTTCTAAGAACATATTTACTTTCCTTTGTATCATGGCAATAATACAGATTCAACTAAGAAAATTGGGAAATGTAGAGATGCACATCCACAAAGTTTTACTCAGACTCCATTACTCAAACGTGAACAGTAAAATTTTTGCTATATATCCATTCTTCCTTTATATATGCCTATAAGTAAATATTATAATATGTAAATTTGAAATTTTAGGGCCATATGGTATATAATAGAGTGTAACTTTTTTCACTTATGAAAATAAGTTAAAGGCTTTTCAATATTTTTGAGAATCCTTCAAAAATGATTTTACTAAAGATACTGTTGGTATATTATTATGGATATATCAAAATATGTTTAATTCCCCTAGGATGCATGTTTTTCATTTTGTAATTAAATTCCTTTCTGATAAATGTGTATACAATGTCATGTATACACACGTGATACACACGTGATATATATTGTACACACATATGATACAATCCTTTTGGGGGGGCCAAACGGATATAGCTATTCTGAAGCTCTTTGGCGAATATTACTAAAATGCCTTACAGAATTTAAGGATTTACACTCCCAGACAAGTATGGAATGTGTGTATTTATTTTAACATCTTTATTGGAGTATAATGACTGTACAATGGTGTGTTTGTTCTGCTTTATAACAAAGTGAATCAGTTATACGTATACATATATCCCCATATTCCCTCCCTCTTGCATCTCCCTCCCACCCTCCCTCTCCCACCTCTCTAGGGGGTCACAAAGCACCGAGCTGATCTCCCTGTGCTATGCGGCTGCTTCCCACTAGCTATCTATTTTACGTTTGGTAGTGTATATATGTCCATGCCACTCTCTCACTTCGTTCCAACTTACCCTTCCCCCTCCCCATGTCTTCAAGTCCATTCTCCAGTAGGTCTGCATCTTTATTCCCATCCTGCCCCTAGGTTCTTCATGACCATTTTGTTGTTATTGTTTTTTAGCTTCCATATATATGTGTTAGCATACGGTATTTGTTTTTCTCTTTCTGACTTACTTCACTCTGTATGACAGTCTCTAGGTCCATCCACCACACTACAAATAACTCAGTTCCGTTTCTTTTTATGGCTGAGCAATATTCCATTGTATACATGTGCCACATCTTCTTTATCCATTCATCTGTTGATGGACACTTAGGTTGCTTCCATGTCCTTGCTATTGTAAATAGAGCTGCAATGAACATTGTGGTACATGACTCTTTTTGAATTATGGTTGTCTCAGGGTATATGCCCAGTAGTGGGATTGCTGGGCCATATGGTAGTTTTATTGGAATGAGTGTATTTTTGTTCTAGCTCTCATTGTTCTAGCTTGTATCTGTTACTACTGGTAAGACTACTGTGGTAGGCAGGAGAATGGGTCCCCAAAGATGTCCTTGTCCTGATCTCCAAAACTTGTGAGTATGTTACTTTACATGGCAAAAGGGATCTTGCAGATGTGATTAAGTTAAGCATCTTGAGGTGGGGCGATTACCCTGGATTATCCTAGTGGGCCCAATGTAAATCACAAGGGTCCTATAAACGGAGGCAGGAGGAGTCAGAGAAGGCAATGTAACAACAGAGGCAGAGAAGAAGACGTGGTGACTGAAGCAGAGGGGAGAGAGACTTGAGGACTCCACACTCTTGGCCTTGAAGACGAACAGTCTACACGACAAAAAAGGCAGGCAGCCTCCGAAAATCTCAAAAGGCAAGGAAATGAATTCTCCCTGGGAACTGTCAGAAGGAACACCACCCTGCAGGCTCATTTTAGCCTTCTGACCTCAAGAACTGTAAGAAAATAAATTTGTGTTGTTTTAAACCACTAAATTAGTGGTTTGTTAGAACAACAACAGAAACTAACATGGCTGCTTTCATTAATTGTGGTTATTATTAAATTATCACATATTATTTGTATTTTCTGATTTTTGAGTTGCCAAAACCAAGAAATATATAACCTAACTCTTTAAGACTATAAATACAATTGTTTTTTTCACTTCTACATTCATGAACATGCAAAATGCTTGACAAGAGTCTGAGGCCATCTGTGGTTACTACCCAAGGGAATAAAATCATAGGTCTTACATCAATAGAAGAAATAGATTTTCCTTACATAGCTGGAGAAACAGAGACTCAAAGACCATTAGCTCTCCAAGGGAATTTAAAGCCTATATAGTCGCACAAAAACTAAACCTTTTTTTTTAATAAGGAATACTTCAAGTTTTTGAAGTGATGCACATTTAGGTGAAAGTTTCATTTCCTTTAACTTTAATCTAAATCATAGTGACATTAAAATGGGCTTTAGCTAGCAGAATCATAATTGCCTGCTATGATAGACATGAAAACAGAAAAATTGCGTCTAAGCATCTCCCAACTCTAGGACAGGTGGGAAAACTGGCCAGAACCTAGGATAGAGTCACACTAAATAACTGACTGGGGGAAGAAAAAAACAGTACTTTTCAGGCTTTCCTTGTGAAACAGAAAGGACATGGGGACCATCCCTCCTACAGTGTCCAGCCTCTATTTCACAGATACTGAGTGTAGCGCCCAGACAGATACACCTGAATCAACTCCTCTGCAGAGCTGATGCTGCTTTGGAATCAATCGGTACCTTGCAATGCCCTGCACCAACTTCTTTTAGGACTTTTCCAAAATGGGAATGACACCTCACTTTAGATAGGTCCAATTTAATTGATTTTTTTTAACATCTTTATTGGAGTATAATTGCTTTACAATGGTTTGTTAGTTTCTGCTGTATAACAAAGTGAATCAGCTATATGTACACATATATCCTCATATCCCCTCCCTCTTGTGTCTCCCTCCCTCCCTCCCTATCCCACCCCTCTAGGTGGTCACAAAGCACCGAGCTGATCTCCCTATGCTATGTGGCTGCTTCCCACTAGCTATCTATTTTACATTTGGTAGTGTATACATGTCCATGCCACTCTGTCACTTCGTCCCAGCTTACCCTTCCCCCTCCCCGTGTCCTCAAGTCCATTATCTATGTCTGCGTCTTTATTTCTGTCCTGTCCCTAGGTTCTCCAGAACCATGTTTTTGTTTTTGTTTTTAGATTCCATATATATGTGTTAGCATATGGTATTTTTCTCTTTCTGACTTACTTCACTCTATATGACAGACTCTAGATCAACTATGGCTGAGTAATATTCCATTGTATAGATGTGGCACATATATACAATGGAATATTACTCAGCCATAACTGATTTTTTAAAATAAACAATGAGATGGAAGCTTTTGAATACCAGGGAATGGAATTCCATTAAAGGGATTTGTCAACTTATACTTTTCAGTACCTACTAAGGCAACTCAGGATATCATTCCACCCTCTGCCTGTCTCAAATTTTTGAGCAAACACCAAGTAACTATGTTAGTCTAGGTTCTCTGAGAAGTAGATATCAAGGTGGGACTAAACGTACAAGGAATGTAATGTAAGAAATAAGTGCCTATGTGAAAAAATAGAGAGGGAGTTGGAAAAGTCTAAGAGAAACTAAGGTGGAAGTCTGACTTCAGGTGAAGGAGAGAACCCACTTTTCTCCAACCTGCCAGAGACCTCCCCGCACCCTGGAAACAGGAATATCTGGTTCTATATCCTACTAATCTAGATCCCGCTAACTCCACTCCGCTAATTAAAAGTTGTGTGACTGTGAACAAGTGACATCTCTAAAACTTAATTTGTTTGGCAGTTGAACAGGAATACTAAGAGTGTTCCCCTGCTAGAGCTGTGCTGGTAAATGAAATAATGACTATAATTCAGTGCTTGGCATATGCTAAACTTTCAATGAATACAGCTATTGCCACTATAGCTTGATTAGCTCACTTCTCTTCTAGGTAAAAAGAAAATGGGTTCAAAATAGTATTTCTCTTTTGAGACGCAGCATAGGATAGTGAAAGGTGACATAAAGATATTTTAAAAACATGGGCCTTACAATCCTAGAGACCAGAGTTTGAATCACATTTCAGCCCCTCAAAGTTTACCGACACATTGCAGTAAAATGCCTGAGACCTTCCTCATCTGTAAAATAAGGGTGATAGTAAGATCTATAGCACATGGTTGTTACAAGGATTAAATAAGAAATGTATTCAAAATGCCTACCCAGTGCCTAGCACTTCGTAAGAATTCAATAAATGTTAGTTATCAACAATTATTATTCTCTATTATATAATATGTAATATAACATACTTTGATGCCTGATGAGTTAAGCAGGGTCATCAAATTCAAAGCTAGGCACTGCAAATTATTATCCTCAAGGTCTAATCATCCCTTTTAAAAATGTTTTTCAATCTCTTGTTGTTATTCGTCACTCATGTACTCAGGAGTCATACTTGGCATCCCCGCCAGTGACAATGTGACCATTGTAGGGCCTTTGTTCCTTCTTCTTAGGTTTTGCTTCTAATCTGCTAGGTGCTTGGTAACCAGAGATTCAAATTTAACCCAATACTGTATAAAATAAGAATAAATAGACTGTGATGAGGGTCTGGAAGATTTTCCTTATGGAGTGTTGAGCTTGCATTCCAAGATTTCAGTGAGAAGCATGTTACTTTCCAAAGGCCATCTTCACATGCCTCCTGACTGCACTATTTCCCCATCAGAACTGAGTCTCAGGCAGGTTGCAGTTGCTAACTGCAGTCCTGTGTACATAAAAGATGCCAATAAATGGCCACTAATTGAATGAAATGGATTAACCTGAAATTCAGTAACATTATGCCCCTTCTTTCAGTGTAAGAGTGTTAGAGACTAAATGGTCTATAAATGTTCACATTGTTTTATTTCTATCAATCACTTCATATATCTAGTCATGTGCCTTTAGTAACTTTGATTTTCTACCTTTTATACCAACAGAAGAATGAAAACTGTGCTAGTCCTGGCACTTCCTCTGTGAAGACCCATTCCTGTGTCTGATTAGACAAGTATTGGCATATGAACCTGCCTTTAGTCACAGCAAATATTCAATATCTCTCTGCTTATTTGGCTTTAAAAAGTTTATGAAGTGTACGGCTGGGTATCCTCAGCACTTCATTTTCCTTCTTTTCCAAGTGGCATTTAATTCTAAACAAAAACTGATCAGAGGTTTAGAATTATCCTTGGCCCATTGTGTTTCCATGGTTACGGGTCTGTGTTGTTCATCTTCCGAATTCAGCCTCAATGACTTACGTTGCCTTTGTGACCCGTGCTTATTAAATCTTGATTACTATGTTCTCTCTGTGTCGGCCTCTTACTTATACACTACAATTGCTTTTAAAGGAGGCAGTCTTCCCACATTGTGATTGAAGCACCTGAACACAAACAACCGTTTTTCAATATTTCTCACCTCTCATGACAAAATCCACACTAAAATAACTGGCCCCTTTTCAAGTTACTCTCTGAGGAAAGCAATATTTTTTAAAATCTCTTTTAATGATGTTATTCCTTCCCTATTCTCTCCAACTGATGATTAACCACCCATTGTTCTACTTTCTCACTTAGCAAAACTATTTGTTTGTTTGTTTGTTTCTTACCAGGGTAATGAATGGATTAATGTAAAACAAAAAATGAGATCATGTTACCAAATTAGAATATTACAACACTAATTAATAGAAAATATTTAAAAATAAAAATGTATTGATAATTCAACTCATTTGGAGTGCCTGCCATCTTTTGTATGTTTTAGAAAATCTCAGATCAGAAATATAAGTAAAATAGAGAAAATTGAAGTAGATTATCAAAGGAAGGTAATTGAAAAGCAGTCTGTATCAGAATTAGGCAGAGTTGCACATAGCAGTCATAACAAAAATAAGAAGAAAAATAATATCATCTTAAGGAAAACAGAAGTTTATGTTGCTCACAAAAAGATTCTAAAAGTAGGCAGTCCCTGGAAATGAAAGCAGCTCCACTGCCATGAGAGACTTAGGCTTCTTTTACCTTGCTGCCTCAGAAGCCTTAGTGGGCTGATCTATGATCCATTGTGGCTGCTGGAGCTCCAGCTCTCATATCCACATTCCAAGCAGCAAGATGGAGAAAGGGGAGGACTCCTTGATACTCCACACATCATGTGGGCTTACAACCCTTTGGCCAGAACTTAGTTACCTGGTTACATGTAGTTGCAAAGGAGTCTGGGAAATGTAGTCTTTTAAATAGAAACAGTGGTCCCCAACCTTTCTGGCACCAGGGACCAGTTTGGTAGAAGACAATTTTTCCATGGATGGGGGTGAGGCGGTGCATGATTCAGGCGGTAATGCGAGCAATGAGGAGCAATGGGGAGCGGCAGATGAAGCTTCGCTTGCTTGCCTGCCATTCACCTCCTGCCATGCGGCCTGGTTCCTAACAGGCTGAGGACTGGTACTGGTCTGCAGCCCAGGGGTTGGGGACCCCTGGACTACAAGGTAACCAGCTAAAAATCAAGATTCTGTTACTACAGAGGAAGAGGGAAATGGATATTGAGAGCAACTAGCAGTCTTTACCACAAATTCCAAATAATACAGCATTAAAAACATAAAAGAATACAGTGGACAGTAGGTACTACTGACATTAATCATATTAAAATAAGCTCTGTAGCACCATACACACAAAAACTATTTCAAATTCCTTAAAACAAAAGAATATTTGAAAAATTAAATTTCAAACTTTTTCCCCTTCTCGTCTCTCATAGTGTCATGGTATCTTTAGTAGACCACTGACAGTAAAGATAATTGATATTTATTGAGCATTTACTAAGTACTAGGCAATGAACTAAATTCTTTACATGGACTTTTTTTAAACCCTCAAGCCAACCTTTTGATGTGGCTATAACTGTCTTCCCATTTTATAGAAAACAAATTTAATGAGGTGTGTAATTTGGCCAAAGTCACAGAACTATTAAGTGGGGAAGTTAGATTAACCCAGTCAATCTAACCAGGGAATTCTGTTCTCATTACACTGTGGCATTCTTCACTTACTGTTAGTTATCATTTGTCTCTTGTGCTACTTCTATTTACAATTCTTATTTCCCTTACCTTCTGCTTTTTACATCCAATTACCTTTTCCTGCTCATTTTCTAACCAACACTCAGTAAATAACCTAAACTTCCTGCGTAGAAGCAATCTGGGGTGAGTTAGTGTGCTCACTGTCTAATCCAGCCTCCATACTTCCTAATACAGTCCCTTGCAGAAAGAAGGGGCAGAATAATAGAAAGTAATGGATGATATAGTTGTGAGTGGTTTCAGGCAAATGGTGCAGAAAGAAATAGATCATAAAGTGCAAACAGAAATAGAAAACAGAAATTGGGCAAGTCTACACCCTGGAGTTTTGCTTTAAACCGTTAGGGGTTGAAAAAAGGCTATGAGGATTAGCAGGATTTTGCACAATTTTGATTCTGATTGTTTAATTTTTGTTTGTTTTGATTTTGTCACCTGGGAATATTGAGAATGTTTGAGGGTATAAAAAGCCTGAGGAGACAGAAAGATAATATTGGTAAGGGAGAGGACAAAATGTGAAAATAACTCCAAAGGAAGTGGGACAGGATGAGATGAAGGGGTAATGTGAGGAGCAGAGTTCCAGCAAGGAGAGAAAAATCCATTTCCCTGAAGGATAGAGCCATAGGATCAATGAAAAAAATCTCCTTTACAAAGACTTGGTTAAGCGCTATTGTTAGTTGAGGAATGGAGAGTAGGAGGGGAAATTAAATAGGAAGGAGGGAAAATGTTGGTGTTGAGCTATGAAGTGACCCAAGACCTAGACATGGGAGCTCAGGCAGAGAAAAATCGTCAAAGAACATTACTACTGATGGGCAAGTCAGGATGGTGGCAAGAGCAATACTGAAGGGCTGATGAAGTCACCAGAGAAAAAGGAGCAAGTGAAATGGATGAAAATAAAGGGTACTGAAAACCAACACCAACTGGGGCAGGGTATCTGGAGGAAAAGACTGAGGTATGTCGGGGAGGTGAGAGATAAGTAGACTTTTCCTCTGATAAACATTCTCTAGTCAGGTCACTGCATTCCAAGGTAATTTAAAAAAATGTGCTATTTTAGCACATGACAACAGAAAAGGAAAGGAACATTCTGTACATATCTAATCTTTGAGGATATTCAAAGCAACAGCATATTGTTTATTATCATATTTCGTAATCACAGAGTTACTGTACCCAACTGACATTTTTCTGAAGTACTCCTTTTACTTTCCTCACCTCTCCATTTGACTTCTGATACTGTTTACAAATTTACCCCTTTGGTGAAATGAAATCTTGGACTATTGCTCCATGAAATAATTAATGAAACAGTACATTCTCCAGATACAAGGCCAAACTGCCACCAGTGGCAACTTTTAGCTGTATAAATGCAGATGCTAGATTTCTCCATGAAGAGACCCCTATGGTTTCAATACCATTATAGCACTCGTGTTGAATTGTTTCCGCAACATGAGATGTACTTCCAATCCACATTCCTTCATCTGGTCCTCTTTGTTATAATCAGGAAAATATTCTCAAGAAGTTAGGAATAGCTTTAGAAAAGCTTAGAGTAGCATTAGCAAAATTCAAAAAATCTTTCAAGAAAATGTTCACTGGGCTTATTTTGGTCCCGACACTGTTGTGGGCACTGGGGATACAGCAGTGCTCAAAACAAAGTTTTTGCAATCATGATGCTTACATTCTGGTGCAGAGAGCAGACTCTAAACAAATAATTTAGTACATGGTATATCAGTTGGGAAGAAATGCCATGAGAAAAAAGGGAGGAGGAGAGGATAAGATCAGTGACATAGGGCTAGGGAAGGAGAAAATGCAATCTTAAATAAAGGATAAAAGAAAGTCTCCTTGTGAAGGTGTATTTGAGCAAAGACCAGAAGGGGTTGAGACAATAAACTAGATATCTGGGAGAAGAAGTTAAGTGAGACTGGGAATAATAATGAAAAGACCCTAAGAGACTCTGCAGTTGGAGCCTGCATAGTCAGAGAAATGATGGAGTTGGAGAAAGGAAGATCTTGTAGGGTCTGGTAGACCATTATAATATGAGAAGCTATTGGAGGATTTCATGCAGAGGAGTAGCATGATAGGGCTTACATTTTTATTTTTATTTTTTTTAACATGTTTATTGGAGTATAATTGCTTTACAATGGTGTGTTAGTTTCTGCTTTATAACATAGTGAATCAGCTATAGTATACATATATCCCCATATTCCCTCCCTCTTGCATCTCCTTCCCACCCTCCCTATCCCACCCCTCTAGGTGGTCACAAAGCACCAAGCTGATTTCCCTGTGCTATGTGGCTGCTTCCCACTAGCTATCTATTTTACATTTGGTAGGGTATGTCTGGACACTGTGTTGAGAATAAATAGTGGATGGCAACAGTGGAATCAGACAGATGGTAGAAAGGCTATTGCAATATTCTCGAGGTCAGGAACAATGGCAGCTCACTCCAGGATATTAGTAGCAGAGGTAATAAGAAGTGATAGGTTTTGAATACCTGTATTTGTTAATGGATGGGATTTGGGATATGAAAGAAAGGAGTCAGCAGCGACTCCAATATTTTCGTCATGAGCAACTGAAAAGCTGGCATTGTCATTTGGAGCCATGGAGGTGACTGTAGGAGGGGCAGGCTTGTTGCTTCTCTAAGGCTGTTGGATCTAGGAGGTTCAAAAATGATAAATTGGAACATAAGAAATGCCACTAATTCTTCCAGATGGCTGGATTAGCTAGAGGAATGAGAAGGGGGTTGAGGATCGTTTATCGCAGTCCAGTTAAACTGAATATTCATCAAACCCAGACTCTTGAAGCAAAGCCCAATTCATTTTGCTCCAAAGAACAAAGTAGGAGGGAGAGGCACCAGACCTTATCTCCCCATACCTGTCACTTGTGAGAGGTTCCTCTCACCCAGGGCGTCCTCCCTCAGGCTGGGAGATGGGGGGGTGGGGGGAGAAATGGCTATAAGGCTAATTGCTCCTCTTGCCATGGGGTTTGATTAATGGTGAGGTCCAGCAACATTTTCATAGCAACAGTGGATGGGTAATAACCAAAACTTGGAAATGGCGCTTAAATTTTTATTGAAACAAGGATGATGCACAGGTCTTTGAGTAGGACTCAGAGTTTCTTACAATCTTTTTTTTCTCCTGCCTCAACCTCAGGAGTAAGAATCTGTACCATGCCGGGCCCATTCACCATCATCCTCCATCCAAGGGTGTTCCATCTGTAGCAAGGGCTTACTTCTAACTTGTTTATTGATTCCCAAGAAAAATCCAATCATTATGGATAACTTTTTTTTATTGGATCAACTAAATTCTCGTACTTAATTAAGCAAAGTTAAATGATTCTCAAAACATTTGTTGCTGTGTGAAAGGTCTTATCTACTTTTCTTTACCTCAAATACTATATTACTACCATAAATATCTTTATTTTTTTCCAGTTTTCTATTTCCCCATTTTCCGAGGCAAAACAAAATTTTAAATATCCTATCAAAAAAAAAAAAATCTCAGCCTTCATGTTCACTCTCTCTGTTCTGTTTCCTTTTTTCTCACCTTTACTCCAACTGCAGAGTATTATAAGAGAGAATAGTTAGGTCAAGCAAAAGCCCGAAGACTCTGATCTGGATTTTGATTCCTCAGAAAACCTGTGTATGCTACCCTGAGAATAAAGGTTTTTTTAATAAATTACTAAATGACCAGCTAGTTGACCTAATTCACACATTTTTATTCCTCATATGTCCAGAAAGGCACTTCCGCGTGTCTACTTAGATTCAAAGGAAAGAAATAAGCTGATGCATCATATCCAAAATAATAAATTACATCGTGAAAAACTGGGAAGGGATACTGAAACTGGCATGCTGTATGTTTTAACATAATGTGACTATCTTACATATACATTGTAATATTTGAATTCATGTGAGTCTTTCTGTGCCCACTATCTTTCTCTGGAAGGAGATTAAAGGAAGATCTAAGAGACTAAGTTGAAAATATACATACATGTGAAAATGAGAGAGAATACAAATAAGTGAAAATGTAAGCAACAGACTAATCGTGAGAATATGTTATTTACTGGATACAGTCTCCACTGACTTATGTTCTACTTGCTTCGTTTTCTGTTTGTTAATAGAAATATTATAGGATTCACAAGCAAACCAAAGATTGCAAATTACAGTTGGGAAATTTTGCCCTCAAAATTTTATTAGACATTTTATAAGTCTTTCTTTTACTAACCAGATAGAGGTTGAAAGGCTAGTTTGCATATCACTAGCATGCTCCTGGCTGGGCCCTTTGCTAACTGTAAGAATTGGCTAGCTCTGGTAGGGCCAGTCTCTCCCTAGCCAGAAAAGTTTTTCAACATGTCAAAACATCATAATATACAGAAATTGTATTGTATAGAAATACGGTGTAAAATGTACACAATATAAACACAAAATAAATTCCTAAATCCATCAAATGAGAATGTCCCAGGAAGGGGAGGGAAGAGACAAACAAAATACTTTTTCTTGAGGTGAGCAAGTTAAAAAGCTTATGTGGCCTCTTAAGCATGATTTCTTAACAGTAAAAAGAATTTTTAAACATCTAGAGGATCCCAGGAAAAACAAAAAAGCCTTCTGTCTCTTAAGCTCATTCCCTACATGGTTAAAACAAGACCAAGGAATTACATGCCCCAAAACAAAAACAAAAAAAGAAAGTTCATCTGTTACAAGTAAATCTCGCTTCATAAAACAGTAATTTGTGGTATGTCAACAAATGAGTATTCTCTAGATAAGTTGCATGTTAGAGCTTTTAACTTTCCATTTTTTCAAACTTTCAATTATGAAGGTCTAAAATGAGCAAAGATACTACCATAACAAAAATAAGATAAAATTTCAGATACTTAGGGTAACCCAAAATGTTGGGGTTTTTTGTTGTTGTGCAAACATATGTTTTCTTTCTCTTGGGTAAATAAATACCTAGGAATGGAATAGCCATATCATATGGTAGGTGTATGTTTAACTTTTAAAGAAACCGCCAAACTGTTTTCCAAGTGTCCCAGCATTTCACATTTCCACCAATAATATAGATGAGCTCCAATTTCTCCATATTACTGCCAGCACTGGATCTGGTCAGTCAGCTAAAGATGAAACCTTCCAGCTTTCATATGCCTGAAAAAGTATTTATCTGACCTGAATTCCTGAAAGATATTTTTGTGGTTATAGAATTTAAGGTTGAAAGTTTAAAATTTTTCTTTCAGTGTACTAAAATTTTGCCCCACTACCTTCTGGCTTTCATTGTTTCCTACAAGAAGTCTTCTATCATACTTATTTTTCTTCTGTATCTAATGCATCTTTGTTCTCTGGCTACTTATAAGATTTTCTCATTAGCGTTGGTTTCAAGTAATTTTGTTATTATATGCTTTGGCATAATTTTCTTCGTGTTTCTTGTGTTTGGAGTTTATTGAGATTCTTGGATCCGTAAGTTTAATTTTCATGAATTTGGAAATTTTTCCAACCATTCTTTTTTTAAATAGATTTTATTTTTTTTAGAGTTTTAGGTTTCACAGCAAAATTGAACGCAGAGCACACAGAGTTCCCACATACCTCCTGTCACCCCACCATCAACATCCTGCTCCAGAGTAATACATTTGTTATAATCGGTGAATCTACACTGACACATTATTGCCACCACCCAAAGTCCATAGGTTATATCAAGGTTGACTTTTGGTGATGTATATTCCCTGGGTTTTGCCAAATGTACAGTGACATGTATCTACCATTACAGTATCATATGGAATAGTTTCATAGCCCTAAAAGTCCTCCATACTCCCCCAACTCCTGATAACCACTGATCTTCCATAATTCTGCCTTTTTCAGAATGCCATACAATTGGAATTATAGACTATGTAGGTTTTTCAAATTAATTTCTTTCACTTAGTAATATTCATTGAAGGTTCCTTGATTTATTTCATGACTTTATAGCTCATTTATTTTTAGCAGTGAATAATATTTCATTGTTTGGATGTATTACGCTTTATTTTTCTACAGAGACTACCTTATTTTTTTTTAACATATCTTCAAATGTTTCTCTGTTCCTTCCCTTCTCCCCCATCTCATCCCCTTCAGGGACGCCAGTTGCATGTATATTAGGCTACTTGAAGCTGTTCTACAGCTGTGTCCCCTCCCCCTCCCCCTCCCCTCCCCTTCCTCTCCCTCTCCCCCTCCCCTCCCCCTTCCTCTCCCTCTCCCCCTCCCCCTCCCCCTCCCTGGCTTACCATTTTTTCTGTCTGAGTTTGGTTTCATATACATTCTATTGTTATTTCTTCAAGTTCACTGATCTTTTCATCTGCAGAGTCTAGTTTGTTATTTTTTCCAGCCTTATTGAGACATTATAAACATATACTTAAGTTTAAGGCGTACAACATGATGATTTGATACATATACATATTGCAAAATGATTACCATAATAAGGTTAGTCAACACCTCCATCCCTCACATAATCACCATTCTTTCTGTGGTGATAACATTTAAGATCTACTCTCTTAACAACTTTCAAGTATGTTAGATCCCCAGAACTTATCCATCTTATAGCTGGAATTTTATCTCCTTTGACCAACAAAACCCCATTTTCCTCACCCCTCAGTCCCTGGCAACCACCATTTTATCCTTGTTTCTATGAATTTGGCTTTTTTAGATTTCACATATGTTATACCGTATTTGTCTTTCTCTATTTCACCACTAGTGAAATCTTTAGCAACCAGGCTACCATACTGAGGTAGGGACAATCTGTGCCCTAAATAACCCTCATATTGAGGTCCTCTTTGCCTGCTGGGATATGAGTTTGTCAGTCCAAACCCCATCTGATCACCTGTTTCTCAGACCACTCCTGGTATCACTTATGTTTGTTCAGACTTCCAAAAAGCAGATACCAAAATAGTATTAGATATGCAAGAGATTTATCGGAGAAATGTGTGAAAAAAAAAGGAGGATGAAGCTGGAGAAGATAAAGATAGACTCCAGACTGAGATGAGATTTGACCTCTATGAAGGGGTGGAGGGAAGCAAGAGGGTCAGGTAGGAAGATTCCTGAGCTGCAGTGCAGTTTTAAGAAAGTCCCGGCCTGAATGAAGAGTGTTCTTGAGTCAAAGTCGCAGTTGATGAGTCCCCCATCTCACGGGAATGAATCAGCCTTATTCCTCCTTCTACCTCTGCCATGCTTAGTCATTAGGTGAGCCCAGCCCATGGGAAGCATGGCTCTTATTGCAAATGTGGTTCTGGATCCAGAAGCTTGGCTCACCAATTACATTCCCAGCAGCAGACAATCTGAGCAGCACATTTTCATAGCCACAGCCGCCACAGCTCCTTGCTGACTAGTCCATGCAAATACTGCCCTCTAGAGTTCTGCAAAGCATAACCCCGCGACGTCTTTGTCTCCTAAATACTGCACAAACTCGCCTCTGTCTTTAAATTCCAATATTTCCATCGCTTCCTCACTCTCAACTCACGGAGCCTTGTTTCCCACCTCACTGAAAAACACGCGTAAGAAAGGAACTTCTACATGTTATCACCACGTGTATGCTTCTTTCCCTCCTGCTACTAAGGGAAAAAAATCCTTGCATGCAGCAAAGGCCAACTCCTCTACTTGACTAAGCCCTACCATCTCTTGCTTACTAAAGACAACGCTCCCAGAAGTTAGTTTCCCCTCTCTCTCTCTCTCCTGCATCATCAGTTTCCCCTCCTATACTAGATCATTTGCACCATACAAAAACATGCTGTTACTTATCTTTTAAAAATGTATTTATTTATGTGTATGAAGGTTTGGGGGAAGGTGACTGGCCCTAGACTAGCAGGATAGTCACATGTGGTTTATCCTTGAGAAATTGTTTTCAAACTCCAGGGACATAGTCCCTGCAGAGCCTTTCTTGCCTCTACAAATAGGGTTTAGGCAGCCCATGAACAACTCCAAATTCTGAGATGGGACAAAGACCAGGAGGTTTGAGAATGCTTGTCCTCTCTCTCTTCAATTCTTATTCCTTTTTTCTTCATCTTCATCTCTTTCTATCTTGCTGTTTGCACTTTCCCTGTTGTTTTTTTCCTATGC
This sequence comes from Lagenorhynchus albirostris, assembly GCF_949774975.1. Lineage (NCBI taxonomy): Eukaryota > Metazoa > Chordata > Mammalia > Artiodactyla > Delphinidae > Lagenorhynchus > Lagenorhynchus albirostris. Next base: position 27,448,983 of record NC_083102.1, read on the forward strand.
AAATGCTTTGGTGGTACAGAGGTATCCAAGTCATCCCTTGGATGCACAGAGTGCACAGAGTGGGCACCACTGTGTGCACCCAGCACTGGCTGATGAGTTACTGACCTTGTAGTTGAGAAACATACAGAAGGTAACCAAGTGAAGATTTCTCACAGCTCTTCCATAGCCAACCTCTCACTCCCCATCACCACATATTTTTAGTAAAGATTTATTCCAAAATCCCTCTTTGCAACATCTGAAAATTTTATTCTGCCCCAAAACTACAACAAAGAAATTTTCATAGTAGGACATCATTTATTAAAAACAAAACCAAAGATCTCACTTCTTTTATATGTTTAGAAAGTCTCAGCTTGGGCCAAAGTTGGGCCTTCCATTAGAGACTGATAAATCTATTTAAACTGGAGCTTCCTGAGGAGTGGCCACAGGGTAGCCTGTACGTACAAGGACCTGAGTCCTCCCCAGGCTAGAAGGAACCAGATACGACGTGTTTCAATCAATGATTTTCAAACTGAATCAAGCATCAAATTCACCTAGAAGCCTGGTTAAAATTCAGATTGTTGGGTCTCACTCCCAGAATCTCTGATTCAGTAGGTGTGAGTAGGGCTCAAGAATCTGCATTTCTAACTATTCTCCAGGAGAAGCTGATGCTGTTAATCCAGAGGAATCACAGCTTTAGACACCGCAAGAGAGGAGTGTCTCTGAGGGTGGTGTTTATCATTCAATTGCCTTAACCCCACCCAACCTCATGGACTTGTGCTATGTCCTAGGGAGAGACACAAAGCAAAGAAAACATCTCTGACGCTCTGGAGTGTGTTTGTGGCCTTATTTTTCCCCCCTCTCATTGAATATAACAGGAGAGGAGGAGTGTTATTCTCCTCCATGTTACCTCAGATCACCAGAGGCTCTGCACCTTGAGTGTTGAAACGTTCTAAGGCAGCAGGGCCAGTGCCTGGGAAGAGTGATGAAAACAGAGGCAGTGCTGAATGGAGTTCTGTCTGTCACCTGAATCACAGTTGTTTTGCTGTTGATGGTGGGGATGGTCTTTAACTCCTTTTGGCCAGAATTTTGCCTAAGGCCTTTGGATAGCATCATTTTAGTATTAAATTATAGTTCTTGTATTTTCTACAATTTGTAATTTGCCAACTGAGGGGGTATATGCTCCCAGGGTTTCAGTAATGTGTACATTCAATAAATTGGAGACTAAACAAATTAATGCTATGATTCTTAAAGAATGAGATAAAAAGCAAGAAAAAAATGAACTTGCTTCAGGCTGCACAGGTTGATGGCAGAATTAAAAATGGAAGAGAGAATGAGTTTGGATCCTGTGCTTGGACCACATTAGTTACTATTAGATATTCTTTTCAAATGCTGACCCTTTGGGAGCCATTGCCACATGAAAAAGATCGATTCTGACTGTTACAGAATTCCAGTAACACAAGGAAGAAAATGTGTTTGGCTAATTGGGAAACATCTGATTCCACTATTTTTTGGTCAAATTTGGGATTGGTTTAACAAGGGTCAAAGGCAAAACTCCACGACAAGCCTGTGGGGAAAGAGTTCTATTTTTCAGGAAAGGGAATTATAAAGGGGAAGGCAGGTAAACAAAGTGTGTTCTTCATTTTAAGGTGAGGATGAAATTATTTTTCCCACAACCTTCAAGGATGAATGCCATCTTCCTCCACAGAACAAATATAACGTGAAAAATGAGACTAAGCACAGACTGAAAAGAAGCTTCCTGTGCATTACCTGGCTCGTGACTCTGATCTGTTCCATTGTATCATCTCCTTCTCTGGCTCTCACCCTCCTGCCTCCTCTTATAAAGACCTTTGTAATTACATTGGGCCCACCCAGGTTTTCCAGGATAATCTCCCCACTCAAGGTCGTTAATCACAACTGCACAGTCCCTTTTGCCACATACGGTAACATATTCACAGGTTTGGGGCATTAGGATGTCAATATTCTGGAAGGGGGACATTAACGATGTAAATAAACTACCACGTTATATTAACAATTGTTGAAGTCACATTGTTGAGTTCATATTGTACTAACTTGGGGTCCATTTGCCAGCCCCACTGGTCCAAACACTGATCAATAAATGCACATTCACAGCAGTGCAGATCATGGGAACCACTCTCCACAATGTCACATATGATGTATAAGAACTTATAATCACCATTTGTCTCATTCAGTTTTGAAGCATTTGTTCAAATTAAATGCCCAAGCCACAAGTTTTTCCCTAAAAAACTGTCAATTTGGGCACACTTATATTTTAGCATCTTTGTCAATTTCAAGTATTTGAATGACATAAGAGTATAATCACATGTGTGCATTTCTCTATTATACTAGGAGGCTAGCTTTATGATTTTCAAGGCCCTTACACTTGTGATATAGTAGGACACATGGTCTGCTCTCCTTGTACTCATCATTCATTCAACAGCTATTTTCTAAGTACCTACTAGGGGCTGTTGTGTTCTAGTTGCTGAATCAAGCGACCCCAGAGATTGCTCTGCAGGATTCACAGGCCCACACAAGAAAAGAGCCAGCCTTTGAACTCCTAACCCCAGGGAATATCAACCACCAGTTAGGGACTCACTTCATATGTCTCACATTCAAACTTTCACAAAGAGAATCTGGGTTATTCGATTGGTCACTATCATTATGGAGAGTGCCCCTGTGGAGTGCAGCAGAGCCAGGCCTTGAGGGTTCTCAGAATGAGGCAGTGAATACTGGAGGCAACATGCCTAGTGTATCCAGGACAAAAGGCAGGTGTTAATGCTATTATTGTATATTTCACGTCATATCATTTCTTATTTTTCTCCCTTTTTTTTTTTTTTTTGCGGTACACAGGCCTCTCACTGCTGTGGCCTCTCCCGTTGCGGAGCACAGGCTCCGGACGCGCAGGCTCAGCGGCCATGGCTCACGGGCCCAGCCGCTCCGCGGCATGTGGGATCTTCCCGGACCGGGGCACGAACCCACGTCCCCTGCATCTGCAGGCGGACTCTCTACCACTGCGCCACCAGGGAAGCCCTCTTTCTCCCTTCTTATACCTGGATACATCTCAACCAATTCACCTTTTAATTGAAAACTAAAAGGTGCCATCTTCCTTTTAAAATGTCCTGATTCTTGCATTTTGTTGAGAATGCAGATCAGATGCTTTCTAATATTCTGTTTCCTAGTGTAATTTTTAAGTGTGGTTTACCTTTGCACCGTGAGTTCAGTGGTTTCTTGTTTTACTTTCAAGGGTTCTATGACTTTCACTTTGTCTCCCTCATCAACTGGTAATTATCAGAATTATCCTCTCAATTTTGAAGGCACTAATTAAATATTTGGTGTCTATCTGGTATAGCTTTCCAGAACCAATTTCCTGAATTCATTTTCTGGTCTGCATACATAGCTCTGGATTCCTAAATACTGAGTTATTTAGAAGTCATGTGCAGTTTGTCCCTTGTCTAAACCAGCATTGAAAGTCTACAAAATCACACGCGTCCTACTTATAGGGATCTTTGTGTCTCCGAGGCTTTCAATCACCATCTTCATATTCCAAGGTACCACACACCACCACGCATTCACTTCCACACCAGTGACATTGGATACTTGGAACTGTGGTCCCAGAATCGAGACAGAAAGAGGGCTTGCTTCAAGAGGGTGCTATTGTAGTTGTTTGGGCAACTGCACGTCAAATTTGCCTCTAGTGAGATTACAAAGAATAGAAGGACTACGGGTTAAGCTTCCAAGTTTCCTCAAACAGCTCAGAGTGTGAATACTCAGCTGCTTCCCCACAGACATCTGGCTGCTCAGCTCGGCCTCAGGGCCTATGGGGTGGAGCTGTGAGCAGCAAGAGCACAGACGGGATGGTGCAGCCCAGGCCAGGCTACACAGCTGGACAGGGAAGCAGCTGCCAAGTGCCTATCCTTAGCAGGTGCCTGACGGATCCGCCCATTCCACATCCACTAGGGTCAGACTTGCTTGTGAGCCCTCATAAGACACTTCCGGAAATACCTAGTGGGAACTTGACAGAGGGCTACAACTTTACAGAACCAGATTACAGCAGGGCCAGGGACATCGAAGTTACCATCAACAGCGATTACCTTTGTCTCCACAGGCTGGTTAGAGAAGGGAAAGCTTGAAGACAATAATACATAAACAAATCAAGAGAGCAAGGCTTCTACGCTTCTCTATTCAGTAGACCTCATGCTTCAAAATGGTTTTACTAGTGGTAAGAGGGCCCTCTTTCAATTCATCTTGAGCAATGGGAGCAGTGACAAACAGAGCCTCGCCATGTAAGGGGTAAAAAAATGGTGATGATAATGGAACAAGAACATTTCCCAAACATATATAAAGCATGAGCTCAAGGCACAGGAATCGGCAGAACAACAGCCAGGGAGGCCACACCTCAATTGTAGGGAGAGTACTGGGGGCACCGTGCAGTGATTTCTCTGAGTTGAGAAATTCAATGGGCAGTAAAGAAAGTGGCCCGTCTAGGATGAGGATACTTGAAGGTCTCAGCTTCCAGCAATTTTGTGGGTGGAATCTCAAAGCAAAGATTTTCTTTATTGTTTTTTCTATGCATTCAAACTTTGATTGTAGCATCCACGCCCAGCTGCTGTAGAAGCTGGGGACACACGGTTTCTGAAGTTGACATTGTTACAGCACTCAATGAGCAGAAATGTTACCCAGGATGTGAATGGACAGCGAAGGATTTATCTATCCTGTGGTTCAAACTTTAGGTTAAAAGACTGAGGATATTCTATTTAAAAGATGGGGAAATAAGCTAAAGACACCTCAGGCAGATAAAGAAGAAATAAACAGCATGGTTATGAAATACAGATGCTTTTTTTTTTTTGCGGTACGCGGGCCTCTCACTGTTGTGGCCTCTCCCGTTGCGGAGCACAGGCTCCGGACGCGCAGGCTCAGCGGCCATGGCTCACGGGCCCAGCCACTCCACAGCATGTGGGATCTTCCCGGACCGGGGCACGAACCCGTGTCCTGCATCGGCAGGCGGACTCTCAACCACTGCGCCACCAGGGAAGCCCTAGGGATGCTTTTTATGGGAATAATCAAATCACCTCAGGAGCAAGAATCCACACTCAAACCACATTTCCCTGCATCCAGGCCTGATAACAAACCAGCAGGCAAAGCATAAGCAAATCCTGCAGATAGGAAAATGGGAAAGTCAAAAATAAGCCCAGAAAAATTTGCATCCAGAGGGAGATATTTTCTTGTGTGAAACACTAGTGGGGCCAGGAATCTGGTCCCTACCTGGAAATTGTTGCAGAGATTCTGAGTCTGTGCCCAGGAAGTTTCTTTGGAATAGAAGGATGATAACCATCCAACTGTGTCTTCTTCATGATCATCTATATGCTCAAGCTCTTGACAATAATTATGCAGAGCAGCTTAACTGTTGTAGTGCTGGGCACAGAGTGGGTAAGTTTCCAAAGGCTGTCACCTGTGGAAATGATTCTCACCGGCCTGGGTGTCTGCTGCTTCTGTCAACTGTGGTCATCAATGCTGTACAACTTTTGCTCCCACTTCTACCCTAGTTACGAATTTTGGTACTTCAGTATCGTCTGGGAATTTACTAACATTCTTTCATTCTGGTTGACCAGCATGTTTGCTGTCTTCTACTGTGTGAAAGTCTCCTTCAGCCACCTCATCTTCTGGCTGAAGTGGAGAATTGTGAGGTTGGTTCCTTGGCTGTTGCTGGGTTCTCTGCTGACTTCTTGTGTGTCTATCATCTTTGCAGCTGTTGGGCATTACAGCAAGATTCAACTAATCTCCATGAGGCATTTCCCTAGAAACAGCACCATGACTGAGAGACTTGAGATATTCCTGTGGGATTCTTCCATGTGTCACAAGTGGTTGTGTTGATTATTCCTTTCCTCCTGTTCCTGGCCTCCACCGTCTTGCTCATGGCCTTATTATTCCAACATCTGAGGCAGATGAAAGATCATCACACCAGCCACTCTCCAGCCTGGAAGCTCACTCTACTGCCCTGAGGTCTCTTGCTGTCTTCCTCATTTTCTTCACCTCTTATTTTCTGACCCTACTAATCTCCATGTGGGGTGTCCTTTTTAATAAGGGGTCCTGGTTCTGGGCCTGGGAAGCTATCATCTGTGCTCTAGTCTCTATTCATTTGACTTCACGGATGCTGAGCAGCCCTAAACTGAAAAGGGTTTTAAAGGTAAAGTGCTGGGACCTAGAGGCTGCCTGAGGCACAGGGGACAAGAAGACCCCTGGGCAAATGGGTGTTTGCACTGATACAACTAATATCAATAACCTAACCTGCAGGACTCTTGACAATCCCCTGTGTGATGGTGACGCACCATAAATGCAAGCCTCAATCTCTTTCCCTACAGCCATCTATCTCCAACAAGCAATCCCTTCTCTATTCTATGCCACTCCTTTCTTTTCCTTTCCACAGTCCCCAGGTTGGCCCCAACTTTCTCATGACATCTCCATCTCTCCTTAGTCCTCTCTACCTCTGAAATCTTTCTCCCAGTATATTCAACACAAGAGACCCAAAGTCACGGTATCTGCATTTTGTTTTTATTTGACCCATTCTATGACTGCCAATTCTTCATACTAATATGAATCCCTTCCCCACAAGAATTTATTGCCCACATCCTGAATGTTCTCCATGCTAAGCCCTTGATTTACTTTCCATATTTTAGTCAAGAAAAGATCTTGTATCTCTCTCTCCGTTGCTTCTGTACTTTTATTCAATAGTATGATTTTCCTTATTTGTGTCTCTTCCAAATACTGTGCCTATGCTTTTAATATTCAAGTCAAATTTTAACTATTCTTTTTCTTGCCAAGACATTACTTCCCCCAGAATAGCAGATGACTTACCCAATCTAGGGTCATCCTGGAACCTCTTCAAATATTGGCAATTTAATTTGACCAACTGCACACAGTTTCCATTGGCTGGATTCTTGCCTCTTCATGGTACCACAAGTTGGAATGGACTTTCTAGAAATATTCCCAGATTGAGGCTTAGCTCATTCTCTTCCATACATAACCCAGATATCAGCTGGGAACTCCTCTTTGTAAAATCTGAATGACATTGGCTTAAGTTTTCTGTAATTTTCTATTCTGTGTTCTCTGACAATCCAAAGTCCTTCCCAAATGGATAAGAATACAGGAACCACACAGGAATCGAATTAAAATCACGTACAGGACTTTCCTGTTCTTTAGAAGTCCTTTCAACCTCCCAATCCCACAGGTTTCTCTCATACTCTTTTCCTTATAGGGCTAAGTCCTACCTTATCCCCACGGCATCTCTCTCCTTATTTCTCTCCTCTTCACCCTCACCCACTAGCAACAAAGTGTCTTAGTAATTGCCAACCTCTGGACCTTTGAGTCTCAGCTTCCATCTGTTCTTGTCAAGGTATTTTTCCTAAGGACAGCTTCATCTCTTAAAGCATTCTGATGCCAGAGTTTATGAATATAATTGTTTTCACCTTTTATATATATGGGGCATGTCTGATGAACTGAACTTCTGGTTCTGCCATGAGAAGGCTCAAACACCTCCCAAGGAAAAAACCATCCTACAAGAAAAAGAATGCAGGTATCTCAAGTTTTGACCACAAAAGAAAGCTTAGTCCTGGAAAGGAAAAGAAATTCTGATCTGGTCTTGGGTCTATCACTCTGACTTGTCTCCCAGTCAAGTCATCCCTTGAATTCATATTTGAAACTGAGGTTGTGAAGTATAAGTACAAACTGAAAAAACTTTTTCCAAAGACTCTGTTCCATTTGATATATCTCAGCAGCATTTCTACTGTTACATAGAAAGGGGAGTAAAGCGTATTTTCCCACTTCACCATAGCACCCCATGCAGCCTTAGCATTTCCCAAGCTCCAATGGTTCAACTGGAGTAGAAGGTGGGACAGAGCCTGGTGAATGCAGTAATGTCTGGGGAGCAGAGTCATAACCAGATGAAATGGGACTGGGTAAATAAAGGAAAATAAAACATAGATAACAACCTTGTGTTATCTGACGAGATAATCCCAGGAATGCTTAGGAAGCTGGTGGGGTGGCAGGTTGCAAGAGTTTGGGAGCCTACCAGAATAGGTGAGACAAAAAAGCAACTGGAATTTGAATTACTGCTATTGGTCATTTGTATCCACATATTGCATGTTCTAAAAATCTCAGAAAGCTGAAAGAAACAGAAACTGTATTCCACACATATGTGTAAATAGAGAAGAGAGTCAAAAGAAAAACCTTCCCCCTCTGCTCCCAACTATCAAATACACAGATACTCTTCCAGAAGTTGTTAAATATTTGTAATACTCTCGCTGTCTTATTTTGAGTAAGGTGCAATGGAAAAGGTATCCAGGAAGGATATGCATGACGTAGGGATGTTAGAGCCAGTGGAAGGTATCCAGAACTTAATAAAATAAAATGTAGAAACAGAAATAATAACTGCCTCTTATCATTGTGGTATCTAATAGTTCACAAAGAGCTTCCACGTACATTTAATCATTTTCAACTGGACAAGTTAGGTCATGATCATCCACTCCTGGTAAACAGACCGACAAAAGTCATATGAATTACCTAAGTTCATACTGTTTGTTAATACCAGACCTAAGAAGCAAAGGAAAAGGAAAGGAAACGAAGAGATAAATTTTAAAGAAGTGAAGAGTTTTTTTTGTTTTGTTTTGGTTTGGTTTTTTAGATTATACATCTTTTTTTATTAAACTGTGTTGATTCAATCTCAAGTGTTTTCAAATGGATGCGTTTGTGGCCCAGGAAATTGCCTTTTGGAACTTATGGTCTGCATAAGCAAAGTCAAATATGGTATTACACACTAGTGTAGGGAAAATAATTATTAAAATAGTGGTTATGCACTCACAAGTTTGTTGTAGGTAGACAGAATTATCAAAAACCCAGATGCTTATAAAAAAAGTTTGCATTATTTAGAATTTCTTCCTTAGGAATCAAAGCAGTTGCTTTCTGGAACTACATTTTTCAGAACTGCTCAAAGCACCTCATCTAGATGAGTGTTTTTTAAAAATATATATAAAAAGTCTACCATGAGACTTCAAACATCACATATTTCACCTTTTATAGGCTTTTTATCATGTATCCCTCCCTTTAAAGTCCTTCAGAATAAAATAAACCCTCACATTCCATTAGGAAAAAATGGAAACATTCATGGTCTGAAAATTTTCTGCATTCCCCCAAATCTTGGGTACTATGTGCAATTTCCTCATATACAAGTTTTGAGGAAACCCCTGATCATCTGTCATTGAATATTCAGCTAATGGACATGCCATGGAAAGCTGACATTAAAAGTAGTAAACAGATTAAAATCTATTCCATAAAATAAAAATGTTCTATGATTAGAAGTGAAAAGTTTTAATTTGGATTAAATTAAATCTGGTTAGGATTTAAAAGGAAGATACTTTAGAAAGAATAACAGAGATGTTTGGGCTAAGAACAAGCAAATTCTTTTGAGAGCTTGGGTTAGCTAGATATGAGATTCAGGCACCAAGGGCCTAAATACCTGTATTGTCCAACTTGTAAGCAGTCTACCCTACATAACTCTCATTATTCATAACATCTATTGAGATGATCATTTGAATTTTATCTTTCATTCTATTCATATGGTATATCACATTTATTGATTTGTGCATGTTGAATCATCCTTGCATCCCAGGGATAAAGTCCTCTTCTTGATCGTGGTGTATGATTCATTTAATGTACTGATGAACTTGATTTGCTTGTATTTTGTTGAGGATTTTTACATCTATGTTCATCAGTGTTCTTGTCTAGCTTTGGTATCAGGGTAAGCCGGTTTCATAAAATTAATTTGAAAGTGTTCCCTTCCTTTTGGAACTTTTGGAAGAGTTCAAGAAGGATTATTGTTAATTCTTCTTTAAATGTTTGGTAAAATTCACTAGTAAAATCATCTGGTCTTGGGCTTTTTTTGTTAAGAGGTTTTTGATTACTGATTCAATCTTCTTAATCATTGTTGATCTGTTTATATTTTCTATTTCTTCACGATTCAGTCTTAGATACTTTTATGTTTCTAGGAATTTATCCATTTCTTCTAGGTTACCTAATTTTTGGCATGTAATTGTTCACAGTAGTCTCTTATGATCTATGTATTTCTGTGGTGTCAGTTATGTCTCCTCTTTCATTTCTGATTTTGTGTCTTCTTTTTTCCTCAGGTTTGTCCATTTTATCTTTTAAAAAGCAGATAACAGTTTCACTGACCTTTTATCTTTCTAGTCTCTATTTCATTTATTTCCATGCTGATCTTTGTTATGACCTTCTTTCTGCTTACTTTGAGCTTAGTTTCTTCTTTTGTTGCTAGTTCTTTGAAGTGTAAAGTTATGTTGTTTATTTGACATCTTTCTCTTAACATATACATTTATCACTATGAACTTCCCTTTATGAACTGCTGCTGCAGCATCCCATAGGTTTTGGTTATTGTGTTTTCATTTTCATTTATTTTGAGATATATTTAAATTTCTCTTTCGATTCCTTCTTTGACCCATTGGTTGTTCAGGAGTATGTTGTTTAGTTCCCTCATGCTTTTAAATTTTCCAGCTTTCCTCTTGTTGATTTATAGTTTCATACTATAAATCAAAAGGGAACTATTTGTAGAAACCTGTGGAATCTATAATACCCACAAGAGGTGGCAAATGATGATCTCTAGAACATGTCTGAAGGCAGAAGTTGGAGAAAAACTTGTTTCTTTGGAGCTCAGTCTATTCAATAAAATTTTTACAGGAGATGTAAAAGTCAGTAAGATGTTAAATGTGCCTACATTTTCTCTGAGATTGCTTGTCAGGCACTGTGCATTACATTCTCCTTATAAATAGACCCTGAGATAAATTCCTTTCCCAGAAGGAACCAAACCAAAGGCCAAGGTAAAGGTTTACCTCTGATGATCCTTAGTCTTCCTGCCACCACAAACTTCACAATTCCCTCTACTTGAATCCAGACAGAGTAGCCTTAAAGTTTGGACTTGATCACAATAACTTTCAGTGTCTGGTAAATCTTGAGCAGAACATTGAGTTCTGCTCTTTTTCCTGTTTTGGTATTTGTGTTTATATTTTGTTAATCGCGTTACTGTTCTTGTGTTAAGGGCCCTCACTGTTCTTGTATTTGTATTGTAAACTATGGCAAGTTCTTTCCAAAACTGGTCTTGCTAAAGATAAAGAGCCAAAAGAGAGAGAAAGGCTACCAAGGATAATAGTATGAGTAGTATTGTAGCAAAAAAGCAATCACAGCACACCTGCAATTGTAAACCTTTTAAAAAAAGTATCCAGACTTACTTTAATTCCAGAAATGCATATTGAAGGAGAGATTTGGGGGAACTCTTTCTTATAAAGCCTAGAGGAGCATCTATAGTATATTTTACAATCAGTATAAAATAACTTATTCCTGTGACTATTCATAATGTCAAAATGCTTCCTAATAAGAGGGGGAAAGGCATCTTCTTTGATTTTTCTAGACAGAGTTTTTAAATAGAATCTTTGAGACTCATTCACCATCTTTTAGCCATGTCTCAAACTCCCCAAACATTTCTTTAAGATGATGTTCTATTTTTAATAAACTTACAAAATTGATCCTAAGTGTGAATTGACTTTTTGATAGTTTTGGTGGCAAAGATATAGTTGTATTAACTATATTGCAGTGCCAAGTTTCTTCAAATAATTTTTTTAGATAGAATATATCAAAAATGACAGGTCACACTGGTTAGAGTATGTAAATTCTAACCTATATCATGACTGAAGTTTTTCTTTAAATTTTAAACTAAATGCTAGATTTTTAAAAATTAACTTTTATTAAAATATGCTAGCTGTAAGTAACTCAAACACAGCCAAGATACAGTCAAAATGACTGGGAATAATCACTTGCATTTGCAGGAGAAAATAGATCTTAAAATTTAAGTTTAAAATTAGAGGGAAGATGAATTTCACAAGCCTTCATTCTTAAAGTCTAAAGACAGACTGTGTAGGTAGATATTTCTTGAGAATATTGGCAGACTGGTGTTGTCAGTATTTGATGGTTTGAATGAGACCCACTCCAAGAATTTGGAAATAAGATTGTCTTCTGAAGGGTAAATCAAGAAATCAACTTTTCTCCCTACCTCTGCTCTAAATGTAGTAACCTAAGAATTAATCAGAAAAAGGGTGGGTAGAACGTACTCCTATCAAATCTCAAGATGTATGTCTAGACAGAGTCCAGATTGTAACATATTACACAGAGAGGTAAAACATGTCTTAAAATAAACTAATAAACACACACACAAAAAGGTAAGAAATTTGAATTTCATGATGTTCATCCAGGTCTGCCCATGGTAGGGGGACGTTTTGGTCAACCAACTTGAAGCTTTCTAGTCCTATTGACAAGTCCTTCAAGCTATTATCTGAGAGGTTTGTCACAAGGTCATATAAATCCCTCCAGTTTTTGCTCTATATTCTCTCACTCACTCATTATGATTTAGCATTTCATGTTATGATAGTCTATAACCATGCCTCTAAGTAGACATAAAAAGAAAATTCATAGGTCCTAAAATGTGGGTACAAGAAAGAGGAGAATCCATGACATACATGAGTATAGCATGGCAAGACTTCAGGACAGATCCTGGATATTAGGACAAGTGTCTGATACCCCACACTGACTGCTCTGCCACCTTTACCACCACCCTGAGACCATCCCCTGAGAAACAGAAGAGAGACTCTGCAAAGCTTGCACTCTTTGTTCCATCTTTGCAACTCTTTTGTAAATCTAAAAGTATTTTTAAATCAAAGTTTATTGTTAAAGAGCAATTAAAATTCCCTAATACTTGTAACATTCTTGGTCATTTCTTTGTCTCTTGAGAATGATTTCATTATTCTTTTGTGTTTTTTAATTTTTTATTGAATGCCACGCATTTTGCATAGACTTGTAGAAGCCGAGGTAAATAATATTTGTGTCTAAAGACAGGCATGCCATTTCTTCTGTCAGGGTGTAAGTATGGTGGCTGGCATCTCTTCCTGCCTTGCTCTACATAGCTGATCCATTCCACACGTTCCTTCTCTTCTTGGAGGAGGTTGTCCCTCCATCAATTTAAGATTAGTGTCCTTAGTTCTCTGATGGATTCAGGGAAAGTTGTAATTTTTTCATTTATCCAGCTCTTTCTCACTGATAGATGGGAGCATGTTTTTTGGTTTTAGGTTTGTTTGTTTTTCAGCTTTCTACATCCTAGGAGTAAACAGAACTCCAGGGTTTTTTCTCCTTAAGTCTGTCTACACTACAATCAAACATGCATGTAGGAGGAATGAAATTGAGCAAAGTGATCAGAATAATATTTTTTAAAGCAAGAGATTCTGAATGTTTGAAAAATCACAGATTTTAACATTGGAAGGAATGTATTAGAAGGCATCCACCCTAGTTTTAAAATCTTTTGAACCATGTCTTCTTTTGTTAAAATTAAATTTTCACTTCTCATATTTCCTCCAGGAGCATGCTTCTAGTTAAAAATTACTATGTCTTCTGAATATCTCCATCAGTCAAAAAATACCTGTTGCAATTTTTCCAGCTGATATGAAAAGCATAGAAATAATTTTTTTTATTTTACAAATAAAAATTATACTCTAATATTGAGAATGTTTTCAAATTGTGTACCCCTTTCCTGATTCTGGTTAAAAACACCATATGGAATCTTCCCCCTCCTCGGTTTGAAAATAATTTACTGTACCAAACACTCACCAAACAAATATTTTTCTTCTGTATATTGCCTAGAGAGAGAAGTGTATTATACATCAAATTCTTTACACTGACACATCAGTATAGTAGACACAAGGATGGGGATCTATAAAATGGGCAAAGTGGGGGAGGTCAGGGCTATGCTCTTTTGCAAGGAAGTTAAAAGATGGGCTGGGGCTTCCCTGGTGGTGCAGTGGTTGAGAGTCCACCTGCCGATGCAGGGGACACGGGTTCGTGCCCTGGTCCGGGAAGATCCCACATGCCACGGAGCGGCTGGGCCCGTGAGCTATGGCCGCTGAGCCTGCGCGTCCAGAGCCTGTGCTCCGCAATGGGAAAGGCCGCAACCGTGAGAGGCCCGCGTACCGCAAATAAATAAATAAATTTTTAAAAAGATGGGCTGTATAAAACTGGGCTGCCCCATCTAAGGACTCAGTGCATCTAAGCCAAACGTGGTTAAGCACCGAACAGCCAAAGAACTGAGGTGATGGAACAGATTCAAATCAAGCATCTCTATTCTTTGACCAGAGGCAGAAATCTATGTGAAGAATAAATCAGAAGCATCCACAATGTGATGCCTAAAGAACACAGCACCTCTTCTTTCTCTGTAATTCCTAAATGTTAAAGAAAAAAGCCTGTAATGTTGACAATTGATCAGGAAAATCTAACCTTGTAGCAATGTCCTCTAACCTCTCTTGATCTAAAAAATGACCTGGCTTCTCATTAAAAATAGAGATTTCTGGGAACCATTCCAGATTAACAAATCAGAATCTCTAGGAGAGGCTCCTCAGAATGTGCACTCTTAACCATAGTTCATGGGATTCCTCAGATCAGAATTATTAGGGAAACAGTGTTAGAATATACTCTCTTCACAATTTCTTACCCTCAACAGCATTTTTGTATTACTAGCTAATCACTTCTGATGATCAAGGCGTGATAATCCTGACGCTTAACACTAAAATATTAAACACTAGGAGCTGCTTGTGTGCTTGTTAAATTATAATTTCCTTTCTGGAGGTATAAACAGAAGAAACTCAATACTGAATTCACCTTATAGTAAATTTTAGTGAGAAGCTGGCAGCAAACAAGTATTTTATTTATTTTTTGCCTGGATAATTTCCTTTAGAAAATTATTCAAGGATGAGAGATAACCTTTTTAAATTTTAATTTAAAATAACCTTTTAATTTTTCAATGAATTATTCCAATGCATGTAAAATTATATGAGCAGGAACAAATCAAAATTTATTCATGAACACATGACTGACAGAGGGTAGAATCATCTCTGCAAACCTCTTGAGAGTACATCTCAGACTAAACCTACTTTGAGAGCCTCTTTGTGAAATATCCAGGGCTGTATACTTCAGTGGAAATGTATTTGTTTTACACAAAAGGGAGAGTTTCTAATGAGGACAACTTTGTCTTTTGTAGGAAAGACAAAAAGCATTGAGGCTTGGTTTTAATTTGGGGGAAAGGGATGAAAAGACTGCAGAGAGCTCTGAATTTTCCTGCAAACTACCTCTTGAGCTTTTATTGGTGACCCTTAGGCAGTGTTACTTAATGTTTGGCTCAAGACTATCTGAGTCAGAACTATTTGATGAAAGTGTTGAAAATGCTAATTCCTAGGCCTCTGCAGATTTACTGAATTAACATTTCAAGGATGGAACCCAGGAAGCTACCTTTTTAAAAAAGTATTCCAAATGATTTAGAAGAACAGTGAGGTTGGAAAATTCGTGCCCTGAAGCAGAGGTCAGCAAATCTTTTCTGGAAAAAAACCAAATACTAAGTATTTTATTTTCTTTTTAAACCACTTTTTTTGAGGTGCGATTGACATGTAAAAAGTGGTACATATTGGGCTTCCCTGGTTGAGAGCCTGCCTGCCGATGCAGGGGACACGGGTTCGTGCCCCGGTTCAGGAAGATCCCACATGCCGCGGAGCGGCTGGGCCCGTGAGCCATGGCCGCTGAGCCTGCGCATCCGGAGCCTGTGCTCTGCAACGGGAGAGGCCACAACAGTGAGAGGCCCGCGTACCGAAAAAAAAAAAAAAAAGTGGTACATATTTAATGTACACAGCTTGGTTAGTTTGAGGGTAAGTATACACCCCTGAAATCATCACTACCATCAAGGACATAAACATATCCATATTCAACCTCCCAAAGTTTCCCCCCTCACCTTTATTATTATTATCATTGTTTTTGTGTGTGTGTGATAAGAACACAACATAAGATCGATCCTCACAGCAAATTTTGTGTATAATACAGTATTGATAGCTTTAGGCACATCTTATTTATCTTGCTTAACTGAAACTCTGTACCTTTGACCATCACCTCCCACATTTTCCTCTCCCCCCAGCTCCTGGCAACCACCTTTCTATTTTCTGCTTCCTGAATTTGATTATTTTAGATTTCACATGTAAATAAGATCACATAGCATTTGTCTTTCTGTGTCTGGCTTATTTCACTTAGCATAATGTCCCCGAGGTCTGTCCATGTTATCACAAATGTCAGGCTTTCCTTTTTTTTTTTTTTAAGACTGAATAATATTTTATTGTATATATATACCACATTTCCTTTATCCATTCATCTGCAGACACTTAGGTTGTTTCCATATCTTGTCTATTGTGAATAATGAACATGGGAGTGCAGATGTCTCTTCAAGATCCTAATTTCAATTCTTTTGTGTAAATATCCAGAAGTGGGATTGCTGGATCATATAGTAGTTCTATTTTTTAATTTTTGTGGAGACAATATAGTTTTAGAATGCATTTAGCTAGAGGGATAAACCAAACTATACTTTTATCCAGAATGTCTTTGTGTTGTCTACTTTAAAAAAAATCTTAATAACTAATTGCATTTTTAATAAGAAAACTCAGAAATGCTAGTCATAATTAAGTGCCTCTTTTTCTTTTTAGCTTATTTAGAAAATGACTGACTTTTGTAGCTCTGGGGACAGTGTATTATTCCCCTCATTGAAATCTTCACCAATAACTTTTTGGCTTAATGTCTTTTCACCTTATTCTTTTAACATTGTTAAATGAGAGACAGATTAATGTACTTTGATGTTTACAAAATTTATTTCATACCAAATTTCTATAATTTTCTAGATCCAGTATCAAACTTTAGCATCAGCTTTATTTTTATTTCATAGTGAAAACTCACTATGTCCAAGAGGCATAAAGTTCTTTTCAAAGATAAACTTCCCTGCCAAAGGTATTCCTGGATATGGCAGGTTCCCAGCCATCATCTGTTTTCTTCCTGCCTTCACTATTCCCACACCCTAATCCCCGTATCCACCACATGTACGTACACACGCTCAAACACACACTCACACTGACGCACTGTACACCCTCCCTTTTGCTACAAACACCTAAACACTGTTGCTTTGCCTATTTCCCAACAGAATGCTTGCATAGGAGAAAATGTGACTGATGATAACAGAGAAAGAGAATGAAAAAGAATGGAGAAAATGTTTGGGGGTAGCAATGAAATGAAGTGGGAGCTGCATATATATCTCTGCCTTCATGATCTTGAAATAATCTGACAACAGGTATCAGCTGATACAGAATTGGAGAGCTAGAAGAGAACTTTGAGTCCTCTAGTACAAAGCCCTTAGTCAGCAGATGAAGAAAAAAATAAATAAATAGGAGTAGAGAGTAGGTGACTTGCTTCAGGAATTTAAGTAGTTAGTAAGGAACCTAGAATTAGAAACTGCTATCTTCCAGTTTTTCAACTGAGATGCTATTTTTTTCTATTCATACATTCTTTACAGAACATACTCATCTTAACCATGTAAGGCAAGACTGACATTTTCAAACTCTCTCTTTCAGGATCGTTCTCATCACAGTAATAGTGGCAGTGTATTCCCCATTGCTCAGGATTATAAGGACCTAGTTCTTTCCAAATTGCACAAGAAACAGAACTATGATTAGCTTATGCTATTGAATCTGGGTTTATTGGATAGACATAAAGGAAGCAAATTAAACAGTAAACGGTATCAACTATCCCATAAAGAGGCTTCACAGAGCACTGGAATGTAAGTACAAAGCAATTTTTTCATTTTCAACCAGCAGCAGACATCCCTTGTTCCCTATTCCAGTGTTCTGATATGTTCAGACATCCCTTGTTCCCTATTCCAGTGTTCCCTATTCCAGTGTTCTTGACTCAGTTAATCTCTATAACTGATGCTCTTGTTTTTACTAGTAATAGATTCCTTTTCCTGTGTGTGTGTGTGACTAATACTAATACCTTAGAAAAATGGCAGTCATCATTCAATATGGAAAACACATGTAAGATAGAGCACTTGTGTGTGGCCATTTCAAAGGTCACAACTTAACCCAAAGATTTGGTTACTCTGGATCAGAAGCTCATCCCTACTTCTATCAGCTCTGGCCATGGTGGTGGCACAAAACATGGCATCATATGACCTAAAGATTCCTCACTGGGGCTTCCCTGGTGGTGCAGTGGTTAAGAATCCGCCTGCCAATGCAGGGGACACGGGTTTGAGCCCTGCTCTGGGAAGATCCCACATGCTGCGAAGCAACTAAGACCGTAAGCCACAACTACTGAGCCCACGTGCCACAACTACTGAAGCCCGCACGCCTAGAGCCCGTGCTCCGCAGCAAGAGAAGCCACTGCAACGAGAAGCCCATGCACCGCAACAGAGTAGCGCCTGCTCGCTGCAACTAGAGAAAGCCTGCGCGCAACAACAAAGACCCAACGCAGCCAAAAAATAAATAAATTTATTTTAAAAAAATTCCGGGCTTCCCTGGTGGCGCAGTGGTTGAGAGTCCGCCTGCCGATGCAGGGGACACGGGTTCGTGCCCCGGAGTAAGTGAGAGATTTTGCTAAAGTCTATTGAAGAGAGCAATGGAATCCACAGTTCCTCTGCCAGCCCTGGCAAAGCCTGTAGGTTTATTCTCTAAAGAGGATCAAACAGAGGGTACCTGAAACAGGGGCCATTAGCACAGCCGAGATACTAAAAGCAGACTTGCATCAGGACCCAGGATAGAGAAGCCCAGGAGCCAAGTTTATACCTTCCAGGCAGGAGATTAGACACATTTTCCTGGGAAATTTGACGATGAGGGGTTCCCCCAACAAATGGCCCAGCTAGATCACCAAGTAGTGAACCCCCCATTCAACACACCCCAATCCTGTGCACAGAGCTTCCCGTCAGTGTTTTAGTGCCATGTCCTTTCATACAATTGAATAGCATCTCCAGATATTTGAAAGATCTCCAAATATTTGAAGAAAGCTTCTAATAGGATAATCAGAGAAACAAGAACACAGGGAACAGTAACTTGGTGGGAACCAAAATTAAAAATGACTTTGTGGGGCTTCCCTGGTGGCGCAGTGGTTGAGAGTCCGCCTGCCGATGCAGGGGACACGGGTTCGTGCCCCGGACCAGGAAGATCCCACATGCCGTGGAGCGGCTGGGCCCGTGAGCCATGGCCGCTGAGCCTGCGCGTCCGGAGCCTGTGCTCCGCAACGGGAGAGGCCACAACAGTGAGAGGCCCGTGTACCGCAAAAAAAAAAAAAAAAAAGACTTTGTGGTGAACACACCCCTAATACATCACAGCTCTTCGTGGCCATGCTCTTTGCAAGGATGAATTGCTTATTCTCACATTAGTGTTAAAGTTCATTTCTCCACCCCCTTGAATCTGGGCTGGCTTGTGATGTGCTTTGACCAATAGGCCAATGGTGGGGTGAGAGTATGCTTAGGAAGCCTAGAAGCCTCTGCTCTTGCCTTCTTAGAACTCAGGAACTGCCCAACCTACCCAGGGAATCATGAAAAGCAGTATATTGTATTGTTTTTTTAAACCACTAAGTTTGACATGTTCATTTTAAGACTGCATGAGATTCATGGTGCTACCTTTTTAAAAATTATACTTTAGCAACAGCCAGGTCCTCTCATCTTTCTCAAGGCAAGAGATAATGCCTAAAACTGGAAAATTAAAAAAAGGCAAAATAGTATGTTACTTAGAAATGAAGGTTAGTTTCAAAAAAATCCATTAAAACTTTAAAATTCTGCTTTTCCCAAAAAGCTTTGCAGAACACTTGTTCTCTTAAAGCCTTATGCAAGCATAACTTAGATAAAAACTGAAACTATATTTCAAAATATAAAAGCCAAAGAAAAAACATTAGGAAGAAAATGCACCAAAATATTCATGATGTTATTGGTTGTCTGAATGGTAGATTGCAAGTGATTTTTATTCTTCATGCCATATATCTATTTTCCAAATATTCAAAAATGAGTACATATTGCTTACATAATCAGAAAGAAAAAAGAACTTGGAAAGACAGAAAAATAAATAAATAAAAGAAACATGGAGATGACCATGTTTCATCCCCAGACTGTCCCATGCCCCATAGCCCTTCTTATTCTCTTTTCAGGTCACTGGCTTCCATCTCTTTCCTGCTCTCATACATGATGAGAAAACAGTCAACTCTTCTAGAATAGTTCAACTCATTCTAGGTTCTTGGTTCCTCCTGAACACAAAGCTTCTCTGAAAATAAACTGGCATATATATTTTAGCTTTCTTTGATTTCTAACAATCCTCTGCATTTCCCCATAACTCTTTTTTTAGATGGCTTATTTATTTATCATTTAAATTTTCTATTGAAGAATAGTCGATTTGCAATGTTGTGTTAGTTTCTGGTATACAGCAAAGTGATTCAGTTTTATACCTATTATATACATATATATTCTTTTTCATATTTTCATATTCTTTTCCATTATGGTTTATTACAGGATATTGACTATAGTTCCCTGTGCTATACAGTAGGACCTTGTTGTTTATCTATTTTATGTATAGTAGTTTGTATCTGATAATCCCAAACTCCTAATTTATCCCTCCCCCACCCTCCATCCCCTTTGGTAACCATAAATTTGTTTTCTATGTCTGTGAATCTGTGTCTATTTTGTAAATAAGTTCATTTGTATCATTATTTTAGATTCCACATATAAGTGATATTATACAATATTTGTCTTTCTCTTTCTGACTTACTTCACTTAGTAGGATAATCTCTAGGTCCATCCATTTTGCTGCAAATGGCATTAGTCCATTCATTTTTATGGCTGAGTAGTATTCCATTGTACGTATATATATACCACAACTTCTTTACCATTCATCTGTTGATGGACATTTAGGTTGCTTCCATATCTTGGCTATTGTAAATAGTGCTGCTATGAACACAGGGGTGCATGTATCTTTTCAAATTATAGTTTCCTCCAGATATATGCCCAGGAGTGGGATTGCTGGATCATATCGCCAACTCAATTTTTTAGTTTTTTAAGGAACCTCCATGCTGTTTTCCATATGCTGCACCAATTTACATTGCCACCAACAGTGTAGGAGGGTTCCCTTTTCTTCACACCCTCTCCAGTATTTGCTACTTGTAGACTTTTTCATGATGGCCATTCTGACCTGTGAGAAGTGATACCTCACTGTAGTTTTGATTTGCATTTCTCTAATAATTAGTGATGTTAAGCATCTTTTCATGTACCTATTGGTCATCTGTATGTCTTCTTCTCCATAACTTTTTGTCTCTACCCTATCCTACCCCCTAAGACTACTGGTTCTGCCTACCCACTCTATCCTCCCCTCCCGCATGAGGAGATACAAACTCTGATCCTCGTATCAGTGATTTGATTAGCAGTTTAAACATTGATTCAACATATCTGTGTTGAATTACAATCCATTTTCCCAGCCTATTCTCCTCACAATCTGATCCAGTGTTGGCCAGAGGAGTAACAGAAGTTTCATGGTCTCTGGTTCCACTCCCTGTGAGCTCTTTCCAAGGGGAGCTGTGACACTGAATGTCTTCTGTTGGTCACCTTATAATAGCACAGCCCAGGCTGTCTGCACTGTTGCCCAGGTTACCGGTTGATTTGCATGAGACACATATAATCTCCATGAATGGAAGGATCCTACAGAGCTGATCATTTCAGGAGACAAATCATATAAGAAGGGTTTTTGTAGAGTGCTCATTCTTTCATTCTTAGAGGAAAGGCTAATTTCACAGCTAAAACATCATGGAGACAGGGGAAGCCAGGAGGAAAGCACAGATAAGAATTTACCATTCACTAAAACATAAATATTTTATATGTGAAAACTGAGATTAACTTTTGCTCTGGTGTTTGGATTTTATTCTCTGGCTAGAGTTTGTTTTTTCAAAGTGTAGCAGGAAGGTTATAATACAACAGCATTTCCTAACATTGTCACTGTGCTGCACTCAACGTCGTGGCTCACCTCTTTAGATTGTGCTTCAGATTACACATAGAAGTCATTATTAATACTTCAGATATGTGCTTTATAAATTATGTTCAATATTTGTATTCTTAGTGGAAAAAAGTCTCCCTAGTCCTCTTTCCCCATCTACATGGGGGAGGGGTAGGATTGGAGAAAATGATTATAAACTAAAGACAGGACCATGAATAAAGTATTCACCCATCTAAAAATATATATTTCAGTCATTTTGAATAAACAACTCTAAGAGCATGAAAAGGTCCTTGTGTTTACATGGAGTACAGCCTCGGTATATAAACACTAGAAGTTGCTGCAGCCTCTCCCTCAGGAAATAATACCTACTTCCTTTGTGCTGAGGGCCTAGGAAGCTCTTTACTGTGTCAGGGAGAAATCATCCAAGGGGAAGGAAGGAAGGAAGGAAGGAAGGAAGGAAGGGAGGGAGGGAGGGAGGGAGGGAGGGAAGGAAAGGAGGGAGGAAGGATAGAATAAGGAAGGAACCCTACTTGTTTAAACTGGATTAACCAACTCGAAGCCACAGCTTAGATTAAGAAAAACATTTTTAGCTTACTATTAAGAGAGCAGGGGAAAGCAAACATAAGATGTCTGGTCACATCAAAAAGAGAATATTAAGTTCTATCTTATGAAACTGTGAGCAATAACTATCTGTAATTGAGACTTTGTTTTAAGGTACTACAGAAAATAAAAAGACTGAAAAGAAAATTAAGTTTATATTATATCTCCCTGAGTCTGTGAACACAGCCTGCTGTGCATGGAGTAGTAGCGGGTACTGGATTAGATGGGCACCAGTCACAGCATACTTGATTTTAGAGAGCTTTTGAAAGAGGACAATCTGTTTTTTTGTTGGGTGTGTGCGTGTGTGTTTGTGTGTGTGTGTGTTTTCTTAGGGCATATTGAAGTCTTTTAATTTTATAAAATAAAGAAAAAGAAGTCAGAGAGAGAGAAAAATGAATGTGATAGAAACTAAAATACTAAAAGAAAATCCACAAAGAATGGAGATGGGAAGGATGCGTTGCTTACCAGCTTCCATTCCAACTCTTCTGCCTATATTTTATCAAAACTTTTGGATCTCACTTTAAACACAAACTTTATCTTTTCCTGTAGCCCCATTCCAAATTTTCCTTCCCTTCCCTCCAACTTTCCATATCTATTCCTCCACTCTTCTTGATTCTCTTCACTTCTTTTCTTCCTTCTCTTGTCTTTCTTCCTCCAGTTCCTATTTTTCTTCTCCTAATCACCAGAAATATGTGATGTACAAAACACAATGGAAGGACCATTTTTAATGATGATGGAAAAATTTACAGACACATACAGAACATTTGGGAGGTTAGTTCAATTCTACTTCTCCTCTCCTTTGCAAAAGCAGGACAAAGAAGGAAAAAGTGGGGAAGGAGGTGAAGGAAGATGAGGAGGAGGAGGAAGAGGAAGAGAAGGGGAGAGGGAAGAAGAGGGAGGGAGAGGGAGGAGGAGGAGAAGGAGAAGGGGACTTCCACAGAAAATATCCAGTGACCTTTGCGGGCAATTGGACGTAAGCTTGAAGCACTAAGAAGTGATGAAGACAAAACGTGGGAATTCAACAGAGAAAAATAAGAGAGGGTGCCAATGAAGAGGGCAGAGATTAGGATTAGTGGTGAATACAAACAGGAAAATGTGTAAATTGGATTGTTAAAATATATATTCAATGCTTTGAGTGGTTAAAGCAAATATGATAATCCATTATGAAGGCTTTTATTCTAATAGTATCAAATGGCATAACAATTATGAAGTGAAACTGTGGCTAAGTACGTTGTTTTAAAAATATATTAGTAACACTTAAATGTACAGCGTATATAAATTCTTAATGCTGCCCACTCAAAACTATGAATAACTCAGTTTAATATGTAGCTGCTAGTTCAGACAAATGTTTTCAGCACACTTATTTAAGTAATGAAAGACCTCATTAATTATGAAGGTTAGTGGTGGGATAGAAAGGCATTCAAATCGGTTTCTTTCCACGATATGTTCTTATAGGGAATGTTAAAATCTTCTAAGTTTAAGCAAAACTGAGATTTGCAGCCTGTTAGAACACCAAAAACTAAGGGCTGTAATACTGCTAAATATTTATTTGTACTCAATATAATACTATACTATAAGACTTTACCTTTTTTAAAATTTGATGATTATACCCAACAGATTGTGTGATTGTTATATGTCTAATTATCTTGTGAAATTTTTAAAGATAAGTGGTAATATAACCAGGTAAATTTTTTTCATTAAATAAAACATACTTTAGGATACATAGAGAGGTTAGCAGTAAATTTAATTTTTATTAATAAGACAACTATGTTAGTGTGAACTAATTCAATAATCTGTAAAGAGTAAATGTGTTTTAAATATATATTATCTAATTTAATTCAGTCAAAATTGCTGATCATCTACTGTTTGTTCAAGACCCTGTATTAGGCACTAAAGTAGACCAAATATTTTAGGTGAGAAACAAAAACATAAATAATTATAAAACCACATTTGCTTTTATGTAGTTCAACAGTACAGTGGGAGAAAAGATGTGGGAGAGATGGGAATAATAATAGGAGGATCTAGAAAATCCTATGGATTGATGAGAATAATGCAGCACCTCCAGCAGATATCACAGGATTAGGAAGTTTCAAGAAGGTGAAAAACAAGAGCTAAGACCCAGAGGTAGGCATGCTTTTACTTTTGAAGCTTCTTCACTGTATCAATTTGAAATCAGTCCTCCTGTGATTTCAACCCACTGGTATTTCTCCTGTCTCTGGGGTCACACACATTAAAACTATTCATTGTGCTAACAGAAAGCTTTTAATAATTACTGATTGTGTCTGAGTCTTCTGTAAGTAAAGACCTTCTGTTCCTTTTTAAATGACATTTTTAAAGTGTTTCTTAACTGTCAAAGTTTTGAATCACTTTATTATCTCCCTTGTTTTCTTCTACATAAGTTCTAGATTGATAATACTATTTCAAAAGTGTTGTCAAAACTCTTTTTAATGGTGACAAAGAAAAACTGGATTGCAAGATCTCCTGCTCCCAAATGCAAGTTAACCAATAATCAAAAATGACAAATATATTACAATGAAATTGATGAAATCCTAAGAATTCTCACTAATACGGTTAATGTGGAGAGAGATGTACTATAAAGTGAGTGGCAGCAGAAGAAAGCTTTGAAAGTAGAAGCCACGATAATTGACATCAGGCTCTCAGAAGCTCAGGAGAGGCAGAAAATATTGTTAAGGATCATACTGTCTAGGGGTTAATTCCAAAACAAGGGAACAATCCAGGGGTTAATTCCAAAACAAGGGAACAATCTAAAGCCTGAAACTATTGATTGTCTCTTGAAAATGTAACATACCTTGGACTAGATAATGTACACTCTACAAAGACAGGAGTGGGTGATGAACAAAATATTAAACAAGAACTCAGCTCTCAAGTCCTGTGAAGAAGGCTCCAGCTCTCAGATATATTTCAAGTTTCAGAAAGGAGATAAAATACAGTTCCCGGTATTCAAGCAGAAGATAAATCAGTCTTAGGTAAAGTGCTAAGGCTGCCAAAAAGAATCCAACCACTTTACATAAAAACATTGAGAATCTGGATAAAACTGCCCACATTAAATATAAGCTGAGGAAAAAAAGCAAAAAACCACAAAGAAAAAGCAATCAAAGATATTAGGGAGAGAACGAGGAGGAAGAGAGGATGAGAACAAAGCATGTAAAGACAGATGAAGAACCCTATATGGAAGAAAACATTATCCAAGGTAAAGAAAAGTCCCCAAAAGTGTTTTGAACCATAGAAAAATAAAATCTGAACAGTAATTCAATAAAACATAAACTCAAAAAGAAGATGATAAAGCAACTATATAAACAGCTTGAGAAAAAACATTATTTCAGAACTAATCACTAACTTGGAATCAGCAAGGAACAAAATTGACATGGCTGAACATCTATTAATTATGCAGAGGAAAGGCTTGAGGTAATCCCAATAAATACAGAAGATACAAAAGGGATTAAAATAATTAGCTAAAACATAATACATATATTACATTAGTAAAAATTAAGACCTGAAGAATAATTTCCCTGAAATGAAAATGCAAATACATAGATCAAATGGGTATTTTGTAATCTAAGAAAAATGAATGTAGGATTATCTATATAAATATGTCCTACTTAAATTGCTATACTTCAAAAATAGAGATTTCTTTATGTATGCATGGTGGCAGGAAGTATATGGGAGATCTCTTTACCTTCTTTTTAATTTTGCTACAAATCTAAAATTGCTCTAAAAAAAATAAAGTCTTAAAAAATGAGTTCTTCAGTTACTATACACACACACACACACACACACTCAAAGTCAACATAAAGGGAAAAAAATTATTCAGTAACAAGTCAGTGAAGCTCTACAAAATTCTGAAATAAGATATATATAATCACAAATTTTATGCTCAGCTTAACTGTCTGCCTTCAGGTATATGAAATTTTTTCCACATAATTTTCTATGAATCTATCCTTGCATAAATCCCTTAATCCTTGAAGTCACCTTTTTTTCCTAGTAACTTGTGTACTGTTTGGAGTGATATTCACCTAAAGTTAAAATGGTGATTTCTGAGTTGTGAGTAAAGATAACTTTTTGCTTTTTTCTTTGTACTTCTCTGTATTCCTTGAATAGTTTTAAATTAGCATGTATCTTCAAAAAAAGATTCCACCTGAGATCTGATCAATGATATGTAATTATTATCTACATCACTCCAGGCCCTATACTTCTAATAATGTGGCCTAAAATGACCTACCATTTTGAGGTTGTCGAATCACACTGTTCCTTCATTTTCAGCTAATGCTGGAAAGAGGGGACAGCCTAGAATCCATCAGCATCTCGCGGTCACTGCATAAACACCGTGATCTTCAGAGAGAAATGACCACAGCTTCACTTTTGCCTTTCAAACCTTGTACAGATTCATCCTTTGCCCAACTCTAACCACTGAACCGTACAGTGAATGGAGATTCTGGGAAAAGTAGTTCCCACTTAACCAAGTCGATATGGTTTGTAAACCACCTCGTGAGTAGCCTACTGAGTCAATCAGAGGAAATAATGAATACTACAGTGAGAGAGTACAGAAGGCCGAATAATGGCCACCCAAGGATATCAGGTCTAACTCTTTGGAACCTGCAAATATTACCTGAGAAGGAAAAAGGGTCTTTGCCGTTGTGATTAAGGATCTTGATGTGGGGAGATTATCCTGGCTTGTCCATTGGGCCCTAAATCTACTCATAAATGTCCATATAAGAGAAAGGGAGAGGGAGATTTGACACACACAGTAGAGGAGGAGGGAAAAGGAGGAAGGAGGCAGAGGCTGGAGTGACACTGCCAGGAGTGAGGGAACCCTCGCGGCCGCTAGAAGAGGCAAGGGAAAGATTCTCCCAGGAGCCTCCAGAAGGAGGACAGCCCTGCTGACACCCTGATTTCAGTTCAGTGAAACTCATTTCAGACCTCTGGCCTCCAGAACTCTGAGAGAATACATTTTTGGTCTTTTAAGCCAAAATGGTCATTCGTTAAGCAGCCCCAAGAAAATAATAGAGAGAAATGACTGCTGCTTCATTTTTGCCTTCCAAACCCTGCAGAAGTTCCTCTTTTGTCTGGCTCTAACCCGAAACGAGAGGAAAGGGGATTCTGGGAAAAACAGTTCCAACTTTACCAGGCTGATGTGGTTGGCAAACCAACACATTCACAGCCTAGTGAGCCAACCAGAGGAAGAATGTGTTATGAGGGTTATAGTGAGAAACTAATAAGCAAGGAATAGGGCCAATTTTTATGTTTTATTTATTATGTGTCAGGTAACATTTTAAGAGTATTAATTCACTTGATTTCCACTATAAGGTAAGCATTATTTTTATCCAAATTTTACAGATTGGGCAACTGAGACACACAAAAGATCATACAATTAGTTAATGGTGGAGCCAGGATTTGAACGAAGGAAGACTGGCCTCATTCCACATTTTTAACATTTACACTACATACTAAAGAGAATATTTCATTCACTGGGCATCCTAATTCATCTATTGCTGTGAAACAAATTACGGCAAAATTTAGCTGCTTAAAGCAACCATCATTTCTGTCATCTCTCATGATTTCGTGGGTCAGAAATCCAAGTGGGGCTCAGCTGGGGAATTCTCTCAATTTGTGGTTTTCAGCTGACAAATGAGCTGATCTGAGGAGTCCAAGGTGGCTTTACTCACAGGTCTGGCACTCACAGGGGTGGTGGGAAAGCTGAGCTCAGCTGGAGCAGTTGGCTTGGAGGCCCTCCACGTGACCATTAGAGCTGGCAGGCTGAGGGTAGTCAAACTACTTAAGTGAAAACTCAGAGAGTGTTCCAAAAGAACTTAGTGGAAGCTTCAAGGATTTTTATAACCTAATCTTAGAAATCCCCTCTGCTATATTCTCTTGGTCAAACAACTTGAAAAGGCCAGCCCAATTCAAGAGGAGACTTAGACTCTACTTCTCAATGGAGGAGTAGCTAAGAATTTGAGACCATTCTTCATCTACTTTTATTTTAATCTACAGATACTGACTTGCCTAAAGTCAAGAACTAGTTCCTTGAACTTTATAGCTCGTAATTATCTTCATGCATTTCAGAATAAAACTGCTTTTAATGACCTATAAATATGAATTACCTCAACGATGAGTTAGGGGACCTAGCTTACAGTCCTCATTTAATAAGTAAGTCATTTTGAGCAAATCACTTAAACACTCCAAGTCTCAATTTTTTTCACCTATAAAAGAAGAATGTTGGGCTATTTTAATTGAGTATTTTCTCTGGAAATCTTGAGATTGTTGCCTGGAGGGTTGCTGGTGCTGAAGTCCTGGAGCAGTGTGTGGAGTGGGCACTGCTCTCCTTCCTGCCCATCTGGAACAGCAAGGGGACTGTGTGTTGCCTGGGCCACGAGAGCATCTGTCGAGTAGGTGCCTGGGTTTAAATGGTCACTAGGTCTGTTTCAGCTTTAAAATTATCATCTGTTACCTGGTACTTTTGATCATATCAAGCTGCATTCATTTAGGGATTACTTCAAAAAATCAGTGGATTAACACAATAAAAGTATATTTCTTACTCGCAGGAAGTCCAATCAGCAGGGCCTGGGGGCAGGGGCTAATTTGCTCCATGAAGTCATTCAGGAACATAGGCTCTTTACATACTATACTCCCACCATCTGTTAGGAACTCACAGACCTCCAGTGAGTTCTCCAAAGCCATTTGGCTGACAGAAGGAAAGAGAGAAAACAGGGAAAATCACACAATAGCCCCTTCTGCACTAGCCTGAAAATGGCATATAACCCTTCTGCATTCCATTGGCTAGAACTCCACTGTATCCACTACACTTAAGAACTGGAAATAAGATCTGTGAGGCCAGAAGAAAAAGGAAATCGATTATGGTGAATACACAGCTGTCTCACACAGCTGTCTAATCTTTGAAGCAGGGATGCACCGTGGTGTTGTGCAAATCCAGAAGAATTCATCCAGTTGTATTTTAGTATGAAAAGAGAATAATTTTTTTCATGTTTCCTGCCTAAGGGATACCTAATATCAAGTGCTAAATGACAACCTGAACAAATGAAACTCTACTTGTTTGATAAGCACTATGAAAAAAAGACTTTTTTGTGTGAATGCAGAGGTTTGAATTAAAACTAGAAACGTTCATAAGATGTACTATGGATGGAGAAAATGCTTCAGAACATGCTACAGTTCCTGTTAATGGCAAATTTATGCCAGTAAAATTATCAACCCTTTCTCCATGACCCAGCGCATAAGAGAATTCCTGTTGGGAAGCTCCTATAGCGTCTGCCCACACTGCACTTTGCTTTCATAGGCAGCACTCTTAAGCTGCCACTTCTGTAGGCAGCACATTTACACACTGTTTCATCAGAAATGCATCATTGTGTGCTCACAGTTTTCAAACAAGAACCTCAAAGATTGCTCTGTAATCAGAAGCCATCCAAATTAAACAAATCTATATTTGCTTATAAAATGACCCACTCTCTTTTCATCTTGTTCCTTAGTGAAGCTTATTATTCTCATGTCCAAGGTTAAATGTCCATTCAGGCCTAAACAGTTTGCTCCTGATGTTCATTTCAGATCTGGACCTCAGTGAGGTCGTGATTTCACTCTTGGGAACACATATTGGTAAACTGAAGTTACTTTTTAAAAGTATTTAATGCTGGGGCTTCCCTGGCGGCGCAGTGGTTAAGAATCCGCCTGCCAATGCAGGGGACACAGGTTCGCGCGCTGGTCCGGGAAGATCCCACATGCCGCGGAGCAACAAAGCCCGTGCGGCACAACTACTGAGCCTGTGCTCTAGAGCCTGTGAGCCACACCTACTACTGAGGCCCGCGTGCCTAGAGCCCGTGCCCTGCAACAAAAGAAGCCACCGCAATGAGAAGCCTGCGCACCACAATGAAGAGCAGCCCCCGCTCACCACAACTAGAGAAAAGGCCGCGCACAGCAACGAAGACCCAACGCAGCCAAATATAAATAATAATTTTTAAAAAGTATCTAATGCCTAGCTCAAAAGCAAAAATATGAGATGATATAACAAGTAGCAAGGACTTTGAGTCTTTAAGTAGTTGGCTGTCTTATTTACTTTCAGAGCAAGAGATTGACATAGAAACAGAGAGAAACTATACTACATACTGGAATACACCTGATACCCCACCACCCAACATTTTGTCTGATCATTGCTATATTTTATTTATTGATAAGAAACAGAATCAGAGAGCAGAATTTTCTGAAGTGCAAGAATGATTGCACTTGATTGTACTCTTGAATGATTTTGTTTCATGCAGCATTATATAAAATTTAGTCACACAGAGATAAAGATTTTCCCTTTTCAATTCTCTCACTTAATTATACGAAACAGAAAGTTTCAAGTTCTTGCTAGTGTGTCTTAAACATACCTCTAAATCTAACTGATCTCTTTTAATAAATAAGGATCAGGTCTCGGGTCCAGGGCCTTTGGTAGGTAATAATATTTTGCTATAATTTTTTTAATGCAGTTATTTTTGTAATTACCCTCTACTTACTCTAAGTCACATCAATTCCCATTTACATCAGTTATAAAAAGTCAATTTAAACAAAATGTTAAATAATTAATATTAAAAGTGGACATGAATATGGCAAGTATTATGAAGGTGGTACAATAATGAATGAACTTTGGGAAACAGTGTATGGGGAAATTATGCAACATACATTCAACCATATCTATGGCTGTCATTGCCATAAATAACACGCAAAAAGAGGCAATACCATCAGAGGTCCCTTTTTTGGTACTAAAGCTATTATATTTATACTTTGTATTGTCCTTCACAGGGGACATTCCATGCTAAGGAATAGTTATTTACACATGTAAAACCAGATTGAATTATCTATGATATAAGTTCACCTGCTATTACTGATGACCATATTAAAAGTGGCTCAGATAGGGTAGAGTTTCTTTCTTTCTCCTCTAACAGTCATACTACAAGTAGTCCAGGAGGTTCCCATGTTTCTTTTTGTTCCTCTTGCATCCCTGGAGCAGCTACAGGCGCAAAGATGCCTCACCACCCTGTCTACATCCCATGTAGCAGGATGAAGGAAGAGACCAAAAGAGGGAAAGCTCCTTTTCTTTAAGTTCTATATCGTTGTAGAGACTAACTCATAATGGCCACATTTAAATATAAAGGAAGCTAGTTGGTTGGCCATATGGTTCACTGAAAATTCCATTCAGATAGAAGAAGATGTTGATGGACAAATAGCAGTCTGTTTAAAGATCCAAGGGATTTCTCAGGACAGAAAAGATGAAATTACATTTAGTACTATTTTATCAATGCAGCATTTTATAATATTTTACTGTTCCATTTCATACCAAATTACATAGAAACTCCTTGGCCTAAAGTTCAAGGTGCTTCACAGTTGTCTACAATATAAAGATATGGCATTAAGCTGCAAAAACTGTTTGAAATGGCAATAAGTTAGAGCTGCTTCTTTTTAAAAAACTATACAATGTGACTGACTTTATCTGGGTGAATCTGATAGTTAAGCAAGATGGGAATTTGAGCATTTAAGAGCATGTATATAGGATTTATTTCTTAAAGACAGCAACTGACACTAAAGCCTGGAAAGGTATTTTTATGTTTTTAGCACTGCTAAACGACCAGCAGGTCACAGAAGGTAAACTTAAGACTCCCACAGAAGAGGCTGACACTGACAAATGAAAATGAGGTTAAACAGAAGCTTTATAAAAATCCCTCTGGTAAAACTTCAGAAAAATAGAAGTTCAAGCCAGATGCTTCTGTTACCCAGCTCATCCAATTTAAGTCTACATGAGACTCTAAAAAGCTCGATTCTGAGGCCTCATAGCAATTGCTCAAGGTTTGGGGAGCAGCAGGAGGCTTGGTTAGCATTTGCCAACACTGGGGAATTTTGTATGAGGCCCCAAAGTCATATAACTTAATTTATGGGAAATCCCTAAAATCTGTCCTAGAGATAAGAATTAAATAATATTCATTATCATGATACCACCATTGGGAAAATAACTTCCAACCTCACAATATCCTGGAAATAACTGTGACGTGTGATAAGCAGAAAGGTTAGCCAAATTCTCCGAAGAGTAGCATAGCTTTCATTCCAATATAAAAATGAACATAGCATGGAAACAATGCTTAATAAAGTAGTTACATTATTTCTCATTGCTCAAATGGTATCTGAATATAAGAATGCACTTAAAATTGGTATAGTAACTATGGAAAACAGTAAGGAGGTGCCTCAAAAAATTAAAAATAGAACTACAATATGACCCAGCAATTTCATTTCTGGGTATTTTTCCAAAAAAAAAAAAAGAACACTAATTCAAAAAGATATATGCACCCCTATGTTCATTGAGCATTATTTACAATAGCCAAGATATGGAAGCAACCCAAGTTCCCATCAATAAACCAATAGATAAAGAAGATGTAGTGCATATATGTCAATGGAATATTACTCAGCCAGAAAAAAGGAGTAACACCTTGCCATTTGTAACAACATGGATGGATCTAGAGGGTATTATGCTAAATGAAATAAGTCAAATAGAGAAAGACAAATAAGATTTCACTTATGTGTAGAATCTAAAAAACAAATCAAATGAACAAACATCACAAAACAGAAATAGACTCATAGATACAGAGAACAAACTGTTGGTTGCTATAGGGAAGAGGGATGGAGAGATGAGTAAAATAGGTGAGGGAGATTAAGAAGTACAGACTTCAAGTTACAAAATAAATAAGTCACAGGCATGTAATGTACAACACAGGGAATATAGTCAATAATATATACATATATTTTTTTTTCTTTTTTTTTTTTTTGCGGTATGTGGGCCTCTCACTGTTGCGGCCTCTCCCGTTGCGGAGCACAGGCTCCGGACACGCAGGCTCAGCGGCCATGGCTCACGGGCCCAGCCGCTCTGCGGCATGTGGGATCCTCCTGGACCGGGGCACAAACCCGCGTCCCCCGCATCGGCAGGTGTACTCTCAACCACTGTGACACCAGGGAAGCCCTAGTCAATAATATTGTAATAACTTTGTGTGATGACAGACAGTAACCAGACTTATTGTGGTGATCATTTTGTAGTGTATAAAAATTTCAAATCACTACGTTGTACATCTGAAACTAAAAGAATATTGTAAGTCAACTATACTTTAAAAAAAGATAACTAAGTACTAGGGGTGTAATGTACAACTTGATGACTATAGCTGACTATAGCTAACACTGCTGTCTGATATATAGGAAAGCTGCTAAGAGAGTAAATTCTAAGAGATCTCATCACAAGGAGAATTTCTTTTTCCATTTCTTGTTTTCTTTCCTTCCTTTTCATTATATCTATATGAGAAGATGGAGGTTAGCTGAACCTATGTGGAAATCATTTCATAATATATGTAAATCAAACCATCATGTTGTAAACCTTAAACTTATACTGTGATATATATCAATTATTTCTCAGTAAAACTGGGGAAAAAAAGAATTCACTTATATATCAGGACAGAACATGTTCTCATTCAAATGTATGTGACTTAACACCATTTATCTTTCAAATGTAACAAACTGTGTTTTTCCATACTTACAAGTAATGCTGAAAAGAAGATGTGGTACATATACACAATGGAATATTACTCAGTCACAAAAAAAGAGCAAAATAATACCATTTGCAGCAACATAGATGGACCTAGAGATTATCATACTAAGTGAAGTAAGTCAGACAGAGAAATACAAATACCATATGCTATCACTTATATGTGGAATCTAAAATATGATACAAATGAACTTATTCACAAAACAGAAACAGACTCACAGATTTCAAAAAACAAACTTCTGGTTACCAAAGGGGAAACATGGTGGGGAGGGATAAATTAGGAGCTTGCGATTAACATACACACCCTACTATATATAAAACAGACAACCAACAAGGACCTGCTGTATGGCACAGGGAACTCTACTCAATATTCTGTAATAACCTATATTGCAAAAGAATCTGAAAAAGAATGAATTTATGTATATGTATAAATGAATTACTTTGAGGTACACCTGTAACTAACACAAC
This sequence comes from Lagenorhynchus albirostris, assembly GCF_949774975.1. Lineage (NCBI taxonomy): Eukaryota > Metazoa > Chordata > Mammalia > Artiodactyla > Delphinidae > Lagenorhynchus > Lagenorhynchus albirostris. The sequence goes on from NC_083102.1 coordinate 27,483,549, forward strand.
ATTGTAAGTCAACTATACTCCAATAAAATTTTTAAAAAAATAATAGTTTAACTGGTATTAGGTATAGCTCTAAACATAATTGCAGAGCAAGCAGAGCCTCTGTCTTCACTTCCAGCCTAGCCGTTCTGCAATTTCCTCTTCTTGCTGGTCTCTTCTGCTAATCTTTCAAGTTCCTGGTCTTCTTACATTCTTGTCTACTCTACCCGCTGTCCCAGCCTCTGACCTGCTCCATTCTAGTTTTGCTCTGAGAAGGATCTTCTAAATAATGACAATAGTACATTACATTTTATATTCAACTTTGGAGAGAAAAGACCAACTATGGACAGGGTGTCCAGATATTTGTTTATGCTTCCATCCCTACCCTCTCCCATCAACAGTACCCTGGTTTCCCATGAAAGAATTCACTCCCCACTCATTCCTGGTCATGCAGTTTGGGTTGGATAACCCCATCCTCAGCTCTCGGGGTGAGGCATGAGATCACCTCTTGTCATTTGGAATCCAGTGTCTACAGAAGCCAGGTTTTTAGTGAAAATAAAGAGTATAACAACTGTGGGGTTGGTTGATTGCTTCTTTAAAAACTTGAAAAAGGAAAATGATGAGCTAGAGCTTTACATTCCCAGCTCAACGTCAAAGGAATGAACCAGAAAGCTTCCTTAGGTCCTATAGCTAAATGGTTGATATTTCTGAAAACAAACCCAAAGTCCAGTCCTGCAGGCAGCTAAATGATAATGTGCATGGAATTCACAACCATAGATTCTCTTACATTAAAGTTGAAGCATTAATTGGAAAAGAGTAAGAACCATGAAAATGGGAATGGGCACAACTGGCTAGATTCTAGAGAAGCTGGGGACCATGAACCTCCAAATTCTGCTTTGCCACATTTGCCAGTGGAAGCAGCCCATTCTTGCTGTCTAAGGAGGTTCAACTCTCCTTGCCTAAAGAACCAGTAATGATCTTTCCAAGAGAGAAAATTTTAATCTTCTTCTTCTTGTTACTCCCGACCGATAATTATATTAAAATCCAGGAAATCAGGCACAAAGTATGACCTGGGAGAACGTGGCATATACAATATTGCAAGACTTTGCCAGTATACATTAACTAAAAGCTGGGGAATATTTATCATAATGCATTCTAAGGGGCTGGAATCTGGTAGAAGGAATGCAATACTGGATGAAGCCAAATCTACTGATGCAGGAGGATTAAGCAGAAATTTTGAATTTAATGCATTAACTAAAGTAACTTGGATTGGCTGGTTTGATTGCTTGGCTAAAATTTGGAATCAAATATGGTTTATGCTAACTGGGGTTGAAAAATCAGAACTAACCTAGTGTTAGGGTATCAAATGTTTAAGGAAATTGGAATGTTTTAGTGACTTTATAATCACGTCTTCTATTTATGTCCCTAGGGAACCTCTGGAGGATACCTCTTTTATAAAGGCTCTGAGAAGCACACTAGGGGCTGGGAGCACCAGCATCCTTGAAGACCTCTGTAACAGCTATTCTTTGGAGGCCAGGAGTAACAGAGTGGCAAATGCTGCTATTAAAATAGATTCTCTGCATTCAGTGTGGTATACAAGTGTTGAACAGGTGATTGTCTTTTTTCTCTGTACTTGATAGAAAACATCAAGAATAGCTTGCTTTCAGCTCTCCATCACTGTTATATTTAGTTTGCAGGGACTTTGATACCCTATCTATCCCATAGCATATAATGCTGATCTAATGCAATATTATCACATTGATTGAACCTTTCTGGTAAACAGGAAGTAGAAGCCTTTCTATGTCACATGAGGATGAGTGGGTAGGAAATATCCCCCAGGAAAATTCAGGGGTCTGACACCTCAGTGAAATTTATAGGAGTCCAATGGTCTGGGGCATGTTGAAATAGCCCTCCATGGTTAAAAGTCCTCTTCAGCTACTAAGAAACGGGCTTATTGGCTTCTCCATAATTTGGAGGCATCATATACTTTATTAGAGTGTACTGCTCCAAATCATCTACTGAGAAACCAGAAAGGCTGCAAGTTTTAAGTGGGCGCAAAGCAAAAGATAGCTCACCAATAGTTCCAGGCTGCTGTGCAAGTTGTTCTGCCACTTGGTTCAAACAACCCACCAGACCCAGATATGTTTGAAATGTCTGTAGCAGATAGGAGTGCTGTATGGAGTCTTTGGCCAGACCCTATAGGTAAAATACATCACAGACCTTTCAGATTTTAGGGCAAAGCTAAGTTTTCATCTGCTGATAACTATTTTCCTTTTGAAAATCATCTATGACTTACTAGTGAGGGTAAATGGAGACTGAATGCTTGATCATTGGCCCTCAAGTTGCCATATTTTCTAAGCTGCCCATAATGAAGAGGGAGGTGTCTGACCCCAAGCCAGAAAGTCGAATGTTCACAGCAACAACCTTCATCAGGAAAAGTAGTATAAATGAGATGAGAATTAGGTAGGTCCCAAGACACGACAGCAAATGGCTCAGATTCCCATAAGTCCTACTGGAGCTACATCTTCTCTTTTCTCTCATCCTGCACCAATATCTCATGGGAAATTCACAACGACCAGCTAAATGATGAGGAAAATATTCAGACGATTTTGCACAATATTCTGGCACCACCCGTCTGAAGAGCTGCAGCACTGCAGCCCCATTCTATGGGTAGCCCTGAAGGACAATGGTGAAAGGAAGTTCTCCCTGTTGGCAGAATTTAGAACAGTACTTCTGATTTCTCATTTTGCCTGGAAAAAGAAATGTTCTACTGTGTGTATCTACATTGATTTATAGGCAATGATAATGGTCTGGCTAGCTGTCAAAAATTTGGAAGAAACATAATTAGAAAATTGATGACAAGAAGGTCTGGGGATGAGATGGTGACCTCTCTGAACGAGCACAGAGTGTAAGGATATTTATATCATATGTAAATACACGCGAATGAGTAACTTCAGCTGAAAAGGAACTTAATGATCAATGGAGCAGATAATTCATTATGTAGATGTCAGTCAGCCTCTTTTGAAAGCCACTCCAGCCTTGGCAATGTGTTCATGCATAAGGAGGTCATGACCGCAGGAACAGAGGTTATGCTTTCACTCGGTATCACGGACTTCTTTTCACCAAAGCCGATATGTCTACACTACTGAGTTCCCAGACTGCCAACGGCAGAAACCAAGACCGATTCCCTGAAACAGCATAATTCCCTGGGAGATAAGTGGCACCACTCCCTTATGAAAAAGGAAGCATTTTGTTCTCACTGGAATAGACACCTATTCTGGATATGCATTTGCCTTCCCTACATGCAATGTTTTGATCAAAACACCATCCAAAGATTTACAGGGACTTCCCTGGTGTTCCAATGGTAAAGAATCCGCCTTCCAATGCAAGAGACATGGGTTCAATCCCTGGTCTGGGAACTAAGATCCCACATGCCGCAGGGCCACTAAGCGCAAACATCACAACTACTGAGCTCGCGCGCCTCAACTACACAGCCCTCGTGTCACAAACTACAGAGCCCACGTGCCCTGGAGCCCATGCGCCACAACTAAAGAGAAGCCTGGGTGCCACCATGAAGAGCCCATGTACTGCACCAAAAAGACCCCGCGTGCCTCAACGAAGATCCCCCGGGCCGCAACTAAGACCTGACGCAGCCAAAAAAATAAAGAAAATAAACAAATAAAATAACAAAGATTTACGGAAAACTTATTCATCACTGTGGTATTCCACACAGCATTGCTCCTGACCAAGGAACTCACTGTAGAGCAAACAATTTCATCAATGGCTTACGCTAATGGAATCCACTGAGTTGGCCTCAGTGTAATTGTAATGCAATGGCCTTTTGAAGACTCAGTTAGTTACAGTGCCACCTAGGTGACAAAACATTGTGCGCATGGCTACTATCCACCAGCATGAGGTAATGCTCTAAACGGCAATCAATATGATTTTCTTATAGCAAGGATTCCTGGGTCCAGGAATCACTATGTGGAAATGAGAGTGGTTCCTCTCTCTACTACCCTTAATGATCCTCAGAAAAAGTTTTGCTTTTCATCACCACAACTTTGTAGTCTGATAGTTTAGTGGTCGTAGTTCACAAAATATGAGTGCTTCCACAAGGGGACACAACAATTGTTCCATTAAATTGGAAGTTAAGAGTGCCATCCGACCGTGCTAGACTACTTGTACAGCTGAACCAACAGGCAACAAAGGTTACAGCTCCATCTGGAGTTATTAATCCTACCTGTCGAGGACAATTTGGGAGTTTTTTTGTTTGTCTGTTTGCTTGTTTTTTATACAATGCAACAGGAAAGGATGCAGGAGATCTTTAGGGTATGGGTCAGTCTCAATCATTCGGAAAGCATATACTAATACAGTTAGAAATGCAGAAGAATTAAAGAGGGTATTCCTTGAGAAAACTTAAGGAGAAAGGAAGCAGGAATCGGCAAGGAAAGGCTTCAGACCATAACTCAGATCTGATATCTGTGAGTAGAGACTGGTAAATCAAGCCTCTGACTGTGAGACAGCTTGAAAAAGTCCTGGTTAGTCCCGTAAGGATCTTAAGCCAAAGGTTTCCCACACAGAAGTCCCTTATTAGGCCAAACAGTCAGGCCCTAGTACCCCCAGGATGCTCAGTTATTGGCTGGGAGTTCCCTGAAAGCGCATGACCTCAGTCTGAAAGCTGTAGCAGATCCTGAAGGTGCTACCACTGTCAGCTCGCTGCACTCCTTTTGGCAGGCTGTCTCTTGAAGATCAGAGTGGTGCACCCCATGACTGAAACAGCCCACCCATTATACTGTGCACACTCATTTCTTCATACACATTCAAGAAGAGATCTTCTGTGGTTCTGCTAAGCCTCTCCCTTTGAGAGGAATTTATTAGAGGGATGAACTGTAGCCCCCATCACTGAAGTTGGCCTTGGGTCTGCAGCTGGTACTCAATATCTTCTGTCCCCACTGTGTATGCTAAATTCTTTTCACTCTTAGCCATCACCTAGACAGTTCTCTTATGTACCTGGTGATATGACCTATACCTCCTTCCTAAGACTTCTGGGCCCCTGTTTGCATATGCTTCTCAGGCATAGATTGCTTCATTTGCCCATTTGTAATCCAAATGGCAGGAGACATCCAAGTGGAACACCTAAATTACATAATTATTTCTACCTGCCCCCACTGTGTAACTGCAGTCCTCCTTCCTCCTTCTGATCAGGGTCAATTATCTGTGCTACGATATTAGCAACTCTTCTCTACTTGTCCATACACACAAGGAATCCAAAGTGATCAAGTGGTAGGCACGGTTATAGCTCAATGAGACCTTTGTTTTGTCTCACAGAAACAGTGAGCATCCTTTGCGGACCAGGACTTCTGATCCTGTAGAGCCCAGAGTTGGGATGAGAGGCAGAAAGTCTCCTGGCAGGTCACTGTGTTAGTAAGTGCAGCCAATCCTGCCTCTATCTCTTGGTTTCTAGACCTATGTGTCCATATTATTCAACTCCTATACCAACAGGAGACAACTGGACCCAAAAAAACTTAACAGTGTTTCAAGTTCCTTAATCTTCATAGGACTTATCTCCTACACTCTGGAGGGTATGTGTCTTATTAATGCTTCTGGCAAGCTAGCCCCTTCTTGCTCATTCTGTCCAACCAGCATGATGTCATCAATGTAACAGATCAATGTGGTATTTTATAGGATGTCCGGATGGTCCACATTTCTGCCTGGGAGGAGTTGGAGTCTCTCACATGGCCTCCACTGACACCACAGGAGGGGTAACCTCAATAGCAACGAGCAGTGGTGAAAGTCATTACTGTCCACTAGGCCTTTTCTAACACTATCCCAGGAAGAGATGCCTCTTTACTGCTAGGTGGTATGGAATCTATTTTCCCCATGAGGTCTTCACTGACACCTTGGGGTGGAAGGTCTCATTGCTCCCAGTGGGAATAAAGGTCCTGGCTCCCTGCTTGGCCTTCTCTAACACTATCCCAGCAAGGGCATTGGAATGCCTCCTTACAGCCTGGCAATGGTAGAATTCTAGGCCTTTGCTGTTGTGAGAGTGGGGGGGATGAAAACATAGCTTTTTTCTCTGTGGTGTTTAGTCAGAGCAGAACAGTTATTGTCTAAAACTTTTCTGTCTTGCTAGCATACCCCTTTCCTGGCCCTTTAACTAGGTGGAACAGGCTTTTGTTGGAGCTATTATTGTCTGTGCCTGTTGGCATTTCCAGGTTGTGGATTCTTTAAGTTTGGGATACCTGGGGCAAACATAAAACCCAGAGAATTCACCACCATGTTATTCCTTGAGTACCAAGGTCCTGGACAGTTGGCCTTCTCTCCACCTTTCAGAGTCTTCCTATGTTTATTTTACATATAAAGGTCAGGAATTTTTAGTTATTAGCAGGAGGAACAGAAAAAAAGCACATCTGCTCCATCTTCCTGGAAGAGGAAGTGCCGTTTGTGTCTTTTAAATTTTAGGTGTGATCGTAACACTCAATGCGTTAAACTCTCCAATAACCTCTCTTAATATCTAGAGTAAAACCCAGAGTCCTGATAATGGCCAACTAGGTCCTATACGAATTAGCTACCTGTTTGCCTAATATTTTCCTCCTTACTCAGTCTCCAGTACCTAGAAGAGGACTGGCCCCAAATAGGTAATCAATAAATACTTTTTAATTAATGAATTGAGTAACATATCTCTTTTTAATACTGAAAACAATCAATCGAGCACCCACATGCCCAGAGGGACAAGTCCCCTGTGTTTCTCTTTGGGCCTGCATTCCCTGAATTATCCAAGAATCCAAGAGGCTTGCTCATTCCAAAGGGGCTGTAGTAGAAAGAATTATAAAAATGTCCCCCCCGAGATTTCTTGCCCTAATACCAGGGACTGTATGATAAAATATCAGGCCCGTGAATACAGCATGCTGCATGGCAAAAGGGACTTTACCAATGTAATTAAGGTTACTAATTAGTTGACCTTAGGTTGCTAATTAGTTAATTGACCTTAAGATAGAGAGAGTGTTCTGGATTATCCAGCTGGGCCTAATGTAATTACATCAGCTCTTTAAAAGCAGAAGAGGAAGGCAAAGAGACGGGAAGCATAAGAAAGCCCTGACATGCCATTACTGCTATGAAGATAGAGGGGGACCACATGAGAAAAAGGGTGAATTAAGGAGTTGAAAGAGGCCCCTTGGTCAATAGTTAGCAAAGAAACATGAACTCAGTCCTACAGCTGCAAGGCACTGAATTCTGCCAGCAACGCTAATGAGGTTGGAAGCAGATTCTTCCCCAGAACCTCCAGATGAGAGCCCAGCCTGGTTAACACCTAGATTTCTGTCTCTGAGACCCTGAGCAGAGAATGCAGCCATGCTGCACTCAGACTTCTGACCTATAGAACAGCGAGCTAATAAATGGATACGGCTTAAACCACTATATTTGTGGTGATTTGTTACACAGAAATAGAAAAACATATAGGGGCCATTCCTGTGTCCAAGTGCCAAACAGAGAAAGTGCTAGAGGAGCTAATTAGTTCCTTATTTCCTCTACACATATTAGTTTTTTGCTGCCATTGCTTCTGTTAATATGTTTACACTATTGCTGTTGAAAACAACTCATCTTGCATGGTTAACACACCCTTGTCCACCAGTGTGGTGAAGCATATGTTGTCCAGCTCTCAGAACAGTGTTATTATTCCTAAAGGAAGCTTGGGTTCACAAGGTTACCGTTAAAGAATTACAACCAAAGATTGTACTTACTCACTGGCTCAGTCGTTGTTTTTCAAAGAATGCTGCTACACCACGGTGGCTTGGTCCAGGAGTCCTTCTAGCTGCAGCCATGACTGTGCTGGAATCAGCCTTCCTCAAGAACAGCCTAGGCCAGTGGTAAGAAAATATTGGTCACACAGGATGCAGAATGGTTTTGTTTTGCCATCACACTTAAATACCGTTTAATATGAACGGCAAGTACTGAATTCTGTTCCCCCCGCCCTCCCCGAATCCGTATGTTGGAGTCCTAATGATTAGTACCTCACAATGTGACCTTCTTTGGAGATAGCGTCTTACTATAAGTAAGTTAAGGTCATTAGGTTGGACCCCAGTGCAATATGCCTGGTGTCCCTTTTTATAATAGGGCCGGGACGGGCATGCTGCCATTACCTTACGGCTGCTAATGGGAGGCCTTCCTCTCGAAACCATTATCGCGAGACTGTTAGCGCGTGATCCTTAGCGCGAGACTGCGAGACCGCGAGACCGCGAGACCGCGAGACCGCGAGACCGCGAATCCGCGAGACTGCGAATCCGCGAGACTGCGAGATCGCGAGATCGCGAGACCGCGAGACCGCGAGACCGCGAATCCGCGAGACTGCGAGACTGCGAGACCGCGAATCCGCGAGACCGCGAGACCGCGAATCCGCGAGACTGCGAGATCGCGAGACCGCGAGACCACGAGATCGCGAGACCGCGAGACCGCGAGACTGCGAGACCTGCAGACCATTAGCCTCACAGTGGTCCTTTGGGCGGAGAGTGCGGTGAGAGGTAAGTGGCTGCCTTCTCCCCCCGGGGCCTTCGAGGCCCTCCGTGCTCGGGCAGGCGGGTGAGCTAGAGGGTCCGGGGACGGGCTGAGAGCTGTGTTCCGCAGGGCTCCAGAGCCCTCGCCACGGCCGCCCAGTGGCCGGGCCCAGGCCTTGGAGCAGCAGCATACTAATTCTTTACTAAGCTCGCTGAGGTTGCAAGGAAAAGACAAGCCAAGTTAGATGATATTAGGTTATTATAAAGATATCCTAGAAAATAAAGAAGCATGGAAACCCATCACAGCAGCTATATTTATTCAGAAGTGCATCATGACATTGAGGTCCATGAAGAACCAGAACAAAGGCCCATTTTCACCCAGGATATTTCAGACCGAGGCCTAAAAACCCACCTACTATTGGGGCAGCCACCCATTAGTGAGACTATCCAATATGGAACACCCCAATTGGGCTGAATTTTGCACCGAGCTATCTCAGTAGCAGATGACATACCGTTATGTCCATACCATATAAATTTACATTATGCAGGGCACCTAACCATGGCTGGATCCCTGGGTGCTGTATCTATTTCATTTTATGCACCTGGAATAAACCATGGTGTCTTAGATGCTCATTTCCTTACAAAGGGTCTGAAAGCTGTACTTGTCTACTATTCCTCTCTGGTATCACTGCTTCTGGAGGTAGGTGCTATCTAAATAACAAAACGTTGGTTCTCAAACATGAGTTTGTAATATTAACCTGTGATGTTTATTTAAAGTGTAAATGTCAATCCACAGTGCCTAGGTGTTTTGACTGGATAGATCTAGAGGGAGACCAGTACGTCCATTTTTTAAAAACACTGTCAGTGTTTCTGATGAAGATAGTAGAGGATCACGCTTTGAGGAATTCCATATAGAGAAAACCCAGGAATAGATGTATTCTTAGTGTGCTTTGCTTTGTCCAGAGTCACTTGAAGTTATTCAGAGTTTAATCTGGTCATATAATCTTGCACTAAGTTTCTTTTAAAGTGTAACATTTCAGAATAGGGCCAAGATACCCATAGAATGAGAAGAGAGCTCCTAAGAGGAAAAACAAAAAGGGTTTTAGATGTTACCTGTCACATCAATATTAGAAAAAAATCTGGGGCTTCCCTGGTGGCGCAGTGGTTGAGAATCCGCCTGCCGATGCAGGGGACACGGGTTCGTGCCCCGGTCGGGGAAGATCCCACATGCCGCGTAGCGGCTGGGCCCGTGAGCCATGGCCGCTGAGCCTGCGCGTCCGGAGCCTGTGCTCCGCAACGGGAGAGGCCACAACAGTGAGAGGCCCGCGTACCACAAAAAAAAAGAAAAAAATCTGTGTCAGAAATGATTCTGTGCAAAGTGGCCGTAATTCGCAATCATCAGCACCTCTACACTGTTAGACACCATTAGAATGGGAGCCATTAGAAGACTACACCAGCTGGACTTGGAAACTTGATGAGATTGTAGCCCAGTGACAGATGGTAACAGGGAAAATAATGCAAAACACAACTAAATGATAGCTGGAAATGAGGGTGCATATTGAGAGGTAGCACACCATAATCTTTAATGAGAAATTAAGTTCATTTAACTAAGCTTGTCTAAGCCCTCAGTATTAGGTTGTGTGAGATTTTAGGAAAAAAACTTTGCCAAACAAGAATAGACCATTTCTTTAATAGAGAACTTAAACATAATCATTTGTCTTCTTATATTGATTGTTAGATATTTCCATTACCAAGCTTTCTTTGAAATACTTTTTAATTGATTTCTTCTAGGTTTAATAAGTGTTTATAAAGCATCAGTGGGAAATTTTGCTGCTAGGTAGCAGTGTAAAACTTATGAATCATTTGTTAGGAAGCAATAGAGGTGATCTCTCCCCTACATGTAACTCTCCTGAAAAGATTAAATGGGTAATACTTCTAAAATACTGTGGAAGATTTAATTAAAACTACATAATTCAGCATATAGGATTTGGAGAAGCAGTGTTTGTCAGCAAGAATGGGAAGATGGGCTCTGGAAAATAGATCAGAAAGGCTAAGCATGAAAGAAGCTAGGGTCAGTTAAGAGCTAAGACAGCACAAAGGACCCAAAAACAGAGTGGTTGAGAGCATAGGTCATATTTCTCTCTCTCTCTCTCCCCCCCCCAAGTTTATAATCCTAACTAACTCTTCTCTATCTGTTAAGCAGAGATAATAACAATATCTGTTTCACAGGACTGCTGCAAATAGTCAATGAGTTAACATAGGTAAAGGACTTTGGACAGTGCCTGACACATAGTAAGTTTCAAGTAGCTCTTGGCTTTTATTATTAACAGGAGATCAATGCTACTCTAAGACAGAGGGTTTAAATAATAAAACCTTCCCCACAAGCAAGCCAAATCCCTTCTTCTCTTTCAGTTTAAACTCATATTCTCTTATTCTGTCATTATGGCAATAGGGACTAGCCGGCCACTTTTCTCTACATGATGACCCTTCACACTCTGAATGATTTCATGTAGTCAGAAACATTTGTGGATGTAGAGCTCTTCAGGGAAAAGCGTGTCCCAATCTAATTTCACAAAGTAGTGTCACGAAGGAAACAATCAATGAGGTTACTCCAAATCAAAGCACTTTAGGGAAACTCTTTTAATCCATCTTTAGGCCAGTAAAGCATGGAGAGAGAATCACTGATGTGCAAAAGATGTGTAAGAAAGGTGTTCTTACAGCTATATTTTTTACTATATGTTGAACTAAAATTAAATGTGGGGAAAGGTCTAATCTTTTAAGTAAAAATAATTTAGTGTCTGTTTCCATATTAAGATATCAGAGTATTTGTTTTGAATCTTGGACTTTATAATACATGATTTTAGTTTTTTCTAATCTTGGTTTTAGTCTTCTATTTTAAGTAACAACTTGAAGGCAGAGGACAACACTTACACATATTTAGATTCTCACAAACCCAGGAAATCTTCTATATATTATAAGTGTTCATTAAACATTAGTCCTCTATGAGTCCATAGTAGTAAATTAGAAATTTAGGAACTAACTTAATTATTTCTGAGTTGTTTATTGAAAGTAATGGCAACTGGTGAACATCACATGGTAATATAAATGTCCCATAAATATGTTACTTCAAACCATGCAGACAGATAGTAAATAAAATGTAAACCACATTTTTTTTAAACATCTCTATTGGAGTATAATTACTTTACATTGTTATGTTAGTTTCTGCTGTATAACAAAGTGAATCAACTATACATATACATATATCAGCTATACGTATACATATATCCCCATATCCCCTCCCTCTTGAGCCTAAAATATGGAACGCTTCACGAATTTGTGTGTCATCCTTGCACAGGGGCCATGCTAATCTTCTCTGTATCGTTCCAGTTTTAGTACATGTGCTGCCGAAGTGAGCACCACATTTTCTTTAATAAGCACTGAGAGTGCTCATGGGCCAGTTGTGGGATCCGTGGATGAGGCATCCCAGTGCCTCATGGGTGGGGTTCTTGGTGGAGTCTGTGATGCATTTAGTAGGACCCGAGTCCCTTTACTGCCCTCTTCGAGTCCTCTCTCTTCGCCTCCCTTTTCCCCCTAGTCCTGCAGCTCCTGACTCAGTACTCTGTAGGGAACGAGAGAGAAATGTGCCTCTTTGGCAACATCCCACACAGGGGGGAAGCTAAGTTCTGACTCATGCACTCACTTTCCCTCATGGGAGAAATCACAGGCCAGAAAGTTCCCACTTGGCACTAAACTGTGCCACTTTTTTTTGGCGGGGGGGGGGGTGGTAAGTGACACAGGTAAAGTTCGTCTTAACCTCTGTAATGCATCCTAACTTGTATTGTTTGGCTCCAGTGGTGTGCTGAACTTCTCCACTGGAAACCTGGAAAAAAAAGGCTCTCTCATCCGCAGGTGATTGTCTAAGGCACTGTTCTCCCGGGACTCCCAAGCTGCAGCCGAGAGAGGCTGGAGCCAGGTCCCAGGCCACTGCTGAATGTGTAGACAAAGGCACTTTTGCCTGTGGATTGATGTCAAGTTGTTGTTGTTAGGATGGGGGATACGACAAAGGACATCTATTAGCGATGACGCTGACGTCACCATTGAACATATACTTAACTCATACAGATTCCTCCCTAATGGAGCAATGTGCTTTGCTCCCTGTGTTATATTGTCACATCACCTGTCTCCCTGGAATCAATACCAGCCTCAGGCCTTCCCAGACTTCTTTCATTGTCATTGAGTTCTGAGGTTCTTTCATTAGACTACTCAGATCCCTGTAAGAAATAAATCAGAGCCTTTGACACTACAGACCCAGAGTTCTTCCTTTCAAGTAGTATCAGGATAAGTTTTACATATTAAACATTAATATGTGTAATTCTTCTGCTGTTTCCCACAACACAGAATTGAAAGATACATAACAAAAGAGAATCCGAATGTTTCAGGGTGATTTTTTCCTAAGAAGTCTGGAATATTTAAAAAAAAATTTTTATCATTCATGTCTTCTCACCCATATGTACTTGGGAAATGGTAAAAGCGTTGCAAATTACAGGAGATCATGTGATGTGAATCTAAATATGAGAATCCAATGAGTACAAACTGTGAATTATAACTTTGCAATACTCTTCCAGTAATTGCATGAGATTAAATGTTTCCCTTGCATTTTGAATTCTTTTAACTGTAAGGTTAATCTGTTATTTCGTGTTCTATAGAATTTTACTTTGCTTTTGCTCATGTAGTTTAGGCAGTTCCTTACTAAATTGTCATCTGCCCGTGAGGTTGGTGAATAACTGCTGATATCATTTAAACTGTGGAGAATATATAAGCGCCCCAAATATTCCTTACTTACTGAACTTTCCACTCTTTTAAAATTAAAACATTTCATGTCCCTTAATCTCCTATTAAAATTCAGATGTGATACTTGGAATAAATAATGTTTTAAGTCATTATCATTCACTAACACATCTTGTAATCAACTTAGTAAATATACATAGTTCATTGAATCTTAAGTAGGTAAGTTTTATAAATAATTACTCTTTTCATGGATTTATTATTTTTAGTGCTATTTATTTAAAAACTATTATAACTTTTGACCAAATTAGAGCAGTTTAATATACAATTCCTGATAGGTTAATGAATACTTATTTCAGTGATAGACTTTTTTTTTAAAATAAAATAAGAGATTGAGATGAGGCAGAGATATTAGCTTAAACTTCAGTGGTACTTACAATATAAGTGTAATATGAACTTAAGAAGTTTATAGGTCCAAGAATCAAACACTAAAACCTAAAATGGAAGTTTAATAAACTCTTTTCAACCGTTACAAATGAAAGAACAACTTTATAGAAAGGGAACAACCCCCACACACACATGACCAACAAATGTTAAAAATTTTCCAATAAATATTTAAAACTAAAGTGTACATTAAAATAATAATGTGATATCAGAGGGTTTTACCTCTCAATTTGTCATACTTTAAAAGTTGGTACCAACGATTGTACCGAGAAAAAAACAGGTAATCCCTTACATTGATGGAGGCAATGTTAATTGATACAGCCTTCTTGGCAGTTGGATGAGAGTTACACAAACTTTCTAGCATTAAAAAATACATACCAAATATCTTGAAATACATGTTTATCAAGTCAGAAATACCTCTGCTAAAAAGTTGTTCTGAGAAAATAATGTATCTGCAAAAATTAACTGTATAATTAAAGGCTGTAAGTGTCCAATAATCTGGGTGAAGGAAGTAACTGTGTTTCTTAAATTATTGGCTAACCTTTTAAAATGATGTTCTAGAAACATGTTTATTGACATAAAATTATTTAAAATTATTGCTTATGTGAAAACCCATTTTTTGAAAAGAATATAAATATCAGTGCATGTAAATATATTACATACCTGTGTGGTGGGAATTTGTGTAATATCTATATTTTTTACGTTGGTTCATCTATATTTATAATTTTGTTCAGTGAATATGTACTTAAAGTTTTTTAAAGTAATCTAATAATTATTATATATAAATGGAATATGCCTTAAGTATATCATCCAAAAAAAGAAAATCTCCTTAAGCGGTGATCCTTTCTAATGAAGGAAAATCAGAAAATGTATTAGAAACTCTTCGAGCCATACACTCAGCGCAATGTCCTCATCTCTGACAAATATTTTTCTTCACCTCAGTGGTAGAGCCCATAGCTGTATTTATAATGGCTAATGCTGGTGGTACGAAGTGAGTACATTTGTGCAAACAAAGCCACTCAGGGTCTCTTCCTCTTCTGGAACTGGAATCCATACTGATCCCAGAGCCAAAGGTAGAGAAAATAGGTTTACTGAGAGAGCTAGAAAGAAGGTGAAGAAAGAGTAGAGAAGATGGGAGACCATAGAGTACCTTTAGAAAGACAAAAAGGACTAATCTTTTTTTTTTTTTTTTGGTCCGGTATGCGGGCCTCTCACTGTTGTGGCCTCTCCCATTGCGGAGCACAGGCTCCGGACACGCAGGTTCAGTGGCCATGGCTCACGGGCCCAGCCGCTCCGCGGCATGTGGGATCTTCCCGGACTGGGGCACGAACCCATGTCCCCTGCATCGGCAGGCGGACTCTCAATCACTGTGCCACCAGGGAAGCCCAAAAGGACTAATCTTAGTTTCAGGCTGTTTTCTAAAGCTGACCAGGCCTGATTGTACTTCCTGTCCCAGGATTCCAGGAGAAACCTATATGGTCTGTTTTGTTCTTAACCAGTTTAAGTAAGTTTCTGTTATTTGCAAAGAAAAAGCATAGATTAAGAAATGGTCTATCACTTCAGAAAAAATAGAAATCACACCAACTATTTTAACAAGAGAATGTAATAGAGTTGATTTAGATACTGGAGAGCTGAAAAGACAAAAAAGAGAACACTGAAGTATGGTAGAGGAATCTACCACCCCTAGGGCTGGGATAATAAAGAGAAGAGAGTGGGAATACTAGAAGAAATAGTAGTTTGAGGACAGATTGCCTGGCTGGGGCTTGTAACTCAAAATCCTAGAGGATAGGTGTCAATGTAAATGTCTGCTGCAGTGTATGACAGTTCCAATTGTTCCACATCCTTGTCATCTTTGTCTGTTCTTTTTATGTTGACATTTTCATGGAGTTGGTAGTGCAATAAAATTGAACACATTTTTATACATTTATTAGCCATTTCGATTTCCTGGGACTCAGATATGTGAGGAAAGGATACCAGCCAACTGGTGCTGGTCTCTGAGAAGGCAAAATGAGATAGGTTTTTTAAATTTTGGGAGGAGAAGAGGAAACTAGAACCAACTGCTACTGTACCTACTGCCCAGGTGAAAAATCATTGTTCATATGATGTTGACAGTCACAGGAAGCAAAACAGGAAAGAACATGTCCCTTTTTCCTTCTCCAGGCCTCCCGTCTTTCTTTAGAATTCTCCATTGTCAAAGTCTTAACAGGGAGACAACTGGCAAAACAGAAACATGATTTGCAGAGTCCCAGCCCTAGTAAGATAAGGCAGAATATAAAAGAGTCGGTTTGAAACAGAAAGAAAATGGCTTAATAACAAGTAAATATGGTAAAAGTAAATTTTACGTTACTTCTAAATTTTATGTTTATGCCAAATACACAGTCTAAAAATACTTTCAAAATGAATGAAAGCACTATAGAGAAATCATAGGAACCACTCAACAGATAAATGAACAAATTCAGGGGAAATTTGCTATTTTGGCAGCCTGTGTCCTACTAAAAAGTCTTTTAATTAGCTTTGTTTAGCCCTAAATATAATTTAGTTTGTGAATTTAGAAGCAATTTTGTATGTTTCAGTTGAACAAAAATGAAAAATTCAGTTGGTAATATTTTTGTTCAAACACATTGTATTTCAACAGTACCAAAATGAATATAAGACCAGAAAGTCAAAAATAAATGGTAACTATGTGAGGTGATGGATATGTTAATTGACTTGATTGTGGTAATCATTTCACAATGTATGCATATATCAAAACATCCATTGTATTCCTTAAATATATGCAATTATTTGTTAAAAAAAGAACAGAAAAAATTAAATACTCCTAAATCTATGGAAGAAATTGAATCAATTATTTAATTATTTTTATAAAACAAAGAGAAGCACATTCTTCAAAAGCTTCACCAGAGAAAATTTCCATACATTTAGGTAAGAAATAATGCCAATTTTATTCTAAGAGCTTTTTATGCTTTTTGGGGGGGGGGGTGGCCACACTGCGGTATGCGGGATCTTAGTTCCCCAACCAGGGATCGAACCCGTGCCCCCTGCAGTGGAAGCATGGATTCTTAACCACTGGACTGCCAGGGGAGTCACCAATTTTAGATAAACTTTTTAAAAGAGTAGAAGAAGAGTAAATACTTCCCATTTCACTTTATGCCAACATAGATATTACAAGAAAGAGAAACTACTGACCACTCTCTAGATGCAAAAATCCTTTTAAAAATTGTTAAATCAAATATAGGCATATATGAGAAGAATAAGGCATCATAACTAACTGGGGTTTATCCCAGGAGTGCAAAGTTGGGTAAACATTAAAAATTAATCAGTGTAATTTTCTACATTAACAGAATGAAGGAGAAAAGATGATCATTTTAAGAGGTGTCAAAAAGGTATCTGATAAAATTCAATACCTACTCATGATTTTAAAAAGCTGTTAGCATACTGGGACTAGAAAGGAATGTTCTTAAGCTTATAATGGTTGTCTATGAAAAACCCATAGCTAACATTGTACTTGATGATGAAAGAGTAAATGCTTTCACCCTGAAGCCAGGAATAAGATTCAAATGCCCACTCTCACCACGTCTATTCAACATTGTACTAGTGGTCCTGGCATGTGTAACAAGACAAGTAAAAGAAATAAAAGGTACAAAGATCGAAAAAGAGGAAGCAAAACTTTATTTGCACGTGACATGTGTGTGTATATTTTTTTAATCCAGAAAAAATATACAGGAAAACTATTAGAACTAATAAATGGGTTTGGCAAAATGGCAGGATTAACAAGGTTAATACACAAAAATCAAGTTTTTTCTGTATACTGGCAATAAATCAGTAGATAGTAAAATATTAAATGAACATCATTTGCAACAGCATCAAATACCTAAAAGTAAATCTAATAGAAAATATGAAAATCCTCTACAATGAAAATTTCAAAACTTTATTAAGAAAAATCAAGTAATTAAATATAGCATTCACCACGTTTATAGGTTGGGAGCCTTAATATTTTTAGGACATCAATTATCCCCAAATCAACCATGGTTTCAATGCAATCCCAACCAAAAATCCAGAAAGGTGTGTGAGTGTTTGTCAGAGTGTAAACTGGCAAGACGCTCCTAAGAGTTATATAAAAATTAAAAGAAACTTGAATAGACAAGACAAACTTGAAGAAAAACAAATTTTGAGGACTTAAACTATAATATTTCAACATTTATTATCATGCCACAATAATTAAAACTGTGGCATTAGTGCAAGGACAAATAAATGGAACAAGGGAATCAAATAGCCAAGGCACCACAGCAATTCCGTGGGAAATGAATAGCTTTTCAGGAAGTGGTTCTGCAGTAATTGGATATCTGTATAAATTTTTTAAAGGACCTTGACTCCCTACTTCATACACTATACAAAAATTGAGATTTGTCAAGGGCAAATGTGAAAGGTAAATAAATAAAGCAAATAGAAAAAAATAGACAGTATCTTTAGTAAATATTTTGGGATAGGCAACTATTTGTTGTACAGGACACAAAGAGCAGTAGCAATTAAAAATGGATTTGTTGGACTGCTTTAAAATTAAGAACTTGCGATCATCAGAAGACACCATTATAGGATATGAAAACATTACTGGGAAATGATATTTGCAGTTTATATAACTGTCAGGGGCTTGTATCCAAGATATTTAGGAACTCAAGCAAATCCATAAAAAAAAAGACAACCCAAGAAAATATTGAGCCATAAACTGAAACAGGCATTACAAAAAGAGGAAATCAAAATGGCTAGTAAATGTATAAAAATGTGTTCAATTTTATTGCACTACCAACTCCATGAAAATGTCAACATGAAAAGAACAGACAAAGATGACAAGGATGTGGAACAATTGGAACTGTCATACACTGCAGTAGACATTTACATTGATATTAATCACTTTGAAAAATTAGCAATACCTACTAATGTGGAATTTACACACACGTTATCAAGCTTCTATTCCTAGATGTGTTCCCACAATGTTTTAAATGTTAATATGAAGAACATATACAAGAACATGCATAGCAATGCTGTTTTAATAGCCCTAAACTGGATAAATATAAATGTCTATTTGCAGTAAAATTGATAAATAAATTGTGGTATATTTTTTTAAAAGGAACACTACAGAGCAATGACAGTGATCAAACTACAATTTCATGCAACAGCACAAATATACTGTTGAAAGAAAGAAGCCATAACCAAAAGAATATATGCTAAGATCCTATTCATAGAAAGTCAAACAACAGACAAAACTAACCAATTCTATTAAGTCAGGATATTGGTTGCCCTTAGAATGGGAAGAGGGGCTGGATGGGGCATAAAGAGGCCTCCTGAGGTGCTGGTAATGTGCAGGGTAAGTGGGTGTGTTCAATTTGTGAAAACACATTAAGCCACTCCTATGATTTGTGTATTTTTAAAATGTAATAATCCAATCATATTTACATTAGCAAACCTGAATGGAAGGACTAAGTAGCTAATTAAACAGAAATGAGGAATAATGTGATAACTGGAAGACAGATCCAAAGAAATGTTGATAAAATCAGAAGAAAAAGATGAGGGATTAAAAGATGCAGAAGGTAGAATGACACGAGCTAATATATAAAAAATAGTATTCCAGAAGGATAGAATGGAGAGAATCAGGGAGAACTAATATTGGAAAAGGTAACGGTTAATCATTTACTAAAACTGATGAAAAACTAGAATGTTCAGTTTGAAGAATCACAAGAAATCCAAATGAGGATAAATAAAAAACAATACACACTAAAGTGTAGTGAAACACAAAATACCAACACACCACACATACACATAAACTCAAAATTTAAGCAGCAAGAGAAAGAAAAATTATCTCAAAAAGGAATGACAATTATCCTGGAAGCCAGAAAACCATGGAAAATATCTTCAATCTAGACTTGTATACCACATGCCTGTACCCTAGATGAAAGTAATCTGGCTATGTGAATTTACTTGCTTCTTGGGAGGGCTTAATTTACAATGTTGAAAATTACCGAAAAGTAAAAAGAATGTTCAGAGATGTTGGACAGCTCCATCTGATGAATATCCTCTAAATCCCATCCTTTGCCCACCAACAGCATGCTAAGCTTCCAAATATTAATTCTTTCACCCCAGCAGAAGAATGCTGCTTCAGTAAAGGCAAAGCAAAATAAAATGTGTTCATTTGCTCCCTAAAGGGGTTCAGAATGAGCCTCCCCACAAAGTGCCACATTAGCATGTGGAATATTTTGAGCTAAAGGCACCTGAGACCCCGTGGGCTCAAACGAAACTTCTGTTCCTCCCTTAACTACCTAGAAGAATTTAAATTGGGGGTCTTTCCCAGAATGAGAATTATTACCAGAGATAAATTTTATCTGAGTGACCCATCTGTCTTTCAGGACAAACATCAGATTACTATACATCTGCTCTTCTTATTGTCCTGTGAATTGCCTTCCTCCCCTTTGAAACCCTAGGCCCTTTTCCCATTCCTTGACTCAGGATAGCATACATCCCTCATTTAACTCTTCTGTCTTGAAATAAAATAAAATTTGTGTTTTTTTCCTGTTAATCTGTCTCATGTCAATTGATTATTAGACCAGCCAAAAGAACCTTTTAAGGGTAGAGGAAAATTCTTTCTCCCCTACACTCCCTAAAAAGGAATGATCCATAAATTTCATCAGTTACTGCATCCAACTCCAATTTCTATATTCCTAGGCCACATGCTCTTCTCCCCTGGATTACTCACAATGCTGGTTTTGTGTTTTAAATTTTTTTAAATTAAGATTAACGTATAACATATTAGTTTCAGGTATACAACATAATTTTATATTTGTATATATTGCATAATGAACAACACAATTAAGTCTAGCTAGTATCCATCACCATGCATCGTTACAATGCTGATTTGATATTCTATAATTTATCAGCTAAATTCTAAGAATAACCACCAGCCACAAGCCCTATATAAAATACTAGACGAAGTGGGGGAAATAAAACTTGATTAATACTTTAAATACCATTTTCATTTCTACAAATAATCACTAGACCATAGTTGGTATAACTTCCATCCTTCCACACTATTCATTCAGTATTTCCTTTGTCCTCAGCCACCTCAGCTCATTAACACTTTTTGACTGGCAAGGAGAACCAAACTTCATTC
Organism: Lagenorhynchus albirostris; assembly: GCF_949774975.1. Lineage (NCBI taxonomy): Eukaryota > Metazoa > Chordata > Mammalia > Artiodactyla > Delphinidae > Lagenorhynchus > Lagenorhynchus albirostris. Next base: position 27,504,402 of record NC_083102.1, read on the forward strand.
ATTAGAGTAGTGAACATGTGATGATCCTGCCTGGATGGATATGCTGTAGTGTTCCATTAATTCTAATGAACATGATAGTACAAGAGGACACTAGGGGATCCCAAGGTTCCATCTTACTCCTTCCAGTCCTTATTGTTTACTTTTGTGCAAAATGCTCTGCAAAATGCCTTCTGCTGCTTTTTAGTATCTTGAGAATAGCTGCCATTTGTTTGGCACTGCAGCTGGGAATCTTTCGGAAACTTGAGGCCAAAAATACATATAGACACCCCAAATTATCTTTAGACAGCATAAATAATATACCTTCTCCATCTATGTATTGCTATTTTTATAATGTATAGATGCATTGCTGATTAGTAAAGTACAGTTTATTTCATTATTTCACACATTTAACTTTTATTGAGGGGATTTGGTCCATCTCATCACATGAACCAAGAGTAGGGGTGGAATGGATGCCCCCGGGAAAAATTTATTGCTACCAAAAGAAAGGTCATACCTTTTGAGCAGGGAAAAGCAGCAAATAGTCACATGTTTTATTTTCAAAAATCTATACAAGCATGGAAAAATGGGAATGAGAATTGAAGTTTTGAAAATTTGCTAATTCTTATCTCTTCCTCTTGAAGCTCTGTATGCAAATACAATGAAGAAAATGGCCACCATGATAAAGTGTCAAAAATCTTAGATTTGGTCTTGCAATATCACAACAAAATTATTTAATATCGGGACTTCCCTGGTGGCACAGTGGTTAAGAATCTGCCTGCAATGCAGGGGACACAGGTTCGATCCCTGGTCCGGGAAGATCCCGCATGCTGCGAAGCAACTAAGCTTGTGTGCCACAACTACTGAGCCCACGTGCCACAAATACTGAAGCCCATGCGCCTAGAGCCCATGCTCTGCAACAAGAGAAGCCACCACAATGAGAAGTCCGTGCACTGCAAAGAAGAGTAGCCCCCGCTCACCGCAACTAGAGAAAGCCTGTGCGTAACAAGACCCAACACAGCCAAAAATTTTTAAAAAATAAAATAATTATTTAATATCTATGGACATGAGTTTTCTTGTTCTAAAAATGTGGGGGAAGGGCAGGGAGAGAAAGAATTGAATAAGATGAGCTCTAAAGTATCAAAAGCTCTATCACTACCAAAATTCTATGTTTCTTTATCTCTCAAGATTCTTGATTAGAAAAACCTCATTTTTCCTTTTTCTGTTTAAGAAATTGGCATTTTTAGTATGTCATGCTTCCCAATTATTCAGATATGCCACGGGAATAATCTTACTGTCTGGTATTAGGGTTTGAGTGAAAACAGAGCTGCACTATGTAATGACAAATATATAATGAAAATTTTTTATGGAAGTCTGGTTACATATTTTGTTGGGATTGTTTCTCTGATCTGACTAACACATGATTCTGATGCTTTTGCAGAAAAAGGATGGTGTGTTAGGAATAGATTAGAGCTCATCATTAAAACGTGTTGCACTAACACGAGGTACAGAAATCATGCATTTGAGTCCAGGAGAATAGTGCCAAACGAATTATAATTGTCATTTTTTCAGTGAACCCTAAAAAGGATGCTATAGAACCCTGGATAGAAAGATAATAATCACTATCCTTTATTGAACATCTGCTATGTGACAGCTGTTTTGTATGTTTTCTGTAACACTCTATTATAAACCATATTGAAGTGTTGTATGTAGTGACCACCAGGTAAAATATATGTATGAGGAAATGATGAGATTAGGGCTCAAAGAGATTAATAACATGCGTAAACTCACAGATCTGATAATTGGCAGACATGAATCCATTCTCAGGTCTCTTGGATTTTATGAGACCTTTGTCTTTTCCACTTTGAGACCATGACCTTTTGTAATCTCCAAAAAGGGAACGCTATGTTCCCTGTTAAACATCTCTGCCACATTTGTGTAAGGTCGGATCTTAACAAACAGCACCGCGAAACAGAGGAAAGCTTCAAGTGAGCTTTATTAGGGAGCGCTCCCGGGCGAGGTTCACTGGTCCGAGAGAAAGGGGCCAGAGAAGTCGCACCCGGGCGAGGATTGGGCAAGATTTTATAGGGGAAGAAGGGAAAGGGGTGTGGTGAATCTGGGAGGGCGCAGGGTATTCCTTATTTGGTGGTTTTTTCGGGTATCCTGGGGGACCGTTAGTCCCGCCCCTCGAAAGGCGGGAAAGCTGGGCCGGGTTCAGAGTCCCCAGGTCAGTTCCTGGAACTGGGTGGTCCGGAAAGTCTCCAGGTCAGTTTCTGGAACTGGGTGGTCCGGAGAGTTTCGGTCTGATGCAACCTGTGAATCTGATTGTGTTCCCCTGCTTCGGGCCAGTTGGCCTTACAATTTGAATCTCAGCAAATATACACCGAATGAGGGAAAGTTTATAAAAATGCAGAAATAATATTGAGGGGTTTGGCTTTTTAAGAATTGTTATTTATTATCTGGTGGAGCATATGAAATCTTGACATAAAAAAAGAGCGAACTGGCTCTCATTTCTAAATCCATAAGTGCATTTGATAGTGGTCTTATAGAAGCTGCCTTACTAGAATATCTAGCAGAAATATGACATTTGGTTACAAATTTAGGAGCTGTTTAAGGATAGCAGTTTAATTTCTCTTTGTTTTCCATGGTATCCAAAATAAATGATCTTATTTGGAGGAAGATGCCTCAGAAGCAAGAAGCACGACTAACTCAGCAGCTGAAAGTTTCTCACTCTTAAGAATGGTGATTGTTCCTTATTAAATCATTGGACATGGATCAGCAGAGCTGCCTCCGAAGGTAATTTTGGACAAATCAAGCCCTAAGGGAACTAAGGCAAAGGTTTCATGTTAATTTGAGTATGCCTCACAGTGCCAAAGGCAATAAAAGAACCCACAGCAATGAACATGTTAAAGTAGCTGGATGTACAAATTGGAACAGAAAAGACGAATAAGTCACTAGTCCTAGTTCAACCTCAAGATTTTTTTCTATTCTAGATTTTCACAACAAAGTGATTATACAAGCAGAGGTAAATCTCAAGAGGTTGAATAAATGATTCACAAGCCAATTGGAATGTTTCCATTTTAGATATGGTCATTGTTTTGATAATGTCACTGATTGCTTAATTCTGCCGGTTTCTTTAACAGCAAAGGGAAATGGAAACCATTCCTGTAATTGTTAGTCCCCAGCTTAATACAGAAACCAGTTGAACTGGAATGAAAGCAATGCCAGCCAGTTAACGAGGTTTCTCAATCAATCAGCAATAGTTGCTGAGCGCCTGCTCCGGGAATACTGCTCCAGGTAAACTCTGGTTGTTACATTTTCTATGTAGAGCTACAAAGAGTGCCTCTCAAAAACTTGGAAGAAGGGGAAATGAGTTTGCTTTAAGAGCCAAACTTTGAAATCAATGTATTAAGCAGCAATAAGCAAATTTGTCTCAAAGAGGCAAATGGCTCCCCTGGCTATTTGTAACCTGATTGAATGACATAGCAAGGTATTTAAAGGAAGAATGTATTAATGAATGGAGAAATGAGTTTGCTGGCAGGGAAGTGGAGGAAGCAAAGTTAGGAAGTGAAAATCCAAGCATCTAGAGGAAAAGGAATCTGGCCAAAACAAGTCTGATGCAAATTAAACATTGGAATATTGTACCTCTAAGGACAAATACAAATTAAAAATAAGAGGCCTAATTCTTCCTGTTGTAGATAAGAGAACTTCTTTCTTCCTTCCTTTTTCTTAGGGTATTTACAAAGTCTGTAAGTTCTTTCTCTCCTCTTCAAAATGTATGTCTTTTCATTTTTCTAATTTTTAAAAAAACTTAGATATAATTGACATATAACATTATATTAGTTTCAGGTGTATAGCATAATTGTTTGATATTTGTATATACAGTCTAGTGTCCATATCCACGGGTTCCACATTTCTGAGTAACGAAAATATTTGAAAAAACATTCCAGAAATTTTCAAAAAGCAAAACTTGAATTTGCCACACTCTGCCAACAATTTATGTATTTTCAATTATTTATAGAGCATTTACATTGTATTATGTATTATAAGTAACCTATAGGTGATTTAAAGTATACAGGAAGATGTGTGTAGGTTATATGCAAATACTATGCCATTTTATGTAAGGGACTTGAACATTCCTGATTTTGCAATCCACAGAGTTCCTGGAACCAGTCCCCAGGATACCCAAGGACGACTGTATTGCAAAATTATCACCACAATAAGTCTAGGTAACATCCATCACCATTCATAGTTACAAAATACATGTCTTTTTTCCCCAGTTTTATTGAGATATAATTACATACAGCACTGTATAAGTTTAAGACATACAGCATAATGGTTTGACTTATACATACATTATGAAATAATTACCACAATAGGTTTAGTGAACATCCCTCATCTCATGTAGATACATTAAAGCAATACAAAAATTTTTATTTCCTTGTGGTGAGAACTCTTAAGATTTATTCTCTTAATAATTTTCATTTACAATGTACAGCAGTGTTAATTATCTTTATCATATTATACATTACTTCCTAGTACTTATTTATCTTTTAACTGGAATTTTGTATCTTTTGACTGCCCTCATCTAATTCCCCTTCCCCCCACATTCCCACCCACCCAGCCCCAGCTCTGGTAGCCACAAATCTGATCTCTTTTTCTATGTTTGTTTGTTTGTTTTTGAAGTATAATTGACCTACCACACTATGTTAGTTCCTATTACACAGCATAGTGATTCGATATTTCTATACATTTCAACAGGTATGATCATGTTCACTATGGTAAAGTCTAGTTGTCTTCTGTCATCATACCAAGATATTATATAATTATTGGAGGTGTTTCCAACACTGTACACTTTTTCCCTGTGAATCATTTATTTTGTAACTGAAAGTTTGTACCTCTTAATCTCCCTCACCTATTTCTCTCCTCCCTCCACCCCCTCCCCTGTGGTAACCATCTGTTTGTTCTCTGTGTCTATTACTCTGTTTCTGTTTGGTTATGTTTGTTCATTTGTTTTTTAGATTCTACATATAAGTGAAATCATACAGTATATATCTTTGTCTGTCTGACTTATTTCACCTAGCATAATACCCTCTAGCTCCATCCGTGTTGTCATAAATGGCAAAATTTCATTCTTTCTTATGGCTGAATAATATTCCACTCTGTGAAGACACACATACACACACACACACACACACACACACACACACACACATTCATCTGTATGATAGGCACCATTCATCTATTGATGGACACTTAGGTTGCTTCCATATTTTGGCTACTGTATGTAATGCTCAATGAACATAGGTGTACATATATCTTTTTGAATTAATGTTTTTATTTTCATCAGATAAATACCCAGGAGGGGAATGGCTGGATCATATGGTAGTTCTAGTTTTAGTTTTTTGAGGACTCTCCACACTTTTTTTCATAATGGCTCTACCAATTTACATTCCCACCAACACTGTACACGGGTTCCCTTTTCTCCACATCCTCACCAACACTTTTTATTTGTTGTCTTTTTGATAATAGCCATTCTGACAGGTGTGAGGTGATATCACATTGTGGTTTTGGTTTGCATTTTCCTGATGATTAGAGATGTTGAGCATCTTTTCATGTAGCTGTTGGCCATCTGTATGTCTTCTTTGGAAAAATGTCTATTCAGGTTCTCTGCGCATTTTTTAATTAGGTTGTTTGTTTTCTTTGTTGAATTGCATGAGTTCTTTGCATAATTTAGATATAAACACTTGTCAGATATATTGTTTGCAAATATCTTCTCCCATTCAGTAGGAGGCTTTTTCATTTTATTGACAGTTCCCTTTGCTGTGCAAAAAGCTTTTTAGTTTGATGTAGTCCCATTTGTTTACTTTTGCTTTGCTTCCCTTACCTGAGGAGACATATCCAAAAAAATATTGCTAATATAAATATCAAAGAGCATACTGCCTATGTTTTCTCCTAGACGTTTTATGGTTTCAGGTCTTACATGTAAGTCTTTAATTCGAGTTTATTTTTGTATATGATTTGAGAAAATAATCCAGTTTGATTCTTTTGCATATAGCTGTCTAGTTTCCCCAATACCATTTATTGAAGAGGCTGTGTTTTCCTCATTGTATATTCTTGTTTCCTTTGTCATAGATTAATTGCCTGTATAAGTGTGGGGTAATTTCTAGGCTCTCTGATCTGTTCTGTTGATCTGTGTGTCTGTTTCTGTGCCAGTACCATATTGCTTTGATAATTGTAGCTTTGTAGTATGGTTTGAAATCAGGGAGCATGATATCTCCTGTTTCGTTCTTCCTTCTTAAGATCGTTTTGGTTATTTGGGGTCTTCTGTGTTTCCATACAAATTTTAAAATTATGTGTTCTAGTTCTGTGAAAAATGCTATTGGTATTGTGATAGGGATTGCACTGAATCTGCAGATTTCATTGGGTAGTATGGTCATTTTAACAATACAAATTCTTCCAATCTATGAACACGGTGAATCTTTCCATTTGTTTGTGTCATCTACAATTTCTTTCATCAATGTCTTATAGTTTTCCCAGTACAGGTCACCAGAACTATATGCTTTAGTGGTGTCCTCTCTGTGGGCTGCATGGGCCCTTCTATTGTGGTGGTCTGACTACTGTGTGAGATCTGGTGGGTGTTGTTGGCCCCTGGTCTGGTTTGTCATCATGCACTGCCTTGTGTGAAGGCTGCCAGCCACTGGTGGGCAGAGTTGGGTCCTGGCATAGCTGGCTGCATGGCCAGGGGAGTCTGAGTCCTGGTGCCAGCCCTCAGGTGAGTGGGGCCAGGTAATGAGATGACAGTATATAGCCCCAAGGTTTTCTGGGGCTACTGTTGGCCCACTTGTGGGCAGAGTTTTTTCCTGGGGTGGCTGGCTATGGTGTCCGGAGTGACCCAGAGCTGGTGATATACCACTGGTGGTGGGGCCAGATCCTGACATGGCTGGCTGAGGGACCCAAGGTGTCCCAGAGCTGGTGTTGGCCTGCTGTTGGGTGGGGCCAGGGCCCAGGGAGTCCTGGAGCGATTCCCACCTACCAGTGAATGAGGCCAGGTCCTGGGGCTAGTGCCAGTCCACTGATGGGAAGACCAGATTGTGGGGTTTCTGGCTGCAAGGGGAGGGGTCCCAGAGCTGGTGTCAGCCCACTTGTCAGCAGTTTTGGGGCTCAGGGGGACCCAAAGCTAGTGTTGCCCACTGATGGGCAACTGGTCCCAGGGTCTCTGGCTATGGGGCCCTGGGGGGCTCCCAGTTTTGATATCAGCTAGCAGGTGGGTGAAGCCAAGATCCAGGGGATCCAAGGGCTAGTGCTGGCCCCTTGTTGGGCAGAACTGTGTCCAACGGCTAGCTGCAGGCAGCCCCAGGAGTCCTGGGGATAATGCCGGCCCACTTTTGGGTGATGCTGGGTGCTGGGCCTTCTGGTGGGTGGGGCCAGGTCCCCGGGGAGCTATGGGCTCAGGGGGTCCTAGGGCAGCTGGCCTGCTGGTGGGTGAGGTTGTGTCCCTGCCTAGCTAGCTGCCTGGCTTAGGGTATCCCAGGACTGGTGCCCACATGCTGGTAGGCAGGGCCAATCCTGGCACTAATAAGCTATAGAAAGGATTTCAAAATGGTGCTTACCAGCTCCAGTGTCCTTGTGGTGGGATGAGCTCTCTAAACTAGCTATTGCCAGAGTCTGCATCCCCAGGGTGAGTTTCAAATGCCTCCTGCCTCTCCTGGAGGCTCTCCAAGATCAGCAAGTGGGTCTGATCCATGTTCCTTTCAAAGTTCCTTTCATGGCTTCTGTTATGGGTCTCAGAGTGTGTGAGATTTTGTGTGTGCCCTTTAAGAGTAGGGTCTCCATTACCCACCACCCTCTTGCTCCTCTGAAAGTAAGTCCCACTGGCTTTCAAAGCCAAATGCTCTGGGGGCTCAAATTCCTGCTGCAGAATCCAATGTGGGGCTTGGATTCCTTTACTCCTTGGGGAGAACCTCTATAATTGTAATTATTCTCCTGTTTATAGATCAGCTACCTGGTGGTATGGGTCTTGACTGTACTATGTCTTCACGCCTCCTACTCCATCTCGTGGTGGTCCCTTCTTTATATCTTTAGCTGTGGAAGATCCTTTCTGTTAGTCTTCAGATTGCTATCATGGATAGTTGCTCTGTAAATGGTTGCAATTTTGTTGTAACCATGGGAAGAGGTGAGCTCAGGGTCTTCTTGCTTCGCCATCTTGGTCACACGCCCCACTCCCTGCATAAGTCTTTTCAGAAGTTAAATTAGCCTCTTACCAGCTTAAAGACTCAAGAATGTCTTTCTCAAGGACCTGGGGACCATCTCTTGGAAATGTACTAATCAAGGAAGACATCACCCTATCTCCCAGTTTCTGTGGGAGAATCGTGGCCTAACTTCAGTGGGAGCCCCACTCCAAGTTGCATAACTACCTCCTGCCATAAAGATGTAAGAAGACATAAGGTTATTTTTCTTTTGGATAAGGCCAATTAGCTAACACTGCCGGTCACCCCAATTACCAGGTGAACTGAGGATGAACTATGTGTGACAAATGGTGCTAAGTTATTTTACTTCTTAAGAACTTGTCACTGTACATCTTGAGAACAAGTATGTAATGGATTTTACCTGCTTGGCTATATAAAACGGTGAGGATTTTTTTTGTATTTGCATTCTCTTTAGCAGATTGTCTGTGATGTGCATCACATTGTTGATTAATGCTTATTCAATAGTAAAATTGGTTTCTTTCTCTTCTATCTTTGTGGTGAGGTTTACTGAGTTAGGAGGATTTTGTTTCTAATTATATTTTTCTGACGCAAATCCCTTTGCTCTGATTCCATGCTCATTCCAAATTCTTGATTATAAATGGTTTTCCCTAAAAAGTCTGAGTTTAATGCCTTAAATAGGTGCAAGAATGTTGATTTGCAAGATTATTCTTATAATTATAAAATAATAAGGATTTGATTATACACTTCAGTCTCTATGAGTTTGATTATTGTCAGCACTCTCTCAAAGAAGAGTCCATTCTTAATACGCTATCAAGATTTTAGATTTGTAAATCTGAGACCCAACCTCAAATTCCTGATGAATTGCGAAGATTAATGCTATTCTGTGAGGACTCTTAACAAACAGCCAACAGGTCTTCCCTAGTGAATTCCTTTAGACGTGCAAAATTTCTTCAGAAAGAAGCAGATATTAGATTGGAAAAAATTGTCTCCCTAGCAAAAATTGCTAAATGTTAAAATAAATGTTGTCTGTTCAGGTCTTGCTCTTGACTTAAAAGAGGTACCTATTAGGAAGGCTTCAAATTTGTTTGTGTGATAGCCAATTGAATTCATCAAAGCAGAAAGAAACAGGTGTTCAATTCAGGAATTAAGAAAACAACAACAACATTATGTTACAGTGTCCCTATCCTAACATCTCTCACATACGGCTGTCTAGCTGATGGAGGACACCAAGCAGGCCTCTTTATTTTGACCTTAGCATGAGGGTTCACTGCTTCCCATATACAACAGTGTAGAGATTACATTTTTGTTCTTTAAGTCAACAACTCCACCATTTGGAGAACCTGATACTCTGTGATTTATAGAGATAATATTGTAGGTATCTCTGGAAATATTTTTAGTTCTTGAAAATTATTGTTGAATATTTATATTCTTAGGAAGCATTGAAATAGAAACAATTTTCTGGGAAATTTCAAAATACCATTGATTATCTGGAGTTGACCTTTTACCTAGATAACATATCTGGATCCCTGTTCCTTTGCTTGAAGTTCCAATAACAAGCTCTCATTTCTATCTACTCTTCCCATGCTCATTTTGTCATCCAGCCTCTTAATATGCCAGCACATTTTCTCAGAGCAGCTCATCTTAAGTATATCAGCTTTTCTCTGGACTATGTATAATCTAACACTATGGATATATTTCACCAGGCTATACCCAGGCTGGACATCTGTAAATTGCTTAAGATATATAATCACTGAGATTTATGTTCACTTGAAGTTTGAGGTACTTAATTTTGATTCTAGATAACCTTACTCTCCAGTTTTTCAATCATTGTTTTCTAAGAAACCTTTTAGTTTTTGAGTCCCTGATTTTGATGTTAGCTTGAATTTTGATTATGATACATTTTGATGGTATGCCCTTGACTAAATTTTATTATTCAAAAGATGAATATTCAATTATTCACCTCAATATCATCCAAAAACTAAAAATATTTATGAACATAGCACCTAGTTACATTTTAATCTCATCCCTAGTTCCCATGTTTTGTAAGAAAAAGAGTATTAGATGAGTAGGATACTAATCTGAAAGCCTTATCCCAACTTCAGTCTCAAAGTGTATAAAACATATAATCATTGTCTGTCATACTCATCAAAAGTGAAGAACAACAAATGTAGAAAAAAATGGGCATTTGATAATGGCAAGAATAATTAATTCATAGACTTTTTTCAAAATCTTCCTAATATTTTTTAATGGAAATTAGGCAGAGAGAATGAAGGAGAATAAATATTAAGAACTCAATTATATATTTCAAGTACAACTTAAATAGTACTTCTGAACCTAACTATCAATACATATATCACATGCACACATATATAGACATATACATGCATATACACACAATATGATTTATCATTAATTTTCTGAATTCCCCATATTTTGTACTCCTCTTAGGATTGAGATCAATGTCTGAAGTTTTCTACTTACAGTTTTTTTTTAAAGCCTTACTAATATTGTTTTTCACTTGTTCAAAAATGTCCTATTTCATCCTATGTTACACATAGTTGGTTACTAAGCCAGCTTTTTGCTTCACTATAAAATTTTATATCCCCACCTCCACTTCCAAAGAAGCCCAACCGATTTTTAGTTATTCTTCAAGTGTAAGAACTTGTAATAATGGCCTTAATTATCTATCTTTTCTTACCTTTTTCAGTGCTAATCAAGCAAATTATATACAGAGAACATCATTCTTTCTGGTAACATAAGATATTTACATTATTACATCATAAGAAGTGTGATTTCTTCAAAAAAAGTATAATAAAATTTTGTGATTTAAATAGGTAATTATATTTGGCAGTTAAAATGTCATTTCATTTCATATTGTTTTAGAGGGTGTTGAAATGCTATATTCAAACATCAAGACAGGAGGAGAAATTGGATTTAAACCGATAAACAGCAAGATTCTGACAAATAACAAGATTCACTAGCACTCAGTAGAACCTGACGTGCCATGAAAACTAAAATAAAAATTATTTTCCTCTCTTGTCTTAGTAAACCTGATTCTCAGTCACAAAGAATTCAAATAATCATGTCTGATTACCTCAGTTCTTTTCCAGGCTGGCCGAGTACAGTCAGAAAAAGTTCACTGAAATAAACAGGAGCACTGATGGTGTCTCTCTCGGGGCTGGGGCCTCTGCTTGGTCATGCCCAGCACCAGGGAGTGTCATTCAGATTAACAATTGCCTTGGACTTGTGTGTTTATCACCATAGTTGTCTGTCGGGTGGCTGTACCTGTCTTAAGGAAAAGAAGGTTTTCTCCTAATATGAACAGAAACACCATTCAGGCTGCGGCAAGGCTAGTCTCTGACTAAATACACACTGAAAAGTGGTAACACGATAAGCCAGGATCTCTATCTGATTACATTACAGCTTTGACCAAACCTGTGTCCTTTGTGAAAATATGTGGAAATTCAAATGTAATATTTCCTTAGGAAAACTAGGGACTTTAATGAGGATACCCTATTCTGAAATAAAATAATAAAAATGATTAGCTTTTATGGTATAAATATAAATAGAAGTCTAATGAACATATTATTGGTTCCTCCCTGTTGCAGTCAATAGTTCTAGTTTATTTCATTTGAAAAATGCCTAAGAACTTTGGACATCATGATTTGAAGTGGAATACAATTAGGAAATATATTGGGAAAATGTTAATGAACTACATATTTTAAAATAATATAAGAAAGAAAATGAAAACAAATTATAATGAGAAAAATAATGGTACATTAAAATACTTAAGACTATTACAGAGAAGGAAGCAGTTGCCTATTAAATGTTATTAAAAATAATAATGTAGCAAATAGCATGATCTTGAAAGCAATATGTTAATATAAAGCTAAGAGGGAAAGTAATTCCATGCATTAACTCTTATGCTCTGGTTTAGAAAATACAAGGAAATAACACTTGTAATAAACTCCCCAAAATAGGAGATCAAAAATTAATATGGAAGAACAGTTATAGGAGCTTGTAATAGAATCAAATAGATGGGGAAGAGACCTTGAATGACACAAAACTAGTGGAAAACTGTCCCATGGTCAGGAGATCTTCAGGGAGCTCACAGCAAGAGGAGAGTAATAAAGGCATCAGAATAAACCCAGAAGTAAGAGGAAAGGAAAGAGTGGGCAGAAAGAAAAAAGAGTAGCCCTCAAAGTGAGGAGGAAAATATTCCATGAGGCAGTAGGTATAATCTAGAATAAGAATACCATCTCCAAAGCCTAATGGCTTGGATTTTATCCCAGCTCTGCTGTTCAACTAGCTATGTGACCTTGGGCAAGGTAGTAATCTCTATAAGGATTAAATATGTATATGTGTGATTATTATGGTTTTTGTCATAATAATGTACAGTATGTCCATCCATCCATCATGAATATATATATATATATAGAGAGAGAGAGAGAGAGAGAGAGAGAGAGAGAGAGAGAGAGTTTTTATATATAGTGTATTATTTTGGAAAAAAACAATGGGAGAAAATATAAATATGGCAACCAGTTTTAGTGTTCAAAAGAATTTTAATTTGAGCCTGCAAGTTGGTAGATGTAGAAGAAACAGAAGATCCTTCTTACCACACTATTAATAATATTATTAATTATGATTCCTTTTCATTGCTATACTGTGCAGAGAGGGAGCCATTCAGAGCTCTCTGTTGACTATACCTACACTTTCCCTTCTTGGGAGTTAGTTTTTCCACCAATTTCCTCAAAATGTCACTAAATATTTAGTTTGTTATATTGATGGTTTTGTAGTTGATGATGGTTGCTTGTCCCTACCATCTGGCCCTTTTTCTCCCTTCCTAATAGAAGTTCATCTTTGATCATATGACTATTCCTTCTCACAGCTCAGGTACCTCAGGAGAAACTGACTTTTCCCCCAGCTCCAAGAGTTGGCCTGATTGGTCTAAGAATGCAGGTGAATTGTAATGTATAAAAACATCTAATCACTATGTTGTACACCTGAAACTAATATAATAGTATAAGTCAATTATACTTCAATAAAAGAAAACAATAAAGATGAATTCCAGTGATTGGTTCAGGGATCCAGGCCTAAGCCAATCAGCACATGGCACGTCTCTGGCTACAAGATTCAGTCACAAATGGGTATGTAAACAAATTCTGGCTAATTGGGAGAGATTTGCTGAAGGCTTCTGGGGAAAAGAGGTCTTTGATATTTTAATATGTCCCCCTGAATCCTTTCTACCTTTCCATGGTATAGAGAGAGGTGATGTGCTATAGCATTTTTGCTACCATGCGGGGAGCAGCCTAAGGAAAACCCCAATACTCAGAGGAAGGCACAAGACAGGAAGCTGAAGAAACAGAACTAGCATTACTGAATTAAACAGACCTAAAGTCTGTTGGCCTCTGGACTCGCAGTCACATAAACCTATACATTTTCTTACTGTTTAAGCCAGTTTGAACTGAATTTTGAGATACTTGTGTGTTAATTGAGTATACATATCCAAAGAGCTTCTTGTTCATTCTCCTATCAGAGTGCCCTTGATCCAGTTTGGTTGGCTTCATAAAATACTGTATTTTAGCCAGAAAGACTTTTAGCCATAAAATCTTGAGGGGTCTCCTGTTCAATCACAATCCTACCATAGCGGGGTTGGAGACTGTACCGAAAGATTCAAAACTTCTTAAAGACCATTCTCTTAAGAAAATCTTCCACTTGTTTGCACTAATTTGTCCTTTTTCTTTTGTTCCAGATTAACTACTGAAAACATTAGATTTATTTCTCATGCTTTCTTTTGCTAATGTAGGTAAAGCTTGAATGTGGTACAACGCCAAGAGATGTACCCAGTGATTTTCACAAGTCCTTCATCTTTTAGATTTGTGTATGGTTAACAGAGGATTTCCATTCAGAAATGTCATTCATAGGAAGCAAGGGGCTGAGAGAGATAAAACAGATGATTCTGACCTGAGACAATTTTGTCTAAATTTAAAAATATGACAAATAAAAATTAAATTAAAATGAATACATTATGAAATTTATACTACTTTTTAAATGAATAGAGATGGTACCCATTGTATGTCATGTTAAATATTCTGAAATTCTTACCATTTGAATAATACAAAATAATATTTGAAATTAATATATACTAGAGGAAAAATAATGCAGAATTAATGTGTATTTTCGAGTCAGACTCATCATTTTTTTGTCTTTGATCTTCAAATCACTATCCTTTCAAAATGTATTTGATTTCTAATCCTTGTAAATGCTACAGTCAGCCTTCGTATCGTGGGCTTCACATCTGTGAATTCAACCAAATGTGGATTGAAAATATTCGGGGGAAAAACTTCCAGAAAACTCCAAAAATCAAAATTTGAATTTGCCACCCTCAGCAACTGTTTCCATAGCATTTAAGTAGTATTTATAGTTATTTACATAACACTTACATTGTAGTAGCTATTACAAGTAACCTAGAGATGATTTAAAGTATACACAGGTTATATGCTAATACTACACCATTTTATGTAAGGGACTTGAGCATGTATGGATTTTGGTATCATTGGTTGTCCTTGAACTAATCCCCCACAGATACCGAAGAATGACTATACTCCTTTTCTTTTACCTTAGTGGGATTTTTTTTCTTATTATTTGTTCACCAGTTCTTAGTTAATTTACTCTCCAGAAATAAGCTTTAGGGGAAAATATTAACAAATTCCAGACTACTAAGAATTTACTTAGTTGCTCTGCCACTGAACCATGGGTTTGATATTAGAACCAAAGGCTCTGCTTACTAGTAATCTTTTGCCTCTGTTTTATTTCTTGTTTCACGGGTGTCTGTTCACATCTTAAATATTATTTGCCACGAAAATCATTCACTGATGAATGTTGAGTTCAGATATTACCTCTTCTGGGAAGGCTGTATGGATTCCCCTAAAGCCACTCAGCCTTCCCCTCCTCTGTGCTCCCCTAGTGCTCTCTTCATACCTCTATTGACATTGCATTTACCAATTTTCTTTTATTTAATTTTTTATATAGCTGTCTCCTTCACTAATCTGTGCTCTCTTTGACAGTAGACTCTCAACCTTATAGAATTTTGGGCCTCAATGCCTGCCACAAAAGCTGCCACAGATGCAATCAATATGTTTCTTGTACCCCTGATTACATTTATGTCTTCTAAGGAATGTACCTAGTTTCTGTCATTCTACTTAAAGATTAGAGACAGTTACCTTTCACCTCCTCTGTAAATTGCAACTATTTGCAGTTCATCGTGGCTAAGAGACTGTGTTCTGGAGTAGACTATTTACATTCAAAATCCAGCTCAGCTGTTTACTAACTGAACAACCTTGAAGAAGTTACTTAACATCTCCAAGTCTCAATTTCTGCAGCTGCAATGTTGATATAATAAGAGAAACTACTTCATGGGGGTTTGTACAAATTCAGTGAGAAAATTTATATCAAGGTCTTAGTAAAATGCTGGCTTATAACACACATTTTCACCTTTATGTAGATGGCAATGCTTCTGGGTGTAACTTCAGCTGTTATTATTACTGTTATTATTAGCTCCTCAAATTTTTTACTTCTAGTGTGATTAGATATTACATTTCCAATAATAATGGAATTTTATTATGGGAAGGAAGGCTATGGACTTGTTAGCTTTGGAAAAATTCCAGGTCATTTTACAGCTGAAAATTAACATTATCAACAAGAAGCATTCATGCCAGGATTGTACTTTTGTTGTTCACAGGCTGTCTGTTTGCAGGAAAGCAAGTTTTATATTTCCAGTCGGTCTTCAACCCATCATTTGAATTCCCTGGTGTCTATTTTCAGGGTATTAGCAAGTGGTTATATGATTACACAAACTCTAAAAATCAAATAAAGAGTTGGCAGTGATAGGGAAAAAACGTTAATAGTATTTCGCTGTATATTCAAAATACTGCAAACTTCCCCTTATTTCCATGCATGATATATCATTGTGGATAGGTCAGGATTGTGAAAGATTTAGAAAATTGATCTTTAACAAAAAATGCTGATTATTTAGTATTGTTCCACTAACTTTAATTTTTTCTTCCCAGTTCCAGCTCTTGAAAATTTGTGAGTGTGATGGAGATATGTGTAGGTGTATGTTTGCCAGAGGAAATATAAATGGCAATGCTTCTAGGTAAAAAGATAATCCCCAGATATGCAGATCCCATTAGAATTCCAAAGAATCTCACTTGACTATGTTTATAGCTCTTTAGCATTAGCCCTCTGAAATCAGGTTGAAAAAATTAAATTAGTTGGAACTTATAGAGACTGTCCTGTTAAAAAAAAAGTTTAACTGGGACTTTTGGTTGGACTACAGAAAAATTGAGTTTACTTTGGAAATGGACCCATAAACTCTGTTCTTTGTAAGTGTCATATTTAGGAAAGAAAAAGCAAATGTAAGATCAACTTGCAGATTCAAGTGTGTCAATTGTGAGGGGATAGCGACTAAAAACCAGCAGCTGTCTCCTCAGAGATGCACTAAATTCGGTCTGAATTGCATGAGCTTTGGTAGGCACTGAATACTGTACCCTGACTTGGGAGTACTTTCCCTGAATTCTGGAGACTGCATGTGAAATATTTAATTCTTTTTTGTGTGTGTATGAGTACTTCCAATTGCTTTAATGGGAGTACATGTACTACTGCTAGTATTTTATTTTTACACTCAAAAATTCTCACTCCTCCCCCAAATTAACGCTTTTGTGTGATTAGCATTAATCACACAAATAATAGATCTTTTTTCAACATGGGAAGAAGAGGAGGATAAGGAGAGAGAGGGAAAGAAGAAGGGAAAGCAACGTCCATCTGTTCAGCTAAAAGTGGGGAGTAGATATGAGGCAGGAGGAAGAATTCATAGACTCAGAAAGTAGGAGAGAAAAATTTTATATTTGATTCTGTGACCCTCCATCTTCTGTGATGTTGATTTTTTAAGCACGAAAGAATTTTTTTCAAGTGTTCAGCAGTATTACTTTTTTCTATTTTGCAATAAATTATCTGCTAATAAAATGTTAATTCTCTATAGGTCATTTCATCCCATGCCTTTTGGAAAACTTTTATTTTTAAAATCAACTTTATGGAGATATAATTTACAAACAATGAACTACCTACCAACTATAAAATTTTTGAGTTTTGACATATATATATATATATATATATATATATACCTGAGAAACTACTGCTACAAATCAAGATATGGATTGCTTTCATAACCCTCCAAATATTCCCCATGACCCCATACAATTCATTTCTCTCTCTGCTCCTGGCTCCAGGCAACCACTGATCTGTCTTTTGTACTGATAGATTAGTTTGCAATTTCTAAAATTTTAATGAAATAGAATGATGTGTACTTTTTGTGTCTGGCTTCTTTCACTCATCATGATATTTTTGAGGTTGATCCATGTTGCATGTATCAGTAGTTCATTCCTTTTTATTACTGAGCAGTATTCAACTATATCAATTTACCACTTTTTTTTTTTTTTTTGCGGTACGCGGGCCTCTCACTGTTACGGCCTCCCCCATTGCGGAGCACAGGCTCCGGACGCGCAGGCTCAGCCGCTCCGCGGCATGTGGGATCTTCCCGGACCAGGGCTCGAACCCGTGTCCCCTGCATTGGCAGGCAGACTCTCAACCACTGCGCCACCAGGGAAGCCCGATTTACCACTTTTTAAAAAATCCATTCACCTGCTGATGAACGTTTGGATAGCTTCCAGGTTTTAACTTCGTGAATAATGCTGATCTGAGCATTCATATACAAATCTTTGGGTGGACATAGCTTCTCATTCTTCTAGGGTAACAAAATACTTAGGAGTGGAATTGCTGGGTCATATGGTAATTATATGTCTAACTGTATTAGAAACTGCCAAATAATTTTTCAAAGTGGTTACACCATTTTACATTCCAATGAAGTGTAAGCTCCATGAGTTCCACATCCTCACCAAGCACTGGTATTGTTAGTCTTTTTAACTTTAATTCAAATGGGTATATAATACTATCTCACTGGGGTTTTAATCTGCATTTTCCTTAATGGCTAATGATGTAGAGCATCTTTTCATGTGCTCACTTGCCATTTGTATATCTTCTGTGAAGTATCTGTTCAAATCTCTTGCCTATCTTTATGTTGGGTTATTTGACTTCTTATTAATGAGTTGTACAAGTTCATTATATACTCTGGGAACAAGTCCTTTGCCAGATATGTGTGTTTTTGCTAAATTTGTTTCCAATCTGAAACTTGCCTTCTCACTTTCTTAATAGTGTCTTTTTATGGAAAAAAATGGTTTTAATTTTAGTAAAAACCTATTTATCACTTTTTTCTATTATGATTTACTTTTATTTTGCATCTAATCTAAGAAATCTTTGCATAACTCAAGGTCAGAAAGATTTTCTCCTATTTTTCCTTCTAGAGATTTTATAGATTTTAGCTTCTCTCTTAGGTCTACCATCAATGTGAGTTAATGTCTGTGTATGACATGAGATGATGGTTGATATTTATTTTTTGTATGGGTATCCAGTTATTCTAGCACCATTTGTTGAAAAGATTATTTTTGTGCTACCTTTCCTATTCTGTCCAATGCTGATTTTCTAGTACTAGCCAAAGCTCATTTTTAAAGTATCCAGCAATATTATTTTATACCCATTTTATAATAAGTATCATTATCTGCCAGTAAATGGTTGATATTCCATAGGGCATTTATCCTTTGTCTTTTTGGAATCTTTTTTTCAAAAATCAACTTTACTGAGGTATAGTTTATAAACAGCAGACTGTATCTTTTAGTGAATATCTCTTTTGAAAGTGGGTCAGAAGTGAAATCAATGATCTTTTGCTAGGTTCCATTGCTGGCTTCTCCCCAATTCTATCTAGTGAAAATTATGGATCATTTACCTGTGTCATGCACTGTGTTAGGAAAGAGACAAGAATAAGAAACCATTTTCTAGAAGATTTCATTTTAGGAACTAGGAATAAAAGCATGTCACATAGGATCCAGTCACTGCTGTAATAAAGGTTAAGAAAAAAATATTGACAATCCCAGAGGAAAGAGGAAAGAGTTACAGAAAACTTCACAGAGGTGGCATAGCTTGAATTAGGTTATCTTTATTATAATTCCTTTCGCGTTCTTTTGAAAAACAAACATTCATCACAGAAAATTTAGAAAATATTTACCTCATTAATCTGGATTTTGGATGTTAGCAATCTCATCTGGATCAGAAAGCTCAGTGATGAGGTGTGCCTTAAATAAAGAAGGGAAACCTGTATAGAGATCTTCCCTATAGAGTATTCATTTATGAATACTCTATGGTTTATGGTTACTAAAGCTAGCTGCACCTAAGTGCAAACTATTTGCCTTGGGCTAAACAAATGTGCTTCCGTGAAGAAAAGGAAAGGAAATGGGATAGCTGTAAGAGGCCTGGAGGTGGGATTCCATTAAATGAAAAGAGCCATATAGAAATAGCAGTGTCTATGTTTCCTAGCACTCGCCCTTTGCTAAGCAGCCTAAGTGCTTTATTGAATTCTCACAGCAACCTTAGGAAAGATTTACAAAGAGAGAAATTAAGGCAAGAAATGTTAAGGTCTCCGTGGTAGATTACTGTTCAAAAATATTCACCCTCCCTTACTATCACTTCCCCATCCCACTGATCCTTGGTTTGGTCATGTGACTGGCTTTGGGCTCATGGTGGACAGAGTGTACTTCCTTGTCTCTTTACTTAGACTTTGGGCCTGGCCATGTGATTCTCTTCAGCCAATTGGAAGCTAACAGATATAACACAAGCAGAGGCTTGAAATATGCATGTGTGGAGGGCTTCTCCTCTTATGCCTCTGCCATCACTATGAGATGAACATGCCCTAGGATAGCCTACTGGTCCTAAGAGGATGAAAGACAGGTGGAATGGACTTGGAACCAACCTGTAATTTGGAGCACAGCCCAGCCTGGATCAGGCAACCCACAGATGGTGAGAGAGAATAGTTGATTGTTGATTATTCCACTGAGTTTTATGGTGGTTTGTTATTCAGCCACCTAATTAAATGGCAGAAAGAATTTGAACTCTGACAATATGGGTACAGAGTCTGTATCATACTGCTACTTGTACAGGAAATAATGAGTTCTTTTCAAATGTCTAGGTAAAGATAATCAGTTGGAGGATGAAGAAAAGGTCTATAACTCAGGAGAAAGTAATGGGTTTGGAATTAAGAGAATATTTCATCAATTAAAGAACTAAACCTTGGCAAATTGTTTAATCTCTCTGTACTTTCCTTAAAAGACTATTGTGAAAAATAAAGTACTAGCTGTCAAAGCTCTTTAAAATGTTGAAAGTGTTATGGAAATTCTAGTTTTTCCTTTAAGTCTATTTTGTTTCCTGCTGTATCTCAGTGCCTGGTGTGTCATAGGTGCTAAGTACATATTTGTTAAAATAAATTGAAGTGAATTATTTTCAAACAGTATTCTTAGTTCATAAATAACAAAAGCACAAAGCATATTTATCATTAGGAAAGTAATTAATTTCTATTCTTGACAAGAGTAGGAAAAAATGTCAAGGAAGTTCCTTCCTCTTACAGCAGTAGACTGATATGGAATATACGGAGGATGTTCGTTTCTTATCTCTACTACCCAACTAATGGTACCAGACTGATGTTCTGCAAATCCTAACACTAATGAGAATGTTGCTGCAGTCTTCTAACAGGATACTTTCTGCCCCAAAGAGTGTTTCGTTAGTGGGAAAATATTTGAATTTAATATTTGTTCTGCAGTTTAAAACATTAAGTTTTATTTATAAAATACAGATAATTCAGAAAACAACCAAATGAGCTTGTGAATTCCAAAGTTAGGTCACTATGATAGGAAGAAAATGTTCATTTGTCCTTTTTCCTTCTCTGTTTACCATAAAGCAAGATATAGCCAAATAAGATGTCTCCCTTTTAATACATTTTGCATTTAATTCATTTAGGATTCTGGTCAAGGTTATGGTTAGTTTGGGTTCAGGTTAGGGGGCAAGTTTGTTCCTCACATCAAATCACAGAGACATTAAAGGATTAGAGGTGTTATATAGGTTGTTCTACTTTTTATTATAGCACAGGTTGCCTTTTTATCCCAAAACTTCTCCCATGATAACCTGAAAAAAATTTTGGTGGTGTAGATAAGGGTTACATCAGCTCTAAACTTTCCTGTTAAAATATTAAATGGGAACATTTGGACAGTATTGCATCACCAATGTGAAACTAACAGTCTGGAAGCAGTAAATTTTACTTAAGTATATTTCATTGTAGTGAGTGCTTCATCCTGTGACAGATATTCTTCAGTGAAGATTTTGGGTGGAGACTTTCTATCCCCGCTAAAATCCTTTAATAGCTACTCCTAATCCTGAACCAGTTCTGGCCTCCTGTTCACATGTGTTAGGAATGTAATTACATCTATCAGTGTCATTGTTATATTAAGAGTTATAGACTAACCCTAGTACTGAAAGAAAGGAGGGAAAAGTTCAATCTTCTCATTATTTTTGCTGCAGATTTTCATCATAATGATTTCTTTGTTTTATTTATTGTAAATCCATTGTATCTGTGCAAAGACCATATGTTTGCAATTCTTGACTTGGAGATGCCAGAAGATAAAAGGAGGGAAATAAACATCAGAAATACAAATATAACTGATATCCTAGATTCCTTGACAGGATCCAGGGTATTAAAGCTGGTTTTACCCTACTCACAAAAGTTTATCTAATTTTATCGTCCCCACACTCCAGATGAAATAGAAATTAAATAGGAAGAATTTAGCACTCTAGTAGGGACTTAAATCTTTTAAAAGAGACAAAAGGGATTGAAATGCTCAAGATTTCATGGTATAAGAATGATACCAAGACAAAAATGTTATTTTTGAAATGTAAAATTCAAAAAAAAATTCAATTAAAAGAATTTCTTAAGCCCAGTGTTGCACAAACTCCAAAATTTGGGAGACCTTCTTAACATCTTCCTCTCATTTTTGCCTAATATCTATTTGTTCAAGTTATTTCATTTGTACCGCCTATATTTCTTTCCAGTCACTTTCTTTCTGACATTTCCATCGCCCTCAACTATCTTGCCATTTTCTAATCTCAACCTGGCTGATTTTTATTGTAAAAAATAAAATATATGACTATAACTCTGGTGCCTAACACCCATCATTGCTCTTAGGATAAAGGCCAACACCTTTGGGATGGACTACAGAGCTCTTTTCTGTCTGGCTTCAGTTCTCTCCGTTCCGGCCACCCTAGCCTTCTTTCCAGGGTTTAGAACAAACCAAATTCCTTCTTGCCTCAGGGTCTTCAAATATGTTCCTCCTTCTGCCTGAAATACTATATAATAAATATATATATTTATTACCTATAAATATATAAAGTTTTTTTTTTGTTTTTTTGTTTTTTTTTTTTGCGATACGCGGGGCTCTTACTGTTGTGGCCTCTCCCGTTGCGGAGCACAGGCTCCGGACACGCAGGCTCAGCGGCCATGGCTCACGGGCCCAGCCGCTCCGCGGCATGTGGGATCTTCCCGGACCGGGGCACGAACCTGTGTCCCCTACATCGGCAGGCGGACTCTCAACCACTGCGCCACCAGGGAAGCCCAAGTATTTCTTTTTGAAATTATCAAACATATTCATATTAATAATACGTGTCTAATCATATTTCATCTATGGCACCACCCACCTTACTTCCACCCCAGATAACTTTGAAGCAAATCCCAGGCATGTAACGAAAGACTCTTTCTAACTCACACTTATCCTCAAGGTCTCCGCTCAAGCGCCACCTGTTTCCCCCATCCCTCTGCCATCTAGGTCATACTGCCTGGTCATATGGTCTCATTGTACCCAGCGCTTCTACTTTAAGAAATCATTTCAGTATGTAATTATATATTTATGTGTATGGTTTTTGTATTAGTGTCTATCTTCATCCTATACTTCATGTCCCATGAGGGAGAAATGGTGTCTTTTTTGCTCATCATTCTACCTCCTCTTCTTATCAGAGTGCCTGGCTCAGAGTGAATTCTTAATAGATACCCATTAATTAAGCTGTGGGGATTTTCATAATTGAACCCTGCCCATTGCTGCCTTCTTAGCATTCTTCATGGCCTTTTAATATCAAAAGATTTCCTGCATATAGCCCCTGCCCTGTGGTACCTTTAGTCTCTCCAAATAGAGACTTCTATCCTCTGTTTGATTTCTTCTGAAGCACTTGATCAGGTACTATTTTACCAACAGGTGCAGTTGGTCCTATTTTCAAAATAAATGTGCAGGCAAAACTTATAATTAATATTTATCTTCTCAATTTTTTTAATAATCATTAGCTATTTCTTTTACATCATAATACTATTTTCTCCCCACTAAATACAAAACAACATTGTCATAGAAAGCAGTCTGTGGGAAGGTGCCTTCAACATAAACGTTTATTATGTATCGTATAACCAACACTATGGTCAAGTGAATGGAAAAATATTTCATTGAAAGGCTGATAGATTATCTTAATGAAAATGGTTTTCAACAGCATTACTTGATTTTAGTTTCTTAATTTTAAATCACACAGATTTAAGTTTTGCTGTCTTTTATTTATATAAACCCCAATATTATTTAGAGTTTCTATTTCAGTATGAGAAAAATATATATATTAAGGAAAATTAAGAAAGTTAAATTCTGGGAAATTTTTGAGAAGGTGAAAATGTCCCCACAAATCTGGTATCACATATTTCTTAGAGTTATTTTATAACTTTTTAAGATAGCAGTATGTTTTGATATTTTGTTGACAGAAAATTTTAGCCTAAATGTATAAGTTCTTAATAACTGGTCACTAGGTTTTGCTATTTTGCAATATAATGTTATATAGGATTCTGTTTATCACTACTTCATCATGACTACTAATCTAGTCAAAGTTTTCAGCAAAATTACAGCATCAGCTTGGATTAAGAGATGTAATGATTGGGACTTTCCTGGTGGCACAGTGGTTAAGACTCTGTGCTCCCAGTGCAAGGGGCCCAGGCTTGATCCCTGGTCATGGAACTAGATCCCACATGCATGCCGCGACTAAGAGTTCACATACCACAACTAAGGAGCCGGCAAGTTGCATCTAAGGAGCCCGCAAGCCGCAACTAAGGAGCCCATGAACCTCAACTAAGACCCGGCACAACCAAATAAATAAATATTTAAAAAGAGAGAGATGTAATGATGGTGTAATTCAGAAGATGACACTGTTCAAAGGAAGAGAAAATTATGAGCCATTGCTAGGAAAGCAAATCTATAAAATTAAATATGTCCCCAAATCATAGCAGTAAATTTTTTTTTTTTTTTTTGTGGTACACGGGCCTCTCACTGTTGTGGCCTCTCCTGTTGCGGAGCTCAGACTCCAGACGTGCAGGCTCAGTGGCCATTGCTCACGGGCCCAGCCACTCCGCGGCATGTGGGATCTTCCCAGACCAGGGCACGAACCCATGTCCCCTGCATCAGCAGGCGGACTCTCAACCACTGTGTCACCAGGGAAGCCCAGCAGTAAACTTTTTATTTGAGATTTTCATGTGGTTATGTGATGAGGATTTGGTTCTTGTCTTGGACACACCCATATGTTGGTTTTATCAACCTTCATGACTCCAAATATTTCCTTTCATGAACACATTTTCCCTTGTCACCTTGTCACCTCCACTGCAATGGCTTCTATTCCTTTGGCATAAGATTGTTCATCTTAAAAATAAAAGATCCTATAACCAATTTTAAGCACTCTATTAAATCTGTTTATAAGTGATAATTAAATGGGATTTGAAATATTACTTCTCCTAACTGTATCTCCCTGAATCAGAAATAAATTATATAATTAGCATGTCTTAAATTACTTTTCCCTCACTAGGTAAATAAACTTACTAGAGAAAATTATTGAGTTAATTCCTCTACAGTTCTTTAGCATTTGAAAGGAAGGCTTACATGCAATGTCATTTCTAATTTCCATCAAATTGGATGTTTCAAAGGACTTTTAAAGACTATTATTGACCTTGGTAGAAATGGATACTGTATATAATTCAACTGCTTCATTTGTCATATGTGGTATGTGCAAAGTGGCTATTATTCAGAAAATGTCAGTTGAAATGAGAATTTCAATTATTTTTTTCACCTATAGTTGGCAACTAAATCTGGGGCAAAGATGCTTTAATAATCTGTGATATATGAAAAATAAGTTATGCAAAGATTCTGATTATACTTATACTGACATCTTTACAGCATAAGACTTTTTAGAGATTAAACTCTAACCTAGTCTTTTAACCACATGTGTAATAGATATATTTTAGCGTTCAAGTATCTGACCAAATTAAATTAAAGATACAGCACCATCTTATGGATATTTCTATATCTGTAAAATATATAAATATAAAAATCTTTTTGAGTTTGGGAATAGAAAAGCTTTATCAGTTAAAAAAAATGTAGGAGGAGAATATTTTACTGTAACAAGGAAAAATGTTGCAATATTGAATAACTTGAATGTGTATGTGTGCATGCATGTATGAATGTGTGTGTTTGTGATGGCAAGGTAAATAAAGAGATTTGTAATTCTTTTTTCCCTTCAAAATTAAGAATTTGAAGAAGACAAACAACAGTTATTACAATACAAATTCATAACTTTGTGAAATAAGACATGTAGCTCAGAATACTGTCAGTCTCTAAATGACTCTGGGACATCACCGATTATCACCTTGCAAAGAAGTGTTCTTATAAGACATGAACCACACTTTATAGAGAGTGATGAGAAATTTAGGTATGATAATAAACCTATTTAACTATCTGCTGATACTATAGAACTGGTAATCAAGTCTCCTTATATTTATCTAGAATTTAAATGTTTTCATAAGTGATTTATGCCCATTATTTTGTTCTGATTTTAGATACAGATTTTTTTTTTTCCTGCGGTACGCGGGCCTCTCACTGTTGTGGCCTCTTCCGTTGCGGAGCACAGGCTCCATACGCGCAGGCTCAGTGGCCATGGCTCACGGGCCCAGCCGCTCCGCGGCATGTGGGATCTTCCCAGACCGGGGCAGTAACCCGTGTCCCCTGCATCGGCAGGCGGACTCTCAACCACTGCGCCACCAGGGAAGCCCAGATACAGATATTTTTGAATAAACACTTCTTAATAATCCTTCTTATTATTTTAATATAAAACACATAGGCAATTTAAGGTGATTATAGAAAAATTGATGAACAAAACTCCGCAATTAATTATTAAGGTGTAGTTACATGGGTATGGTTCATATCCTTCATGCTTAGCTCACTTTAGTTATCATATATAGACCTGAGGCTCTACGAGATTTACCCAGTTTATATGGTGTAAAATTATCCCACTTCTAACCAAAGCACAGATTCAGTAGTTCTTAACTTTTTAGGGTCCTGAACTCCATGATAAAAGCTTTGGAACCTCTCTTTTTTAAAAAGTCCATAGATACGATACATTTTGCACATAATTTTAGGGGCTTCTGGACTCCCTGGAGCTCATCCATGCTCTATGATTTTAAATAGTATTCTCCTTATTTTAACATTTATTTCCGTAGGATGTGATATTGACAAGTAAAAGCCAGGAGCTTTATCACAAAAATGCAAGGTCTTCTTGTGGTAGAAGCAATCCATAATTTTTACACACACACACACACACACACACACACACACACACACTCCTATTTGGCTTTAACTTATGTTCTTCCACAACTAAATTATATTAAAAGACCAGTGTAAATAAGGAGGTTATTAGTTTATTTTATACAGATTTTATTTTCATGTTATTTACAGTGAGATGTAAAAATATGACATTGACTACAAACAATATAGAATTTTTGGCTTTATCCTCACAGAATACTACAGGTTCTAATAATGTCCTATTATGAATAGTTTTCTATATCATGTAGACGACTCTAAATTTCTAAATTTTGTTTCAAATGTAAACTTGTAACTGATTTAATAAAATTAAGTTATTCCTGGATGTCCATATTAATAGAAAAAATACAACATAAAGTTGAAAAATTCTAAGCATACCATATACATATTTTTATGTTTACTTCTGAGATGTGGATAGGTATTTTATAGCTTAATAAGAAATCCAGGGAAATTTAATAGATTTATAATAGTAGCATTATGTTTAAATGCAGATCCAAGACACTATATTAGATGTTAACTTAATTTTTCGTGTTATCAAATGCAGAATTATCATAATGTAAAAATTATTTTATTGATACCCTAGAACACTCTCGCTAATTTAATAAAATGCTTTAAGTTGTAAGAGCAGATTCCATAAAAATTCATGAAAAATTTAGATATCTGATCATTTAAAACGGTAATGAAAATATTTCCACCACCTATACCTTTAACTGTAATACGATCCATGGGATGGATATAGCTGCTGTACGTAGTGTAATACTTACTTTGTCCTTAAATTGGGAGGAAAGTAAAATGATGAATTAGCCCCGCCCCAATCGGCACCCCGCCCCCACCCCGAAGTCTGAGGAGGCGCGGGGGGGCTCTAGTCGCTGGGCTACTCTGCGGACCACGTGCTGTGCTCCCATCTCCCGCTCCTTTGCAGCTGCCCCAGCTCAGGGCCAGGGCCACGTGGCGCCGCCCCGGGGACCCCGGGTCATCCTGCGTGTGGGAGGGGGTCCTCAGGAAGCAGGGGCCTGCGGGTCCCCAGATGCAGTGGGGGAGGTGGGTGCCGTGCGGGCACTAGCTGGTGGGTCGGGCGAGGAGGCCACCATTTTCAGGGTGAGGGTCGTGCGGCAAGGCGCGGCCCTGGAGGAGGGAGAGGTGGCGGGGATCGGGGAGGAGTTGGGGCTATTGGTGGAAGACATCATGCAGGGGGTGGAGGCGGGGGCGGAGGAATAGCAGGAGGAGGTGCAGGTGGAGGAGCCCCAGGAGCAGGGGCAGGAAGAGCCAGGGCCGGGACCCGGGACCCATGACAGCCCGGCCCCTGCCGGAGGCGCTGGCGGCCCTGTAGTTAGAGCTGAGCCCTCTGAATGCCCAAGCCAGCAGGGCCTACACTTGGCTCAAGTGCATGATGGGTCAGACGCGGAAGCCTCACTTGGATGGAAGAAGGGCCATCATCTGGGGCATCCCTGGCTTCTGGGCCAGAGCCATCATAAACCTACCCCAGATGTCGGCCATGATCAGTGACCAAGATGAAGACATGCTTAGCTACATGATCAGTTTGGAGGTGCAGGAACTGGGCCATCCCAGGCACCGCTGCAAGTTGATGTTTTTCTTTCGGAACAACTCCTACTTCTGGAACGACGTGATCATTAAGGAGTATCACCTTAGCATCGCTGGATATAGGGCGTCTCGTTCCACTCCAGTTCAGTGGTTCTGGGATTATGAACAAGGTGCCCCCAGCCGCAGGCAGGACACCACCAGCCTTAACTTCCTCAACTGGTTGTGTGACCACAACTGCCCAGGGTCTAACAGGATTGCTGAGATCATCGGTGAGGGCCTGTGGCCCAATCCCCTGCACTACTACCCCAGGGAGGAAGGCCCCACCAGGACAGACCCATAGATGAAGGCTCTGGGGGAGCCTCAGAGTTTGGCCAAATAGCACAAGAGGCAGGAGGCGTCTACAGATGTGGGGGACAGGTGGATGTATCTACCTATGCGGTTCTGGTGCCCAGGGGAGAAATGAGGAAAGGATGGCCAGTGAAGGTTCCAGAGACCACGGCCCCACGTGCCGGGAATGACACCCAGAGAGACATAAACAAGTTACCAAGTGAAAAAAAAAAAAAAAAGAATTAGTGATGCAATGGTAAAATTAGAGACCTAACCTTGAAAACTAGGGATTCTCAAAATATGGTCCTCAAACCCCTGGTTGGGGGTGTTCCCTGAGACCCTATCAGGGAGGTCTGTGAGGTTGAAACTATTTTTATAGGAATACTAGGATCTCTTTGTCTTTTTCACTCTGTTGATATTGCATAGATGGTGCAGTAACAATGGTGGATTCATGCTGGAGCTTTAGCATGAATCAAGGCAATGGCACCAAAATCACTTAATAATCATTGTGTTCGCAGGCACACACTCACAGAAAAAAATAAGCCAGATTCACTTATGAATATTTCTGATTAAGCAGTAAAAAATATTATTTTTAAAAATCTCAACCCTTGGGTACACATTTAAAAAATAATGTGAAGTGAAATGGGAAGTATACATAAAACACTTCTGCATAACGAAGTACAATGATTGTCTGGAGAACTGAGCTGCAAGCTGAACTATCTGCTTTTTCATAGAACGCCATTTTTACTTGAGAGAGCAACTTGACAAATTATAGTTACTCAGATGTTTGGCAGACATTTTCTCAAATGTGAGTGAAGTGAGCTTGTCACTTTAAGGAAAACAACTGACAGTTTTGTTGTGCCAGTGATAAATTCAAGCTTCCAGGTGAAAATGAGAATTTTGTAAAACGTTATCTGCCAAAGTAAACGATAGTGTTCCAGTACTTAATGACTTTTTTGATGAAATTATTGACAAATGTAATTTGTTGGATACTACATAATAAAATAAAATGTGTCAACTTTTGGACAATCTACATTACCCAATGAACCAGTGTTTTCCAAATGACCAATGAGTGACATTATGAAATCATGCATCAGTAAAAGATCCATTCAAAGTTCAAGACAGACTAATGGATTTTTTAAAATCACAGAGTAAGAAAAATTTACTGATGTGTTTATAGATTCCACATTGCAACTAACCTTAAAGAAACTACCACTCATTGAGTTTTGGTTTAATATCAAAGAAGAATATCCATAATTATGTGAAAGGCTATTAAAATACTCCTTCCTTTTTCAACCACATATCTATATGAGGTTGGATTTTCTTTATCTGTTTCAAACTAAACAATGTATTGCAACAAAGTGAAGTAGAAGCAGATATGAGAATGCAGAAGCACGTGAATTCTACTAAGCCAGACATTAAAGAGATTTGTATAGTGTAAAATAGTACAACTCTTCCCACTCAACTTTTTCTTTTGGAAATAGTGTTTTTTTCATAAACATATATAACATGTTATATAATAGGTTATTATTAAAAGAATTAATAGTCATTTCTAAATTTCCTTAGTTTTATCTTTCTAATATTAGAAATACTAATAAATATAACCCACATAACCAAGAGAACTTTGGGGTCCTTACTAAGTTTTAAGAGGGTAAATAGGCCCTGAGAACAAGTGTGTTAATCACTGTTACAGACCAGGGTAATAGTAAATAATTAATAAAGACATATCTTCATTTTCCCCACTTAATATCATTTGACTATCCCTTATAATTTTCTCTGATAAAAACTCTATTTCAATTTAATTTCAGTTTACTTTTCTATTTCAGTTTAATTTTCTTGAGCATTATTGTTGAAATGGTCTAGCTTATTGTTTTGTTTTTTTAATAGGAGTAGAATTCTCATCTCTTGAGACGTTGGTTGAATTCCTGGTCAATCAATGCAATGCTCTCTTTACAGTGTCCTAGTATAGTGCTTAATATAGACTAGGCACTCAATAAGTGTTACTGACTGGCAGAACATGTGTTAAACAACAAAGTCAATAAAAGTGCAAAACAACTGTGAAAGCTAGAGGGAAAAAACTCCATTTACTGCTTTATCCATTTATGAACATAATTAGTAGATTTTAATCCATTCCCACAAAAAGCGCAGTTTGTATCTCTATTACCATTTAAAACACAAACAAGTTCTTGCAGGTTAAGTACCTCCTTCTCTAGGAGACCATAATTATCATCACATATATTGTACATCTTGAATTAAGGCAAGACTTTTCTCATGAAATTTTAGGCTCAAAGGTCACAGTATGCTTTTACCTTTCTTTACTCCCTGTACTTTACAACAAACTCATTTCCGTTACCTTCTCCAAATTTCTTAAAAAATGGAAATTGAAAAATGGAACGGTAATCAATCATTGATGAATGCTGACAGATTGAATAGGAACAGAAGGAAAGTAGCTTCATATTGTGGGCTCAAACCATCTTATAAAAATTATGAAATCCTTAAGATTTTAATAAAACACCTTAACGTATTTGGGAGTTCTTTTAGGCTGGCTGTTTCAAGGCAAACAATTTAGAAACACAAATTATAAGCTATGTAAAAATCAATAAATAAATGCATTGAACCATTTACTAGTTTATCTACAATTTATTTCTATAGTTCTACAGTTGAAAATGAGCTACATAATAAAACAATTACAATAACAATAAAATACTTGGCATTTACTGAGAATTTACTCTATACCAGACAATCTTTTAGTACTTGAATACATTATTTTATTTAATCTTCACAACAAACCTTTGACTGTATCTTGTGTGGGTATCAGTGTGGATTACTCATTTTTCTGGTCAATTTGTGCTGATCATCTGCATATATTTTTACCCTTTATCTGTAAAAGGTGGGGTCACAGAATGATTCTTTCTAGGATTCAAATTCTAACTTGAGAGGCGAAAAAGAAAAAGCTGAGCAAAGTAAGGAGAGGGATTTAAATAAGGTTGCCAGGAGGATTATTGCCTCATAAGATATAAATACTCATCTTAAAGTTTCAAAAAATTGGTTTTTATCTTACTTTTGCAAATGCATACCATTTTATTAGCTGGGCTTGTGAGTTGACATTTTTCTCATACATATTTGCAAAACTAGTCCTTCCCTTTGACCTGAAAAAGATTCCTCTGTCTGTTTTTATATAATTTTAGCTATAACTACAGAAAATAATAGACTCCCAAAACACTTAAGGGATATTTTGTGAATATTTTTCTCTATGACCACAAGAGCATATATTACCATAACTTCTTATTTTGCTCGTGTTTGTTTCATATACGTCCCCTCAGCGACTAAATTCTACTGTTTTTATCTACTCAGAATAGTGCATAGCCTAGAGTGGGTGCCCCCAAAAATGTCTGTTCAATGAAAGAATGATTTCATCTGTGACTTGAAAGAGTTAATACCTTGCTTTCCGGTCAAATGCACAAATCAATTCTCAACGAGAAAACAGACCACCTATAGCTATTCAGGTCACACACCTGTTTCCTTAAACATCATTGCCAAAACACATTTTATATTCTATTTTATTATTGTGCATCCATCGTTGCCTAGCATTAGAGGTGTTTCATTAAAAAGCAGTATAACTTCAATTTGTTTTTATGCTCACCTTGACGAAAATAAAAATGAATCACTGAATAAATTCAAGTGTATTTTATGTATTTTTGAAATGGTACAGACCAATCATAGTCTTATGTTGGGCATCATTTACTCAATTATCCCAGAGCATCAACTGAAGTTATAATTACCTGAAAAGGTAATATTTAAGGTAGAAATTTGGCAAGAACATTAGTATAAGCACAAAGTTGAAAATGTTAATTAATAATTATTAGGGCACAGTTAATGTTTAATGATCGGGTTTTCCTTTCAGATCCCTTTTCTTCAAACCATCTCTTTTTGGAGAAGAGGAAGGGAGGGTTCCTCAGAGACACATCATTGGCCCTTTTCTCAGTCTGAAACATGTTTTATGGACCTCATTATCCATATCTGTCTGTAGCTTCAACTACCACCAATATGCTGATGATTCCTTTATCCAGATGTGAGTTAACAGGTTTGCATTTCCAAATGGGTCTAGGAGCACTCTGATAAGCTCCTCATAACTTGATGTTTCTCTATAGCTACATGTCCTCTAGAAGTTCATATTTCTTCTATTCTCAGTCAAGTTACCCTATCCTGGGAATCATATTCTACCCTTGACCCTCTTCTTCAGCTCCTCATATATGTTCTATTAATTCCTTTGTCCACCTCTTAAGCTTTCTTCCCCCACTCCCACCCCTTGTCCTCATCTTAAATTCAAACCCTCATTGTTTCTCTCCCAGATTTCCTTAGTAATCTCATTGGTATCTTGCATCTGGTTTCACTGCCCTTACATTGCTCCAGATTGACTCTTCAGAGTTATAGGTCACCTTATGTTGTACCTTACTTAAACCTTTATGTGTATACCCATTTTCTTCAGGACATAGTTTAAATTCCAAAGCATGGCGTACAAGGCCATGGACACCTGCCCACTGTCCTTCTGCTCAAGGCTGAATTTGACTCTGTTCTCTAGCCTCATCTTCCCCATCTTCACATGTAGCCTTTATTTCGGGCATGCCAAGTTTACTTGCAGTTCTCCAAATGTGGCAAACAATTTCATACCTTTGCAAATGTGGTTCCTCTGGTCTATAGTGCCCTCACCCAAACAGCTATGAATCATTCTTCAAAACATATGTCAAGCATCCTGGAAGCCTTCTCTTACTCTATCTTGAATAAGCTACTTTTTCTCTGTATAACCATTATCTCCCAGGTTATTAGACTGATCATCAGATTGCAATACCAATATTTATTTTCTGGGTTTTTTTAGTAAGTGTTTTTCTCATCTGTCATTCTTTAAACTGTAATCTTCTAAAGGTCAGAGACTGTATCTTGTTCTTCTAAATATACCCTGCATAATGTTAACAATGTTAGTTTCTTAACCAATGTATGTTTAACTAATGAAATCCTTAAACATTCTCTTTGTTGTTTTGGATATTTCTTTAATTTATGCCCCTTAACCATTTTCATCTTTATAGAGAAAACACTGTATGTATTATTCTACAAATTATTAGATGTTTTCCAGTGGGATTTCCAAGGCTTGGAGAATCTTTGATAACCATTTTTTAATAGTAAGAGAATAATAAACTATCACATCAAGCAATTTTAACTAATTAATAAAGGAAGCTGAAAAGATACCTTTCCTTGGCAAGAAAAGGAAGGGCAATAAAGCTGCTGTATATAAATTATACTTTTATGTGCCTAGGAATTAAATTCTTATTTTAAGTATCAGTTTAATAAACATCATACATTTAATATACTGATTTAAATCAAACAAATTGTAATAGTAAAGCTACTATTTGGAAGTAGAGAGGATTCAGTGTGTTGCGTCCTTGTTCCATTAGTTGTTCCTTCTGTAGGGAAGAGGATTCCCTAAGTCTCAGGTTCCTTATCTGTACAATGGAACTAAAAATAAATGGGATAATGTATGTAAAGGGCTTAGTGCGGTACCGGGTACAAAGCATGTAAATGGTAATCATCATCATTATCATCATCATCACTACCTTTCTCAAAAGTTTACTTTGGTGACATTATTCGACAAGCACGTTTACAAAACTTTGCAAAATGTAGAGTGCTATGTATATAACATTAGATACTATAACTTAAATGAATAAGCTTTTTATTTATGGTTTACCTTGCCAAAAAGTGAAAAATATTGCCTTTAAATACATCAGTTTTTGAGATTTGTGTTCCTTGGCAGTTGGAGATCAGCCAGCAGTCACGCCCTCAGTGAACACCTTTCATCACCGTGGGCACCTGTAAGGATTGATAAATAGGCAAGTTTCCCCAGGAGTAAATGCTTCTTTGTCTTTCTACATCTTGGGAGACTATGAGTAAATGCAGAAGGAAAGCCTCCCTCATGTGTACCTAACTGCGGAAGTGGCTTGAAAAAGCTACAGCTGCTATTTGGCCACGGGGTAGACGAGCTCAGAGCCGGTAGTTTTACCGGCCGGGTGATATTTGCACTGAGCTTCCATCGCCTCCCTGCCAGTTTGGCCACTGAGCACTGCACCTTATGTTGAATGCACTATTTTCCCTATTTCCTCCTTTGTCCGGATTAACAATACCGGAAAAAACACAGAAAGAAACTCCTAGGTGCTTCTGGTTTGGGACTGAGAAATCTGCGCAGATAAGACAGGCTTCGGATGCAGCTACGAGACGCCCACTTGAGGCCGGAACCGATAGTGACCAAGTGTGTGTCCCAGGGCGCTGCGGGCTCGTCCAAACGCTAACAGTGCTGGACACCGGGCGTGTGCTAAAAAATCTGCTGAATAAATGTCTACACTGCACAACCTGTCTTGAGTCAACCGCATCCCAACCCAGAAAATAAAGCTATGTGTGAGCTGAAGCAGAGTGCCATTTCGCAGATATAAAACCGGTCTCACTCATGCATCTACAGGAATAAAGACAGTTTAAAAAGAAAGCCTCATGTATTTTGTTTTTGCTTTTCTTTTCAAGAATGTTCCTCTGACTTTTACAATTTGGACTTCAGCATAGCGTCAAACAGCAGCAGAGCAGAGCGAGAGACTTTTTAAAGTCTCTTCTCCACGTTATTTGGCGGTAAACGGCTCTGGCCCCACTTTTCCGTGCTGGGGTTCAACCCTGGGTATCAAATTCGGGTTGGAGACTCACGTTCTGGCTGTTCCGCTCACCCGGGGAGGTGGAGAGGGCCAGCTCTCCTGCCCCACGTCCGCCTGTCCCTCAGGAAGCTTGCAGGAGAAAAGGGGATAGGTGGTGGTGGTGGTGGTGTCACGGCAGTCCAAGCGTCCCGGGTGGGCGCACACAGAGCCACTGCGCTCAGCGCTCCGCATCTTTGCAAACTACGCGCCTGACACCCGGGCACTCGGCCAGGGTCGCGGCGGCGCCGGCGGCGCGCGCACGCGCACTCCGCGACCCCGTGCCCGCTCCTCAACCTTCCATTCCACGTGTTGCTTGTTGTAGGCGCCACAGGTTCCCCACCTGCACCCGGGCGCTCGGGCGGCTCCGCCTCCGCCGGCGGACGTTGGAGGACTACGGGGCTGGCGGGGCCCGGGCCAGCCGAGCAGTTCACCAGGCGCTCGGGCTCACCCCCGACGCTAACTCCGCCTATTTAATCCCGGCGGCTCCTCCACCCCCCCCACCCCGCTACCAGTCCTCCTCTCGGCTACCGCCCGCCTCTTTCGCCCTGGTGGGAGGAAACACTCTTGGGTCTAACTCGACGTGTCCGGAAAGCCTCGGCCAGTTTCCCTTTCGTTCTGCGGCCGCTGCGGCCAGCCGCGCGGCTCCCTCAGACCCGCGGGCGCAGCGGCAGTGGGTGAGGCGCCTGGGGGCCGCGGGCCGAGCGGCGGGGTGACCCGAGCACTATGCTGGACCCGTCTTCCAGCGAAGAGGAGTCGGACGAGGGGCTGGAAGAGGAGAGCCGCGATGTGCTGGTGGCGGCCGGCGGCTCTCAGCGAGCGCAGCCGGCCCCGGCTCGGGAAGGGCGGCGGGACGCGGCAGGGCGCGCGGGCGGCGGCAGCGGCGCAGCCAGACCCGTGAGCCCGAGCCCCTCGGTGCTCAGCGAGGGGCGAGACGAGCCCGAACGGCTGCTGGACGAGGAGCAGGAGCGGAGGATCCGCCTGCAGCTCTACGTCTTCGTGGTGAGATGCATCGCGTACCCCTTCAACGCCAAGCAGCCCACCGACATGGCCCGGAGGCAGCAGAAGGTGAGTTGCCGGCAGGACCGGGCGTCTCCAGCCCCACTTCTTCCTCCCTGGGCTTTTCTCGGGCGCCTGCCCGTTGTCCTCCTGCAGGACACTGTATTTTTGTTAGTCTTGGAGGGCAAGGGAATCTTTGGAGGGAGGACGGTGCTTTAGCCCGCTGGGTATCAGGTTGCAATGGACGCATCTTCTCCCCCGCGGTGGGCAGAAGCTGTCAGCTTGGTCGGGACCGAGACCGACCTGACAGCCCGGCGGTGCGGCCGTTGCACCCGGCCGGGTGAGAACACACCTCCCATCAACTTTAATTTCGAAGGGTAGTGGTGCATTCCTGTGCGCCTGGCCCTCCTGGAGCTGGGCTTTACCGTGGGTCTGAATGAGTGTGGAATCTGAACACTTCTGATAGCTAGGGAGAAGTCATTTCTGGGGGGGAAGGTGTAGAAATGTTCCACGAAACAAAGCTAACTGGACAAGTTTTCCTGTATTGCTGTGTAACTAGGACATCAGATCCTAAGGAGGGAAGGTGTGCAGCTTTGGAGAGTTGCTGTGGGTTAGTAATTACCGGTCTCGGCGGGCCTAAGGAAACACGCTCTTGATGAAAAATAAAGGACTGGTTCATAACTACTTCACCACGAAAGCGCTTTTGTCCCCGTCCCCAAAGAGCTAAAGAGTTTCAGGTGAAATACCTGCCAACTTTAGTTTTAAAACAAGACCCCAGGGCCTAATAGTCTGTAGCAGACGAAAGTGATGACTCAAAATTGCCCGAATTGGGTGAATGTTTTCAATAGAAACTAAGAAATCTTGATAGAATGTTGAACCTAGACGATTCACCAGAAATCTGCACTAGCCCCCTTAGTTTGGGACAGGATGTGGAGACCCAGAGAGATTGTATTGTAATTTGTCCAAAGCATACCTAGTTGCACAGATGTTTGTTAGTTTTCTGAACCATTAACTTAAGAATGTGAAGCATTTCTTAGAAATTTGGAGCATTTCTGAATTGATTTGTGAGAAGCTGGTATTTCAGAGTAACTGCAGTCTTCCCATCACCCTCCCACCCCCATTTACCCAACCTCTTAAAACAGGCCTAAACCAAGCAGCTGTTTTGAATTGCTCCCTGGGAGTACTCAGGGGATGATTCTCTACAGTTGGTGGCTAATTACACAGATCCTTCAAATGCCTAACCCTCTAGGTAAGTTAGTCACAGAATGCTAGAGCTGGAAAAGACCTTGGGATCCAGGCAGGCCCTTCATTTTGGAGGAGAGAAGGATTTCTGAGTAACATTTTCTATTCCCCAATTGGTATGATTGAAGCCACCATTTGTGAGGTCAGTTTTGAGTGCCCTGTGGAGTTTTTGTGAGCCTTCCATTTTGTTCCTAGGTGAGTACCACACTGTGTTATCCTTTGATTGCATTGGGTTGTATTACAGTCACCCAGTGCCTCTTAACTCTGTAGGTCAAGAGACTTTCATCTTCAGTAGTCACTCTTAAACTAAGTAAGTTTTTGTGTATGTTGTATGTAGTCATATAAGTTTATGAATATCATCCAGTCTCCAGTTTTAATATTCATATTGCATTTAAGTTTATTTTCGGTGTGTTAAAGTATAAAAATAACGTTTGGTGAAACTAAGAGGCTATTCCTGTCTGGAATATGATCACTGAAGATGCTTTTGCAAAGAGTCGCTTACTGGTAGCTGATTCTTACTGTACATACTTGTTGCGTTTTGTTAATGAAACAAACTGTCGCTTGTTCAAATAGGGCAGATTTCTCTGACACTCTTGTTTAAATAGAATGTTTCTCCAGAAATTATTTGAATAGGCAAACAGGTGCATTCACAATACCACTGAGGAGACCATTGTTATAACCTCCTTCAGGCATCACCAAAAATAATTCCAAACTGCAAAAAGGAAGCAAAACATTGCGTATGTTCTGTACAAAAATACTTACGACTGCTTGGAAATTTCTATTTTCTAAATATTGAGAGCATTAAATGCTGTGAGATGAAGTTTTGTGACTTATTCTTATATTTTAAGGGGGAGGCCCCCAAACAACTTAAGTGTTTCCCTTATTCAAACTTATTCAAAAGGCCCCCCACTTTTTTTTTTTTTTTTAACAAGTTGCTTGTTAAAGGGAGCTGGAGCAATTCTTGGCAGTCGGGTTTCCTCCCAGGACAAAATGAAATGGGAATTTAACTGTATTCCTCCGGATTTGATGCACAAGCCGATAATTAATGACAAAAACTTTGTTCTTGAAGTGTACAGTTGGGTTATATAAAAGAAGTAACAGGATAATTGCAAAATCACTAATCCATTGTGTGTGTATATATATATATATATATTTTTTTTTTTTTTTTTTTTGCGGTATGCGGGCCTCTCACTGTTGTGGCCTCTCCCGTTGCGGAGCACAGGCTCTGGACGCGCAGGTTCAGCGGCCATGGCTCACGGACCTAGCCGCTCCGTGGCATGTGGGATCCTCCCGGACCAGGACACGAACCCGTGTCCCCTGCATCGGCAGGCGGACTCCCAACCACTGCGCCACCAGGGAAGCCCCCATTGTATATTTTTATTCTGTATCTTCAAGTAGTCAGACATCTAGTAAAAGGATTTAATAGCTTAAATTGTTGTAATTGAAATGCATATTGCTGCTTACTCACTTCTAACTTTAAGAATTTAGAAACTCAGAAATTGAGATTTGAAAGGGTCCTCATCTTATAAATGAAGAAAATTAATCACAGGAAGATAAAAGCCTTATCCTGGCAGTCAAAACTGTCTCACTAGTGGGGTTGGTGGGTTTCTGAGAACCAACTGAGCTGCACTGTTTTTTGTTTTCCCACTTGGCTAAGATGGCCCACAAAGCTAGTAGGAGGTTGTATCCACGAGCTGAAAAAGCTTAATAGCGTTAAGCTCAGTTGACTAAAACATGTCTGTCTTTGCTTTTGGCTGGAAAATTTCAGCTTAGAAGAATAATGGTGGTTAGCTTATGCCAGTCTGATAACTTCAGGCTTTACAGAGAACTCTGGGAGGAGTGTAGACCAGGCACTGACAACGCCTTGTACCGGGTGGTCACACCACCTAAACGGTTCACACATGCTACCAATGTGGAGTAACAAACAGCCAATGGCAAAAATGACTTCAGCTGTGAATAATGCTTAAGCCTCTGATGCTTATTTACGTTGATTACCTTTGCACCATCAGCTAACAGTGATAATGATGAACCTTGGATGATTCTAGGTCATTGGTTAAAGGTGGGATCAGCGTTGAAACTAGGAAACAACAATGATGCAGTTAAAGCTAATCAGTTATTGCTTAATAAAGGCAATTTGTTGAACCTTTGGAAAACATTGAGACGCTGAAGGAAAAATAAAGTCCATGGTGGTTAGAAGGTAGGGAGAATCTGAGAAACATAATGACTACCGTAGAAGAGGTTAAGTATGTTCCATAGATGTGGTTTACAGATTGCAGGTCTCAGTTTATAACGATTTCAGGTGTGCATGACTTAAAGCGCTCACAGTTTTGGTTGGCTAGTCTATAGGTTTCTAGTCAGTAGCTGCTTTGTTCATTATTTATTAAATTTAGTAAGTCAGATGTTGAAGCCAACTACCTTAAACTAGAAATAATGAAGAGGGAATCAAAAAGACTAAAATGGTATCTAATAACTTAACATGTGATTCATCTGCCCTTGTTCTTTGCATTTTTATGTGTCACTGTAATCTCACTAAACTGCCTTAAACCTGCTTATATAATCACTCCCACCACTTTGCATAATTTTCCACACTAAGTTTGAGAAATGTATACAAATAATGTGAAATTGCAGACCGTGGGGAAGTAATCTCCTTTGGTAGAACCGATCAGGAAGAGAGCACTGTGGGGAAATAGCATTGGGGGAAATAATACACAGTGGGTTCTGCACTTGGCGCGTCTGAGTGTTTATACTGCAGTAAAGTGGCCACTTTTATCCCTCTTTGGAAATGGCAGTACTTTCTGTAGCTTAAAAAAAAATGTTCTCACTGCTTAGGTGATCCCCAGGCTCAGAAAAGACATTTTTATGAAAAAATGAGCTAGATTTACAAAGGCCAGGAATCACTTACCTTATGCTAGGGGTCATTGTTCCTTAGTGCTATGTTGTGCCATCTTTGGGGCCTAAGATACGACTGTGGCCTGATGTATTCTCAGCGTAGTGCATGATGTATAAGAACCTAGTTAAATGCTTGTTGGATAGGAAGTGTCAGATTTAGTCCCTGTCTCGAGGAATTAGGGAGGTATAGGGTGGAGGGAAGAATATAAAGGCAAAGAGTCGACCTCTCTTCTGTGGAAATTAATGTTCCTAAACATGTTTTGAGACCACCAGGCCTCACCCCACCCTCTGTAAAGAAAGCCATAAAAAGGGTAATACCTGTTGGTATAGAACTAATGACTTCGAAGAGAAGACTGTCCCAATGCCACAACCGAATCCGAGAGACAAGCAGTGTAGAAGCCCCACAGCATGCCTTGCTCTCTTGCTTGCAGGTTTCCAGGAGATGTGGTGATAGTCTAAAAAGCCCACCCTCTCAGGGAGTTAGGATAATTCATGCTTTGCTCCTTGCACTTTGGTACTTTATGGTGCAGAAGGGATGGGTTATGTTGTTGGCTGCTTTTAATATGGAGTACGTTGTCCTGTGGGGAGTGAGTTGGAAACCACACATTAGAGTTGGAAACCACACATTAGAGTGAAACCTCAGACTGGACTTTATCTCAGAGAAAAAAATGCTGCTTGTTTCAATTGATTCATCTATCCCTCTGCAGGGTGTCTTGAGACCGCGGCACTTAATTTGGTGGAATGAGTTGTGCTAATGAGAACTGAAATGGATTAAACGATATTGGAGTTCGCTTCTTTCAAAAATGAAATCAGCTGTAATTTTGGTTTACGTTTACTGCTTATAAAGTGAAATAAAATATTGTAATTCTGTGTGTTCCCTCTTTTAAATGGAAGCAGTTCCCTTCGTTTCTACACTCACAAGATAAATGGCATAGTTTGTAAAGTCATGAAAGACCTTCAAAACAAAATTAAGAAACCCAATTGTCAGGCTGTTAAGTATGGGAATTCTGAATGGAAAATTCTACCAGTTACTGTTTTCTAGTGAGGCAGGCCTCTTTTGAGTTACTGTGCTACTTTTTATGCATTTCAAGTTAGACCTTTCTTTGGCAAAGAGGGTGGGTTGCATAGTCATGTGTTATTGCCATTTCAGTTTTTAGGCCAGGAAAAAAACTAATGATTGTAAATAGAATATCATTGGAACAAATGATATTGTTCCAAAGCTTTAAGAGTATTCAAGAAGCTAATCATGGAACTGTCCCAAATCTGTAACATGTCACCTTAGGACCAGTGTTTAAGTTACCTAAGGATTTTGATATGATTTCCTTTTTTTAAAGAAAAAAAAAGGAAAAAAAAAACCCTGGGATTCTTATCCTTAGCTGCACATTAGAATCACCTGGAGAGCTTTTAAAAATCAGAGTGAAGTGAGTCAGAAAGGGAAAAACAAATATCGTGTATTAACGCATATATGTGGAACCTAGAAAAATGGTACAGATGAACCAGTTTGCAGGGCAGAAATAGAGACACCGTTATAGAGAACAAACGTACGGACACCAAGGGGGGAAAGCGGGGTGGTGGTGGTGGTGGGATGAATTGGGAGATTGGGATTGACGTATATACACTAATATGTATAAAATGGTTAATAAGAACCTGCTGTATAAAAAATAAATCAAAATTCAAAAATTCAAAAAAAAAATCCCATTATCCAGGTTGTACCCCAGACTAATTAAACCAATCTCTGGGTTAGAGTCGTAAAGCTTCCCAGGTGATACCAGTGTACGATCAGACTTGATAATCCCTGTTTTAAAGGGAAACTACAGGAAGATGACTTAGTTTATGGCTTATTTTCACCTAGGCAAGGTGAAAGTATAATATTTGCAATAATGAGTGAGATTACTGAGTAATTAAACCCGTTTTACATATTGAGGAAAAGGTAATGGGCTGCTCTAGGCAAGGAACAAAAAACATCTAAATATTTTAGACTCTATTGAACCAATACAGTGGGAGGACAGTGCGTATTTAGACTTTTAAAAGGTCTTTAATTTGCTGATATGCTGGAGGCTATTGAACTACATTATCAATTGTGTAATTTATTCATTACAAAACCACAGATCACAGTGTTTGCAACGGGAAATATAGGAAGGTAAGCCTGAGCGTTTACCATTACAAAATGAACTGGAAAGGAGAATCTAGTGAAATCTCCAAGTTGGAGTTGACCCTGAGCAATGTCTAACTGAAGAGTGAATTTCACAGTGGTCTGGTCTTACAAGATCATTAGCAGGTGGAATGTTTTTTCAGTGTGTGCAGTAGGAATGCATATGGGTTTTTCAAAAAGTAAACCTTAGAAGTCATTCTCTAGTAATTGTTTTAAGTGAAGTAATTAAAAACTAAGGACTTATCTAAGAGTGTCTTTATTTTTGTGCTATTTCCAAAACTCTAATGTTAGGTTAGACAGTAAGGAAAGCCCCTGTTTTCCTCAGATTGCACAATGGGTTAAGTCCTTTGTTTGTATTTGGGAGCCTTCTGCTTTGTAGAGCATCCTTGATGCTTTGCTCTGCTTCTTGAAATTTTATCACCTTGCTTTGTAAACTTTATGGTTTGAATATTTTCATTTTATAACTTTCGAGTTAGGAATGAATTATTGTGATGAAAATGTTACTGGGACAAAGGGTATGAATAATTAAAAGGCTATCCGTCTCAGTCTGATAGCTGAGGTGGTATTTAATTTGCTCATTTCTGATTGCTTGGGAGGATGAATGTATATGATCTAATATCCTATTCCTGCTTCTCTATTGAGACTTAGGTGTCACTTATTAATGTGTCCCCGTCCTCGGTATGTTGAAGGTAGCATTCCTTTGTGGAGGGTGTTTCTATAGTCTGCCGTTCTGCCTTTCGTTTGGTTTTTTAGATAGAATTCAGTTGATCTTAAAAACTTATTTCTTATTTATATTCTTGGCTAATAAGTTTCCCATCTTGAATTAAAATTTGAATCAAGGAGTTGACTTTTTTCCCCCAAATAGCTAAGCAATTCTTGGAGCCTAACTTTTGATTAAGCTCTACTTCAATTACTAAGGTGTTAGACCAAATCATTTATATTCTTTCCTTCATTAATTCATTGATCAAATATTTATTGAGCTCCTAGTATGTGAGTTTAACCACAAAATGTTCTGAGACTAGAGAATAAAACAAGCAGAAAATTTCTCATGGGATAATGTTCAGTGATGTATAGACTATTTGTATGTATTTTGCTTTATATCTGTTTCTAGGCTACCTATTCTAATTCATTAATCTACTACTTTTTCCTACTGCTAATACCATAATTATGATCTTACCATATTTTAATATCTGATGGAAAT
This sequence comes from Lagenorhynchus albirostris, assembly GCF_949774975.1. NCBI lineage: Eukaryota > Metazoa > Chordata > Mammalia > Artiodactyla > Delphinidae > Lagenorhynchus > Lagenorhynchus albirostris. The sequence continues at coordinate 27,548,315 of NC_083102.1, forward strand.
CACTCTTTGGCTTCAGAGGGCCTGGGCTTCATTATTTTCTATTCATTCACTGTGTGAGCAAGGCATTTCATGTCTCTGGGCCCTGGGTTTTTCATTTGTAAAATGGGGATAATGATCTCATAGTATTCCTGTTCTGATTAAATGAAGTGATACATATAAAGTGCTTAGTATAGTGCCTACTGCATGGATGTGCTCCAAATTAGGTGCTATCATTTTTAATTTAATCTTGTTTAGGAAACTATATTTTATTACATTCAGTCTTCTAGGAACATAGCATATCTTTTTTTTTTTTTTTGCGGTATGCGGGCCTCTCACTGTTGTGGCCTCTCCCGTTGCGGAGCACAGGCTCTGGACGCGCAGGTTCAGTGGCCATGGCTCATGGGCCTAGCCGCTCCGCGGCATGTGGGATCTTCCCGGACCAGGGCACGAACCCGTGTCCCCTAACTGCAGGCGGACTCCCAACCACTGCACCACCAGGGAAGCCCAGCATATCTCTTTAGTTAAGCTTCTTATGTCTTTGTGATGTTTTGCATTTTCATTATATAGAACCTTTGCATTTATAATTAAGGTTATTTTTAAGCATTTTGTAATTTTTGTTTTTACTGTGACATCCTTCCCTGTTTTATTATGGATAAATGTAAAACTCTAATTTTTGTTACAGCTGGTTATATTACAGTACACTACTGACTGAGTAATTAGTACTTTATTCTTCTGGAATTTCTAAGTAGGTGGTTGAATCATCTGCTGATAGTTAATAACTTTTGTCTGGTCCAGTAGCTGTACCTCTTTTGTTTCACAGGGCAACTGTCCTAATACAATGTCTAGAAGAGTATGTGTACTTGTTGCCAATACCTTAGGCTTGGTCCAGGCTTTCCTGGGAATGCTTTTGGTATTCTACCAGTGAATATAGTGTTGGTTAGTGTTTTAGGATAATTCTGTTTTTATTACGTGAAGAGGATAAAATGTCAGGAATGGACTCTAAATGTTATCAGATTTCTGCATCAATTGAGGTGATTGACTAGTTTTATTTTACTGATGTGACATATTTCTAGGTTCTTATTAAACCATGTTTGCATTGCTAGGGTAACCCCTATTATACGTTAACTTTTGAAACAATTGACTCATGAAATGAACTACATCCAGAACCTATTTTTGATTTTTTCCTTTCCTTAGCCTATTAGATTTTTCTTCTTATTCCAGATTCAATTGTGATGATTGCATAATTTCAGAAAATTGGCCATTTCTAGATTTTCATGTATATTAACATAGAGTTGGGCATATTTCTCACTTATTTTCTTAATCTTTAATGTTAGTTTTAAGTCTTCAGATTTTTTCCTTAAAAAAAAAAATCACGGGAAGACCTTCAAGATGGTGGAGGAGTAAGATGTGGAAATCACCTTCCTCCCCACAAATACATCAGAAATACATCTACATGTGGAACAACTCCTACAGAACACCTACTGAACGCTGGCAGAAGACCTCAGACTTCCCAAAAGGCAAGAAACTCCCCACATACCTGTGTAGGGCAAAAGAAAAAAGAAAAAACAGAGACAAAAGAATAGGGATGGAACCTGCACCTCTGGGAGGGAGCCGTGAAGGAGGAAAGGTTTCCACACACTAGGAAGGCCCTTCACTGGTGGAGACGGGGGGTTGGGGTGGGGGGAAAGCTTTGGAGCCACGGAGGAGAGCGCAGCAATGGGGGTGCAGAGGGCAAAGCGGAGAGATTCCCGCCCAGAGGATCGGTGCCGACCTGCACTCACCAGCCCGAGAGGCTTGTCTGCTCAGCTGCCGGGGCGGGTAGAGGCTGGGAGCTGAGGCTCGGGCTTCGGAGGTCGGATCCCAGGGAGAGGACTGGGCTTGGCTGCGTGAACACAGCCTGAAGGGGGCTAGTGCGCCATGGCTAGACGGGAGGGAGTCTGGGAAACGGTCTGGACTTGCCTAAGGGGCAAGAGACCATTGTTTTGGGTGCACGAGGAGAGGGGATTCAGAGCACCGCTTAAACGAGCTCCAGAGACGGGTGTGAGCCACGGCTATCAGCATGGACCCCAGAGACGGGCATGAAATGCTAAGGCTGCTGTTGCAGCCACCAAGAAGCCTGTGTGCGAGCAGAGGTCACTATCCACACCTCCCCTCCCGGCAGCCAGTGCAGCCCGCCACTGCCAGGGTCCCATGATCCAGGGACAACTTCCGAGGGAGAACGCACGGCGCGCCTCGAGCTGGTGCAAAGTCACGTCGGCCTCTGCTGCCTCAGGCTCGCCCTGCATCCGTACCCCTCCCTCTCCCCGGCCTGCGTGAGCCAGAGCCCCCGAATCAGCTGCTCCTTTAACGCCATCCTGTCTGAGCGAAGACCAGACGCCCTCAGGCGATCTACAGGCAGAAGCGGGTCCAAATTCAAAGCTGAACCCCAGGAGCTGTGGGAACAAAGAAGAGAAAGGGAAGTCTCTCCCAGCAGCCTCAGGAGCAGCGGATTAAAGCTCCACAATTAACTTGATGTACCTGCATCTCTGGAATATCTGAGTAGACAACGAATCACCTAAAAATTAAGGCAGTGGACTTTGGGAGCAACTGTAGACTTGGGGGTTTGCTTTCTGCATCTAATTTGTTTTTGGTTTTTGTTTATCTTAGTTTAGTATTTAGAGTTTATTATCATTGGTAGATTTGTTTATTGATTTGGTTGCTCTCTTGTTTTAAAATATATAGATTATACACTTTTTTCCTTTTTTCTCTTTGTGAGTGTGTATATGTATGCTTCTTTGTGTGATTCTGTCTGTATAGTTTTACTTTTACCATTTGTCCTAGAGTTCTGTCTGTGCATTTTTTTTTTTTTTTTTGTATAGTTTTTAGTGCTGGTTAGAATTGTTGGATTTGCTTTTTGGTTTGGTTGCTCTCTTCTTTCTTTTATTACTTTTAAATTTTTTTAAATTTTTAAAATTTTAATAACATTATTGTATTTTATTTTTTTATTTTTTTCTCCCTTTTCTTCTGAGCCTGACAGGGCTGACAGGGTGACTGACAGGGTCTTGGTGCCCTGGCCGGGTGTCAGGCCTGTGCCTCTGGTGGGAGAACCGAGTTCAGGACTTTGGTCCACCAGAGACCTCGCAGCTCCACATAATATCAAATGGCTAGAGCTCTCCCAGAGATCACCTTCTCAATGCTAAGACCCAGCTCCCCTCAACGACCAGCAGGCTACAGTGCTGGACACCCTGTGCCAGACAGCTAGCAAGGCAGGAACACAATCCCACCCATTAGGCGAGAGGCTGCCTAAAATCACAGACATCCCAGAACACACACCACCAGACGTAGTACTGCCCACCAGAAAGACAAGATCCAGCCTCATCCACCAGAACACAGGCACCAGTCCCCTCCACCAGGAAGCCTGCACAAGCCACCGAACCAACCTTAGCCACTGGGGGCAGACACCAAAAACAACGGGAACTACGAACCTGCAGCCTGCGAAAAGGAGACCTCAAACACAGTAAGATAAGCAAAATGAGAAGACAGAAAAACACACAGCGGATGAAGGAGCAAGGTAAAAACCCACCAGACCTAACAAATGAAGAGTAAATATGCAGTCTACCTGAAAAAGAATTCAGAGTAGTGATAGTAAAGATGATCCAAAATCTTGGAAATAGAATTGAGAAAATATAAGAAACATTTAACAAGGACCTAGAAGAAGAACTAAAGAGCAAACAATGATGAACAACACAATAAATGAAATTAAAAATTCTCCAGAAGGAATCAATAGCAGAATAAATGAAGCAGAAGAATGGATAAGTGACCTGGAAGATAAAATAGTGGAAATAACTACTGTAGAGCAGAATAAAGAAAAAAGAATGAAAAGAATTGAGGACATTCTCAGACCTCTGGGAAGACATTAAATGTACCAACATTCGAATTATAGGGGTCCCAGAAGAAGAGAAAAAGAAAGGGACTGAGAAAATATTGGAGGAGATTATAGTTGAAAACTTTCCTAATATGGGAGGTAGTCACTCAAGTCCAGGAAGCACAGAGAGTCCCATACAGGATAAATCCAAGGATTTATTCTACTCATTCTACGAGGCCACCATCACCCTGATACCAAAACCAGACAAAGATGTCACAAAAAAAGAAAACTACAGGTCAGTATCACTGATGAACATAGATGCAAAAATCCTAGGAAGTTATGAGTCTGGAGAAGTAGGCACGGGCTAGCTTATGTAAGTTCTTTAGGCCATGGGAAGATCAGACTTTAAGCAGGGTGGGGAGCTATTGAGTATTGAGCAGGTTCAAAAAGTGATCTGGTTAAGATTCTAAAGCAGTCTGTACCTGAGAAGATCCAGTGCCACTACATGGCACAACTCCAGGGGCCACCATTTACGTGGAATTTAGGGCAACGCCTCAAGCATCGTCCAGCCTTGAGAATAGATTGTCAAGGCAAGAGTGGAAGCTGGAAGACCAATTGAGAGATTGTGGCAATGGTTCCGGTCTGAAGAGGGTGGTAGCCTCGGGTAGTATAGGATATAGGTAGTATTTTCTCACCATTTAAGTTCGTGAATATATTATAAATGGACCATGTGGTAATAGTGTTATTTTGAAGATGATAATGTGCTAAATCTATTTATGCTATTAAATAAAACATATTCATGTGGTTAAAAATTGAAGCCTTGCAGAACTTGGAATAAAAAGCTGTCTCCTGTCCCATTTCTCCCCAACCCCAGTTACATTTCCTGAGAGAACCCTTTTCACTCTTCCCTATGTTTTTAACTCTTCCGGCGAATCCTTTGTAAATTGAAATAAGATGCACAAACCACTTTTCGTCCTCCATCCTCCTCAGACTCCAGCCATTACTTCCTGTAGAAGGGGCAGGGTGGGGAGATCAAGCCCACTTACAAGCATCTGGCTCCTTTCTTCTACTTGGAAGGTGGTTAGTTACCATTATTAGTCTGCTAGTTGACCCCAGTATGTTCTCCCCTCCTTACAAGCCACAGACTTTTTAGTTGGGAGCATGGTTACCTTTTCTCATCTTCTCCCCGCTTTTTGTTTTTTGTTGTTAACCGTGGGACTGGGTGTGCTTGTCTGCAGAGAATGTGGGTCGAGAGCACAGCCCAGGGGGATGTCGACTTTATTTCTCGCACATGAGAACAGGACTGGGTCTGTTCTCACGACGAATTGCACAGGCAATGTCTCTGTTCTTAAAGAATTCAAGAAGACAGGCTACAGGTGGCTGAGATTTTGCTGAGAAGAGCAGAAAGTGAGTCTTGCCAGACTAGGAGCAAGTATGTGGCAGACGGACTGTTGCCCCAGATTGTTCTCCTGATGGCTCTTAACAATATGTAACAATCAGGGTCTGTTGTCTTTTCCAGCTTCTTGTGGCTGGATAGAGCTAAAAGACTAAGTTCAGGCAAGTGGGGTATGAATGGAAGTGCCCTGTGCAAACCTGATAGGCCATTCCTTGGAAAGAGGGGCACATCCGCCCTTTTCCCACTGGCTGGAATCCCCACGTCAGTCATTAGAGCAGCCATTTGGATGAGGACATGCTGCCTGCTGAGAGCAGAACATGTCTGAAGGAGCCTGGCGCCCTGATAGCTTTGCAGGGGAGAGCTGCCACATGCTCAGGTCTCAGAGAAAATGAACTTCTGTCATGTTTATGCTAATCTTAAGTGATTTTAATTATAATCTGTTATATCCACATCATACCTACACTTAGCTTTTTAATTTACGTAATATACTCAACCCTTTTATTTCTCAGTTTTTCCTCTGTAGACCTTCTAGTTGTACTATTTCCGCTATGAGTGTTAATTACCTGATGCTCATTTCCCCTCCTCCTCTTTGCTAAGTTTTCAGCTCTAGCTTCCCTGGCAGCTGTGGGTGGCCATGTGACATACGTTCTGGTGTATGAGACAGGAGACAGTCATCTTGTGACTGAGGAAGATGCTAAGGGAATGAGAGATGCTGGGTCAGACACACTTGATTCTGAAACCATTGCCAGTCGCCCCTGCATCCAGACATTTCTGTGAGGAAAATACGCTCCCAAGGTTGCTAATCTACTTTATGTTTAAGAATCATTAAGTAAGAATGATTTTTATGGTAAGAATCGTTAAGTTCTCTGCTCTTTGAGTAGTTGCTTCTAGAAATTCAAGGCCATTTAATGGAGTTTACATCATCAAGACTATTTTTCACTGCAAAACCACATAATGTACTTGGTTGCATTTCTTAAAATTTTATTTTTCTTGGGGTCTTTTTTTTCTTCTTTACCCATCTTGTCTCCCTTCATTGCTTCCTTAAGTTGTCCAAAATTATAAACCGGTGCCTATCAACGGTGATGGTAATAACCCCTAGCAGACATTTCAAAAAGTATGGGGTGTTTTTGATTTTCTCGGTTGATTGGGGGCTTGCCACTGGTATTTAGGGGGTGGGATCCAAGGATTCTAGAAATCCTGGAATGCATGCTGTGTTGTCCGTCACACATGGCATTTGAATGCCCTGTTGGACATTTCTGTAGTTAAAGCCGGTTTATAATTATTTGAGCCTAGAGCATAACTCTTCATCTACAAAATGCAAAGTTTTTTTGCATGGGTTTACTAAGTTATTTTTCTAGTGCAACAACTTCTGGGTAAATTGAAGGAAGATTGAACTTTGTCAGGAACTTCCCTGAGAATTGCTTTTTTTTTTTTTTTTTTTTTTTTTTGCGGTACGCGGGCCTCTCCCTGCTGTGGCCTCTCCCGTTGTGGAGCACAGGCTCCGGATGCGCAGGCTCAGCGGCCATGGCTCACGGGCCCAGCCGCTCCGCGGCATGTGGGATTTTCCCGGACCGGGGCACGAACCCGTGTCCCCTGCATCGGCAGGCGGACTCTCAACCACTGCGCCGCCAGGGAAGCCCATTGCTCACTATTTTGAAAAATGTCACCAACAGTAATGATGCTTCTGATACTGTGTTACCAATACAAGGTGCTTGTGTCAGCCTTCAGTTTCAGTTGTCACATTCTCCTTGATTTTATGGATACATATATAAAAACTTCTTAGCCCTTATTTCAAAATGTCAGCACTCTGTTTTTGATAAATTTCAGTTAAATATCGCCTAACTTCCCTTAAGTTCTGACTTCTTCATTATATAAGACTAGATGCGTACATCCACTATCTTGTAGACCAGCTACGCCTAAGCATTTACATACTAATATACATGTTATTTCAGTTACCTTGTTTCTGTTCCCGTTAGGATGTTATATTTTTGAAAACGGGTCTGGGCAGGTAATATACCTAGGGATAAATTTCATTGCTGCATAGCAAAAGGGTTATTGTTCTGTTTTTTGCATTTATAGGGGGTTTATTAGTTAGGGCCCAGTAGGAGATAGCCTGTTCCACTCCAAGGGACAGTTCACAAATGAGAGGGTCAGGCAGGTTTAAGGGAACCAGTGACGGGATGGTGAAGCATTCAAGAGTTGGCTACAGAAGGAAGAGCCCTTACTACCCCTGGGTCTCCAAGAGCGGGAGGAGGGAGCTGTGGTCTGAGCTGGGCGGGAGAAAGGCTGCCTGACAGAGGCTGTGGAGAGTCTAGTCACTGAGACTGTGCTTGGCAGGGAGGGAGCAAAGGGCACGACTCTGCTGGCTTTGTCTTCCTTCGCTCCGATTCCTCTGATGCTGGCCCTTCACCAGAAGGGAAACCCAGAGAGAAGCTGGAGAGCAGAATTGCTTGCTGTTCTAAGTCATTAGTCCCTCAAGGCACAGAACAGGGTAGACAACAGGGGGAAAATAGATCTGGAGGGCAGAGGGGAATAGCTAGCACAGGGGATGTCGTGTCTGATTAGGGTTGAGAGTCACTATTCCAAAGGATAGCATTCATCTCTCTCTCTACCTTTCCCCCCTCGTTTAGCCTTCCTCAGGCATAACGCTAATCTGAACTGGTGTTTGGACAGCAGGCTGAGTTGTCATTCTCCCTTCTTAGTTCTTTTGAGTTGGCAACACTTTTTTTTCTTCTTGTTTGAACCTTTGCACATGCGCCTTTGTAAGAGAGAGTGTGATAAATTTCCCAAATCCATGCAAGTCTGTAGTTACCTTTATTTTGGTAGAGAAATGGGCTGGCCATAGAAGTCTGGGTTGAAATCGTTTTCCCTCAGACCTTTGAAGGCATTGCTTCACAAGTGTTGTTAATGAGAAGTTTGAAGTCTGGTGTCGTTTTTACATGACCCATTTTTTTCCTGTCTCATATGCTTTTACTGTTCTTTATTTTTAGGGGGTTCTAAAATGTTACAACAATCCTTTTGGCTTTTAAAGAATTTGTTGCGCTAGGCACTTATTTACACTCAATATGGCTATAGGAGTGTGTCTTTCAGCTCCTGGAAATTCTTGTATTTTTGTGAACTTGAAAGGGAGGGAGGCTGGGCGCTAAAGGGTGGTATTTGCTTTTCTTTAGGGTGAGACAGCTTCTTAAAATCATCCTGCTGTCTTTATTAGAACATTTAAAGATCTTGGAACGTTCTATTTGGATGAATTTTCTAATCATAATCTTCAGATTGTCATTAACAAACAAGTGTTTTCCTTTCATCTGCCTCTTGGCTTTACTTTAGGAACACAGAGTAATGTACAATTCAGGAGAATCAAAGGCTATAACAGTGTATTCATATTATGTGCATATTCCCTATTATGTTATAATTTTCTGTGACTTAGTTTTATGCTTGACTCCCCTGTGCATTAATGAAGCTATTAACTGGAATAAGACCCATAGTTAGTAGAATAACCTTGATATGATGGAATATAAACATCTGGTTGGAGAAAGGAATTTCAAAAGGACCGTGCTTGTTCAGCATTTTGCCTCTAGGCATTAACCAGTAATGGTAAAGGTAAGAATAAAATTAAAGGTTCTCATCTAATTAGTTACCCAACTCTTTTCAGTCTGTGTGTGTGTATGTGTGACTCCTATGTCCATGAGATTTTATGAGTCTGTTGGGCTATTTAATGTAAAATAGTATAAACTTTCAATTAAATAAAACCCAGGTAAGTTGAATATTTTAAGCAGTTTTAGGAGGAAACCAATAAGGGAGTAATGAGGGGAATCAATTTGTGAGGTATGTGTTAAGGTCAGAGGGAGACCTGAATTCCATTAGTAACTTTTTAGCAAAAGTTACTTGATTCTTTTTATAGTACAAGGCCCTCAGGCCCTGCTCTCTGACCATATCAATAGATAATGGCTTCAGTAGGTAGTACCGTCTGTGTCTTTCCCCCACCAAGAGACAAGTGCCTGACAATGAGAACATTTTAACTTTTTACAAAGCAGCTGCTTTTATTCTCATGAAAGACTGTTCTCTTCAGCAGTATTTGCTTAAATACTGCACTTTTGACTTGGTTTTTTTCCTCACCGAGGACCTTCCTAGGCCCCCAATGTTTTCATTAATTTCAGAATCACTGTACTGCTGTTCAGAGGCCTCTCAGCAGAATAGTCAGTATCTTCACAAAAATATAGAGTCTAAAAATGTCAACTATACATAATGTGCTTGAAATATTAATGTTTACCAGGTTCTGAGATGTTCTTCAGAGCATGAAGGTTAAAAAGGGATAAAATGCACGATGGCTTTTTAAAAGAAATGAGAAGGATTAAATGACATTTTTAAGTCTTGAAGTTTCAGCTTATCTTATTTCTATTTCTGTGTTTGCTCAGAGAATGTAAGCAATCTGCTTAAGGTCATTCAGTTTGTAAATGATGGTGTTTTGAGTTCTAACTCGGATCTCTGTGCCTCCAAACGCTTGGATCTTTAATTCAGGTGTCTTTTTAAATTTTTTCTTGCAAGATCAGAACTACTTTGTTTCTGGTATAAGAGCTCTTGTTTAAAATTGTTTTATTAGGTTATACTGAAGTCAGGAGTATGTAGGTATATTGTAGGACAAATCACATGCCCCTAAAGCATTGCTACCTACAATTAAAGGCTGACAGAAGGAAACTTGAGTATTGTTGTGGTCTTCAGCAGTGGCTTTATAAAGGGAGTTAGTTGGGATTGTATGGGAAACTGTTTGAATAGGAAATGTTAAAATGTCAGGACCTCATAATGGGAATTCTGAATTCTCAAACTGTAAAAGAGTCTGTCAAACTGCTAAGGAGGTTATTGATCTTGATCCCAGGTGCCTGCTCTTTGGGCACCTATGCTCAGGGCTTCTCATTCTGGATCTGGCTAGGGAAAGTTGTCATTTAAAATAGTTCAACCTGGGGCTTCCCTGGTGGCGCAGTGGTTGAGAATCTGCCTGCTAATGCAGGGGACACGGGTTCGAGCCCTGGTCTGGGAGGATCCCACATGCCACGGAGCAACTAGGTCCGTGAGCCACAACTACTGAGCCTGCGCATCTGGAGCCTGTGCTCCTCAACAAGAGAGGCCGCGATAGTGAGAGGCCCGCGCACCGCGATGAAGAGTGGCCCCCGCTTGCCACAACTAGAGAAAGCCCTCGCACAGAAACGAAGACCCAACACAGCAAAAATAAATAACATTAAAAAAAAATAGTTCAACCCAATTTTCTCTTTTACTATTTCAGTTTTTACTATCTTTTTCTCTATTACTCATCAATCTCCAGAATTCTTTATATTCTGAATATAGAAATAATATGTGCTTATAATAAAGTCCAGAAACATAGAGAAATTGGAGGGAAATACTTATGCTGTAACCAGAGGGTAAGGGCGGTGAGTGCTGAACAATTCATCCTTCTCATTTCCATTTCTCTCTTCCCCTGGTGATTATGCTATAAACACAATTTGGTATCTTGCCTTTTTTTTTTCCCCCACTTAGCACTGTATCCTGAAAATTTTCCTATTCAAAACACTCTTCTTGATACTTTTTAATCTTTGTATACTCTTTCCTCATATATACATATCATAACATTTATGCTATGATGAGCATCTGAGTATGTCTTATGGGATGAGGGATGGATTTCACATTTCTAGGCTGAGTATAAAGAATGTGCACATATTGAGATTTGTAATATGTATTGAATAATTCTTGAACAAATGTACATACATATGCCTATGAATAGTTTGTAACAAATATACTTATCTCACTGTGTCCTTGCTAACTTTGAACATTGTCTTTAAGTTGGTTTTTTATTTTTTAACAGACATCTGGTCCTTACTGTTGCTCCATAGCTAGACAGCTTTGTATATTTGACACACATGGTATGTTGTTTTACTGTTTAAAATGCTAACTTTAGTTAAAATGCTAACTTTTCACGTGTTTTTTTAGCTATCGTTGAGCCCCACACTGTGAAGGCTCTTGAAGCAGGCTAGGAGCCAAGAACTCGTGTTGGTGTGTCTGAAAAGCCTGTAAATAGAGGTTTGTCTGTCTAAGAAGATTGGCGGCTTGGTGACAGGGAGAGGAGTTTGGTGGCATTTCAGTAGTGTAGGAGAGTATGATTGAAGGTGGTGAATGTAGGGATGGATGATGGAGAAACAAAACAAGGGCTGTAAGAGGCGTGTAAGAAATAGAATGAGAAGCAAACAGGGACTGATTGAATGAGGAGGATGTAAAGATGATTCTTAGGATCTTGCTGGTGCCACTTGTGGGATGAGGAACCATTACCAAGATGGGAAACATGAGAAAGATTTGGGTATATTCCAGTGAGGATTATGTTGGCTCTGAACAGAAAGCCTAATAGCTTAAACCACTGGGCTTTATTTATCTCACTTTACAAGACGCAGTGGCTGGGATGGTGGCTCAGTGATGCCATCATAATGCAGCCTTCTCCTGTTCGCTGCTGTTCCATCCCTGGCATGCAGCTTTTGTTTGTTCGTTTGTTTGTTTGTTTTGCGGTACGCGGGCCTCTCACTGTTGTGGCCTCTCTCGTTGCGGAGCACAGGCTCCGGGCGCGCAGGCTCAGTGGCCATGGCTCACGGGCCCAGCCGCTCCACGGCATGTGGGATCTTCCCGGACCGGGGCACGAACCCGTGTCCCCTGCATTGGCAGGCGGACTCTCAACCACTGCGCCACCAGGGCAGCCCCTGGCATGCAGCTTTTGCCTTGATGGTTGCAGCTACCTGCAGGTCAGGTATTTGTTCCAGGTAGAAGGAAAGGAGAAGGAGCTGTGGAGAGACTTTATTCTGGAAAGGAGTGTCCCTCCCCACCTCGACTTCTTTCTGTACCTTATTGCCAAACTATAGCTGCAAATCAGGCTGGGATAGTAGTTTTTTCTTACTGGTCTCTGTGGTGGAGGAAAGCAAAGGAGAAAGGGATTTGGAATGAGAGTTAGTTAAGCCACTGACAGTCTGGTAACAAGAGGGCAGAATATAAATATAAATTTTGGCCATGTTTGTAGAAGAAGCTTTTATGCAGTGGAAAATAGCATGTAGATTTCAGAAGTTCTCGGGATTCGGGGACAGATGTAGATGCAGTCTACGTTTGCTTCATATTCAGTCTTGTAACTGAAGGACTTCAAATTCCTGTTTCTAGGTTTTTTTCTTCCTGAGGACCACACCCTGTACCTTCCAACTGCAAGGCCAGACTCCCCATGACATCCCATCACTCTGGTTCCATTTACTGTTATTTCATCCATTGCCCTCAGAATTCTCTTGGATGTACTTATAGTGTTAATGGTAGGGTCCTTTGTCCATGTTTGGAATTCGAATTCCAGTCTGTAATTTATCAGATATGACAATAACCACATTTTTCAACCCCTCTCCGTATACCTTTTCTTATCTGAGGAAATGGATTGTTAGGACTAAATAAATATATCTACTAACTCACTTCCCATGATTGTTCCCTTCCTGTCTCCCCCTCCACAATTTTGAAAAGAGGCCTAGCCTCCAGGCAGAACACTGCTAAGGAATACTAGTAATACCAATAAGGAAGTGATCCCTCCATGAAATCAGCAGCCCCTTTTCCTAGCATCATGCTTGTTTTCCCATCAGTCTTCCTCTCTTGCAGATGGGGATCAAAGTCACATTTTAAAAAGCTTTCAGACTCCACCACAAACTACTTCCCCTCCAGGGAGAAAGGCTTTTAAGTCATTCAAAGCTTTTATGGGTTATATTTTCATATATAACAAGTCAATAAACATTATCTAATTTTTTTTAGATCTTATGTAAATATAGTGATGTCCCTTTTATACTATGATTTTCAAGGACATGATTCCCTTTTGAATTAAACTAAGTGGTGACTAACAGTTGTAGTGCCGAAGCCATTTTCTCTGTCCACTGAGGGTTTTCCCCGGGTTCAATTCATCATCCCCTCATACCAAACGGTTATGCAGCACAGTATAATCTTAAGTGTCTTTCTATAGAACTTGTTGCTCTGCACATACTCGAAGCCAAATTTTCTGCCGTTGTTGATGCATACATTTATCTGCAGTGATAATAAGTGTTAGCCTTGAGGTTGCTCATGGGAGTTCTCAGCCCTTGCATGTGTGGAGCACGCCTTGTTCCAGCACAGCTAAGCAGCGTGGTGGTGTGGGGTGTCTTGTTTGGCGATGTTCTGTAGCAAACGAGGGTGGCATCTTTGTCTTGACGCCTTAATGGCTTGAACTTCTCTCCACTGACTTTTCTGTGCATACATGTCCTCTTCTGACTTTCTGATTATTATATGCTGCGTGCAAGTACGGAGCTGGTGAAAGCAAAACCCTCTTTTCTGGCAGTTCCTAGGACATTGCTTAGGTAGTGCCTGCAGCCTGATTGTGTTGACTGATTGTGTTGACTGATAGCAGGCTCTGCAGAAGGACGGGGATGGGGTTTTCTACCAGAGTTGTATGCCAGGAGGCACCTCTGGGGCTTCTGCCTTGGGCTGCAGAGAAAATGTTTGCAAAGCACTGAAGCTGGCACACGGTGCATGCCCTCCACCTCTCCTCCTCCCACCCTCCTCCCACCCTCCTCCCACCCAATGTCCCCGTGTCTCCCGCCTCTCCCTTTTTTTTTTTTTTTTTGCGGTACGCGGGCCTCTCACCGCTGTGGCCTCTTCCGTTGCGGAGCACAGGCTCCGGACGCGCAGGCTCAGCGGCCGTGGCTCACGGGCCCAGCCGCTCCGCGGCATGTGGGATCCTCCCGGACCGGGGCACGAACCCGTGTCCTCTGCATCGGCAGGCGGACTCTCAACCACTGCGCTACCAGGGAAGCCCTGTCATTCTGCTTTTAAAGTAGTATCTCATGATCACAAGTAGGTAAAATAAAAGTGTTATGGACAGAACAAAAGGCTGGAAGGAAATAAATGAAAATGTTATAGTAGTTGTGCATGGACAGTGAGGCTCTTTTTCCTTCCCTAGATTGTTTCCCCAATTTTTTGGAAGGAAATAGATGTCAAAGTACCATACTGCCGTTCTGTAGTTAAAGAGGAGCAATGTATTCACAGAAGCTAAGGGAAACAAAAGTAAAGAGAAATGCATTATTTCACTATCATTAAACTGTTTTGTTTTGTCTTTAGATAAAGACTTTATTATTATTATTTTTTTAGAGTAGTGTTAGGTTCACAACAAAACTGAGGTGAGGGGAAGGTACAGAGATTTCCTGAATACCCTCTGCCCACACATATGCCTCACCATTAGAGCGGTACATTTGTTAACTGTGAACCTACATTGACACATAATCATCCCAAGCCCATAATTTACCATAGGGTTCCCTCTTGGTATTGTACATTCTATGGGTTTAGACAAATGTGTAGTGACATATCAACCATTACTGTATCACACTGAGTATCTTCATTGCCCAAATTGTCTTTTTAAAAATGCTTAGCTTCGTGGCAAAGGGGACTTTGGTGCTTTATAGTCTCAACTATATTATGGCAGTTTCCATACTGTACTGCGATTTCTTCTACAGTTTCGCCAGCCGTGGTTTTGAATTACTCTTACTATATATATAGCAGCTTTTTAACATCTGTTCTTTTACATATGTGGTGATTACCTCACTTGTCTTTAAATGGCAGCTGGAACCAGACAGTAATACTGCTGTCCACTCCCATGGATATGTTGGTAGATTTCTAGTAACACAGGCAGAAGAGGTCTATTTATGTTCCATCTCCCCTTAATGCAGATGGAAGACTAGACTCAGGGAAATACGCACTTACATCTCCAGATGACTTTGGTACATTTGTGGTAGGATAAGATTAACTTATGGGTAAACAAGCTTTGACAATCTGTATGTCACATTTTTCTTGAGCAAGTGGTACAAGCCAAGGGCCACCTACAAGACCAGATTTCCACATGCTAGTGATTCAGGATTCTTTTGTAAGTTTACACTTTTCTTTAGTATTGTGTGTATGCATACATACGTGATTTTTTTACATTTTTTATATTAGTTTATTGAACTGTTGTACTTAAGACCATGATTTTGCAAATGGTGGCTTTGCCAGAGATTTTTTTTGTTTGTTTGCGTTACGCGGGCCTCTCACTGTTGTGGCCTCTCCCTTTGCGGAGCACAGGCTCCGGACGCGCAGGCTCAGCGGCCATGGCTCACAGGCCCAGGCGCTCCGCGGCATGGGGGGTCTTCCCAGACCGGGGCACGAAGCCGTGTCCCCTGCATCGGCAGGCGGACTCTCAACCACTGTGCTACCAGGGAAGCCCTGCTGATGTTTTTGAGGGAATTACATTATTTGTTTACATGTCATCCTCCACTGGACTAGACTAGAATTCCATGAAAGACAGAACCGACATTTCATGTATATATTTTAACAGTGCTTGGCACATAGTAAGTACTTATTTTTGAATGACTTCAGAGTGAATGAAATACACATGTACATGAACAACCCTATACACTTACAGTGAAAGTATTTTATAGCATAGTTTGTTGCATTCATAGTCTCTAACCAGAATGGAACCATTCTCTTACCTTTGGAGTGATGAAATACAGCTTATACTCTGATAGCATTTCCCTTTTTCTAGACAGATTTTCATCAGTTTTGAAAGGGAAAGGTTATCATTTATTACAAACTTCAGTCTATTTTATATTTGAGAGCTAAAGTGGTAATCCTAGTGTATCCTTTTCTTCTCTGTGGTGTCCTCTTATCAGCATCTTTGTGTAGCACTCAGTAAAAAGGGATCTCCAATGTTTGGCAAAATTGCTTTAGTGTGACAGTGAGTTTCTTCACAAGTTCAGGCTTTGGCCTGTGCTGAGATGGGAAGTTGGGAGTGATTGAAATTTTACTGGCAGCAGTTCCAGTGACTTAATGTAAAACAACAACCGCCCCCATCCCCACCACAGCAGGAATTGTTGAGGTATTGATACTTCCCCATTTGGGAATATAACTCCCAGATCTGAAGTCCTTTAAAAAAGGAGCTTTATGTGTATATATCCCACTGAAATACAAATGTGATCTTCGGTTACAGATTTTCATCAAAACTTAAGATACTGATGCTTTTGAAGACTGGAATGTTTGTTTTTCAGGTATGAATGACATAGTTACATTTCTATTTTACTGGGGGGGGGGACCCAAAATCACACCAGTAAGGCATCATCATATTTTTTTGCTTAAGGTGATGATGTAATATAGGTCTGAGTTGTTTAAATCTTACGTAATGGTGTAATATTGAACTTGGTTTCCCTTTTGCAGTCAGGAGAGGAGCCGAATAACAGCCCCAATTGATCCTACTCAAGGCGGTTGGGGGGTGCGGGGAGTGTGGGGGTGCGGGGGCTGTGGGGGGCGGGGTGGGGAAGGAGAGGGAGGAAGCCTACTTTCTACTTCTTATTAGGACATTGAGTTTTGCCTGGTACTTCCTCCAGCTTCTAAATTTCTCGTGGAGTAGATTAATAGAATGGCCCTTGAATGTTTAATTTCTCCATTAAAAAGAAAACTTTCTAAAAACTTTCTGATGTTAGATTTTTCTTCCTATTTCCACTTAAATCTTCTGGTTTTTTTTTTTTTTTTTTTTTTAATTCTGTTCAGTGAAAGTCCAAATTGCTTTCTTTTAATGATGACATTTTAGAACTATCATCTTTTGAGTTTCATGGTTTTATAGCTGGACTTTATAAATGGAAAACGTCAAATGACTTTTAAAAATTAAATACAGTAGAATGAAGTTATTTTATAGCTGAAGGGGATATTTAGTTATTGAACTTAGAACTGTCTTTAACCTTCTACTTTTGCTGTCTACAGACTGTTTGCCTTGTGATCTTTTAGCTTTTCTTGTTCTTTTGTCTGAATAACCTATTAGATAAAAATGGAAGATTCCCCAGTGTCCTGATGCAAATTTTTTTGCAGTTATTACAAATCGAAAAATCAACTTATTGAAAAAATATCTATTAAGCCTGTTTTTTCTGTTTGTCCTCTGCTAATGCACTGTATATGGGAGCAGTTATATTTGTTTTTAGTTTATTTTGGTACTTACTGCTTATTTTTAAATAGTTGCATATTATTCTGGATTGTTACCTTTGCAGGCCTTTTGAAATCAGTGGGATTTGCATCCTTTGATTTTAGCAGCATCAGAATAAGAAAGTTTAACTGATTTCATGCTATTTCTCTAGCAGTGTCAGTAAATGGAATGCTATTTATCCTTATTTCACTTAAAATAGAGTAGAATCTTATAGACTTTATATTTACTTTACCTTTTTAATCTTGCAATAGA
Organism: Lagenorhynchus albirostris; assembly: GCF_949774975.1. Classification (NCBI taxonomy): domain Eukaryota; kingdom Metazoa; phylum Chordata; class Mammalia; order Artiodactyla; family Delphinidae; genus Lagenorhynchus; species Lagenorhynchus albirostris. The sequence continues at coordinate 27,565,805 of NC_083102.1, forward strand.
CATGCTCCTTTGGTGATTTCCCAGGACTGGAGTGTCTCTGCAGTGTAGTGTTAGGTTAGGAGCCAGGGACTCTGAAGACAGACTGCCTGGATTTGAATGGTCGTCTGCCTCTTACTAGCTGTATGGCCTTGAGCAAGCTAGTTAAACTTTCTGTGTCTAAAGTATTCTCACTTTGAAATGGGGGTAATAGTTCCTATCTGTACTGTTTTATACTATTGTGATCACGGCTATGAAGTATAATGGATAGTTATATAGTATGCCTTGTTTTATAAATTCATAAATATTCTTGCTCTGTGTCACAGTGTTCACACATTTGAAAAGGTGGCTGCTCTTATGCTATTTTGAATGAGGTTGGCCTAAATGAATTATAATTATTTTATTGGCAACTTCTGAATTATAAAGCCATCTTTGAGGCCCCATAGACAATTTCTGTTGTTGAAGATTTTTATAAACATAAGCTTTATCTTTTCTGCTGGGCTCGTTGTTTTAAGACTTACAAGTTTTATATATATATATATATTTTTTTTTTTTTGCGGTACGCGGGCCTCTCACTGTTGTGGCCTCTCCCGTTGCTGAGCACAGGCCATGGCTCACGGACCTAGCCGCTCCGCGGCATGTGGGATCTTCCCGGACCGGGGCACGAACCCATGTCCCCTGCATCGGCAGGCGGACTCCCAACCACTGCGCCACCAGGGAAACCCTCAAGTTATATTTTTAAAGTGGTTCTAAAATACATTTAATACATGAAATGATAAAAGCTGATGGCTTGAGCTTCCCTGGTGGTGCACTGGTTAAGAATCTGCCTGCCAGTGCAGGGGACACGGGTTTGAGCCCTGGTCCGGGAAGATCCCACATGCAGCAGAGCGGCTAAGCTCGTGCACCACAGCTACTGAGCCTGTGCTGTAGAACCCGCAAGCCACAACTACTGAAGCCCGTGCTCCGCAACAAGAGAAGCCACCGCAATGAGAAGCCCGCACACAGCAACAAAGACTCAACGCAGCCCAAAATAAATAAATTAAATAAATAAATTTATATTAAAAAAAGCTGATGGCTTAAGGTTATTTATGAGTGAAGTAGACCATTTAAATAACTGAACAAAATTATAAGCTTTTCCTTCAAAACTTATATAATGTCTTCTTCACATAAGATATAAAAAATAGCTTACTCTGTCTACCAGTTTAACAATCATTCTTCATTCATAGGATAGTTTAAAAAGTTGTTTTCAGTGTGGCTTTTGCATGCAAGGGTAGGAATCTGGGAGGCTCCTTTGGTAATGCTGTTCGCAAGATTTCTTTTGTCTTGAAAAACATTTGTCAGCATATTTGATCTAGTATCTCTTCCTTTGAAACGTGAAAGGAAGAAGATTTAAGCTTTGCTTTTGGATTTTCTGCTTCACTTTTGTGTTGAAGAAAAATAAAACACGTTAAAATTGATTAATGCAAGTAGTATAAATTGCATATATAACCTTAAAATGTGGGTAAAATCAACCAGGTTGGAGAGAGTGGAGTGCTCTTTGACCAAGAGAATACCTAGGTGTTCCTACACTGACCTCAGGCTGAGCCCTCAAGGTCGTAATGGCCCTGTTATTTCTTGAGAAAGGACACAATAACGCCATTACCATATGTTTACTGTTAAAATGGTGGTTTGGAGATGGATGCTTAAAAACTATTTAAAACTTTTATACATTTTAGTTCCAGAAAAAATGGTGTAGGAAACAACCAAAGGAGAACTCTGAACTGTGATAAGGTGAGCAAGATTGGAACAGCACAGTGGCAGGGGGTCTTGTGTCCCCAGCACCCAACAGAAGACCACCCACACTTAGCATTTCTTGACCTGCAGCCCTGAATATTTTCAAGTGCTAGTAGAACAGAACTATCAACTACAAGTTTTATGTTCAGTGAAACTATCCTTCAGGAAAGAAAGGGCAATAAAAAGCTTTTCAGATGAAGGAAAACAAAGAACTAGTTGCTTAACAGACTTTTGCTCAAAGATTGGCTAAAGTTCTTCAAGCAGAAAGGAGATAATGTAAGCAGAAATCTTGATGCATCAGGAAGGAAGAAGAAACAGCATAAATGAGTGTGTACAAGAGACTAAGCTTGTCCTCATGACTTTAATAAATAATACTTGATTGAAACAAATCATAATATCAATATGCAAAACAATGATGTTTATAAGCAGGGGAGGTAAAAGGACCTAAATGAAAGTGAGTTCTCCACACTTGAGGTGTTAAAATGCAATCAGTAAATTGTTATAATTCATATATATAGTACCCACAGCATCTATTACGAAACTATACAGAGAGATACACTGAAACACTAAAGAAATCAAGGAGTTCTAAAAAAAAAAAGTTCAAGTAACCTGAATGAAGAGAAACAGGATGAGATCCAGAGGAACGAAGAAAACAAATAGAAAACAAATAATAACATGAATAACATGATAGACTTAAGCACTAACATATCAATTACCTTAAAATTAAGTTCTAAATGCACCGACCATTTGCAGAGATTGGCATAGTTGGATAAAAAAAGAAAAAAAAATTCTGCTTATGCGAAACTCACTTCAAATTCAATACCAGTGGGTAAGTTGAAAGTAAAAGGATGGAAAAATTATACACTTCTAACATTAATAAAAAAAATAATAGAAATGGCTATATCAATACCTGATGAGTTAGATTCCAGAATGGAAGAAAGTTATTAGTTGGACATTACCTAATGATAAGAGGGTAAGTCCACCAGAAATATATCATGATCCTAAATGTGTACATACCAAACAATAGTGTCTCACAATAAAGCAAAAATTGGTAGAACTGAAAGGAGAAAGAAATCTACAATTTCAGTTGGGAATGTAAACACCCCACTCTCAGCCATTGGTAGAACTACTAAACAGATATCAACAGGGTTATAGAAGATCTGAACAACACAATCCACCATTGAATGTTGAACTGTTTTGCATCCTTGAAATTTACCCCACCTGATCATAGTACATACTTTCTCTGTATTTCTGAATGCTATCTAATATTTTAAGGATTTTTGCACCTATAGTATCAGTATTTTTTGTTCTTTGATATTGGTGTCAAGGTAATGCCAGCTTCATTTAAAAATGGGAAACATTTTCTGAAAGAGATTGTATAGAACTGTGGTTAATTCTTCTCTAAACATTTGCTAGAATTCTCCAGTGAAACCATCTAGGCCTGGAGACTGCCTTTTTTTTTTTTTTTTTAATGTGTCCTTAAATACTAATTCAATTTCCTTGATAGTTATAGGGCTATTAAGATGATCCATTTCATATTGGGTGACTTGTGGCAGGTTTTGTGTTTTGAGGAATTGGTGCTTTTTTTTTGATAAGCTGTTAAACTTACAAAGTTTTTCATAGTATTCCCTCATATTTTTTATGGCTGCAGAATCTCTAGTGATATCTTCTGTTTCATTCTTGACAATTGGTAATTTGTCTTTTTTCACGTTATTATTGCTAGGGATTTATCAATTTTATTTTTCTCCCAAGAATTAGCTTTTTTCATTGATTTTTTTCTCTGTAGATTTCCTATTTTCAATTTCATTGATTTTTTTTTTAAACTCATTTCCTTCTTGCATTGAGTTAACTTTTCTGTAGGCTCTCAAAGGGAGAACTTAAGATTTTTAAAATCTATACATTTAGTTCTATAGTTTCTCTGTCAGCAATGGTTTAGCTGTGTCCCTCAAATCTAGATACATTGTGTGTTTTAATTCAGTTAGATGTTTTTTTAAAGTGTGTTGCATAGTTTTCAGATGTCTGGAGATTTTCCTGTCGCCTTTGTTACTTATTTGTAGTTTGATTCTTTGTGGTCAGAGAACGTATTCTGTATGACATCAGTTCTTTTAAAGTTCTTGATGTTTGTTTTGTGGCCCACGATGTGTTCTATCTTGATGTGTGCTCTCATGACACTTGAAATGAATGTGTATTCTGCTGTTGGGCAGGGTGTTCACAGATCCTGTTAGTTGTTGGTGTTATTCTTTTATATCCTTGCCTATTTTGTGTGTTTGCTCTAGTAACTGTTGAGAGAGGAGTGTTGAAGTTTCCAACTGTAGATTTGTATATTACTTAGTTTTATGAGTTTTGCTTTACATATTTTGCAGCTCTGTTTTTTTGGTGCATACACATTTGGGTTGGCTGTGTTGTCATAGTGGATGGACTCTTTATCATTATATAATGTCCCTCTCTGTCTCTAGTAATCTTCTTTGCTCTGATATTGATATCACTCCTGATTTCCTTTAACATTTGCATGGTCTTTTTCCTTACCTTTACTTTCAATTGCCTGTATAATTATATTTGAATTGAGTTTATTGTAAGCAGCATATATTTGGGTCATATTTTTTAATCTACTTTGCCAGTCTGTCTTTCATTGATATATTTAAACCACTTACATTCAATATAACCAGTTATCTGTTTGTTAGGGCTTAAGATTGCTATGTTTTGTTTCTGTCATCTCATTTCATTTGTTTTCTTTGTCTTGCCTTTAATGTTTTTCAGAGTTCTGATTTATCTGTAGTGAATATATCTTTGTATAGCTTTTTTTTTTTTGAGGTTCTAGGTATCACCTAAATACACATAAATTATCACACTCTACTGGTATCATCCCTTTACCAGTTCATTTAGAGAATAGAAATCTTACCTTCCTTTAGGTCTTAATACTCTCTTTAAAATATTGTTGTAGATATTTCATTTAAACCACATGAGACGTTTAGAAGCGCGTGGGACAACGTTAAAATTTTTGCTTTAGACTTCAAACATAGTTTAGAAAACATATGAAGGCAAGCTTACTGTATTTACCCAGATTTTAGTTTATTCTTTTTTGCTTCCTGATGTTCCGCGGGTTTTTTTTGGCTGGGGGTGGGAGGGGTGTTCTTTTCTGTTTAGAAAACACTTAAGCCATTATCTTAGAGTAGGTTTACTTGTGAAAAATTTTTCTAGCTTTTCTTTGAGAGCGCCTTGATTTCACCCTTTATTTCCTAAGGATATTGTGCTGACTGTGGGATTGTAGGCTGACAGTTTCTTTGTTTCAGCACTTGAATAACATTGTGCCACTTCTGGCCTCCTTGTTTTCTGATAAGAAATAAATTTTTTTCTATAGGTAAGTTGTCAACTTTTCTCAGCTGCTTTAAAGATTATTTTCTTAATGTTAGATTTCGGAATTCTAATTATGTTGTGTCTTGGCATGGGTTTCCCTAGCGTTACTCTGTTTGGGGTCTTCTCGGCTTCTTGAATCTGTAGATTTGTCTCATGGAAAATTTGGAGAGTTTCTAGCCATTATTTTTTTCAGTACTTTTTCGGACTCACCCTTGTTTCTCTTCCTCCCGTGACCCCAACGACATGAAAGTTAGATTGTTACCATCCCACAGGTCGCTGAGGCTGTGTTCATTTTTTTTTTTCTTCAGTATTTCCTTTGTTGGTTTTCTAGTCTGTTTCCTAGCTCACAGATTCTTTCCTCTGTCCTCTCCATTCTGCCATTGAGCCCATCCATTGAGTTTTAAACTTTGCTTATTATATATTTCATTTCTAAAATTTGTTTTTCCTTTATATCTTCTATTTCTGTGCTGAAACTTCCCATTTTTTTGAGGCTTTCTATTTTTTTTCCATGGGTTTTAAATGTATTCATAGATGTTCCCTGAAGTACTTTTATGATGGCTGCTTTAAAAATCTTTGTTAGGTAAACCTAACATGTCATTTCAGTATTGGTGTCTGCTGATCGTCCCTTTTTAGTTTGAGGTCTTCCTGGTTTTTGTTTATGATGAGTGATTTTCCTATTGAAACTTACATATTTTCGTATCATGTTATGAGAGGCTCTGGGTGTTGCTTAAATTTTGTTTTAACTGGCTGTTTCTGATGCTGTTCTGGCAGGAGAGAGGGATACTGCCTCATTCCTGCCACTGGACATAGAAGTCCAGGTTCCTCACTCAGCCGCAGTTGACATGGAGAAGGGGGAATCTTAATCACTGCTGGGTGTGGTGTGGGATTTCTGCCCTCCTTCTCCCTCACCACGGACCCATGGTGTTCCCACTGGATGATGGTAAAAGTCCGTAGTCTCCACTAGGCCTCCTCTGCCTCCACCTCTGAGGGGGAGGGGGCCGCCTTGCTGTTTGGGGGCTGAAGTGCAGGCCCCCCATGTTGTCTCCACTGACATACAAGGAGGGCGTGCCATTACTGCCTAGTGGGCATAACAATCTCCACTCCCTACTTGGCCTTCTTGGGCACCACCCAGGCAGGGGTACTAGGAGTCTTGTTAGTCTCAAGAGGGTAGAATTCTAGGGTTGCATTTGTCCTTTGCTGGCACGAGGCGGGATAGTGGTAAAGGCTTTCTGTGGTGACTGGTGGAATAGAGTGGCTGTTGCCTAAATGTTTTCTTTTTTGTTAGGTTGCCCGTTTCCTGGTCCTTTGGCAACATAGAGAAGCCTTTTATCGGGGCTTTTTTCTTTTTTTTTTGGCTTGGGCCTGTTGGTGTTTCTAGGTTTCCTACATCTTCATCTCCAAATCAGGGATAATATGAGGTGGCAGATACAACCACCATGTCCTTCCTTGGTTCCCACAGCAGCTTCTAGCCTGTCTACCTTTTTTCTCTTTTCCAGTCTTATGCTTGTTTTACATGGTGTCCCATGTTTTCAGTTGTACTTAACAACGTGAATAGTGAAAAGTATGTCTAGTCAGCCTTCCCAGAAGCAAAAGTACCGTATAGCATTTTTGAAATGACACAGTTTTAGAAATCAAGGACAGATAGTGTTTGTAAGGAGCTTAGGGACCAGGTGAGGGGTGGCAGGAAGGATATGGATGATATATAAAAGGGCAACTTGAAAAATCCTTATGGATTTTGTGTCTGTAGAGTGGACATAGGAACCTTAACAGGTGATAAAATTATGTGCAACTTACTGTGCGCACACAAGGAGTACAGATAAAGCTGGCAAGGCTAAATAAGGTAGATGGATTGTCTGTTACAACCCTGGTTGTGATATCGTACTCTAGTTTTGCAAAATGTTTCCATTGAAGCCAACTGGCAAAGTGAACATTAGATCTCTCTGTATTCTTTCTTACAACTGTGTGATTCTGCACTTATCTCGGCAAAAATTTGAATTAAAAATAAGTTAATGATTAGAAATTTTGTTTCCAAAGCTTAAACTACATAGTAAGGCCTAGTCACAGAAATCTTGTTTCCAACCCTGTGCTCTCCCTCTCTCTGTAGGTGACCATATTAATAGTTTGTTTTATCCTTCTGTTGTTTCTTTGGGAAACGTTTTCTATTAATTTTGCACCCTCCCCCGATGCCCCCTCATGAAGAATCATGAAACATTATTCTGCACCACGCTTGTCATTTAGTAGTTTTTGTTGAGATCACGCTGTATATAGACTAGTCTCTGTAGGGAGCTCAGCTCTTCATCAGTGCATCGCATGGACGAACCATAGTTTGCTCTTACAAGTAATGAGACAATATCCTTGTGCTTGAGTCATTTTGTATTCTTGCCAGTGTATTTTGGAATACACTAGAGACAGGATTTTTGGATTAAGTGTGAACGTATTTGTAATTTTGCCAGAATTAATTCTAGAGAGGTTATAAGACATTTAATATCTGCTATGGCTGGACTGCCTTCCTCTTTATGCAATTACTGTGCTTTTTCTGGCTGTTCTTGCTATTTATTTTTCCACCTTGAACTTTTAAATCAACCATTAAAGGGCATCTTGACTGTTTAATTTTTGGCTATTGGATTGCATCTACATTATTTTGTTTTATTTGTCAAAATTTAGTATCTGAAAAAGATGGCATATCAAATCAGTGAGGAAGAGATAGACTTTAATAAATAGTGTTGGAACAACTGGATAGCCATATGGAAATATAAAATTAGATTTGTTCCTCACATAATACACAAGAATAAATTCCAAATTCAGAATAAATTCTAAATACTGAAAATGAAATAGTACAAGCGCTTAGGAGTGGTGAAAATGTTCCAATACAAGATTCAAACCCCAGAAATGGTTAAAAGAAGACATTGAAACATTTACATGACCAAAGACATCATAAGCAAAGTCAACATACTCAAACTAAGAATTTTTGCTACGTGTCAGACACAGAATAAGGACTAATCTTGATTTTTAAAGAGCTACCAACTGAAAAGAGAGGGAATAAAACCCATTAGAAAAAAAAGACAAAAGAGAAGAGTGCAAATGGTCTTTAAACATTTGCAATTATATGTCATCCTTAATTAGAAGGGTCTTTTCTTCACTATTGGAGTAGCAAAATTCAAAAGTTTAACATTTCTTTGCTGGCAAAGCTTTAAGAAAGACGGTACTCAAAGACATTGCCTGTGAGTTCAGATTCACCAGTCCTGGGCAAGAGTTGTTTCGGGGTGCGGTGAAGAGCCTGGGCATCGTAACTAGATGGGCCTCAGCTCTGTGACTGTGAACAAACTTCTTATCCTCCCTAAGCGTTACTCTTCTTGTCTATGAAGTAGGGATGGTAAAAATATTTACCTTGGGTGGTTGCTGTGAGAGTTAAATGTTACATGGAAACACTCAGTTTTCATCACCGTTTCCTACCTTTTAGGTTAAACAATGGGTATTAATCATTAAGGGACCAGGAAAGTTAAGAGTACTTCATTTAGCTGAAGAACAAGGAGCAAGAGGGTACTTTGAGGTTGAGATTCGGTAATTGCAAGCCAGTGCCTTTTGCCTGAGTGTGTTACACGCTCTGCTGAGGGAGGTCCAGCGGAACTTCCAGAGAGCTTTTTAAAAACACACAAGCACCACCACCTCCACCCTTAGTCTGACACTCACCTACTGTAGTAGGTGGTGAGGGACCTGGGTAGAAGAGGAGAAAGAGGAGAGTGGACCCGGGTGCATAATGGTAAACAGGCTTTCCTAGAGGCCCAGCTCCAGAGTTAGGTCTCTTCCAGGTTATGCTTTAAGTTTTCTGGAGTGGACTCAGAGGAGTCTCTGTTCCTGCAACCAAAATAGCCCTTCTAATTGCAGGCAATCTCCATCCATAGTCAGTTACAGAGCCCTGCTACTTAAAGACCATGGACATGCAGGACCAGTATCATCCAAGCTTGTCAGAAATTCAGAATTGCTAGCCCCACCGCAAGGCTCCTGAATTAGAATCGGCATTTTAGCAAGATTTCCAGAAGATTTATATGTGTATCAGTGTCAGAAGCACTGTCTAATGGATACTTCTACAATAAAGCTATCAGAAACTCTATACCTAATTTAAATTTTTATTACGTGACTTGGCTACCTTTTCATTCTCAGTATTGAGACACAGGTATATCAGAAATGATCTATTAATCATATAACATGCTAAGGTTGTGTTAAATACTGTATACACATTGTCATTTAATACTTCAAACTTAGGAGTTAGGTTCTAGTCTACCCATTTTGTGGAGGGGGGGAAACTGAGGTAAGGAGGTTTTTCCCCCTAAAATGGAATGGCATTGTGCAAATAAGAAATTTGAGATGAGCATCAGATGTTTCTCTACTTCATAAGGATTGAATTTGAGGGCGCACACTGCTTGACATGAAATTTCTTAAATTTAAATTTTAACCTTTGTGAAAGTAGAACTTCATCTTTTCTTTCAGCTAACAATAACTCAGTTAATTTCTAAGCAAAATAATTTCAACTGGAGCTGCTTTTAGAGTTAAAAGGAAACATTTTTCTATCACTAGTTTAGAGGCTACTAGTTTAGAGGTAATAACTGAAAGTTTTATAATCATGTGGGAACTCATACAAGCTTATTTTGTATTAACCTCATCAAGGTCTAATGATTCTCTGGAATAAAAAATGAAATTTTGGGTAATCTTCATTATTAGCCATGACTGTTTTTTTCTTCAGATTTATTTGTTGTATTTCTCCACATTTCCACCCTCCTATACCACTTCTTGCTTGAGCCCAAGACGGAATAACTTTTAGAATTGCATATTTTCATTGACTTTTAAATGAGGGTTAATGTTTTGATCTTTGTTACAAATTGCAGTTTTCTGGGGTACAGCTTTGTGAAATTAGCTATATTAACAGTTTTTCTGGATATGAGGTCAAAGCATAATCATTTTAATACCTTTATTAGTTTGGGCATTACTCGGGACCTTGAGCACATTTCTTGCTAGAAGGGAATTAGCTAGCATTTTGGGTTAGTTAGGAGAGCATCTCCAGTAGGTGAGCTTTTGCAGATCGATGAAATTACAGTTTTGATTAGGGAAAGCAAACCATATGTTCTGTGTAGGATAACTTAATGAGTTGCAGGAGTAACGTACTCAAACCACTTTCTTTGTTGTAGTTGTGTCGCAAAGTCTGTGCACAACAGGCTCTTTATTTAGCCTCCTCTACGCCTTAACTGCGTCTTGGCTTTTACCTATAAAACTGCTTCCATTTTTTTTTTTTTCCCTTCGTGCTTTATAATTTGAGTTTTGAGCTTTGCGTAAATGCTCTGTGGGACTGACCTAGGAAGGATTTGCACCCAGCCTTTTACAGTACGCAGACCTTGAAACGAAAGTGTCTGAAGGAGGTTTTTGGTTAACGAAAATATGACAAACTTAGTGAAACGACAGTTCTGTTTGATGGTTGACATAGTTTCTTGATTCACAGTAATTTCTTTTACTATAAAAATGTTTTTTTTATTCCATATATATGTGTTAGCATACGGTATTTGTTTTTCTCTTTCTGACTAACTTCACTCTGTATGACAGTCTCTAGATCCATCCACCTCACTGCAAATAACTCAGTTTTGTTTCTTTTTATGGCTGAGTAATATTCTGTTGTATATATGTGCCACAACTTCTTTATCCATTCATCTGTCGATGGACACTTAGGTTGCGTCCATGTCCTGGCTATTGTAAATAGAACGGCAATGAACATTCTGGTATGACTCTTTTTGAATTATGGTTTTTTCAGGGTATATGCCCAGTAGTGGGATTGCTGCATCATTTGGTAATTCTATTTTTAGCTTTTTAAGGACCCTCCATACTGTTCTCCATAGTGGCTGCATCAATTTACATTCCCACTAACAGTGCAGGAGGGTTCCCTTTTCTCCACACCCTCTCCAGGATTTAGTGTTTGTAGATTTTTTGATGATGGCCATTGTGAAACTACCTCATTGTAGTTTCACAGCAAGATCCTTTTTGACCCACCTCCTAGAGAAATGGAAATAAAAACAAAAATAAACAAGTGGGACCTAATGAAACTTAAAAGCTTTTGCATAGCAAAGGAAAACATAAACAAGATGAAAAGACAACCCTCAGAATGGGAGAAGATATTTGCAAATGAAGCAACTGGCAGAGGATTAATCTCCAAAATTTACAAGCAGCTCATGCAGCTCACTATCCAAAAAACAACCCAATCCAAAAATGGGCAGAAGACCTAAATAGACATTTCTCCAAAGAAGACATACAGATTGTCAACAAACACATGAAAGGATGCTCAGCATCACTAATCATTAGAGAAATGCAAATCGAATTTTATGGTTTTAGTGCAGTGATATTGTCAGAATGCCCCTTTGAGGCCTCCATGCATTTCCAGGCATTTACTTAAAGTCCAGCTTTTTGACAAAATTCGGTTTTTAAGAGAATTTCTGCACCTTGATAAGGCATAAGTAAGCAAGGTAATTTACAAGTGATGGTGCCTCTAAGTGTTTTTTGACTAGAGAACTATAAACACTCCATTTATGGTTAATAAGTTGAAATGAGTTATATAATTTCACAATAACAGTGGCAAAAAGACTTAAATGTAATCATTACAAATTAGCCTAATTAAGCATTATAATTCTTACAGGCTGTTGTATAATTAAGTCTAAAAATTGGACTTGTATAGAAAATGGAAGTGTTTCATGATTTTGCTTTAAAGTATGTCTTTAAATTGGGAGTGGGAAGAATATAAAAATACATAAATGCAGGTACTGACTTAACATCTTGCAGGGAGGGGCAAAAGGGACTTGGTACAGATAAAGACATAATTAGCTTGCATGTTTCTCTAAGATAGTAAATAACGTTGACTTTTAAAGTCTTTTCTGGCCTATGTTGCTTTGAAATCTGTGTGGACAAAGAAGAATGGGCAGTGGTAGGTCCTTGCCCCTTGGTCCTTTTATCATAGCTTTTCCTGTTCCATTCCACATTGTGTATAACCTCCCGAAGAATTTGCATCCTAGCTTTATGAGAGCCAACTGAAAATAGGTTTTCAGTGTGCATTAACAAGCAATAGCATTGCCTCTGTAACTTCATAGTTAGGCACTATATCAATATTTAAAAAATGACTATAGTAATAGAACTAGGTTTTATTTTTAGCGTCTAATTTACTGTAATACCTGGAAGATAGTAAAGACTGAACTACTTACTGAATGAATAAATACTATGTGCTGGGTGCTGTGGAGAAATTCTGAAGGTAGGGCCAATGCCTTATTATAAAAATAACTCCTCACCCCAACCCATACAGTGTTTTAACTTGTAATTCCCATGTTAGAAAGTTCTTTTATACTAGTTTTCTTTTTTGTTTTCTACAACTAGAAGTAAATGCTACTTATGTTTTCTGAAGTTCTGTTTTGTATCAGTGCCATGAAAATCCTTCAGAATAATGCTTTTCCAACACATAAAACTTCCATGCATATATCATTTCCTTCTTATAGATGAAGAATTGATTTGCTTAAGAAACCACTGAGCAAGATACTGTTACAAGCAGAATATGTAGTCTTTTGGGACTTCAGTTTCTAAGTTCCTTGAAAGGAGGTATACAGGAGGGAAAGAAATCAGTGAAATCTCCAATTAACTGGGGACCAAGAATACTGGAATCTTAGGAGAGGAGAAGGTAACAGCAAATGATTTAAATGACTGAGTAGATAAATAAAAGATGAGTTTAGCACATTATCTCCCTAATCAGTAGTTAGTCCTGCTTATTAGCACAGTGTAATGTAATAAAATGTTCTTAGAAAAAATTATCTTGCTGTGTAAAAAGCCACTTAGTAATACACATTTAAGGTTTCTCCATGTCTTTTCATGGCTTGACAGTTCATATGTGGATATTTAAAAATACCATATTACAAAGCTGTTTTATACTAGGATGTGAAGGAGCATATTTTTATCTCAAAATGTGCTGTCTTTTTAATGTTGCAATTTTAGTTATTTAAAAACACTTTTTAATGATATGAAACAACTTATTTAATATACATGCAGAAAACCACATGAAACAAATATAGAGCTTAATGAGTTATTAAAAGCAAGTGTCCCTGTTTTGGTGACAAGGTGATAGGGCCTTGCCAGGTACCCAGAAACCAGCCAGCGTCCTCTCCTACTAAGAAGATAAGCAACTGTAGTCCTAAGCTTAAATTGGAATTATCAGTATGAACTTCCATATATATGTACACATATACATACCTATATATCTGTCTATATGAAATTAAAGGTATTTAATTAAAGGTAAATAAGCCCATATTTTCTACTTTTTCCTCTTTCTACTGAAAATGCATAGAAACAATAACCTAGTAATAGTGAGTATGCCTAGTGCCAGGACTGAGGTCTTGAAATACTGCTTTCCATAAACTCATCCAGGATCTTAATGTTATTGACATGTATTGTGGCAAATGCTGGAGCTTCAGAGTGTCAGGTGGATAGTTTGCCTCTGTTCAGAGCTATCTGAATTGGGCTTGCTTTATGTTTATGATAAAAACATCAGTTTGGATCTAAAAAGTTAGTTTGACATCTCACTGTTAGTATGCCTAAAGCGACACTCAGCGTATTTGCATGAGTCTTCTGTAGTATCAAGGAGGTGGTTTACAGGTATCTTGTCACTTTAGCGGTACTTTAAGCTGCTGTTACCCAGTTTCTTAGTGTTGTACCACAGGACCTCATGGTCTTGATCAGTAAAGTTGTCATGGTGGTTAAGAGTAATTAAGTGCAGAGAATTCAACAGAATTGTACTATAATTCTGCGAAACTACATTTTACTTTAATTGTAAATCAGTAAAGGTACACAACTACAGGAATGCTGAAGTTACAAAAATGTGAACTTAGAATGTGAGGGGGTTCCCAGTTCAAACAATGCAACTGCACCATCACTGTGTATCAGAAGGCAGAAACCACAAAGTAATTTGAAGACAAATTTAATAAAAAGGCAACTATAACGGGATTACCCACAAAGGGGTAAAAAGAACTTGAAACAGTGTCTTCATTGGATGAGTGAGAGTACCTGAGTGTTATGGGCCTCATTGTGTCTGAACTTCCCCAAATTCATATGTTGAAATCTTAATCCAAAGGACCTCAGAATGTGACTACTTGGAGATAAGATCTTTAAAGAGGTGATTAAGTTAGAATGAGGCTGTTAGGGTGGGCTCAGATCCAGTGGGACCAGTGTCCTGACAAAAGGAAATGAGGACATAGAGCCAGGGACGTGTACACACAGAGGAAAAACTGTGTGAGGACACAGCATGAGGGTGGCCATCTATAAGGCAAGGAGGGAGGCCTGAGAAGAAACTGAACTTTCTGACACCTTGATCCGTGAACTTATAGCTTCTGGAACTGAGAAAATGAATTTGTTGTTTAAGCCACCTAGGTTAAATTCTCCGTTTCCTATAAACTAACAGTCTGTAAAATTCTTTGGGAATCATAAAAAAAAAACAAAAAAACTTCCAGCTGACTTACTTTGGTTCTAATATTCCCCATCTTCAGATCATAGGCTAAGCTAACAGATTTCTAGACTTGAATACAGTTATGAATACCACAGAGGGAAGGATTATGTAGGTGGTAGGTTTGGCAAAAATTCTTAGTGCTGATCTGAGTAACTCATGGTTTGATCATTATTATGTTCACTGAGATTGCCATATTAGAGTATTTCAAGCTACTTTATGGTAAGCTTTGAGAGAAAGATAAAATCATTAGGGTTGCTAATGATTAGAGTCTAATGACAAGACTCTGGACGATCAATTTGTTTATCTAGACACATTAAGTTATTTGTCAGTGTTAAAGTAGCATTTATAAATCCACTAACTGTCCTTGCCAGTGTAGTGAAGTTACTAGAGAAGGAATTAATTGGGCCATAAATTCTAGATCCTGGCCTTTATTTCCAATCAGAACATTGTTAGATGTGTCCATTTTTAGTTTGGGTGCAGGAGAAGGGAAAAAATAACAGATCAAACTATTTTTTATTGCCAGTTCTAAACAACTTTGTTTCAGTGGAGACCTGAGATCACCACAAAAATGATTTATTCATTCAGGAGAGAACACTAATATTCCACAGCCTCAGAAATAAGAAAACACTTATGTAGAATCAATTTTTACAGTTTTAAGATAATTTTGTAAATTTGCCTACATTATGAATAGCTTCTGACAGCACAAGTCTCAGGTCTGGTGGCTCTGCCGCAGCAAAAATATCCAAAAACCTGAAGATGCTAAGGTTAGTACCTTTTATTGCTACTTTTAGAAGTGATCATGCGGCGAAGTTTTGCATTTCCAGAGCACTAATATAAATATTAATATAGTCAGAAAGGCATGACTCCTACTTAAACGAGAAAGTACTGTTTTGTTGGAGAAGTCACTTGAAAAACTATATAAAACATCCATGAGGAGCTAGCGTCGTAGGTCAGTGTGCCTCTTTTTATCACCCTATTGAAGTTTAAGCACCGGTAGGAAATTAGTAGTGTCTGTGCACATTGTTTCCCTTTTCCTCTGTTGTTGGCGGAGGGGTTTCTCTGAGTTACAGGGTGCACGTTTCCTGGTAACTGCTGTGTGTTGTAACGTTATCACTGTCACTCTTGGCCTCTCACCGGCCCTTCATAGTTCTGAGAACCTCAGTTGTGGCTTCTCCTGATACTTGTCCTGGTTACCAATCTAATTGCTTGAATTATAACCGGGAAAGATGTTTGTGTGACATGTCAGGGTACATAGAAGCACTACCACTTACCTTACAAGCTAGTAAATATGGAGGGTTTTGATCTTTGCTTCCACTGTTGACTCATCTGGACCTAAACTATCTAAAATACAAAGGAAGTAAACAATAAGTGTGAGACTTACTTCATTGTTAATCAAAGCACTCTGCTGGGTGGTAGCTTTGGGAGTACAAGGAGGTACTGTGTGGCTTTTGCCCTCAAGGAACTTGTAGTTAATAATGGAAGATAAGACACAGCTAATAGTAAATGGGTAACCTGTTGCTAACAGTAGGTATAACGTAGTCCTCCCACTGAAGTACACAGCTTGTGATGGATAAGAATGCTCCTTTCTAATCCCCGAAGTTTATTCATTGTTTCACCCATGGTTCTAACAAACTCACTTACCTAGTTTTTCAGTGTATGATATTAATAATAGCAAATAGGTGAGGATAAGAGATTCTATAGGCAGCAATAGTGATTAGAATGAAAAATGATGGTTGACTTCAAGGCAGGACCTAGGAACTTAAAAATGTGTCAGTCTAGAAAATCTAGGGAACAATCCAGGAGCTCTAGGGAAGCAGACCCTTTATGGTATATTGTGTCCTGAGGGCATCTCTATAATGATTTAGAGTAATAATTGCCATTCATAATAATTAAGTTTAAGAAAGGGTTAAGTATTTTCTGCTTCATCACCTTGGTACCATATACTCTGGTTATACCAAAATCCTTGTCATTTCCTTAGAATGCCATCGAAGAAAATATTCTATGAAAATAGTAAACTAAATGATCTTTTGTCTTTAAACACAACTCTCAGTGATTCTAAAATTGTCATTCACTTGCACAGTATTTCAGAGACACTAGATGTTTTATTTTATCAAAACTATTTTCCTAAAAGAGTAAAGGTAACTAGTACAGAGTTTATACCTGTGGTTGTGAAAATGCAACATGATAGTCTTCCATGGTTGTAAATACTTATATCCAAATCACAATCTATATACATAGGTCTTGTTCTGGCTTCTAAGAAGTCACTTAAAAACAAGCTCACCAGTTTTCCCTTCTTTGAGGAACGCTGATTATGCCGGTGGCCTGGCACTGATGTGGGGAAAGGAAACTGCAGGGGTCAGGATTAAAGCTTTGCCCTAAATTTGTCCAAACAAACCAGAGTTGAGGTCCAGTCCCCTCTTCTATCAGGGAGCACAGAGGCAAGAGAATTGATGGCTGGGAATGAAGCGACCACAGTGGATTACCTCTCCCAGGCATTGACCCAAGTGTGGCTGTCAGTTACTTGAAGCAGTAAGCCTCAATGCAAGCCTGGCAGTGGTTCCTTCCATTTAAGATGGGTTAAAAAAAACACCAGTACAGGTGGGAAGTCAAAACTAGAAAGCCTAAGTATAAGAATTCGCATTTTAAGTAATCCATCCTCCAGCCCCGCTTAAATTTGAGTATAAGTGTATACTAGAAAAACCAGGACTTAAGCGTGTCATTTTGGTTATTCTAAAGCAGCGGTCCCCAGCCTTTTTTGGCACCAGGGACCGGTTTCGTGGAAGACAATTTTTCTAAGGACAGGTGGCAGGGGCGGGGTGGGGGGACGGCAGATGAAGCTTTGCTCACTTGCCGCTCACCTCCTGCTGTGCCACCCGGTTCCTAACAGGCCACGGACCAGTACCGGTTTGCGACCCGGGGATTGGGGACCCCTGTTCTAAAGAGTGTTTTGATAGCTGAGTTTGAACTGTGTAATGCTCAGTTGCAAATTACTTGTTAACTAATTAAACCATTAAAGTTTTAAGATGAATTGAGTGTCTAATTTTTCTCTTTGGTTGATGATGTCAGAGGCAAGAGCGACCAAGACACAAGATCACCATCTAGTGGTGAAAGGCTGCTGTGAATTAGGGTTTGTGTTCCATTTTTGTACGTTTCCAATAGGAAACACCGTGGAAAATGGCAAACTCTGTGTTACAGTGGTAGCAATCTAATGTTCTTCTAGATCCAAAAATGAGAGATTCCGTAACAACAAAACCCTTTCTCCCCCGCTCTTCTTTGTACATGACCAGGGCAGAAATTCAGAGGTTTTGTTCTTGTTCCTACCTTGAAAGGGAAGAACTGTATATTCCTGAACTGTGACTACCCTTTACAGAACAAACACCGGCAATATTTACTTTTTTTCACTTACAACTTGAATTTTTTTAAAGCAGCAAGGTACAGGAGAATTAAGTGGATTTCTGTAAACAGCACGGAGCTCTGTGGTATAATTAAGCTCACTGGTATAATTTTCTTTAATATTTTTTTCTTAGTTACATACATTGGGACAAGGGTAATAAGGGAGTTGGGAAGTAAAGAGGTCTGTTTCTTAACCATACATATTTACGCATACAGTAACACACCTATATTAGCTTTTCCTTGTTAAAAATCATGCTTACTTTAGAAAACATAAAAAAGCATTAAAATTAAAAATACAAAAAAACCACTTGATGTTATTAACCTGAGGTTAGTTGTTGTAAGAATTGTGTGCATCCTTGTTCACATGAATTTGATTACAAAAATGGGATTTTGCTCTACATTCTGTTTTATCTACTTTGACTAACAGTCATCCTTATTCATCAACATCATTTTAATGGTTGTATGTTATTCCATTGTACACATGTGGAATTATTTAACCAACCACTTAGACATTGTGATAGTTGATAATAGTGAAAAATGAGACACTGTGTTTTGAGGAACATGCTCAAATTCTTTTTTTTAAAGAACAGTAAGCCTGAATGTCAGATATTATGCCAGTCCCTGGAGACGACAGGAGAGACACGATTGCTGTGCTGATGGAGCTTATGTTCT
Source organism: Lagenorhynchus albirostris (assembly GCF_949774975.1). Classification (NCBI taxonomy): domain Eukaryota; kingdom Metazoa; phylum Chordata; class Mammalia; order Artiodactyla; family Delphinidae; genus Lagenorhynchus; species Lagenorhynchus albirostris. The sequence goes on from NC_083102.1 coordinate 27,584,487, forward strand.
AATGGGAGTGCCAAAGAGTAGGCAGGTGGATGGGATGCCATGGTTATGGTTTGAGATATATCATGGGATAGACCTACACTGGGGGTTCACGTGGGCACATTAGACAAAATCAGAAGGCATTTTTGAGCTGAGGTCCAATGAGTGAGAAGACTTGAGGTACAACGTTTGAGACAAAGGGAGTGGGATGTGCAAAGACTGAGGCAGGAACGTACTCAGCTTGTTGGAGAAAGGGAAAGATCTTTTATGGTCTCTGGTTTTTTCCTCTTTGAACATGAATTATAGATTCAGTGTCAGTCTTAAAAAGCTGGTTTTTTTTTTGTTGTTTTTGCATTTATAGTGTAATTTGGGAGATATTTGACATATTCATAGTATAGATTCCTCCATAATAGAAACACAAATTTTCACTCCATATATTCAGGTTATTATTATGTCCTTCAAGAATTTCTTTAAAAGATGGATTTTTCCCATATTGTGATAAGTTTTAGACTTTTAAAGATTTTTTCTAGAGATTTAAAATGCTTTTAGTTAATTGTATGGTTTATATTTGAATACTTACTGAAGTCTTATTAATTATAGTAGTTTAAAAAAATTGTTTCTCTTAGCTTTTACATGTAGACAGTTATAGTTTCCAGTAAAGAGAAGTAAAATTTTTCTTCCTTTCCTGTGTATATTTTTTGATTAGCATTTTCACTTTATTGCATTTACTTAGTGTCTAGTATGTGTCCTAATAGCAGCAGTGATAATAGACGTCCTTGTCTTTTTCCTGATCTAATGAGAGCATATCTAATATTTTACTATTAACTGTTATGTGTGGGGTTTTATGCTAGATATACTTTGACACACTTTACTAAATGAAGAACCACCTTGAATACTGTTCCTTGCTTGCTAATACTTTTTGTTAGCAGAGGGTGATGAAATATCTGGATCAAATCTTTTCAGGCATTAATATTATCACATGGCTTTTGTCCTTTAATCTGCTAATGTAACAGATTATTAGGACATCTTTTCCATGTTGGACCACCTATGCATTCCTGGCATAAACCTTAGTGGATTTAGGCAGCATCGTTATCATCTGGGAGCTTATTAGAAGTGCAGACTCTCAGGTCTCATCTGTGTCTACTGAATCAGAATCTGAATGACTCCCAGATGAGTCCTGTGAATGTTCAAGTTCAAGAATCACTGCTCTGGAACTTGATCGGTGTTTGTAAAGGTTACATGGGTGTTTGGGGGGGAAAAAAGCATTATCTGTGAGGTAAAATTTTCTCTCTAATTTATTTTGACAAGTTGTTAGGTTGAACACTGCGCTCTTTATTTTGATGTGTTAAATTTCCAACATGACTACATTTATCAAAATATTTCTCATAAATAATATATTGTGAATCAAATGTCTAGTAGGAATAAAACTTGTACTAGGACTCGATGTGTTCGCTTATTCATTTATTGAATGCATAATATTTCCTAGTTACTGACCTTGACAGTAGATAAAAACCTTCCGTGTAAATGCCATTTATGGAGCACCATTTGCATATGATGTTGTATACCTCCTGGGATAACTTGACTGACAGGGGTTACACTTCTTCTTCTGAGGAGCTAGGTGCAGCCTTTCTAAAGTCTTTCTAAAGCTTCTAAATGACACAGCCAAGATGTCAACTCACCTCCTGATTTTGTGGTTCAGTAACTTTTCTCCTACATCAGCAAATGTGTTGACTGAAAGAGGTATGACTACGATCAGGCTTTGAACCAAATCCTCCATAAGAGAAAGTGAACAGCTGACTGTTCAAGGTTCAGTTGTTAGTATATAGTCACTAATTGGATTGTCAGTGTTAACATCTTCATCTCCTTGTCCAGACTCTTTTTGGCACTTACATAGATTTTGTCCAACAATTTGGTTCCATTTTTAATTCCTTTTTTTTTGTTTGTTTTTGTTTTGTTTTTTTGCGGTACACGGGCCTCTCACTGTTGCGGCCTCTCCCGCAGCGGAGCACAGGCTCCGGACGCGCAGGCTCAGTCAGTGGCCATGGCTCACGGGCCCAGCCGCTCCGCGGCATGTGGGATCTTCCCGGACCGGGGCACGAACCCGCGTCCCCTGCATCGGCAGGCGGACTCTCAACCACTGCGCCACCAGGAAAGCCCTCACTTTTAATTCTTTAGGTTAATTATATATTGTATATTAATGAGCTGCACTCACTTATAACATGCTTCTCTCTTAATCTAAAAAAAAGAATATTGTTTTGTGTTCGGTTTCTTGCATTATTCACCACATTTTACAGGTAATAGATAAATTGGCAATATTTCAAAGCTGGCACTTAAAGGGAAGGTGCAGTATTCTTGAATGGTAGGAAGATAACAAACGTGAATCTATTTAAGATTTTGTATATAAAGCCATTTATGATTTATGTACCCTGTGACTGTGTGAACATGTGAATAGCATTTTCACAATGGAAGACCACTTTTTTTTTAGATAAATTTATTTATTTAATTTATTTTTGGCTGTGTTGGGTCTTCGTTGCTGTGTGCGGGCTTTCTCTAGTTGCGGCGAGCGGGAGCTACTCTTCGTTGAGGTGCACGGGCTTCTCATTGCGGTGGCTTCTCTTGTCGTGGAGCACGCGCTCTAGGCACGCGGGCTTCAGTATTTGTAGCACGCGGGCTCAGTAGTTGTGGCTTGAGGGCTCTAGAGCGCAGGCTCAGTAGTTGTGGCGCATGGGCTTAGTTGCTCCGTGGCCTGTGGGATCTTCCCGGACCAGGGCTCGAACCTGTGTCCCCTGCATCGGCAGGAGGGTTCTTAACCACTGCACAACCAGGGAAGCCTGGAAGACCCCTTTCTAAATGTGAGGTACACCTGGACAGTTGATGCACCTGTCCTCCTTGCAATGCATAGAGGCTGTCTTTTGACTGGATCACACCTAGCTGTCCACAGTAACTGTTAACAAGTGCCTTCTGCAAAGGGAGATTTCTCCCCCTCCACACTACCTGTCTTGGAAAAATTGAGTGGATCAGGCAAATTTGCATAAATAATCTTCTATGAGCTCAGGAAGCCTCAGACATTCCACCCATAGTATAGTGCTTTTATTTTTCCTCCTGGGACAGAACTTCATGAAGTAGAGTTTATAATAAAACAGAAGTCTCTCTACAATCGAGTTTACAAAAAAGGTCTGTGATGGAAGCAATGGTAAAGTTTCCTGTAGTGATTTCAATAAGGTCTTCGTGAAGTTTTTAGTCAGAGATTCTTCTGTATTATTAAACATGGAGACTAAAATAAAATTAGGCTTTGTGAAGACTAATCTTTGGTTGGCTTTGCATTATTTGGGATAATAGAGTACATGTGTATGGGTCGATGTAGACAAAGAAGCAATAAACAAATATCCTCTAGCTATTGATAGCTGTGTTTCCAGTTTAAATAAAAAAAATTATCATTGTTTCAACTAATACTTCACATCTTAGATAACCTAGTTAGTCTATGGGGAAGCTTATATGCTTATTTCGGCTTTGCATCAAGGAGGGTAGCGTTTTTATGGTGACCCAGGGCCTGGGTGAGCTGTAGCCCTGGGCAGGCAGCGACGGTTGGGTCAAGTAGGAAGACAGTGTGTTTGGGGAGTTCCGTAGCATATTTTTTTTTTTTCCTTGGTAATTGAAATAAGTAATTGGGGAAGGAAAGAGAACTCTTTGGTTAGAGCTTCTCCATGGTGTTAGAGTGGTTTTATTAGACATACTTGAAGGGATTGTGAAAATGAGAATGCTGTGTTTGAACTTCAAAGAATAATGTTCAAAGGGCAGGGGTTGGAGGGATGGACTGAGGAGTTTTAATCAATGGAAGTGGCAATGAGGGAAAATTTGTGAAATCATAAAGCCCTTGAGGGCTTTTTTTTTTTTTAAAGGGAGGATTTTAGCGCATGTAACGGTATGGCTGAAAGGTACAGCTTTTTATATTTCTTCATTTGCACTCAGTATTCTTTGAAAAACAATCCAGTAGGAATATTATAGTTTCTACATGAATTATATTAGAACTGCACAAATCCTATCCATGATGTATTGGACTAGAAGTTAACATAAATAAGCATGATGCTGTTAGGTAAACAATTGATCTTGAGAAACCAGATGCTTTGCTGTTAGTTGTTTCCTGGCCTGGAATGAGCCATTTACCTTTATTTGTTCATTCTGTTCTTGTTTAAAACAACATCTTGTAGCTGGTTCGCTTGCTTTGCTTTGCTTTGCTTTGCTTTGTAAAGAGAATAGACTGTTTGAAAGATCATCAAATCTAATTCACTTAAAATTCAAAATGCCGTGCTGTTAAATACTTTCGAGAATCGTTTAAGGGTGCTTCATTTAAAGACTTGCATTTTTAATGAAGTTACTTTAAAATGGTATATTTTTATACACTAGCTTTTTTTCCCCAAACGTAGTATGTTACCAGAATAATCATCTCTGTTCACCAAAGGGTGTGCTTGAAAAGTACATTTTGCTTGGTATAATATGTTGGTTTGATTGGCAGACACTGAGTCTGCCTTTTGTTTTAGGTTTCTTCCTTTTCAGTATTCAGCACAGAAAGCTAATGTGATATGTGGGAATTGGTCCGTTGTTTACAGACTGACGTAGCCATTTGATTTAGTTACCTTTAAGGCATCAACATTAGTATAAAATGTATTTTCTTTGACAGTGATGGTTTTGAGACAGATGCATATAAATCATTTAATGACAATTGAGATAAAGACACATTTGTCATTTAATCAACCTATTTGGTAATCTTCATACTCATGCCTTTAACTTTGAACAAAATTTTAGGATTATAATTAGATCAAGTACATTTGGATTATAATTAGATCAAGTACATTTAGAAACATTTTAAAATTTACTCTGAAATCAAAAAACTTCCAAGATAGACTGTTTTTTTTTTTTTTTTTTTTTTTGTGGTACGCGGGCCTCTCCCTGTTGTGGCCTCTCCTGTTGCACAGCACAGGCTCCGGAAGCGCAGGCCCAGCGGCTATGGCTCACGGGCTCAGCTGCTCCACGGCATGTGGGATCTTCCCGGACTGGGGCACGAACCTGTGTACCCTGCATCGGCAGGCGGACTCTCAACCACTGCGCCACTAGGGAAGCCACCCCCTGCCTTTTCCTTTTGAGTGTTTTCCAAAGTCAAGATAAAGTGGCTGAGGCAATTAAATAGGAGCTCTCACTGCTAATTACTGGGGCTTTGGAGTCAACGAACCAATGAGAGGCTAAACCTTCCTTGAAATGTTTGGGCCTTGGGGAAAGTTGGGTAGTAGAGCAATAAGCCTTCCTTTCTGACAGATAAGAAAGGGGTTCTGGGGCTTCCCTGGTGGCACAGCGGTTGAGAATCTGCCTTTAATGCAGGGGACACGGGTTCGAGCCCTGGTCTGGGAAGATCCCACATGCCGCGGAGCAAATAGGCCCGTGAGCCACAACTACTGAGCCTGCGCGTCTGGAGCCTGTGCTCTACAACAAGAGAGGCCGCGATAATGAGAGGCCCGCGCACCGCAATGAAGAGGGGCCCCCGCTTGCCGCAACTAGAGAAAGCCCTGGCACAGAAATGAAGACCCAACACAGCCAAAAAATAAATTAATTAATTAATAAAAAAGAAAAGAAAAGGGTTCTAAAAACACTAAGCCCTGAATATACTCTGGTGCTGCTGTAGTTGGCCTTTCTTCCCATCTGAATGATACACTAATAACGAAACCTACCCCACCCCCACCCCCATCCTTCTCGCTCACACGGTATCCAGTGCAGCCAAGCTGAGGGCCAGAAGGAGCCACTAGCATTGCCTCTGCCATCTGACACTTTCCATCTCTGAGGACATATAGATTCTGAGCTTCTGGGATCAAGAGTTGGAGAGAGCAGGGCTTCCCTGGTGGCGTAGTGGTTGAGTGTCCGCCTGCTGATGCAGGGGACACGGGTTCGTGCCCCGGTCCGGGAAGATCCCACATGCCGTGGAGCGGCTGGGCCCGTGAGCCATGGCCACTGACTGAGCCTGCGTGTCCGGAGCCTGTGCTCCGCAATGGGAGAGGCCACAACAGTGAGAGGCCCGCGTACCGGAAAAAAAAAAAAAAAAAAAAAAAAAAAAGAGTTGGAGAGGGCAAGTACTATTTCCTCCTTTGTGGTCAGTGTCTGATAGGAGCCAGGGTGTTCTGAGTGTTGAAAACAGTAAGGGTCAGTGAAAGCGAAGTACTGAACTGTTTCTACTGCTGAAGCAGATAATTAATCCTAGCGACTGGCTGAGGACTGATGTCCTGGGGAGGACGAGACCACTTAAGCCTGATTGAACACAGGTGACGAAGTAGAGCCCTGTCATCTCAGGAGACTGGTTTTATTGCCTAAGGCTTTGCTTGAGTCTAAACTCATCTTGAATCATGGAAAGGGTGGTTACCAGACGGCTTCTAAAAAGTCTTGCTGTAGCCCAGTCAGCCTAAGATCATCTGGGACAAAGCTGTAGTCCAACAAGGTCACGTGTATTGACTCATTGCAGTGAGAGTGACCACACACCAGACGAACCCTTCATTGGACTTCTCACCAATGAAAGGAAAATACAGAGTTGTTACAGGATTTTGGAGAAGGAGGGAGTTTAGGTGAAATTTAAATGAAGCAACTTTTTGATAGGTTCGAAGCAGAACAGAGCTGTTTAAAATGGGTCAGCATCACTGCAAAGTGGACCATGGTCCTGTTTCCTTGGAAACTATAAATCTAAGAGCAATGTGGAATGTTGTATCCAGAAACCTCTTTCTGAAGTTCTGCACCTGGGTTGTAAAGCAAGGCTACTTCTATGTCTAAGGGACTTATCATTCTTGCAGGCAAGAGTGAAATGCTTCATTCTGACTATAATTTCACAACAGCAAGGTTTCTGATTGTTTGAAGTTAGAGAACTAAGTTTCTCCATGAGTAAGAAAACAGTAGACACTCAAAGGGATTATTATGGCACTCCACAGTAGCAGAATGTCCTTGAGAAAAATATAGCTTCCTGTTTGACGCCGGTTCTGTCTGCGTCTGTTATTCCAGCCTGATGAATGGCTGGGCAGGTTTTTCCTTTGAGTTAATATTTACTTCTCTGTCTCCTGTAGCATGCTGTGTCCTGTGGAGGACATTTATGTTGTCCAGTCTCGTACTGTTTGTCAGGGACCCTTTTCTCTAATTTGATCATTTAAGTACTGCACAAATACCTCTCCAGTTTAAGCTGGTGTTGGACCTTGGGAGGTGTCTTGTTGAGGGTAGGGGATCAGATGTTTGGTAATACTTTGCCTCATTCCCTGAGTAACGTGAATTTTTGCCTGTGATTAAAGATACTGTGGAAGGTTGCCCTGCCTGCTAGTGCCATCCTGGAGTGCAGTTACTTCACTAGATTTGTATTTACTTCCCAGACACGTAACTGGGAGCCTGCAATGAGCTGTACTAGGCGCTTAAATTAATTACTACTATGAATACAATGTTGATTCTCTTTTTCGAGGAGCCAGCCTGTACTGGGGTTGATGGATATGGAAGCAGATGGTTGCAGTGTACTATGGTTAGTATCAAAGATGAACCACCTGTATTGGGGACACAAAGCTGGTGGTGATTCATTGCCCATTTCCAAATGTCCATTCGAACTTTAATCTTCAGTCATCTGGAATGTGGGCTTCACATTGGAATGTATCTGGGCTCAAAGACAAGAGTCACTGTCAATTTACAGAGTGTGTGCGTCATTCAGAAAGTTTTGTAATAACGAGTAAATAGCTCATAGGCCTGTGGTTTTTATTGTCCTTTCTGCTGTGCCCCAGGGAAGTGTATGTACAAGTTCATGATACTTTATTCTGCTGTCAGATGCTGTCAAATGGCATGAAACACAGGTGACCAAACTTTCAGACCTTTTTTGAGGGGGGAGGCACCTTGTAAAACCCTCATGAAATGCAGGGAGGTGAGATATCTTGTCTCAAATCACTCAGCTGGGAAGAGCATGACCTGTTCCTTGTGCTTTAAGTTTTATTCTTTGTGGAATGGCTTACCCAGAGACTACTTACACAAAGGAGTCAGGAAGGATGGTTTCCAAATTGTCCTTCATATTCTTAGGGGGTTTAGTTCTTAAGTATTAGACAAGGCCTACTTTCTCTAGCAATGGGGATGTAGCTTTGGGAAACATAAAGGCTTCATTACCATGGAGCTTGGTTTCTAGTGGGGAGATGCTTAGGGCTGGGAGCATTGGGTCATAAGCAGGCTTCTGTTTGCCAGCATGAGCTTTTATTTAAACCCCTTTGGGAAAAAGAATGGTGGGCAAAACAAGTTTGAAAACTACTTTTATAGGAGAAAAGAATGGAGTCTGGTGAAGCTTTATTGTCCTTTACTTCTCTTATAATGGAGAGAGCTCTGAAAGTAGCATTTGCAATCCTGTCTTGAATATAGGACTCACAACATTAGTAAAAACGCTCACATCTCAAAATTGGAAGGCAACATTATTCACAAAAGTTGTGCTATATATTTCTTACCTAGTGGGTACCATGCACTCACTGTTAAATCTATGAATATCAAACGTTCTTGATAAATTCTTATAAGCAAAATTTCCCAAGATTGACAGATAATAGAAGAGGTACAAGAATGTCACTCCCCGTTCACTCACTTCTGGCTGAACATCTTTGTTGTATAAACCTAATCTATAAATGTGCTCCTTGTCTATTTGCCTATATCCGTGTATCATGTTGACTTTGCTTCAGGCGTTGTCAGTCCTTTCTCCCAGTCTCCTGACTGCTTAATCCTCCTCCCTCCCTTTTGAAATTTGCTGTTGGCATTCTAATGCTCATTATTAGCTGACTTACCATTTACCCTCTCGCCCATCACCCAGTGATGCTAATTTGCCATGTACAGCAACAAAAATTGTATTTAGATATTGACTGTAGACGTGGAAACATATAAGACCAAAGTCCATCTGATCCTTTCTAAGAGGTATAGTTTGAAGGTCTGTGTATGGTTTATTTCTTCTAGAACCTTGTTGCTTGACTCTTCTGACCAACCCAGGAGGATCTAGAGGCAACTGGGTTAAGCGAGACCTTGTGCCAGGTGGGGACTTCAAGGAAGGGAAATAGTTCATGTGTTTGGGGGTGGGGGGCTTGCTCTAAATGGTGTGAACCTCGCTGGAAGAACACTGTTGGAACCCCAGGATAAAGAGCTTTAAAGAGGCAGATCCGGGGGAAAAAAACCTGGTCTCAGACATCCTGGCAGTAGGGGTATGAAGGTGTGCTGGATTTATTATTTGTAGACCTTTCGATGATGGCCATTCTGACTGGTGTGAGGTGAAACCTCGTTGTAGTTTTGATTTGCATTTCTCTGATAATTAGCGATGTTGAGCATCTTTTCATGAGCCTTTTGGACATCTGTATGTTGTCTTTGGAGAAATGTCTATGTATTGTAGATCTTCTGCCCATTTTATGATTGGGTCATTTTTTTTTGATATTGAGCTGTATGAGCTGTTTGTTTATTTTGGAGATTAATCCCTTGTCGGTTGCAAATATCTTCTCCTATTCTGAGGGTTGTCTTTTCATTTTGTTTATGGTTCGCTTTGCTGTGTAAAAGCTTTTAAGTTTAATTAGGTCCCATTTGTTTATTTTTGTTTTTATTTCCATTACTCTAGCGACGGATCTAAAAAGATATTGCTGCGATTTATGTCAAAGTGTCCTGCCTATGTTTTTCTCTAGGAGTTTTATAGTATCCGGTCTTACATTTAGGTCTTTAATCCATTTTGAGTTTATTTTTGTGTATGGTGTTAGGGAGTGTTCTAATTTCATTCTTTTACATGTAGCTGTCCAGTTTCCCTAGCACCACTTATTGAAGAGACCGTCTTTTCTCCATTGTATATCCTTGCCTCCTTTGTCATAGATTAATTGACCATAGGTGCGTGGGTTTATTTCTGGGCTTTCTATCCTGTGGAGGATGTGGAGAAAAGGGAACGCTCTTGCACTGTTGGTGGGAATGTAAATTGGTACAGCCACTATGGAGAACAGTATGGAGGTTCCTTAAAAAAAAACTAAAAATAGAGCTACTGTATGATCCAGCAATCCCACTCCTGGGCACATATCCAGAGAAAATCATAATTTGAAAAGATACATGCACTGCAGTGTTCATTGCACTACTATTTACAATAGCCAAGACATGGAAGCCACCTAAATGTCCATCGACAGATGAATGGATAAAGAAGATGTGTATATGTGTGTGTGTATATATATATATATATACACACACACACATATACACATCTATATATAGATATATATATACACACACACACATATATACACACACACACATATATATGTATATACACACACAATGGAATACTACTCATCCATAAAAAAGAATGAAATAATGCCATTTGCGGTAACATGGATGGACCTAGAGATGATCATAAGTCAGACAGAGAAAGACAAATATCATATGATTATCACTTTTATGTGGAATCTAAAATAAAGATACAAATGAACTTGTTTACAACACAGGAACAGACTCACAGACGTAGAAAATAAACTTATGGTTACCCAAGGGGAAAGGTGTGGGGGAGGGATAAATTAGGAATTTGGGGGTAAAATATACACACTATTACATATAATAGATAAACAGCAAGGACCTACTGTATAGCACAGGAAACTATACTCAAGATTTTGTAATAACCTATATGGGAAAAGAATCTGAAAAAGTATTTACATATATAGTGTGTATACATATATATAAAAATAATGTGTATATATATATATGTAAAATGTATAATAGAATCACTTTGCTGTGCACCTGAAATTAACACAACATTGTAAATCATCTATATACTTCAATTTAAAAAAAAAAGGGTGCTGGATATTTGACTCTCTGAAAATCCAAGAGGAAGCTGAATGGCTAGACTGAATCACCTCTGCTCCTGAGCCCAGGAGAGGACAGGTAGACCTGAGAACAAAGAGGCTTCCCTTTGCAGAGACAGCAACAGGCTGGAATGGGTGAGATTCAGAACAGCATTAGGGCTTTAGTCTCTTAGCTTGACTTACCTGGGGAATTTACATAAGTACTGATGCCTGAGTACTTCCTTCAATTCTCATTTTATAGGCCCTAGGCATTAGGAGTTTTATACTTCCCACTACCCAGGTGAATCTAATGTGCAAATTAGAGAACCAACATCAGACTGGAGCCAAGATAGCAGTCTACATAAAAACCTGTAGCTGGAGAGAGGAAAATCAAAGCAAATGAAGTGAGGCAGAAACGTTGGAGGAGACATGTTTGTTAAACACTAGGGAGAAAAAAGTGTACCTGTGAAGATTTAATTGTGGCACCTAAAAAATCTTAAGCATGAATTCCCAATTAAAAAGTTTCTCTATAAAGGGGAGGAAGGTTGGTCATTGTTGAGACCTGATTTAGTGTCCTGGAAGATTAAGTGCAAAAAATATCTCAAATCATAGAGCAAAAATATGAAAAGATAAGATAGAAATCATGAGGAGAAAAATGTGAGTTGGAGAGTAGATTTGAGACCTGAAATGAAAATAACTGGAGTTAGTGATGTGAGTAAAGGACATAAATAGGAAAGGTGATAATTTTACAATAGGAGACAATCTTTCTGACCTGAGCTAAAGAAAGAACTGGGCCTGCAAATTGAAAGGGCTCAGTAAGGTCTAGGCTCACCTGGTGAGAAAGCTCCACAGTCTAGATATATTCTGGCAAAATTCTTCATTGTCTAACCATATAGATCCAAGAAGAAAAAAAAAATAATTTTAAGAAAATGGTGGGAGGTGGGATCCAGCTGGCCTTGATTTTCTCATCTGCCAGTAAGTCAGAAAGAGATGAGATGGGGGTATCCACACATTATATAGAGAAATGGACCACAATCCAAGAATTTTACTTCCAACCTACATCATTTACCTGCCTAGGTTGAAAGAAACATATTTGAGGCTATGCAGGAATTCAGAACATCACCCACATACCCCATCTATGGACAGATGCTAACCAAATAGTAGATGAACTAGAACAGACTTCAAGATGGGAAAAGATAAAGAAGTATTCACAGTAAACCTTAACATTATTGGTTCATAGCTATTTAAACATTAAACCTAAATGGGTGGAGATAGCTGTCTGGGGATTTATAATTTAAGTGCAAAAGAAGGACACAGTAAGCCTCCCTAAAAATATTAAAAGTAAACTTTATCAGACAGCCTAACTGTTGGAAGTGGTAGGCAGAGAAGAAGCATTCTAAAAAGATTTTAGGGAGGAGAGTGAGAGGAGAAATTAAAAAAAATAATTATAGAAGAGTGAGCTTACTAGGGGATACAAGAGGGTAAATAGAGGGTCATAGTTGGAAAACTCAGTTTCTTAAGCAGAGTAGTTGTATTCTTGTTTTCAAAGAATAGTCATCTGATTATGAGAACAGGGAAAAGGAAGATGGCTACTAATGGAATGGAAGAGTATAGCAGAATTTCTAAACTAATGAGGGGGAAAATAACTTGATCAGCCTCTCAAAAATAGGGAAATGGAACAAAAATAGCAATATAAAATGACTAAAACACAAAGTAAGGTGGAAGGAATAAAACGACTAAAATACCAGTCATTATATTAAGCATGAACAGATTAAATTATAAAATCAAAAGCCAGGTATGAAACTGGGTTAGAAAAGTAAACCCAGCTATATGCTGTGTTCACTGCTTTGTTTTTAGTATGTTTATAAGAATGTTTGAAATACAGAGATGCATTAAAATGATACTAGGAAATGTAAAATATGTCAGTAGAGCAGTATTAATATTAAAGAGACTCTAGGACAAAGAGATACAGAGTGAAAATGCAAGTTTATCTTGAAGGTAAATTAAAAATGTAAACGCACCAAAAAAATCAGTTAAAACATAAAAAAAATAAAGATGTGAACAGAACAGAAAACTCATATACATAATTGATTACATTAGCACGTTTGGTGCAGATGACCAAATACAAAAGGTAATATGAAAAGCATCTATTGATGTGTGGTAACTTCATCAGTCATTTCCAATGAAAACTAAGAAAAATAGGAAGAGAAAGAAACTTAAAACCAATCTTCAAAATTTAGAATAGTTGCTGCTAGTGTTGTTTCAATACCAGCCAAGTTATCTAGTCATGCTATATTTAACATGTTCTTGAAGATTTTAGTAAATGTTGGTAGTAAAATAGCCTGCAAAGGCATTGAAAGAGAAGATTATCCCTAATACTGATAGATGTTATTTTTTACCTGGAAAACCCAAGAGTCTAGTTTAAAAAAAAAAAAAAAAAAAGACAGTTTGATAAGGTTGCTGGATATAAGGTAAATGCACCAAAATCAATAGCTCTTCTTTACACTAAACATCTAGAAATACAAATTTAATTTAGAAGAATGACAAAACTAAATTTAGTAGTAAAGTCAACAAGATCAACCTAAGACATGTGAGAAGAAAACTACAATTTTTCTGATGTAAAATCAAATCCGAATAAGTAGATGGACATTTCTTGTCCTTAGATGGAAGGTTCAGTAGCTTGTAAATATCAAGTCATTCAAAATACACATATTTAAAGACTTTTCAGATCCTATCCTGTTTTTTTTTAATTGGATGGAATAATTTTAAAGTTTATAGAGAAGAATAAGGGCTTGAGAATAGACAACTTATTGAGGAGGAAACTGGCTACTCAAGTTGAAATATTCTCTAAATCCAATACTATAAATTCATTATAATCAATATGGTATTAAGAATAGTTAAGTCAGTGGAACAAAGTGAAATCTAGAAATATATTTTAGAGAATTTAACATATGATAGTGATAGTTCATTACAAAAACAAGAGGATAGATTATTAAATGGTACAGGTGTAGTTGAAGGAAATGTGAATTCTCTTGTGTATTAGAATAAAATAAAGCACAAAGGGGATAAGACATAATATAAAAAATAAAAGCCTAGAAGTAGAGGAGACCTCCTTAACCAAGAAAAGAAATACAGAAACTATAAAAGAACATTTGACTTCATGAAATCTCTTTTGATTAGCAGAGGATACCATAAACAACGTCAAAAGTCTCCCCCCTCTGCAAATATGGTATAGATGATAAAGTATAGCAATTCTGTGGAGAAACTTCTTACTAAAAGACAAGGAAGACAACAGGATAATGGTTAAAGAAATGAATAGACACTTCAGAGAAGACCAAATTAAAATGAACACATTTATGAAAAGATGCAAATTAAAGTGGCAAACATGTTGCTTTCTATCACTGCTTTGTCTTTGTCTCTCATGGATGTGGCAGGAAGGGTAGTCTTATATACAAAACTTTTTAGAGTGAGCTGTCAAAATCTATTAAAATTAAACGTACCTTTTAACTCAGCATTCCCACATATGGGAGTCTACCCGGTAGAGTAAAAGCACTGTTCAGTAAGGGTATACGCATAAGAATGGTTTTTGGTGTATTATTTATAATGTCATAAAGCTGAAAAGAATGTAAATGCTGTCAGAGGGGGAGTGGGAGTATGAATTGTGGTGCAGCCGTATATCGTGGACCGTTATGGAGCCCCTAGAAGATGGTTCAGAGCTAAACCAGATTACTTGGAGGAGGGGAGGTTTCCCTGGAGGTACAGTTGAATGAGAAATGAAGCCTACCCAAAACTATACAATTACCCATTTTTGTAAAACCAAAACAGTAACCATGATTTAACACATCTCTGTGTGCAGTTCATGTAGTTGTGTGCGTATTTGTATCTGTAGTGTGATGAGTGTAGGGAAAAATAGTCAGTTTTATCAGTTGCTCTCACTTAGGGGTGGGGTGGCATGCAGATGGTGTTCAGAGGTTGTTTATAAGACTCAGTATATAAAGAGAAGGCTTGTGAAGCAGTAGTGTGGAATTAGGCAGAAAAGAAAAATAAAAATGATTGTGATATTCATGTATTTATGTAAAATTATGTAATGTATGAAGAAATAGATTAAAATTATCATAGTCTCTCTTTTGGACTTCTGATGTCAAGATGAGTTGAGCCTACACGCTTCCCTCCTAAAAATGTTGAAAGGACCAACAAATACATAAAAATTAAAAAACTTGGCAGTAGTGCTAGAAAACATGGAAGGATGCCACCAAGTAGCCTGAGACGTTGTGGAATTTGTAGCAGTTCTGCAGCAGACAGGATCAGATAAAGAGAAATGCTGACTGGCCCTTGAGTCAACACATGGAACAGATGGGACTGCCTAGCAAGTAACCAGTAAATGGATGGGTTTCACCCCAAAGGCTTTAGTCAGTCTGTAGTTTCAGAGTAGCAGTGTATTGGAGCATCATGGGAAGGGGATGAGGTAGTGCATAGGGTGACAAAATGAAGGCTTTGGACATGTATCAACAAATTCTGCACATGTGACTCCTGACTTTGCTTACTGAAGACTGTTGACAAAATAAATGGGAGATTTGCTGCAGTGGGCTTTACTTTCCTTTGACCCTCGAATCTTGAAGACCTTGAAGGACTAGTTACTGGAGCCAGGGGAGGGGTAGGGGGAAGACTTGACCAAGGAGTCTATACTCGGTTGTATAATTGTAGATGAGTGTCACTTAGGTTGTCCAGCAAATGCTCACTTTGGGCAGAGTGTAGTCCTACCCCTTCACTTAAGCTTGGCCTTTTGACATGTTTTAGCCCATGGAGTATGTGTGGATATAATGTGAGCAGAGGCTTGAAATGTGCTGTCGAGCTGAGGTTGGCCCCCTGAGAGCTGCTGACCTCCACCATGGGAAGACTGTATCTTCTGCTCCTTGAGCCTGGTCCCAGAATGAGACCAGTGGAACAGTCACGCTGGTCTACCTGCAGCCTGAGCAGAGCTGCTCCAGCTGAAGACCAGTGAGCGTAAGAATAAATGCTTATTGTGTGCACTGCGTCTATGGCTGGTTGTCAATAGCAGTAGCTGAATGAGACAACTCCAACAGGGGGAAATTATTGTTGTTTTACAGGCCTAGGAACTATCAATATATGCTCATCTAACTTCAGTAGGAAAAAAATTTTTGAACTTGTAGAAGTACCCAAGTGAAAAAAAGAATCATAATGAGGAACAGGAAAGAAGTGGAATGGAAGAAGTAGCAGTGAACACTGAAACTAGTAAAAACATGATTAAGTTTAAATAACCATTCATAAGAAGGTTGTGAATCTTAATGCAGTTAGGAAAAGAGTTTCAAAATGCACAGGCCATCCTATTGGGAAGCACATCGGGAATTTAATGTCAATAAAATTGATGTTGGCCTGGAAGAGAGATTAAAAGTTTGTTTACTGTCGTGTTTTATTAGGGGAAAACATCATATGTGGTGTTTAATTCTTTTTTTAAAATAAATTTACTTACTTTTTAATTTATATTTTTGGCTGCGTTGGGTCTTCGTTGCTGCGCGCGGGCTTTCTCTAGTTGCGGCGAGCGGGGGCTACTCTTCGTTGCAGTGTGTAGGCCTCTCATGGCGGTGGCCTCTCTCGTTCCAGAGCACAGGCTCTAGGTGTGCGGGCTTCAGTAGTTGTGGTGCGCAGGCTCAGTAGTTGTGGTACACGGGCTTAGTTGCTCTGCAGCATGTGGGATCTTCCTGGACCAGGGCTTGAACCCGTGTCCCCTGCATTGGCAGGCAGATTCTTAACCACTGTGCCACCAGGGAAGCCCTATAGTGTTTAATTCTTGATGGTGATAAGCAAATGTGGGTTAAAATATGCTAAATTAAAGGAGACTACTTGTGAGAAAGACATACAGTATTTAAAAAAAGATATAGTATCTCTTTCTGGCACAGAGGGCAGGTTTGTTTCCTAACTGGGGTAATAGATTGCCTCTCTCTGGGACAAAGTTTGGGTAGATGTGCTTAGTAGCACCTTTAAAAACAAAGAAAAAGTGGCATTCCCTAAACTCCACTATTCTTCAGCTGTAACTCAAACCTACTGTGTGTGCAGCATCCCGTTGAACCACTTTGCGTCACCCTTTGGGGCTTGGGCCAAGGAGAACCCATGAAAACGTGAAGCTAATGCTGCCGTCTGTGTTGTGCATAATAATATGCTTTATCTTTGATCCAGGAGTCTCACGTCTTGCTCCGGTATCTGTAAAGCAGTGGCAGGCTAGTTTGTTAGCTTGCAGTTAAGTGAAATCTCACTCTTCACAGACATCATGCTGTACTGTTTGTTAAATTTTTTTCATATCACACCTGGATAAAAGGTACAGTATACCGAGACCAAGAATAATTGTCCTAAAACTTTTATAATGCAAAACAATGCAGTAACTGAAATACATAAAAGTGAAACTTCTAGAAGGTAGGTTATTTTGTATTTTAAGTCATAGTTGAGAGACTTTAACCAGTTCTTTCAAAATTTAACAACTAGTCAAATCTCCCAAAATTTATATTTGCCTATTGCCCTCAAAAAGCTTGAGTGAGTGTATATATTGAATATTTATGGATACATCTGCACCGTATTTAAAAAGTAATGTAGGGCTTCCCTGGTGGCGCAGTGGTTGAGAGTCCACCTGCCGATGCAGGGGACACAGGTTCGTGCCCCGGTCCGGGAAGATCCCACGTGCCGCGGAGCAGCTGGGCCCATAAGCCATGGCCGCTGAGCCTGCGCGTCCGGAGCCTGTGCTCCGCTGCGGGAGAGGCCTCAACAGTGAGAGGCCTGCGTACCGCAAAAAAAAAAAAAGTAATGTAAATTAAGTGCCCGTGAAACAGTTTAAAACATTAAATATAGTTGGTTTCAAAGAAAATTTCAATAAAAGAGTAGAAACAATTCAGTCCTTTTTTGCTTGCCTAAATCCATTTAAATTGGGAATTTGAGACAAATAAAAATTCTAACAGAAATTAAACATTCTTCTGAATCACTTGGGGATCAAAGAGGATATCAAACATGAAGTTAGACTGTGGAAATGATAAGAGACATGTTCTGTAGCAAAGGTTATGTATGGTAAGTGGATAAACTATAGTTGGTAGAAAATCTCTACAATGAGGTATCACCTCACACCGGTCAGAATGGCCATTATAAAAAAATCTAGAAACAGTAAATGCTGCAAAGAGTGTGGTGCAAAGGGAACCCTCCTGCACTGTTAGTGGGAATGTTAACTGATACAACCACTATGGAGAACAGTATGGAGGTTCCTGAAAAAACTAAAAATGGAATTACCATATGACTCAGCAATCCCACTACTGGGCATATATCCTGAGAAAACTATAATTCAAAAGGAGACATGTACCACAGTGTTCATTGCAGCACTATTTACAATAGCCAGGACACGGAAGCAACCTAAATGTCCATCGACAGATGAATGGATATAACCTATGCTTTTATTAAACAAAATGACCTGAAAATAAATGAATTCAGGTCTAGAAACCAGGGAGTCTACACTAACTGTTCCTTGGAAATGGTTCTGGTTCTTATTGCTAAATATAAGCCTGTGCTAACACATTGTTCCATTTTTGGAAAAGAAGAAAATATAGCTCTTTCACTTTGAAGGAAATAAATTGGCTTGAGGTGACTTTTTTGTCAGTAAGTATGTTTCCAATGTGTATTTTTTTTTCCAAAAAAATTTAGTAGATTAATTTCTTATGTTCAAAAAACAACTTTCAGTAACTCAAACCTACTGTTAGGGATGAGTGCTTATGTCGCTATGCAGTGGTTGAAATTAAATGAAATTGAAAAGTTATTTTTTTCTCTTTTAAAATCTTAAAATGCTAACAAGACTTTAATTCAGTATCTGTGAACTACTTTGATTTTTTCTGACTGTTTCTGCCTTTTTACAGCCTATTACTAATAAAAAATAGACCTATAATATGCAAAGTTTACACAAGACTGAAAACTAAGCAGACATAAGTTTATAATCTATATAGCATGCAGAGCAAACAGGGTTTCAGAAAATGTGAACGCTAAACAGAGCAAAACTGGTGAGATCTAGCTGTCTTCATTGCTTTAAAATGTAAAAAGTAATTTAAGGAAAGCTTCGTAAGAAATGTGGGATGAGAATTTGAAGTGCAGTTATAGAAAAATAGTTTGGTTTGCTACAAGTAGAAAAGAACGTTAAATGTTTTGTATGCCAGTCTTTTGCTGACATTAAAGCAATGCCAGTAAAAGTAATACTTGTTCACTGTATTGCATTTAGCATGTGTCTAAACATATAAAAATGTTTTCCTAGCAGAAGCCTTTCCCAAACTTTTTTTTTTGTGTGTGTGTGTGGTACGTGGGCCTCTCACTGTTGTGGCCTCCCTCGT
The DNA here is from genome assembly GCF_949774975.1 of Lagenorhynchus albirostris. NCBI lineage: Eukaryota > Metazoa > Chordata > Mammalia > Artiodactyla > Delphinidae > Lagenorhynchus > Lagenorhynchus albirostris. The sequence continues at coordinate 27,603,652 of NC_083102.1, forward strand.
TGCGGAGCACAGGCTCCGGACGCGCAGGCTCAGCGGCCATGGCTCACGGGCCCAGCCACTCCGCGTCATGTGGGATCTTCCCGGACCGGGGCACGAACCCGTGTCCCCTGCATCGGCAGGCGGACTCTCAACCACTGTGCCACCAGGGAAGCCCCTGAACATCACAATTTTGAAGTTGTTAATCTAATCAATAAAATCTTATTGTTTAGTGTGCTTTTCATACTAGAGCAGTTGAACACTTAAAAGTTTTCATTCATATGAATTGTTCATGTCTTTTGTTTTATTCAGTGCTAATTCTAAAAGTTAACTTTTGCCCGTTTCATACGGTGCAGTTTTCTTCCAGTTTGTTTGCTTTTTAGTTTTCCTTGGGATCTGTTTTGACATACAAAATTTTGTACAGTTTTCCTTGGGATCTGTTTTGACATACAAAATTTTGTACATTTAAAAGCATTGATTTTTATTTCCTTTGCTTGGAAAGTTCTTTGCTATCAAGAGCCTTGATTTTTATGTTTACTTTCTTATACCTTTTATGGTGGAGGTATCTTGTCTAGAGAGTCCAGTGTAGTTACTGGATTTCTATTAACTATGCATGCGGATTTGTGAAGAACTGACATCCAGCTTCCCATCCAGAAACATATGGTATGTTTCTCCAATTATTTAAGCTTTCCTTTAAATCTCTTAGTAAAAACTTGGGTTCTCTATATAGATCTTTGAACCTTGCATTTTTTTTCCTATTTTAGTTTGGTTAAATTTTCCAGTGGAATTTTCTATTACATTAAAAAATTATTTTCTTTTCCCACGTAAGTTATTAAATTCATTGCATGATCTGCATGATATAAGGTAAGTTAGAGATGGGACAGGAAAGAAGGAAAAGAAATGAGCATCTCTTTGTGTGGCTGGCAGCGTATGAACGGACTTGTTACCCATGGCATTCTCAGTAAGTGAGGCAAGGCCCTCTGTGGGTTCAGTTATGCAGACAAGCCTGAGTTCCACTTGTTGGCTCATCAATTCTATGCCCCAGTTTTCTGATTTCTAAAACAGATACTAGTTTCCACTTCCTGGGTAGTCTTGTGGATTAAGAGAGTTAATTATGTAAGTGCTTAGAATACCTGACATACAGACGTGCTTAATAAATGTTAGCTCTAACAATAATTAGGACAGTTATATTAATTTCACCCGCAAAACAGCCATTTGAGATTTCTGTTGCCATCCCTATTTTAGAAGAGGAGTAAACAGCCTCTGATATGAGTTAAATCACTTGTTCCAGGTTACCCAGTTAACAATTGTAAGATTCAGATCCACATCTGTCTCACTCTGAAGCCCACACCTTTCATGGACAGCCCATACTGTCCCTGAAAAAAGATGAGGGTATTGAAACCGTTAGTATTTTGAAGTCTTTAATTAGGAAGGTTTTAGTTTTATTTTATCTAAGAGACCATTGAGGATATTGACTTCTGGCAGAGGGATTGATAGCATTTCAAGAAAAATTGGCTCCATGTGTAAAATAAGTTAGATGAGGAAGGGGCTTTTGTAGGGCAGAGAATGGGCAATGGTGAGGTATGATGGATTTTGAATGAACAAAGTGATGGAGTCAAGGAATCACAGACGCTGTGGCCTGGAGATGTCAAGGAATCCTCAGAATTTTGCCCTTGCAAGCTGTGGATCCAAGGGCTGCTTTCCCAAGGCATGGAGGGCTCTGCCGTGCTATGAATTTGGAGGCAACAGAAATGCTGCCAAAGCCCTGTCAAAGGGAGAGGATGAGATTTGGACTCTATAGCTATGAATTTTAAAACCACGTGTTGGCAGAAGAATAGAGCTAAGTGCCGTCTATCCAGTAATCATAAAACTAAGCTGAATTGTCTGGAGGGCAGTGCTAATCAAAAAGCAGAAAGTCACATTAATGTCTCACTCTTACTTACTGAGGTCTCCAGCTCTTGTGGTATGTATCTCATTAAATGTAGACTCACTTTGACGGTACAGTTTGAATGGCAGCCTTGCTGTGATCTGAAAAAATACATACTTATGGCAGCTGTGACTTTTTTTGGATATTGGCACTTAGCAGCATATGCTGTCTTTCAGGTTATCTGCATTTTTCCATCATAAGCTCTGTGTTTTGCAACTTGGTTGTTATTCCTCATTTGGGTTTTCTCTTTAGAATAAAATATATCTTCTGTGCTCTTGTGACTTTATATGCACGAGATCTTTGGGCTATTCAGTACTGAAATACAAGACATAAAAGGGAAAATATTTGCTTATAAGTATAAACATATGGCTTCCAAAGGAACTGTTATTACTTATATAACTATCCACAATATGATTTTCTTCACATCTAAGCAGAAACTTTAAAAATAGCGTCCATTTTCTTTCTGCAAAACGGAAAACATTATTTTGTCCTTTTTAGGCATTTTGTTTTCAGCTCAAGCAGTTGCAATTCTTTGTAACTGATACAGTTTTAAAGATCACTAGTGAATGTCCAGTGGGTTAGCTAATGTGACACTTCTGAAACCTTTCAGGTTCCTCTTTTATTTGACCTTAGGATTAAGTAACCATCTATTGAGCTCCTATATTTGCTTTTAAATAATTATGGGAACAAAGTAGGAATTGAAAGAAAAAATTCCTGTTTTCCTGACAGTATGGTCTGTCTTAGATTTATAATGACTTTGTTGTATGTTTCAGATACGGGCAACTAAGTGGCTCATGTTACCTTCACCCTCGCTACTCAAGCACACCAGAGCCATAAAGAGCAAATGAAGTTCATAACCCTGGATCTGGGCTTGCCAGTATAAACTGTTTTCTATGACTGATATGTCAGATGCTTGTCTCACTCAGCCAGGTTGGCAGTTACAGACACTCAAAGGTGCCTGCTTCAAGCCCTTCTTTATTAAGCGACAAGTTTGGCTTTAATTATCACATTTCCCTTTGCTAATTTGTGATTGACAGCTGGCTGCAGACTATAATAAAAGCTGTATATAAGGCCAGAAACTCATTTTAGCTATCTCTTCCACCCAGTCTTTACCTGTTTTCTAGATTTGTGAATAAAAAGGAATGCGCGCTTATTGTCTCTGCAGTGAAATAACAAAATGAGAGGCAACAGGCCAGTTACAGTACAGCTATCAGGATTCCAGAAGCTTAACTTTGCAGTATAGATTATCTGCGTTCCATTATGAAATACTTCCTTCTCTCTTTTTAACTATAGTCTCACGAATAGACTGAAAACCTGGGGGTTCTTCCCATCAGTGATAGCTTCCACTGTCATATTGTCCTAAAGGTACTTGGAGTTAGATTATTTGGAACGTCAGTAAGTGACTAATTTACAGCCACTAGAATTGTTGACACACCACACCGTCTAGGGTAAGGCAGAAGGAGTAAGAAAAAGGCACAGTGGGTGTACCAGCTTTGGAGCATTTAAGCCTTTGTTGGTCTAACTGCATGCCTTTGAATGTGTCTCTCAACTATTGACTTTTCCTTTTAGAAATAACCATACGGTAATCCCTCCCCAACTGGGAAGCTAAACTTTCTTGAAAAGCACCATGGGTGGCGCAGCCATGGGCTCTGAGGAAACAGAGAGTTAGGGTAACATGACATTTAAAAACATAGACTTCGGAATCAAACAGACCTGAGCTTGGAATCCCGGCTCTGTCATCTGTCTGTGTGGGCAGTTGCCTTAACTTCTTGAGTCCACATTTTCTTGTCTGTAAAATGGGGGTTATAACGTCTTCCTCACAAGAGTCATGAAGGTTAGATGAGAAGAATGTTTAGCGTGGAGACCTAGGAAACATTCAATCCAGGAAGATGTCTTAACTTTCTAGGAAAAAAGTTAAAAAGACATTAAATGCATATTTAAACTCACTAAATAAAATTTCTAAAAATGTCTGCTTGGAAACAGTCTATGTTTGATAAGCACTGAAAACCTGCTTTGGTAGGCAGCCTTTTCCTGAATCTTTTCTTACATTGTCTAGGGAATAATGATTTTTTATTAAGTAGTTAACAAGTGCTATACATTTATTTGGCTTTTTTACTTTACATGTATTAGTTTACTTCATTCTTATGTCAGTCCTGTGAAGTAGGTGCTATTATTATCTCCACTTTCCAGATACGAAAGAGAGCTGTAGAGCATATGAGAATGAGTTACTTTCCCGGTAGCTAGCAAATGGTTGGAGCTGGGATTTAGCTTCAGCTCCATCAATAGGGCCTGAGTTGTTACCTGTCACTCCTTATCCTGTAAGCTAGGATATCATCTGCTGACTCACCTTCTGCCACATTTCTGTGTTCTGAAAAGCCATTGTAAAGGCTTTTAAATTGCCCTTACTTGCTTGAGATTTATTGTCTCTTGCACTAGCACATACCCTTGCTAACACTTTTTCTTGGGTGTTAGCAAGATAGCTTTTCAAAATTATCCTGGTGTTAAGGGACATGTTCTTCTTAGCTGAATCTGTCTGTATATGGAAAGGGAAAGGAATGAATAGTTCGCCTTGTTTCCCTACCCTGTGGTCCAATGAGCATGGTCTTCGGGACATGTAACAGTAATTGTTGGCTTTGTTTGAGGAGACTGAACCAAATGGCGTATTGGTAAAATGATCAGTTACAAGAATATTCTTAAATCAGTGTAAGATATTTCTAAAGTATAGCTGGCTAACAAGCACTCCTTTTGTATTCACATGACAGTGGTTCAAATATTTTTTAAAAATCTTCATATTGTTTATCTTTCACGAGAGAAATAGGTGCCCAGAAAACAGACACCTGGGATTAGCTCCACAGTCATCCAACTCTGTGGTTGCCCTTGGAGACGTCATCTGCCTGGAGTATGTCTTTCTCAGCGGTAAGACATAATAAGGGTTACCCTATAGGTTTGTTTGGCTGAGCAAGTGGGTTTGCATTTCAGCTCGCAGAGCACATTCTGTGCTGTTGATCGACAGCTGGTCCTTCAGCTATGAGAGTTTTTGTTATTTGATACCTTTCTTTACAGAGAGGACACGTTGTATCCCAAACAAAGAGTATTTGCCCTTAGTTTTAGGCATATTATAGACAGCTTTATTTTTGAATAGACATCGAAGTGGGTGCTGTAGGAAGATAGTCTGGTCACTAGCGATCCATGACTTCCTAACGGCTGCCGCCCTCTCCCAGTGAGTAATTGGTCAGTCACTCATCTGCGCTTATCAGATATTTAGGTTCTTACATCTTCCGTGCACTATTTTTAGCTGCCAGGGTTGTTTATTTTTTACACAGGTCAGAAGTAAGCAGTGTAAGATGACCAGAATTCTTTGGCCATATTAATTGGTTGTCTTCCATAAAGAGGAAGAATTGTATAGACTATTAGGCTTGAACTTAAAAATCCTTGATTTAGAGATATTGAGGTTACTTGATATCATTCAGATTGGAGCCCTGACTTCTCGCTGGAGTGTGGAATCCAACCGTGAGTCTTCTAAATCCTGATCTGGCCAGCGCACTGTTTGGCGCGTATGAACTCTGTTACATGCCAGAACACGTAGCCTTCAATTGGTGTGATCCATCAGTGTCAGATGAACCCCTCCATTTGGATTAAATTCATGAGAGAAAGAGTCAGGGAGTGACTCTGTAAGTCTCAGAAAGCCAGCACACTTGGCCAACCATCTGCCCCAAGCTGAGCGGTGGTAGGAGGCGCAGAAGCAGTGAAGCCAGGTAGTAGGATGCCTAGGCTGCAAGTGTTGCTTTTAGTTTAATAGACTCCAGACTGTGTAGATGGGGGAAATAAGGCTTAGAGGGGTGAGATTATTCCATGCAGGCTATTTAACCAGTGAGCGGCATGCCTACCTTGAATGCATCAGGTACATTGCCTTTTCTGGGCCTTGGTGTTTGGCGGTTTCCTCTACCTGGAATAGTCTTCCCATTGATTTGAGTGACTTACTCTCTCACTTAGCTCTCTAGCTTAATCCTTAAAGAGTTCTTCCTTCTGTCACCGTTTTAAAATAGTGCTCTTTCCTATCCCTCTGTATCCTTTGACCCTGCTTTATAACACTCAGCACCGTCTTCCATTGTGTTTTGTACAAATATTATACATACATACAGCCATCCCCCTGAATCCAAGGAGATGGAGGGCTGACTGAACTATATACCATTTTATATAAGGAACTTGAGCATCTGCAGATTTTGGTATCTGTGGGCTTCCTGGAACCAGTCCTCCACAGGTACCAGGGAACCACTGTTTTTGTGTCGTTCCTGTCTCTCCATTTAGAATGTAAGCTCCACAATGGCAGACGATTTGTGCTTTTTACAGTTTTAGTCGCAATGCCTAGAAAACGCCTGACACGTAGTAGGTGCTAAGTAAACATTACTTAAATTAATGAACAAACGTATTTGTTAATCAGACATTTATGGGATTACCAAGTATTATGCTGGTTGCCGAAGGTACGATTATAAGTAGGATACAGTTACTCTGATCAAGGTCTTATTTTCTAGTGGAAGAGAGTCAAAACCAGGAAACTTAGTGTGTTCTATTCTGTGATAGGGATGTGAACAGGGTTCTGTGGGAACACCTAGGATAGGGTCTCCTGCCTTAGGGATCAGAGAAGGTATCCTGGAGAGGTGTGATAACTTAACTTACTGAGTCTTAGAAGCAGCTGAGGAGAAGCAACTTGAATGAAGCAGAAGTGTGGGAAGGGTAATAGGGGAGGCAAACCAGGCAGAGGGAATTCTTAATGGAACTGTCAGGAGAAGGAGAGCTCAGAACATTTTAGAGGTTATGTGCCTGAAGGAGTGGATCTTCAAGTTTTTCGGCCGAGTTGAATATATAAATTTTTAGATACACTGATGAAATAAATATATGCTCATAATACTTACTTGGCTACACTAAATCCCATATCATATAAAACAATACATGGAAAATCCTGCTTTTCCTGCTTTAATAATTATCATTTATGCCTTTAATGTGTATTTTCCACGTCAGTATTGTCATAAATAGAACCCCTTTGGTGTTTTCTAACAAAGGTCTCCAGAGCTTGTCTTATTTACCTTACTAGGGCCATTTGTGTATTCATTGAGTAATAAGCATTATAGAGCAACTTCTTTATACCAGGCACAGTGAATAAAAATGGACAAAACCCCTTATTCTCAAGGATGGAGTTTACATTTTGGATCTTGGCCATATAGTACTTTTTGAATATGGCTGTGGTGTTACAGTGTTATCTCCATCTACTTGCATAACATTAAGAACGATTTTTGTTCTTTCCTCTTCTGACAATTACTCATGCCCATATTTCTAAATAATGCCCATATACTGGTGTATTGATCAGTTTTAGCCATTATCTGCTGATTTCCTATTATCATGGTTTAGGATTTAGTGTTGTTATCCCACAGTTTCCTTTGCTTCCCTTCCTTCCCTTCATTATTCCCATAGAGTTGTGTTCAATTTTTTCTCAAATCACTACATTATTATGTATATGCAAATACTCTTCAGCTGGGAATTGTGTGGTATGATCATATTTCCTTTTCTTTCTCCTGAAGCTAACGGCGACTTGCTTGCTTAGTTTTCACTGCACCAGTTGCAGATTTTCCCCCATGATCCAAAAGCCTCTCAACACAGCCCTCTACAAGGTTGGTCTATGTTCAGGAAGACATCTTTTTTTTTCTTTTTTTTTTTTCCCGGTACGCGGGCCTCTCACTGTTGTGGCCTCTCCCGTTGCGGAGCACAGGTGCCGGACGCGCAGGCTCAGCGGCCATGGCTCACGGGCCCAGCCGCTCCGCGGCATGTGGGATCTTCCCGGACCGGGGCACGAGCCCGTGTCCCCTGCATTGGCAGGCAGACTCTCAACCACTGTGCCACCAGGGAAGCCCAGGAAGACATCTTTTAATTCAGTTTTTGTGGTTTCATCTCTCTAAAGACCTCCATGTAGCTAGCTGGACTGGTTGCTCTGTAGGCAGCCTCCTAGGTCTTCCTTCCTAAAACTTTTCCTTTGCTGCTATTCTAGGTACTCACTTTGCCTCTTCTCTGAGTTATTTTTCCTGTTACCTAGATTTCCTACCTTTTTCTTTGTCTTTCCTTTGTTAAGGAGGGACCCATTCTCTCATGGCTTCATCAGATTGAAAAGAAGGTATGACAGCAAAGTGCACTGTGGTGACAGCCCTTAACAAATCTGACTTTTAACTCTCTCAGTGCTTCAGTCTGGGCAGGGTAGCCCTCTGGGGCTGGTGCATATCTTTCATCCGAAGATTTCCGCATCTTCTTAGTTGAAGCCTCTGTTTCTACGACCTTGTCCTTCTCTTTCTTGGGAGAGTATCTCATTTTGTTGAAGCACATCCTCCAAAATGTGCTTCAAGGAAGCACATTTTGGGGAAGGAAGCACATTTGGGGAAGGAAGCACATCCTTCCCCAGAGATGGTGGTGCATGGGAGGAATATTTTTTAAATCCTTGAATATTGAAAAATGTCCTTTTTACTCACCCACTCAATTGATAGGATGACTGGGTAAAGAATTTTAAGTACAAATCAGTGTCCCCCCCAATTTTTGAAGCCATTGCTCAGTTGTCTTAGTTGTCAGTGAAGAGTCTGAAGCCATTCTAATTCTTCATCTGTTTATTACAACGATGCGCTGGATTCGTGTTTATTTTACCCTTTGTGCTGGGAACTCAGCCTTAATCTGGAAATTCACAAGTTTGCTTTCTGGGAGATTTTCTTGAATTAAAAATGATCTGCTAATGATTTGCTTTTCAATTTGCTCTGTTCTTTTTTTTGGATTTCCAATTAGCCTGATTGCCTAGCTCGTCCTCCAGTTCGTTTTCACTTTGGTATCCTGTATCACTTTTTTTTCCTCTGCTTTCTGGAGGATTTCTTGAACTTTATCTTCCAGCCTGTCTGTGGAGTACTTCATTTCTGCTACCATATTTTTCAAGAGCATTTTTTGTTTGTTGAATATTTTTCATAGCTTTATGCTCTTTCATGTTGTATCTTTTATCTCTTAGACAGTATTAGGGATAGATTGGTTACGGTCTTTCTGCATAGTTTGTTTCTTCCAAATTGCCTTTTTCTATTTGTTTTTATTTTCTTTTATATTAGAGGCTTTTCTCACCTCTCTGGCAATCCTTGGTTGAGTATATGTAATTATATATTATCCAAATATATATATGCATTTACAAATATTCACAACTGAGAATTGTTGTGCAATAATTATATTTCCTTTTTCCCGAAACTAATGATGACTTGTTTGCTTAAGTATACAGTACTTAATAATACATTGATATATACTGTTGATTAGTTAATTATACAGTTTCATAATTATATAGCATATATATATACCTGTAAATACCTACATATACAGTATGCATATACATACCGATTCTATTATATTCTCTGTATGAATTTATTCACTGTACATATGTACCTATATTCATATATTTGCCAAATGTATACATACATACACACACAAATTAAACTTGTGACTGAAATTCTGAATTAGTTGGATAAAGATTCATACGAGCTATCTTCTGTTTTATATGCTCACTTAAGGAATTAATCTTATTTAGATTTAGATTTTTCATTTGCTGCTAGCTTTAAACGTTTGCCATATAACTTGAATAGAATTAGACAAAGTAATACTAAAATCAAATCACAAAGATAAGTAGCTTTCTTCAGAAATGGTGACAGTTGGATTAACAGCAAAGGTCTAGGCAAGAAGGAATTTTGCATTCCTTCAGTCTCATTTCTGAATAATCAGTTAATCCATTAAAATCATTAAAGTCCGTCTGTGTAGTCTAATGAAATTCCTTCTACAGAATTCAGATGTTTCAAAAGCCTTTTTGCAATGAAACCCCAAATTTCTGAGAATTCAGAAGCAATACCCCTATCATTTTCCTTTAATTTACACTGTGATTTGCTTAATGAAATGTACCAAGGTGATAATTCTTTTCTATTTGTACTTTTGAAAAATTAGAAATGTAACTTCATTAAAATGGTATTTCATTTTCTTTTCTAACTTTTGCATTTCAGTCCATCCTTTGTCTTGTGTTTTAATTCTGCTTTTTGTCCACTGACATCTGCTTTATCATTTGGAGTGTATGCCTTTTCAATAAAATAACTTACTCAATAAGAACCCCTGTAATGCGAATGTTGTTGTGTTTAATGTCGTCCCAGAGGACTCTTAGGCTGTCTTCATTTCTTTCCATTTTTTTTCTTTATTCTGTTCCACAGCAGTAATTTCCACCATTCTGTCTTCCAGTCACTTATCCGTTTTGCCTTAGTTATTCTGCTATTGATTCCTTCTAGTGTAGTTTTCATTTCAGTTACTGTATTGTTCATCTCTGGTTGTTCTTTAATTCTTCTAGGTCTTTGTTAAGCATTTCTTGCATCTTCTTGATCTTTGCCTCCATTCTTTTTCCGAGGTCCTGGATCATCTTCACTATCATTATTCTGAATTCTTTTTCTGGAAGGTTGCCTATCTCCAGTTCATTTAGTTGTTTTTCTGGGGTTTTATCTTGTTCCTTCATCTGGTACATAGCCCTCTGCCTTTTCATTTTGTCTATCTTTCTGTGAGTGTGGTTTACATTCCACAGGCTGCAGGATTGTAGTTCTTTTTGCTTCTGCTGTCTGCCCTCTGGTGGATGAGGCTATCTAAGTGACTTAAGCAAGCTTCCTGATGGGAGGGACTGGTGGTGAATAGAGCTGGGTGTTGCTCTGGTGGGCAGAGCTCAGTAAAACTTTAATCCAGTTGTCTGCTGATGGGTGGGCCCGAGTTCCCTCCCTGTTGGTTGTTTGGCCTGAGGTGACCCAGCACTGAAGGGTACTGGCTCTTTGGTGGGGCTAATGGTGGACTCCAGGAAGGGTCATGACAAGGAGTACTTCCCAGAACTTCTGCTGCCCGTGTCCTTGTCCCTGTGGTGAGCCACAGGCACCCGCCGCCTCTGCAGGAGACCCTCCAGCACTAGCAGGTAGGTCTGGTTCAGCCTCCTCTGGGGTCACTGCTCCTTCCCCTGGGTCCCGATGCGCACACTACTTTGTGTGTGCCCTCCAAGAGTGGAGTTTGTGTTTCCCCCAGCCCTGTCGAAGTCCTGCAATCAAATCCCACTAGGCTTCAAATTCTGATTCTCTGGGAATTCCTTCTCCTGTTGCCGGACCCCCAGGTTGGGAAGCCTGTCGTGGGGCTCAGAACCTTCGCTCCAGTGGGTGGACTTCTGTAGTGTTACTGTTCTCCAGTTTGTGAGTCACCCACCCAGCCGTTATGGGATTTGATTTTATTGTGGCTGCTCCCCGCCTACCCTCTCACTGTGGCTTCTCTTTTGTCTTTGGATCTGGGGTATCTTTTTTGTGAATGCCAGTGTGTTCCTGTCGATGATTGTTCGGCAGTTAGTTGTGATTCTGGTGCTCTCGCAGGAGGGAGTGAGCACACGTCCTTCTACTCCGCCATCTTGAACCAATCTCTCCATAAGCCTTTTCTTAACTTTTAAAATGTATTTCTGTTCTGTGTAAACAGTATCATGTGGGTAATGGCTACTGTGAGTTTTTTTTTTACTTCAGTTAATTATAATTTCTTTTTCTCCTAATCTGCAAGTATTTAATAGCTGCTACTTGTTTTTAAAAATTCAACTAGAGATTGAATCCAAAGAAGAGTGTTACTATAAGAGGATTGTTCAGTACTTTCAAATTTCAGCCAGTTTTTGGTGACAGGTATGTCAAGAATGTCTAGAATTGTAATAGAAATTACTACAAAGCATCTAGACCAGGAACTGGAATTCTGAGTTTGGACAGGTGGGCCACAACCAGGGGCATTACCATCCCCTTCTTGTGTTGCCACGTAGAGGTCAGCGATGCCAGATGGTAGTCCAGAGAGCACTTCGAAAAATAATTGTTTAACTTATGTTAACAGAAGCTGAACAGCGGTGTTTGAAAACATTGCCACTTGGCCATGTTTCAGAGCTTTCCCACCAGTGTGCTGGAACACACTGAAAAGGGACATTTGTAATACATACGTTTGTATAAATATATGGAGAGAAGGAGAAAGGGGGAGGGGGGAGGGCTGCTTTGCAGCACAATTCCAGGAAGTACCCTTCACATTTATTCCATGCAAAGGATGCTCCCCGGAGGTTTGGAATATGGCAATACTGTCTGTACTGCACTGTGAGGCACAAGGTAGAGGGGATTGGGACATGTGAATGGGGTTTGAGGAAAGAATTCATGACTTGATAATATATGATTATGACATGGGAAAACATCCATGTGTTTGGAAATTCAATTACACATTAAAGGTATAAGTATTTTAAAACCTAATCTTTTGTTAACAAATGTGCATATTTCTTTTGTAACATGAATGAACTTTCTCGTATCAAGATTTCAAAATGACTCTATAAGCATGCATAGGTGCTGTTTTACAATGTTAGGATACAAATGATAACAGCAGCTGTACAGGGCTTAGTGACTTGTTTTAATCTCCCTTTCTGACTTTGAATTTTTATTTTGAATCCATTAGCTTGTCAATATGTGTCAATATATATTTATGGACTCCTTGTAACTTTCAGTTTGTTCATTCTGGTGCTGTCGTGTCAATTAAGTTAGCCATCTTTTGAAGCCAGTAATAATCCAACAGCAAATCTGCAAGGTGGAAATAAAGCATTAACAATTTTCTTAAAAAAACCTTTAGCTTATAAACTCTTTATTAAACCTTTTTGTACCATCAGTATGCTGTGGTAGGAAACAATAAATGATGCTCTGATCCTGTTTCTTCACATAAAAGCTGAAAACAGATGGGACATTAGCAGCTTGGATTATATTGTACTCACTATTTTGTTAACATAACTTAGTGTGGAATTCAGGCAAACTTCTATAGGAAGCCTTCTTTGGAAGAAAACGATGTGTTAATTGCAGTGTTTTCAGAATAAACTCTTGGTGTCAAAGCCTTTACATATTCCTGTCAGTGCAGAACATAAACATAGGCCCTGTTTGTATAATGTCTTATTGGTTTCCTGGTTTTCTTCTACCACACAGACTATTTTTTCCCCAGTAGTTTGGATATTTCCCTACAAAACAAGTAGTGTTATTCCAAGCATTACTTTCCAGTGATTTAATTTTTTTTTAAATAAAATATTTTTAACAGCTGGGGATTCGTTAATATGTAACGGAAATTCTTTTGATTTAATAGTTTGAATTAGTGTTGTCTCTGTCATCTGACATCTTTGTACTAAAAGTTTTGACAACTGACGCCTTTCCAGTATCCTTTGCTTCGTTGGTCCCATGTGCAATACAGGGTCCATAATATCACGTAAGCTGATAAAGTGACTTTGCAGTGTATGTGAGAGATTTTGATTTTAGCTCTTAGTTGCATGACCTTGAGTTCTTGACTTCAGTATGATACTCTTGTAACCTAACTCGTGAAACAATTGTCAAGCTATTTGAATTTGTAGTTTTTTAATATTTAAGATGGATGTATTCTAGGAAGGTATCAGCCTGGTTTGCTTGGTACTTTTGCTTAACTTGATAATATTTACATGAAATGAGACATTTTGTTTGCAGAAAATTGTTGGAATACAGAAATCTAGATTTTGTATCGTCCTCATCATATTGCCTAATTAGTGGCAAAACTTTATTTGTGACTGTCATCGGAGGACATTCTGGATTAAAAAGAAAAGTTGTGCGTTTTAGTGGAAAGAGGTCTGTAAAAATTAAATCAGTTTAGATAAAAACTTCTGAAGGAGACTGAGCTGTTAGGAGTTTAGAAACTTGATTTAAAAAATTAAACCTGTTTTCTTAAGAATGTGTAAACAGAGATTTCAAAAAATTAAAAATAGCATTAGGAAATACTGAGATATGAATTTGATCTAATTCAATAGTTAAAATTTAGAAATTCACATGATATAGATATTACAATCATGAGATTAAAAAATTGAAATATATATTTCAAAATTCTAAAGACCCTTTACTTAATCCTTTTAATTAAATTGCATTAAATTATTTTAGAGGCAAACATTTTTCCAAGTTATCAAATTTCTTGGAGTCACTTTGTTTTTGTTTTATTAACCAATTGTAGATAAATTAATAAATAGTTGATAAAATTCACACAGTCCTATTCAACTTACAAATACTAATATAAGAAGGTAATGACAATAACAAAATAATAATAGTGATAGTAGTAATGGTAACTTCTTTCTGTGTTAGAAGGAAGAATTGTGAAAAGCAGAAGCAAATTAAATGGAATAAAAACTAAGTACTTCACATGTGTATGCTAAAAAAAAAAGTCTTGATTATAAAGGAATTGTGACAAAACCTTTCCTACTGACAGATTTGGCCAGAGGTCAGGGAGAGATGAGATTTGTGTAGGCCTGCACCTCACTTGGTGGGGGGACTGCTCTACATCAAGTTTTATTTGCCAAAATGACAATTACCTCATTAAGAAAGTTCATGGAGGGAGCTATTTAAATAATATTTAAATGTTATTCAATGGTTTAAAATTTTTGCATAGTGGTTAAAAATTAAACAATTTTTTTTTGTTGTTCACGACCTGCAGACGTTGATTGGAAAGCTCCTCCCTGTAAAATATTACCCCCAGTAGGTGGGTAGGGGAGTATATATGCCCGCAAGTACATGCAAGCATTTGTGTGTGTGTATATACGCAACTGAGTGTGCTTTAAATTACTCATATTATTTTTGACAGCCATGACTGTTGGGTAATGTGTACTATATTATAAACCAAGATCGTAGGAAGAAAAAATTTTGCTTTCTTCAATCATAACTGTATTTGAACACTCCATTCAGAGTATCAGGTTATTTTACAAAGTATTGGAAAATTAGGATATTTTCCCCCAAAATATCACTAAACTTTTATTTGAAGGTAGGCTTATTTCTTTGTCTTTCCCATCCCTATCACAGTACTTGGAATGTAGTAGGCTCTCGATAAATACTTGTTGAATTGCTCATTTGCTGAATATTTGAAGAAACGTTAAAAGCAACATAGCCTTTCTGAATAAAAGTTGAGACAGTGAATGCTTCCTAAGTATGTAGCATGAAGTGCATCTTTTTCCTGGAAAAGTTCTTCGACTTAATTATACCCTATCAAATTTTATTTCAAAAACATGCTTATAAGATGTATTAATAAGAATCTAACTTACAGATACTAGTTGAATTTAGTGACAAGTAATCTCTTACCTGAGGACTTCTGATGAACTTGCTGTACCGTAGGACTATCCACTGGGTACTCTGTCCAGATGTCTCTCTTCCGAGAGTGGAAGTGCCAGTCTCAGCATACCAGGCACTCCCACTCATCTTCCTCCTCCTCTTGCTTCCTTCCTTCCGCCAGCCAGCCCTTCTCTTCTTCCTCCTCTTCCTTTTCCTCTACCTCTCTCGATTCCCAGTCAGCAGGGAAATTTTTTATTTGGTGTGCCGTACCCTTTTAGGAGCAGGTTGTGTCAGCTTAGTCAACTAACATTAAGCTGCTTTTGTGTTGTAAAGGACTGATGGGTTTGCATACTAACCTATCGCAGGAATCTTAACAAGGAAGGGGTCCTGGAAAGAGTACAATACCCCAAAGAGTTTGCCTATCAAAATGTCTGGCATTCTGTAATGACAAAGGTAGGGTGTGTGACTAACATTTGGAAAATAAATCACAAAACTGTCACGTGGAAGCTTTTGAATTTGTAAAATTTACCCATTGTCTTTTTCACTTTACCTCATGTAATTCCTTGTGATATACTAGTGATTTTGGTGCTAAATTATATTCGTGATTGTTAACATATTACTCTATATTGATCCCTGTATTGATGTTATAATTATTCACCTCCCCTTGGAACCAAATTTCTCCATGATATCCAGGTACATTTCAGGAATTTGCAATACTCAGGACTTGGGAAAGCTTGTCCACAAAGTATAGAATATGCTGTTCTTTGCTACAAAAAAATTGGGGGTTGTTCTGTAACTTAGCAATGTAAATAGATAAAGGATAAGTGAGGTTTGTTAACGGAATTTTTGTGAGAGAAATTAACTGAAAAGAAACTAACACTAGAATAATGTCTTTAGTGTGAAAAATTTTCAGACCTGCTGTAGCACAAAATATTTAAGTTTTCTGTTCTCTGTATTCACATCCTAGAATATCTTTCAGTTTTTGGCATCTTGAATCACTTTTGAGTTGTTTTGGACATCTGTTTTGTGAATTTAAGTTTTCTCCTACAAAATGGAGCCGATAGTATTTCTAAATATTAATGAATTAAGTAGCGACTCTCCTTTCAAGCTGGTTTGGCTCAGTGTCTCCCACTAGGTGGGCAGCAGATGGACTGGAACCAAAGGCACCCCTTGCACCAGTAGACGGGGTTTTAGGACCAAAATGCATATGTCATGGCCAGAATTACACAGCATTTCACTGTTTTACAAGCCTTTATTTATGCATATTTAGTATAGTGTAGGTTTCCTCTCTAGACCAGTGCTATACGTGGGACATCTGGTCAACAATGAGTGGCACTGTGCAGTGGTCCTTCTCCACCTTTGTTGTATTTGGAGGTTTATTCTGTTTGTGTAGCCAGAGGCTTTCCATGTTTATTTGAATTGCTTTAATTTCTTAGGGTATGGCCAGGATATTAGGGTATTTAAAAATAATAATAATAAAAGTTAAAATTAAAAAACAAGCTTGTGGGTTTAGTATAAACCCACCACTTTTTGTTAGATCCAGACAAGTTAAGGTTAGGTTGTTCCTAATTAGAAATTTGCTTCAGATGTAAGCATTTCTAGGTTTTCCTAGCAGGTAAGACGTAACATGTAAGAAGTACTTACGTCTTAAAACATGATTTATAATTATACTAAGCAGAAGATGAATCTGCTCTTATTTCTTTGTCATGAGTAAAAGCCTAATTTAATAATTGGTTTTAGTCCTATCCTGTGTATCATGTGTGTCTGTCATTCCACTTTAGGTTGGTCAAAAATTAAAATTCTGGAGTTACAGCCAAGTATTATGGTGTGAAAATCTAAATCAATTCATTGATACCTCCCTACCCTTTGATTTAGTTGGGTAGATTTCTTTTAACTAACGAGTACCAGATCCAGCAAATCCCCTAACCTAGCTGAACATCAGACCTCCAGGAACTTAAAAATTGAATAGCTTTCTGGGCCACTCTGTTCAGAATTCAGAAGTAGTAGGTATAGGTAAGGTATTCGGTATGTACATTTTTGAAAAAGCTTTTCAAAGCTTGTGATTAGCCAGATTTGGGAAACTTGTTGGTTTTTTGTTATAGAAAAATGATCAGACTTTCCTCTTCGTGGCATCTCATCTATTTGCCTGGATTTAATCTTACACAGCAGGTTGAGCTCTGCTATGGAAATTTCCTTTGAGCTTCCTTTTCAGGCAGCACTGAAAAGATTAGGGAGTTTGACGTGACTGGGACTATGAGACAGTATCAAGTCCGAAGAGGCAAAGATAAACTAGGCAGAAACAGACAGTGCAATGAATGAAAGAATGATGTTATCAAAGACTTAGCGTGAAGGTCGAAAGCTATAATACAAATGAAATATAGGATGACCAGTGACATTTTAATTTTAGGTAAATAATGGATAATTTTTACTACAAGTATGACCCAAATATTTCATGAGATACACTTACAGTAAAAATTATTTCAAATTTTTAATGTAAATATTTTATCATTACCTATTTATCAGAAATTGAAATTTAATGGGACATCCAGTATTTAATTTGGCAGCCCTACCTTGGAAGTCCATTAGTGTGGAAGGAGGATATGGCATACTGCTTAGATGCGGCAGTGTACCACAAAACAGCCTTTCAGCTGAACTAGCCCCAGGAGCAGGCTTTATTTTAAGACACCTGTTTTTTAATCTAAAATGAAAATACTACATTTTTATTGAGGTATATTTAATTTATAATATATTCAGGTGTGCAATGCAGTGATTCTAAATTTTTAGACTTTATACTCCAGAAATTGGCTGTATCCCCTGTGCTGTGCAGTATATCCTTGTAGCTTATTTTACAAATGGTAGTTTGTACCTCTTAGTCCCCTACCCATCCTGCCCCTCTCCACTTCGCTCTCCCACTGGTAACCACTAGTTTTTTCTCTATATCTGTAAGTCTGTTTCTTTTTTGTTATATTCATTAGTTTTGTGTTTTAGATTCCACATATAAGTGATAAGATACAGTATTTGTCTGACCTATTTCACTAAGCATAATGCTCTCTAGGCCCGCCCATGTTGTTGCAAATGGTAAAATTTCATTTTTTATGACTGAGTAGTATTCCATTGCATATATGCACCACATCTTCTTTATCCATTCCTCTGTCAATGGACATTTAGGTTGCTTCCATGTCTTAGCTGTTGTAAACAGCGCTGCAGTGAACACTGGGGTGCATGCATCCTTTTGAGCTATGTTTTTTTTCATATATATGCCCGGGAGTGGGTTTGCTGGATCATATGGTAGCTCTAATTTTAGTTTTTTAAGGAAACTCCATACTGTTCTTTATAGTGGCTGTACCAATTTACATTCCCACCAACAGAGTAGGAGTGTTCCCTTTTCTCCACACCCTCTCCAGCATTTATTATTTATAACCTTTTTGATGTTGGCTATTCTGACTGGTGTGAGGTGATATCTCATTGTAGTTTTGATTTGCATTTCTATAATAGTTAGTGATGTTGAGCACCTTTTCATTTGTCTCTTGGCCATCTGTATGTCTTCTTTGGAGAAATGTCTATTTAGGTCTTCCGTCTGTCTTTTGATTGGGTTGTGTGTGGTTTTTTTTTTTTTTTTGATATTGAGCAGCATGAGCTGTTTATAAATTTTGGAGATTAATCCCTTGTGGGTTGCATCATTTGCAAATATTTTCTCCCATTCTGAGAGTTGTCTTTTTGTTCATGGTTTCCTTTGCTGTGCAAAACCTTTTGAGTTTAATTAGGTCCCATTTTAAAAAATCTTTGTTCTTATTTCCATTACTCTAGGAGACTGATCCAAAAAGGTATTGCTGCGATTTATGTCAGTGTTTTGCCTGTGTTTTCCTCCAGGAGTTTTATAATATCCATCTGGTTTTACATTTAGGTCTTTAATCCATTTTGAGTTTATTTTTGTGTATGGTGTTAAAGAATGTTCTAATTTTTTTTTTTTTTACATGTGGCTGTCCAGCTTTTCCAGCACAATTTATTGAAGAGACTGTCTTTTCTCCATTGTATAGACTTGCCTCCATTGTCGTAGATTAATTGACCATAGGTGCATAAGTTTATTTCTGGGCTTTCTGTCCTGTTCCATTAACCTATATTTCTGTTTTTGTTCCAGTACCTTACTGTTTTGATGACTGTAGATTTGTAGTATAATCTGAAGTCAGGGTCCTCCAGCTCTGTTTTTCTTTCTCAAGATTGCTTTGGCTATTCGGGGTCTTTTGTGTCTCCATACAAATTTTAAGATTTTTTGTTCTAGTTCTGTGAAAAATGCCATTGGTAATTTGATAGGGAGTGCATTGAATCTGTAGATTGCTTTGGGTAGCACAGTCATTTTCACAATATTGATTCTTCCAAAACAATATCGTATATCTTTCCATCTGATTGTATCATCTTTGATTTCTTTCATCAGCATCTTATAGTTTTCTGAGTACAGGTCTTTTGCCTCCTTAGGTAGGTTTATTTCTAGGTAGTTTATCCTTTTTTATGTGATGGTAAATGGGATTGTTTCTTTAATTTCTCTTTCTGATCTTTCATTGTTAGTGTAAGGCCAGTGTTGCCTTAATGACTTTCTGTCTGGGTGATCAGTCCATTGATGTCAGTGGGGTGTTAAAGTCCCCTCGTATTATTGTGTTACTGTGGATTTCTCCCTTTTGTCTGTTAATATTTTCTTTATATATTTAGGTGGTCCTATGTTGGGTGCATATATATTTATAATTATTATATTTTCTTCTTGGATTGATCCCTTAATTATTATGTAATGTCCTTCTTTGTCTCTTGTAACAGTCTTTGTTTTAAAGTCTATTTTGTTTGATATAAGTACTGCTACCCTGGCTTTCTTTTTATTTCCTTTCGTATGGAATCCCTTTTTCCACCCCCTCACCTTCATTCTGCATGTGTCCTTAGATCTGAAGTGGGTCTCTTGTTAGCAGCATATGTGTCTTGCTTTTGTATTGATTCAGCCACTCTCTTTTGACTGGAGTATTTAATCCATTTACATTTAAAATGATTACTGATATGTATGTACTTACTGCCATTTGCTTAATTGTTTGGGAGTTGTTTTTGTAGTTCTTTCTTGTTCTTCTTCTGTTCTCTTCCCTTGTGATTTGATGACTACCTTTAGTGTTTGGATCCTTTCTCTTTTTTGTGAATCTATGATAGAATTTTGGTTTTCAGTTACCATGAGGTTTATATATAGCAATCTATAGATATGTATCTCTTAATTTCCAATGTATTTTAACAACCCTCCATTTTAACTTCTCTTCCTTTCACAATTACTATTTTTGTTTACATCTGTTTTGTGTTTGCCTTGATTGCTTATTGTGGATATAGTGATTTTATTACTTTTTAAGAAAACTTTCCTGTGCTAGTATTGTACATAGTTGACTTACTACCTTTACTGCATATTTGCCTTTACTGATGAGACTTTCCCTTTTGTAACTTTTATGTTTCTAGTTTTGGCCTTTTCTTTTTCACCTACAGAAATCCTTTTAACATTCCTTGTGAAGCAGTTTAGGTGGTGCTGAACTCTTAGCTTTTGTTTGGCTGTATACTTTTGATCTCTCAGTCAAATCTGAATGAGGGCCTTGCTGGGTAGAGTAATCTTGGTTGTAGGTTTTTCCTTTTCTCACTTTAAATATTTAGTGTCGATCCCTTCTGGCATGCAGAGTTTCTGCTGAAAAGTCAGTTGATAGCCTTATGGGAGGTTTTTTTTTTTAAATCTAATGTTGTTTTTCCCTTGCTACTTTTAATATTTTCTTTTTCTTTAATATTTGCCGTGTTAATTACAGTGCATTTTGGTGTGGCCCTCTTTGGGTTGATCCTGTTTGGGACTCTGTGCTTTGTTTCCTTTCTCAAGTTAGGGAAGTTTTCATGTCTTTAAATATGTTCTCTGCCCCTTTCTCTCTTGGTTCTCCTTCTAGAACCCCCATAACTTGAATGTTGGAACATTTGATGTTGTCCTGGAGGTCTCAAACTGCCTTCGTCTTTTTTTTTCCTAGTTTTTTTTTTTTTTTGGCTGCACCACATGGCATGTGGGATCTTAGTTCCCTGACCAGGGATCGAACTCATGCCCCCTGTATTGGAAGCACGGACTCTCAACCACTGGACCGCCAGGGAAGTCCTGCCCTCATTTCTTTTTCTTTTTTCTTCTGTTCAGCTTCAGTGATTTCCATGACTGTCTTGCAGCTCAGTGATCTATTCCTCTGTGTCACTTAGTTTACTGTTGATTCCATCTAGTGTATTTTCCATGTCACTTATTATATTCTTCATCTGTTTGGTTGTCCTTTATATTTTTCCTTTGTTAAAAAAAAAGTTCTAACTTTCTTGCCCTGCTCATCCAGTCTTCTTCTCCTGTCATCTTCAGTCATCTTTACACCAGTACCTTGAACTCTTTCTTGGGTAGATTGCCTATCTCCACCTCACTTAGTTCTTGTTCCTTCATTTGGAACTTGTTCCTCTGTTGCCTCATTTTGCCTAACTTGTTGGGGTTTTTTTTTGTTTGTTTGTTTGTTTTGCGGTACGTGGGCCTCTCACTGTTGTGGCCTCTCCCGTTGCGGAGCACAGGCTCCAGACACGCTCAGTGGCCATGGCTCACGGGCCTAGCCACTCCGCGGCATGTGGGATCTTCCCGGACTGGGGCACGAACCCCTGTCCCCTGCATTGGCAGGCGGACTCTCAACCACTGCGCCACCAGGGAAGCCCTAACTTTTTTCTTTTTATTTCTATGTATCTGGTAAGTTGGTTACATTTCCGAACCTTGGAGAAGTAACGTTTTGTAGGAGACAGCCTATGTATCCTGCCAGTGCATTCCCCTCTAGTCACTAGAGCTATACACTCTAGGATTGCCCTCCAACTGGGCTGTGTGGATCCTCCGGTTGTGACAGGCTGACTGCTATGGGTAGTCTGGTAGGCATGGCCAGCTCCTGATCTGGTTGGCTGCCAGGTCCTGCCTTCTTTTGAGGCTGCCAACTGCTGATTGGGGGGCTGGTTCATGAGGCGGCCGGCTGGGGAACCCTCGGGGTTCCTGGGGCTAGTGCTGGCTCACTGGAGGGCGGAGTTGGGGTCCAGGTGATCCTGAGGTTGGTACCTGCCTACTAGTGAGCAGAGCCATGTCCTGGGGTCTGGCTGCAGGGCCCAGATGTCCCAGAGCTGGTGTTGGACCACTGGTAGGTGGGGCCGCCCCCTAGTTGTTCTGTAAATGGCTGTAATTTTGGTGTGCCTGTGAGAGGAGGTGAGCTCAGGGTACTTCTACTCTGCCATCCTTGAAACTCCCTCTACCTGTTTTTTTTTTTTTTCTTGTTTATCACTTGAAAACTAGCTTCGTAAGTGGTAGAATAGACCCTCATTTTGCTTTTCTCTCTTAATCAGAAAATCATTATATATTCTCCTTATTTGACCTCACTTGGTGAACAGATGTGCTAAGCATTTGCCTTTATTTATCAGCAGTCTTCTGTACTTGAATTCAGAATTGGTTTTAGAATCCAAAAGTCTAAAGCATATATTTATATCATGCTAGTCTAGGTGTTCAGTTCTTTTAATGTTACTCTTGAAGAGGATTTTTATCTGTTTAATCTTCACAGATCCTTGAGTTTGCCAACATATATGATGTCTTAGAGGTAGTATAGCATTTTTTTGCTGGATAAATTTTGTAAAGTTAAAGAAGGAAATAAATACGAAATAATTTTCATTGTTAAGGGAGCAATGTGACCCTGGCATTTTTTTTTTTTTTTTTTTTTTTTTTTTTTTGCGGTACGCGGGCCTCTCACTGCTGTGGCCTCTCCCGTCACTGAGCACGGGCTCCGGACGCGCAGGCTCGGCGGCCATGGCTCACGGGCCCAGCCGCTCCGCGGCATGTGGGATCTTCCCGAACCGGGGCACGAACCCGTGTCCCCTGCATCGGCAGGCGGACTCTCAACCACTGCGCCACCAGGGAAGCCCAACCCTGGCATTTTTGTCCTTAAGTATGTAGATACAAATGCAGTAGTCAATATGATTTAACGTATTTTGAAAATTTTAAAGTTGTTGCAGCTAAGATTTCTGTTCTAGGTAGAGGTAGAATTTTGTTATTTCTTAGGGAATTTGTGTTAGACATAAGGAGATATTAGTCTTGATATTTTGAGTGTGGTTTTCCAGTTCAGGCCTCCTTATTGGACAGGTCAGGACAGAACAGCAGTGTGTTGCCCACACAGTAGCCATGCTGTAGCTCCTCTTCTTCCTTAGCAGGCCTTTGGTTTTATTCAGATATATAGTCCCTATTTTTCTACAGGAGTGGCTGGATTCTTCTTGTCTCTGGGTGACTTTTCATTGGTCGGTCATGATATTTCCTTTACTTTCCCTCCCTGGTTCCTTTAGGAATGGATGCATGAATCATTTCTGGCCAGTGACCTGCGGGGGAAGATCTGCTGGAGGGTGTGCTGTTCCTGGGAAAGTTTTCTCCTCCCTCTTTCCATTTTTCAGAATGAAAATATTTTCTTCAATCTTGGTTATTGTTGTGAGGATGCTTTGCGTAGGGTTAATATGGAATTCTTTGGAGGCAGTAGATCTGAGAACAAGCCAGCATATGGAGGATATAGACTTACTGATAAGGCTTGGGTCCTTGGTGACTTCATCGAGTGACCAGGTTAACTGACTGGTTAACTCTGGAACCCTCTTACCTTTGGACTTGTTGAGAAATGTGATGATCAGCCTTTTTATTGTTTAACAGGCTATTTTGAGTTGGGGCTTCTGCAACCTTCAGTCACATGCACCCTCACTAAATTAAAGGAGTAAGGTAGACTTAATGCTTTTCTTTTTAGATTCTACCGCTGTGTGTGTCAGAAGGATGGGTCCACAAAGATGGCAAGCTGAAAGTTCCTTACCTTCCTTCCTATTCTTCCGTTTTCCCTTTATAGCGAGACATTTCTCATCCTTGACATACCTACTTTAGAGAGAAAGTAAAAACTTCAAACACTTCTTTGGAAAGCAAATTTATATCATGTTTTCTTCTTTCAAAAGGAACTATTTCAAACGACTTAACTGTCTACTGGAAAAGGCCGTTGGGCTCGGAGCTGGTCAGTGTGTCTGAGCTTTTAGGCCAGCATGTGTCTACTGCTGAGCCCGTCTGAATTCCTTATAATGAATATAAAATCACTGTTTCTTGCAAATATGTTTTCAGCATACAGAACATTTTCATGCAATACCAGGTGGTTCTGAGGCACAGAGTTCTTCCTGCCTAAGAACAATATCATCTGCATGACAGAACCACTCACACTGCAGCTCAACCAAGAAATCCTTTGCTTTTTCTTCAGGCTTCACCGAGTCTGGCCAGGAACTTATTATTTGGACAACACATAAGCTATCTTGGACTGTTTGTTCCCTATGCCTCACTCAATTATATCACTGCTAGTGTCTTTTGTCAATGGCTGTGACAGGATACATTCCCAGAAAAGCAGTATTGAATGGTGATATTCCACTCTGGATTTTCTTCACCTATAGATAAATTCATAATCAACAAACACTGTACTGAGTGGGGAAGGGGGATATAGAGATGACTGGCATTGCTGTTTAAGGGGTCTGTACCCTAGTAAGGAGAAAGCCACGTTAAGCAAATGATAGATGAATGTATGCGGTGCAGAAGTGACAGAGAGGATGAGATGACTTAATCTGGGGGGAGCTGAAGGAAGATGATTTCTAGGAGGTTTCATCTGAGTTATGTTCCTAAAGGATGAAAGGGTATTCCAGGCAGGAGGAAGTGTTTGCAAAGGCTCAGTAATGTGGATGAGAATGAGATGATGTTTTGGAGGTAATGGGAAGAAGGGGAGCTTCTACTTGCCTCTTCAGTCCCATCAAATCCCATGGTCAGCTTTCCCAGGCTCTGGTAGCCCCGTGTCTTTACCTGGGTATGGAGGTGTGATTTGGGGAGTTCCAGAAGAAACCCCAAGGGTAGCCAGTGGCTAAGAGCATGCTGGTAGGTGTACCTGTCCCTGCCCCTAAATCGCATGAACTGGACCACTTTATTTATTTCTCTGGGTCTTCGCTTCCTCCTATTTGAAACAAAAAACCCACCTTATAGGAAGTTTAAAATAATACTTGTAATGAGGTTAGAAATGTGCTTCTTATGTAGTAAGTTGTCAATTAGTATAACCTATTGGGTATTAGTATACGCTGCTGGGTATTAAATTACACATTAAGTTTAGTCAGGGGGAAGTTATATTGTCTCAAAAGGGCAGTTCCCTCATGATGTACCTTGACATAATTCACTAGTGTTATTTGTAGGAAACCATTGACTAGAGTTTGAAAGGTGGCTCATGACGACAGACTCTTCTGGCTTTGTAGGACTATAAGGTAGCAAAGCTTGTCCTGAACTATCTCCTATTCCTGTCTTTTTTCCATAGTAAACTTCCAAGACTACTTGGTTGAGGAAGACTTACTGATTTTTGTCAGACCTTAATGGGGGAAGGAGTGACTTTTGATTGTAGTAAGAAGTTCTCAGAGTGGCTCCTAAGGTTTGTTTCTCTTCGAACCTTCTACCCTGCCCCCCATTCCCAGCCCCCAGTTATCTCTGAATTGCTAGATTGCTAAGGCTGTTATTATTTTTGGTGATTGGTGTATTAGTCAGGGTTCTCTAGAGATAGAAGCCCAATAGGAGATTATATATGTAAACATCATATAGGAATTGGCTCATGCAGTACGGAGGCCAAAAAGTCCCACAGTCTGCCCTCTGCAAGTTGGAGAAGCCAGGAAAGCTTGTGGGATACTTCAGTCTAAGTTGAAAGGCCCCAAGAAGCAGGAGCTCTGATGTCCCCGGTCCAGAAAAGATTGACCTCCCAGCTCAAGGAAAGAGAGAGAATTTGCCCTTCCTTAACCTTTTTTGTTGTATTCAGCTGTCAGTGAATTATGTGATGCCTGCCCACGTTGGTGAGGGTAGATCTCTTTACTCGGTCTACTGAATCAAATGCTAATCTCTTCTAGAAACACCATGATAGACACACTCAGAAATAACTTTTTACCAGCTTTCTGGGTGTCCCCTTGTTCAGTCAAGTTGACGCATAAAATTAACCATCACAATTGGTTTTGCTTTTGATGAGGTTATGTTATTAATGGGGACGATTAGAAGTTACTGTCATAGATCTGTTTCACTCTGGTGGGTGAAACAGATGCTAATGAAAAAGCAGGTTTGGGGAGGATAATCACCAACAAGACTTGCCAGTGTTCTCTCTCACCTACCTATCGCCATGTTCTGGAGTATGAGACAGTTCTGTTGAATGACTCCTCAGTACTTAGCTTGATTTCTTTTGTAAGAGTAGGCTGAATGAAGGCTCAGTCATGTAAGGACATGCCGGTGGGATGGGGGCACGCAGGGTCAGGTAAAAAATGTGGGCTTGGATTCAGGAGAGACCTAGGTTAGGGTCCTAGTTCTGTGAGCTAACTGATTTTGTATCTTCACCTCTCAGTTTGTTTTCTTATCCATAACATGGGACTTAATAACACCTACTTCACTCTCTGACAGTGAAAAACGCTAGGCAAATACCTAGGTTTTGCATTTGGGCCTTTGTTCCGTTTCTCTTCAATCAGTTATACCACAGACTTCGTCACAAGCTTTATACTGTGGGGCCTGCTACTGTGAGTGAGGCCACCCCTGTTTTGCATGGTGCAGCGAGGCTTCGTTCACTTGTGTCTTCAAGGGACATTTCACCATCTCGCACATTTCTCTATACCCGTGCTGTTCAATTGAAATATAGCGGGAGCCACACAGGTACTTCAGAGTTTTCTAGTAGCAATATTAAAACATTATTAAAATGATAAAGGTCATGTTAATAATTTATTTTACCCCATGTATCCAAAACACTTTTTCAACATGTAACCATGTTGTAACTATGCAAGTGTTAGGGAGATGTTTCGTAATCTTCTTTTTCTTCTGTAGAGTATTTGAATCCAGGATGTGTTTCGACATAGAGTGTGTGTTGAGTTGGGCTGGCCACGTTTCAAGTGCTCAATAGCCACGTGTGGTTAGTGGCTCCTCGATGGGACAACCCAGCTCCGGACAGTCTATTGTTGATTGTTCATCTGCATCCATCTTTTTTTTTTTTAATTTAATTTTATTTATTTATTTTTTAGACAGCAGGTTCTTATTAGTTACCTATTTTATACATATTAGTGTATATGTGTCAATCCCAATCTCCCAAATCATCCCAACACCCCACCCCCACCCCCTAACTTTCCCCCCTTGGTGTCCATACATTTGTCCTCTACATCTGTGTCTCTATTTCTGCCTTACAAACCGGTTCATCTGTACCATTTTTCTAGGTTCCACATATATTTGTTTTTCTCTTTCTGACTTACTTCACTCTGTATGACAGTCTCTAGATCCATCCACGTCTCTACAAATGACCCAATTTCGTCCCATTTTATGGCTGAGTAATATTCCATTGTATGTTTGTACCACATCTCCTTTATCCATTTGTCTGTCAATGGCATTTAGGTTGCTTCCATGACCTGGCTGTTGTAAATAGTGCTGCAATGAACATTGGGGTGCATGTGTCTTTTTGAATTATGTTTTCCTCTGGGTATATGCCCAGTAGTGGGATTGCTGCATCATATAGTAATTCTAATTTTAGTTTTTTAAGGAAACTCCATACTGGTCTCCGTAGTGGCTGTAGCAATTTACATTCCCACCAACAGTGCAAGAGCATCCCCTTCTCTCCACACCCTCTCCAGCATTTGTTGTTTGTAGATTTTCTGATGATGCCCATTCTAACTGGTATGAGGTGATACCTCACTGTACTTTTGATTTGCATTTCTCTAATAATTAGTGATGTTGAGCAGCTTTTCATGTGCATCTTGGCCATCTGTATGTCGTCTTTGGAGAAACGTCTATTTAGGTCTTCTGCCCATTTTTGGATTGGGTTGTTTATTTTTTTAATATTGAGCTGCATGAGCTGTTTATATATTTTGGAGATTAATCCTTTGTTAATTCATTTGCAAATATTTTCTCCCATTCTGAGGGTTGTCTTTTCGTCTTGTTTATGGTTTCCTTTGCTGTGCAAAAGCTTTTAGGTTTCGTTAGGTCCCATTTGTTTATTTTTGTTTTTATTTCTCTTACTCTAGGAGGTGGATCAAAAATGATCTTGCTGTGATTTATGTCTGAGTGTTCTTCCTATGTTTTCCTCAGAGTTTTATAGTGTCCGGTCTTAGATTTTGGTCTTTAATCCATTTTGAGTTAATTTTTGTGTATGGTGTTAGGGAGCATTCTAATTTCATTCTTTTACATGTAGCTGTCCAGTTTTCCCAGCACCACTTATTGAAGAGACTGTCTTTTCTCCATTGTGTATCCTTGCCTCTTTTGTCATAGATTAGTTGACCATAGGTGCGTGGGTTTATCTCTGGGCTTTCTATCCTGTTCCATTGATCTATATTTCTGTTTTTGTGCCAGTACCAGATTGTCTTGATTACTGTAGCTTTGTAGTATAGTCTGAAGAAAGGAAGTCTGATTCCTCCAGCTCCATTTTTTTCCCTCAAGACTGCTTTGGCTATTCGGGATCTTTTGTGTCTCATTACAAATTTTAAGATTTTTTTGTTCTAGTTCTGTAAAAAATGCTGCTGGTAACTTGATAGGGATTGCATTGAATCTGTAGATTGCTTTGGGTGGTATAGTCATTTTCACAGTATTGATTCTTCCAATCCAAGGATGTGGTATATCTCTCCATCTGTTTGTGTCATCTTTGATTTCTTTCATCAGTGTCTTATAGTTTCCTGAGTACAGGTCTTTTACATCCTTAGGTAGGTTTATTCCTAGGTATTTTATTCTTTTTGTTGCAGTGGTGAATGGAATGGGATTCTTTCCTTAATTTCTCTTTCTGATCTTTCAGTGTTAGTGTATAGGAATGCAAGAGATTTCTGTGCATTAATTTTGTATCCTGCAAATTTACCAAATTCATTGATTAGCTCTAGTAGTTTTATGGTGGCATCTTATCTATGTATAGTATCATGTCATCTGCAAACAGTGACAGTTTTACTTCTGCTTTTCCAGTTTGTATTCCTTTTATTTCTGTTTCTTCTCTTATTGCTGTGGCTATGACTTCCAAACCTATGTTGAATAATAGTGGTGAGAGTGGACATCCTTGTCTTGTTACTGATCTTAGAGGAAATGCTTTCAGTTTTTCACCATTGAGAATGATGTTTGCTGTGGGTTTGTCATATATGGCCTTTATTATGTTGAGGTAGTTTCCCTCTGTGCTCACTTTCTGGAGAGTTTTTATCATAAACGGGTGTTGAATTTTGTCAGAAGCTTTTTCTGCATCTATTGAGATGATCATATGGTTTTTATTCTTCAACTTGTTAATATGGTGTATAACATTGATTGATTTGCGTATATGGAAGAATCCTTGCATCCCTGGGATAAACCCCACTTGATCATGGTGTGTGATCATTTTAATGTGTTGTTGGATTCTGTTTACCAGTATTTTGTTGAGGATTTTTTCATCTATGTTCATCAGTGATATTGGTTTTTTAATTTTCTTTTTTTTTTGTAGTATCTCTTTCTGGTTTTGGTATGTTGGTGATGGTGGCCTCATAGAATGAATTTGGGAGTGTTCTGCAATTTTTTGGAAGAGTTTGAGAAGGATGAGTGTTAACTCTTCTCTGAATGTTTGATAGAATTCACCTGTGAAGCCATCTGGCCCTGGACTTTGATTTGTTGTAAGATTTTTGACCACAGTTTCAATTTCATTACTTGTGATTGGTCTCAAATTTTCTGTTTCTTCCTGGTTCAGTCTTGGAAGGTTATACCTTTCTAAGAATTTGTCCATTCTTCCAGGTTGTCCATTTTATTGGCATAGAGTTGCTTGTAGTAATTTCTTATGACGCTTTGCATTTCTGTGGTGTATGTTGTTACTTCTCCTTTTTCATTTCTAATTTTATTGATTTGAGTCCTCTCCCTCTTTTTCTTGATGAGTCTAGCTAATTGTTTATCAATTTTCTTTATCTTCTCAAAGAACCACCTTTTTGTTTTATTGATCTTTGCTATTGTTTTCTTTGTTTCTATTTCACTTATTTCTGCTCTGATCTTTATGGTTTCTTTCCTTCTACTGACTTTGGGTTTTGTTTGTTCTTCTTTCTCTAGTTCTTTTGGGTGTAAAGTTAGATTGTTTATTTGAGTTTTGTCTTGTTTCTTGAGGTAGGTAGGTAGTTTTGTTTCTTGATTGTATTGCTATAAAATTCCCTCTTAGAACTGCTTTTCCTGCATCCCATAGGTTTTGGATTGTTGTGTTTTCGTTTTCGTTTGTCTGTAGGTGTTTTTGGTTTCCTTTCTGAGTTCTTCAGGGATATCTCGGTTATTTAGTAACGTATTGATTAGCCTCCATGTGTCTATGTTTTTTACGTTTTTTCCCCTGTAATTGGTTTCTAATCTCAGAGTGTTGTGGTCAGAAAAGATGCTTGATATGATTTCAATTTTCTTAAATTTACTGAGGCTTGATTTGTGAACCAAGATATGATCTGTCCTGGAGAGTGCTCTGTGTGCACTTGAGAAGAAAGTGTAATCTGCTATTTTTGGATGGAATGTCCTATAAATTTCAATTAAATCTGGTCTATTGTGTCATTTAGAGCTCTGTTTCCTTATTAATTTTCTGTCTGGATGATCTGTCCATTGGTGTAAGTGAGGTGTTAAAGTCCCCCACTATTATTGTGTTACTGTGGATTTCCTCTTTTATAGCTGTTAGCAGTTGCCTTATGTATTGAGGTGCTCCTGTGTTGGGTGCATATATACTTATAATTGTTATATCTTCTTCTTGGATTGATCCCTTGATCATTATGTAGTGTGCTTCCTTGTCTCTTGTAACATTCTTTATTTTAAAGTCTACTTTATCTGATAGGAGTATTGCTACTCCAGCTTTCTTTTGATTTCCATTTGCATGGAATATCTTTTTCCATCCACTCACTTTCAGCCAGTCTGTGTCCCTAGGTCTGAAGTGGGTCTCTTGTAGACAGCATATATATATATATGGGTCTTGTTTTTTTATCCATTCAGCAAGCCTGTGTCTTTTCTTGGAGCATTTCACCCACTCACATTTAAGGTAATTATTGATATGTATGTTCTGATGACCATTTTCTTAATTGTTACAGGTTTGTTTTTGTAGGTCTTTTCTTGTCTTGTGTTTCCCACTTAGCGAAGTTCCTTTAGCATTTGTTGCAGAGCTGGTTTGGTGGTGCTGAATTCTCTTAGCTTTCGCTTGTCTGAAAAGCTTTTGACTTCTCTGTCGAATCTGAATGAGATATTTGCCAGGTAGAGTAATCTTGGTTGTAGGTTCTTCCCTTTCATCAGTTTAAATTTATCGTTCCACTCCCTTCTGGCTTGTAGAGTTTCTGCTGAGAAATCAGCTTTTAACCTTATGGGAGTTCCCTTGTATGTTATTTGTGTTATTCCCTTGTTGGTTTCAGTAATTTTTCTTTGTGTTTAGCTTTTGTCAGTTTGATGAGTATGTGTCTCAGTGTGTTTCTCCTTGGTTTTATCCTGCCTGGGGCTCTCTGCGCTTCCTGGGGTTGGGTGGCTATTTCATTCCCCATGTTAGGGAAGTTTTCGACTGTGATCTATTCACATATTTTCTCTGGTCCTTTCTCTCTCTCTTCTCCTTCTGGGACTTCTGTAATGCGAATGTTGTGTTTAATGTTGTCGCAGAGGTCTCTTAGGCTGTCTTCATTTCTCTTCTTTCTTTTTTCTTTATTCTGTTCCACAACAGTGAATTCCACCATTCTGTCTTCCAGGTCACTTATCTGTTCTTCTGCCTCAGTTATTCTGCTCTTGATTCCTTCTAGTGTATTTTTCATTTTAGTTATTGTGTTGTTCATCTTGGTTTGTTCTTTAATTCTTCTAGGTCTTTGTTCTTTAATTCTTCTAGGTCTTTGTTAAACATTTCTTGCATCTTCTTGATCTTTGCCTCCTTTCTTTTTCCAAGCTCCTGGATCATCTTCATTATCATTATTCTGAATTCTTTTTCTGGAAGGTTGACTATCTCCATTTCATTTAGTTGTTTTTCTGGGGTTTTATCTTGTTCCTTCATCTGGTACATAGCCCTCTGCCTTTTCCTTTTGCCTGTGTTTCCGTGAATGTGGTTTTTGTTCCATAGGCTGCAGGACTGTAGCTCTTGCTTCTGCTCTCTGCCCTCTGGTGGATGAGGCTGTCTGAGAGGCTTGTGCCTGCATCCATGTTAAGATTCAGCTTTGTCTGGTGCTTCTTTAAGTTGTTGAAATAACATCACCATGTGTTTCTTTTTAAGACTTTTTTTTTTATGTAGACCATTTTTAAAGTCTGTTGAATTAGTTACAGTATTGCTTCTGTGTTTTTTTTTTTTT
Source organism: Lagenorhynchus albirostris (assembly GCF_949774975.1). Classification (NCBI taxonomy): domain Eukaryota; kingdom Metazoa; phylum Chordata; class Mammalia; order Artiodactyla; family Delphinidae; genus Lagenorhynchus; species Lagenorhynchus albirostris. The sequence goes on from NC_083102.1 coordinate 27,636,070, forward strand.
GGCCCGGAGGCATGTGGGATCTTAGCTCCCCAGCCAGGCATCAAACCCTCACCCCCTGCAGTGGAAGGTGAAATCTCAACCATTGGACTGCCAGGGAAGTCCCCACCGTGTGTTTCTGACAACAACCCTACTAAATGTGCATTATTACTCTCCTTGCTGTCTCGGTGAACAACTTGAGGTTAATGACCTGTGGAAGACCCTACAAATTGTGGGGGATCCTGGATACAGACAGTAGTCTTAAACCAGAGCCTGTGCTCTTACTCACTCTAATGCCCTGTTAGTCATATATAACCTTATCAAATAATGAAATGAGTAAAGATATCCATAATAGACTGTTTTCTCATCCATTGTAGTGGTTTGAGGCACTATTTTAGTATGGGATTAGTGCTGTGAGGTACAGTGAAGTTCTTATCCTAAAGTCAGTTTTACTGTAGTGGGAGGAGTTAAATAAGCAAATACATGCAGGAATTACATACCTCTTGTTGAAAAAAAAAAGCGTGGCTGTGAGGGAAACAGAATAATATGGAGGTTGGAAAGAATATATGCTTTAGATCAGGTTACTGGTTGAGATTCTGCCCTTGTCACTTCCTAGATGTGAAGTTAGGTGAGATGCTTAACTTCCTCATTTGTGAAATGAGGATGAACTTTCTAGAAGATTTAGGGAGATTTAATGAGACATGCGTGAAGTGTGCTCAGTACCGTGCAGCAAGGAAATTCATAGAATCGTGGATTTAACTTCCCTAGTTTCAGTGTTCACCAGCAGCTCCCCTCCCCCAAGCCAGTCCCCTGGAGTGACTTGTAATTTTGCTGAGGCTTGAATTCAACTAGGAGGTCAGTGAGAGTGTGGATAGAAGTCCTACTTAGCAGCTGGGCAAGCCTAGCCTGGGACCCATTTGTTCACAGTGCAATGGGATTTTTCTGCTCTGTACTCATCTTTTAGTATAGCTTTTATTATAAAATATGTTAAAGCAGTATTTGCAAATCTGGGGCTTTCTAAAATTTCCCCTTTTCAATACTGTGGGACAATAGAACTCAGTCTGTCAAACTAACTTTATTTGTAGTCTCCCTCAGGCACTTAGAATCTGGTGTTCACTGTTCATTGGGGCAAGTTCACTGGATGAGGACTTTTTCATATAAGATAACATATGGAAAGAAGATTTTGTTGTAGAGTAAATTGAGATAAACCTATTAGCCAGGGATGGTAGTGCTGTGGCATTTTCTCCCTGACGGGGTATCTCATTGGGATTTCTATCAGTTAGGATTTGGTTCAGTCACATATGACCAGTGCACCCAAGCCCAGCTCCCCCTGCCCCCAAGAGTGATCTGTACCTATAGATGTTTATCTCTCTCTCACATAAAGCAAGTTGGGAGGTGGCAGTCCAGGGTTGTAATGGCTGCTTCACATTTGGGAGAGTCTCAGGCTCTTATTTGTTGCTTCACCATCTTCATGGGCAAGCTTACATTCCCGGCTAGCACATCAAATTCCAGCCAGTGGGAAAAGAGGAAAGAGAAGGAGGCAAAAAGTGCTTGCTTCAGCTACCGTTTATGGTTTTCTGCAAGTCACATATACTTTTGCTTACATCTTGTTGGCTTTAACTTAGTCACTTGACCATGTCCACTGTCAAGTGAGGCTGGTATTTGTAGTCTTAGATAGGTATATTCACTGTCCCAAGTATCTGCAGCTGTAGAAGAGAGTGAGAAATTATTTGGATAGGAAATTGTTAATAGAAGTGACTCCCACAGGGTATTATAACGTGTGAAATGGGCCAGAGGCTCTTTGTTGTTCTGTTCTGACATGCAGTTTGGGGAGTTCTGTTTCAGAAAGGCTCTGATGATTTTGCCTCAGTGGTTTTATGCAGATCTTTCTGGTAGAGTGTCCATAGGAAGGGAAAAAGAAAACAATACCTATCCTGTAGTCTTTTCCTGCTAATGTCTTTTGCTATATCTCATTAACGGGTGTTAAAGCTATGCCTTTGTGCATTTCAGAGACCATCTGTGCCTGGAATAAATCCTTTCACCTCCTTGAGAAGTGCTTGTCTTTCTACTTTCTTTAAGGTTTGTGCGTACACCGACACCCACCCTCCCGGAGGAGGTACCTACCCACTGGTCACCTGCCACTGTGCTATAGAGTCTGACCTTGGCCTCCTTCACTTACCAGGAGGTCATGCAGCCCCACCATGAGTGTTCAGACTCATGACGGGGCTGCAGGGCCAGGTAGGCTCTGCACAGCAGTGGTTGCCAGGTTCCTGAGTAGCATAATGGGTGGTCTCCTGCTGCAGTCAAGATCCAGGCATAAGGCTTCAGCTGATCATGACTTAGAATGGAAAGGCTAGGATATAATTTGAACAGGGACAAAAAAAAAAAAACAAACCCCAAAACAAAAAACGCTCTAGGTTGCATAAGACATCTCTGAACTCAAGAAATTAAGTATTTTTTCTGAGGCCACTTTTATTATGGATAAATTATCACTGCCAGCCAAGATTTATGAAACTTAGCTTTTACTGTCAGTAATTGAAGTGTTCTTTTTATAAGGTAAATCTCTTGGTTGTATTTAGATGTTTGCAAGGATATTTATGTTCCCGTTAAGTTTTTACAATTTGGTTTCATATAAAAAGCTCTTCTTAAAATTCCCATTAGATAATTTCTGGTGGTCAGTTTTTTTACTTCTGAAAAATATTTTCTTCATTCATTAGTAAATATACTAGGGTGAAGACAGTATATGGGCAAAACTAATATATAGGCTGACTAATAAGACCAGCTGCCCTCCAAAATGTTAATTGGTTGTGTCAGACAGGAGGTGTGCATATGACAGGTTTCCCTCTTGCTTAATCCTGAATTGATGAATATTTTTATAATGATCTGGACGATGAAGAATATGGATAGCACATTATGTTAGTGGTATAACAAAACTAGGAGGGTTCTTTGGTCACAGGGTGAAGGAATCAGAATTCTAAAGAAAAAACTGAATCAGCTGGAACAATGGACCAAATAAATCTAGCCAGGATGGAAACATGGCTCAATGAAGCACATGTAAGAATGTTTTAGAATTTTTGTTGATCATAAGCACGATGTGAGTCAGTTGATGTGACTGCCAAGAAGAGTTAATTTGTTTTTCGTTTGAATTAATAGACATAGAGTACTTAGAATGTGAGAAGTGGCCCTCCCACTTGTCTCTGTGTTGGCCACATGATCCTAGGAGAATCATCATCAGTCTGTTGAGTATATTTTGGAAGGGACATGGCTGTTGTAATGAGTTTCATGATGTTATAGCTTTCAAAGTACTTTCTTATATTTAGTTTTATGTAAATAAGTTTTATTTAGCTATGTAATGCTTTATTTATGGGCAAACTGGAGAGTACTCTTAGGATGCTGGGGGAACTGGTAGTTTATTCTAGAAAAGAGAAGACTCAAATAATCTAGTACTTGTCTCCAACTTCCTGAATTGCTATGTTGAAGAAGCAAAGTAACGTTTAGTTTGTTTGGTCTTAGGTAGTATAGAACTAGGATTTATGCAAGGCATAAGGAAGCAGGTTTCAATCCTTCATAGTTGTCTAAAATTAAAGTAGGCTTCATTGCAAGGTATAAAGGTAGGGTGTGCATGTCTGTGTGTATTTTAGTTTCAATAGGCGCAAATGGAGACCGAGAGATCACTTGGTATGGATTTTGTAAAGATTAATGCATTGATTAGAATGTTGAGTAGCATGATTATTATGGTTCTTTTCTGACTGTTTCTTTGAAATCCTCAACCTTGAAATGTTAAAAAAAAAAAAGGGGGGGGTGGGTGGATATACAGTCAAGTTCAAATCTTATACCTGAAAGGAGAAATTTAAAAAAGTCAGTTGGTTTGTTCAGTCTTTCTGCAGGATGATCAGATTTAAGCTGTCTGCAATGAGTCATAATTGTTCTGAGTTTAAAAATGTGTAAAGTGGCTCTTAAAGCTTAATTTCTTTTTCTTTTTTTTTTTTTTGCGGTACGCGGGCCTCTTACTGTTGTGGCCTCCCCCGCTGCGGAACACAGGCTCCGTACGTGCAGACTCAGCGGCCATGGCTCACGGACCCAACCGCTCCGCTGCATGTGGGATCTTCCCGGACTGGGGCACGAACCCGTGTCCCCTGCATCGGCAGGTGGACTCTCAACCACTGTACCACCAGGGAAGCCCTAAAGCTTAATTTAAATGTAAATTAAAATTTGAGTATGTAAGAAGCGTCCTGTGATTTAAAACTTAAAATGAATAAAGTAATATAGGTTGAAAGATCTTTTTCATCCTTATTTTCCATCTGTCCAGTGTTCAAGGCCATCCTTCTTCCATAGTTTGTCTGTATATGGAAGCAAATACATGTTCTGATTTTTGTCCCTTTTCTATGGAAGTGGTGGCTTATTTTAACTACTGTTCTATACTGTTTCCTTCCCCAAGATATTTTGAGGATATTTTCACATCAGTACGTAAGAGAACTTTGTCATACTTTTTTATAAAGCTAATAGTATTACCACTGTTTGGATGTAGTATTATTTATTCCTTTATTTATCAAAAGTTAGGTGGTCGGCATTTTTTTGTTTTGTTTTTTGCTAATGTGGGGCTTGAGGGGTGGGAAGTGCTACTGTGCAGAGCTGAAATTGATTAGAGTTAACTGCAGTTTCCAGTCAAGCCTCCCCTTTCATGTTGCAAGCCTTTAAGTATACTCCAGAGTTCCAGAATATTTACATCAGATACATACTGCGGATGCAGCTGTTGTCTAGGGTGGGAGACAGATTTCTTTTTTTTCTTTTTTTTGAATTTTATTTATTTATTTATGACTGTGTTGGGTCTTCGTTTCTGTGCGAGGGCTTTCTCTAGTTGCGGCAAGAGGGGGCCACTCTTCATTGCGGTGCGCGGGCCTCTCACTGTCGCGGCCGCTCTTGTTGTGGAGCACAGGCTCCAGATGCGAAGGCTCAGTAATTGTGGCTCACGGGCCCAGTTGCTCCGCGGCATGTGGGATCCTCCCAGACCAGGGCTCGAACCCGTGTCCCCTGCATTGGCAGGCAGACTCTCAACCACTGCTCCACCAGGGAAGCCCCTGGGAGACAGATTTCTGGTGCTTCCTGCTCCACCATCTTCCCAGGAGCCTTCTCTCAGGTAGACTTCATTTGGAAAAGAAAAATGTAAAGTAAGTTAGGCATGTTTTCATAGCTTGAGTCATTTCTCTGAGTACATCCATGTTGCCTGTCTTTCTGTTGGCTTATAGGTTAGACTCTTGTCAATTTCTAGGATCTATATGTTTGAAAACTAGCTCTTTAGGGTATGAGTTGCAAGTTTTTTGTGTTTTTTTTTCTGGTAAGTCTTTTTTTCCAATGATTTTATTTATGGTATGTTTTGCCATGCTAAATTTATTTATTTATTTATTTAAAAAAGGATATATTTGACATAACATTGTATAAGTTTAAGGAGTATAATGTGATGATTTGATACACATATATTGCAAAATGATTACTACAATACTAAATTTATTTTTAATGTTTAGGCAGCTAAATTTATGACCTGTAGATGTTGATTCATGCTTAAAAAGATCTTTCTCATGCCCGTGTTTAAAGCAATTCTCCCATTTCTTCTAATACCTTTACGGTTTAGTCTTTTTTTACATTAGAAGTTTTCATTCATTTGGGCTGTAACCATGTGTTATGGTCCAACTTAATATTTTTCTCCATGGCTACCCAGTTATTCTAACATCATTGATTGAAGAAACCATCTTTTACTACTGATTTGAGGTGGAATAAAGGTATTTTATAGTACAGTTCTGGTTGTATTTGGATCTATTTCATGGGTCTATTACATTGGTCTCTATCTGTTGATGTATAGCATAGTTTATTTTGATAATGCCAATAGCTTTTAGGAAATTCTTTCTGACTGCTTTCCCACTGCTAGATTCTAAATTGCCTTTTTTCCTTCCTATCTCTTTTATGTAGAATTGTAGACCTTTTCTCTGTACTAATGGAGTATCCATTTATTGACTGTTTGTATATCGTTATGATATGCCTGTCATTTTATGTCTTAAATGTAACTGCAGTAATTTTTATTCATAAAAAAGTTGAAGCCTGGGCTTCCCTGGTGGCGCAGTGGTTGAGAGTCCGCCTGCCGATGCAGGGGACACGGGTTCGTGCCCCGGTCCGGGAAGATCCCACATGCCGTGGATCGGCTGGGCCCGTGAGCCATGGCCGCTGAGCCTGCGCATCTGGAGCCTGCGCGTCCGGAACCTGTGCTCCGCAACGGGAGAGGCCACAACAGTGAGAGGCCCGCGGACCAAAAAAAAAAAAAAAAAAAAAAAGTTGAAGCCTTATACTTAGCCACGTGCCTCTGGCGTGTTTTGTGAACTACACCACCGTTGTTAGAGTTTCCAAGAAGATGGTTTGTGCACGTCTCCTTCTCTTGATTCATATGCTTGAATTTCCCACACCATAATTACCAGAACATAACTCACTGCCACAATGGCTGAACTTAAACACTGGCAAACTAGAAATTGAAAAGATTTAGTTCTTAAAGAATAAAATGCCTCTGAAAGAAGAAAATTGAAGAAAGATATCCCTAGGTTGTAGTTTTTGAACAATATTTACTTTATTTATCGAATGAGGGAGTTGGGACAAATGATCATGAAGGTCCCCTCCAGGTCATTGTCATTCCCCCCTGTACATTTCCATTTCCATTATTTTACCTGGACAGTTGGTTTGCAAGTTGAAGCCCTTCTTGGCGGTTCCCAGGCCTTGGCAACTAGACTGCTCTCAGCCATTTCATTCTCAGCAGTTGCTGTCCTACTTTCTTCTGGTCCCTTTTGTGAACCATGTTTAGAGAGCTAAAGGCATGGGCTTAATTTGCCTTGCTAGTACACATACACGACAGGTTCCTGCTTTCATTCTCTTCATATTATAGAAATGGAGAGTGTAATATAGTGGTGACATTCCTGCTTTTCAGCTTGGTTTAGCTTTCCCTAAAATGAAGAAGGTAACCTTACTAAAGAAATGGAATGGTCTCCTCTCTCCACTGCTCGGGGCAAGGGGTTTTTTTTACACTGCGGCACAATAGGACACTTCTTTATCAGTCTGTTACTACCAGCAGCAGTTTCTTTACAGGCTGTCTTGTTTATTAGACTCCTGAATAAAACCCGTGTTTTGAAAATGCTTGTCTCATATTTGAATGGCATTTTAGTAAGCCTTTTGAACAGTTTTAAACTTACTTCATATCGGCCTTCTTTTGGAAGCCAAATCATACCAGTTTGTTTAGTCTTTCTAATCCTTTAATCATTTTATCCTCAGCATGTCTCCAAATGCTTCACATCTCTCCGTAGAATCCAGAACTGGGCTGAGTTCTTTAACAGTCTGATGAGGATGACTGAAATGGAAAGATCACTCCTTCTGTTCCTTATATATCTCAGGATTTGTTGTTTTATCTGCAAGACCGTGCTCTGTCCCCAGTTAAGCATTAAAAAAAAAATGCTTCTGCTTGACCTAACGCACGCTGCCTCTAGTGAAGTGGATGCCTCCGTAGTCGGTGCTGGCTTCGTGGGGATGAGCCTGTGCAGCCACCTGGGGCTCCTGCTGAGAAGGGTCCCATGCTTGGTTTAATGCTCTTTTGCTGCTGTATTGAACTTAACGTTTTCAACAAGGAGCTTCTCTTTCTCGTTTTGTGGTGCGCCCTACAAATGAAGTAGCTGCCTCTTCTTGTAGTTGATAACTAGAGGACATGGTTAGTAAGTCATGGTTCGTGTCTAACCCACCCTCCGTAACTGTGACGGGTAGACCCAGGGTGAACAAATCTGGTTGTGAACTTCCACTCCACTCCCTGCGTCACGGCCTTCCCCTAGCCTGCCTCCAGATGCACTCACTGCCCCCTGTCGCCTCTCTGTTCGCCTCCTTATCATTCCTTTATCTCAGCTCAGGCACTGAGGTGTGTTTACTCATGGAATCCAGGCTTTTGGCATACCACAGATGTCTTTTCCAGAGGATTCTTTCTCTGGGTCCCTCTGTCTTTCCTGTCACCTTTTGTCCAAAGCTGATGGTTGGCCGTTCACCTCCAAGAGCACTTGTCCCTTCTGCTCTCTCTATTCAGGGCAGCTGCCAGTTAGTTTCTCATTCGAATTTTAGATTTTTTTTTTCTTCTCTCTACAGAGGGATTAGAGTGTAGTAATCACGGGAATTATGTTTGGGGCAGAAGTTTGGATTCCATCGCAATATCAGGTATTGCAGAGTATGTGGGGCAGTGACTTACATTTTTAAAATGACCCATAAGTTAATTCTAGGTATCAAATCTTAGACACAAGTAGCAAATGTAACTTTTAAAAGTCATTATGTTTCATGGATTGGCTAGTTTTTGATCTGATTCCCTCTTTTTTCTTGCAGCTTAACAAGCAGCAATTGCAGTTACTGAAAGAACGGTTCCAGGCCTTCCTCAATGGGGAAACCCAGATTGTAGCCGATGAAGCGTTTTGCAATGCAGTTCGGAGTTACTATGAGGTAAGTTTGAAGAGTCTGATGCCTTTTAAAAGACATTTTTAATGGCTTTCCCATTTTAAGAAGCTCACTGGTGTGATAGGATGGCTGTGAATTTGCCACCTTCCTTGAAAGCATTGTCAATTCTGTTTTGCAATTTAAAAACAGATTCCACAGCCTGGTTTTGAGAGATAAACAGAATTGGAAATTATTCACATCCTTTGAGGGAGAAGTAAGCTGTTTAGAAAAATCTTCTGGCAGTGATTGATATAGCTGAGTGTCGCTATCTCTGGGTCCACATGTCTAATTTATCCTTTTTAATCAGGATTTCAATAGTAAATTGCTATCTTGTGCCATTCTGTTCACTAAACTTTATAATATTTAAGGCCAGGAACTAATTTCATGAGGATAAATTGAATTCTTTTCTTCCCGGGGAGATAATACTACAATACCACCTTTCTCTTTCTTCTGATTTTAGTTTCTGAGTCATCAGGAATTCTCTGTGGACTTCCTATGGGCACCAGTTTTCGCACAGTGTCATTAACCGCTTCAGTGAGTGGCCAGTAGATGTTAAGAGAGTTCCCTTTTTTCCTGAGGACTTTTAGAGTCATTTGGTGCATGGATTCCTTCCAGTGTGAAGATAGTGTACATCTCTCAGCTGAAGAACAACATACAAAGGTGTATTAGACTAGTACAAATTAAAAATATAGAGATGCAGCGTGTCTGAAGTTTTCTGAGGCAGGGAAATATCTTTGCAAGAGTAGCAGAGTAACTGGATGTATAGATACTTGGTTGGATTAGTAATTAATTGATGGTGTGTATGTATCAGAAGTGGCTTAATGCAAACCGAGGGAGGTGTATGTTATCCCAAGACTAGGCCTGTCAAACAAGGTAAAAGTATAGAAGTCTTACTCACCAGATGTGTGTGTGTGGCAAGAATCTAGTGGCAATAGTGGATGCTGTCTAACTGAACCTTGACTCAGAATATCTTTTTTTTTTTTATTAATTTATTTTTGGCTGCATTGGGTCTTTGTTGCTGTGTGAGGGCTTTCTCTAGTTGCGGCAAGCGGGGGCTACTCTTCGTTGCGGTGCACGGGCTTCTCATTGCAGTGGCTTCACTTGTTGCGGAGCACAGTCTCTAGGTGCACGGGCTTCAGTAGTTGTGGCTCGTGGGCTTAGTTGCTCTCTGCAGCATGTGGGATCTTCCCAGACCAGGGCTCGAACCTGTGTCCCCTGCATTGGCAGGCGGATTCTTAACCACTGCGCCACCAGGGAAGCCCAACTCAGAATATCTTAACAAGTATAGGGTATCCAAAGCTTGAGTCTTTGAGCCAAAGTTTTGCAAGATGAAATCTTGCCTTGAATCTTAATAGATGAAATGTAAGGGCCTATACTTGCATCATGTAGTAAAAGAAAAGCCAAACGTCTGTGTTCAGGAGGAAAGAAATGGGTTAAGTAATTTGTGTAAAAAGATGGAATTAAGCAAACTCATTTTTGGTTCATGTTATTGTACATGTTAACATTAGGAAAAGAAACCGGGTGAGGGGGGCATGGGGGCTCTTTGTACTACATGTGCCACTTTTGTGTAAACCTAAAATTACTCCAAAATAAATATATTCCAAAGTAAGTGTTTTTCATAAGGGTATTACAAAGAAGTAAGCATAATATGTTGTTGTCAGTTTAGTAAAAGGCACACTTAAGCTGTGTTAATGAGAATATTTTTCCTGTAATAAAGGAGTATCACCATTTGGTTTCTAAACGAGGATGGTGTGCTCTTCTGGGTACAAACTACAAATGAAAAGATGTGGATAAGTTTAGTGATAACAGATTTGAAACATACCATAATATAGATCACTTGAAGGGCCTAAAGACAGATGAGGCTTGTGTTGTGTGTGGCCCCAAGGATAAAACTAGAATTAACATGGAAACTGAAGTGGGGAAGATTTCAACCTAATACTATTGGAGTTTGGTTGCACCGCCCAGATACAGAGTGGACTGGAGAGTGCAGCATCACTGGCGGCCAGATTCCCGCTCACTTCACAATCACTTGGGAAGCATTTTACACAGAGGGGTCCCAGAGCTCTGCCCTGGGCTTACTGAATCAGAATTTCAGAATCTATATTTTTAAAAGCTTTCCAGGTGATTCGCTTACTACTGGTAGATTGCCGACCAATGGAATTAGATGATCGCTTGCTGGGATTGTTACAGAAAGAGATATAAGTACTGAAGAGTGTTCAAAATAGCAGCTGGGAAACGACTGCAGCCTATTAGGAAGTCAGGAAATGTGGCTTTGCATTGAACTCAGATGCTTACCAAACACATAACAGACAAGTCATTGAACCTCTGTAAGCTCCAGTGTTTCTATTTCTATTATCTAATTGGTGGGTAGTAATGTTTAAGTATTGGGCTAGGTGATCCAGGGTTTTCTATTCTTTGGGTAGTATTTCCAACAATTGTTGGCTTGTGAGACTGTAGCTAACTTGTCTTTGTGAAGTTCTCAAAGGGGTTAAGATTTATATTAACGTCTATGGAGTCTATATTCCTGATTTACATTTGGGGAGTAAATGTCCCAGGTGGCACACATTCGGTACTCAAACTCTTGATAAGTAAATTTTGTTGGAAAAATAAGGTAAAAAAATTGCTTCTCAATTTTTCCTACAGAAGTCTTTACCCTCTTTTTTAAGGATTATATTTTAGTATACTTTGCTATGACTAACAATGCTGGTAGTCTCAAGTGAAGTAAGTCAGAAAGAGAAAGACAAATACCATATGATAATTACTTATATGTGGAATCTAAACTATGACATAAATGAACATATCTACGAAACAAAGACAGACAGACATAGAGAACAGACTTGTCATTGCTAAAGGGCAGGTGGTTGGAGGGAAGGACTGGGAGTTTGGGATTAGCAGCTGCAAACCATTATATATAGAATGGATAAACAACAAGGTCCTACTGTATAGCACAGAGAGCTATATATTCAATATCCTGTGATAGACCATAATGGGAAAGAATATGAAAAGAATGTATGTATAACTGAGTCACTTTACTATACAGCAGAAATTAAACAAAACATTGTAAATCAACTATACTTCAATAAAATTTTAAAAACCTGCTGGTAGCCTCTACTATAATTACCTCTGTGGTACTTCTTACAGCTTACCAAAAATATCTATTTTTTCTTCTTCCAGTATCTTTATGCTAAACAGTGAAAATATTACTACCCACAAATTCCATAAATAGAAACTGAAGCTCACAGAGGTTTCAATGACTTGTCCACTGTTGTATATTTGGTAAGCATCTGAGATCAGTGTGAATCCAGATTTTCTGACTTTCACGGTGCCATTTGAATACACCTGTGCCACGTACTGTGCAAAACACTTCGAAAATATTTTTATTCTTCAGAATAAACCTTTTAAACAGAATTATTCCCATCTTAGAGACAAAGTTAAGTGACTAGTGCCCAAAGCTGCATAGCTAATAGCAGAGCCAAAACCTCACTCTTTCCATTAAAGCTTATTAAAAACAGATCTTGGGTTCTACCCAATACCTATTGAATCATAATTCCTTGGGATGGAGCGTCTGAATTTTGAACTTGCACCTGGGGATGACTTTGGTTCAGTCTGTATTTTGAGAAACATGTCGACCTAGATCTTAATGACTTCTTGAATGTATGTTCCCTGAAGGAACAATTTCTGCCCTGGTTATCATCTTATTCCACAAATGTAGCAAGTATTTTGTGGCACACAAATGCTTTCAACAAAAGCTTGTTAACTAAGTGGATGAGTATTGGAGCACTTATTGTTCTGTGTAAAATTGTATATTTGGGGTGTTTTCTCCATAATTTTTAAATTAAAGTATCACTTCAATAGTGCCATGGAATTTCTTTCCATTATGATCTCAATTTCATGGCTTTGTGCTTCCGCAAAGACGGCAGATGCTTCAGAAGCACGGTTGGGCTTTATTGTTCTTTCTAACCTAGTATTCTATGATTTTATGATCTTTTTTGGCTTATGTATTTCAAGGTCTCCCTTTTCAGGGATGTTACATGTTGTTTCCTGTATACAGCTGTTTTCAACAATTAATCCATCAGTAGCGATTTTCTAATATATTAGATTTTTGGTAGCCTTTAGCTGTGATGGACATTTCTAACCATGGCAGTATGTGTATGTGTGTGTGAATATATCCATATATGTGAAAAACCCTAGTAAACCTGTATCACCAATTAAATTGAAAATATATCTTTATACTCAGGGCTTACAAATTCTCCAAAGTCTGTCTGCTATTAATTTTTTTAGCTCCATAAATGGTACTCCTTCAGTGATTTTATGAATAGTCTTTTCCATCTTGGTTGTATGTCTGTTTTATATAGACAATTAAGAATTATCTTTTTTTTTAAGCTAAACTTTGTTATTATTATTGTTTTTTGGCCGTGTGGCATGTGGGATCTTAGTTCCCTGAGCAGAGATCGAAATCGCACCCCCTGCGTTGAAAGCTTGCAATCTTAACTACTGGACCAGCAGGGAAGTCCCTATCTGTCTCTTCTTAAACTGGTTGTACCTTTGGATATTTGGTTTACTTTACCTCTCTTTAATACCTGGGATCTTGGTGTGCTACTCAATATATTTCTTTTTCTCCACGATATTTGACCAAAAGCATTTCTTCAAAGTACGTTCATTATTTTATTTTATTTTATTTTTATTTATTTATTTTTTTTGCGGTATGTGGGCCTCTCACTGTTGTGGCCTCTCCTGTTGCGGAGCACAGGCTCCGGATGCGCAGGCTCAGTGGCCACGGCTCACGGGCCCAGCCGCTCCGCGGCATGTGGGATCTTCATGGACCGGGGCACGAACCCGTGTCCCCTGCATCGGCAGGCGGACTCTCAACCACTGTGCCACCAGGGAAGCCCAGGACCTGTTTTTTGAAGTTGGCATATACATTAAGAGGATAATATTCATAATAAGCAACTCTATTATCATGCATCCTTTATGAATCATGAAATACTTTCTCTAATGGGCAGTCACTGTTTAGCTGCAGATGTTAACAGGCATTTATGCAATAGATCAGTAGTTATGTATGTTATATATGGAAAAGTGATACTAAATGTTTTATGTCAATATAGAGACTTCCTTAGAATTAAAGGATTGAGAAAGTCCCTTAAAGACCCTGACATCACTCTTATCTAGTAAAATAAGTGAATAAGACTATAAAGATGATGGTAGTGGTGGTAACACATATCGGTCTGTGTATGAGCCAAGCAGTGTTCTGAATGCTTTAGATACTGTACATTTATTTGTTTAATCCTCATAAGAGCTCTAAAAGTTTGGTACTGCTAATTTCCCCACTCTACAGGTAAAGAAACCAGGGCATATAAGTTCAAGTAAGCTGCCTAGGGTTGCAGAGCTAGTGTAAATACAGGTTTCAAACCCAGGCAGCTTAGCTTCAGAATTAATTAAACCTGTGAAATTTAAGTAATTCCTATTCTTGTTAAAACTAATGAGACCTACTGTGAAACATGATACGAAACAAAGATTTGTTTTTAAATATAGAAATTTAGCAGCTCCATGAGCTTCATGAACCTGAGTCAAGGAAGCTTTGTGATCACATGTGCTGTTTGGCCTGCTTTATTGTAAACTGCATGAAACATACTAGTGAATGTGGTACCTTAGCTTAGGGTATCCGGACAGTGTGTGAATAAACTGCTCCATCTTAGGGCAGGAATTATCCTTTCCTACTGCTCTGCCATTTACTTCACATTACTTATTTATCACATCAGAGTTCTTGGGTGAGACACAACCTTGACCTCATTCATCTTTGAATCCCCAGGTACACAATAAAGATTGATTCATGAATATAGAAAATTGGTTTTTTGACCACTGCTGTAGCCTCAGCACTGAGAACTGTGCACATAGTAGGTTCTTGATAAATATTTGCATGAATGAGTGAGAGAATCGTGTAGGTATTGAGTAAGTGGTTCTTGGATTGTCATCCTGGAGCGTATGTGAAAAATAGGACTTGCCAAGTTCTTCGTGTCAGAGAGTCACTTTTATTATGAAAAATCAAGTAAGTAATTGATTTTACACAAATCAGTGTACTAGGCTCTGTAGGAAGACAAAGGAATATAACAAAATCCTACCCTCAAAGAACTTATAATTGAGCATCAAAAAAGCCTTTATTAGAATGCAAAGTAAATTAATGTTGTTTCAACACCTGTGGAAAAATATCACCAGGTAGTATATAATTTCCTAAGAAAGGATGTGGAAAAATGAAGAATAGTATTTTTTTCTTAAAAATGTACATAGTACTTGATTTATTTTTATTTTAAAAATGTATATATATGATATATACTGTTTTTACTCTAAAGTATAACTACAAGTTTTTTTAGTGATAAAAAATTAGAGTCAGTTCACAGTATAAAGAACATGATTTGTACCTGGTTAGTCAGATGGTTTCTAGGGGTTGCAGGATTTGACTGTGTCTTGGGCCGGGAATAGAAGGCCTCAAGGGTTGTTGAAAAAGTTAGTTGCTGTAACTATTACTGCTCATATGATGATAGGGCTTTCTTTGAGGCACTGAAATGAACAAAATTATTCTGATACTTTTCTCTGGATAATGACTATTTGGCTTATGACTTGATACATATCTATATAGGTATGTGTGTGTGTGTATATATATATATATATCTTGATATATAAAAGATAATTAAAGGAGCATTTAAAATATTGTAGAGTCTAGTTGCTTATATATTAGAAATAGTTGTTAGTTTATGGCTATAACTCAATTTTTATATCATTTTTCAGATACAGAGATGTGGATGGAATTCTTGACTTTTAGGGAGAAAATGTGAGACACATGGCCTCTGATCCTGTGATGTTAAATAAGCCTTTTTCTGGACAACTGTTGTCAAAGTAATTCTTAGCTGAGGGACGACATGACAAATCATTGCCGGTTCTATTTTTTTTAATGGATGACTGTATAATGCAGAGGTTGCCGAAAGCTACTGCTATGTCTTAATATTTTGAAGAATAAGTGCTTGAAAAGTCACACATTGGTTGGGGACCCTGAGCAAATTTTATTGTTCTGGGAACAAGGGAAGGAAACAGGATTTACAGAAATAAGATGACATTGCTTCTTCCAAGACATTCTAAATCAAACAAAAGTATAGCCAGACATATAAGCATCTAACTACACTATATAATATATGACAAAATTAAATGACTGTCAAATAGACACAAAAAAATGGGAGCACGTTGTTTTGACTGGGATGATTGCAAAAGGGAGATGGGGATCAGCCTTGAAGGATGAGAAAATATTATTAGGTGGAAAACAGAAAAGAGCCTTCATAAAATTGGAAGGGGGAAAGGGCCCCTTTGCTGAGCCCCTGCCATGCTAGCCGTGTGCTTAATGAATTACACATAACTTTGTGTTTCAGTACAGTTTCTGCTAGTGTGATGACTCCATATTCCTGTTTTTTTTTTCTTCTCTGCTGCTTCCCAGGAGGGATTAAATTACCTAATAAATGAGTAAGGTTTTTTGACCTGTGAATCGGAAAAACGTAAGGGATCTGAGTGGGAAAATCTTAATCGCCGCTGCCTTGCTATTTCTGACTGCTAAGAGCTCACTCAGAGTTAACCGCACTCCAGGGGACTGGTGTTAGGAAGACAATGCTTATAAAAACCTTCAATGAGGGCTTCCCTGGTGGTGCAGTGGTTGAGAGTCCACCTGCCGATGCAGGGGACATGGGTTCGTGCCCCGGTCCCGGAGGATCCCACATGCCGCCGAGCGGCTGGGCCCATGAGCCATGGCCGCTGAGCCTGCGCGTCCGGAGCCTGTGCTCCACAATGGGAGAGGCCACAGCAGTGAGAGGCCCGCGTACTGCAAAGGAAAAAAAAAAAAAAAAAAAACCTTCAATGACCCCGATTGTGGCTTAAGAAGGTCTAGAATCTAAGGGTTTTAGGGCAACTTTGAAATGACAGGGCTCCAAAAGCAGGCTCCTCATCCTTGGCGGTTCTTAACTACAGGAGCAAAATAGTCTGTTCAGAGAACAGGGCAAGTTCTGGTGGTTATTCAAAAGATTCTGCTTTTATTTATTTATTTTTTTTCCTTTTTTGAGTATGTTGCCTTCTCTCCGCCCTTTCGAACAAAAATCCAGTCTAAATGATTGAGTTAATATTAAGATGTATTTTGTCCTAGGCTCAAAGAAAGAGAACAGTACCACCAATTACCATCCTTAGTCTTTAATCTTGTGTTTGCTGAGGAATATTCAGCTACTTTCTCTGTCCTCTGAGTGCACAGGCTGTGGTGTGAGGTTTTGCCCCCATTACTTTCCAAACTACTAGTAATGTTTTTCTACTCTGTTTGATTGCCATTCTGTCCTGTAACTTGGCAGATTGAATGAGAAGGAAAAGTTGTTTTCAATTTAGTGTTAAAGTTTTGTAGACCTTGAGTTGAATTCAGAATGTGGAAGAGAGTGCAA
Source organism: Lagenorhynchus albirostris (assembly GCF_949774975.1). Taxonomy (NCBI): domain Eukaryota; kingdom Metazoa; phylum Chordata; class Mammalia; order Artiodactyla; family Delphinidae; genus Lagenorhynchus; species Lagenorhynchus albirostris. Next base: position 27,653,001 of record NC_083102.1, read on the forward strand.
TTTATGTAGTTTGATTTATACCCATTAAAGTTTAAGATAATTTGGTCATATTCCAAGTGCTCATTTATCTTATTAGAATTCAGGTACAGCTATAAGAAATTCAGTTTTATGAGTATTAAATCTGTGGAAGAATTAAAGGTTAAACTTATTATGTATATTTCACTATTGCTCTAACTAGAATGATCACCCTGACGAAGATAAAATTAAGTAGATGCATTATTGCATGAGTAATATTGCAGGTTAGAATTTGGAGGATAAGACGCTATCAATTTAATTAACTTTCATTGAGAACTTACAATGTGCTGGAAACTGAGTATTGAAAGAATGAGAATAAGATTTAGTCCCAGACCTGGAGATTAATGGAGTAGATCATTTTGTAGAGGGAACTATATCAGCTGCTGTATAAAACCTCACTGTATATAAGGGCAGTATTCTTTTATAAACTACTTTTTTCAAAGGTCAGTATCTGTCATTGCTCAGGAGTCTAGATAGGCTAAGCAACTGAGGTCTCAGCTGTACTGAGTCATGAATGTGTGGTCACCTCAGGATTATGGAGACATCTCTGCTCATCTTGGGTGCTCGCATATGTTTGCCCATCTGTAGGTTGACTTAGGGTAGCCTCAGCTGGGGCACCTGCGTCCTTCTCTGTCAGGCTGACCTTATTTGTTGGAGGACGGTGGGGTCCCAAGAGTGAGGGGAGGAGTGCCAGGCGTCCTGAGGCTTAGGCTCGGAACTCGCACATCATCACGTCCGTGCCAGTCTGTTCACCAGCTCGAGTTATCAGGCCATCCGAAATCAAGTGGTATAGAGGTAAATCCCACGACCTGATGGAAGGACCTGCTAAGTCACATTGCAGAGGGCATCACTGGGAGGGAAGTAATTGGGCCATTTTGTGATTACTGATCCTACCGTAGGGACAGAGTTCTGTAAAAGGAGCAAAGCCTGTCTAAGGGCTTATATAGTGACTGCTGCAATAGGAGCACAGGAAACTCTAAGCCCTTTGAATTGAAGACGCATACATTTCAGGACTGATAACAATAGAAAATGAGGCTGGATTGAAGGAAAGAGGACCAGGTTGGAGAGGCTTATATTTGCATTTCTAGAAGCTTGGGTGTTACCCTTTGGATAGAGGGAGCCATCTAAGGTTTTAGACAAACAGGAATGCCATTGTAAATTTCATTTTTTTCTGTAGGTTGCTCTGGCAACAATGAATTCAAGGTGAGCAGAACATTGATGGAAGATTAGATGCTGTTGCAAAACTCTAGATTGTGGAAAGATGATGAAGGCCAAACTAAAGCAGTGGAAAGCATTCAAGTGTGGTAAACCTGATCATGTTAATCATTCATTCAGACAAACTTCTTTGAGCCAGGTGCTCTGTTGTTTGAGAACCGTCAGTGAGAATTCCCTTTCTTTAATGTTGCAAAGGCTTCTTGGAGCTTTGGACTTCTGGAGCTCTTACACGAGTTACCCTTTCATCATCCATCCCACTGTTAGGCGTGCAGATAAGTAGAGGGGAATAGTAATCCTGGCTTACATAGCGAAGAAATCGTGGCTAGTGATATGGTGATTTAAAATGTCTGTCTTGGCTATTTTTACTTTCTAGTATACTTAGTTACCAGAGATTTTAGTGATATTGAAAGTTATTTTATTGGTTAATATAAAGAATAATGAATAGGAGCCTGAGTAAATTTTGTGACTTTCACACATCTGTACCTGCCTCTAGTATAGTATGTGATTGTGAAAGTAATTCAAAGATTTATTAGTTTTTTAATTTACTGTATTTCATTTAAGCATATTCAGAACACTTTCCTGGGTTCAGAAATATTAAGTGGAAAAAGTGTATTTGTATGTGGAGAATAATTTTTTTATTGCATATGTCTGGGAGAATATGTGGGAGTAGAGACTAATTTACAGGAGAAATTTAGAAGAAATTTTTATAAGGATTTACCAATTTGCAATCAAAGATAATAACGTTTAAAAGTAAGTTTAGCCTTTAAAAATCTTTAGAAATAAAGATATCTCTTTCACAGAATATCATTAGCATTACTTGCTATTTTGTTGTTCTCAGTGAACTACTTAGAGTCAGTGTTTTTTTCCTGTCACATCCCATTATGATGCATTTAATTACTCACAGAAACCCTATACAGTTGTTTTCTCAAGATTAAATGCAAATCCAGTGTGCTTTGTGGATTCCTAGAGATCTCTAATAATATCATAGCCCTGGATACGGTGACTTGGGAGGTAATTTATTGAAGTCTCTTCAGGGTTCCCTGCATTTAGAGATACAGTTACAAAGCATTGCCCAGAGAGTTTTTGGCTATTTTTCTTCTCAAAGTAGAGATTTCTGGACTTTTGAGCATTCTTAACAGAGGTTGATGAATAGTGGAGGGATAGAGATCTGCTGATTCCCACCCCCCACCCCCCGCCAAGTTAATGAAATTGATAACCTTCTTGAATTTTAATTAGAACCTAGAAGTTAAGAGATATATATATATATATATATATATATGCATGTACCTAATTGGTGTATTACTCTCTTCTTCTACCTAGATGATGACCCCTGAGAGCAGGGCCGTGCTGTGTCCTTGGTAACATGGGCTCCAGCTCATATCAGTACCTTGTGTATAGTGAATATTATGTGTTTGCTGTGGTTAATGGTTATTTAAGTATCATTCCTTTGGGTAAACCTCAGGAACTTTGTTTACCTACTCACCTTCCAGTTCATACCTTTTCCCTTTGGGGGCAGGGCACTGATTACCTTCGTGTTCCCTCCTGCCATGTGCTCAGTCAGGGAAGGGATTTTCCATAGCAGGATAAATCGTGGTTAACCTTAGCTGATCATGATAATTCTACTCTGATTTCCAGGGGTTCCATTAAGCATGGGTCTCTAAAGCACTGCTAGCCAGAGAGACCTTGAAGGAAGTCTAGTAGGTTTCTGGAAAAGAAAATTGCCTTGCTCTTATATAGAGAGATGGGAGAAGAAAAGTCTCTTTGTGCTTCTGAATGTGGTCTGCCTGGAACAGCAGTAGTCACCTTGGGGGATAATGAAATGGGCCTGTATAAGAGAAAAATCAACATACTGTCCTCAAAGAGGCAGAGTGGCAAGGTGGAACAGGCAGGCATTTTTGAACGTGATCAGCCAGCCTTAGTATATTTCAGTCTCCTTTGGTTGAACCTGGCAGGTAGGCTAATGAAAACCTGTTAAGAAGATAGAAAGTCTATATATTGAATAAATGGTCTAAAAGTCACAGATTAGAGTAACACGAGTTATCCATTTTCCACTGCTTCTCCCACCCCCACTGCCCACTTCCCTCCTTTCCTGTTCAGACATCCTGGCCCCAGCACAGAAGACTCTTGGATCTGGTCCTGATCAAATGGATGCAATTTTTAATCAGGCTTCATGGACTAATAGGCACTCGTGCAGGTGTCCACTGTTTCTATTTCAAAGACAACAGGAAGCGGAGACTGGTTGAGGAATCCTCCTTGATGGATGTCTTGCCAATTATAAACTTTGTGATAAGAGCTCAGGCCTCATTTCTCGGGGACACGTGAGTTTGGGGATGATTCCTCCCTCCCAAGGCTATTATTGACATTTTGGGTCAGAAAATTACTTATTGCACAGGGCTGTTCCGTGCATTATAGAATATTTATCAGTGTCCCTTACCTCTACCCACTAGATGCCCATTGTGATGATCAAAAATGTCTCCAGAAATAGCCAAATATTTCTTGGGGGGTAAAAGTATCCCCCACTTGAGAACCACTGCGTTAGAGATAAAGGATTGTTTTTTGTAGGTGCGTTTGTCCTAAGACTCAGGTGAAAGAGAGGGGGGAAGTTCTAACTTCCATTGCCTTAACTGCTTCCTCACATGGTGAGAAAATACAATGAATTACTAAGTTTTTCAAACTGGTCTTTTCAACCATATGAAGAACCTTTAGATTTGAGATGTTTTGAGCTGACATATAGTTACTGCTTAAACTCCTTCAACCTTGAAAATCAGCAAACTAAAAAAGCAAAGTTAGGATTTAAAAACTAATGTAATTCTATCTTCAAATGTTAAATAATCGTATATTTAACAAACAGCCTCTGATATGATGATGATAACTGTCTTCGTGGTAAGGCTTCACTTTGCTAATAAATAAGCCAGGATTTCACACTGTTTGAACTTGGGAAAAGTCTACATGTAAAGACAGTTCAGATGTGAACTGAAATGTTGCCTGCATAAAATTCTGTGCATGGGGCAAGTTGATTGGTTCCAATTTTATTTTTAACAGCAAATGTTAACTAAAATATTACAGACCAGGGAGTACAGTAATTCCTTTTGTGAAAATGACAGGATTCTTAACATGCCTCTGATTTAAATGTTGCTGTCTATTTCACACACAAGCAAATGGAGGCTGTCTTTTCTTTTTGACATGCATAGCATGTGTCCTGTATATAGTAAATAATGTTTGAATGAGTGTTGCCAATTTATTGAATCCTTGAGTGAAGTCAGGTGAAGATTTAAAATAAACGCAAACAAGCATTAAAGCAACTTTAAAGCAGTAAAGATTCTACAGTTTGCATCAACTAAGTAATGTAGTGACTTGTGATAGCTGTGGTCATCCTTTGCTCTGCCCACTACTACCCTTCCGGTTACCACGTATGTTAATTCAACCTTTAAAGTAACTTGATTTGTCTGTCTCTACATCCTTACTGCTATTTCAAGAGTCCCAGCCACTGTCTTCTTTTGCCTAAAAGAAGACACTCATCTCATCAATTTATTCTCCTCTTCCTCCAATCCATTTTCCACTTCAGGAAGCCAAAGTGCACTTTTAAAAAAGTGAACATTTTGAAACACTTAAGTCACCTCCTCAGGTTGAAACCGTTCAGTGTGTTTCTCTGGTCCTTGGGACATAATCCAAAATCCTTAGTCTATGGTTCATGATCCTGAACCTCTGACTGCTGTTGGCCTTGCCTCCCCTTATCACCTTAACTTTTGCCTCTCTTGCTTTGCCAAACTCATGTTCCTTCAGATCCTTTAACTTGCCATGTCCCTTGCTATCTTAGGGTCTTGAAATTGCCAATTCCTCTGCCCGGAATCTTCTCAGCTCACACTTTGCTTGGATAATTCTGATGTATCTGTCCAGCCTCAGACTGACTATCACTTTCTTAGAGAGCAATGCCCTGGGCCTCTGGCCTCGAATCAAAGTTTGGATCCCCTTTACATTTGTTCTTTCTTTTGATACTCTGTTTTCCTTTCAGAACTCTTATCACAACTTGCAGTTACACATTTGTGTTTTTGTTTAAAATCTGCCCTCACCAGATAATCTCCACAAAGTAGGTGTATGTGTCTTCTCCAACATATGACCCATACTTAGTACTTGCTCAGCACATAGTATAGGTTCTTGGTAGTGATTTTAGTGAATAAAGTTGAATTCGCCTTGCAAGATGGCAATATATCAGACTAACAGTGTAAGTTTATATTACATTACCCTCTTTAGGCCTGGGATAAGCATTTAATGTTGGAAGAGAGAGGGAATGATTTGTTCGTGCTTCCCATAGAATGGCATATTGGGTAGCACAGAACCATATCTGAGAACTGGTGACTGGACAGGGACGTACACTTATACATGAACGATTTCTCCTTTGCCTTATAGATAGGAAAACAATGAGCAAAAAGTGTTGAGGCAGATTTTCAGGCTATCCAGAAGTAGAAAAGAAACTTGAGGTATTTAAAAAAATTATTATTTTTTTTTGCTTTAGAGTTTATTCAGGTTGGTACATGAGTCATTGCTGCCTAGCTTTTTGGCCAATGGGATTTCAGTATGCAGTGCACTAATATAAACTCTTGGATTGGCTAACTACCTCTGATGTCACAATTTCCCCATTAGGAAGTCACGGTTTTCTTGAAATAACATTGTACCAATAACAAGTCTTGTTATTCTGTTTCATTATAAGAAAGATAATCTACCAAAAGTAAAAATGCTAAAAGGAGCAAGATAGAAGGCCTTTTCCATTTATGTGCTTTAATGATCTACTGCCAACACTTGAAGGTAGCTTCTTGACTTTCTTTTACAACGGATGGTTTTTTTTTCTTCATGTTTGTCAGTTAATAGGCAAATGGAGGAATGAGCCTACTTAGAATTACTCCTTCAATTCGTATTTCTGTTTCATCTCAACTGTGGAGGCTTGGCATCTTTCTACTACTTAGCCTTCCTGACTCAAAAGGAAAAGCCATTTGGACAGCCCACCTGAATATAACGTTTCAGGTGGGAAATCAGAGTATATCAGAATTAGGAGAGAGTGGCGTGTTTGGGAATCATTCTCCTCTGGAAAGGGTGTCTGGTGTGGTGGTACTTCCCGAAGGATGGAATCAGAACGCTTGTAATCCTATGACCAATTTCAGCAGGCCTGAGCGAGCAGACTCTTGGCTGGCCCTCATTGAAGGAGGAGGCTGTACTTTCACACACAAAATCAACGTGGCAGCAGAGAAGGGGGCAAATGGGGTGATCATCTATAACTATCCAGGTACGGGCAACCAAGTATTTCCCATGTCTCACCAGGGAACGGAAAATATAGTCGCAGTGATGATAGGCAACCTGAAAGGCATGGAACTTTTGCACTTGATTCAGAAAGGAGTCTGTGTGACGATCATCATTGAAGTGGGGAGAATGCACATGCCCTGGCTGAGCCATTATGTCATATCTCTGTTTACCTTTGCGGTTGCCACAGTGGCCTACCTGTTCCTGTACTGTGCCTGGAAACCTCGAGTGCCCAATTCTTCCACCAGGAGGCGAAGACAGAGAAAGGCAGATGTGAAGAAAGCTGTTGGACAGCTTCAACTGCAGGTGCTCAAAGAAGGGGATAAGGAACTAGATCCAGATGAAAACAGTTGTGTTGTTTGCTTTGACATATACAAGCCTCAAGATGTAGTACGTATTTTAGCTTGCAAACATTTTTTCCATAAGGCATGCGTCGACCCCTGGCTTTTAGCCCATAGGACATGCCCCATGTGCAAGTGTCACATTCTGAAAACTTAAGAAACCCAGAGAATCTCCTGAAGATGTAACTGAGTCTTACCAAAGGTTACAATGAAGATGAATTCTCTTTTAGCACTTTATGTAGAGAGAAAATTCAACTGCAGCTTGTCTATGCAAGTACTAAAGAGGGTGACATTTGTGTACTTTAAAAATAAAACTCCATATCATCTCCATCTATTTGAACTTGTTTTTCTAGTGTTTTGTTATACATTTTTGCCTTTATCTAAATAAGGATGTTAGTATACATTAAAAGCAATTTAGTCTTGATTTTCAAATTACAATGATTGTGACATTGATGCCACAGAGAGTCATAATATTTTAAAGTTTCTTTATACTCATTTTTATACTTTGCTTCCATATGTTTAATTTTTGATATCTAATAATACTTCTGTTCAGTAAACTTCATTATAGGTTTAGATCTTGATTTAATTTTCCGTGGTTAATTTTATTAATACCCAGAAAATCCGGTTGCCAAAGCTATTGACTGGGTAGGTAATGTGTTCCAAATAATTATTTTAGATGGTAGCACTTCTGGTTATGTATCTAAAAATATTTTAAATTACTATAGGCCTAATTTAGGGCAGCATTATAAAAAAAAAAGTCACCTTTGTTTGCCAGAGCCCTTTAAATCCTAGCATAGTGAATCGGCTATGGTTGCAAATTTTCCTTCTAGAATTGACTCTAGTAAATGCTCCTCTTAAGATGGTGGTATGTCTCTATTTGGGACTTTTTTTTTTTTTTTTTTTTTTTTTTTTTTTTTTTGCTGTACGCGAGCCTCTCACTGTTGTGGCCTCTCCCGTTGCGGAGCACAGGCTTCGGACGCGCAGGCTCAGCGGCCATGGCTCACGGGCCCAGCCGCTCCGCGGCATGTGGGATCTTCCCGGACCGGGGCACGAACCCGTGTCCCCTGCATCGGCAGGCGGACGCTCAACCACTGCGCCACCAGGGAAGCCCGGGACATTTGATAATATAGACCTAGAGCAGAACTGCAGTTTTGTTCATTTGCCTTTCCAAATTGTATCTCTTGCCTTATTTTGCCTCTTCCTTTTTTCTGGTAGATAAACACCTGTATAACAATGAGAGGCCTGAAGACATGGGTTTTGTTGTTTTGATGAAAATCTCTCTGGATAATATGCTAAAGCATTGATGTCCAACTCCAGTGGCAATTTGTGAGTCAACCCACTGTGTGCCTCACTGTCTTTTTTAAAGAGTGGGTGTGTGGAAATCAGATTAATGGTCTTTGGGAAAGAAAATCGACCACTGCGAGCCAGAGGTGTCACATCAATGTTCTTTTCTTTTAATGCCACTTTGTGTTGGGCCTTTAGGTACCCTTCCTCCTTCCTCTTTTCTACTTTGAGCTGTCACGTTGTTGACTGATATTTCGTAAGAATACACTAGCTCCCGTAGTCCTGGTGAGACCCAACCTAAAATGTCTCTTAGTACCCTATGCCTAGAGGTCAGAGACATTTATGTCCAAGGTCAAAATCCTTGCCTTTGGTTTCCTAGCTGGTGAATGAGAACCACTGAGAGATACCCCTGAGAAAGCGTATGGCAGTGCCAGTGACTGCCCGTATTTGTTAGTTCACATGTCATTCTTTGGCTTTGAAGTCATATTGTGCCATTGGCCGAAGTGTAGCAGCATATAGGCAGAACTGACAGTGTATGCGGGGTCTTCCACCAACGATGTTTGTCGATTTTGGCAAACATTTTGTTAAAAGCATCTATGACCTTTAACAATCACTGCTGTCAGTGGTTAAATTTGAGTGAGGACCTTGAAGTTTTTCTTTTTAAAATCTATAGCTACATTTTGGATCAAAGTAAATTGTGCTAAACTAATATTGCTCTATTTAATCTTTTCCCCTGTACCCGTCCTCCTCTTCCCTCAAAATATTGTGAGATTACTAACAGATGTCTCTGCAGACCCAAGGTCTGCAGAGAAATGAGATTAGGCTTTTTTGTCTTTACTGCTGTCATCCCTACGTATAATCAATGTAAGAGTGAGGGTAGTGAGGCTGAAGTAGTTTAACGGGATGCCCTGCTTTTAAAAGTTAAATCAAAACCAAACCTGTCCAACAAATTTCTGAGCAAGCTTTATTAACTAAACTCAGTTCAAAAATTTACATGATAGATAAATTTGCACTGTGACCAAATGTGAGTTAAAAACAGTGTTACTTACCACTTTTATCCCATATCTGGTCATAGTGCTAATTTTTAACTCTCATTCATGGTTTTGAAACTTGCCATTTTGATACAGATATTTACTTCACTGATTGTGAAGGAGAGTGTTAATCGTATGGTCTTTCTTGCATATGCTTTCAGGTTTTAAAACGCGTTGCATTATACAATTTTTAATATTTTTTAGTTTAACGTGATACCAGGTAACATTACATGTAGTAGCTCAAGGATTGAATCCATCCTGTAACAACACTGAAATTACCCATAACAACATTTGAAACAGTCAAGCCAATAAATGTACAGCATGCTCTAAGCTCTTACCTAATTGGCTGTGTTGTCTTTTATGTCATAATCATGCCACCCAACAGTAAGCAGTATGTAGAGTTACAGTAGTGAGACTGGGATTTTTTTTTTCAATCTAAAGTTTTTCTCTTTCTCTCAAAAAAACATCTGAAACTCATAAGACATCTTTCTTACAAAAACATGCTGGAAGACAGTGGAACTTGTTTTCACCCAGAAGGTTTTTTTCACTTTAATATTTTATGTTGATTGTCAGCAGATGTGGAAGCCACATCTTTTTGTTGGGTTAGTCCTTCAGGCAGTAAGAGAGAGATGCATCTCCTCAAGATTGGCACTCGGAGAAACAGCACTGCCTCTTCCTGGCTCATGAAATTCAGTTTCCTTTGGCTGCTTAGCCAGCACTGTTGCAGAGCCAGAGCTGTTTGGACTGCATACACGAACATATCATTTCACGTTGGGAATCGCATGTTGTCAGAGTTGGGGGAGACTGGAGTGTTTGGAAGAAGCTCTGCTCTCAAGAGAGTGGCGGGAGTTATCGTGCCTCCAGAGGGAAAAACGCAAAACGCATGTAACCCCGGTACCAGTTTCAGCACATCGAAGAACTCGGAGACGTGGCTCGCACTTGTTGAACGGGGAGGCTGTACCTTCACACAGAAGATCAAGGTGGCCGTGGAGAAGGGAGCCAGCGGAGTGATCATCTATAACTTCCTAGGAACTGGCAATCGGGTTTTTCCCATGTCTCATCAGGCGTTTAAAGACATCGTCGTGGTGATGATTGGTAACTTGAAAGGCATGGAGATTTTGCATTTAATTCAGAAGGGAGTTCACGTTACAGTCATGATTGAGGTGGGAAGAAAACACATCATCTGGATGAATCACTATTTTGTCTCTTTTGTGATTGTCACAACCGCTCCGCTAGCGTATTTCATCTTTTATCATATTCAAAGACTTTGGGTAGCAAGGATTCAGAACAGGAGATGGCAGCGGTTAACAAGTGATCTCAAGAAAGCATGTGGCCAGCTTCAACTTCGGGTACTTAAAGAGGGGGACAAGGAAGTAAGTCCAAATGGAGATAGCTGTGTAGTTTGCTTTGAACTCTATAAGCCTAATGATACAGTTCGTATTCTGACTTGTAAACATTTTTTCCACAAGGACTGCATTGACCCCTGGATTCTAGCCCGTGGGACATGCCCCATGTGCAAATGTGACATTCTTAAAGCTTTGGGGATTCAGGTGGATGTTGAAGATGGAACAGAATCTGTGCAAGTTCTAATGTTGAATGAATTGCCTGGTATCCTGTCACCTCGTGAAGAGGGCACAAGTAATGAACTTCCTCCTGCGGGAAGGTCAAATAAAGAGACGCACGTGGAGGAGTGCCCTACTTCTCAGAACGATGGCCCGTCTCATTCAGTAGCAGCAAACGTTCATCGTCCACCTTGACAGCATGGCCTTTGAGGAAGTGGATTAAACCTGTCTGTGAAATCAGGTCCTAAGTACTAACAAGCAGTTTGTCTGAAGTGTGGTTTCTGTGTCTTTTTTTTTTGTTACTTCGGTAGTTTTCTACATGCTTTGTCCAGTCTCAGAGACAGAAGAAAAGTACTAGCAGGATTTTTTTTCCCCGTTTTTCACCTTTACTAAATGTAACTTTTTGTCAGTGTGTGTTACTCCTGTGAGTATATATGTATATTTCTGTATGCACATGACCAAGGACAAACTTTGCTTTTTATTTTTTTGGCCACAACATGCAGCTTATGGGATCTTAGCTCCCCGACCAGGGATCGAACCCAGGCCCCCCGCAGTGAAAGGTGCCAGGTCTTAACCTCTGGACCGTCAGGGAATTCCCAACCAAGGACAAACTTTATTCCCTAAATTTTTGTGTGTGTGTGTGTGTGTGTGTGTGTGTATATATATATATATATATATGGCTTTATTTTGGTAAGAAAATTAACATATTTACACATTCCTTATATTACAGAAACTATCGATGAAGTTTGAAAAACATAAATTACCTTTTATATACTAGGAAGAATAAAATGTGTCTTTTGATATTTATAGTACAGTATACTAATTTTGAGGTCATTGTGCTGTGTTTTCTTCATTCTTGGCATGAAAATTTTGTTGTATAGAATTTTAGTATTTTGACAAATAGTTCTGTTCAGCCATGAGTACATCTTATGTGATCTGCGTATATATAATGATAGAAATTTTAATAAAATACTAGCACTCCTTAAGTGAATAGGAGCGATTTCAGTGCCCAGTATTGCTTATCATAATTGTTACACGTTCATAATGTATAGAAAGACTTAAGTGAAGAATTCCTATATTTAGTAATTGTGTATTTATTTCCCATGTGTCCCACCCTACTCCCTAGCAATTAAATAAGGCACTTTAATTATGTCATATTATTTTGTAGATAAGTACCACAATGTAGAAGTTATTATGACATATTGGGATTGTTTGTTTTGTTCACTGTATTCTCAGGATGCAGCACAGTGCCGGACCCTCAAATATTTGAGTAAATGAATAAGTATTATCTTTTAAATAATGTAACTATTATGTGTTAATCTGAAAAACTGGACAGTTTTATCCCAGTCATACAAAATAATGGGAACATAATCCTGAAAATTTTCATCCCAAATCGCTTTGGAAAATATAGAAAATTACAATTTTTAGCCCAGAACTCAGTATTACAATTTAGCATGTGTAATTTTAACAAAGGGGTTTGAACTCTCCAGGGCTGACACAAGGATTTGATTTCTTGTGCAACCCTAGAGAGAGCTTTATTAAGAGGAATTTCATGAGTTGCTCGGTGCTAACGATACTGGAATCCAGAGACTGGCAGGAGGGCAGTAGTTGATTCTAACTGCAGTGCCAGAGAAGACTGTTTAAAGGAGGAAAGACATTCCTCGAAGGCCAGGGAGAACTGAGACACAGCACAAACCAGGCAGACGGCCAGATGGGGGTGATGCCTTGCTTGGTAGATAACAGGTTTTTTTTTTTATACCCAGCCGTGGAGAGGTGTTTTGATGAAATTAATCCCAAGAGCTGCTCTTTGAAGGACTTGCATAGCACCAAGGCTGCTGAAGGATTTAGCAGGAACACTGTTTCATGTGTCTTTCTGAGTTTATCTTCAGAGTAGAGTCCTTTCCTGAAGGTCCACAGATCACACTGAAGAGACAGGACACGGAGGGACCCCATGGGAGCCACACCTGGTAGGATTCCCAAGCCAGAATAAGCTGTCATTCTCAGACTGGCCGCTGTTGGCATCTCTGCCACGAGGGGCTGGCAGCTTATAGGGGTGGCTAGACTGACTTTCTCCGGTTACCTGCTGGAATCATTGGAGCAATGGAAATGAATGCATCTGGTAATGCTGGCAGTCCCCAAGCCCAGGGTTCTCAGGTTATTATAGTTCTGTGTACTTTCAGCAGATTCATGTGGGGTACGTGTTCCGTGATAGACCCAACACTTGAGGAATTTATTTGCTCTTCACACTGACACCAACATTGTTCTTTCCATCCTTCCTCTGCACTCTCGTTGCTTTCTCCTTTTCTTTCCCTCCTTTTCTTCCATTTTGTTCATCATTGTCAATCTTAGACCTGACTTAACCCTCATGTGTAAGAAATTCGCATGTAATGTCTCTTGTTAATGTGAACATCAAACATTTAACACAGTGTGCTTGTGGTTTTGATTTGAGAATTTTCAACAGATGTTCTTTAAAGGATAGTTAGAATCTGTGTTTGAAATGGGGAAGGAAAGCTCACATCAGTGAACTTGGGAACTGTCATTGCTGAGTGCCTACCATGTAGCAGGCAGTGGACTAAATTCTTTCCATAGCTGTTTCTTATGTCAGAACAAAACAGCAGTTTTAATCCTTGTCTTTAGAATGCTGTAAACAGATCAATAAACCACTTTCACTCTGGGTTTAATAACTAGAACCTGGAAATAGCACTGCTATGTCAAATGTTAGGTATTATTCATTGTAATAGATTTTTACCTATTTTGTGGGCTACACCATTTTCTCTTGTACCTAGTGATGCAAATGTATTTTGCCATAATGGCATGGGGCTATAATATGAATTATTTTGCCCCCAATACCAGTGTCATAATGGATTTCCCTTGCATTTCTCCTTTGTATATATTTTTGCATTTCTCTGGTAATTGATTCCCCCTGCTCACCTCGCTAGGTAGGGGTTTGATACTCCTTATAAAAATTAAACTTTTTTCCTTATAACTGGGATAAATTGGATTTACTGTCTACTGAAGTGAAAATGATTCTAAAGCACTTGACCACTGATTGGGCGATGCCATAGGTGAAGTTACCTGTATAGTTCCTCGTATTATATGACACTACACTGATCGTATTCCTGCCTCTTGCTATAGAATTGTTGTAACGCAGTTGTCCTGTAGAGATGTTGGTCAGCCATAATATTTACAATAATGTATTTCAAAGGATTTAGTGAGCCAGGATCTGGCATTTCTGATGGTATTTAAGCTTAGTATATACAGTTAAAGTGTTTTCTCCTTCTGCAAAACTCACTGGTTTTTGAAGCAGCGTGCAGGAATCAAGTGGGAGAAAGGATCAGAATTTGAAGATGCATTGAAGTACAGAGGAAGCCTTCACACGTTGAAACTGCGAAGGAGTCCATTTAATGGCAACTCCATGTTCCCACTCCATCATTTACTGTGAGCACTGGGGTTTTTTGTTTAGAATTTATTTGGTTTTGTACTTCATTTTAAAAAATGTTTAGTGCTTAGTAATGAAAAATAAGGATTATTACAATTACTGATACAGAAATATCTTAAGATACATACCTGGTTTTCTAAACTGTGAGAACTTTTTTGCGGGGGGTGGGTAATGTACTTTAAGTTGGAGAGATGATCTGGTCCCTGGGCACAGGTGTTAGAGTTATTCCATCACAATCTCTCCAAAAAACATCCCTTTTTAAAATAACTACACCACAGCTTATAACACCTCTCTCTGCAACTATGCTGTCATCTTCGTCAGACCTCCAAGATATGTGTTCTTTGACTTCAGCTGCTGATAGGAATTTTCCTCATCACTGTTGATAAGCAGGGTAACCCTGATTTGGAAACTTCCCTACATCTGTAACATTCGTTGCTGCCCCAGAAGTTCTGTCGTCTTTGAACACCTCCCAACTTACGGCGCCTTTTTCAGAATTCCTTCTCTGAATTCACTTGATCTCATTTCCACCACTTGCTCTTTGTTCTCATTCCAAGCCTGGTTTCCCTTAACCATCCTTTCCAAGCCCATCTCATCTTCTCCAACTTCAGCCTACAGCCAGTTGTAAGCCATTTTAGTCCTACTCTGTCTACGAAGTGCTACTGAATTCCTTGACTTCCAGACTTTTTTTCTGCAGTACCATTTGCCTACCCTGAGTCATCTCTACTGATTTCCACCAGATCTTTACTGCTATTTAAGAATCCTTTATTAATCTCAACTCCTTTTTATATTCCCCATAGAGCAGTACTTCTCAGCGTTGGCTGCATGTCAGAATCATGTGAAGGGCTTTGAAAATGCTCAGTGCCCTTGCTGCACCCAAGACCTCTGGGGTGGGGCCCAGGTACCTGGTATCCAGGTGTTTCCAATGTGCAGACAAGATTGAGAACCACTGCCATAGGGCTCTTCCAAAGAGTCTTTATGTTAGTCAAGTTCTAGTTTTATCCTCTGATTCCTTCAGCTTTACTGATTTTCACTTTCCTGAAAAATACAGGTAAAAATCTAAATGTCAAGTTATAAAGGGTTACATTTCCTGGAGAGGAATTGGTAAAGGCTTCTGGGAGTATGAAGGAGTGGATTTCAACTGGAAAGGCAAGGAATGCTTAAATAAGAAAATAACATTTGAAATGGAACCACTGGATTGGGACAGAGGGCATGCTCGTGGAGGGAACAGTGAATAACAGTGTTTTTTAAAGAAGTTTTGAGTGTCATGTAGAATTTTGGTTTAGGAAAATGAAGACCGGGAATTTTGCGGGTAGTTGCAATAATCCAGGAGTTGATAAGATGAAAATATGAACAAAAACCGTGACGGGTGAATTGGGTGAGATGAATAGAAGGTGGGTCATGTCCAGGGTAATGTTCTTTGATCTCATTTTCTGATAGGAATTTTCTACTTCATTTCTTACTGACCACAGTCACAGTGGTTTGAAAACTTGCCTGTACCTGTAGCTTTCATCTTCAGTTTAGCAACACATAGTGGATACAGAAGAGAAGGGTATGGGTCAGAAGGAGTTGAGAAAAAGAGTCAAGGATGACTCCTTGGTTTCTGGCCTGGGCCAGTAGGAGGTGATGGTGTCATTCATTGAGGTAGAAAATAGTTAGATGAAGCAAGTTTAGGGTGGAAGGGGAGTTCAAATTTTTAGTATGCTGAATTTGAGGAACCCAAAGAACTTATAGGTGCTGTTCATTACATAGCTGAAAGTATAGGTCTGTGCTAATTAAATGAGATACTTGGAACAGTATAGCAAAAGGCAGTACTTAGTTGTAATTTATTAACAAGACAATTCACATTAATTTTAATTTACTATTATGTGAAATTTAATGTTACTATTTTGGACCCGTATCTCCAATTACAAAGTTGTATGACTTTTTCTCTCAAATGTGTAGCAGCCTGAGTGAAGCTGATGATTGTGAAGGTGGCAGTGAGGCGGCTGTGAAAAATAACAGCTGCAATATACCCGTTATATGCACTTAACAGCTGCAGTATACCTGTTATATGCACTTAACAGTAGAAAGCCACTTAGTCCTAACAGCAACTCTGAGGTAGATGTTATTAGTACCCCCATTCTTTAGATGAGGAAACTGAGACCCAGCCAGGCTAAGTAACTTGCCCAAAGTTAAACAGCCAGTATGTGGCAAAGCCTGTATTTGAACTTGGTCTGGTTCCACAGCTCCTGGTCTTAACCACTACACTGCAGGTAGCTTGGAAAGCTACTTTTTAAGTAAAGGAGAAAGTGTTTAGGTAAGTCTCGTGTTGAGGACTTCAAGGATGAGGCCTTGGAAGAAAAATCCCAGCTAGAGGTGTTGAAAGTGCTCGCAGCGGGATGGTTAAAGCAGTAACTCCTGAGATCTCAAAATAAATAATTAGGAAAGAGGAGTGTGGGCAGGGGAGGGTGTGGGGAGGGTGTGTCTGAGTGAGGGAAGAAGGACAGTCAGGCTCTAGGAAAGGATACTTCCATTTAGGAGGTACTGATTCTGGAATTGGTAGTTCTCCTGTGTAAAAACTTCAGTCAGAGGGGTTTTATAGAGCCTTCCTTTCCTCTGAAGTTGGAAAGGGGCAAAAAGTAATTTTTATAATTCTCTTAATAATAGCAGTTTGTTTTAAAAGTTCAGGCCTAGGAAGCACAGTTGCCTATTGAAAAGAACACCAAGCCTTTACATCAGATGGCCTGCACATTCATATCCTTGCCCCAGGGTAGAGCATCTCGGAACAGTGGTCCTCAGACCAGCAGCATCAGCATCACCTGGACTTGTTGGAACTGCACATTCTTAGACCCCACTGCAGACCTGTGGAGTCAGGAACTCTGGAGGACCCAAGAGTCTGTTTTAACAGGTCTTCTAGCTGATTCTGATGGACCTTCCAGTTTAAGAACCTCTTCTGTCGCAGAGGGTCAGTTCATTTTCACAGAAGGATGCATCATACGGTTGTCATCAGAAATAGCGTAAATGAAAATAAGTGTGAATTTTAAAGCATGACCCAAATAATAGTTGCTGTTAAGTTTTCAAGAGACACATTTAGGCATATTTCAGGTATCCAGCTGCTCTGTTATGCATGGCTCGTGCATTAATGCTTGCTCCTTTTCTCTCCCGGTTCTGGTTTCTCTGCCACCACTATCACATTGCCAAGGGAGTTGTGAGGAGATGAATAGATTTTAGATGGTTTATGAATTTCAAAGCATAAGGATAGAAAAACACCTGAGAAGCAGAAACAGCTTAGGGCAATCCATGCACTGGACTGAGCAGTCCGCGCTGGCAAATGATAGTGTTTAATACCACCTGTTCACTAAAGGTCTTAAAATAACATACTAAAATGGTGGGCTGTAGATGAAATTCAAAAAAAGAATCATGTAGGGGCTTCCCTGGTGGCGCCGTGGTTGAGAGCCCACCTGCTGATGCAGGGGACACGGGTTCGTGCCCTGGTCTGGGAAGATCCCACATGCTGCAGAGCGGCTAGGCCTGTGAGCCATGGCCGCTGAGCCTGTGCGTCCGGAGCCTGTGCTCCGCAACGGGAGAGGCCACCACAGTGAGAGGCCCGTGTACCGCAAAAAAAAAAAAAAAAAAAAAAAGAATTATGTAAATTCCTCGGTTTGGATCCATAAAACCAGCTTCACAAACACTGGAGGGAGACTCAGTTTACTATCTTTAACATTGTAGCTGAAAGTAAGTACAAGAGGAGGACCATTGAGCATCTAAGCAGGCCATCTTACGGTGTGTGGCCTTTCCTACTGCATTAATAGCAGTGTTGCTTCTGTAACTAGAATTGCTGTCCTTTTCTTCACATTAATGGTGAGAATTTACTTATGTGGCAAATTCATTGATGAATCATTTCATGCATTCATTCATTAAATATTGGTTTGCCCTGGAAATACAGGGCTGAATAAACCCAATGCCCTCATGGAGCTTACTTCCTACTTTCTAGTGGAAATAAATTATATTAAAAAAATTTAATTTATTGAATAGTTATAAGTGCTGTGTAGAAAAACAATACAGGATGGGAACTTGTCAGAGGCAGAGTTGCAGTTTTAAATAGAGAAGGCTTTGTCAAGAAGATGAACAGCTGGACAAAGGCCTGAAAGGAGCGAGGGCCCTGTGCTAGAACACAGAGAAAAACTGGGCCATGTGCCAGGAGAGCCCTCACGCTGGTGAGGGCGCCCTGTCATCTGAGGAGTGTTTAACCTGGAAGGTTGAAGACAGTGTTAGCTGACTTGAACACCTGAAGAATGGCCTGGGGAGAATTTAGATTGTCTTTTCTCTTGCAGGGGTTACAAGTAGGTAAGAGAGTGACAGCTACAGGGAGAGTGTTGCCCCCTGGAAACAAAGAACTTTCAGGTAGTGGGTCCTGCCCATAGACTGGCCATTGCCTCCGAGTGCCGAGAGTTTCTCTTCCCTAGAGGAGTTCGGTGGTTTGGATGTCGTTTTGATGGTGGCGGCAGCAGCAGTGGTGAGGGAATTCAAGCTCTGGAAGGGTGACTGGATTGATACCTTTGAAGTCTTGCACAATCCTGAAAATCACATGTGGAGATTGAAATCATTGTTATTCCACCCATAGTTGCCATCTGGTGGAAAAACAAATAACTACAAGGTATCGTTCAACAGATATTTAGTGAGAGTCATTATAAGCCAGGGAAATGTAGTTCAGAAGGTTTGGGGTTTATTTTTCTCTGACTTAACAGAACGTTTGCTTTTAAGATTGATTTACTTTCCAGAAATTCTTTTTTCATTTTGGAACTTTGTCTGCTTGTAGGCTCTTGCCTTATCCGGAGCAAACCACTCGCAATCCTCAAGATGCATGTTTTATAAACCTTCCATCTGAAAGGACAGTAGCTCATTCTCTGGTAGGCTGATAGTGTTGTGGAAAATATAATTTGGTTTTTAGAAATATCTGCTCCCAATTTCTGTGTCAACATTAGGACATCATCCATCTTCTCAAAAAAAAAAAAAAAGTTTGAGATGATGTATCTGCAGCAAAGGACCTGTATTATTTTCAATCCATTGTGGATTATTTTGTAAAAACACAAGATCATGCATTTCACTAATTCTGAAATGTATAGTGAAAATAATTTGGACTGATGGAGGGGACGGATAGTTATGTGAAAGAAAAACTTGAGTAAAATGTTATTTGTGGAATCTAGGTTGAAGGTCAATGTCGGAACAGAAGAGATCGTTTGCTGTGGGTTTTAACTTAATGATTTCTTTACATTTGATAAAGGAATAGGATCAGTTAAGTCAGTGATGTTCAAACCACTACAAACTTTTTTCGGCTTTTCTGTATGTTTGGACATTTTCATAACAAAATACTGGTACAAAATCATGTATTAGGTTGTCATGGCAATGTCACATCACTGCAAGTTTCTACAGACATACTCTCTGTACTTGTCGGGGGACAGGTTACAATCCGTGGCATTGGTCCACGGATCACACTTCGCATAACTGATTAAAAGCTTATTTTACTGTATTATTTCATATAATACTCAAAAAAACTGTTTGAAAAAAGGGATATAATTCCTATTCCACTAGTGGCAAAACTGCCCGAGAACAGTTGAGTCTCTCAGCTTGTGTCACACCTTGAAGGCTCTTGGCTTATCAGGAGCAAACCACTCCGGTCTGATTTCCTTCCAGGTTTTGGTACATTCTTTCCTCGTCGAGAGGAGAGCAGTGCAGCAGATGTGAGGGTGAGGTGAACAGCATTACACAACCGGGGTTGGAATATTGTAAAGGTGGAAACAGCACATTTTCTTCCATACAATAAAGATAAATGATTTTAGGGATTTACTGAACATTAGATAGTATAAGACTGTAAATGTAATATACATTTAAAAAATTTACTTTCTGTATCATTATAATGAGGGCAAACTGCGTCCCCCCCAAAAAAAACAAACAAACAAAAAACCTCTTCATAGAATAGGCAGAACAAGGCAGCCCAACCCAGGAACTTGTAGAGTTTTCTAAAATTTTCTATAATACCATGAAACATCGAATGAAATAGGGGAAGGGTGAGGGGATTGATTAGGAGGGGGTGATGCCTTCTTTCACTTTATGTATGCATATAGAAATTGACTTCACAGGTTTACATTTATCATGCTCCCTTTTCCACTGTGAACATGATCTTTTTTTCCCGTTAAGACTTTCAGTCTGTGCAGATTGGAAGCCCAGCCAGTGCTCAGTGATCGTGCTTCTCTGTTTAGATTTGTGCTCGGAGTGAGTGGTTTGGTAAATTCTTCAGTTTCTGGCTCTGTAGTTACAGGGTTAAGGAGAGTTTGCCATCGGCTTAGGGAGATTTAAGCCAATCATTGAGTTGGAAGATATCTATAAAGGAAGACTAAAGGGTCTGCTATTAGCTAATATTAGAAGAAAAAAGCTTTATAAAAACCTTGTAATATTGATGATGGGAAGAGCATGTGTATTCTTTTTTCCATAAAAATAGTTTTATACTTCTCAAATCACATTTATGTTCATTTGGATGTAAACTCGCCTCAATTCCTACCCGCAGATAATGCGAGAAGTCTGGTAGTTTAGGGGGTTTACGTTTGCTTTAAGGGCTTTAGAGTTGATATAAGGGATTTAGATAAGTTATAAGGCAGGGTCCTTTGTGAGCACCTGCTTCCTAGTTTACACATAAAGGTCTAGACATATCACAAAGGTCTAAACACATTTTTTTTTTTTTTTTTTTTTTACAGATTGCTCTCAGTTTTAAGGTATGATTTCTTAACATTTGAAAAGGGAATGGGATTGGTTAAATCAGTGGTTTATAAACCTTGGGAATTCATGGATTTAAAAAAAAAACCACCAATGTCAAATATAGCCTCTTAGTTTTTTGCCAAGAAAGATCATTAACCACTACAACAAAAAAACTAACCCACAGTCTATTGTTAATAACATTGTATTACATAGAAGTGACTTGCACATACGATTTCTACTGTTAAAATATGGAGGAAATTTAGCTTTATTAGAATGACTTTGTAATCTTTATGTTCATTTCTTTACATTGAATCAGTGAAAACCTCATTCCACACTGGTCAAAACTACCCAGCCCCCTTTCGGATTTAATAACTTTCCAAAATCCATTACGACTATAAGAACCTCATTATTTTCTGTAAAATTTGAATATCCAATGATACCAGACCCTGCAGAGGCTTTAAAGGTGCAGTTCTAATGCAGTTCATAGTCTAAGCAGGGGAGAGATACAGTGATGCTGTACAGAACTTGCTTGCTTGAGGACAGGTATATTTCATACCTTCAGAGAGGATGGGAAGTGCTAAGAAGGCACAGGATGAAGAGCTGGCATAAGCTGGGGAAAGTGCCACAAAGGAGCAGAGGATAACAGGAGTGCATTCGGCCTCCTCATTCTCTGCATTCTCCCGGCTCCTTGCTCTGTCCCACTCAGTTTAATGAGCCACGAGTTGATCAGTCACCACACTTGATTGCATGGTGTGGGTTTAGATTTTCACTCCTCTACAATCTGGCTGTGTGACCTCGGACAAGTGTCTTTACCTCTCTATGCTTTTGTTTCTTACCTTTAAAACAGATGCTAACACCTACCTTATGTGTTTGAGGGTTAATATAAATAAAGCCCCTAGAGTAAATTTTAGCTGTTTTCAAAATGCAGTCTTGATCATGTGACTCTCTGACATATTTGGGTGGCATTCCCTGCTCTGGGGATAAAGACCAGATACCTTTCCAAGGCTTATAAAGCCTGTCCCTTCTCTCCAATCTCTTCTCACACCACTATAGCCTCATTCCCTTCACTGAAGCCCGCTGAGACCAGCCGTGTCCCACCCTACCCCATGGTCCCTTGGTCTCCCCTCGTTTTCCAACTGATTCCTCTTGGTCTTCATGCCTCCATTGACCTCCTCAGATAGATTCAAAGTCTTGCTACAGACTCTTACGGTGCCAGAAATGCTCAGTAGTATACATCAGGCTGCAGTCATTTTAGTTCGTGTAGTTTGTTTCTTCCACTGTAAGTTCTGTGAAGGCAGCAAACCCATGTCATTTTGCTCACCAGTAAATCCCCAGCACTGAGCACATTGCCCAGCAGGGAATATGTTTTGCTAAATATTCATGGAACAAGTGGATGAGGTACGGTAAGGGGGAGGAAGCTTGTAGAGAATGTCAAAGGCTAAACAAGCGGTTCCCTTTATCGGAAGAGAAAATATGTTCTCGGGAGCAGTGGAAGAGAAGGCTGGAAAGGTAGGTTGAGGGGGACTTGCATGGGTGAAGAGACTGACTCAACAGGGTGCCAACAGGGAATATAAGCCATTGACTGGCTTTAGGCGTGAGACGTGAACAATAGGAAATACTGGTATTTATGCCGGTAAACTGGGAATTATTTGATATCTAGTAAAATCAAATTCATCATTGTTACAAAAAAATTGATCATGAATTGATAACACCTGAAAAACAGTTTAAGAAACTGTTTCTCCATGGGCCGCATAGAGTATTCGAATCATTAGCCAGTATTTTATTTGTCATGATTCAGGAGAAAAAGGCGTCTCTTTGAAGTGGGGCTCTTGTACTTTCTCGGCGTTTTCCTGGCTGAACACACCTTGGCGGCCTTCCCGGGAACCATGTCACAGATGACCACAGTAATTTGGCAAGCAGATAATGTTTTTCTCATCGTATACAATCCTTTTGAGTCAAAGAAGCAATGCATGTTTCAGATCAAAAGCAGTATGTGAACAATAAGTACTTTTGTAGAAAAGTGTATTTGAGGTTTTATTTGGACAGCTGAGCAGACTCACCCTTTGCAGACACAGCTGCTCGTTGCAGTCACCACATCTCAATTGTGTTATCAGTTCACCATGACTTTAAGCTCTTCAGTAACTTCTTTGGTCTCTAAGCTGAGCAGGTGAATGGGAAGGGTGGCAGTTGGTGGTTCTCAGAGGGCCCACGTACAAGTTAAATCCCAGTAAAATGTGGAGAAAGGTAGCGTGTGTGGTGTATTATTTTTCTGATGTCCGGATCGTAACTCCCCACCCTCACCCTGCCACGCCAGGTGTGTATTCAGTTGGTTGTATATTCAGTGGCCTTTTCACAGGGAGGTCACTGATGGGTAATTCCACATGTGTTGGCCAGCACCCAGCAAAATACACGGTGTGCAGGGGTGAACCCGTGGTAGGAGTGGGGTATGGTGGGGTGAAAGAGTGCGTAAGGAGAATAAAGAAATGTTGCTTCTGGGTTCCAGAGGCAGGGATTCAGTCTCTGTTCTCCCAGTAACTTTGTGATCTTGGGCTAGTCACTTCTCAGCCTGACCACTTCATCTGTAAAAGAGAATGATAATGGAGAAAGGGACAGGGTGATGATGAGGATGAAAGGAGATAATATATGAAGAGCTCTAGGGAGACAGAATATCTGCTCATTGGTGGGTGTGTTGATATACTAAGTTCCCATGGCCGCTTCTGCACCAGGATGGCCCCCTGTTATGTGTTCTCCGGACAGAAGTTCACTGAGGATCCTGGGGCCTAGAGCAGAAAGCTGGCGTATGTGCACGCTTGGCTTGGAGAGCGGCATCTAGGACTAGCCTTTGCACGTGGTCACACTTTACCCGCCTTTAACTTGCTAACTGGTCTTATGAAAGGACACAGGATTAAGACAGTTGATATCTAATGAGACTAAATCCATCATGGTTACAGTTTCATAACTGATAACATCTGAAAAATTAAAAACTGTCATCTCTGCAAGAACAGCACAGATGGAGAATTAGGCAGTATTATGTTTTTAGACAAAAAACATCTTATTTTTCTCACAAAACTAGTTCTCTGTGGCATCACTCATCGTGCCTCCTTCCCTCTGAGATATCTTTCCCTCTCCCGTTCATATGGGCAAGGTTCATGTCCTATACTTTCTTCTGTAAGCAAGTAACTGAAACTCAGTAAACCATACTGGTTAATTGTTTAAATTATGCAGTTGCATGGAGAGGGAGATACAGTGGTGAATGAAACAATCTTTGGCTTCATGGAGCATACTGTCTAGTGAGTAAAAAGTAAGACGGTAATAGAATTTGCAGTTAAGTATTACAGTTACAAAGTGACTTTAAAGGAAAAAGAAAGGGTGCTAGGATTGCATACAAACAACATAGGATATGGCCGATTCAAGGTGATTCGGGGAATCACTGAGGGTCGACTGAGCAGGGATCTGAATAGTTGGTAGGAGGTAAGTTGGTGGTGGTGAGATGGACAGCGTGAAGTTTTTGAAGGAAGGATGGTGGAGGGCGGGGCATGGAGCTTGAGAGAGAGAGAGAGATTTGTGATGAAGGCAGAGTGATAGGTAGTTTGGAGCTAGTTGAAGTGTAGGGCCTCAGAGGCCTTGCTGATGACTTTTGGTGGAAAGTCAGCAAAGAATTTTTAAGCTGGAGAAGAATTTAAACGGCCAGATTAAAAAAAAAAAGATAGATACCAGTGAAGAGGATAAGTTGGGGAAAATGAGAGTAGAGTGGCTATCAGGGAAATTTCTAAGGCAGGAAGACCACTTAAGAGGCTGTTGTTCTTAGCCAGCTGAGTCACAGTGAGGGGCAGGAACGGCTTCTGTGGGGTGTGAAGAAGTGCGCAAGAATTTCAGAGGAATTCCAGGGTGAGCAGGACCAGCAAGGTTTAGGGACAAGTTGTATGTTGGGAAATAAACATGGAGGAGATGGTGGAGTTGAGAATGGTTTCCAGGTCTCTCCAGGAGGGAAATAGGTTTTGATACTCATTGAAGCAGGTAAGCAGGGGGTCGAGCAAATAATGGGACCAGTCATGAGAGTTTAGGGTGTCAGTGGGACGTGTCAGGAGAGCTGATGGGTGGTATTGGAGATGCAAATCTGAAGCTGAAGTGAGATTAGGAGGGGTTGGTGGATCACCCTTTGTGATGGTGTTGGGATTGGGAACACGTGCAAAGTGGAGCCCCTCAGACCTAACGATGGTTGGGATGGAACCTTAGCGAGGACACAGGGAGGAACAGCCTTCTGATGATGGTAGGCCTTCCTTTCTCCTCCACATCTAGGGCCAGGAGGGCTGTTCCTCATTCTTGCTTTCAGATCATTGCTCTTCCTCCCTCAGATGAAATCTCTTTTGCCTTCCGGAGTGCATTCCTGTTCACTGTTACCACTTATTACACTTGGAGTTTTTCGGTGTTTGTCCATCTCCTGGTTCCTCTCCCATGGGCATCCGTATTTTAGGAAGCCTGTGATCCAGGTGCCTGTCTAAATTCTCTTCTTTAGCCTGAGAGGATTCAGTGTCTATAGATAGTCATCACTTTTTTCAACAAACCTTTATTGATCCCTTACTATAGGCAGGCACTGTGTTAGGCGCTGGGTTCACTAGAAAACAAGACAAAGTCACTGCTCTGGTGGCTCTTGTATTTTGGGGAGACAGACCTACAGTAAATACATATGTGGTAGTGCTGTGTGCTAAAAAGAAAAACAGAGCAAGATGAAAGGATGTGATGGGGCTTCCCTGGTGGCGCGGTGGTTGAGAGTCCACCTGCCGATGCAGGGGACGCGGGTTCGTGCCCCGGTCCGGGAAGATCCCACATGCCGCGGAGCGGCTGGGCCCGTGAGCCATGGCCGTTGATCCTGTGCGTCCGGAGTCTGTGCTCCGCAACGGGAGAGGCCACAACAGTGAGAGGCCTGCGTACAGCAAAAAAAAAAAAAAAAAAAAAAAGTGTGATGATGAATAGGGGGAAGGGCTGGGGCTTCCTCTGAGGAAATGATGGTACTGACACCCATGTGAAGTAAGAACGTAAACCATGTGGATATATGACATGAATATGATAGAATACAGTGTAAACCATGTATTATCTATCGCTGTGTAACAATTTATTCCAAAACATAGCAGTTTAAAACAGTAAATGCATGTGATCTCACATGCATTTCTCAGGATTAGGAATCTGAGAGAGGCTTAGCTGGATGTTTCTGCTCCGGGTCTCTGAAGTTGCAGTCAAGCTGTCTGCTGAGATCACCTCGTGGCTCAGTTAGTCATGAATTTGCTTTCCAGTCCACTCCCCGTGGTTCTGGGCTGACCTCAGTTCATTGAGGGCTGTTAGACCGAGGGCTTCAGTACCTTGCGTCACAGCAGCTTGCACCCCCCGGGAATGTGATGGGAGAGTACACTGCAGGCTTCCACAGACTAATCTCAGAAGTGACGTACCATCACTATTTTCTGTAATCCACACCATAAGCTGCCTCTCTTTCCTGACCTGTCTCCCTCGTTGCCTACATGTCGTTTCCCAGTTCAGCTTTTTGCCTTCCTCTCATTTCCCTTTTCATCCAAGCTTTCTAGAAGAACAGTTTATATCGGGTTGGCCGTTCATTTGGGTTTTTCCATAAGACGTTACGCAACATCTTATGCAACGTCTATGGAAAAACCCAAACGAACTTTTGGGCCAACCCAATATTTGCCGTCTTAACTTTATTACAACTTGTCCTTTCCTCCTTCCGCAGATCAGTTCCTACTCTTTACCACTCTACTATCTTCTCTGCCAAAGGTGACCAGATGGTGGTAGAGACAATCAAATTTCTGCTGATTTCGCTTGTGGTACTTGATTCTCTTTCTCTCAGGACTGTCTCCCCTCTTGATTACAAATGTGTCATATTTTTCCTTCTGCTTCTGACGCTACCAGCCTCCCCTGGATCCAGTTCTTCTGCCAGCTTTATAAATATAGGTATTTCATGGAGTTTTGTTCCTCACTCTGTTTTTACTATACTTGGTCTTCAAAGCTGACCTCTACCAAAACTAAACTAGTAATCCAGGACCATGCCCCCCACATACCCACCACCATTTACAAGCAACACACACACACACGCGCGCACGCGCGCGTGCACGCACGTCATTCCACCTGTATTTTTTAATTATTTTTAGCTAGTGGAATCCAGACACCCCAGTAAACACTGTGAATCATATTTTCCCTGCCTTTACACATCCTGTAACTCAGCAGGATATGTTGATTGTCTCCCAGCTGTCTCTCCTCTGCCTCTCTCTCTTTAGCCCATGAATTGCCCTAGATGAGGCCCTTACTGCTTTTCACCTGGTCTCCAGATAACTGATGCCAATCTCTGTTCTGGTCAGTCGTCATCTACCCTTGATGCTGCTACCAGTTATTTGTCTAAATCTTGCTTCTCAGTATTTCAGCACCCAGGTTACCTAGCCATCATCGACTCCTGACCCACCGGCAGAGCTCAGATTCCTTGCTTGGCACACACTGCATTTGGCCATCTGGTCTCTGTTGGTCTGATTGGCACAACTTGTGTTCCATTCACCCTTATATTTGACGCTCCTGAAGTATAAAAATTCTTATGTTTCCTTCAAAAGGTCATGCGATTTGATGCTTCTTGCTTTTTACTTTTTCTTTTCCTGAAATGTATTTTCTTCTCCCTTTTCCCCTTGCTCACCCCACAGGTCATTCAAATCATGGGTCCTTTGTCCTGTTCCCCTCTCCTCCCTAACCTTGTCCCCCAGATAACAGAGTTAGTAACTTCCTTTTCTTTCCCCCCACCTTTGCATAGGTCTCTATGATTGCTCCTGCCCTCTGTTTCACTGTGTATCCTGTCTCTCTCAGGTGGTGTGAGCTGTTTGAGGGCAGGGTCTTTGGCTCATTTGTCTTTATGTCCCCAACACTTAGCAGAATGCCTGACATGTTGTTACCACTTAGTAAATGTTGATTAAATAACATGCAATTGGACTGAGTTCGTATGGCTTTAGGTATGGTTTTACAGAGGAAATTAAGACTCCAAAAACCTAAGTTCATCAGCGCCCTTGCTTCAAAAACACTGTTGGGTTACTTGGTAGAATTTAGCACTGACAGAAGAGGTTGAAAAAAATGAAATGCCTCCTAACTTAGAGTATTAGATATCAAGCAATTAAAAGGTTTTCTGAAGCCAATTGTAAGGCATTTATGTTGTGCTTTAAAAACATCTTGCCGTTCCAGCTTTATACAAATACCAAATTTTTAAAAGCTGTTTCAATTTCAAATATTTTCTCTTAGATATAGTGTCCCATGCAGCATTTCAGTATTTCTGTATCACGGTGCAATCTGGAGACAGAAACCACACGATAATCGATCAGGGAAAATTTGTTATGAACAATGAGGGGTTGGCTACGATGGGCGACTAAAGAATATAGGAGTAGCAGATACAGGGAGCAGAGCGCCCAAGGAAGGAGCAAATCTGGAAAAGCCTGGGATCCAGACCTCACCGGAGAAGACGTGGTGTATCCTACCAGATGGCAGACAAGTTCACTGCAGTGCCGCACCGGCAGGATTCACGGGAGCCTGCCTTCTGCAGTGCTGCACTGCAGAACTGCCCGGGAATCTGCCAGTGTGGGCGCGCCCTGCGAAGCCACCCTTGGGGTCTGCAGAGAAGCTGCCCCAGGGGTGGGTGCCACGTGCCTCCTGGTATAAGAAGAGAACCGGGAACCAGGGCCCTTCCTCCTCCAGTGTCCCTCCAGCACCCTCTAAAACTGTACCAGTGGCAAGGCCACAGGAAGACAGCCCTGGAAAGCAGTGGACTGACAACTGGCGCAGTCCGCCCCCTCTGACTCCTGAGCCTGCGTACGTTCCCATTTAACAAGATACAGCTGTAACAGAAATGAGAAAAATTATGTCCGTATAACATTTATCTTGAAGCCTAGTGCCCAACGAGAGTAGTGCAATTAGATGAGGATGAGAAAGAAGATGGAGAGACCCCTGTGTGTTTAGAGGTAGTTAAATGGCATTTTTAGATAAAATATTAAATATCTAAATTTTATTTTCCTTCATCTAAATAAATTAAAGACACTATTCTTATACTTGGGGCTTAAGAATTAGTTTTGGCTTAGAAACATAACAAATAAGAGTCTTTTTGACTGTAATCAAGCCACAGCTAGTAAAAAGAGAGGAAGCGCTGTGTCTATGTGTCATGCATGTTTGCCTAGTGTAAAATTCACCACTCCTAATTCAGTACGTTAGTTAACCAAAATATTCAAGAGTCAGGAATCCTCTCTGGCCATTGAGCAAAGATAGGAAACAATATTTTGTATGCATGGTCTGAAAAGAGGAGAAATTAAGTGGGGAGAAGGTTTGGGACCTGGTAGCTGAGATGCCAGTCGCTGGGACAAATGAGGCTGCTTTGCACAGACCACACATGCTGTTTGCCCACATGCAGACGGACATGGTAGTAGCATTAGAGCAATTAGTGGGGTCATAATTTGGGAGTACCTCAGTATCATGAGTCAGTTCTTAGGGAAAAGACTGACACGAATTTTTGTTCCATAAGCCTTAACAACGGATATAACTCATGGGGGCTGCATTAAATAGTCCTACGGGTTCTTTGGAAGGAGTTTTTGTTATTATAGGAAGAAAACAGGAATCAAATCAGTCTCATATGACCCCTAGAGGCTTCTTAGGAATATTGATGACAGAATAGATGTTTCATGAATCTTGGCCGATACTTGTTGATACTTGGGTCTGTGACTTAGAAGAAAGGAGAGATTCGAGGCCAAGTCTGATGTCCCTTGCACAGTATGACCTTATTATTACCCACCTCTTCCTACCCATTTCAAAACTGTCTCTCTCCCTGGTTGTCATTGTTTGTGCTTTATTTCTTACTTGATATTAGCGGACAGCTAAAAGTTTTAGAGTTTGCTTTTTCATCATCGATTTTTTCCCAGCTACAAGAAGTGTGTGAGAAGTTGGGGAGGTAGTGAAGTCAGGGGTGGGGACAGGTGTACCCCCCAGCTCTGGAGTAGTTTTGATTAACAGTTATACTCGGAGGGTATTGACTTGGATACTAGACTTACCACGCTACTGGCCTTCAGATTTTCAGACAATAAGGGACCTTCCCCTTGCTGAAGAACTAACCAGAGCTCCCAAGGACACATAGGGAAGTTGGGTTCATATCTCCAATTACCTTTTCAGTCGACTCTTAAGGGTTTCAGTTGTAGAGATCCCCATGACCTTCAGGTGGGGAACGTGTAGGTCAAGGTTGGGTCATACAAGTTCCTCAAGACTCATTATTTTCTCTCCTAAACATTTCAACATTTTAAGAGAGATGATTCGGAGCCTCCATTTCGTCATTAGTTAGTGCGTATTATGAAACATTTGAACCGTTGTGAATGTTTGGTGTCATGACTCTTGGATTGCTAAAAGCAGTTGGTGTTAGTGTCCATGCCTAATTGTAAGTGGGTTTTTGTTTTCTTTTGCTTTTTGTTTTGTTTTCAGGTTTTTCTGAAGAGTGATCGAGTGGCCAGAATGGTTCAGAGTGGAGGATGTTCTGCTAATGACTTCCGAGAGGTGTTTAAGAAAAACATAGAAAAACGTGTGCGGAGTTTGCCAGAAATTGATGGCTTGAGCAAAGAGACAGTGCTGAGCTCCTGGATAGCCAAATATGATGCCATTTACAGGGGTGAAGAGGACTTGTGTAAACAGCAAAACAGGATGGCCCTGAGCGCTGTTTCTGAACTTATTCTGAGCAAGGAACAACTCTATGAAATGTTTCAGCAGATTTTGGGAATTAAAAAACTAGAACACCAACTTCTTTATAATGCATGTCAGGTAAGTGATCATGATATTTCCTATTCCCCTGACTCACAGAATGAACACCAAGTCTTTACAAGCCTATGAAGATGTACTTTACTTTCTCTAATCACTTTGTTTGAAAAGGTGAGTGAAATTGAATTTTAATATGTCAAATAATGACATTTGGAAGAAGCTTTGAAAGAATTATTCGATAGGAGAAGAATATCTGTGCATTTTATTCAGTAAGTAATTTGTTCCATGTGCCCTATTTTAGGACATCAGATTTATACCTATTGGGTATATGTGTATGGGGCATGCCCTGAGTAGTAAAGTGAAAATCGTCTCTTATCTGAAGAAGCTTGGCAATTTATAATAAACAGGTATTCCTCACTGCAGAATAATTTTTCATAAAGGTATAATACTCATCTTCAGAGTTTTATGGAAGTGACTGAAATTTCAAAAATTTTTTCTTTAACCCAGCCAGATAGAAATGAATTGAAGAAGATTGCTAAACTACATAATTTAGAGGTGACAGAGTAAATGATATATTTTCTCTTCAGTTGTTATTTTAATCATACATATGAAAAACTAAATATAATATCATGTTTGTTCCATGTCTTTCATCTTTAGATCCTATGATTTGTCTAAATGTATTCCTCCCTTAGTTGTATTTTGTTTGCTTATTTTAGAGCTATAAATTATTTAACTGTGCCCTAATATACAATTTAAATTGCCAAAATTCTGGCATTTTAAAATTCCTGTGTTCATTAAGAGTCACACTTCTATAATGTACATATGTTTACATTTATTTTAAATCTTTTTGCAAATCTACTTCTCAATTTCTGTATTCTATGTGTATCATTTACTTTGCATTACTAATTTGTGAATCATTTCCAATGAATAAATTAGCAGAGTTAATTAATGGAAAAGCAGTGTGGAACCTTAACCCTGTGAACAATTCATGCTTTCACTATAATTGATTTTACTGCATTATTAAACCAAGTGGTGGTTTTGATAATATTGGAGGATGACTGTACAGCCAAAATCTTCCATTGTAAAAGAAACACAACTGGGACTTTCTGTTTTTAATGGAGCAGTAGCTCACTTGTATAGTTAAATATTGATGAACAAAATTTATTAGTAAAATTCAGATTCAGACATTGAGTAAATGTTTACCAAGTATTCAAGCCAAAAACTTTGCTAGGTGTTGGGGAAACCAACCTTAACTAAATAAAATATTTGTTCTCTATGTGCTGAAGTCTTAATAGAGCAGGTAGACCTCTAAAATAAGTTATTACAAATGCAGTAGAATTTATCCTGAATGTTACAGGGTCATAACATAAATTCCTGTGGACCTACGAGTTTATGTTTATTTACTCAAAATGTACTAAAATTAATCTTCTGTTTACTTTTAAAGATCACTTCTACAGCAAGGGTTTTGACCTCCTGGTTTCTGTCCTCTGTGATTTGGAACATATTGGGTTGGCCAAAAGGTTCATTCGATGTTTTCTGTCAGATGGCTCTAGTAGTGCTTAGTTGTCTTTAACTTCATTCAAAACAGTTTTGTTAGATTGTATTATGACAGCTGTCATAGCAGCACGCATTTAAAAAAAAGTATCAAAATTGGTGAATTTTTGTGTAGCCATTTTAATATTGAAGATGGAAGAAAAAACACATTTTCGGCATATTATGCTTTATTATTTCAAGAAAGGTAAAAAGCAACTAAAATACAAAAAAAGATTTGTGCAGCGTATGGAGAAGGTGCTGTGACTGATAGAACGTGTCTTTCGTGCTGGAAATTTCTCGCTGGACGTTGCTCCACGGTCGGGTAGATCAGTTGAAGTTGATAGCGATCAAATCAAGACATTAATTGAGAACAGTCAATGTTATACCACGCGGGAGATAGCCGACATTCCCAAAATATCCAAATCAAGCACTGAAAATCATTTACACCTGCTTGGTTATGTTAATCGCTTTGATGTTTGTGTTCCACATAAGCGAAAGAAACCTTCTTGACCATATTCCCACATGTGAGTCTCTACTTAAACGTAACAAAAACATTTTGTTTTTAAAACAAACTGTGATGGGTGATGAAAAGTGGATACTGTACAACAATGTGGAACGGAAGAGATCGTGGGGCATGCGAAGTGAACCACCACCAACCACACCAAAGGCCGGTCTTCATCCAAAGAAGGTGATGTTGTGTATATGGTGGGATTGGAAGGGAGTTCTCGATTATGAGCTCCTTCCAGAAAACCAAACGATTAATTCCCAACAAGTACTGCTCCCAGTTAGACCAACTGAAAGCGGCACTCGACGAAAAGCATCCAGAATTAGTCAACAGAAAATGCATCATCTTCCATCAGGATAATGCAAGACCGCATGTTTCTTTGATGACCAGGCAAAAACTGTTACAGCTTGGCTGGGAAGTTCTGGGGTTTTTTTTGTTTTTTTTTTTAGATTTTTTTTTTTTGATCTGAACCATTTTTAAAGTCTTTATTGAATTTGTTACAATATTACTTCTGTTTTATGTTTTGTTTTTTTGGCTTCAAGGCATGTGAGATCTTAGCTCCCCGACCAGGAATTGAACCCACACCCTCTGCACTGGAAGGCGGAGTCTTTAACCACTGGACCACCAGGGAAGTCCCGTGGCTGGGATGTTCTGATTCATCCGCCGTATTCACCACACATTGCACCTTTGGATTTCCATTTATTTCGGTCTTTACAGAATTCTCTTAATGGAAAAAATTTCGATTCCCTGGAAGACTGTAAAAGGCATCTGGTACAGTTCTTTGCTCAAAAAGATAAAAGGTTTTGGGAAGACAGAATTATGAAGTTGCCTGAAAAATGGCAGAAGGTAGTGGAACAAAAACAGTGAATATGTTGTTCAATAAAGTTCTTGGTGAAAATGAAAAACATATCTTTTATTTTTACTTAAAAACCGAAAGAACCTTTTGGCCAACCCAGTACTTCTAGTTCAAATCTCTATCTGTAATAATGGATTTATTTTTGCCTTCAGTTCTATCAGTATTTGCCTCATGTATCTTGATGCTTTGTTAGGTTCATACACATTTAGCATTTAGCATTGCCATGTCTTTTTGTGGAATTAATATATAAATTTGTGGACTTTATATAAAGTCCCTCTCTGTCCCTGATAATCTTTTTTTCTTTTTTGAAGTCTACTTTGTCTCAAACTAATATGGCTACTTCAGCTTTCTTTTGATTATGGTTACCAGGGTGTATCTTTCTCCATCTGTTTCTTTTTAACCTGTCTGATTCTTTGTTTAAAGTGGGTTTCTTGTAGACAGCTGCATATTACCTCTGGTTTTTGTTTTTGTTTTTGTTTTTAATCCAGTCTGACAATTTCTGTCTTTTAATGGGTGTGTTTAGACCATTTGTATATAAAGTGATGTAGTTGGATCACATTCTGCAGTCTTTTTAAGTGTTGACTCTTCTTTGCATTTGTTCTTTGTCTCCCCTCCTTTTTCTGCCTTCTTTAATTTTAATTGAACATTTATATGATTCCATTTTATATTCTCTTTTGATGCACTACTTATCTTTTTTAAAAAGTGTGTTTAGTAGTTGCCCTAGGGCTTACAATATGTATTTTAAAATAATCTAATCTAAGTCTACCTTCAAATAACACTATAAGGCTTCCAGTGTCGTCCAGCTCTCCCATAATAGAGAATTCTCAATTCCTCCCTCCCGTCCCTTGTGAAATTTCTGTCATTCATTTCACTTATAATATGCTCTGTTCACCAAACATATTGTTACTACTCTTGCTTTAAACAGATAATTTTTAGATCAATTAATAAGAAAAGTAAAAGAT
Organism: Lagenorhynchus albirostris; assembly: GCF_949774975.1. Taxonomy (NCBI): domain Eukaryota; kingdom Metazoa; phylum Chordata; class Mammalia; order Artiodactyla; family Delphinidae; genus Lagenorhynchus; species Lagenorhynchus albirostris. The sequence continues at coordinate 27,687,527 of NC_083102.1, forward strand.
ATATATGTGTGTGTGTATATATAATTTCACCTTCATTTATTCCTTCTCTGACACTTTTCTTTCTTCATGTGGATCCAAGTTTCTGACCTACATCATTTTCCTTATCTGAAAAACTTCTTTGAACATTTTTTGAAAGGCAGGACTACTGATAATGAACTCCCCCAGTTATTGTATATCTGATAAAGTCTCTGTTCTTTATCTTTAAGGGATAATTTCATAGATGTAGAGTTAGCTTTTTTTCTCTTTTAACATATTCTAAAGATTTCACTCCATTTTCTTGCTTGTGTGGCTTCTGATGAGCAGTCCGATCAAGCTCTTTTCCTCGATTCTCTGTAAGGTGTTTTGTTTGTTTTCTTGTCCTCTGGCTTCCTTTAATAATTTCTCCTTGGCTTAGTTTTCTGCAGTTCAAATATGATACGCCTGGGTATGAGTTTTTTGATATTTCTCCCGCTCGGTATTTTCTGCGCCTCCTGAATTTTAGGGGTTGGTGTGTGTCATTACATTTGGAAAATTCTCAGCCATTATTAATTCAAACGTTCCTTATATCCTATTCTCACCTTCTCCTGCCAGTATTTTAGTTATATTTGTTATGTCTACTTATGTTACTTGTCACAGTTCTGGGATGTTCCTTTTATTTTTTTGTTTGCTTTTTAGTTCTCTTTCTCTTTGCATTTCAGAGAGGGAAGTTTCGGCTGACCTTCAAGTGTCCTGATTCTTTGCTCAGAATCAGCAAGTCTGCTGATACGCCCGTCCCGTCTATTAGTGTTTTTGATTTCTAGCATTTCCTTTGATTCTTTCTTAGCGTTTCCACCTCCCTGCTTATATTATCCATCTGTTCTTGCCTGTTTTCAACTTTTTCCATTACAGCCCTTCATATATTATTAACGGTTACTTAAATTCCTTGTTAGTTAACTACGTCCGTGTGACATCTTAATCTGTTTTGGATGCATGATTTGTCTCCACCGACTGTGTTCCTTTTTCTTCTTTTGCCTTTTGGCATGCTTTGTATAACTTTTTGTTGAGAGCCAGACATGTTGTATCAGGTAAGAGAAACTGCGGTATATTCGCCTTTAGTGTGAGGATTTATGTTAATCTGACCGGGAGGTTGGCTGTGTTTAATGTTTGTTGTAGCCACAGGCGCAAGAAGCTTCACATTCTTCTAGTGTCCTTGTCTTTTTCTCCTGTCTTGACTTCGGGCTTCCCGAAGTATTCCTCTTCAGAGTCTGTATCTGCGGCTCTTTAACCGTGATCAGCTGTTTTTCTGGAGCGACGCTGGTGTTGTGGTAGGGTGCTGGGGAGAAGGCAGTGTTCATCCTACCATTTGGTAAAGTCTCAGTCTTTCCATGGGCCTGTGTCTCAGGGCTGTAACTTGCACAAGTGTTTCTTGTTTTTTTTTTTTTTTTTGCAGTACGCGGGCCTCTCACTGTTGTGGCCTCTCCCGTTGCGGAGCGCAGGCTCCGGGCCGCAGGCTCAACGGCCACGGGCCCAGCCGCTCTGCGGCATGTGGGATCTTCCTGGACCGGGGCACGAACCCGCGTCCCCTGCATCGGCAGGCGGACTCTGAACCACTGCGCCACCAGGGAAGCCTTGCATAAGTGTTTCTAACCTTTGTCCCCGAGTATTGTTTTCCTCCTCACCCACACCCCTTATTTCCTTCCCTGGCTAAAGCATCCCCCATTTGTTTCCTTGAAGTCTTGTCTCCTGTTCATGTTGGGTTTTTTGTTATTATTTTTCAAATAGACAAGACAGAAAGGCCGCAAAGGACTGCAGAGGGCAGCCTTCTCCTCCTCCAGCTAGAATAAGTTTTCAGCGTTTTCTTCTAACAAAGTCCTTTCCCCTTTGTTAGGGAAAAGAATCTAGGCGGTATAACAGTGGCTTTTCTCCCCCTCTTCCGGCCACGTTCCCAAGGGGAACCTTCTTGGAGCCTTACCATGAGAACTTGGTGGGGTCACTGGAAGAAAGCCCAGGAAAGTGTGGAAGCCCCTTTATGATTACAACCCCAGGAGTTTCTCACTCTCTGCACTCAGCTTCCAGTAGGTTGTCCGAATTACTAGTCAGATAAGTGGTTCTGTATTTCTGGCACCCCTTGACTTCTGCTTTAAATGTAGTATCTCTGTTTTTCCTGTGTCTCCAGATATTGGGTTAGTGGTTTGCCCTGAAAGCTCAGTTCCCTGATAAGTGCGGAAAAGTCATTGATTTTCAGCTTGTCCAGCTGTTTACTGTAAAGACAGGAGGCATGACTTCTCCTAAGCTCTTTACCTGTCTGAGCTGAAACTAGAGTTCTCTTCAGCTCTGAGATTTGAAAGAAAAGCTTAAAGATTTTTTGATTAACTTAAAGAAATTACAGAAATACTCATAAGTAAGGGAAGAGCTTTCCTTTGGAATAAGAATCATTTTACAGAAATTAAGGAAATGGATTGTTGAGAAAAACAGCTGAGGTTCTTCTTTTACCCTCAAGGACCTGTCTATCTTGTTTGTTCCTTTGTTGTCTTTCAACAGAGTTTTAAAAAGAAAAGGCTATAGAAATCACAGAAGATAGCCTGCCCTTTATAGGGAAGGAATGGTGTGAGGAGAGGAATTAGTAGAGCAGGGCTCGGGGAAACGGCTTGGTCTAAAGCTAGCCAAGCTGCGGGCACCTGGTACATGTTGGTGGAATTTACTCCACTTTCCCTGTGTCTCAGGAAAGGCTTTGAGGCTCTTGCTAACTGTAAAATTCTTGCTTCTGTATTTATTTACCCTGTCTGGTCCCTTGTTCTTGCCAACAGTGTTCTCCTAGGAAATCTCAAAGATGTTTTGTTGCTTCAGGGTCCGAAGCTCAGGATAGGAAGCTGCTCTGCTGAGATGTGCAGGTTGGCAACGGCCAGACAGCTCTTGGGGACTCGGAAAGGAAAGGACGTGAATGAGGAGGGAGCAGTGCCAGGGCTGCCACCTGAAGCTGGCAGGAGCCTCACGTGGTTTTGTAGCCCTTGTCCCAGAGCTGTAGGTTTAGCATCCATAATGGAAAAACAGGAAGCTGTCTTCTGAAGAAGCATGGGTGTTGATATTGCTTCCGGTCAGAGCCAAGAACTTAATTTCAAAATTAAGGCATTGAAGAGTTTCCTCTAGGAAACTCTTAAAAGCACTAATTTAGAAGATAGCATGTGTAACAATTAAGTTATGAAACCAGGGATAATTGAAAGAAAAGTTATTTACATGTTATCAGAAAAACATAAGAACAACCCACATATGTCATGGATTAGTTCTTGTGCTACTGAAACTGCCTGTCAGATTTTGGATTCTTTGCTTTGAGAATATCGTGTTTGCATTGGTGCACATTCATAGAACAGAACACTAAGAAAAAAGATGAAGAAAAGAGCGCAAACTGTACATTCTACAATGAGTAACATAACAATACCAGAATCTGAAATTGTTAGCCATCATTTACTTGAATCAGGATATTAACGGGGTGAAAGAAGCCTAGTCTGTCAGTAAAGACTTTAATTTCAGAATAACTTGAAGGAAATGCAGTGAATTTCAAATAAATACAGTCATACTTTTAGAGAAATGAAGTTAGTTGATATTAAAGCTATGTGTTTTATAGTCTTCAGAATAATTTTGATTTCACATATCTTTGAATTAAAATATTGTTACTTAAGTGGTACCGGTGATGAATCAGCTTTCCTTGAACAGAAATGAAATGTCTTTTAAAGATTATTTTAAAATACAACAAAGCGTGGTACACTGTGTTTAAATCAGTTCGTTAACCCATTCTCTGTAATCATGTAGAGAATACAGATGGTAACATAGAAAGGAGATCTAGTTATTTGCTAGCTTTAATTTTTTTCAAAGGAAGCACTCTTGTAAATGCCACAGTGGCGTGGTAAGTCCCTGGCTCTACCTTCTCGAGGTTGAGGAGAATTCAGTATTGGGGAGAATTGTGTAATCTTCAGGTGTGTCATGAAGAGGGTTACCAGGATGAGAAGATGCTAAATATTCTGTGGGGGGGGGGAGCATGTGCCGGTGTGGAGACGTGAAGCAGCCCCTGGCGTCTGGGGGGAGCTGCTAGCATAAGGAGGGCTGGGTTGGGGCTGTGGTTTGAGGTGACATTAGCACGTGTGGGTGTGGCTCTTGTAGATTGCAGAGACACACAATCCTAAGTGACCGGAGTCTGAGTAGTGGAATACATAGTACCATATACACTGTCATTCTCCTCCTTTTACCTTTTAAGAGGATTAATTAACTGAACTTTACAGCCACCTAGATCCTGATCTTTTCTGCCGAAAGCAACCTTCATTAATCTTTCATAATCTCCTTCCATTAACTGAAGAAAGTTTCACCCATGTTTACCCAAGAGTCAAAGCAAAGTGACCTGGAACCTTCCTCTCTAAATACCGCTCCCACCTGCCCTCACCAAATTCCTTATATTCTGAAGACTGTAAGAACTGTGTTAAGTAATATTACAGAACTGGTTGTGTGTTTGTAAGGAATAAGCAGGAATATTTATGAATGGTTAAAAAGTATAGTGTTCAGGTTTATGATTCCCTTCCCCTAGAAATCTCAAGCTTTGGAGATTAAGCACTTGAGGTCTAGGAATTTTAAAAAAAATCAACGGAGGCAATTGCTGTGCTTCCTGCCCCTCTCACTGTGAAAGTCTTCCCCCGGAAGTGCAGGAACCATGAGGCATTCTGTTCTGAAGACCCCCTTTCACGGTGTGTAAAGGGAAAATAGGGAGAGACGTGTGAATCACTCACAGGAAATTGGTATCTGCCTTTCACTGCCGTCATCTTTTTTCTCAACTAGTATCATGTGATTGATAATACATTTTAACATAATTTGTCTACTTTAGCAGAAATATAAAAGCACATTCTACAGAGACAATTACATTTGATAACAAAAATCACTTGCAAATCAGGAAAATAAAGCTGAGGAAATGATTGTTAGCAAGATATATCTTTCCTGTGTGTATAATTTTAAATCTCAAAATGTCTGAGGAAAATATTCAAGTGAATGTCATTAAATAGCAATTGTTATGTTTTAGGAAACAGCAAGGAGCAACTGAAGACCTTAAGACTGATTGGATCGTATAATACCTGACTTTTGAAATTCTGGAGTTAATAATTAGCTATAATATTTATATAAATATTCACTTCTTTTTTAAAAAATAAATGTATCATGATATATAATTGATGAATCTGATTTCAGTTAAATAAATGTGAATCTGATTAGTAATATTGAATCAGTTTCCTCTCTAAAAATTGTTTTTATTTTTTAAATATCCTTATTGGAGTATAATTGCTGTACAATGCTGTGTTAGTTTCTGCTGTATGACAAAGTGAATCAGCTATACATATACATATATCCCCATATCCCCTCCCTCTTGCGTCTCCCTCCCACCCTCCCTATCCCAGCCCTTTAGGTGGACACAAAGCATCGAGCTGATCTCCCTGTGCTATGCGGCTGCTTCCCACTAGCTATCTGTTTCACATTTGGTAGTATATATGAGTCCATGCCACTCTCTCACTTCATCCCAGCTTACCCTTCCCCCTCCCCGTGTCCTCAAGTCCATTCTCTACATCTGCATCTTTATTCCTGTCCTGCCCCTAGGTTCTTCAGAACAATTTTTTTTTTTTTTAGATTCCATATATATGTGTTAGCATACGGTATTTGTTTTTCTCTTTCTGACTTACTTCACTCTGTATGACAGACTCTAGGTCCATCCACCTCACTACAAATAACTCAATTTTGTTTCTTTTTATGACTGAGGAGTATTCCATTGTATATATGTGCCACATCTTCTTTATCCATTCATCTGTCTCTGGACACTTAGGTTGCTTCCGTGTCCTGGCTATTATAAATAGTGCTGCAGTGAACATTGTGGTACATGTCTCTTTTTAAATTATGGTTTTCTCAGGGTTTATGCCCAGTAGTGGGATTGCTGGGTCGTATGGTAGTTCTATTTTTAGTTTTTTAAGGAACCTCCATACTGTTCTCTATAGTGGCTGTATCAGTTTACATTCCCACCAGCAGTGCATGAGGGTTCCCGTTTCTCCACACCCTCTCCAGCATTTATTGTTTGTAGATTTTTTGATGATGGCCATTCTGACTGGTGTGAGGTGATACCTCATTGCAGTTTTGTTTTGCATTTCTCTAGTGATTAGTGAAGTTGAGCATCCTTTCATGTGTTTGTTGGCAATGTGTATATCTTCTTTGGAGAAATGTCTGTTTAGGTCTTCTGCCCATTTTGGTGTTGGGTTGTTTGTTTTTCTGATATTGGGCTGCATGAGCAGCTTGTGTATTTTAGAGATTAATCCTTTGTCAGTTGCTTCGTTTGCAAATATTTTCTCCCATTCTGAGGGTTGTCTTTTCGTCTTATTTATGCTGTGCAAAAGCTTTTAAGTTTCATTAGGTCCCATTTGTTTATTTTTGTTTTTATTTCCATTTCTCTAGAAGGTGGGTCAAAAAGGATCTTGCTGTGATTTATGTCACAGAGTGTTCTCCCTGTGTTTTCCTCTAATAGTTTTCCTTGGCTGTGCAAAAGCTTTTAAGTTTCATTAGGTCCCATTTGTTTATTTTTGTTTTTAGTTTTTATTTCCATTTCCATTTCTCTAGAAGGTGGGTCAAAAAGGATCTTGCTGTGATTTATGTCACAGAGCGTTCTCCCTGTGTTTTCCTCTAAGAGTTTTATAGTGTCTAGCCTTACATTTAGGTCTGTAATCCATAAAAATTGTTTTTATAATTGTGAATACAACTGTATTATATTCTTAAATCAAGTTATAACTTTTATCAGTGTTGCTTCATTTGACTATGCATTATTTTTTTTTTTTTACCTTTGGCCTACGTGTAGAGGAACTACATAAAAATATTTCTAAGTAAGGTTTCTCCTAAAGATGTTTTAACTTATTTCTGCTTTCTCCCAAATCTCATCAGATAAAAATATAGGCTACAGTCAGATATTCCATGCATTTATTTTTAGACTTTTCTTCTTTACTTAGATCTAGCCTATAGAAATTAGGGTTTTATCCCAGCATGTCCACATTTTTTTTTTTCTTAATGATAAGAGAACACAAATCTTCAGAGATCAGGCATTTTTGTAATAGTAATGGAAGGGAAAAGTGTATTTGCCAATGCACTTCATGACCTGTTTTCATCTATTAATGAATAAAAGATTATATGAATCTACTGTTCCAACTATAATAATATGAATATTGTTCTTAGGTTTTTCATGGTTGTTAATGAAAATATTCTGTCAAAATGACATATATGTGATAAATATATTTTATACATTGAAAAATGCTTATTGAATGCCTTCTAAAAATATCAGTTACTGGGCGAAACAATGAAAATACAAAAATGACAAGATTTTATTCTTTCCCTCAAGGTGTTTGCATGTGGTCAGGAGACAGATATGCAAGTAAAATGTGATGAATGGTATAATTAATCAGTGTGTCTCTGAGGGTGTGTATAGGGCGTAATGTGAACACGTGGATGACAGTCTCTTAATTTGATACTGGATAGTTTGCGTGGATTTCTTTAATGCTCCACCCTGGCTCCACATTAGAATGACCTGAGGAGCTTTACAAACCACTGGGTACCTGGGCCCCCACCTCAGACTAAGTGAAACAGTCTGTGGATGTGGGGCCTAAGTGTCTGTTTTTTAAAAGCTTCCTACGTGATGCTGAGGCTTAAGGACCCCTGGTCTGACAGTTCATCTGAGGTCTTCATGCCATGGTCATATCTAAGTATAGAGGAGGCTGGGAAACAGTCTAGCTCTCTGCCCAGAAGAAGAAATGATTTGGAAGTCTGGAAACTCAATCCTCTGTTGGAACTTTAATGAAGGTTCTAACAAGGACAATTCCTGAATTTTGGAAGATGCGTAGAAATTCAGCAGACTGGAGGAAAACGACGCTTACGAAGGCACGAGGAGAATGAAATGGCTTGGAGTCTATGGGAGATTCATTGTGTGTTTTGGTGGAGTAGCAGATGAAGCTAGAGTTAGGGAAGGACTTGAATGTTAAGGGGCCTCACATGCTAGCTGGAAGAGCTTGGAACTATCACAAGATGGGGAACACTGTTGGTCTGTGAGGCAAGGAATGACAGGAACAAGTTGGGGTTCTGGAAAGATCACTCTCTGTGGTCTAAAGAATGGATTACATGTGGCCCATCCCCTGCCTCACCCCACCTGTGGGCATGGCGCAGCATTATTAAAAAAGAAGTGGAGGACTTCCCTGGTGGCGCAGTGGTTGGGAGTCCGCCTGCCGATGCAGGGGACACGGGTTCGTGCCCCGGTCCGGGAAGATCCCACATGCCGCGGAGCGGCTGGGCCCATGAGTCCAGTGCTGTATAAATTCACCTTACTAGTCCTGATGAGGCTAAAGTTCTAATCTGCTCTGACAGCGTCCTCTAAAGTCACTGATAGTGTCTGTGTTATTTTACTTAGTGCTAAAATCTCTCCGTTTCATCATTATTAATGTAAATGTATATTCAATTATTTTATTGAGGGAAGTATAGTTAGTAAATAATTGCTTGAAAATGTTAGCTCATGACTTCTGTCTAGAAGGTAAAATGTTAATACCAAATGGAATCCTAAGGAAAATTTCATGATGTGCAAAAATTTGCGAAGTTATACCTACCATTTTAGGCAATAATGTATGCATAGTCTCCAGGCTATCGAAGTCCCCTGGTTTTCGTGTTTGAGGTTAAAGTTCTTGCGTTCTTACTTTTGAACATTTTTTTCCATTATTTAATATAGTTTAGTTCAGTTCACATAGGCTAATTTTATATCTCATTAACTTGTTCATCTTTTCCCTACTTTTAAGTAGTATTCAAAGGGAAGTGTGGTTTGGGAAATGCAATTTTAAGACTCTCAGAACTGTTCTCTGAGAAGCTGCGACAGAACTGCTCTTTCCGAGCCAGGTTTCTTATGCACAGTTTAGCAAGTAGACGTGAGAGTGATCTTTACAGGCTCTGCCTTTAGCAGCCGAGTGCTCCCTGACTCAGATGTAACAGCATCCAGGCAATGCGTCCCTCTTGAGAATACGGGGATCACTTCACTTCCTTGTGCTCTTTGTGCTGCACGAAGTTGCAGAAAGAGTTTTAGTTACCTTGGAGTTGCTGGCTAATTGTCAATGATCAGGTAGTGAGGAGGAAGGACTTTTTTGTTTCTGTTTTTGAGGGAGGTTGCCTCATGGAAGATGGGTCAGTCTGGAGGGATGTTAGGGTCCAAGAACCTTTCAAATACAGGTGGAATTATTCCTTGCATTTACATTAAAACTGGGACTGGTTACGGAAATCCCACCATTGGCGATGGATTGGTTTAGGCCTCTTGTTAGGGTGGTAGGGTGAGCTAACAAGGGTCATATATTGCGGTGTGAGGTAGGGGTCATAAATATCTCAGAAGTTGAATAATGAGAAGACTACTATGAAAGACATGTTGTCAGATAGTACCTGCTTTGTTACCCAATAGGTAGGCAGGTAGTCTTCTCAGAAGATTTGGAGATTGATCTGGACAATGAAGGTAGGTAAGAAGAGCATCCCAGGCAGGAGAAACACAAACAAGGTATATGATTGGGGAAATGTAATATGTTTTGTATATAATGAGCAAACTAATTTGTATACATAATGCAAGTATCCAAGAGGTTAAAAAGTGAGATTGGTACAAAATAGGGTGGACCTGAAAACTAAGCTGAGATGTTTGAGTATCATTCTTTCTCATTCATATCCACTTATTTTCATTCACTTCCACCCATCCTTCCATCCCCCTGCCCTTTACTCCTCCTCCTCTTCTAAGATGTTAGCCTGATCAAGGGTAGTGAGAATCATGTGTAGAAACAGGGCAGCCATGAAGAAGAGTGGATTGTAAAGAAGGACACTTCAGTCTTAGCTGAGGCCATTGTTGGATGCCTGAAAGGAAAGACCTTGCCTTTAACTGGAAATAGAGAACTGGGACTCAGGAGAAGAGGCCAGAGCTATGTGCTGAGTTATGTCATGACATCATGTACAACAGCAGACACTCTGTCTAGAACAGCTAAGGACCAACTGTGTGTGCTTATGGGCTGAGAGAATGAGGGGGCTCAGCACAGAAAACAGAGCAGGAACAATCAGTACTCTATCTTCACGATAAGTAATTTGATTCAAGTGATGGTAGAAAATTAACAAATTTATTGATGAAGTAAATGAATTTGCTAATTCTTAATACAGCTTTTGATCAGGGTTTTTAGGCTGTGTTACAAAATCCATGCATATTTGGCACTGTCAAATAAGTCAAACACTGGGCTATGAGAAAATTATAATGTTGGGTGGAGTGTTCTTTTGGAATTGGGGTTAGGTTTGTGCAAATTTCTTCTCATGATATATTATCTCTAGATCACCAGATTTATAGATGATATAAACAGAATAACCAGCAAATGAATTAATCTCAGGGAAAACACTATTTATGTAACAGTGCAAATCTTAGTCTACTTGTATATTTCATACTAAAAGGTGAATATTATAAGAAAGTAACAGAATATAATTTGTTTGAAAAGAGATATGCCATAATTGGACTGGGGACTCAGAAAAGAACTAATTTTTTTTTCAGTGGGAGAAGGGCACAATTGACTAGGGTTAGCGCAAACAAAGGCATCATTATGGAAAAAAACCAGCTATTAATCCCCATTTTTAGTGATTGACAATATTAATGTGAAGACAGTTATCCTGGTTCTAGAAAATAGATTAATCATAGAGGGCAATGATGCTAAACAGTGCTATGAAAAGTGCTTTTTTTTTTCTTGAAGATATGAGCAAATTTAATGAATTTGAGTATTTGATGTTTGTAGTTTTTACAGCGTTAGAAGAATGATATCAGATGCTATAAAATGAAGCTGTTGGGTAAAACTTGGTAAGGTTGTTCTTATGCGGTTTAAAATTTTCTTACCTGTAAGATAGTTGGCCACCAATGAAGTCTTTGGGTCTTCCCAAGGACTTCTGCAAAGGGAGATTTGTTGATTTCTGAGACCTTCTCTTTTCAGAACTGTTTCCATGGAACTTGAGAGGACTGGGGCCCAGAGAGCCCAGGGTTTGAGATTTGCAAGTCAAGACTAATAGATGCGGCATCAGATCAGTATTTTCTCTATTCCTCAAAGTCCATTTTTTAATATTTCCATTTTAGCAAATTCATCCTGATATTATCAACCAGGAAAAACATCTCTTCCATCACTGATTTCCCACACTCCTTGATCAGTAGCTTTCTGGTGGCAATTCTATTCTGTTTTAAATGCTGTTTTTACTGTTTTCTGTATGAAATGTGAACTCCTGGAAGGCCACTACTTCTGCAGCTACAGAATAGCTTTCAGCAGTGCTTGCTGTACAGTAGGTGTATAAAAAACATAGAGTTAGTAAAGTAATTGTGGGCCATTCAGTCAACATTGTTCAGAGCCTTTGTCTTAGTGTCCTTTTATGAAGAATTTAACAAATCTTCGAAAGGGTAAGGTTGATGTAGGCCTGTGGTGGCCATTTTCCATTGCTTATGTTTGAGAAGCCAGACAGCCTCTTCTAGAAGAAATGAATAGAGACTTCTATAAAGAAGATTCTCCTAGAGCCATGGTTCTTTACCTCTTTTGAGTTAACCACCCCTTTGGGTAAGCTATGAAATTCAAACAATTCCTCAAGGAGAAAAGTGCATATCTCTCCAAATTTTGCTCCCAACTTGAATGGTCCAGACTCCTGAAGGTCCAGGTTAAGAACTTCATAGCCAAGAGAATTCTGAATTTTGAAACAGCAATCCCTGTGTAATGAACAGGAGGAAAATAAAAGTACTGAATATTTGTCAAGACATTGAAATATTTTGATAATTAAAGTGATAAAATGTTCTGTATAATAGATACTCAAGGCATTGCAGAGAATAAAGATACGTTTGGGCATCTGTTATTGTCAGGGTTGAATGACCCTCTTTGAAAGACCTGGAAAATATTCTGTGCCAGGAAAGGATATCTGTGAGGTATAAGTAATCTATTGTCATATAAAGTGTTGTAATCAGGAATTTAAAGTAAAAGAAAATGAAATTAAAAGATGTCCTTGTGGAGTGAGGACTTGTCTCTGGCCTCTACCACCAACTCCATGGTCCCCAAATTATCCCCACTGTCTTTATCTCACAGCCCAAATCAGGCACTAGAAATGGATACATCACCAACATTTTAAAGTCTGATGTCCCACATCTATTAAACCATCCATATGGGCTTTTTTCTACTTTTTTTTTTTTTCTTGAGGGGAAGGAGGAGAGGAGGTAGTGTGCAAAAACCAAGTTTTCAGAAAAGAAAAGATGATTTTCACCATAATGATGTATACAACTGTATTGACAAAGTGAAATGCACTTCAAGTGGCTAGAGATACACTACACCACGCAAAAAAAGAGTCTTGGCCAAGGAGTAAGAGTACCTGGATTTGGTCTGCCTTCAACTATGTGATTCTGGGTTTCACTACATAACTCTAATTGGATTGGTTGTGGGCTGTGAAAGAAAGAGAGAGGTCAAAGATGAGACCTAGGCTTTGGGCTTGAACAAATGGTAAATAGGTGTGCCATTTATATGACATGGCATTGCTCACGGAAGGAGTGATTGAGGTGGGGAGATGGCAATCAAAATTCCATTTGGGGCATGTTAAATGCAATGTGCCTTGTCTTCATGCAGGTTGAAATGGTAGGTAGGCAGTTGAAAATAACAGACTGGCCCTCTGGTGAGAGGTTGGAGCTATAAATACATACTTGGGAGTTATCAGTGAATAGATGCTGTTTATGGCCATGCGCTTTGAGGAAAGCACCTAGGCAGTGAACGTGTAGATTAAAGAGGTCTGTGGCCCCAATCCATTGTTTATAAATGTTAATCTCTCGTGCATGGGAGCACATCTCCAATTTAATAATGGAAATTAAAATCTATTTGCCTTATTAAATTTATTTTTAAACATTCTGAAAATGAGGTACATTGTATAAAACTAACCAGCTGGGGATTGGGTGGAGGAAGTGGGTGTGGTGATAAAAGGGCAACATATGGTGTTAAAACTGTTCAGTATCTTGACTGTGGTGACTGAGTGAACCTAGACAGATAATAAATTGTATAGAAATCCATACAAATGAGTGTGCATAAAACTAAGGAAACTGGAATAGGATGGATGACTGTATCAATCAGTATTCTGGTTGTACATGATGGTCTAGTTTTGTAAGATGTTACCATTGAGGGAAACTGGGCAGTGTACAATGGATATCTCTCAATTATTTCTTACAACTGCATGTGAAACTGCAGTTATCTCAACTGAGGAGTCAACCTTTAAGAAAGCATTCATAATCCTAAAGATGCTACCAGAAAACTACTAGAGCTAATCAGTGAATTTCGTAAAGTAGCAGGATACAAAATTAATGCACAGAAATCTCTTGCATTCCTATACACTAATGATGAAAAATCTGAAAGTGAAATTAAGAAAACACTCCCATTTCCCATTGCAACAAAAAGAATAAAATATCTAGCAATAAACCTAAGGAGACAAAAGACCTGTATGCAGAAAACTATAAGACACTGATGAAAGAAATTAAAGGTGATACAAACAGATGGAGAGATATACCATGTTCTTGGATCAGAAGAATCAACAGTGTGAAAGTGACTATACTACCCAAAGCAATCTACAGATTCAGTGCGATCCCTATCAAACTACCAGTGGCATTTTTCACAGAACTAGAACAAAAAATTTCACAATTTGTATGGAAACACAGAAGACCCCAAATAGCCAAAACAATCTTGAGAAAGAAAAACAGAGCTGGAGGAATCAGGCTCCCTGACCTCAGACTATACTACAAAGCTACAGTAATCAAGACAGTATGGTACTGGCACAAAAACAGAAATATAGATCAATGGAACAGGATAGAAAGCCCAGAGATAAACACACATGCACATATGCTCACTTTATCTTTGATAAAGGAGGCAAGAATATACAGTGGAGAAAAGACAGCCCCTTCAATAAGTGGTGCGGGGAAAACTGGACAGCTACATGTAAAAGAATGAAATTAGAACACTCCCTAACACCATACACAAAAATAAACTCAAAATGGATTAAAGACCTAAATATAAGGCCAGGCACTATCAAACTCTTAGAGGAAAACATAGGCAGAACACTCTACGACATAAATCACAGCAAGATCCTTTTTGACCCACCTCCTAAAGAAATGGAAATAAAAACAAAAATAAACAAATGGGACCTAATGAAACTTAAAAGCTTTTGCACAGCAAAAAAACCCATAAACAAGACGGAAATACAACCCTCAGAATGGGAGAAAATATTTGCAAACGAAGCAACTGACAAAGGAGTAATCTCTAAAATTTACAAGGAGCTCATGCAGCTCAGTATCAAAAAAACAAACAACCCAATCCAAAAGTGGGCAGAAGACCTAAATAGACATTTCTCCTGAGAAGATATACAGATTGCCAACAAACACATGAAAGAATGCTCAACATCATTAATCATTAGAGAAATGCAAATCAAAACTACAATGAGATATCATCTCACACCAGTCAGAATGGCCATCATCAAAAAATCTAGAAACAGTAAATGCTGGAGAGGGTGTGGAGAAAAGGGAACCCTCTTGCACTGTTGGTGGGAATGTAAATTGATACAGCCACTATGGAGAACAGTATGGAGGTTCCTTAAAAACTACAAATAGAACTACCATACGACCCAGCAATCCCAGTACTGGGCATATACCCTGAGAAAACCATAATTCAAAAAGAGTCATGTACCAAAGTGTTCATTGCAGCTCTATTTACAATAGCCAGGACATGGAAGCAACCTAAGTGTCCAGAGACAGATGAATGAATAAAGAAGATGTGGTACATATATACAATGGAATATTACTCAGCCATAAAAAGAAACGAAATTGAGTTATTTGTAGTGAGGTGGATGGACCCAGAATCTGTCATACAAAGTGAAGTAAGTCAGAAAGAGAAAGACAAATACTGTATGCTAACACATATATATGGAATCTTAAAAAAAAAAAAAATTCATGAAGAACCTAGGGGCAAGACGGGAATGAAGACACAGACCTACTAGAGAATGGACTTGAGGATATGGGGCGGGGGAAGGCTAAGCTGGGATAAAGTGAGAGAGTGGACATATATGGACATATATACACTACCAAACGTAAAATTGATAGCTAGTGGGAAGCAGCCGCATAGCGCAGGGAGGTCAGCTCGGTGCTTTGTGATCACCTAGATAGGTGGGATAGGGAGGGTGGGAGGCAGGGAGACCCAAGAGGGAGGAGATCTGGGGATATATGTATATGTATAGCTGATTCACTTTGTTATAAAGCAGAAACTAACACACCATTGTAAAGCAATTATACTCCAATAAAGATGTTTAAAAAAAAGCATTCATAAAAATTATATAAACTTTCAACTGTGTTTGAGTTTGGTAATACTCAAAAGAAAATAAAACATATGGCACATGGAATGGTAAACTAAAATTCTTCCTTATAGTTAACCAGCTGATTTACCTCCTTGAATTCTGTCTAGCATTACATAAAACAAAGACAACCAGTAAAAAGTTTTATTGGTTGTCTTTATTATATTAGCTTTTCCTCTTTTTTTTGTAAACATGTTTGGGAGTATGCTTTTCTAGTTTCACAGAAATGGCACTGTAGTCATCAGTCACATTTCAGTCTCTGATTGCTATTAACGGACAGTTTAGTACAGTAATGCTCTGCTTTTCTTTGTCTATATGTTTTCAGACATATGCAGTTAAGGCATTAATATTTTTTTAAAGTAGTAGAAAACTCTGAGAAAGAAAACACTTGCAGACTGCAGAAGTGACTGAAACAATTCCATTTAAAGTTAAATAAGAACTGTTAATCTGAAGATACAAATAGTTAAAGATGTTAAATAATATTTTGTGGTGAAATATGAAGGAGAATTTTTAAGGCTTTAAGATGTTAAATGCTATTTCTTGGTGGAACTGTAACTCTTCACTGCAAGTAACCATTTTATTTTTTGTGGAAAAATATTTATCAGCATTTAAGCAAAATGAGAAGATACCCCATATTACGTTTACTGTATTTGAGGTATTGTAGTTAGGGTTCTTACACATAATTTTTGTCTTTAGGACCTTGATTTCGGTTACCTGGAATAGGCATTTATCATCTATTTTTTTCCTTAATAATTTTGTTAGTTTTTAATGTAAGTCATTTTGACTTCAGATGCAGTGAAGAGAGAGACTTGTTTCTGTTTGATTTTGAATATGAATCAATTAAAATAAAAAGTGTATTTTTTTTTGAGATGACATAGCAACTCCTTTACAACAAGGATTTAGTTTAAGAAAATCTTGGCTATTTAAAAACTTGTTTTTAAATAGAGTTGATTTTTTTATATAAACTTGGGAACGTATTTTTTGGAAAGGTGACCTTAGATCTGTTAAACAAACAGATAGATGGATTGATATAGAGGGACAGGTAGACTTCCTTGTGTCCCTCTTAACCTGTTTGTGATGGAGACAGGCACAGTGACCTTTCCGAACTCTTGGTGAAATCCCGGTGCTATAGGAACCAATTCCAACCTCCCTAATTTGCCTGCGAAGAGTAGGCTTATAAAATAGTCCCACCTCTCTCTCCAGCCCCATCTCTCATGAACCTTCCCTTCTTCCCCCTCTCCCCCCATTCCATTCCCCAAACCACTGTCTGCTCTCACCTCCAGACATTTGGCGCCCTCTTACTGGAGCACCTACCCTTCTTCTTGACCCTTCGTATACATTCCGACACCACCATCCTACTGACCTGCTTTGCCCCTACTCATCTTTTTCAGAATTTTTCTTATTAAGGCTATTTTTTTTTAATGTAACATGGTAAATTTGTAGTTCTTCAGCAAATGGACAAGTTAATCTTTTTCTTCTGGGTGTTTAATGTTGTACTCAGTACTAATCCAATTTTTAGATGGACTTTTACTAAAGTATGGTTGTATTGTGTGGTCTAGGCTTCTTAATGAGGGAAGTGGGAAAGGGGAAGGAATTAAAGAGAAACATTGGCCTTGTTCACATCTGTAACCCACCCAGTGCAGCCCACACTGTGCATGGCCCATAGGACTGCCTCGATTTAAGAGGTCTTAATGAACTAATACAGGGAGGTAGAAGGAATCATGAGGAAAAGTTAAAAGAGGTTATAGAAAAAGTTAAGGATTATGTCAGTGGAGAAGTTAAAGTAATATTCCATGTAGATGGAAATATCTATAAAAATGAGGATAGCATGCTAAGCTTTCAATCAAATTTAGAACAAGAGAATGGAATTCTAACGTGGTGCCGGTCTGTGAAGGGATTTCTTGGCAGTATGAGCCTGTTGGTACTAAAATGAGGAGCATGTGAAGACCTAAATGGTAGAAAGTTATAGCAATCAATCAAATAGTGCCTTGATAGTTTAGCACAAATAAAAACTTATTATAAAAATGAAGGAAATATTTTTTGAAAGATCAAGGAAAAAAGTGAAACATTACTCAGTATCTCACTATCCAGAAATGCATTCTGGGAATTTGAAAGAGCAAAACAAGAGATTTATCTATTTTGAACTATTTAGGACTGACCTTAATGAAGGCAGAAGGATGGCCTGAATAAACTTAATGACAGCTTAATGCATCCTCAAGGAAACAAGGACTTCTTGGTTTAGCTCTGTTGTGGACAGGTTGGGCAAAGAATTATTATAATTAGATTTTTTGGTAAGCTGAGCTATTAACCTTAGAGATTTATTACCTTTTTTGTGAGCAAACCACAATGAAAAGTGCCCAAGAAATTTAATTAGAGTGTCAATCTAATTAAACAACTTTCTGTGTTCCCAGTAGGTAGTTGAGAGAATTTATAAAGTTTTTTCAGAGTCATTTTGTCTTTGCTTTAATCTGTAGGTCACTGCCATTAAGTAATCATGTATGTGTGATTTCTGTTTTATTTTTAAGTTGGATAATGCAGATGAACAAGCAGCCCAGATCAGAAGAGAACTTGATGGTCGTTTGCAATTGGCAGAGAAAATGGCAAAGGTAAATTGTTAACTTTGATATACTGTACCACATTTCTTTCTGTACTTAGATTTCTGTGAGCTGAAAGAGTTTTGTATAGATAAAGCCAGCATAATTTTATTTTCTCATCTCCATGCATACCTCTTAAACCCAGGTACCTGAATGTATATTATCTAAAATGGAGCACATTATGTATTTTACATATCCATCCTTATATAAGATGTTTAAATTCAGTGGTAACTTTTATAGATTATTCTTAAAGCAGTGCCTGAATTTCTCAAACTGCCAGACTTAGAAGAATTTTAATACTGCACTAAGCATAATATAATCATGCTTAGTGCATGAGAGAAAACCATCCTGCCTGCAGAATCATACAATATATTCCGAAGTATCTAGCACAGTGCTTGGCACACAGTGGTGTCAACTAATATTTGAATGGATGAAAAATATAATTTGAAGTTTCTAGTACAGAGTCTCATAGGGCATATTGAATACCATATTTTGTTTACTTTTATTTATACAATCGTATGAACAGAAATAGATTTCAAACAAAAGCCATGAGTTTCTTTTTAATTCTGAGAACTCTTTGTCTAAATCATTCTCTAGTAAATTGATGTATTAATTTACTTCAGTGGTAAAAATAAAATTTTAGTCTCTTAAAATAGACTTGAGGTTATAATGCTGTTGATCTGAGAATAAGATTTTTTTCCTTTTGCTAAATGAAAAATGTGAGTATTTGATAGACTCTCCCTCCCTCCCTCTGTGTCTGTCTCTGTCCTGTCTCTCTGAAGAATCCTCTCTGTTGGGGATTTTTCTTCTTTTTAAAAACTTTAGGCATAACATGTATATAGCAAAGTGCACAGATTTTAAGTTTACAGCTTGATGAATGTGTATATGCCCTGTATTAACTACCTCCCAGATCAAGATAGTGAACTTTTCCAGCAGTTTAAGGAGATATATCCCATACTGCATGTGACTATTGAAGTTTTGTGTTTTTCAAAGAAAAATGTATTTATGAATATGTAAGTTTTAAGACTAGTACTGTGTTTATCTAAATGTGTATGAAATTTAAAAGTAGCCAAGTTGTTGAGAAATAGATATAAATAGAAATACATAGAAAATTGAGAGAAATTGGGTAACAGAGATGACCGTAAGTTGTGAGAACCAAGCCAAGGGCAGAGAGTGAAAAGACAACACACCTTGTTACCACCCTCTGGAGAGGTACTACATCATTCTAGAGATTCAGATGTGGAATTCATAGGCTAGGAATCAAGTATTAGCTTGAGGCTTTTGGAAGCTTTAGGGAGAGAAATGCATTCCCCAGAATCCTAACCTGAGTTGGAAGCTGTCTGTGTCTGGAAGGGCACTGCTCTTCTTGAAGCCCTGAGGCTAAGAGAGAATCCAGAGAGATGTGCCCGACAGTGTGGGCAGGACTCTGGACCTGTGATCAGCATTTTTCAGTTGCCTACTTGTATTTAGATTGTACCTGAGCTGAACACACTGTCATAAGTTGAACTTCTTCAAGGGTCTGGCTGAATATGTGATAGTTTAGATGAATTTCTAGAGGGTTACAGAACAGGATGGAAAGCCTTGGGTGTGTCCCCGAGCTCATGTCTGTGGAAGAGGATGTGTGGTGTGTGTGTAACCTCTGGACTGAGTGAGAGGAGCAGGGTCAGTGATGCACATATAGCAGCTTCTCTTTGCGGGGACCTTGATGATTTCATCAGAAGTGCTGATAAAGTAGAAAAAGCGTGGAGACAGGTGTCTGGGAACTGACTATACTGCTGAACTGAATGAATAAGCATTTTCAGAACTCTAATGGAAAACTGATGAATTCATAAAAGTGCTAACAAAAGATCAAGATAAAAAAAATTACATGGGACTGAGTGAACTGATGAGGATGATTATAATTTTTGTGACTTTCTGTTCGAATTAAAAAAAAAAAAATCCCACAAGGACTCAGAGGCAAAAAATATACAAATCAATTTTCACTTAAAGTAAAGGAGCTGTTACAGTGGAGGATTCCTGGACTGAATGTCAATATTATGACATAGTATGAGTGTGTTTCATGCTTGATAATTACAATCATTGTTGCTTTTGTTGTGGTCATCCATTTACAATGCTTGGTGTCAGTAAAAATAAAATACACTGTGTGTGTGTGTGTGTGTGTGGAAAAAAAAAAGAAAAAGCGTGGAGAAGGAAGGAATTGAAGCTGATGGGATTGGAACCACAACAACAGCAAAAACAACACCCCAAAATATAATGCCTTTCAGTAAATATATTGACATAGAAGATGGAGCATGTTTAATTGCCTTCTACTTCAGTTTCACCAAATTTAAGCCACCTTCATAAAATATAAGGCTAATTATAACTTACTGACCTTGTTGTCTTAGATCTCTACAATAATCCTGTGAATCCACAAGGGCAGATGATATAATGAATTTATTTTCTAGACAAGGAGACTGAGGTTTAGGGAAGATTACTTAACAAATCAGAAGACCTCAAACGCTGGTCTTTGGACTCCAGAGCTTAGGTTTGCTCTCTTAGGCCCTGATACCTCTTCAATCTCATAAATCCAGAAGTGTGGTTTATTCATAGTTTATAGTTTGCAGTCAACTATTAGTAGCACCTGTCATGCTTTACAACACAGTATAATAACACTGAAGCCACAGGGCAGAAGTCTGTTTCAAGGGATGTAAATATTGACTTTAATATTTTAGCCAAGGCATAATTAGGAAGTAGTAGGAGAAAAAAATATGGCTGGACTGGGCCAGAAAGACCTGTGGGCCAGATCCATGATTGCTGTTTCCTCAATATAGGCAACTTATTTAACCTTTTGGAGCCTGAATTTTGCTATTCATAAATTCAATGAATAAATATTTCTTGAACACCTATTAAGATAACCAGGCACTATTTTAGGCACTTGAGATATATCCAGACAAATGTAGTTCTCTTAGGATAAAACCAGACAAAAATATTCCTGCCATGCCCTCAGAGAGCTTACATTTTATTTGGGAGAGACTTACAGTAATTACTGTAACTGAATTATGGAAGATGAACATTTGCTACTTAGAAAATAAAGCAGAGAAGTAGAATCGGGAATGTGGGAGGGAAGGAGAGTGTTGAAAATTTCCAGTCAAGTGGTCAGGGTAGGCCAGTTCTTGGCAGTACTGTCTTTCTAGTACATCAGGGTCAGAAACTTGGAATCATCTTTGACTCCTTTTTTCCTCATGCCAAATTTATCAGGAAATCCATTTCTATCTATCTTCAAAGTATTTCCACGATCTGACAGTTGTCACCGCGTTCATCCTACCACTCTGGTCCATGCTTCATCTACTGGAAAGTTAAGAACTCTTACAGTGACTAAAGTTGAATAATGGAAATTTTATGGAGCAAATTTTTTTTAATGTATATAGTGCGTTAGGGCTGCTAATGGGCTAAGCTGTACAGAGGACTAAATTAGAACGTTGAAACTGTGGTTTATAGGAACAACTCACAGGTAAACTACAGAATAACCCTATTTCTGATGCTGTTCTAATTTAAAAGATCAAATTTAATATGTACATTAATTGTACAGTTGGTTTTGTTTCCAAGAAAGAGGCAACATAAGCAGGCTAAATAAAATTTATGGAATATTATCGACAAACCTCAAAGCTTTAAAAGAGAGTTGTTGGGGTTTTTTCCCCAGAGAGAAAAAGAAAATCTAGTATAGTCTATTTCCTGAAAAATTTGAAAATGCTGATGAAACAGTCAATTTGGGTGATTCCTGCCAGTCTCCTCCTTGAAAAATGATAATGACTGAAGTGTTTTTAATGAAAGCTAAGTAAGAATAGATTTTTTTTCATGTGCTAATGCTAAGTTTTCCATTAAAAAACACCTTAAAAATTTGGAGAAAATAACTGGTACATCCAAACTTTCAAACATGTGATATGTTTGCCTTTTGCTTTGCTAAAATGTTTCTAAAAGGCAAAAGTGTGACTGTTACATGAATATAAAATGAACAAACAATAATGATTGTACTCAGTGTATAATTAATGAGCACACTAGTTAGATGTCAAAACTAGTCTGAAGGGCATTTGAAAAGTAGGTGTTTTTAGGCAAAGTTAAAATAAGATTCAAGTATTAGATATAAAAGTGGTTAAAAAAAATCAGTGGTTAATTTCCAACAGGGATTTAAACTATAACCATTGGATTATCTTAGTCACCAGACACACATTATTTATATCTTTACCACACAAAATTCTACAAAGTAACGTGTGACTTCACTTGTAAACAGGATCTTTAATCAATGTAAACAGTAAATTGAACTAGGTACATTTCCCCCACATGGTCGGTCCTTGGATGGCCTTTGCTCACATATGACATTGGAAGGACCTGTTCCCTCACCTTTTTGCCTTATATCTGAGTTTTGGATGCTTTTTATGACAGCTTTTAAAATTAGTCCACAAATGTAAAAATGTTTTTATGCTTTATTTTATCTTTTTCCTCTTTTGCATGTATTGAAAAACTATCCAAAACATTATTCCCTGCATCCCCAAAGGAATCCAAGTTATTATATAACTGAGTAGTTATGTGTTTTTCCTGAGGATGCAAACTTACTGTGTGGGAATGTTGCTTCAAGCTATAGAGGAATATTAAAAGGATACTTAAGAATCTTCCTTGGGAAAGTTAATTATGGATGTAGATATTTAATCTCTCTGTGATATAAATATGCAATTTTAACATTGATTATATGTAAATTATTTTAAAAGAAATATGTCAAGGTTATATTGGGGGAGAAGAAAAACAGGTGGTCCAGGACTCTGGGACTGATTCATGAGGTGGTGCCAGATGCTCCTTTCCAGCCCATGAACAAACTGGTGCAAGTGAGTCAGACCAGGGGCAGGTTGATGAATGCATTGTGGATGTATTCCATTCACCCTGGAGATGGGGATTTCTTAGGTAACAGTTTGAATGATGCCAAAGGAGACAGTAGTAAAGGCATTGATTTTTCTGGAACATTAGGCAGTCATTCATTTGAATGATGGCAGCTTGAGGCTGTCATCCCCCAGCCAGTTTTATACCGCTGTCATTACATGACATCGCATTTCCCATCATAAAGCTGTATACCCTCTACCTTTCAGAGAGAAGACCTAAGTGCCAGGCTGTCAGAGGTTAAAGAAAGAGCCAAGAGTATGAGGAAACCTCACTTGCTATTTGTGGGAATGTAAATGGGTATAACCTTCTCCAAGGGCAATTTGGCAATAGCTGTTAATATCTATCTAAGTATCAATACTTGGAATGTCCTTTTAACTGAGTGAAAGAAACAGAAGTCTGATTGCAGACGTCTGAGGACTGAATGGCAACACTCATGTAATTTGGGAAGAAAATTGAATCTCCTAATTTGATATTATTACTTTTTCATGTACAGCTTTTATCATAAATTTACATTAGGCTTTAAACTTAATTTTTTCTAAACCTTTACTAAAAAAAATGAATTTATGGCAATAAGGGATCTTGATACATTTGTATGACATGAAAGTTAACTAATTTTAGAAGTATGGCCATATTTCTATTTCATAGTAAAGGTTTTTCAATTTGAATGCCTAACACATCAGTGGTATGAAAGAGAGATACTGTTAAAATGTTTGTTTCTTAACAGTCAGAGCAGTATATACTGAACATTCTTCTTATAGACCAGTTGTTCCAAGTATTTCAAAGATATCAGTGGCTAATTAAGATTCATCTATACACTAAAACTTTTTACATGTATGTTTTTTAGAGTTGGTTTTTTCCTTAAATAAATACCATATCAAAAATGAAGTTAAGCTGAAAATGTATATCATGTGATTCATTTTTTATGATAATGATCCTCCATAAGGTAGATAAGGTACAGTTAAATATAATCAAAATTGCCAAAGCCTGAGGCTTTAAAGCCTAGAGACTAAAGTATCATTGAGCATCGCAATTTCTAAGACAGTCGAGTATATAGCCATCATATAATCTTTTACGATAAAATTGAAATATGACTTGTGTAACATTATTATTTTAAAAATTATTTTCCAGGAAAGAAAATTCCCCAGATTTATAGCAAAAGAGATGGAGAATATGTATATAGAAGAGTTGCGGTCTTCAGTGAATTTGCTAATGGCCAATTTGGAGAGTCTTCCAGTTTCGAAAGGTGGTCCAGAATTTAAATTACAAAAATTAAAACGTTCGCAGAATTCTGCCTTTTTGGACATAGGAGATGAGAATGAGATTCAGCTGTCAAAGTCCGACGTGGTGCTGTCATTCACCTTAGAGGTAAGTGGCTTTATCCCGTGTTTGCTTCCGGCAGTGTAAATGAGGCTACAGGGTCATTTCCGCTGACCTTGGTGGTAACGTTTCGAATTTAAAGCAATGTAATATATTTTGAAGAAGTTAAATTATTCTTCATTTGCTAGACAATCAGAGAGTGAATGCCAATTAACGCAAATTGTCCTTTAAACGTAACAGTGGTGTTAGGGTTAAATAATAAAATAATACAAGTTTTGAGGCAAGTGTTCTTGGCGCCACCCAGGCTGGTGGAAATTTATTGGTAGAGTAAGCACTGAAACACGCTTGAGTGGAAATAGGATTTAAACACATAATTGAATTCTCTGTAATTTGGAAACTCCTTTCAAGCTTTTGGTTATTCTTGTTTTTAATCTGCTTTAACTACGAGATCATCTTTCTAGAATCAAATCGCATAAACCAGCTGTAGTGTACAGTATTGGTACTATAGATGATGAGAAGTAAAGACTTCTTCCTTTCTAGGATTTGCCGTTTCATTACAGGTACAGTAAATATCATTAAAAACAAACGAGAATAAATGTTGTGCATTTAAAACTGTGTTCCCCAAGACTTCAGAGTTTCATCCCTTTTATACAGATCACTGGAAACCAAAGACATTGATCCCTGACCCCTGCCACTGCTCCCTGTGGATATTTTTCATGATGGCATTTCCTCACTGCTCAACTCTGTATATGGGCTGATCCATGGATATGTGTATGGGTTTATACCCAACACCCGCACATACGCTTGCAATATCCAGCTTAAATTTTTAGCCTCTCAAAAATTCAAGCTTGTAACTCCTTTCTTGCGTTGTTATGTACTCTCTCTGCTAGGTCCCAGTACTGCTGTTTGAGTTGCTCGTTGACAAAGCAAAATGTGTGGAGTCTTAGGAGGTACAGCTTTAGATTTGTTTGTTGATGCCTCTTACACCTGACTTGCTTCGTTTATGGCAGAAAAAGCAAATGTCTGCTTCTGTTCTTTCCTCCACTTGTTCAACTCTAAGAGAAATTCAAGCTTGAGGATAAGACAACTGCCTGTCTTTCTTCCCTTCCAGGCTAACATTTTCTTTGTAGGTTAATAGATTCAATTCAGTGTCAGGGTAGAAATAGGCGATTTTCTTCTGACTCCATACCCAGTTCAGGGATTAGCTAATAACTTTGCCAAGTGGCTTTGTTCCTGGGTTTCTTCTCAATCTCTTTAACCTCATAACCTCAGGATGTTTAATTTGAAACTACATAGTATCTCAGGTGTAGAATTTCCCAATCATTCCTGCGTCAGGTTTCCTGCCAACTAAAATGAAAACTGCCAACTCTTTTTTTCTTAAGGTTTTGTACAAAACAAAGTCAATTCTTTAATTACAGTCTAACTTTTTCTAACAAGAGTTTGGCATTTAAATTCATTAATAATAAAAAATAATTTGGAAAGCAAATGATTTGTGTAATGTTTGAACCTACCATTATCTCTATAAGCATGCAAAACTGAAAACAGTTCAAAACACTTTCTCTTTTCTCTATTGTTTAAAAATCTTACACCATTGTTAAGTAATTAGCTTTTATGAATTGTCTTTCCCTTTTGAAAAGAAAATTATGCTCATGAGTTAGTTTTTTTTTTTTTTTTTTTGGCCGTACGCAGGCCTCTCACTGTTGTGGCCTCTCCCGTTGCGGAGCACAGGCTCCGGACGCGCAGGCTCAGTGGCCATGGCTCATGGGCCCAGCTGCTCCGCGGCATGTGGGGTCTTCCCGGACCGGGGCACGAACCCGCATCCCCTGCATTGGCAGGCGGACTCTCAACCACTGCGCCACCAGGGAAGCCCCATGAGTTAGTTTTTTTGTGAAACTATGAATTGTTATTCTGTGCTTCATTGCCAGTATGTTAAACAGGGTTGTTCAGTTAGCAATAAAAGGGTGTTAGGAGGATGAAATGAGTTAAAACTTCATTTTGCCATGGTCTGAGAAGCTTCCATATTTTTACAATCGTTTTGACATCCTCTGTTACTAGGTCTATATGAGGCAGATATTTTCCTATCATGGCATAGTACAGATCTGTTCCATGTTGCCTACAGTATTTTAAAGAGGAGTTGTGTCTCACAACAAAATGAAGTCTCTTTCAGGGCAGACTACACAGTGCTTGTCTATGGGACACCTGAGGGAATGGACCAGGTACCTCCTCCAGCCCCAAGGCCTCTGACCTCAGCCTAGCTAAATTGAATAATTATCTCTCGCCCATTATCCAGGCCTCACTCACCAGACACCAGATTTCAGCCTAATAACACTCTGAAGGGCAAGCAGTTAATCCATTTTAAGGGTTTCACATTTCATCCGTCAGGCTTAGAGCTGGTCCAGTGGAGAAGGAGTTTTTCTAGGAACTGAAGTCTGAGTCAAATGAATAAGTGCAGATTTGAAACACTGCTAAAAATTTTATCATTTCTTTAAAATTTCTACCCACTCCTCCCTTCTTGTACCACACCACCTAACATATAAATCAGTTATTTATTATATTTATTATTCATTATCTGGCTTTCTTTACTAGAATGTAAGCTTTAGGAAGTTAAAGTGGTTTTTTTTTCTTTTTTGTTTACTGAGATATCCCAGGAGCCTAAAACAGTGCCAACAGCCTAAAACAGTTGACTCAATAATTGTTTATTGAATTGGGAACTTTGATGGTATCAAAACACAGCAGTTAGCCTCACAAGATTACTCTTATGTCTCTTCATTTATGAAGCCTTCAGAGAGACTTATAAAGCAAGAGGCAAGCTAACTCACAAAACACTAGCCAAACAACGGTATGTTACAATTTAATATTCAAGTAAGGTTAGGAAAACGGTCATCCATGAAGTTATGAGTCTGTTGTAAGGGGAATGGTGTTAGTGGCATGAATATAGTTGATGTTCACACTGAGTGTTTTAGGGCCGGCAGACCCTGTGACCTCCTCTGTGTTTGGAGGTACGTGTGTGGTCCCCCTATTCACCATACTGCTCAGCTGCCTTTACCCACAACCCGCACATGCCTGAGTGCCATGTAACTCTGTGGGCGGACAGTGCATTATTCAGAAGCGTGTTATCTGGTTTCATATTTTGTACATGCCTCCCTTCTTTATGCTTCTAGGATAACTTTGTTTTATCCTGATTACGTCAGTTATCCAGAGATCTGGGAAGAAAAGGCAGAACACAGATCAGCTTTATTTTCTGTAGTTTCATTATCAAGTTTTACTGGCAATTGGTTGAAACAGTTGCCTAAGATAACTTAGGTTAGTTGATGGTCCATGGAATTCTTAGCTGCCTTTATCATTAATGATTGAGACTAGCTGCACGTTTCAAATTCCTTTTGGAAGTCAGATCTGTAGAACTGTGTTTTATTTACTTATATGTGTGGATTCATAACAGAAGTTACGTCTTTTGAAAGTGGCGATTCTGCAGGATAGAACATTCCCGGAACAGACGGGAGCATTGTTTTGAGGGACAGAAAACTGTTTCACAACTCGTATGTTTTAGGAGGTCCTGTTTATAGTAGCTTTGTAGTAGAGGTGACAGAAATAGTGTTAAGCAGATGCTTCCTTTCATCTCTCTTGCACTTTGGCTATTAAACACGCTACAGAAAGAGATGCAGGACAGTCATATTCCCATATAGGAACCAGTGCCATCAGGATTTCTAGATTTATCTTGTGTACTCAATTCTGCTTCATGTTTAGTACTTCATCTAAACTTCCTTGAGTATTAGAGCGACTGTGAAAACTGTTACTATTATCTATTAATTCTCATAGTCTGTTTTCAGTTGTCTTCATTTTAATTCATATGTTGGTATGCGTTTCAGTGTGACAAAATGACAAAAGCCTTGATTGGGGGAGGAAAATGGTTCTGAATTTGACCCGATTTTTTGGTGATCAGTTTCCCATATGTTTTTATGAAAAAATGCAACAAAAATAATAGACATTTGTATTTACCCAAAAAAAGCTGTTGTACCAGAACTGAAAGGAAGAAAAACTTCTTTTAAGATGGTTTGTTCCTTTGAGACTTTTTGCCTGAACTTTCATATCAGAACTCTATGAAGAGTGTAATGATTTTCATAATGTATTATTGTAATGTATTATAATAAATGACACACATCTTTTTTTTGTTTTGTTTTGTTTTTGCGGTATGCGGGCCTCTCACTGTTGTGGCCTCTCCCGTTGCAGAGCACAGGCCCCGGACATGCAGGCTCAGCGGCCATGGCTCACGGGCCCAGCCGCTCCGCAGCATGTGGGATCTTCCCAGACCGGGGCATGAACCCACGTCCCCTGCATCGGCAGGCAGACTCTCAACCACTGCGCCACCAGGGAAGCCCTGACACACATCTTTTTAGTGGATATTTTGGTAGCTACATGGCATGAATGATGCTATTAATATTGTTTATACATATACAACAGGAGATCAATACATGTGCATGTATAAAAAGGTCATTGAATATATTTTATTAATTTTGAGAATTTAGGAAACTTCATGATGCAAGTTTTGATTTTAAAAAACTATTATAAATGATATTTAGTAATAGTTATATTTTATGTGTACATCCAGTAAGAATGTTAGGTTACAATATTTTAAGATTGGCAGTCTTTTATACAGACATAAAAAGCACACTTGAAAACTATGTTCCCCTTTCCCCCAGGAGTTAAAAATATATAAGGTAATATCAGTCTCTCCACCCTTTTCCAGTAGACTACATCAAATTGGTATATACCTTTAATGGATGGGGAAAATTGTTTTCCTTGTCAAGTTAATAGTAAGATATTCATTGCCAAGTTATATTTTCCATATTTTCATAAGGTAAACAGTGGCTATGAAGAAAATTCTTTTATAAATGCTAGTAGTCATATAAAATAAGTGAACATAGAAATTTTCTGACGTCATGTATTGATATCAATGAATTGGTGTGATGGTGACAGTGTCTACCAGTCGCCTTATGTGGAATTCAACCTGAATCCTTTTAACACATGCACTGAATTTTCATTAATAATTCTGCTTTGCCTCATGCAGACCTGCCATAATTTCTTTTCAGGCTCTGAGTTTATATCTCACTTACTTCATTGTGGCTCATATTTAGAGACTTGAATCTCTCATAACTGGCAGGAGATGCGTCTTCAGATACCAGACTTTCTCAAAATGTTACTTGCCTTCCATGAACAAAGGTGGATTATAAAGAAGATAAAATACCATGATATTGCCAGATAATGTTATCAGTTGGTCTTCCTAATCATATGTAGTTCATACTGCCGTCTCTATTGCTAAGTGTTGTCAGCTTGACGAATCAGTGAAACATTTTTCTTATCCTTAGATTGTCATAATGGAAGTGGAAGGTTTGAAGTCAGTCGCTCCCAATCGAATTGTTTACTGTACAATGGAAGTGGAAGGAGGAGAAAAACTGCAGACAGACCAGGCCGAAGCCTCAAGGCCACAGTAAGCCAGCTGAAAAAAATGTGTTTTTCTTCCCTCTTTTTTTTTTTTTGCGGTACGCGGGCCTCTCACTGTTGTGGCCTCTCCCGTTGCGGAGCACAGGCTCCGGATGCGCAGGCTCAGTGGCCATGGCTCACGGGCCCAGCCACTCCACGGCATGTGGGATCTTCCCGGACCGGGGCACGAACCCGTGTCCCTTGCATCGGCAGGCGGACTCTCAACCACCGCGCCACCAGGGAAGCCTTTCTTCCCTCTTGAAGAAATGTGCTTTATCTCTTTGAAGAATCGTATGGCTTTACACTCTGAAACTGTTATTTGGCTAGCTTTGTCTCAACTGTGTTAGAATCAGTGTGTGCCTTTCTGGGTAATGAGGCTATAATTAGAGCTATGCAGAATCCCTGTGTAGCACAAACAGAAAATCCAACATGCAAATGTGAAGCTAATTATTAGGCAATTAAATGTTTGTAAGTCACTTGTAAGGAATGCATGTGTTGTTATCATGTGTTATTTAAAAGGCAGTGCTTGATCCTATTTCAGTTACTAGAAATGTAATGTATAGCTTTTCCATTTCTGTGTATTATAGCTCTGTGGTGGTGCTGAGGTAGATACCAGACAACGTCTTGGGATACTTTAGCGAGTAGGCTTGAGTTAGAGAACCGGTTAATGACTACCGTGCAGTAACTGGAGATGCTAAAGCTGTTCTTTGCTGGCAGTTTTATGTTTCAGATTCTGGGAGTGAGTTTAAGTTTGGAAGATGTTCTTTTTAACTGATTCAAACGTGGGAAACATCACAGTCTCTGGTAGAAATAACCACGTGGGCCAGGGGAATTTAAATGAAAATTGCCTGGCCTTCATTTGCACACTGCCTTTCGATAACACTTTTTCTTCCATTTAAACTTTATTTAGAATTTCTTACAGGCCTTAGGATTTTTGCCTTATAACGGTGTCAATATGTGGATTCTTCATTCAGGAAACATCAACCTCTGAGATTCTGGCTGAGCACTGGCTAGATAGAGATGAACGAGAAACTTTGATTTTCTTTGGGGCAAAGTCTAAGGAGGTATACAGAGAATTAAGTGTAACAGGACAGATGTGCACAAAATATTATGGGATTGAGAAGAAACAAACTGAAACTTCTCACCCTGCCTTACAAAGCCCTACAGGTCTCCCCTGACCAGCCTCTCATTACCTCTGGGACCTCACCTTGTCTCTCTGTTCCCCCGGTCAGTTACTATTCCGCCTCCCTGGACCTCATGAAGTTCCTCTCAGCCTTCTCTCATCATTGCACTTGCTTTTCCCTCTGCCTGCAGTTGCTCTGCCTCTTACCTTTTTTATAGCTGGATCCTTAGTACTGAGAAACTTAAACATCACTTGCTGAGAACAGCCCCTTCCTTTAGACAACGCAATGCTGAGGGGATATTTTCTGGCTCATCACGTGATAATTTTTAGATTAATCGGTTCCTCATCTGTGTATCTTGTACTGTTTCCCTTCCTCTGTCCTTTTGGACAGAGCTCTTGTCCTATTGATCTTATGTCTTAGCACCTCGTAGGTACTCAGTCAGAATTTACTAATTCATGGTGAAGTGAAAATAATGAGGATAAACAGCTCTTTAAGAGGTTAAAACCTCTCAAGAGGAGGCTGTGTGAGACAGAGAAACTGGGACCATTTCTAGCAAGGCATATGGAGTCAAGGGAGGGGTTTGGTGTCTGTTTTAAAAATTAGCTGGTTTAGTATATTCACAGTGTTATGCAACCATCGTCAATTTTAGAACATAGTCATCACCTCAGAGAGAAACTCTTTACCTTTTACGTATCAGCCTCAAATCACCTCAGCCTTAAGCAGCTACTAATTGACTTTCTGTGTCTATGGATTTGCCTTTTGGGGACATTTCATATAAAAGGAATCATATATAACAATAATATGTGCTCTTTGGTGACTGGCTTCTTTCACTGAGCATATTTTCAAGGTTCGTCCATCTTGTGGCATGTGTCAGGACTTCACGCCTTTTTATGACTGAATGATATTCCATTGTATGTATATACCACGTTTTGTTTATTCATCTAGGCTAATGAGAATTGGGTTGTTTCTACCTTTTGGCTACTGTGAATGATGCTGCAGTTAGGGCTGGTATACAAATACCCATCTGAGTACCTGTTTTCAGTTGTTTTGGGTATACAGCTAGGAGTGAAATTGCTGAATGATATGGTCATTCTATGTTCAGCTTTTTGATAATCTATCAAAATG
Organism: Lagenorhynchus albirostris; assembly: GCF_949774975.1. Taxonomy (NCBI): domain Eukaryota; kingdom Metazoa; phylum Chordata; class Mammalia; order Artiodactyla; family Delphinidae; genus Lagenorhynchus; species Lagenorhynchus albirostris. The sequence continues at coordinate 27,719,469 of NC_083102.1, forward strand.
CTTTTTCACAATGCACCATTTTATTTTCCCACCAGCAATGTATAAGAGTTAAATTTCTTCATATTCTCATCAGTGCTTGTCGTTTGACTTTTAAAAATATATAGCCATCCTAGTAAGAGTAAAGTGGTATCTTGTGGTTTTGATTTGCTCTCCTCTAATGACTAATGATGTTGATCATCTTTTCCTATGCTGTAGTAGCCATTCATATAGCTTCTTTAGAGAAAGAAATGTCTGTTCAAGTTTTTTGCCTAGTTTTTGAGTTGTTTGCCTTTTGGTTGTTAAGTTGAAAGAACTATTTATATATTCTAGATACTAGACCCTTATCATATATATGATTTGCACATGTTTTCTTCCATTCTGTATATTATCTTTTCACTTTATTGGTACTGTCTTTTGAAGCACGAAGTTTTACAACTTTAAGTCCAGTTTACCTAGTTTTTGTTTGTTGCTGTGCTTTTGGTGTCATATCTAAGAATCCAGGGCCAAATCCAAGGTCACAAAGATTTACCCCTGTGTTTTCTCCTAACACTGTCATAATTTCAGCCCTTACATTTGGGTGATTGACCCATTTTAATTTTTGTACATGGTATGATGTAGGGTGAAACTTCCTTCTTTTGTGTATGACAGTCCAGTTGTCCCAACACCATTTATTGAAGAAACTACTCTTTGTCCATTAAATGTTCCTGGTACCCTTTGGAAAATCATTTGACGATAGATACATGGGTTTATTTATGGACTGTCAGTTTCATTTCATTGATATATCTATATGTCTATCCTTATGCTAGTACCACATTATCTTGATTACCATTGCTTTGTATTGAGTTTTAAGATCAGGTGTGTGAGTCTTCCAAATATGTTCTTTTTCAAGATTATTTTGGCTATTCTGGTTTTCCATATGAATTTTAGGTTCACTTTGTCAATTTCTGCAAAAATTTTGTAAATATCACCAGCTTGGATCCTGATAGGAATTGTATTGAATCTGGGGTCAGTTTGGAGAGTATTGCCAACTTAACAATAGTAAGTCTTCCTACCCAGGAATGTGGGATATCTTTCCGTGAATCTAAATCTTTAATTTCTTTCAACAATGTTTTGTAGTTTTCAAAGTATGCTTTTTACTTCTTTGGTTAAGTTTATTGCTAGTATTTTTATTCTTTTTGATGCTATTATTAATGGAATTGTTCTTTTAAATTCACTTTTGGATTGTTCATTGCCAATGTATAGAAATACAGTTGATTTTTTGTATATTAATTCCATACCCTTGCTGAACTTGTTTATTCTAATAGTACTTTTTTACTGGATTTCTTAGACTTCTTACTATATGTCATTTGCAAATAGTGATTGTTTTATTTCTTACTGTCCAATCTGAATGCTTTGTATTTCATTTTTTGCCTAATTTCCCTGACTAGCACCTCCAGTACAATGTGAAATAGAAGTGGCAAGAAAAGACATCCTTGTATTCCTGATTTTAGAGGAAAAGCGTAGTCTTTCATCATTAAACATGATGTTACCTGTGCCTTTTACATAGATGCCCCTTATCAGTTTGAGGAAATTCCTCTCTATTCCTAGTTTGAGTGGTTTTTTTTTCCATGAAGGGGTGTTGGATTTTGTCAAATGTTTTCTCTGCATCTATTGAGATGACCATATGGTATTTGCCTTTTATTCTATCAATATGGTACGTTACATTATATGCTTTTGGCGGGGGGGGGGGTGTTAAACCAACCTTGCATAATTGCCACTTGGCCGTGATGTATATTTTTTTTTTTTTTTTTTTTTTTGCGGTACGTGGGCCTCTCACTGTTGTGGCCTCTCCCGTTGCGGAGCACAGGCTCCGGACGTGCAGGCTCAGCGGCCATGGCTCACGGGCCCAGCTGCTCCGCAGCATGTGGGATCTTCCTGGACCGGGGCACGAACCCGTGTCCCCTGCATCAGCAGGCGGACTGTCAACCACTGTGTGACCAGGGAAGCCCCTATAATTATTTTTGCTACTGGATTATTTTCTCTAGTATTTTTAAAATCTATATTCATAAGAGATTGGTCTATAATATCCTTTTTGTTGTTGGCATCTGTCTGATTTTATATTGGCCTCATAAAATTCTTCTACTTTTTGGAAGGGTATGAAGAATTGGTATTAATTATTTTTTATGTGTTTGGTAGAATTACCAGTAGAACCATCTGGAGATAGATTTTTCTTTGTGGGTATTTTCTGGTTACTAATCCTGATTATATAGTGAACCATAATAGCCCTGCTAGGTTGGGTTCTTGGTGAGAGCCCTCTTCCTGCCCTACAGATGGCTGCCTTCTTGCTGTGTCCTCACATGGTAAAGAGACAGATCTCATTTCTCTTCATCCCATAATAAGGACACCAATATTCTCATGGGTCTCCACTCCCATGACCTCATCTGAGGCCCCGTCTCCAAATACCATCACATTGGGGATTAGGGCCTCAACATATTAATTTGTGGGGGGGGGTGTCACAAACACTACCCTACTCTAGTACTCGTGATTTCTCAAGGGAGTGCAAATGCCCTTAGAATCTCAATGTCATGATGTTTTTACAGAATCTTTTCTTAAAGTTTTACTGAGGTATAGTTTATATAGCATAAAATTCTTTTACTGAAATTTAGATGATTTTTAATGAATTTATACACTTGTGCCACGATCATCACAATTCAGTTTCAAAACACATTATTTCACAAAGTTACCTCATTCCCATTTGCAGTCTTACTCACTTCCAAGAAAACACTCGTATGCCTTCTAGCTCTGTCATTTTTTTTCTGAACACTTCATATAAATGATATGCAAAATGTAGTCTTTTGTTCTGGCTTCTTTTCACTTAGCATAATCTCTACAAAGTCTTTTATTTAATTGATACTTAAATATTTGGTCAATCAAATGAGTTAATTTTTACGTAAGTAGTTATTTTAACAATAATTTTTTCCACAAATAGTAAAAGTTTTCACAGAATACGTCTCATTTTATTTCTAATAAACTCAATGTATTCATAAAGAGATGCTACAATAGGGAACATATACATGCATAATTTAAATGAATTAAAACACTTGTGAGTTAGAGAAAATATTACAGTTAAGCCTCCAATACGCTTTTGATTACTCTTTCACACGGAAATTTGGCTAAAATATCTTACCTGTTTCTTCAGGCAGACTGAGTTAACTTTTAAAAAGAATTAAAAGATTTTTGTTTTTCATTGTATCCCAGGGGCAGATTTCCTCAAAAATGTATCTCCTGAATGCTGACCAACTGCAGCTTTTCAGCAGTGGGGTGACTTTTATCTTGAACTCATCTTGCACAACAGGAAAGAGATTCGTCTCCTCCATCATCATAGTGAATTATGCCTTGGACACGTTTTCTAAATCTTATTGCTTCAACACTTTGTGCTTTGTTGGAGATCAATTCATTCTTCTGTCTGATACTAATTAAAGTGCCTTATTTAGTCCATATTTCCAATAAATGTAATCACGATTTCTAGCCATTGCTTATTTCATTCTTGTAATTCAGATTTCCTGCCGGCAGTTAACGTGGAAAACAGCATGTGAGGTTGGTACATGACTTAGAATATGGAACCTGGGATCTAATAAAAGTGGTGTTTAGAGACAAGTTTGATTTGTGAAGAGTGGTAGTGAGGTCATCTATTAAAGTTTTTTTTTAATTTTGATTTTTTAATATAGGGAAAGGTATGTAGACAAATGGTATTTTCAGTGGAGAAAATTCTATTACTTCTGAATTTTTAAGTCATCGTTTCATAGTCTCTCGGTCAACCAGGGAAAGTTTTGTTCTCTATGAATGAGGTACAGAAGCATTGTTGCTCCACTTTTATAGCTTCCTACCATTTCCAGACGTTTCATTATTTCAGTTTTAGCCCATACCCTTAACGATACCAGCTGAAAGGAAGTGGAGGGGTAGTCAGACGACAGCTGAAGCTGAAAGGGGGGTAGGGAGTGACTTGTCATGGTCATGTAGTGGTCACCAATCTCCCGATACGTAGTGATCTTAAAGCACTTTCCCTGCAGATGATGAACATCCTTTGAGTGCCTAAAAGCATAAAAGCTAATAATACCCTGTGGAGGGCCAAGATAGACCTTGGTTCTGGGGAAGTAGAAGGAAGGAAATGCGTTGTTAAAAACAAATCAGGAACTTGGGGGAGCAGGGAATGGGGAGTTGCTATTTGAGGAGCTTAAAGTTTGTCATGCAAGATGACTAAATTCTAGAGAGCTGCTGTGCAACATCACACCTATAGTTAACGACGCTGCATCATACTCTTAAGAATTCTTTAAGACGGTAGATCGCATGTTAAATGTTCTTGCCACACACAAGAAAAGATCCTGGGGAAGCCACGCTGTGTTTTGCTATACTCTCTATCTCGTTCATCCATAATGCTGTTTAATTAAAGACCTTTGAAGGTTAATTGGTCTCTGTCCCCACCCCCCTTCAAAGTAATAAAACAGAAAGGCAGGGAGCAGTAAGAAAAACTGATGAGTTGCATCATTAGAGAAATATATTTATGGTTTTTAGGATAGAACATTCTTCTACCTCATGAAAATGATGGGAAACACAGGCTTCACTACCCGTTTCTGGAAACTTTAAATTCTGAACCATAATTGTAATAATCTGTGAAACTATTGAAAGAATATTGCCGCTGTAAATGGAAAGCTTATCAGAATGACAAGCTACTAGGACAAGTGTTTAAGAGAGATTAAATACAGATTTCAAATAAACCAATAGAAAGGTAACCGTGCTTTTTGAAAACATAGTAGTTTTCATTTTAATTTACTAATGCCAGCATTAGTTTTGAAGTGTAATTCATCAGCCAGCTACTCTTGCTGATGAGAGAGAGACTATACTACATTTTTAAATGATCTATCAAAAAGTATGCCTGTTTTTAATGAATCAAAAGGAAAACACTCAAACAGCACACAAGTTTCATCTTTTATCATTTCCATCTTTAAAAATATGAGGTTCCTTCCTCTTACATAAATTCACCAGAAATAACATTTCTCTAAAACTCATACTGCTGGTGCTGAAGAAAATGAGGCCTAAAGAGACGAACACTGGCCATATACAGAAACTACATTCATGGAGTTTATTTGCAAGTAAAGGAAGCTAATGTGTGGATCCTCATAATTGGTGGCATCTGAATTAGAGGGGAAAATGTGATCGATGAAGATTCCAGATGCTTGCTGAAGAGCACTGATGGAAAACAGCAGTGAGAGAGCTTGGGAGAAAGTGTATGTAACTGTGATTATCAACATCTCGAGGATGGATTTGCAGCTTGTAAATAACTGCCCCTTATAATCCGTGACTTTTCCAGAGCAGTGTTTTGCAGTTGCTTTCATCATTATTTTATTTGTCTGGATAGCCAGTTTATTGCACGGGATAAATTTGGCAAAGTGTAAGTAGCAAAAAACTTAACTTCTCTTCTGGTACGGCTCTCAAACGTGCTCCAGGATCACCCTCCCCTGCCCTTGGGAGAGATCTTGGCAGAAACCATAGCTTTGCTGCCCATTTTCAGGTATTAAATAACATGTTCGGGTATTAAAATTTCAGACCACTTTAAGTCAAAACCTACCCATTTCAAAAGGGTAGGGTTTTCCTTTCCTTCCTCCCAGCTTTCCCAGAAACCTGCCCGGGGGAAAGGGTACTGCTCTCTGTTGCTCACATGCTTCTTGTTTTGCCTGCTCGTATGCTCTTTCTACCAATTTTGGGTAGGGTGGAGGTGGGGATGAGGGGAAGAGGTGAAGGGGCAAAATGTCTTTTAATGTAGGTACTGTTTGTAATCCTCTCTTGGGTAGCAAATGCCTTCTGTCATGGGGAATGTACGCATTTAACTTTTTCTCTGGTGCACTTCCTGGGAGACACACCTCGTGCTGCCCGGAACTACTGACATCACACCCTTCCGTCCTAGAATGATGCATCCTCTAGCTGCCTTCCTTCTGCTTCCCCTGAGCTACTGCTTTAATAACATCACCCACATATCCTCTTCCTGCTTGAATTTAACTTTCTTAGCAGATGGCTCAAGTAAATTGGAAGCTCCTTAAAGACAAAGGCTCTGTAATATACCTCCTGGTTCCTGTCTAGCACCAACCACAAGTAATATGGCTCATTGAAGTTTTTTTCTCTACTATTTAGAGTATTAAAAAATACAGCCTCTCAGTAGGTGTCAGGCTATGACACTTGAGCCAGTACCTACCCTGATTAACACGATGTTTAGTCCTCATTCTCACACCCCAAGCTCCCATTTTTCTAGAAATTCCTTGGAAAACATATTCACTTTAAAGGGCCATTTCTTCTGCTTCTGTGTGGTAACTTGAGGCTGGGATTCAGGATCTCTTCCAGATCCTTGCTGTGCTGACTACCCTGAGATGGGGGACCACCTGCGTAAACAAGATGACTTGCCAAGGGATAGACAGGCACAAGTTCAGTTTTAATAGAATCGATATATGATTCCTCTAGTTCATAAGTACTCTCCCCTAAAGCCCTTCTATCTAGGAAAGAACCTGCTAAATGCCAGTTCTCTCTCAAGCCACTTTCAGTCTCCCTTCCTTGACTTTACACAAAAAGGTACACCTCTAACCCAACTTGAGTCTTAACCACGGTGTGTTTGTTCTGGAGTGGAAAAAAACCTCCACATCACCTTTCAAAAGGAAAAATTTAGATGTTCCTGTTAGTTTTGGGAAAGCAATTTACCTATGATGTAATAAATCCTCCTGGAAATTAGATGGCGTCTATTTCTCTGCTTTCAGCAAAGTTGCTGAAGGATTTATTCAAGTTTTCAGCTGCTGAATGATGGAGAAATAGTTTTTGCTTATCAATCACTGTATTATTTTGGGACAGTCAAATAGGACGGAAACAAACAAATTGATAGACATTGCTATTATAGTGTCCCATCTACTTATTTTCTTAGAGCTTACAACAGAGAGAATGAAATTCTGGGTTAAAATTGACGCTGAACTGTCTCAGTGTATCAATAGATACACTGTGACCCGCTGTGGTCACCCGCGGGTATGTGTAGGCTTAAGCCTTTTTTAACTGAAAGTTTGTACCCTTTGATCAATATCTTTCCTTTTCCTCCACCCCCAAGGCTCTGGTAACCACCATTCTACTCTGTTATTATGAGTTTGACTTTTTTTGTTTTAGATTCCACATACAAGTGAGATCATGCAATATTTGTCTTTCTGTGTCTGGCTTATTTCACTTAAAGTAATGTCTTCCAAGTACTTCCATGCTGTTGCGAATGACAGGACTTCCTTCTTTTGTAAGGCTGTGTGATATTATATTGTATGCATATACATTTCCTTTCTACGATGGATATTTAATTTGTTTCCCTATGCTGACTACTGCGAATAATACTGCAGTGAACATAGGAGTACAGATATCTCTTCCAGATGAGGATTTTATGTCCCTGAGTATATACCCAGAACGGGAATTGCTGGATGGTTTGGTAGATCTACTTTTAATTTTTGGACAAACCTCAGTACTGTTCTCCATGGCAACTGCACCATTTTGTATTCCTACCAACAGTGTTACCAGGCTTCCAATTTTTCCAAATCCTTACCAGCACTTGTTATCTTTTATTATGTAGAAAATAGCCATCCTTAACGTGTGTGATGTGACATCTGATTGTGGTTTTGATTTACATTTCCCTGATAATTACGGATGTTGACCATCTTTTCATATATCTGTTGGCCATTTGTATATCTTCTTTGGAGAAATGTCCATTTATGTCCTTTGCCTATTTTCTCATTGGGTTTTTTGTTTGTCTGTTTGCTTGCTTGCTATTGAGTTGTATGAGTTCCTTATATATTTTGGATATAAACTCATTATCAGAGATACAGCTTGCAAGTATTTTCTCCCATTGCATAGGTTGCCTTTGCACTCTGTTGATTGTTTCCTTTGCTGTGCAGACACTTTCTAGTTGGATGTAGTCCTGCTTGGATATTTTTGCTTTTGTAGCTTGGGCTTTTAGTGTCATATCCAAGAAATCATTGCCTAGACAAATGTCAAGGAGATTTTCCGCTGTGTTTTCTTTTAGGAGTTTTATGGTTTTATGCCTTATGTTTAAATCTTTAATCCATTTTAGTTGATTTTTATGTGTGGTGTAAGATACACCATCTGCATATGGATATCCAGTTTTCCCAGCACCATTTATTGATGAGATCATGTCATGTGCCAACAGACAATTTTACTGTTTCCTTTGGGTTTGGGTGCTTTTTATTTTTCTTGCCTAGTTGTTTTGGCCGGGACTTCCATTATTATGTTGGATAAAAGTGGTAAGTTTGGCACCCTTGTCTAGTTCCTGAACTTAAAGGAAATCTTTCAGTTTTTTGCTGCTGAGTATGATACCTGTGGGCTTGTCATATACGACTATTATAATGTTGAGGTATATTCCAGAAGGAAATATATGTATTCCCTCCCTCTCTCTTTCTTACTCTCCACCCCCCATGTTGAGCCTTACAATGATTAAAAAAATATATAAAAAACATGGTCAAGCATTAAAATATAGTAGGCTAAAATTCTAAATTTATGAGGGGTAAGTAGAATCAAAGTATAAAAAAATAGTGTCAAATTTCTGTTAAAGAGGAGTTGTACAGGTGTTTTTTTTTTTAATGGACGATGGTGGAATCATTTTGCTCTGATAAATTCCCTTGGATCCACTTAGAATGATATCACTGTTTCAAGTTAAATGTCAATGTTTCCAACACACCAGAAATTATACCCTTTGCAACTCTTTAAATTTATATTTAAGAATTCTAGATGTCAATTTTAAAAATGTGTGAAGAGGGTACATAATTTTTCAAAATTATTTTAGGAAGTTCATGAGAAAAAGGTTGAAGGCCGCTTTTCTAGGACATGTCGTGTTCTGGAGCCAGACCAAGTCCTGTGGTCAAAAGACTTTACTGTTGCTGTGTTTCAGATGCAGACTGCTTAGCCCAGACAGAAGAAATGCCTTTATTCTTAGCTGCTCCTGTCCTAGAGTACAGACCGGCAGCCAAAGAGATATCTTTGGGGCTCACTTCCACCAGTGCACATCTTCACCCAGACCAGGTCCAGCACCTGGTGGGCAGCAGTGAAGGACCTATGTTCTCTTGAGACACGTGCACAGTAATCACTACTTAGAGCATTGCTGTGAAGAGAGAGTGGGAGTAGTACATGTAAAGGATTTTCCAGGATCCTCAGAACAGTCAAGGAATGAGAAGAATGCTAATAAGTAGGAAAGACATTTTATGAAACCTGTGTAGCATTTGGTGTGAGTTCGTAAAATAAGTTCATATTTTCAGAATTTCAGCAGAATTTATAATATTTAAAAATAGAAAGAAATACATTAGAAATGAAATAAGTTGGAAAGGAAGTAAGATATTTTAAAATTCAGATTTCAGGATTTTCAAATGTTAATTTCAGGGTGATGATAGTGGATATGTAACATGGCTTGAAGCCAGAATGAGACAAATCAGAGGGTAAATCTCAGCTTCACCCCAGGTTAGCCATGTTGTCATGTGTGTGTTTCCTCATTGGTAAAATGGGGACAGTAGTGCCTATATCAAGGATTATATTGTGAGTTAATTGACGTAATGTATGCAGGAACACTCGATCATGTTCTGCTTTTACCTCTCCCCATATACTCACCAATTTTTGTTTTAGGCTTTGCTTTGTGTGCTGTGCTTCTTTTCAGTTTTTTAAATCTTGTGTTCATTTTCTACTTTCTTTAAACCTTTTCTCGTAGCACCCTGCTTTAAAGTTGAGAATTTTCAGGAGGGGGCTCATAGTTGAAGAAAGATTCAGTGCTGCTGACAACATGAAAGAACATTTTATGAAGCGAAATTTGCTTTTGTCTCCTGAGTCCCGTCTGAGATTTTTGGCTTGGGTGTTTTCATTGGCATGCAATATTTATTTGGTGAGAGCCCCATGACCAATTCTTTTAAGATTTGAGAGTTAGTTTCAATCAAAAAGAGGTCGTTTTCAACATGAATAATGCTCCAGTGTCAGTTTGAAGGAACAACATGCTTCGGTTGTCATCTATTTACTATAAGTATTGGTTTTGTTTCTCAGTTGATGTCATTGAAGATTTATATCTGCTCTGGTAAAATGCAGCTGTCAGAGGATCACTAGCTCTGAGCAGCAGAGTGTTCTGCCATTGTTGACGGTAACTTTGCAGCCGCGTCTCCCATGTTGGCACCGTGTTAATACATTATGTGCAGGGCACTCAAGCGTGACCTGTACCAGAGCTGTGGAATAGAAATGCAGCTGGGGACTCCCATTACAACTGACGTGTGCATCAGTAAAAGAAAGGATAATCCTAAATTCAGTGCAACTTATATAACTGGGATTGTTTCAGATACAGGGAAATCTAGAACAGTTGGGAAAAATATCCTGCAACCCTTTGCAGGCCCTCCCTGGAATGAAGGGAATACAGAAAGTTATTTCTGCAAATCAGAGTGTTCAGATGGCCTTGGTGACCGGGAGATGCACGCAGGGTCAGGGTCAAAAATGCGGTATGGTCATACCTCTGTATGTGAGAGCAGGGTGCTTCCCCTTGCCTTTCTCTGCCAAGAAATGTGAATGATGTTCTAAGACCAGTTCAGCTTGGTGCAGGTTTTGCACCCAGGTTGATCTCAGCACACTCTCCTTTTATTAGCACTTTTTACTTAAACATAGTATAATACAATACATAAACATAGTATAAATATATAAACATAATACCACATATAATAATGTATTTTATTTTTTACATTCATCCTAATGCTGGTTTTATATTCCTTCATAGGAAAACTCATTTTGGGGTAATATCCATAATATGTATGTATACATTATTATATAGAGATTTTTTTAAGTTAGGTAACTGTATGAAATATAATTGCAGTAGTTGTAATGAGATCAAGACTGACATTCTTTGCAAGTAAAAATTATTTTTTATTGTAAGAATACACACACACAAAAAACATGAGATCTCTTCCCTTAATAAATTTTTGAGGGCCCAATACAGTACTGTTGACTATTGGCAAAATGTCATACAGCTGATCTGTAGAATTTATACTGAACTGAAAATGTCTGTTGAACAGCAACTCCTTTTTCCCTTCCCTCCAGTCCCTGGCAACTACCATTCTACTCCCCGTTTCTATGTATTTGACCATGTTAGATACCTCATATAAGTGGAATCATGCACTATTTGTCCTTCTGTGACTTAGCTAATTTTACTTATAATGCCTTCAAGGTTCATCCATATTGCCACATATGGCAGAATTTCATTCTTTTTTAAGGTGGAATAATATTCCATTGTACATATATAAAACATCTTTGTCCATTCATCCATTGATATACATTTAGGCTGTTCCATATCTTAACTATTGTGAATAATGCTGCAGTGAACATGGGAGTATATCTCTTTGAAATCCTGATTTTGGTTCTTTCATACATACACACACACACACACACACACAGAAGTGGGATTGTGTTGGGTCATATAGTAATTCTGTTTTTAATTTTTTGAGGAACCTCCATACTGTTTTCCATAGCAACTGCACCATTTTTTATTCCCACCATTTTATATCCAATAAATCATTACCTAGACTAATGTCATGAAACTTCTTCCTATGTTTTCTTCTAGGAGCTATTTAAATTCAGACCTTACATTTAAGTCCTTAATCCATTTTGACTTGATTTTTGTGTGTAGTGTAAAGTAAGGGTCTAGTTTTATTCTTTTGCATGTGAATATCCAGTTTCCCCAGCACTATTTGTTGAAGAGACGACATTTTCTGCATTACGTGTTCTTTTTTTTTTTTTTTTTTTTGGTGGTACACAGGCCTCTCACTGTTGTGGCCGCTCCCGTTGCGGAGCACAGGCTCCGGACGCGCAGGCTCAGCAGCCATGGCTCACGGGCCCAGCCGCTCCACGGCACGCGGGATCCTCCCGGACCGGGGCACGAACCCATGTCCCCCGCATCAGCAGGCGGACTCCCAACCACTGCACCACAAGGGAAGCCCAAAGTTACATTTTTTTTTTTCTTTTTATTTTTTTGCAGCATGTGGGATCTTCCTGGACCGGGGCATGAACCCGTGTCCCCTGCATTGGCAGGCGGTCTCTCAACCACTGTGCCACCAGGGAAGCCCCTGCATTACATATTCTTGACACCCTTGTGGAAGATAAGTTGATCATACAATATATGTATGGGTTTATTTTTGTTCTTGCCATTCTGTTCCAATGGTCTATGTTTCTGTTTTTATGCCAGTACCATACTGTTTTAATTACTGTAGCTTTGTTATGTGTTTTGAAATCAAGACGTGATGCCTCCAGCTTTTTTCTTCTTTCTCAAGATTGCTTTGGCTATTCAAGGTCTTTTGTGGTTCCATTTGAATTTTAGGATTTTTTTCTATTTCTGTTCAGAAAAATGCCACTGGAATTTTGATAGGGATTGCATTGAATTTGTAGATTGCTTTGGATAGTATGAACATTTTAACAATATTGATTCCTCCAACCTGTGAACATGGGATATCTTCCCATTTATTTGTGTTGTCTTTAAATTCTTTCATCAGTTTTATATCATTATCATTCTGTAAGTCATTCACATCCTTGGTTAAGTTTATTCCTAAATATTTTGTTATTCTTGACACTGTTGTGAATGGGATTGTTTTCTTAATTTCTTCATGGATAGTTGTTAGTGTACAGAAATGCAGTTGGTTTTTGTGTATGTTGATTATGTATTCTGCAGATTTATTGAATTTATTAGTTATAACAGTTTTTTGTGTACTCTTTAGTGTTTTCTACATACAAGATAATGTCATCTGGATCATTTTACTTCTTCCTTTCCCATTTGTATCCTTTAAACAAATTTTTTTTCCTAATTGCTCTGGCTAGAATTTTCATTACTATGTTGTATAAAAGCGGTAAGAGTGGACAGCCTTGCCTTGTTTCTGATCTTAAGGAAAAGTTTTCTATTTTTCACCATTGAGTATGGTATTAGCTGTCTGCTTGTCATATATGGTCTTTATTATATTGAGTAAATTCCTTTTGTACTTAGTTGATCTTATCATAAAAGTATGTTGAATTTTGTCAAACGTTTTTTCTTCCTCTGTTGCAGTGATCATGTGATTCTTATCCTTTGTTCTATTAATATGCTGTGTCACACTGATTTGTATATGTCAAACCATTATTGCATCCTAGGAATAAATCACACTTGGTCATGGTGCATGATCCTTCTAACATCCTGTTGAATTTGTTTTGCTGGTATGTTGTGAGGACTTTTGTATCTGTGTACCTCAGGGATATTTACCTGTAGTTTCTTTTCTTGTAGTGTCTTTGTCTGGCTTTGGTATCTGGATAATGCTGGGCTTTTAAAATGAGCTTCAAAGTGTTCTCTTTAATTTTTTGGAAGAGTTTGAGAAGTGATTAGCATTAGCTTTTCTTTAAAATTGTGGTATAATTCACCAGTGAATCCATCTGATTCTGGGCTTTTCTTTGTTGGGAGGTTTTTGATTACTAATTCAATCTCCTTGCCAGTTATAAGTCTGATCAGATTTTCTTTTTCTTTATGTATTGGTCTTGGTAGGTTGTATGTTTCTAGGAATTTATCCATTTCTTCTGGTTATCCAACTTGTTGGTGTATAATTGTTCATGGTAGTCTCATATGATTCTTGTGGCATCAGTTGTAATGTCCCCTCTTTCATTTCTAATTTTGAGTCTCTCTTTATCCTACATAGTCTAACTAAAGATTCATCAACTTAACAAATCTCTGCTTAAACCACCTACGCAACATTTTTTTCCCCTGCTAAGGCACTTTTATTCATGACAGTGACTCTCCTTATTAAATTTTACTTATGAGATATTTTGTCACTAGTTTATTTAGTAAGATTAATTACAAGCTGATTATTTTTAAATTAATGTATTTTCAAAAATCATAATTTCTAAGCCTTTCTGTTTAGAAGGAAGTAGACACTTAATAAATCTAAAGTAGTGACAATTATCAGATAACTTTTGCTGAATGAGACCCATTGTTCACGGTATTTTTTCTTCTTTCTGAAATTTGAAGAGAACTCTTTATGCATGAGAACCCTATGATCTAGAAGATGTGAGAGTGTTTTTCCTTAAGCTTTCTTTTGTTTTAAAGAAAGAATAAGTCTTACGTAAATTTCAGGGCATTTTTGTTTGTTTGTTTTGCACTTTCCATCTTCCCTATTAAAACTATCGGCTCTGGAAATATGGCATCAAAGATACTGACATCGCATCATTTAAAGAGAGTTTTGAAAGATGGGAAAAGAAGCCTATTCTTGAATTTCTCTTGTTCTCAGAAAACACTTCATTGACTTAAGATGACCAAAGAAACCACAGTGACAGTAAGTTTGGCAAAAGAAATGTACGTGAAGAATCAGTCAATTTTTAGACAAGTAACACTTTTGTTATCCTGGCACAAATTTCCTTATTACATAAAATGGAAGATGAATTTGGTTGGCAAAGATTTTATATCTTTGGCTTATAAAATAGCAAAATTTTACCTGAAGCAACTTTGTGAAATTCTCACTGTGTTCTAATGTTTAATTTTCCTCTTCTTGCCATAATATAGCTTTGCTGGCAGATGGCAACATTTGGATCATCCTGAAATTGGCAAATTCTCATAAGAATCTTTAAAATTTTTAATATTTGCATGTGGAAAAAAAAAATCACAATTTTTACATAGCTCTGCCAGAGTGGCAAAGACAAATTCTTAGGCATTTTTCTTCTTTTTGTACCCTGTATTACAGTTAAATAGGATTGATGTCTAGGAAAAAAAAGTTAAACTATTTACTATGAATATAATCTTAGAGTTGTAAAAACTTAACCTTTTATCTTCCATATTTAAAAACTGTGTTCCTAAAGTAACAACTTGTGTTTTTATTAAAATATTACCAGTAGCTGAAAGTCAACATTTCTATCAGGGTCAAACACCTTTTCCTGTAGGTTCCCTCTAAAAATTCAAAATGTTCTCATCCGATTACTTATTTTACAAAGGGGCGGTGTTTCAGGTTACCTCCTTCTCATGTTATTTCTCCGCAAATACTCCATTCTAGGTGAAAGCTCCAGAATGAACTTCTAGGGGAGAGACTCGTTAGTTCTTTAGTAAATAAGACCGTTGGCAAGTTAGGACCAAAACACATGTTTTTCTAAGTTTGGCTTCAAGCAAATTCAGGTCATAGCAGGAACTTGGTGGACCTCAGTATTTATTTGAGCCCCTTGCTTAAGTGCACATCCTACTTATAGTGGGACTAGAATGGTAAATGGCTTAGAGTAAGGGTCTCGATTTCTGCTGCAAACCCATTAAAATTGCAGAAGTAACTATTTCTGGAAGGCTCAGAGCAGGTTTATGAACTTATTATGATTAGTCACTTTTGTGATGAGACCTGCTGACAGCTGGACCTGTTTCCCTCATCATCAGATTAGTGATTACATTAAATTTTCATGATTAATATTTTCTTGGGCATATCTGTGAATGTTTCATGGCTCAGGTTTTCAGAGAAGGTCCCCAACCTAGCCAGTGACCTTTGCTGTTTTCCCTCAGTTGGTGGCATCTTTAGAAAGAGAAAGCTTGTTTACACCAAGCTGAGCCTGGCTTTGTTGCTTTGACTCCACAGGGCTGCCCTTTCTGCTTGCAAAGAGGCTAATTCCTTTATTTAGCTACTGCATGTGTTGTTTTGCTTTGTTTTCTTTCCATCATGTAGCTTGTGATGGCCTGGACAAGAAGTGTATGTCCGTTTTATAATGATCCTTTTCTTAAAAGCAATCAAAAGATGTAATACTCCAACAGCACATTCTTATAAAGTGATCAAAATTGTTCACAGTTTTATAGCACCACTTATGTAAAGTAAGATATATTACAAGGAGGATAATTAATTTGATCTAGGAATATTTATCCATATGGCATGGATGAGCAATAATTTCACAGTGGAATATAATCACTGTCTTTTATTAGATAGGCAACAGATACAGTTTATTCTCTCTTACTTTAATAGGTGAGTAATTCATATTGTGTGCAGTATTGTTCATTCTGAAAGAAACTTTTATAATGGGCCAACCCCTGTGGTAGGATACAAAGAAAAAAACTTCCAAGTTGAGAAAGCTGTTACTAAAAGTAATTCTACGATCTAGAGTCTTCTTTGTAGTTATGCAGATTAATACTGGACAGCATATCCTTCTCTTGTCTGGATATCTTCAGCTGGGTATCTTGCAGACTCTGAAATTCAACATGTTCAGAATAGAAACAATTCTTTTTCGCCTTTAACAGACTCCTTTCTGCTTACCATCTCAGTTTGTGGTACCTTTATATTATAGCGGTGGCCAAAGCAGAAATGGGGGCATTCATCATTTCTTTCTCTTTCTGATCCCCACAACTAAATCCTATTGATTCTGCTTCCGTAATGTCCAGCCAATCTCACTCTCTTCCCACATCTTCATTGCCAACACCTCTGTTTGGGCCGTTGCTAACATTACTTCAGAAGCCTCTATTGGGTCTCCCTACCTCTGTTCTTTCCTTTACTTCAGTCCAATTTCTAAAACGCAAATCTGATTATGTCCTTTCCCTCAACATTTTTTAGTAACTTCCCTTTGCCCTCAGGATGAAAGACTACATTTACCTGACTGCCACTTACCACCCCACCCCACCTCTTACGTCTTGCCAGCCACAGTGTTTCCAAGCAGGAGCGCTGTTGCATTTTTACGGGAGCAGTTTTCATCAGTGGAACTATCCCTTCTATCACAGGTTAGTTAGCTTCCATAGCTTCTGCCCATATGCGTTTTAAAATGCCCCTAACAGGGGGAGGTACCATCCCTGGGGAGAGCCACTGTCTGTTCTCACCCATGGCCTGCCTACCTTTCATTCTGCACCTAGCTGCCTATCTTTTACTTTTCTTCCTTGAAGGCTCAGTTTAGGGTGCTCTGCTCTGTGAAGCTGTCCTGAACCCCGTCCCCCATTGCCCTAAGGCAGCTTCCTTAGCACCTGTGTATAGTCTGAAACTATACAATTGTAATTGCCTCTGTATGCTGCTCCCCCAAAACTGTGAGCCCCCTGAAGGCAGAGGCCAGGTCTTGTGCAGCCTTGTGTTCCCAGTATCCGGCTCAGTGACTGACCTCTATCTGATGAAGCATTTGACCTCAAATAATTGACAACAAAATTCTCTTGACTCTATTAAGCATCAGTGAGAGTAATTCATCCATAAGAAGGACACTTTTAACAAAAATAAGACATGCAAATAAAACTGACAGCCTTCTAGTATTCATGCATGAGAAAGTTAAACCTGAGTCTGAATGGACTTAAGAGCAACTGGGAGCCAGTTGTCACCTTAATTTCCACCCACTACACAGTGAAATACAGTCTTCTGAGTGACAGTGTACAAATCACTTTCTGTGGCCCAGATCTTCACAAATTACAACTAACACAACACTGCCATCCCATCTTGCATATCCAGAACGTTGGTGCAGTGACAAAAATGTTATATATAAATAAAATCTCCTCTGTAAATCAAATGGAATTTCTCGGAGAATATGCCCCTTAAATTTAAGCTGGAATTGTGAAGTTCTTTAAAGCTATTATAGTATTCTAATTTTTTAAAGCATATATGGGTACTTTGCAAAAAGACGTCTTTGTACCAAAGGTAGAATATTTTTACTTAACCAGATACACAACTGTGCTTGTTTCCACTTAAAAATCTTCCAGCCACATTGTTTACTTCTAACTTTTGCATATGTAAATAAGGATTAACAAAGCAGCAGCTAAAAATATATGCATATAGGTAATAAAGAAAAAGGAAGTTGTAGTTCCAAAATAATTAAATATCTAACCAGGCAACTAAATTCCACCTGGTTTGTAAATACATATGATTTTGGTGATCAGAGGACCCAGGTATTTCATCTTCTAAAATCATATTATTCCCTTTAAAAGTGTTAAGAGTAAGCCAAACCTGGCTTTACACAAGTTCTGTGTACTTCCACTGAAACTGTGACAGATGTATTTTACTGGGTTAAATTGGAATATGATCCACAGTTTTGTGATTCTTCTTAAGTTATAAACATATCAGACATATGATGTGATTGGTTAAGTTAGTGTTTGTGAGGTATTCAAAGGGAAGTTGGAGACAAAGTCTTTTTTGATCTTTAGTATTTGCTTTTATAATATGTACAAACAGACTCTGCCTCCCTATTTCATTTTTATTTCAGGGGAAGACTTTAGTGAATAAGTGCTCTATCAGATTCACCTCATAGAGAAAATTATGATTACTACTTAAGCAGTCAGGTAGCATTTAATTCTTGTGACATATTCTGTACTAATTCTCTACTTAAGCAGGGCACAGGTGCAGTGATGATAGGATAAGAAACGTGTACCCAAAAAGACAAGTGGAAAAATACCACAAAATCATTTCGTTCAAGCACCAAAAAGAGAATTAAAAAAATTTAAGCTCTTAAAAACTAAATGAAATGTTTATTGAATAAATTAGTAAAACACACACGTTACTCATTAACAAATTTTGCCTAAAGAAAGTTCCACATCTTCACAGTTGGCTAAGACAGAGATTGGGTAAGAAACGGACAGTAGTCTCAGGTAAACACTTAAAAAGCGTACGTGTGTTGTTTATCAGCCGTGACAGTTCTGATACGTAGAAACTCACTTATTTGAGAATCTTTCTGAACCACTATAAATATATTAAAATTACTGGCAATATTATTTTAGTTAAATGTAATGTTATATTTTAAAATACAAAAGCGGCTTTCAGATTCAGATGATTGCTCTTATTTAACACCATCCCCCCACCTTGAGTTGGTTGCGTTATCCATAGAACTGTGTGTCTGTAAACATGAAATATTTTCTATATTTTTTGTATATATTAATGGAAGTCTGATCTAAAGCTCTGGTGCATGCAACTTGTGCAGTTGTCCGATGTGGCTGTAATTAAAGAAACTCAGCTCCTGATCTCAGTTCTCCTTCCATGTAAGTTGGCCCTGCACATCTGTGGGTTCCACATCCACGGCTTCAGCCAGCGGCACTAGGTCCGCATTTGGTAGAATCAGCTTATGTGGAACCCGCCAGATACCCAGGGCCGACTATACTTACGACATTTTATATGAGGGGCTTGAGCGTCCATGGATTTGGTATCTGAGGGGGATACTGGAACCAATCTCCTGCAGATACCAAGAGACAACTGTATAGCTCAGTAAAATATACTATCAACCAAACTTGGTCATTCAGCTGCTGTGAATCACTTCATAGTCCTTTGAGGACTGGTTAGAATAAAGTATATGGTGTCATTCATTCATTCAACAAACAGTTATTGAGTCGCTCTGTGCTAAGTGCCACACAGGTACTGGGTTTGAAGTGATGACTAAAATCAGAAATGGCTAGTAAATAAAAATAAAAATTAAAAAAAAAAAGAAAGAGCTATTGCCAGTGGTGCTTGAAGTCTAAAGCAGGGAGACACCCTGTTACATGTACAGGAACACATAATTACAAACTGAGTTAACTGCTTTGAAGAAAAGGAATCTGATCCTAGGCAAATATATATGTCACAGTAATGTTACTTACTTGGGGGATTGTCCAGTGCTGCAAATGGAGTTGGCTAGGGAAGTCTTTTTGAGAATGTAACCCTTGAGCTCTCAACAGAAGGACAAGTAGTAGTTAATCGGATGATGGCAGAGGATCATGGGACAACTAGGAATCTATACTAATGAAGGAACAGGCAAGTTCAGCTGCCCTATGGCGGGAACCTTCTGGATGGGCATCGACTGGGGTTAGAATGGTTGACATGAGGCCTGAGGCATAGCTAAGGGCCGGATATGCCCAACCTTGAGAGCCATGGTAAGGATATTAATCTTCATTCTGGTGTCTTTGTTTCCTTATCTTAAATTTTTTCTTTTACCCTTTCCCATCTTCTATGGTAGAAACCTCAGTGTACTTCAGAGTTTTTGCTTCTGTTCATAAACATAGACTTGCTTGCTTAGTACGTCTCAGAGTGGTAGGATTTTTCTAGGGAAAATAAAAAGGAACTGCTTTCATATTGTGGAGTTTGGTGGGAAAGAACCATTTGTAAGGATAGCTCACGTGTAAAGCAGCGGTATCTTCTTCTCTCATCATTGCGGGAAGCGAGTTAGTCGTTCACAAGTAGTTACTCCAGCTCTGTAGCTGGGTAGAGACCACCACAGATTTTCTAATCATGCTTCTCAGGTTACCTTAGCCCTGTTCTCCTGTACCCTTTTTCCTGGTTTATCGTTTTCTGATTTTCCCATCCGTAGTTGACTCTTTTGGGTTGCACCAAATCTGCATCATCTGGCCATTCCTTCCAGGGCCATGTGCTGCTCTGTGTGTACCACCACATCCCTACTACTTGATTTGGCCTGTTTCTTGACTCTGTCATTCTGGTCAGCTCACCTCTGTAGCCATTCTTTACATTTTACCATGTCTCCACCATTTGAAGGTAAGACTCTGTTGCTAACCATAGTAGCTCAAGGACAGAATGAATGAAGGAAAAAAACAAAAAATGAAAACAAAAAATCCCAAGCCTCCCTCTGCACATGCCAACTAAAACGGGGGAGAGACCTGCCAGCTGGTTTTGAATCTTAAGAAATTCTTCTCTAGGCTAGATTTCCCACTGATGTGTTGATGACAAAAGCTCCACCTGGACTATCAGGTTCTTAGCCTGACCAAGATGAGCACCAGCTTTGTGCTGTTACAAAGTACTATAGGACTGGAATTTTCATTTTGTTTTGTTTCAGAATTTCCTCCAAGTGGAACCTGTAAAGATTTAATAAGGATTCTAGGAATTCCAAATATCTATATCTTAGACTTGGATGCAACGTTCCCCAAAGTGCTTCCTGCCTCGAAATTCGGTACCATGACTGTGTGAAAATAACTGTGCCTTACTCTCACAGACCAAGGGGCGCAGAAAGCCAAAACATGAATCAGCCGTGTTTTCTGGAGCTAATTCAGCACTGATGGACTTCCCAGAAGTCAAAGAGCTGTCAGCAAAACCTGCATCCCCACCTAGTCTGGGTAAAACCTGTGGTGTTTCAGGACCTGTCTTCTGTCCTACTTGATGTATTTGCTGGCTGAGAACAGAATGTACAGTCACTCTCAGGACTGCCTTCCCTTCAGAGAAACGGGTATGAGGAAGCAGTCAGGAATTGCTCACTTGGATCTCTATCCTGACATCGGGAGAATAGGGTGCTCGGGTGAATTGAGAATAGTCATTTATTCAGTATGCCCTTCTAATTTTCAAGACATTATGATAGGTGTTTTCGTACTGATTTCATTTATTCTTCTGAATCCTTGTCAGGGAGGACTTACTACTATTCCTGTTTTCTAGGTAGGAGGCTGTATCCTCAAAAAGTTTGACATACATGATTTAACTCAGCTTTTCAAGCCCAGTCCTCTTAGACTACAAATTTTGTATTTTTTTAACACATCGTCATCTTCTCTCTTGGATATGTAACGTATGCTTGTTATGTACAGAGCACAGTGGTGGTTGCAGTGAGGGGTCTAGCTGTTGTTGCTGAGACAAATCATAAACGTAGAAGGATAATGCAGTAGGGGGGAGACTTTGGTCTTAATGTGGAGGCCACTATGTACCTTTAATCTGTACTATATAGTATTTGTTTGTTTCACGCTTCTCCCTTTCCCACAAGCTAAGTCCCTGGATGCCGTAGTCTGTTTTCTTTCATCTTCGTATTTTAAAACACTCATCACTACAATGGTCACATACTAGGTGCTTATTAAATATCGTTCTAGAGGTTGCACAAATGAGGCAAGAATTAAAGTGTCGTTATTAAAATGTTTCCTCAAGTGCCAATTAGGTAAGTTATGGAGAAACATAAATCACTTTCACTCCTTTAAAACCTTAACAGAGTTCCCGTTGTCTCATAAGGATCAAACATTTTTTTCAAAAAAATCAATTTAAATGTCCTTAATTTTTAAAAGCATGTCTGCGTTGCGTTTACATTCTAAAGTATCACAAAATTAAGTAGTCACCGGCCATCAGAAGTCCCCAGCTAATGGGGATTTCTTTTCCTGAGTAACACAGGGTAGGTCTCATAGGATCTAGAAGCACCAAGGGGCAGTGGTGACTGTGTCCTATGAAAATTACCAGATCCGGCTCCTTGACCGGATTCCTCCTGAGTCTTCCTGTGATGTCCTCCGGGCAGTGGACTGGAGTAGAAGTACCCTACTGATGCTCTTGGGGCTGGTTTGGGCCCTGCCATGTTTTGCATGCTTTAGATCTGCTTGTTTCAGCTCCATACATCATGCTCTTGTTGAGTGCTTGTTGCTTTTGGCTGTCTTCTTAACCCCTTCAGGATGGTCCCAGGTGACTCCGACCCTCTCTGGAATCTGAGATGTTGGTATAATTCAGGGACTTCTCCTATTGTTCCCAAACTACTCTGCACTTGGCAAATCTTTTTATTTCACATAAATAGTCATTTAGGAATGAAAAAAAAGTAGTTTTATCTGCAGGGAGACCCCAGGAGGGATTTTTCTAGGAGAAAACAGCCTGTGTAGATGATTCAGTCTGCTGTTTCCCTTTCAACCCCGCTGCCCCCCACCCCATGTTACTGCTTGAAGACACAACCAAGAGTCTTTTACCTTTGGAGCAGCTAGAAACAGCTGAGGAGCATTTGCTTTCAAATGTAAGTCATTAAGAATGGGATGCACTAACATTGTATTACTTTAGCAATTCCAAGGCCTTCACATTAAAAAATATATAAAGCAAAATATTTTCATGCCCATATTGTCTAGCCCCAAAGAACATTAACCCCTGCTTGAAATTCTATCAAATTAAAGAGTAATCATTGGAAGATCTGGTAAAGCAAGCACCAGCTGACCCTTGAACAACATGGGTTTTGAACTGCATGGATCCACTTATACGTGAATTTTTTTCACTGGTAAATACTACAGTACTGCACCATCTGAGTTGGTTGAATCCACAGATGCGTGTATAGGGAGGTCTGACTGTAAATTATACTTGGATTTGCGACTACGCAGAGGGTCAGCACCCCAACCCCTGTGTTGTTCAAGGGTCACCTGTACTAGTAACTGATGGACACTCCAACTTACTAATAACAGTATGCTATACTGATTAGTGATAATTATAACCTAGTATTTGGAAACAGTATAGTTTAAATTTCTTTTTATCTTTAAAGGATAATGCATGAATTCTATGACATTTGAAAGTTTTTTTTAAAATTCCAGTTTATATAACACATCCACCTTTTATTTTCATGTCAAAAAAGCAGGAAAAAAATCAGACTGATATTCTCACATAAGCCTCAAAGTTACGGGTATGAGAACAGTATGCACATACATTGGTAAATTTCTGTAGTGGTTTATGCTCTCATTTTTACACCATTGCATTTTATTATTTAAATCCTTTTCTAGGGATTTATATGTGTATAGTGGACTTTATGCTTTAAAGTTAAGTTAATTTATCTTCTATATCAGTTATTTAGCCTGTCTTTCTAAATGTAAGTTCTTACAAATCTTGATTTCCAGCTTATAAAAAGTTACTTTTGGGTGCTTTCTTGACCAAGTAAAATTGTAATGCAAGATGTGACAAATGGTTCTCTTTAAAATTAGATGCATCAAGCTAATGTCTCTGAACTACCTTGCTCTGAGGGAGAAAAAGAAAAATGCGTATGAGAGATTATATCTTCTGTCGTTCCTGAAATCTGATTTTGTGCTAACATGCTTGTTAGACTTGTTCAGAAGAAAATGGTTCAAATATAATGATTTCTGTACTCTGGATATGGAAGTTTAATGGCATTGAATAACTTCATAAATGAAATGCAGACTTTAGAGGAGAATTTTATCCTATTATTCTTGAGGCTTTACCAATCTTGAGAGCAACAAAATGGAGCTCTTTGAAGGCTAGCGGAGACATCATCGAGTAGAGGGTAAGAGCCAGAATGAAGGTGAAGCCCAGAGCGTTTTTCTTTCATTATGAAAGTGATCATTACCCATCCTGAGTCATCCCCAAATATTGTTCTACCTTAAACTGCAAGATACCATCCCAGGATTTCTTCACTGTCATGTTGAAGAAACAGATAACTTTGTATTGTCTTTTCATCATAGTAAAAAGGTTTTAGTGTGGTGTTTTTGAAAGCTCCTCCCAAAGCTTAGAGTGATCAAACTTAGTTACTTTAAAGGATATTTTTTATTTCTTCTATTAAGATTTGCATCATGTCAGCATTTAGACTGTACATTGTCTTTAAAAGAAAGATTAAAGATAATGTGCAAAAATGGGTTAAGATCCAGACTACTCTCTCTCCTTTCCAGATTGGTCTTTTATTAATCCTCCTTTCTTTTCTCCCCCCCTCTACCCTCTTTCTCCATTGTTCTTCTCTTTTTCACCCCTACTTTCTTTCTCCCCCATCTCTTTCTCTTCCTGTTTCTTTTTTTCTCCTTTGTCGTCTTTTGCTATTAGTTGGTATCTCTCTCTAGTTTCTGATATTGTCTGGATTTTAATGTTGCCGTTTTATGAAACAGATTAAAATCTTAACGTTCAAATCTGTCAGTTTTTTTCCAGGTAGGTATCACTTTGCTTAGTAAAGCTAAAGGAATACTACCGTGGATCCTAATAGTAATAGTTAGCATTCTGTATGCACTTTCTATGTGACAGGTGCTGTGCCACTATGAGCATTAATATGAATTGTCTTCATTTATACCTCAACAGTTTTATGCGGGAAATGTTAGTTATGACAGAGTTGCTTGCCTGGAGTCCCTTTGCACATTAGAATTGGTGTTTGAGCCCACAGACTGTCTCTGGGACCTGCACTCTTTAGCCCTGTCTCACTACCACTGTTACTCCACTGAGGCAAGGGCTCAGATACTGGTTCGGATTTTTTTTTTTTTTTAGTCAATCTGTTCCCCCCCCACCCCACATCTTTATATGAAACTCTTTAGAACAATGTTGTGACACTTGTCATTAATTTCATTAAGGTTGTTGTATTTCACAGATAGCTATGCAGAATAATTCCTTTGGTTTTGTTGAAAGGATACAGTAGTATACTATGATGTCTTAAATGGAAATGTGGTTTGTTGAATAAATGTTATCCTCATGGCCTAGGAAGTTATATCATAATTTTATTCATTACCACAGTATTGCCTTGGGCATATCATTAACCTCTGCATTTCAATTTAGATATCTCAAATTGAAATTTCAAATACTTTTAAAGTATGTCAACTGTTATGACAATAAGTAAGGCAACTTTTATAAACATTATTGATCACCTAACTTAAACTAATTCCATTAAATATATAGAAAATTGTTTTAAAATATACTCAGTATATTTTTAAGGGAAGAAATTTAAATCTGCTCTACAGATTAACTATTAAAATTGAAGGGGAGGGGTGTTTGTTTGTAATAAAAGTTTGAAATTCTATCCAGTAATCTTGGGTTTTGTATTACAATGCATTATTTTCAAATCTGGAGTTTTAATTACAATAGCTATTTTTGACAAATGTTATGTAATACATAGATAAATTTCTTATGAATCAACCTTTTTAATTACTTAGGAAACCTTTAATATTTAAGAACATAAAAGATGTCTTGGAATTCTGTCCTTGATCTTTTGTTTTTAATATTGTAAAAACAATTGAATATATAGAAAGACTTTTTTGTAGTATTTCTTGTAATAGCTAAAACTGGAAGCAACCTTAGGATCCATTCACAGAAGAGTGGTTGAATAAATGATGACATAGCCATATAAGGGGAATGCTTTACAAGTCTTAAAAATTGTGTAAATCCACGTACTGATGCGTAAAGAATACGTAGTGTTAAAGTACAAGTTATGGAACAATTTAAATTGTTAGAAATAAGTATGCACTTAGGTACACACACAAGCATATGGGTACATATATGGACCTAGACTTGTAAGATACAGGTCCCCATTATCATTGAGTTTTAATGGGCACCTTTCACAAGCTCATTCATTGTCATAGCTTCTACCATCTCTATGTTAATAATTCTCAAATCCGTATCTTCATTTGCAGCGTTTTAGCAAAAGTGCAGACCTGAGTTTCCAGCAGCCTATTGCAATCAGTTAAATTTTTCAAATAAGTCCCTCTCATAGTTTTGACCATAGTTTTGATGGGTAAATGACATCACCAGTCATCCAAATTCCCATGAAAATGTAGTTGTCTTCACCATTCTTCCATTAATCTTTGGCTTAGGTCCATCAGTTTTGGATAAAACTCTGAAACACTTGGGCCCTGGGAAATGACTTAGAAATGTTGAACTTTTTAAATTTGAAGATCTGTTCTTCCAAAAATGTCTTCTGTTTAAAAAGAGCTTTCCATGAAACTTTCTTATTACTTGGTCATATTAATCAAATGCTATATTTTAAAGGATTTATACAGTGCTTAACAATTTTTAAAATGCTTTCAGTGTTTTCTTATTTAATTTATATTCATGTAATTAATAATCAGGCTATTTGTAATGCTTTTTAAATTAATCCCCATTTAAAATAATTCAATTAAAAATATAGTCCTGTGTATTTGTAATAGTGAGGTCTTGTATCTGCTTGGTATATTTTATACATCCTATTAATGTACCTGTTTTACACACACATCTATTTCAGAGTGATTTTAGAATGCTCATGGCCATGATGAGTGGGACAATGGCTGACAGAAATATACCAACAGATTCAGGCAAGGGGTATAGGTTTCTTTATGTAAGTAAAGCATGCTAGAGCTCAGCTGCATAAAGACAGCTGCACAAGCAGAGACACAGCTGTTTGCCCTCAGTCAACCAGGCAAACTTCCCTGGCATCCAGTCCCCAAGAAGGCACATGTCTGTGGATGATAACTCTTTGAAACTCTTGTGGGTACAACATACCATCAGGCCTTCCTCATGAACTCACTGCATCCCATTCTCAAGCATCTTATTCCTTCTTGGTCCTTGGAGCTTGTGAAGAATGCCCAACTACCTTGTCACCAAATATGAGTAATTGAAAATAACTCAAGACAGTCCTGACTGTTCATCATGAATTGGGTGAATCCAAATCTAGTTTCTTGGGCATATTCCCTGTAGGACAGCAGAAAGAGACCTCAGACCTATTTGAAATCAATTGCAGAAAACTTGGAAGTGTTTTCTACTTTCCAAGAGAGTATCTAAGTCAGTGCTACCAAATATCTGATGTTTGGATGTTTATCAACCGAAACTTTTATTTAGGCAAAGATTGTTGGATGAATGTTGCATCATTTTAATCTTAAAATGCCTAAATTATGAAAATGATAACTTATCTATAGTTGGATTGTTTGGTTAAGTAATTGCAGTATGGAACATCTTAAGAATTATATGTGATTCTTTAAAGACTGATCTCTACCTCTGTAGTTGGATCCTTATTTAATGTTTTTATTATAAAATTAGTGATGTATTTGAATTATGTCACTGAGTTTTGATCATTTTAATAACTCGACTTGTGTAATAGAATTAAAGATAATTTGGTGAAGACTTTATTTTAAAAAGCAGTCACTAGATTGGAAATAAGGGTTTGTAAATTTCCTATATAACAGCAATAGTCAAGACAGTATAAAGGAAATAGATTCCGTAGAATTGCAAAATGAATACAATTGACCCTTGAACAACATGGGTGTGAACTGCATAGGTCCACTTACATGTGGATATTTTTCAACAGTAAATCCTACAGTACTGCACAGTAAGTGGTCGGTTGAATCTGCAGATGGAGAGGAGTTGCGGATACAGAGGTCAACTATAACTTACGTGGGGATTAACCCCCATATTGTTCAAGGGTCAACTGTACTATGAAATGAGTTCAACAAGGAATGCGTGAGACCTACATAGAAGAAGAAGAAAAAGTCTTCACCAAGAAATATCAGAACAGATTTTAGTTCATGGAGACCTCCCTTTTTCTTGAATAGAAATATAATTTGAAAATGTCTTTTTTCTGTTCTAACAGATATCTTATGAAGCTGTAATAATTAAAACAGAATAGCACAGCTCAGGAGATAGATATTTAGGACAGAAAATTCAAAACCAACCTCAAGTTTATATAATAGTAAATGCATTTGACTTTTAAACCAAATGAGATTGGGATAAAAGGAAAAGTGAAACTGAAATTTAATATCACTACTAAATTTCAGACAACTTGACGATTTAAACAGTGGAAATGTGTGAAATAAATATAGGTTAATATTCATCTTTGGTTAATCTTTGGTTAAGAAGAAACTTTTAACGTCGGATGTCAACATCAGAGACTATAAATCAAATTGATAGAATTAGCTACCTAATACTTTTAAACTATACATTTTTTAAACTTATTTTTTATTTTTTTAAAATTTTTATTGGAGTATAGTTGATTTACAATGTTGTGTTAGTTTCAGGTGTACAGCAAAGTGAATAAGTTATACATATATATGTAGAGCCACTCTTTTTTAGATTCTTTTCCCATATAGGCCATTACAGAGTATTGAGTAGCATTCCCTGTGCTATACAGTAGGTCCTTATTATGTGTTTTATATATAGTAGTGTATATATGTGAATCCCAGTTTCAAAGTCATATATGAGTTAAATAGAAAATAACCAAGTGTGACAATATTTGCCATATGTATGGAAACAGTTAATGTCTATCTTACAAAGAGTTTTTAAAAATCACCAATTGATAGAAAGCCTGCTAAGAGAGAAATGGACCGTGGTAATAAAAAGGCAAGTCAGAAATGCAGATGACTAATAAAGAGAAAGTGCTAGACCTCAAAAGTAATTTAAAAGTACAATTTAGAGCCCTGTTCAGTTCTGTATGATTTAGTTTATTGTTTATATTTGAGTTTATATGTCTGTCTCCCCTACTACTATGAGTTTACTTAGTACAGGATCTGTTGTCTTGATTTTTTTTGAATGCCCACTGCCTTTCCCAATACCAGTCACATAGTTGGCTAGATAAAACAATGAAGAGATAAGATGATGGATGAAATAATTTTTTGAGTTACATATATCTTTAACTCGTTACTGCTGGTTATAATGAGGAATATAGACTGAGACTGCTTTTAAGTTCTTAGCTTCTGTAATCATGGTGCATTATGTGGTCACAATGAATAAGAATTTTGAGTTAAGGGATTTGAATGGTTTTTGACATAACTGTTGTACTGCTCATGGTTTTCAACATACTTTAAAACAAATATGCTATTAACTTCTGAGAATTCTTTCCGATCACAATATAAATCTAGTTCTCTAACTTCTCTGAGGCCATGGGAGGTATCTAGCGGTTAAGAATGCAGGGCAAGGGTGGAGAGAGATACGTTACAGAATAGAATAATAGAAATGTTTATTGTCTATAATCTTCTGTTAGAATATGTTTCAAGAGGCGAGACTTTGGTTGCTGACACTAGAATATGTCTGGCACACACAAGGTACTCATCAATTTTTTTTGAATGAATAAAAGTCCCTGATTCAGTTTTGTGTCCCCTCTTTTTTTCTCTTTTTTTAATACAGCATGCATGGTTATACATCACCTTCATAGCTGTCATAGGTAGCAGCAAAATATTCCATTGTGTGCCATATAATTGACATAATCCTTCCCCTAATATTAGACATTTAAGTTGCTTGCTTTTGCTATTATACCTGATGCTATAGGGAATATGTTCCTGCTTATACTTTTTTATTACACATGATTATTTTGTTAGGATAAATTCCTAGAAATAGTCTTACTGGATGAATAAATTGAACATACATTTTGGCTTTGGAACATACATTTTAGCCACGAAGACCTGCAGGTGCTTTGTAGATATTTTATTGATTGGAAGATTTGCATTGGAAGTCTTAATCCTCATAAATAATACATTCATAGATGTAGAAAAAGGCAACGCATTTTGAAACAAAGCAAATTGACAGCAAGGGTAGTGTATTCTTTCATCACATAATACAGAGAAAATAGTAAGATGATAAATAGTATTAATTCCTGAAAGTGTTTAAACATGCCAATTAAGTAGAAAACAAGGAATATCATGGTGAATATTGAAGATAGGCCTATTATCTTTTTCCTTTCTTCCCTGACTTTTTTGGTGGAGGGGGAGGGAGACTTTGGTTTTTAATTCATTCGTTACAGAATTCATAAGCATGTTTTAACTGTACATATCTTTTTAGCTTATTTTTCAGAGGAGAAATTATCAAGGTGATGCCAGTTTGCTTGTATCCTAGAATGTTGGAATATATAAGGACTGTTAAGTGTCACCATATTTATATTCATGCACTCTTTAAAATTGCACATTTTTGTCAAATGTCCATAAAAACTTAGACCTCTAGCTGTTAGTTAGGATCTGCCAGTATCCTTGTGCCTCAGCTTCTCCCTGCCTGAAAGCATGTTGTTTAAGCTTTCCTCATTTCACAGGAGTTGGCCATTAGCAATCCATACTCTACATACAGAGTTCCTGGACCTGGTTTGTAGGTAAATGTACTCTTGTGGATCGCCTATCAGGCCTCTGATATTCATCTATTTCCTGCCTTAATTGGCATACTGGTTTTGAGAATGGATACCCTTGATTCCCTTCCAAGTTATAGATTACTAATGATTTCTCATAAATTTTAACTCTTTGTTTTCTAATAAATTACTGTCTCTACTTGGAATATATTGATTAGATTCCTTGTCTGACTTCTCTAAGCTTGTCTGTACCTTATCACCATTCCTAGCATAGTGTTAGTTCTCTTAATTTTACAAAAGTCTGATGGTTGAAAAGTAATCATGACCTTGGGATCGTGAAAAAATAAACTGTTCATACTTAAAGGGCATGGTTACTATTGAACACTTTACATCACCAAAAAGGACACCAAAAGTTGACAAAAATACAAAGGGAAATTGACAAAAATTTCAATTTTGGTGGGAGACCTCGATACTTACACCTTGCTATGTAAAGGATACCAAAAATCATCAAGGATAAAATAGATTTAAATAGCACAGTAGAGGAGGGACCTTCAACATGGTGGAGGAGTAAGATGTGGAGATCACATTTATCCCCACAGATACATCAAAAATACATCTGTATGTGGAACAACTCCCACAGAACACGTACTGAACGCTGGCAGAAGACCTCAGACTTCCCAAAACGCAAGAAACTCCCCACGTACCTGGGTAGGGCAAAAGAAGAAAGAATAAACAGAGACAAAAGAATAGGAATGGGAGCTGTACCTCTGGGAGGAGCTGTGAAGGAGGAAAAGTTTCCACACACTAGGAAGCCCCTTCCACGGGCGGAGACTGCGGGTGGCGGCACGGGGGAAAGCTTCGGAGCCGCGGAGGAGAGCGCAACTGCAGGGGTGCGGAGGGCAAAGTGGGGAGATTCCCGCACAGAGAATCAGGGCCGACCGGCACTCACCAGCCCGAGAGGCTTGTCTGCTCACCCGCTGGGGCGGGCAGGGCTGGGAGCTGAGGCTCGGGCTTCGGTCAGAGCGCAGGGAGAGGACTGGGCTTGGCTGCGTGAACACAGCCTGAAGGGGGCTAATACACCACAGCTAGCTGGGAGGGAGTCTGGGAAAAAGTCTGGAGCTGCCTAAGAGGCAAGAGACCATTGTTTCAGGGTACGTGAGGAGAGAGGATTCCTTCCCTGTCTGCCCACAGAATGCAGAACACCGCCTAAATGAGTTCCAGAGATGGGCGCGCGAGCCGCGGCTATCAGCTTGGACCCCAGAGACGAGCATGGAACGCTGACGCTGCTCATGAAGCCACCAAGAAGCCTGTGTGCAAGCACAGGTCATTGTCCACACACACACCGCACCCCCCCCCCCCCGCCCCCGGTAGCCTGTGCAGCCCGCCACTGCCAGGGTCCCGTGATCCAGGGACAATTTCCCCGAGAGAACGCACGGCGTGCCTCAGACTGTTGGAACGTCATGCCAGCCTCTGCCGCTGCAGGCTCTCCCCACATTCCAATTATAACTACCGTACTCCTCCCTCCCCTGGCCTGAGTGAGCCAGAGCCCCCGAATCAGCTGTTCCTTTAAACCCCTCCTGTCTGAGCGAAGAACAGATGCACTCAGGCGACCTACACACAGAGGCAGGGCCAAAACCAAAGCTGAGCCCCTGGGAGCTGTGCGAACACAGAAGAGAAAGGGAAATTTCTCTCAGCAGCCTCAGGAGCAGCAGATTAAATCTCCACAGTCAACTTGATGTACCCTGCATCTGTGGAATACCTGAATAGACAACAAATCATCTCAAATTGAGGAGGTGGACTTTGGGAGCAACTGTAGCCCTGGGGATTGCTGTCTGTGACTGACTTGTTTCTGATTTTTATGTTCATCTTAGTATAGTTTTTAGCGCTTGTTATCATTGGTGGATTTGTTTGTTGGTTTGCTTGCTTCTTTTATTATTTTTAATACTTTTATTCTATTTTATTCTTTTATTATTTTTTCTGTCATTTTTCTCCCTTTTGTTCTGAGCTGTGTGGCTAACAGGGTCTTGGTGCTCCGGCCTTGTGTCAGGCCTGAGCCTCTGAGGTGGAAGAGCTGAGTTCAGGACACTGGTCCACTAGAGACCTCCCGGCCCCACATAATATCAGTCGGCGAGAGCTCTCCCAGAGATCTCCATCTCAACGCTAAGACGCAGCTCCATCCAATGGCCAGCAAGCTCCAGTGCTGGATGCCCCATGCCAGACAACTAGCAGGACAGGAACACCACCCCACCCATTAGCAGAGAGGCTGCCTAAAATAATACTAAGATCACAGACACCCCAAAACATACCACTGGACACAGCCCTGCCCACCAGAACACAGGCACCAGTCCCCTCCACCAGGAAGCCTCCACAAGCCACTGAACCAAACTTACCCACTGGGGGCAGACACCAAAAACAATGGGAACTATGAACCTGCAGCCTGCGAAAAGGAGACCCCAAACACAGTAAGTGAAGCAAAATGAGAAGACAGAGAACTATGCAGCAGATGAAGGAACGAGGTAAAAACCCACCAGCCCAACCAAATGAAGAGGAAATAGGCAGTCTACCTGAAAAAGAATTCAGAGTAATGGTAGTAAAGATGATCCAAAATCTTGGAAATAAAATGGAGAAAGTACAAGAAATGTTTAACAGGGACCTAGAAGAACTAAAGAGTAAACGAACAGTGATGAACAGCACAACAAATGAAATTAAAAATTCTCTACAAGGAATCAATAGCAGAATAACTGAGGCAGAAGAAAGGATAAGTGACCTGGAAGATAAAATAGTGGAAATAACTACCGCAGAGCAAGATTAACAAAAAAGGATGAAAAGAATTGAGGACAGTCTCAGAGACCTCTGGGACAACATAAAAATGCATCAACATTTGAATTATAGCGGTCTTAGAAGAACAAGAGAAAAAGAAAGGGACTGAGAAAATATTTGAAGAGATTATAGTTAAAAGCTTCCCTAATATGGGAAAGGAAATAGTCAAGTCCAGAAAGTGCAGAGAGTCCCATACAGGAAAAATACAAGGGGAAACACGCCAAGACACATATTAATCAAACTTTCAAAAATTAAGCACAAAGAAAATGTATTAAAAGCAGCAAGGGAAAAGCAACAAATAACATACAGGGGAATCCCTGTAAGGTTAACAGCTGATCTTTCAGGAGAAACTCTGCAAGCCAGAAGGGAGTGGCAGGACATATTTAAAGTGATGAAAGGGAAAAACCTGCAACCAAGATTACTCTACCCAGCAAGGATCTCATTCAGATTTGACAGAGAAATTAAAACCTTTACAGACAAGCAAAAGTTAAGAGAATTCAGCACCACCAAACCAGCTTTACAACAAATGCTAAAGGAATTTCTCTAGGCAGGAAACAAAAGAGAAGGAAAAGACCTCCACAAACAAACCCAAAACAATTCAGAAAATGGTAATAGGAACATACATATCAAGAATTACCTTAAATGCAAATGGATTAAATGCTCCAACCAAAAGAGCAAGACTGGCTGAATGGATATGAAGATAAGACCTGTATATATGCTGTCTACAAGAGACCCATTTCAGACCTAGGAACACATACAGACTGAAAATGAGGGGATGGAAAAGATATTCCATGCAAATGGAAATCAGAAGAAAGCTGGAGTAGCAATTCTCACATCAGACAAAATAGACTTTAAAATACAGACTATTACAAGAGACGAAGAAGGACACACTCAGAGGTAAAATGCTGAAAATATTCCCTTTAAGAAGAAAGTAGGGGATGCGGGTTTGTGCCCCAGTCCGGGAAGATACCACATGCCGCGGAGCGGCTGGGCCCGTGAGCCATGGCCGCTGGGCCTGCGCGTCCGGAGCCTGTGCTCCGCAACGGGAGAGGCCACACAGTGAGAGGCCCGCGTACAGCAAAAAAAAAAAAAAGAAGAAGAAGAAATTCTAGGGAATTATTAACATAAAATCCAAAATCCTAGCTACTTTGGTGGTAGTGTGGAGTAGGGGCGAGAGGAAGATGTGACCACTGCAGACCTGAACAGAGCTCTTCTAATGTCCTGGTACATTTTCCATCTTAACCTGAGCTGTGGGAATATCGATTTTCTTTTTATTATTATTTACATTGTATCTCACTTTTAGGCAACTTATATAGGATGTTCACAATAAAATGGTTTCAATGAGTAAATGAGAGATGTACCACAGTGAATAAAGATTGAAGAACAGTTGTTGAAGATGCTTGTTTGTCAAGGATCTGAGTTAGTAGGCAGTTTTCCGGAAGTTCGTGCGATCATGGGTGAGCACAGCTCTTTACATGTGCGATGTTATTTGTCTTATTGTATCCAACAAAGTGGAATTGGTAACACATTTCCCTTCCTTCAGGTAAAATTACAGGAGGATGAGGGTAAAAGACAAAACTCACCAAGTCCCTCAGTGATGGTTAATAGGGTCAGTCAATATTTTTCTCTTTGGAGAACTGCATATTGGAGTAGATTAGGAATTTCAAATAATCATCTAAAACTGTAATAATAGTTTCAAAGGATTTTTGACATTAGAGGAGACAAAATATCATTGATTTAATACACCAAAGAATTTTTATGAAGAGAATTTAATTTAAAAGATCAGCAAATTCTGTGGAAAACTATTAGGCTGTGTCTACATGACTACTAAAAATCATTGCTTTCAGTTATAAGAAAATGTCTCCAAAAGTTAGTTTTCCAAATTTAACAACATGTTACTCAATAAAGAGAAGGGTATGTCATGGGCGTCAACTCCGGAGTTGTTATCCAGATCGGCTGACTGTATTCAAGGCTTAAGATTCCACACTCTAAATTAAGAATTGTTCTCTCCTTCCTTATTTTGGTTCTGAATCTATTTTTATTTTTATTCCTATTTTAGCTCTACTTTATCTCAGACCATCTTAATTCTATGAAATGGCAAAAAGATTCTTTGCTAATCAGTTTCTAGAAATCTAAAATAGAAATTAAGTTGCTTTCCATCCTGAATGAATCTCTCCCTTCCATCTGAAGTATGACTTTAATTTCAAAAGAACAAACTGCATCTTGAGGCAGGTTTCTTCAGTCATTGAAATGGCCTCTGCTTTTATTGTACATGTATCACAATGTTAAAAATTAAAACTGCTGTGATCGGAGAAGACATCATGATTATTTAGTTTTTGGTATACTTACGTCAGTTTTCTGTATTTCAGCTTTCTGAATAAGGTTTATAAAATAAAGTTTAGACAGTGCCATGAATGTGGTAAACTTTTTTTTAAAATAAGAAATTGGTATTTTTATTTGGTTATTTACTTTTAACAGGAATCTTATCGCATTAAGTCTCTCTTTTTCTTCCTGTTATGTCTGTTTTTCTCAGTGGTGTTTTCTTTATGCTGTGCTGAATATCACGTCTGATCTCAGAATTATGAGAAACATTGATAAGATTTTTTAGTATCAGTTGTGTGCTATCTGAGTTTGCAAATAGACTAGAATGAGTTGGTATGTGGTAAAGATGAGATGCTATTAATTAAAAGATAAGCCAAGGGAACATGTTATTTTGTTACGATTTGAAAAGCCAGATATCGACAGACTGACTTCCTTCTTAGCAGAGTGTACCGGGAAATTAATGGCAAAACACTCCTATCTTTATGGTGCTTCTTTCTTTCCTTTTGACAGGAGCTTTAAAAAATCATGTAAAGTAAGGGATGAGATGATTACCTCCACTTTTAAAAATATAAATAAAATATCTAGTGAAGACTCTGTAAGAAGAGATGGTGTGAAATCTTCAGCATGCAAAAATAATTTCTGAGAAACGACCTCTTACACACTCCAACCGTTAAGTTTCCCCCAGCCATCCATAAAAATTGTGTTGTAATTTGTGTTTGAATTAATAAAATAGGTTCCAATAGCTATATCTATAATGCTCTACCTTTCTTTTAAAATTGAAGTATAGTTGATTTACAGTGTTGTGTCAGTTTTAGGTGTACAGCACAGTGATTCAGTTACATATATATATTCTTTAATGCTTTACCTTAACCTTACGGCACACAGTGTTTTGTACTCTAATGTGCTAGTTTTTAGAACAGCTGAAAAATTATTACAAGCTGTAAAGCTTATTGTTATTTTCTTTCTTGACTGTGCCATCTGTCAGAAACAGAAGCAAAGATAAAAATCTCTGAGCCATGAAAGATTCTCCATTGCTTAATCTGCCTTCTAAGGAAACACATCTACATGGAAAACAAAATTAATGCTGCATTTCAAAGAGAATCTTTGTTACTTCATTGCAGGTGGGGAACCCAAGGAGATTTTACCACTACTCATCCACGGCCTGTGGTCAAAGTAAAACTCTTCACGGAAAGCACTGGGGTCCTGGCCCTTGAAGATAAAGAACTGGGAAGGGTGAGTTATGCTCAGCTCCGTGTTTCCCAGAGAGCACAATTTTAACTTCTCTTGATTTAGAGTTAAGGTGGACCAGTATGCAGTGTGTAAACCTTCTGTTCGTTTACATTATTATATAATACATAAATTATTATTACAAATAATTTATTTGTAATTTCCCACGAGCCCAGCTTACAGCTCTGATTTACTAAACGTAATTGCTGTAATGGAGAAAGTATTGTGATAGGCCTTGGGTGTTTAAGGGGAACACATAAGGTCATAGTCACTGACTGAGTCATTCTTGTCACACGTACTCCACTGGCCAGTGAGTGAATGGTATAGGCCAACTTGTCCTTCTTGGTGAAAGGTTACCCTAGTTCAGACATTTCTGTCTGTGGGTTACAAGCATCCTCTTTATATTTGAAGTCATCTGCTCTTTATGTTCGTTGTGATTAGATTGATTACAGAATATCTCTTAAGTGTATTTATCTCTTGTACCTCTCTCATTTTCCCTGTGCGAAGGTCTTCGCCACATACCTTTTAGCATAGAATTGTTTTTTTCCTATAGTCTCCTCCTCATACCTATAATATATTTATTCTCTAATCCAGTATCTCTCAGCTTCTTCTGACGTTACGGTAGATGTGTGATCTTAACACCTCTCTGTGAAAGATTATCTGCAGTTTTGTTAACGAGGTAGATGTGTTCCAGTGAGTAGACTATAAAGTTATCTTCTGTAATGTGGATCTATTTTACCCAGACCTGAGCACTGCTTTCACATATATTTTCCAGAAAATAAAGCCTTAAGAAATCTTACTTGAAAATGTCTGGTAATGGTGGATAGCTGGTGTGATGCTAGGTGTCAAAGGATGCTAGAATTCGTGTGTATGTTGGATTTTTTTCCCCCTAAAGTTGGGATTTCTATTCCTTTCAACTCTTCCTCCTTTTCTGTATCCTTTTCACCTTTGAAGTTTTTTTCATTTCTAGGGATTTTGTGAATCGATACCCACACTCCAGAAATTGTGAGTCTGCATTCATATGCTAGATTTCCTCTTCTGTTTCCCTGTTATATGTATTTCTTAATACCTAAGAGAGCTAAACCATAATGTTCGTTCATTCATGTGCTTATATATTTGTGCATTTATTCATTCAACAAAGGTATACAGGTGGCATAATCTAAGAGCAGAACCCTGGAGACTGCACGTGGTCTGATGGATTTGTGAATCAGGGTTTCTCATTTAAATTATTGTTACATTCATTTTACCTTGTTTCCTTATTGTAACTATTTTTCACTGTGTAATAGCAGCCTTTTTTTTTTTTGCGGTACGCGGGCCTCTCACTGTTGTGGCCTCTCCCGTTGCGGAGCACAGGCTCCGGACGTGCAGGCTCAGCGGCCATGGCTCACAGGCCCAGCTGCTCCACGGCATGTGGGATCTTCCCGGACCGGGGCACGAACCTGTGTCCCCTGCATCGGCAGGCAGACTCTCAACCACTGCGCCACCAGGGAAGCCCAATAGCAGCCATTTTAAGTCTAAAGCTATAACGTAATTTAAGGTATTTTTAATTTATTTTTCAGCTCTCTAGATAGATATAGATATCTATATATATAAAAGCAATTTTTAAATTATGTACATGAGTGGTATATCTTCCAATCAGTTGTGTATCTGAGAAAGACCTTATGCTCCCCTGTTCCTGTGATACATGAAAGACAATTTTTCTATCTGTATAAGAGTTTCTCAACCTCAGCACTGTTGATGTTCTGAGTAGGATAATTCTTCGTTGTTAGGAGCACTCCTGTGCATTTTATGATATTTGGTAGCATTCCTGACCAGTCAATATATGCCACTAGTCTCGTCCCCTCTTAAGTAAAGATGGTAAGAAATGTCTCCAGACATTGCCAAGTGTCCCCTGGGAGCACCCCTGCTTGAGATCCATAGATCTATGCTAATGACCTCAGTAGGTTCCATGATTATAAATGTTTTTTTGGGTTAATAACTTCCAATTTTTAAATTAGTTTTCTGGAGCTTCAGATTTGTATATCCAACTTGCCTACTTGGTATTTCTAATTGTATATTAACAGATATCTCACACTAAATATTTTTGAAATAAGAACTTTTGATTAGTAACCCCATCAAGTCTTCCATAGGGGCCATTGTCAAGCAAGTGACCTCAGCATGCCCTTTTTTGCTTCTTCTTTGACTCTAATACCCAATCTGTTTGCAAGTTTTGTCAGCTTTTTCTTAAATTTATACTATGTTCACACTTTAACATTTCCTTGACCATAATTCAAGACATCATTATTTCTCACTAGTAGTAGTCAGCTTACTGCTTCCTCATTTGTCATCTCGTTCCTTCTGATCCAGCGTTCACACCTCAGCCACTATGACCTATTTAAAATTCAAAACAGAATCACATCATTCTGTCCTTAAAATCTTCCATTGTCTTCTCAGTTATTTGGAACAAAGAATCAGACCCCTCATCATAGTGTTGTATGGCCAAGAAGGGTTGTCAAAGTGGGACCCTGGACAAGCAGCATCAGCAACACCTGGAAAATTGTTAGAAATGCAAGTTCTCAGACCCAACTCTCCATCTGTTGGCCCAGAAACTTGGGGGTGGGGTGCTGCAGTCTGTTCTAACAAGGCCGCCTTATAATTTGGACACACACCAACATTGAAGAACTCTGCTCTGCCTGAACTGATCTCTCTCCAAATTCATCTTCTATTACACACTCCTTGCTTACTATCATTCTTCCTTCATGTTTGGCTTTCTTTCTGTTCCTCAGACATATCAGACTCCTTCTTGGTTTACACTTTGGTTCTTTAGATGTGTTATAATCTGACCACATGTGTGCAATTAGAAGAAAATTAGAAGAGAATGGTGGTCATCGCTGGAGGGTAGAGCTACTGGTAATGTTTTCTATATATTTACCTACTTTTATACTTAGAAACAGTAACAAC
This sequence comes from Lagenorhynchus albirostris, assembly GCF_949774975.1. NCBI lineage: Eukaryota > Metazoa > Chordata > Mammalia > Artiodactyla > Delphinidae > Lagenorhynchus > Lagenorhynchus albirostris. The sequence continues at coordinate 27,759,162 of NC_083102.1, forward strand.
ATTTTAATTTGAAGAAAAAGGCATTACTGAGCTTTGTAGTCTAAAATGATGTAACTCTTGTATCTGGGGATCTTAGTTTAGTGAAGTTTTTTAATTAAAATTTTGTGCCGTATTTGAAAGATGAGTAACACAGCCTTTAAAATAGATGTATAGCACAAGAAGATACACTAAATGGATATAGCACAAGAAAACTGACAGTAACAAAAGCTGACAAGGATTCAAATCAACAAACTTAATCTTTGCTGGCGGAAATGAAAAGTTGTACAGCCACTGTGGAATACAACTTGCCAGTTTCTTATAAAGTTAAACTTAGACTTACCATATAGCCCAGCAGCTGCCCTCCTAGGTATTTGCCCAAGGGTTTATACAGTTCATGTCCACACAAAACCTGCAAAAAAAACCTGTGAATGTTTGTAACAGCTTTATTCATAATCGCAAAAAACTGGAAGTGGTAACATGTCCTTCAACAGAGTAATGGATAAATTGTGGTACATCTATGGAGTGGAATACTATTCAGCAGTAAAAAGAAATGAACTACTAATTCATGAAACAACGTAGATGAAACTTAAATGCAAGTGAAGGAAGTCAGGCCCAAAAGACTACATAATGTATGATTTGTTCTAAAAAAGGCAACATTATAGAAACAGAAAACAGTTGAGTGTTTGCCATGGATTGACCCAGGGGGGAAGTGGTTGGCTGAAAAGGGGTGTACAGGGATCTTTCAAGGTGAAGGAATTTTTCTGTGTGATACTGGGTATTGGATGTATGAATGTATGTGTTTGCCTAAACACATAGAACTGTACGTCACAGGAGGAGATCAATCAAGATGGAGGAGTAAGAGAATGTGGAACTCACATGTGTTTGATAAATACATCAGAAATACACCTACATGTTGAACAGTTCTCACTGAAAACTAACTGGAAACTGGCAGAAGGACTCCTATACAACCAAGGCTGTAAGAAAGATACACATATGATCAGGTAGGAAGGGAAGAAAAACCATCAGGTTGGGACTTGTGTGCCTGGAAGGGAACTTAGAGGAAAAGGGAGAATACACGGCTGGACGCCTGCCCTGAGGAATGAGCAGTGAGAGCCACAGATTAGACACCCCAGTCCCAGGGTCCTAAACAGGGGACATGAACCACTTGGCTGGTTGGAGGCTCTGGGAACAGGAGGGCTAACAGGAGGGCTCTGGGAACACTGGACTCAGCTTGTGGGCAGCACGAGCACACTGGCTCGCCCCCCAAGGCAGGGTGAAGAGAGGGCTGCTCTAGCAGCTGCCAGGTTTCCCAAGACATGGGATCTTGGGCAGCCGTGACTGGGGAGAAGACTCAACTGTGGGACACGGAGACTACCAGGTACTGGGGCAGAGCCTGGGTGAGGGGGTGGCAGCCATTGTTGGCACTTACTTAAGCAGCCCATCAAAAGCAGCCCAGATCTCTATGGCAGCCGCTCCACCACAGCTCATCACCCCCATACATGCTCAGAGTCCATGTGGGTCCCCCGCGCCCTGCAGTGTTGCTCCACCACAGGGCGAGGGTGGCAGAGGCTGGGGAGAGGGATCAGCTGTTAGGGACAGAGGGATTTGCACCTGAGGCTGTGTCAGCAGAGCGAGGGAAACTGTTGTGGGTGCCTGCACAGGCAGCATGGCAGAGAAAGCTTGGACTTCTGTCTGAGGCAGACAGGAGCAGAGAGCCCCCAAGGGCCCCATTTGCTTCAGCACTACCCCCTCTGGGGCAAGGGTCCCCAGTGCAGGGAGAGAGGGATAAACACCTTGGGATCAGACCACTTCCCCCAATAGGGTGTTGCTGGCCACTGAGCAGAGGGGAGGTCCTGCCTCACACCTGGCTCTAGCCCCTCCATCTCCAGCCCCACCCCCTACCAAGGTCATAGCTGCCAGAACACCCTGAGGAAAGATATGACTTGCATCCTCATCAAATCCAGCTCTCCTACCAAAGGCATTGGACACAGTCTATATGGGGACTCTCCCACATAAGAATACTCCTTCAGGACCACAACAGGTAACTGTTTCACCTAAATTCATAGAGGCAGAGAAAGTTCACCAAAACGAGAAGGTAGAGGGATTGCCCTCAATTGAAAGAGCAAGAGAAAACCTCAACAATTTGCAATTGAAACAAAGAATTTGCCAGATAAAGAATTCAAAATATTGGTAATAAAAATGTTAACTAAATTAGGGAAAAGAGTAGATATACACAGTGAAAATTTTAACAAGTTAAAAAATAGAAAGACCCAATCAGAAATGAATTCAATACCTGAAATTAAAAAAAAAAAAAAACCACACAAGAAGGTATGAATAGCACACTGAATGATACAGAAGAATGAGTAAGTGATCTGGAAGATAGAATAATGGAAATCACCCAATCAGAGCAGCAAAAAGAAAAACAAATTTTAAAAAATAAAAATAAGAGAACTCTGGGATAATATCAAGCCCACCAATACTTGCATTATAGGGGTCCCAGAATGGAGAAGAGAGAAGGGGATTGAAAATGTATTTGAGGAAACTATGGCTGAAAACTTTCCAAACCTGAGCAAGGACATAAATATCCAAGTATTAGAAACACAGAGGATTCCAAACATGATGACCTCAAACAGACCCACACCAAGATATATCATAATTAGAATGGCAAAAGATAAAGAATTATAAATGCAGCAAGAGAAGAAGAGTCAAATACAAGGGAATCCCCATAAGGCTATCAGCTGACTTCTCTGCAGAAACTTTGCAGGGAGTGACATGATATATTCAATATCCTGAAAGGGAAAAACTTGTAACCTAGGATACTCTACCCAGCAAGATTATCATTTAGAATACAAAAGGAACTTCTCAGGCAAGCAGAAACTAAGAGTTCATCAGTACTAAGCCTATCCTAAAAAATGTTAAAGTGTCTTTAAGTGGAAAGATAGGAATCTATAGGAGAAGGAAAATTCCACTAGGAGAGGCAAATATATAGTAAGGACTGAGGATCAACCACTTACATAAGCCAGTACAAAGATTAAAAGACAAAAATTGTAAAAGCAACTATAACCACAAAAAACTGTAAAGGGATACGTGTGAAAATGTAAAATATGACATTAAAAATGGTGCAGAGGAGGGGAGTAAAAAATGTGGCTCTTTTAGAGTGTGTTTGAACTTAAAATGACTACTAGTTTAAAACAAGTAGATACATGAACCTCACAGTAACCACAAATTAAAAACCTACCAACTAAGAAAAAGGAACACAACCATACTACTAAGGAAAATCAAGCCACAATGGAAGAAGCAAGAAGAAATGAACAGGGAAGAGCTATAAAAACAACAGAAAAACAAGTAATAAAAGGCAATAAGTAGGTACCAATCAATAGCTATTTTAAGTGTCCATGGACTAAGTACTCCAATCAAAAGACATAGGGCAAAAGACATAGGGTGGCTCTTTGGATAATACAAGAGACTCACGTCAGAGCTGAAGACACGCAGACAGAAAGTGAGGGAATGGAAAGAGATATTTCATGCAAATGGAAACAAAATGGGGGTAGCGATAGTCATATCAGACAAGATGGACTTTAAAACAAAGTCTTTAACAAACCACAAAGAAGGGCATTATATAATGATAAATTGATCGATACAAGAGCAGAATATTACTCTCATTAACACGTATGCACCCAATACAGGAGCACCTAAACATACAAAGCAAATACTAACACATAAGGGGAGACATTGACAGTAATGCAATAATGATAGGGGACTTTAACACCCCACTGACATCAATGGACAGATCATCCAGACAGAAAATAAGGCAACAGTGGTTTTAAATGACACAATAAACCAGTTGGACATAGTAGATATTTACAGGACACTACATCCAAAAACAGAATACACATTCTTTTCAAAGGCACATGGAACATTCTCCAGGTTAGATCATATGCTAGGCCACAAAACAAGTCTAAACAAATTTGAGAGGATAGAAATTATATCAAGCATTTTTTTGGACCACAATGGTATGAAACTAGAAGTCAATTATAGAAAACAAATGAGAAAAGAACAAAGACGTGCAGACTTAAAAAACATGCTATTAAAAAACAATGGATTGGAAACTAACACACCATTGTAAAGCAATTATACCCCAATAAAGATGTTAAAAAAACAAACAAACAAACAAGAACAATGGATTGGACTTCCCTGGTGGTGCAGTGGTTAAGAATCCACCTGCCAGTGCAGGGGACATGGGTTCGATCCCTGGTCTGGGAAGATCCCACATGCTGTGAAGCAACTAAGCCCGTGTGCCAAACTACTGAGCCTGCACTCTAGAGCCTGCGTGCCGCAACTACTGAGCCTGCGTGCTGCAACTGTTGAAGCCCACGCGCCTAGAGCCTGTCCTCAGCTACAAGAGAAGCCACTGCAATGAGAAGCCTGTGCGCCACAACAAACAGTAGCCCCTGCTCACCGCAACTAGAGAAAGCCTGCGCACATCAACAAAGACCCAATGCAGCCACAAAAAAAAAAGGTCAATGAAGAACTCAAAAAGGAAATCATATGTGGAATCTAAAAAATAAAACAAACGGGTATAGCAAAACAGAGACAAACTCATAGGAAACAAACCAGTGGCTACCAGCAAAGACAGGGAAGTGGGGAGGGGCAAGTTAGGGGTATGGGATTAAGAGATACAAATTACTATGTATTGATGTAAAATAGATAAGGATATATTGTATAGCACAGGGAATTTTAGCCATTTTCTTGTAATAACTTATAACCTGTAAAAATACTGAACCACTATGCTGTACACCTGAAACTAATTTAATATTGTAAATCAACCATACTTCAATAAACAAAAAGAACTGTGCATCATAAAGCATGTACTTTAATGTATGCAGATTAACACAGATGAACTTAGTTGTATTACAAGGTACAACATAACTGCACTGAAAGGAGTGGTGAGAAATGTACACCTAAGCAATATAAGAGAAAAACAGTAACCTGCAAACACTACCTTAACCAAGTAATGAAGATTAACACTGCCATTGATGCCACATAGCTATCATGAACTCCTGTTAACGATGTTATGAGAACGGCACGTTTCACCTCTGTGATATTCTTTCTGAGAACCCCAACTTAAACCCAGTTTAATTATGATGAAAATATCAGACAAAACCAGACTAGGGGACACTGTACAGGGTAATTGGCTAGTATTTTTCTAGTCTGTCTAGGTATAAAAACAAGACTCAGAAACTGTCATACACAGATCAGAAGAGACTAAGGAGACATGACAACTAAATGCGATGTGGTGTCTTGGATTGGGTCATGGAATAGAAAAGACTGATGGAAAAACCCATGGAATCCAAATAGAGTCTGGGGTTTAGTTAAGAGTAATGTAACAATGTATGTTTCATGGTTTTCACAGAAGTACCATGGTATCATATGTTAATTATGGGGGAAACTCTGAGAGGTATACAGGAACTTTCAATAATATTTTTGCAACTTTTCTGTAAATTTTTGAAATTATTTCAGAATGTAAAGCTTAGTTTTAAAAAGATTTGTAATAAAAAAGGCTTTTCAGCATTTTTTTCCCAAAATGCTTCAGCTTATATTTTCTAAGAGACAAACATTTTCTTATATCAATTCCATTATTGCACCTAGGAAATTTAATATTGATGAATATTAGTATGTGATATATAGTCAGCATTCAGAGTCCCATAATTATCCTAGCATGTCTGTAAAAGCTGGATTTCCCCATCCCCCAATCCAGAATACAATTCAGGATCATATATTGGGTGGGCGGGGCGGGGGGGTTGTCTATGATGATTTCTTTTGTTTTTTTTTTTGGTTTTTTTTTTTTGCGTTATGCGGGCCTCTCACTGTTGTGGCCTCTCCCATTGCAGAGCACAGGCTCCGAACACGCAGGCCCAGTGGCCATGGCTCACGGGCCCAGCCGCTCCGCGGCATGTGGGATCCTCCCGGACTGGGGCACGAATCCGTGTCCCCTGCATCGGCAGGTGGACTCCCAACCACTGCGCCACCAGGGAAGCCCTGATGATGACATTTTTAACGAGTTTAATTTTGTAGAATGTTTTCCCTTCTGGATTTGCCTTACTGTTTTTTCATGATTGGATTCAGCTAAACATTCTTGGGAAGAACGCTACATAAGTGATGTTTTGTGATTCCCGTAGCATCATATCGGGAGTCATATAGTAGTAGATTTTCCTGGTATTAGTGAAGTTAATTAAGCTTGATACCATCAGTCTTTGTTTTTTGGAGCTTGAGATGTTGATTGACTCAGCTTGTACTCTCCCTATCCCAGGGCTATAATCAGCACTGATTCTTTTTAGTGATAATGGAATTTAGAAATCAACATTCTGTGTATCATCACTTATGGTTAAGGAATATATACTTTTTAAAAATCATGAGTTTACAGGTTCCCTGCAGCATCAATATGTTTACTTATCTTCTGTCTTGTAATACATACAAAATTGTTCCAGAAATACTGTACCAGTACCATAACCAACAAAGAACTTACCAAGTAATGGTCAGTATTTCTTTGTAGTTCTTTTTGTCCTTAGAACGTATCTCAGTAAGGATGTATGTGTGATTACTTCATTAAAAGTAACCTAGTACAGGGCTTCCCTGGTGGCGCAGTGCTTGAGAGTCCGCCTGCCGATGCAGGGGACACGGGTTCGTGCCCCGGTCCGGGAGGATCCCACATGCCGTGGAGCGGCTGCCCCCGTGAGCCATGGCCGCTGAGCCTGCGCATCCGGAGCCTGTGCTCCACAACGGGAGAGGCCACAACAGTGAGAGGCCCGCGTACCAAAAGTAACCTAGTACAATAGAAGATAAAGCTTCTTATTTATATTCTAAATGGTAAAAATCACTGAAGATACTACAGGTTCAGTCATTATGGAGATTTCCTTCAACAGGTCTATCATAATAATTCTCATCCAAGCAGCTCACTGAAGGATTTATTAGATCAGTTTTGCCATACTAAGTAAGGTTAACTCCACTGACTTTTTATTATCTGGAGGCATTTACTCTCTGGATCTGTGACCCCTTGTCTGAAATACAAACTGTGTTGTCATTTCTTGTTCTCCTTTTCTATCATTATATTGATTTACTGGTTGCTATTACTGCTTACTATTCACATATCCCATTTAATCCTCTTTGAAGATGCTAGTAGCAGTCCATATTTAGTTAAAGAGTGAGAATCAGAGGTTAAGACCACTCAGTTAGCAACTGCGAGAGTCCTGATCTGAACTCCAGTTTTCTGACCCCAAAGTCTATGCCCTAAAACAATCATTAAATGCTGCATTTCATAGATGAGGTAATGTGACTGTTTTACAAATCTTGGTGTTGGTGTGGACCAATTTAATTTCATGACTTAAAGCAGGAACGGAATATTATTTAAGCTAAAGCCAATTCCTGCGTAATCATTTTATATCATTTTATACAGTGATTTGAATCTTATTAGGGTACTGTCTGGCTGCTTTTATTACTGTCATTTGTGATGGTGCGTCTCAACTTGATGTTCACATAAGAACTGCTTCAGGGAGTGTTTGAAAAGACTCAAGGTCTGGGCTCACACTTCTGGTTGGTTTAGGGTGAGCCCAGGAAAGAGAATTCTAAGCACTTCTCAGGAGCTGATAATGTGCATATAGGATCGAGAGGCACTGGCACAAATAGTATCGCCGATACTAAGGTGCAGCCAGGGTTGAGAACTAGTAACACATTAAAAAAAAGATCTGTTGTAGCATATAGTTCTGTGAAATGATAGCTCAAATTTAAATCGGCATTAGGCACTTAAAGGATATGTTCTTTGGCAAATGCTTGGCCTGCAGATTTTGTTTGTAGATGGCAAATGCAAATACCTATTTAGGGAAACGGGGGTGGCATATGGAGATTTTTCATCCAAGTTGGTGGCCAGCCCTCCACCGGGTGCTAAGGGGATACCTCGAGACAGAACAGGGAATTTTTCTTACTATGGGTATGTCCGAGCAGGTAAATAGTAGACCAGTTAAGCACCCAAACTTATACAGTTCATCATAATCAATTGTCCCTGCAAAAATTTAAAAGCGGGGCTTTTGTAACATAGCCATATAAAAATCTGAATGATCCCACAAGGCATCTATTTGTGAGCAATGCAGTTTGCATTGAGTCTTTCAGAATGAATTAATGTACTCCTGGGTACTATTTAACCTGCCAAATGGTGTTCTTGAGTCCAAAATGGATTTTTTTTTCCTCTGCATTGGGTCTTCGTTGCTGCATGCAGGATTTCTCTAGTTGCGGCGAGTGGGGGCTACTCTTTGTTGCGGTGCGCCGGCTTCTCATTGCGGTGGCTTCTCTTGTTGCCGAGCACGGGCTCTAGGAGTGCAGGCTTCAGTAGTTGTGGCACACGGGCTCAGTAGTTGTGGCTTGCGGGTGCATGGGCTTAGTTGCTTCGTGGCGTGTGGGATCTTCCTGGACCAGGGCTCGAACCCGTGTCCCCTACATTGGCAGGCAGAGTCTTAACCACTGTACCACCAGGGAAGTCCCCAAAATGGATTTTTGAAGTTTCTACCCAAATAACTTTTTAGTTTTAGAGTGTTGCTGTAAAGACATTCTTTCTGACAGTTGTTAGAAAAAGAACCTATTGTCTGTTCATACACTCTAAGTCTGTGGCCTTGGTACCACATCATCAATATACACAGGAGGGTGCTGGTTCTTCTGCCTCCCTGAGGTTGGAGAAGTGTATAAATCAGAATCTATTTTCCTTTATGGTGCAGTGGAGCTAGAACGTCATCTTTTTTTCTCATTTGCTTAAATAATATTTCAACACCTGTACTTCTAGTAAACATTTCTTAATATGGAGATGTTCATAGCTAATAATGCAGAGTGACAATCATTATGCATGTTTTACAAATTTAAATATTGATATTATATGGAAATTTCAGGTCCATTTTAAATATTAAGATAAATTAGCCTTGCTCAATAGATTATTCCATTAAAATGTACTATTATCTTTCAAGCACCTTGGTTAGGACCTATAGAGTTTAAAACATGACTCTAATTGCCTGGTTTATAGGGAGTCATCACAGAACTTATTTCAACATACAAAGTAATAGATCAGGAATAGACTACAGATGTTTTATTGACTAATTAACAATTCTGATTTTTCACAAATAATTATAGAGTTAAATGCATAAAAATCACTTTAGGCCTTCCCTTCACTCAGACAAAATTTATATTTGAGGATTAAACTTTCCAGCATTATATAAATTTGATTCATCTATGTATGTCAAAAAAGCGTTAAAGAAGCTGCTAGTGAAATCATAATCGTAGGCATTTTACTTCAATTTGAAAGCAAAATTTAAGGTCCAATTTCATTGAAATAGCCGGTACTCAATGACTGCTGTTTTAGCCAACAAGTTAATATCATTTGCTGCAAAATGGAATGGAAATTCATTTGCGTTTCATATATGTCTAATTCACCTCCTCAAACAGAGCAAACTTTTATTTTTGTAGTTCTAACAAGTGGTATTCCTTTTCTGAAACTAAAAATCACAGAAAAGCTCTCCTTCCTCCTTTAGTCCTTTCATGTAGCCATTTGTCACAAGCCTTTGTTGTCATATCTCGGAAGCCATTCCAGTGACAAGAAAGTGACCACAGACAGGTGAAGGGCCAGAGATCATTCATATATGATGCAAAGTCTTTCTAGATATATTTTCTAGCAGCAGTTGATTACATCTGGGTCATTAATTACACGCTGTGAAGTGTTAGAGGAGAGGACTTACTACCATCCTGAGTCTGACTTGGAAAGGAGCCTTTGATAATGTGCATCACTTGTTCCTCAGTGAGTCTCCCTCAGACCTTCTCTGAGGAGTTGGCTGGCATCCTCACTGTAGAGGTAGAGGAAAGCATTTCCTTACATTCTCACCACTAAAAGAGCAAGTTATAAATAGGCATCCTCCATGATGGGTCCATGTGGGTGATTATAGTAGCAGAAGTTGACATTTCAGTTTCCTCAGAAAAATAGAGGGCTGCCTCAGTCCCAGATAGAACAAGTATTCAACATACACACTGTACCAGTTCCTTGTTTGTAATAGGCGTGTAGTGTTACTTCATTATGGTTTTAGTTTATACTTCAGTAACAGCTAGTACTAATCATGTTAACATCTTTTTGCATGCTTACTTTTCATTTGTACCTCTTCTTTGATGAAGAATCTGTTCAGACATTTTTCCAGTTTTTAATTGGGTTACTTGTTTTCTTATTCTTAAGTTTGGAAAGACCATAATATATTGTTTACACATCTTTTATCAGGTTTATGATTTGTAAATATTTTTCTCCCAGAATTTGGCTTGTCTTTTCATTCTGTTAACAGTGTGTTTCAAAGAGCAGAAGTTTTTAATTTGGATGAAGTCCAATTTTTTTTCTTTTATGGCTTGTACTTTTGGTGCCATATGTAAGAAATCTGCATTGAATATGTAGATCAGTTTGGGAGTTGATCAACAGAGTTGAGTTTTCCGACCCATGAACACAGTATATCCCTCCATTTATTTAGGTCTTATTTCATTCCCCATAGTGATGTCTTAATAGTTGTCAATGATCAGGTCTTGCATTTCTTTTGCCAGATCTGTCACTGAGTATTTCATATTTTTGTTATTTTAAATAGCATCATTTTGTTAGTTTTAATTTTCTTAATTTAGATATTGTTAGTATATTGAAATGTAGTTGACTTTTCTATATTGATCTTACATCCTGCAACCTTGATAAACTCACTTACTAGTTCTATGGTATCTCGGTAGATTGATTGTTTTTCCATAGACAATATTATTGTCTACAAATAAAGACAATTTTACTTCTTCTTTCCAATCTAGATGGTTTTATTTATTTATTTTGGTTGTCTTATTGTACTTATTAGGATGTCCGATACAGTGTTGAATAGAAGTGGTGAAAGTGGACATCCTAGTCTTATTCTTGATCTTAAGGAAAAAACATTGTCTTTGAACATTAAGTATAACATTAGTTGTAGATTTTTGGTAGACCCCCTTCATCAAGTTGATAAAGTTCCTTCTGCTAATTTTTATTTAATCTATTTTGGCTCTGATCTTTATTGTTTCTCCTATTTACTTTGAGTTTAATTCATGATACTTTTTCTATTAAAGCTGAAGCCAATGATTTGAGAAAAATCGGTTTTTTCTAATATAGACATTTAGTGCTCTAAGTGCCACCCTCCCTAAATATTGCCTTAGTGGCATCCCACAGATTTCTTTCTCATTTTCATCCTGTTCAAAATACTCTCTAAGTTTTATTTTGATTTCTTTGACCCATGGGTTATTAAAACTGTGTTAGTTTCCACATATGTGAGAACTTTTTTGGAGTTCTCTATGTTATGAATTTCTAATTGCAGTCTATTGGGCTTAGAGAATATACTTGATATGACTTGGATCCTTTATAAATTTATTGAGGCTTAGTTTATAGCCTATAATAGGGTCTATCCTGTGAATGTTCCACATTCACAGTTTAAAAGACTGCATATTCTTTCGTTCAGTAGAGTTTTATACATGTCAGATAGTTCAAGTTACTGTTATTTCCATATCCTTACTGAATTTTTGTATCTACTTTCTAAAAAGCAATTTTTTTTTTTTTTGCGGTATGCGGGCCTCCCACTGCCGTGGCCTCCCCAGTTGCGGAGCACAGGCTCCGGACGCGCAGGCTCAGCGGCCATGGCTCACGGGCCCAGCCGCTCCGCGGCATGTGGGATCTTCCCGGACCGGGGCACGAACCCGTGTCCCCTGCATCGGCAGGTGGACTCTCAACCACTGCGCCAGCAGGGAAGCCCTAAAAAGCAATTTTTGAGAGACTGTTACTAACCTGAGTATAATTATGGATCTATTCTGTCATTTTTTGCTGCTTGTATTTTGAAGATATGTTATTAGGTGCACAAATATTTAGGATTCCTATTTCCTCTTCATTAATTGACCACTTTGTTACTATGAAATAACTTCCTTATCCCTGGTAATATACTTTGGTTTAAAATCTTCTTTTTCTTAGCTATCCCAGCTTTCTTTTAACTAGTGTTAGCTTATTATATCTTTTTACATCCTTTAATCTATTTGTTTCTTTACATTTAAAATATGTTGATTGAAGCAACATATGATTGGGTCTTTATTTTTTATTCAATCTGACAATCTCTGCCTTTCAATAAGTATTTAAACTGTATTTTAATATGATTACTGATGTGATTAAATCTGTCATTTAGCTGTTTTTTCTGTCTTATATGTTCTTTATTTCCTTTTTCCTCCTTTTTTTCCTCTTTTAGACTAATTGAATATTTTTTATGGTTCCATTTTTTCTTCTTTGCTTATTATTGGTAACTGTTATTTTAAGTGTTGCTTATGTTTAGTCTAACTTCAAATGATATTATAACACTTCATGTGTAGTTTATGAGCCTTACAATATTATATCTCCATTTCCCATTGAAGGTAAGACATAGAACATATTATTTCAGCAATAGCACCTGTCTAACAGTTTCTGATGTGTAATACGTGTCCAATTATTGTTGGAAGGATGAATGAACAAATGAACAATCTCCTGAAGTTTCAGTTTCATTTCTCCTTTGCAGAGTTATCGTAGACAGTTTTTGTTTGAACACCTGAGCTCCCTAACCAAGTGATAAGCTGAAACAGCAACTGTGGAATGATACATGGTTTGGATCCTATAGCAAGAGTGAGGTTCTAGGATGTTCAGCCCATCTCCTAGTTATAATATATAGAAGAAGCAGGTTGGAACATCCTGACATCCATTACTAACTTCTTCTTTTAGTTACTGCGTGAAGAAGTCCCTGTGCATCTGGGAGCTATACAAAGCCTCTTAGGAATAGCCACCTTTATTGTCTCTAGCACTGATACTGAAAAGCTAAGTACCTTTATTCCCTGCTAGTTTTTATTATATGTATTGTATGAGTCAGAAATAAAGTCTTTAGGTCCAAGGTCCAACATTCAGATTAGTTGGTTGTTGAGCACCACAAACTGAAAGTTTGAAACCTGCTTCCGTAAGACGTTGATTCTGGTCTTGGCTCTGCCGTAATAGCCAAGAGGGCATGAACAGGTCACTGAACCTCTCTCCCTTGACCTTTATTCCCCACTACTTCCATCTTATCATATTTCTCTAAATTCATGCAGTTCTTTGGAGCATGTGAAAATGGAACACCGAGAATTCTTAACCTCCTACTCTCCTATCTTCCTTTTCTATTCTTTAAAGGATTTCTGACTAGTTTGTATACATATAGAATGACAAATTGGGAAGGTTTTCATGAATCTTATCATTTTGGCAAATTGTTAGCTTGTAATTATTAGACCTTGCTTTGATTCCTTATTCAAATGAAGAATAATAATTCACGTTCACTCTTCAGGGTGGCAGTTGGTTTTTAATAAAAATACCAACACTTATCTGTAAATTATTCAGTTCCCAAACACTTTGCTATAATTGTCTTCAGTTTAAGGACTGCAACTGAAGTAATCCAAGTTTAGGCATTAACATAACTTCCTCCTTTCCATCCTACCATCCTATGTATGGATTGACAGAAATAAAATTGATTTGGGCTCTAAGAGTTCTTATAGTTCTTAATAACCAAAGAATGAGAACAAAGCTAAATTAGTTATTATAATGTATGTGAAATTATGAAGGGAATGTGTTGGGGAGGGTATGTAAAATTGGAAGTGTCTATTGTTATCTTGAAGTAATTTCCCTTAGGTATTCATTTAACTTCAGTGTCAAGTTATTTACACAACAAGAGCAATGCCTATCTATTAAGGGTCATGTGAGAATTAGTTTAAATTTCACAAAGCACTTTGAGGCACTGAGTTGAAAAGTTCTTTATAAATGCCAGGCATTATTATAACCAGACTAGTAAAAAGAAACATGATAAAGCTACTCATGCAGTGTCCTCTAATAGAAACTTTATTGGTAAGGAAATATAAAGGTTACTGCTATTCATAATTTATGGCTGAGGGGAATAGATCAAGAATAATAATGCTTTCCTGTCTACATAAGTCTTAAAGACACAGATGTAGCTGGGATGGAAAATATTGCTCCACTCAAGGAGAAGTATGAAATTGAGAACTTACAGGCAATAAAAGTGATATATGAAGATTAGTAAAGGCCAGTATCTTTAATTGAGCCATGAAAAATATCTTGACAAATTTGACTATGTCTTTCAAAGTCTTTCTTGAAGACTGAAATAGAAGATGTAATCCTTGATCGTTTGGGTATATGGAACTTGAAATTTGTTAGAAATGTATGCATGATGGTCTTCATTCTAGTAACCCAAATAATCTGTCTCATTGTGAATCCTTTTCAATTTTTTCTTTTGTTTTATGGTGAGGAAAATGAAAACTTTAAGTTAAGTAACACTGAGTATTTTTCAAAAGATTTAATACAAGCAGAATACCTCAGGAAAGTGAGCGAAATAATCACACCCCAAAACTTCTTAAAGTAATCAGAGATTATGATAGAAATCTGTCTGTAAGAATCTTTGAATGACAGTTAGCAGAAGAAATTTTTTAAAAGATAAATTTAGTGTTTTTGTAATCAAATCGCAGCTTTTATTGGCTGTGTATTGGTTTCCTATTGTAACTTTAACAAATTACTGAAAACTTAGTGGCTCAAGACAACACAAATTTATTATCTTACAGCTGTGCCGGTCAGAAGTCCACAGCGAATGTTGGTGGGCTCAAATTAAGGTGTTGGCAGGGTTGTGTTCCTTTCCAGAAGACCTAGAAGGGAGAATGCAGGTTTTTTTACCTTTTCCAGCCTCTGGAGGCTGCCTGTGTTTGGCTCATGCATGGTCCTCTTCCATTTCCAAAGCCAGCAATGGCTGGTCAAGTGTTTCTCACATCACTTTGCTTCGTCACTCCTCTGCCTTCCCCTTCCACCTCCCAGAACCCTTGTGATTGCACTGGGCCCACCTGGATAATCTCCCTTTCTTAAGGCCCACTAGTTAGTGACCTTAATTCCATCAGCTACCTCAATTCCCCTTTGCCAGGTAAGTAACATAGTCACAGGTTCTGGGGATTCGGAATAGGCATTTTGGGGGAGACTAATTATTCTACCCATTACAGTCCAGAAATGGAAAGATGAGAGTTTCAGAAGCTTTTAGAGACCGGCAAGTAAATGGCGTACGAATTCTGCCTTTGCTACTGTCATTTTCTGTTATCAAGTTTTGGCAGTACTTTAGTTGGCAAGCCTTTTTCTCTTTTCACCTCAATGAAGTTATCAATGTTTGGTTTGCATTTTTATTTCTAATTTCTCTAAGCATCCACCCATCTATGCAACAAACACTTGGTAAGTGTCTAGTTTAGGATGTGAAGCAACATGTATGGACCTAGACCATATTATCCTTAGTGAAATAAGTCAGAAAAAGACAAATACTATATGATATCACTTGTATGTGGAATCTAAAAGAACAATACAAATTAATATATATGCAAAACAGAAACAGGTTTACAGATGTAGAAAACAAACCAGTGTTTGCCAAAGGGGAGAGGGGAGGAGGGAGAGACAAATTACGGGTATGGGATTAAGCTACAACTATTATATATAAAATAGATAAGCAACAAGGATATACTGTATAGCACAGGGAGTTATAGCCATTATCTTATAATAATCTATAATAGAATATAATCTGCAAAAATGCTGAATCACTATGCTGTACATCTGAACCTAACACAATATTGTAAACCAACTGTACTTCAATTTCAAAAACAGAAGAATGGCTTAATTAAAGATACTGGCTTAAATTACACTAGCAGCCACAGGTGAATTACTCTAGGTATCACTATGAGCCCTTGCCCTCAAGGAGCATACTCTGCTAAATGCAGTCCATGAGCCCCTTCATACAGTGGTTCATTATTAAGTAGTGATGCCAGAAAAGATTTAGGAAGAATTTACACACCTTGATGTTTGTTTTTCATGCTCTCTCCAACCCCCATCATGCAAATAACAAAGCTTATAACCCCTATTTTTTTAACAAGCAAATGCCAAGAAAAAATATATAGCTCAGATAATACTTTCCTTTTTCTTCTTTTACTCATTTTTTTTAAAGGCTTTTCTTATTAAAAAAAAAAAAAGTACTATATAGAAGGAAGGAAATGTGTAATTTCCTGTCGGGCCATCAGCACATTTTTAAGGGGTTGGGAGTTTGATCAGTTCTATATTGTAAATTCCAGGATTCTTTCCAGCTTTGAAAATAAAGGGAACTGGATTTAGCCTACAGACAATAAGGTTCACAGAAGACTTAATGCTAATTTTTCAGTATACAGAAGGACCTTGTGTTAGTGAAAGTGAGCAGGTGTTCTTTGTTTCAACCAAGTAGGACAGGAAGCAATGACATTAAAGGAGAAATTATTTAGACTAAAAAACCTCAGGTGTATTAAAACACTGGAAAATGTTACTAAGAAGGATGTATTGTAGATTTCTCTCAGAAGTCATCCAGTTCATCTTCTCCATACAGTGAAAATACAGGGCTCTGATATTGGAGAAAATACATGCTAGTTATTAACATGTGCTAAATAAAAATTTATTGAAATGAAGTAAATTCAGTTGGTCCTTTCACTGTACATACTTTCTCAAGGTTCTAAGCTCTCAAGAAGGTACTTAAAAAGTTCACAAGGCATAGTTGTCATGAATCTTTGCTAAACTGAAAAATTTGTCAGTTGAAAGAGAAAGTTAGAAAAATGTCAACTGAACCCCAAAAGTCAAGGTTTCTCATAGAGATAGCTCTACTTATCTGGAGTGATGATCCCTTGGACATTTCCTTAAAATACCCTATGCCTCAAGGACATCTGATTGTCAGCAAAAAAAAAAAAAATTTTTTTAATCACAAACTGAAACATTCCAGCTAAAAGCATTTTCAGTCCCTTCTTACTCTATTTTAAAGATGTATTTCTAAGGCCATTTCATTTCTTAATTGGATGTTAGACACTTGACTACACATGACTCCTCTCTAGAATGTATACAGCTGGATAGACAGGGATTATCCTTTACACAAGAGTATGACGTTTTGATCATGTCATTCTCTGGTTTAGAAGCATCTTTGGATTACACGTTATGGGATAACATACAAACTCCTTAGCAAAACCTATGCTTTTACAGTCTATCCCCATTCTTCCTTTCGGATCTCACCTATCAGCACAACCTTCCCATTTCCTTACCCTCTTCAGTCTACGTGGCCATATCCTCACCACCCACCCCGCCCCCGCCTTTGTACACAATCCCCCTTCCAGCCAAAACGATCTTGCTTATCTCACCCCATCTTGTTCATTTAAGAATTAAGTGATGTCTTCCTCCATTCCTCTCATAGACTTTATCCCTCAAGCCATTATAGTCTGGCCTCACCTAAACTTTCTCTTGCTGAGATCTCTAGTGACCTCTCTGTTGTTAAACCAAGCAGTAGCCTTTCTCCTTCCTTGCGACGCTTGACCTCTTGAGTGTCATTTGGCACTGACGGCCACTTCCTGTTCCCCGAAACACTCTCTGCCTTGAATGTCGTGCGTCCCACCCTTCTGGTTTTTCTTCTGTCTCCTTGGCCTCTGGTCTTGATTATAGAGTTCTCTGCCTTTTCTTAACCCTTAAAAGTTACTGTTCCATGGGGCTCTCCCCTTACCTTTTGATAAGGTAGAGAATTGACATGGCAGAAAATGTCATGAACGTTTGTACTGGTTGAAGTTCCCTTGGTGGCAAGCAATGGAAACTGACTAAGGATAGGCCCCTGGGAACAAAGAGCTGACCAGTCACGCTTGGGGAAGGGCTTGAGAAGCAAAGGTAGTGGTAAGAATGTCAGCATCGGGATTGTGTGCCTACTTTCTAAGGGTGGGTCAGTTCCAATGGCCTCATGTCTTTATCAGTCCCTTCCCTGTGTCTTTTATTGTGTCTTGTATATTGTATCTTACAATATCTTAGAAATCTTATGTATCCTTTTAGACTCCGGAATGAAGCAGTGATTCCTCTGTGAAGTCTGTCCTGATTCCTTTAAGAATTGTGGATTGCACCTATCTCTGAGCTAGATTCATATCAAAAATGTAGCTGTATTATTTTACTCAAAGACCACAGTGCAATTGCTGCAGTCATGTGGTCTTTTTTCTCCTTCCTCTGGACTAAGATTTATGGGACAAGGCAGTGAATTCTTTACCTCACCCCAGAGCCTACCTAGCTCCCTCTCAGTTCTTCTAGATTGTTCCTCCCAGTTTTTAGGTTTTTAGTTTTGAAACAGTTTAGAAATTTAGAAAGTCGTGAATTCATAGGCCACAAAGTTCAAATAATGTATATGTATAGATGCACATGGCTTGGCTTTAATTAATGTATCTTAATAGAAGAAAAATAATGTAGAGGTGTCAGTTTGTACAAGTATATTTTAAGAGAAAGATCCTTCTGTACCCCATATTACTCTAGATGTTATGTACATGTGTATTTTTACACTTCATTTTAAGTTTTGACTCTATTAAATTTGACAGAATTTTAAACAAAGCCTGAAAAAAACATTTTGTGTTTTCCATTACACTTTAGCAAAGATGGAAAGTAATGTTGACGTTTTATTATGAAGAAGATACATTGGCTTTATATTTAAGATAAATCATAAAATGTGTTGTGTTATGCTAAATGACAAGGCATTTAAAGTGTTGGTGACAAAAATAAACTAAAAGACTAGAAGAAGCAGAAATACGTGTAGAAAAGTTAAGAAATGAATAGCAAAGAATAAGCTACTTTGCTAAATTCTGTAAGAAGCTAACTATTTTGTACAGAGCTACGATTTAACTTTTGTGTGAACCTAAAATACAAGAAGAATCCTTAGTAAATTATGTCTCTTAAGTATTCTAATTATTGTACCATCAACATCAGACATCCCTCTCTGAACGTGAACTAAGTCGTGTTGAAGTAGAACTGTTTATCTGCTTATCGTGAAAGAAAATTCTTCAAGCACTTACTACCTGTGCAAGTCTTATGCAGCAAAACTCTGTGTTAATGTACTAGTTGGTATACTAAATGCTGTAACAAATGACAACATTTCAGTAATTTAAAATGATAGTGCCTGTATAATAGTTTATCATGGGTGTTCCTGATGGATGGGTAGATTTCCTCCATGTGGTGATTCAGGGCTCTAGTTTCTTCCCTCTTATGGCTCTCTTATTTGCTAGAGCATTGGAGTCCTCTGCATTTGGCTAGCAGATGAGTGAAGACGGCATACCTTCTTCGCTTCTATATCTTAATCATCATTCCCCAAAACGATTTACCACTTTTCTTCATATTCCATTAGCTACAACTTTCATGTGCCCCTACTTAGATGCCAGGGGAGCTAGAAAATATGGCTGGCTAGCTGCTTCTTGGCAACAGTTCTGTACTAGGGAAAGCATGAATCCTGGTGAACACGTTAGATCATCTGCCATAGCTCACCCTTATAGCCAAGGTAAGAACAATTCTGTTACCCTTCCAACAACCCATAGAATGCATTTACTTCAAGGGAGACAATCCAAAGCTTCATCCTGTCCTTACTTCCAGTTCAAGGTCCAGCATCTCAATCAGGTCCAGCTGTGGCTCTTTGCAGCCTGGTGCCCAATGAGCTAGGGTTCGTGTTCACTGCCTGCTGTTCCGTCTCCCCTCCCCACCCTACTCAAGCACAAATCCAATATATAGCAGTGGAGCAGGGGGCAGGAAAGCTACAATTAAGCTTCCCATTCTAAAAAAAAGGTGAAGTGGGAAATACAGAGCAATACGTGTCCAGGGAGAGCAATGAGATGCTGTCATGGCAGGCGCTGTGAAGACACCCTGTCTGACAGTGTTCAGGATCTCTTGATTAGACCCTTATTATGCATCTGAAAAGAATTGTTTTGTCCTTTATTCTCCCTGGCCCTTTGGGCTCTACACATTTGGGTGCTTCTTCCTTGTCTGTTATCATCCATGGCTGAATCATGGAAAGGAGTATGATCACTTTCTGCTTGTACAATTTGGGAACCTGGTGACAATTTAAGAGAGTTTGTTCACCAGTACCATTTTTAGAAGTAATAGATTTCATATCTCTGGGCCTTCATTTGTTACATATGGCAGTGTTTACACCTTTATTAGAGTCTGTCCAGAAAGACAGAAAATTCCAGGTCATTCAAATGGTGGAAATTTAACACGGGGAGTTAGCTACATGTGTGATAGAACAGAGAAGCCAAACAAACGATGGTGAATAAACCCAGAGACTAACAATATCGGAAAACTGCTGCACACCCTAGGGATAGAAGGGCAAGAGAAAGAAGTGACATTACCAGATATTATCTGAGTTTTTAGCTTTGATAAGAAGAAACCATCAACTCCTTATGGAGTCATCCATATTCTTTCATCTTTCTGTGTCCCCACAGAGTAAGCACTCAAATGTTTAATTGAACAGAGATACGCAGGAAATCCTTCCACCGACTTCAGTTAGAGGTACCCATCAGAAAATTAAAATGTGGCAGAAATGATGGTGTTCAGTACTGAGATGATCCTTAATTGGGGATAAACTGCAGTTACTTGGGGACCTTTTTTAGTAACCCATTATTGGCATTTAGAGAATGAGAAATTGTCGAAAGTTTTAATTTAAATATTCTCTTCCTGTATACGACATTTAGAGTTTGGAACAATACCAGTGTTCATATAAACATAGAAAGAAGAATTAAAAAGGAATAAAGTCTGTAGGTGGTTCGTGCCAAATTCTTTTTAAAAGGATGGGGTGGGGAGAAATAGAAAAAGCTTTTCAGACTTGCTGGGAAATAGCAGTAAAAGCTACAGAGGGTGTATAGCTCTTTAGTCTTTGACTCTTCTTGTGGAATCACCTTCTGAGTTGAAAATGATATACCTTTGTCTGCTGGTTTGAGCCAGAAATTACTAATTTATTTTCCTTTACTGTTGTTTAAGAAAGAATCTGTAAAATATTCCATTGGCTATTTCAGCAGTCAAAAAGAACTCTTTCTAGAATCTGATCATAATTTTTGAAAACGTCACAAATGCCGTTTAATCTGCTTTGGGCTGAGCCTTTATATGCTGACGTGTGTAGATACGCTGGGCTGAACCTGGCTATGGGTAGGTTTGAGAAAAGTCTCAAAACAGTAGATATATTTAACAACTTGGAAGTTGGAGACTGTGACTATGTTGTTTTTCCTAGAGAGAGAAAGAGCCTTGCCTGAAGATTTCTCCATGCATATTTTCACTCATACATGGAAATGAAGATTTTTTTTTTTGACAGAGCATGTCAAATTCAGTTGCCATGATGTGCTCTGAAAACATTTTATCCTACCTGAGCATGTTTATAGTTCTTTCATTTTCTTAGAAACTTCAAGCTTTTTTACTTTTCACGTTGCTGTAAAATAAGAAATGGCTTAAAATATGATGTACTGCATTTCATATCTTCATTTTATCCTTCAGAATATAGTGCTCCCATTTAAAAATATTCATTAAGGCTTGAATATAGGCTGTGTCTAAGTAGTGTCATGACTGACTAAAAGGGGAAAATACTTTTTTTTTTTTTTTTTTGTCTACATGGTACGTAACATCTGAAGAGTAAGCTTTTCTTTCCTGTGTTGGCTCTGTGGAATGTGGGATTGTGAAATAACGACTTGATAATTTGGCAGTTTTATTAAAAATAATTGCTTTGTTTCAGTCATCATAATATCATCTTTATAGTTTTGAGAACATGTAGTCAGGAAAAAAATCCTTCTCTGATATTGATCTAGAGCAGAAAATGCGACGATCCGTCTTTTCCATCTCTTATTGGGTTGATTTCCTTTAACACTACTTTGCAATGAAAATATTAAAACATGAGGTATATTTTTGCTGCTTCAAATAATTGGTTTTGCTTTTTGAGCATGCTATTTGTAATTTCAAAGAATATTTCTTTCTGAACTTCTTTGCTCTGAGGAGTTTAGAGTGGTCTTGAAATTATAGGTGTCTATTAAGTATTTTTCAACTGTCAATTCAACCGTAGCCGCCGTGCTATTAATTCATTATGAAGTGACACAGGAAGAAAACTCGTTATGTGATAATGTGAAAACACATTATTTGTCAAAAAAAATAAATAAATAAACCAGTCTGTATTGAAAACCCATCTGCTGTGGTGGGAGTGAAATGGTTTATTAGACACATTTGGGCATGACACCACCTTTTCAAACAGGCAAATGTATAGAAAAGATTTCAGTTCTACTCCTTAGACGTTCTGTATTCACCTAAATGTGTTATTTTTGTCCCTTACAGGTGATATTATACCCAACTTCTAATAGCTCCAAGTCAGCTGAGTTGCACCGAATGATCGTTCCAAAAAATAGCCAGGACTCTGACTTAAAGATCAAACTGGCAGTGCGAATGGATAAACCACCACACATGAAACATAGTGGGTGAGTGTACTTGGAGATGTTTTTCTCCTGAATTATTGGATTTCATTGTATCACTTCTGTCATTTTACTGAGAGCCAATATATCAGACATTCCCATGGAGTTTTTCCCCCCAAGTTACGTTAATAGGTTAACTTAATTTTTTAAATCTGTAGACATCTTTATAGCTGAATACATCGGTACTTAGTTAATATAACTGATTGCATGCTAACACACTATTGGTACTTGATTGTGTTGGTATTGCACATCACTTATATTGGTAAAGAACAGTGATGTATGGAGATAACGTGTAAGATATATTTCAAAATACAGTAGTAGTTGAAACAAGCCTAGAATTCAGATCCCCAGAAATAGTTAAACCTACATAGACTACATTAGAGTTTAATGGTGGTTCAGATATAACCCAGGAGGCTGTACAAGTTTTGACGGGAGGGGCGTGAGTGTTCATTGCAATATGTGAGTGAGAAACTAGATCAATACCGGAGGAAACTGATGTTGGTGGATAACCAGAAGTGCAGGGGCTGGCCCCTGGGGATTGCTGTGGGTCAGAGTCAACTTCCATTTCTGAGATTCTTTTTCCCTTGTAGCTGATGAGGAAACAGGTCTGAACTCCTCAATACAATTCAATGAGTTTTTTAAAACCCAGGTCTTTCTCAGATTAATACTTTAGGACTTGCTACAGCCAAATTCTAGCGTAGGGGTGTTAGCCGCTAGAAAAGAATGTGAAGACTTTTCTTACTAAGGAGAGAAGCAGTTGCTAAAGTGTCTCCTCCGAAGTTTAGCAGCAAATCTAACAGTCTGTGCACATGCCTGTACAGAGGGGCATCTCTGCTGGCTTTGGAGCCAAGTCACTAGCACTGTGCAGAGTTAACTGGTAAGTCCACAAGGTAAGGATTCTTTAGATGACTGTTAGGGAAAACCAAGTTAGGCTCTGAGCAGGAGGCAGCCCAGATGTATCTGCTAGAGCTGGGATGAGACTCTAAGGACCATATTGCTTCCTTGGTTTGGGTGGGCAGTAGTGTATGCAGTGTCAGAACTAGTCTCACTTGGGGGAAGAAGACCTCAGCGGGTGGGCTCTTAGAAAGGGAACAATAATTTAGGTATCCCACAGTATGGCGTCTTTAATGTAGTAATGCAGAGTCTAACTATGACTCATGATGCAGATGGAGTTCCTGGGATTTAATACTGAGAGTTCTTTCTTCCCACTTCCATCTACCTGCTCACTGTTGATTTATGCAGCAGACATGGATTGAGCACTTCCTCTGTGCCAACCAGAGCAAACCTCAATGAGATACCATCCCAGGCCTGAAGGAACTGGCTAGCCAGGGATTCAGGCTTGTGTACGAATAATGATAATAGTGATAAGTGCTACAAGAGAGGAATGGGAACGGGTGGAAATAACACCTGATTCTAGCTGGAGTCAAAGAAAGTCTCACAAGGCAACTGACTTTTGAGATGAAGCTTGAGGGATGAATTCAGCAGGTGGGCAGTGGGGAGGAAGGGCAGTCCAGCCACCAGCCACATGGCATAGCCTATACATAAGCAGGAGATCTGGAAGGGCTGTTAGCCAGCCATGACAATTTTGGTATGGCTGGAGAGTGCTTTAAGACTAGAGAGAGTACTACTGCTCTAAAGTGCTTAGAGACTAGTAGAAACTAGAGGGAGATAAAAAAAGAACACATTATGTTCCAAACATTGTAGTTATTTCCCTACTCTTTTGAACTCAGTCTCTTGATGAATAGTACAGCAAGAAATGGGAACCTATGCACTGTAACGCCAAGATGGCCCCTGATTTACACATGGGCAGCGCTGTGATGAATACCCTTTGAGCCTTCAGATTGACCCAAGAACCAGGATTGAATATGAAGTTGGGCACATAGCAAGTTCTGAAGCCTTCAGCTCCCGTGGAAAGAAAGCTCTGCTTTAATCCTTGGCATTTTCTTGCTCTAAAATGCTTCAGGGCAAGTGGTACAATCTAGCTGCTTTCTAAGACTTGATTTTTTTTTTTTTTTTTTTGCTTTTTTTAATCACTCCTTTGCAACGAAGGAGAATTGGTTTGTATCACATCTCAGAGACCTTTGACTAAATTAGGACCCCCAGAATGGTTCTGGTGTTGACTTCTGCCCAAGACTATGGGTGAAAGAGCTGACTAAAGAGAATGTCTCATAGTCTCTGAATTTAATCTGTAAAGCTCGAGAGCTATTGTGACCTGCCTTTACGAAGATACTAGGAGGCATTGCCAGACGTTTGGGTAACTGCAGTTTGTGGTATGTAAAAGGAAGAAATTCTAGAATTGAAAATATCTGTGACGTTGTTCTGCTAGTTGGTGTGTTATGGAGCATAATTAAGAATATCATATTTCCTAATAGTTATTCAAAAAAGCTATGTAAGACCGTTATTGAATGTAATAATAATGATCAACCAGAATTTCAACATTGCTATAATAGCAATTTATCACTATGGGCAGGGACCACAAGCACCTGTCTAGGTTTCTCAGTGCCTGTGTGGTAACAGTTTTAAATATTTTGAATATCACCCCTGTGTTTAGATGTATATGGGAAAACATGACTTGACACACACATGACAATCCTAACCTAACATCTTTTTCTGTGGTGCTTCACAGATGGATTTTACTGAAGCCGAATTGTTGCATTTTAAAATGACCTTTTTTTGAACCAGAAGGAAAAATATAACCAATCTAAAGCTCATGCTTCTGGTAATTAATCAGTCCATGACTATACATTATAAATTTTTAATAGGACTGACTACATGCAAATGAAAATAGATATTTAATTTGGATAACATAAGCATAATGACGACTCATTCATTCAAAGCCAAACTAAACATTACTATGTGACATCTAGCTAGTAAAAATTTGGGTTCATAGGCTTCCTTGGTGGCGCAGTGGTTGAGAGTCCGCCTGCTGATGCAGGGGACATGGGTTCGTGCCCCGGTCCGGGAAGGTCCCACATGCTGTGGAGCGGCTGGGCCCGTGACCCGTGGCCGCTGAGCCTGCACGTCCGGAGCCTGTGCTCCGCAACGGGAGAGGCCACAACAGTGAGAGGCCCGCGTACCGCAAAAAAAAAAATAAAAAATTTGGGTTCATTTGTTCTTTGGGGGTATGTCATATAAACTAATTACATAAACTCTTATATAAATCTGTTAAATGAATTTCCAGCTAGGTTTTAAGTGGTTAAATAATTCACATTCAGCTTTAGAATTTATCTTCCTTCCTTTTTTGGGTGGCTGGAAGACAGAAGTGTTCGTGAACAAATGGACTGTCCTTTAGCATAGCCTAGTGGCTGAGAGGCAGTATTAACTTAAATCTCAGAACTACCGTCGTCGTTTTTATTAAATCGTGTTTTCCTAATTCAAATGTTATTTTCTCAGCCCAAAGAAAGGCAAAATAAAATGGGGCTAATAAAGCAAATGACTATTATGACAAATCTACAACTGAAAAGGAGAAAGATGAAAATTCAATTGCCACAAATATGTAGAAGCATTATGACCGGGATCTACGTAGTCTGCATGAAGCTGATTACTTTTACAGTTAAAAGAAAGAAAGAAAAAGAAAACTTCATGAGTATATAACTATAGAAGGATTATTTCACAGTTAAAATCAGTAAGATAAAATTTTAGCCAAATCACTACCATATAAATCTCATAATTCTCTGTGTGTAAAGTCATGCTTGGCAGTTTGAACATTTATTGAATGAATAGATGTTTTGAAATACTTTGAGAGTATCGTATATAAAACTCCCTAACTTACATCATAAAGGTAGAAAAGGCCCTGGGCCCATTGCTTGCTGCAGGGGCAAGACAGCATGTGAGCTTCCAGCAGGAAGAACAGCATAAGCCCCAAGCTGGCTGCTTGATTGGTTTCGTGTGCTTCCCTGTAGAGAGGACCGGCCAGGCATTCAGGGTCTGCTGTGTGATGCCTACGGAACCTTTCAGTCATACTCTTAATGTTCAAGTGTGGCATTTGCTCTAAAGTGAAATGACTGCACTCTAATAAAGTTGAATTATTTTGTTTATGACTTAGGGTTTATTATCTTCAAGTAGTTTAGGGGACAGTCTGAAGACCAAAAGGAGGAAAATCTTATTTTTGGCCAAGTGGTGCTTACTTAGAGGGTCTGGACCTTCCAAAAAAAAAACAAGTCGGCGGTTTTTTTCCCAAGGAAAATTGATTCCTCATTTTAAATCGACCTTTTAGCATGACTTTTCTACATGTCCTTGTCTAAAATAACCATGTTTTGACATCTCTGCATTCCCAATTTATTACCTCAATCTGGCTTACCCCAGTTTCATAGAAATCCCACTCCTTGTAGCCGTGCCAAAACTTCTGACAAAGTGTTTGCTAGTTTCTTAATAAATGATTGATTCTTTTTCTGGATACAGTTTTCAGGAGAGAAGCCTGTCTGTGGTCCTTTATAAATGTTGATTTAGTCATTGTAGAATGATAAAAATATTCCAAATACCTTAATTACTCATGTCATTTTATATATACTAATATAAATCATTGAATTATGGTTTTCATTTTAATTAACTAGTGATTAATAAATTATTATAATGTTAGAAACATTTTCAAACATAGCTTTAATAATTATTAAGCTAAATGTCTTAACTTGTTATACTCCTTTGCAAAACTTCTCTGATTTCTCCTGTGACGGATTAGTTTGTCTGCAACTTTAAGCTCAAACTGTGGCTTTCTGTTCAACACAGGATTTTTCTCTAGGAGGCTAACATCTTAACCTGTGTTATTTTCTTCTACTTTTTATGCATCAAATAACTATTCTCTTGCTTTTAGACACCCTTCAGTATCACATTTGGGCATCTTAAACAAAGGTACTTTAGGTCAAATAATTAAGGGTAGCAGATGAGTTCCTTTTTTCTTTATTTTCTTTCAGAAACCACAGACCGTATTCATTGGTTATCTTAATTAATTTGGAGCACTTTTCAAGAAGGTATCGTGAAAACTATTTAGGAATACTATAAAATTTTATAAACAGTTAATGCACATAATTGTAATGGAATGATTTCCTCTTCTTAATTGATGCCTTGCTGTAAAATTTTTGTACTATACACTTGGCACAGTGGTACTTTTTATTTGTGCATTTGTGCATATCCAGAAGTTTGGAAATAGTAACACTGTGTTAATAAAGCAAAGATCTTGGGCTGGTTAAAGGCCTGGGCATTGTGGAAGGTCAAGAAAAATTTGTACGTTATTTGAAGATATTTATTTTTAGTTCATTTCTCTGGTACTTGTAGCTGAATAGTGGCATAGATGGAGGACAGTACTATAAGAGTTTGAAGAGTAAGCACTAGTTTAAGAGCCAAGATGCTTGTATTTTGGCCCCAGTTCTGTCACTAACTTTGGGT
This sequence comes from Lagenorhynchus albirostris, assembly GCF_949774975.1. Lineage (NCBI taxonomy): Eukaryota > Metazoa > Chordata > Mammalia > Artiodactyla > Delphinidae > Lagenorhynchus > Lagenorhynchus albirostris. The sequence goes on from NC_083102.1 coordinate 27,786,900, forward strand.
AAGTCACTGCATCTTTTTTGGCCTCAGTTTCATCAATTACTGAAGGAGACAGTGGGCTACAAAATTTGAATGGCTCCTTAGACCCCTGGAAAATTATAACTCAGTGAATCATTTCCTCCCTGACCTCGCCAGGTGCATATTTTACTCATTCCATAGTATGTCATCAGAGAGAGGGTGTAAGGGTTCAGGGGGAATAGAAGTGGTAAAAGCGAGGGCAACATGGAGGGATGTGGCAAATTTGGGGGTTTATTTGAATCCTCTCAAGGCAAGGAAAGGAAGTATCATGACTGACTTAGAAACATCAGGCTTCTGTTGTATAAGATTAATTTGAAAAATGCACAATATAGAATTGTTTGTACTCTGATGGTGTTAAACAAATGCATATGAAAATTCAGAAAGGATATATACTAGACATACTAAATAGAATACAACTATGGGTGACATTGTTTTTGTTTTCCAAATTTTCTGTGATGTCATCATACTTCTTTTATGATGAAAGAATGCAGTTTATTGAACTGAAATTAAAAAAAGGAAATAGGTTTTCTTTTCACTAAAAACAGTTAAATTTGTTTTACCAGAAATCTGATTGTTAGGGAGACCTTTGAGAGGATGCCTTCAGGAGAGCCTGGGAGGAGTCCTGCCCTTCCAGTACTTAAAGGGACAGTGTCATTTAGGAGTGTAAATTCTGGAGCCAGACTGCCTGCCTTCAAATTCTGGCTCCATCACTTAGTAGCTAGGAGATCTTGGGCAAGTTATAAAACTTTCATAACTTTGCCTCAAAATTAAAATGTTGGTAGAACCTACCTCATAGAATTGTCTGGAGGAGAAATATTTAATGTGTATAATGTGCTTACAGGGGTGGCTGGCTAGCTCACAGTAATAATATATTTAGCTATTAATAAAACCCTAAGGCAGGTACATCTTTGAGTTGAGATACTAGTAAAAGAAGGAAAAATATTAAATATTTAAAATATGAAACAGACAAAAACACTTTAAGAAATAAGACATTTCCATTTCATCCCCAACTTCTGACCCCCTGCTCTACTCCTCTCCAGCACTCAGGAGGGCTGCCGCTGGGCAGTAGGGGGCCAGGACTGGGAGACCTGGGCTCCAGCCAGCTCTGCTTTCAGGTAGCACTGAGTCCACAGTCACGTGCCTCCTTGGTTTCTTCATCTTTATACAACATATTGAACTCATTAAATGATCTTTAAGTTTCTTCCCTCTCTGAAATCTTTTAATTCTTTACGTCTAAAATTAGGATTCCCTTAAGGAAAGAAAGATGGAAGTGTTTATATTCCTGGGCAGGGTGGAAACAGTTAAGTGATTTTCAATCCTCATTATTCTCTTTGAGGACATTTCCATAGACATGAAGCAACGTGCAGAGTGACACAGAACACAGACTTTGAAGTTAGACCTGGGTTCAAATTCTAGTCCTGTCACTTTTTATGCCAACTTGGTCAGGTCTTAACTTCTCATAGCCTCACTTTTCTCCACCATGAAGTTGGATTGTCCTGAGCATGAAATGAGATATACTGATAAAGCATGTAGCACAGTGCCTGTTCCATAGTAAATTCTCAGGTAGCTAGTAACAATCATTAAAATAAACATTAAAAAAATGTATAATTCCTTAAACTATAATACAACCTTCTTCTAGTTTTAATCACATCATTTGACTTTATTTGGAAGAAAATGCTCAAAGACAGATGGGAAAATAGCAGTGCACAAATCCTCACTGATTCCTTGAGAGTATAGAAGTTATATCCCCATTAATCCCCCATTAGGGCCTTCTGCTTAATTGTTAGGCTTTCATTTACATTTTTATTTGACAGCTGTTATGGCTGTAGGTGGTGGCGGTGGTTTGTTTCTCTTAGTGTGTACGTTTGGGTGCTCACTTTATTTTGTCTACTCTATGTCCAAAGGAAGGAAAAGGAAAATACAGTTGATTCTTGAACAACATGGATCTGAACTGTACATGGCCACTTATACTGGGATGTTTTTCAGTAGTAAATACTGCAGTACCACACCATCAGCGGTTGGTTGAATCCAAGGATGCGGAGGAGCCGTGTATACGGAGAGCCAAAGTTCTAGGAGGATTTTTGACTGAGTGGAGGTTCAGCACCCCAGTCTCCACGTTGTTCAGGGGTCAACTGTATTGCCTAAGAGCTTCCAACTGTGTCTGAGCAACTGACTTGAATGATTTATCTAAGAAATAAGCTCCAGTTCTAAGAAGGAACACCTGAAGATCATTTCATAGCAAGTGAGAAGAATCTGATAGAATTTCTCTTTTTAGTCCAGTGCAGTCTAACTTCTTTGAAAAATGGCATGTGCTCTCAAAGTGTATTATTTTAAATAACTAGTGTGGTGCCTTTTGTAGGTTTAGTGCAATTGCTAGCTTTAATTTCCTTAAATCATTAGACAAGTATTACTTGACCGACATAGGTCTAAATAGTCTATCAGATCTTTCTCTTTGTGGTATTAAAATTTGTTCTCTTTTCAATAAGTTGTTGATCTCAATTTGTATATACCAAATAAGTTAGTTTTAATTTCATCTCAGGTATTTTTTTTGTTTTTTTTAATTAGTGTTGTGTATGTGCTTTGTTTAAGGAGGCATTGGTAAGCCTGAATAGCTTATGCAATACTTATTGAGTAAAAGACTTTTATTTTGTAGTTAGCATAGTACCCAAGACATTCAGGTAATTGAGTAGTCAATTATATATGCTGACATTTTATGAAAATAATCACTGGGAGTGATTGGTGTCTTTGAGATTAGAGTTCTACAGCTGCATCTTGGACATTCTTAGCTGGCTCCTGGTAGAGGACTGTAGCATTTACTGATGTTACTACAGAATACTCTTGCTCCACATCCACCCCCGCCTCACTTCTGCCAGTTTTCAGATCGGATACCATCTCTGCAGTGAGGCTCATCTTGACCACCCTGTATAGAACGGTGCTCTTCTTTCCTTGCTGCCAGCTCTCTTAACCTGCTTCAATCCTTAAAACTCTTATTACCTGATATTATAGGTAGTGACTATTGCTTATAGACTGTCTCACCATCTAGAATGTTATCTCCATTTGGGTGATTTGCTGTTAACTAGCTCCCCAACCAAATCTAGTTTCTGTAAGATAAGTACCTTGCCTTATTCACTGCTATTTTTAAACCCAGTTTTTAGAAAATTGCCTACCACTTATCAGAAGCTAAATAAATATTTGTTGAATGAATGAATGTTTTCTTTTCCAACGAAAGAGGAGAATGCATAACTTAGGTTCACAGATCTTTTGTATTCAAGGTTTTGGATTGGTTGTTTGGATATATTGGTTATAAACTTCCAATTATAATGCTGTCTAATTGGTACCACTGTAATATAAGTTTATTGGAGTGTGCTTCAGAACATTATTGCCCCAGATGAAGTGCAGGAAACTTCATTAGTGCACAGATTTCTATATGAAATCTAAAAGTTATATTATGAAAAAAAAATGTATTGTCTAAAAACTTTGTTATTCTCTATAGCGATGCTTTCTTTTTTTAAATGGCTTTTTTGTCTAAACTATGATGGAGGAGGTAAATTTCTAATATCTGTTATCTGCAAACATTTATATTTAGACTCTTCCTGTGATATGTGGTTGGAACGTAGAAGGAGGCTTTAGCAGCATTTTGTGTCCGCAGCATTATACCTCAGGGTTCGTATATAAGAATGACGGATCACGTAACCCATACTTATTAAGGGCAAAAAAGAGCTAGGCTTGAGCTTTGTTCATACTATCTTTGTGGAATCAATAAGTTACTCACTTTTTTTCTCCTACAGTGCCTCCTGATTTGAAGTAGTCCCATTTATTTCAGGAGTTGTTCTGTTTGGTGAACACTTTTACTCCATTTACATAAGCTCAAAAATACTTCATGAAAATATTCTTCCCGAAAACTGCCGAAGAAGAATGAAGAGAAACCAAAAACGAGCCAGCACTTTGGCCATCAGTCAGATAGGAAGGGTCTTGGATACATTACATGGGAGAGGAGTCGAGGGGACAAGCAAAAGAATGGGCTGATTGCTACCAAGATTTGTAAAGATTTCAAAGGGTCCAAACATGGCCCAAATTATCAAGAAATGTAGGCACCTGAAGATTACATAAGTTAGGAAGAATGAAGCATGGCATCAGGGAAGGGCAACAGCACTAAAAGAACTTGACCAACGAATGTTGCAGCAAAGCTGGCCTCATTGGGAAGCCCCAAACAAAAGGAGGAGTAAAATAGCTTAGGGGCATATGAGAGAGGTCCAAAGGGATGAAAATGAGTGTTGGTGGGAAGTAGTGATCGATAGGGTAGTGTCTGGAAATACAGAATTGATTAAAAAGAATCTCTTCAGAAGTAGTCCCAACGTGTCTAGTAGTGTACTTAATTTGGTAATTCTTTCAAATAACACATGATCATTAGGAATATTTCCTAATCTTCTCTTTATGATCAGAGCTGGAGTTTAGCAGGTTTGGGTATTGGTGACAGGAGGTAACATCACAGCCACAGTTTCCCATCGAGACTGTGTTTGAAATGCCTGAAAATCGTTGTGAGCCCATGATCGTGGGGAAGATAGCAAATGAGCTTGTTTTAGTCAGATAGACGTGTGTTCTGATTATAAAAAGAATCATCATCACAATTTAGATGTTCATTAGTACCAGTGTTGATGACATGAATGAGCATGAGCAAAGGGTTTGCAAGTATTAACATTTCTAATCATTCATCCTGGAATCATTGATATCCTTAAGGGATAGTACGCTAGTATTAAATCAGAGGAAAAGCACATCTTATTTTCATAATTTTAAAAAAGGAATGTTTATTGCCTTTATAAAACTATGAGTATCTTTTAGTGTCTTTGTTTATTTCATGTATCAGAACTTAAGAAAAATTTTTTTAAAATTTCTTTTGACAGTAGATTAGAAGGGCATAGCAATAGAACAAAAGTCAGAGAAAATTTGAATGTCAGCTCTTTCCAGCTTTGTGAAATTGGGAGCCTTATCCTTTCTGCCAGTTAGACTGATCTTTACATTTGTCTTTAACCACTTCCTCTTCACCCATTGTAGTTAATACCTCTCTCTCTATAGTCTTTCCCACAGATAAATCCATTCGTTCTGCCAACCCCAATTCAATCTCTATTCTAACAGCAACAACAAAAACAACCCAAAAAGCTGTTCAGTGACTTTTGTACTGATTTTCCTGTTTCACCTGTTTTCCAACGCAGTCAGGAATTTAGGAATACTATTTAATGTGTCTACTAAAAAACTTCTTGTGCTTCCCCATTGTCTGTAGGATTAGAGTTACATTTTTTAGCCTAGCATTCAAATTCTTCAAAAACCTGTCCCCATCTAGTCTTTACAACTTTTTCTCCTTTCCATACCCAACACAAACCCCCAGCTTCAACCAAATCGATCAGTTTGTATACACTGAACATGCTTTTACTAACACAACCTTATTATTTCCACTTTTTTATCAACAAACCCTGCCAGTCTGATACTAGGTTACACATTTTCTCACACTAGTACAGATGTACGAAGAAAGGTCGTTTGTTAATCTAACTTCCTCTTGAGCAGAAACTCAGCTAACCCTCATTGCTTCATCTCCATGGCCCTGGTTTTGAGGGAACTGCTGGAAATCACTCAGATGTCCATTTTGATAAAATGAATAAATTTATAGAAAGGTTTAACCATCAGATTGACTAAGTATATCTGAGAGAGTGATAGTGTTAGGTGTGTTTGTAGTGAAAGATGTGAATAATTGATGAAATGTCTTAAGGCATAATGAAAACTACTAAAGGACAATGTAATACCATAGCAGTACAACTTTGTTGCAGTGGCTGGGAGTGTGCAATCCGGCTGTAGCCCCATCACTGTGTACTCCTGGTGTAAATTTCTTAACCGCCTTGTGCCTCAGTTCTTCACTTGTAAAGTGGAATAGTAATCACCTATTTCACAGGGTTGCTGTGAGGGTTAAATGAGTTAGTATCACTAAAGTGCCTGGCACATAAATGTTCAGTACATTTTAGCTGTTCTCAGTAAACAATAATTAATTCAAACTATGATTTACAAATAAGTGCCATGTTTGTTCTTAATGAAAGATTCTTTAAATTTTATAGTGCTTTACAATTTTCAGAAGTTTCACACATGTGAATGCCATGTTTTAATTTTATGATATAGTATTATATAAAAATAATTTCTGTGACTGAGATTTTCCTATTACTGTAATAATATATATTTAATATAAAAAACTGGAATTATAAGAGAATCAACATAGAAGTCACCTCATAATAACAACTTTTTAAAACTTAGGTATAAACACAACATTGTAAATCAACCATACTTCAATAAAATTTTTTTAAAAAATAAAGGAACTGGAGAGAGAAAAAGAATCTTAAGTATTTAAAAGTTAAAAATAAAAGTGCTTCTTGGGCTTCCCTGGTGGCGCAGTGGTTGAGAGTCCGCCTGCCGATGTAGAGGACGCGGGTTCGTGCCCCGGTCCGGGAAGATCCCACATGCCGCGGAGCGGCTGGGCCGGTGAGCCATGGCCGCTGAGCCTGCGCATCCAGAGCCTGTGCTCCGCAACGGGAGAGGCCACAACAGTGAGAGGCCCGCGTACCGCAAAAAAAAAAAAAAAAAAAAAAAAAGTGCTTCTCTTTATTCTCTGATCCCACCAGCCGTATCAGCAATTTTGTGCATGTATCTTTGTTATGTTAATATATTCAATGTACAGTAATTTATTTTAATATTTATTTAATTGGCTGCATCAGGTCTTCGCTGTGGTTCGCGGGATCTTCCTTAGGGCACTCTTTGAAGCGCGCGGGCTCTTCGCTGTGGTATGCGGGCTTCTCTCTAGTTGTGGCGTACGGGTTTTCTCTTCTCTTATTGTGGCACAGGCTCTGTAGTTTGCGGCACGTGGGCTTAGTTGCCCCGCAGCATGTGGGATCTTAGTTCCCCAGCCAGGGATCGAACCCACGTCCCCTGCATTGGAAGGCGGATCCTTTACCACTGGACCACCAGGGAAGTCCCTACAGTAATTTTGTTTTTTTTTTTTTTGGCCTACAGTAATTTTTGATGTCTCATATTCCACCACTGTTATTTTCTGCCAACATAAACCACTCTATGTATTTAATGTTCTGACTGTTAAAGTCATATCATGAATAAATGTGTTGAAAATTATTTCTTAATTAAAATTATCCCTACTACTTGCATTCCTACAGAATCAGTTGGTTTTAATAGGTTATGTAAAATGAAAAGTTGAACTTTGTGAGACAGAGCACAAGTTGCATTAATGATTGAAGGGTAATAAGTGAAATGAAAAATTACTAGGCAAGGAGGAGAAAGTGTTTATCCTGCTACCGAATATTCAGTGAATGGATTATAGCTGCGATCTTGCCTTTAGTGTTTCTTGTGGTAATTGTCAGGAAGAGGTATGAAGAATCATGGGACCTTAATAGTATGCCTTGCCATTTTAATTGCTGAGAGAAGCAAGAGAATCTAAATTGCCAGGAGATGCATTACTAATTAAACTGTCATTCTGCATTCATTCTGAAATAATTAGTTTGAATATCTGTAAGAGCTGAGGTATAAATTTACTTCCAAATTCAAGAGCATACCCACAGCAGACTTTTGTTAAAGTGATCTGTGGTTGGGAAAGGTTAACAGTCATAAAATTTTAAATATTACTTTAATTTGGTACAAGTTAATTTTTTATTGGATTGATTATGGAACTTGAACAGATAGAGTTTATAATACTTTAAAACTTAGTATGTTTTTAAAATTTTTATAACACTGAGTACCTAAATTGTTTTCAGCTTCCTTGAGTATTGATTTTTTTTCATTTTTTTGTTTCAGCATGTTTCACCATTTGGGAAAAATCTTCTTTAATAAATAATGATGTCAATATTATATGAATTACATGTTCTCTTAACACTCCATGGCAACTTATAAATGTAGTCATATTCAATGGACACTTAAAATTCTAGATTATATCTCAAAAACTTCTGGTTAAAATAAATTCACCTGAAAGGACGTGTACTTGAAAAGAGTTTTAACAATTACATGTTTCTCTAGAATTTGAGGCACAGAAATTCACATACTCATATTCCTCATTTCATGGCACACTGTCACCAGCTCTTCCTCTGTTTTACTTTTTAGTCCTTTCATCCCTTGTCCCATCTCTTACTCTGCTCCTACCTGCATAGGTGTCCATCCTGTATTGGAGAGTGTATCTTTGAATGTTAGGTAACCTTATAGAATGTGTTTTGTATGTGTATGTCTTTTAAGTTTATATATTTTGTGCTAAAGATACTCGACTTCTTATGTTTTCATTAAACATTAAGTATTTAAGACCTATGTACATAATTATGCTTATATTATTCTAGGTCATTGCTTCTTGATATTATGTACATTCCATAGTATTTATCATATTTTACCTATGCAGTCCTCTTATGATGACCACCTACCTGAACTGTCTTCTCCAGTCCATCACCATACACAGCGCCCCCTTGATTGTCCTTGTTCATGTCCACTTGTAGGCCTATGTCAGAATTTCTCCCCCATACATAACCAAGAATCAGATATACACATACTTTTGTTGGTTTTATCTGTTACAGATACCCTCTTGATCTGTTATCTGACGGATAACCTTGTTGAACAGAAATGCTTGGTAGTCAAATTCATCAATTTTCTTTCTGTGTATTTGTGCTTTTGGAGTCATTTTAAAAGTATCTTTTACCCCTAAGTCACAGAAATAATCCCTTTTATTTTCTTCTTTTAGGTTTAAAGATTTATCTTATACTTTTATGTCTTTAACCCACATAGAGCTCCCTTTTGGAATGTTGTAATAAGAAAGGCCTCTAACTTTGTTGGGAAGGCAACCCATCCTTCCACCTTTACTTTTGTGGGATAGAAGCATAGTACTGATTGTAATAAGCTGACTTGATCAATTCTCTTATTCTAACAATTTATTTTGTTGTAGTTTTTCTGTAGGTGATTGTGTCACCTGCAAATAATGGCAGTTTTTTCCTCTTAATTTGCTGTCTTTACTCTCTCTTTTTCTTGTCTTATACAATGGGCCTAGACCTTGAATGCTATGTTATTTAGAAATGACAGCAGGCAAGCTTGCCTTTTCTCAGTTTTAGAATAACTAAATCTGTATTAGGGTTCTCCAGAGAAAAAGAACCGGTAGGACGCACACACGCATACACGCATGTGTGTGTGCACTAAGAGACTTATCATAAGGAGTTGGCTGTTGTGATTATGGAAGCTGGCAATTCCAAAACCTACAGAGCCAGTGGTCCAGTTCTAGTCCAAAGACCAGAAGCTGCTGTAGAACCAGGAAGAGCCAGTGTCCCAGTTTGGAAGGTTTCAGACAGGAATTGCCAGTGTTCCAGTTTGAAGGCTGTCAGACAGGAGAATTGTCTCTTACTCAGGGGAGGGTCAGCTTTTTGTTCTAGCTAGGTCTTCAACTAATTGGATGAGGTCCACCCACATTAGGGAGGGCAGTCTACTTTATTCAGTCTACTGATTTAAATGTTACTGTCATCCAAAAATATCCTCACAAAAACACCTAAAATAACGTTTGACCAAATATCTAGGCACCCCGTGGCACAAATTGACATAAATTAACCATCGCAATATCTAAAATTTCTTTTATTATGCACGATGATTGCTTTATGTTCTTGATATACAGCTTTACTAAATTGTTTATCAAACCATAAATTGTTCACCTTTATCAAATGCTTTCTGTGTGTCTATTAAGGTAGTAATATTATGTTTCTCCATTAAGTCATCAATATAGTGATTTTCATTGGTAGGTTTTCTGATGTTCAACAATCCTTACGTTCGTGGAACACATGTTTTATTATTGAAACTATTTAAAATTAAATGAAATTTAAATATTCTCATCAGTTTATCTGACTGCTAATGAGTTTGAGTAAATTTCCATTTGCTTTTTAACTAGTTGGGCTTCTCTTCTGTAATTCATATATTCATCTCCATTGCCAAATTTCTCATCTCTGTTTATAGGTGAAATTGGCCTACACTTTTTTTCTTTTAATGTTTTCATTTAGTTTTAATTTGGGGAATCAAAGTTATGTTAATCTCTTTAAACCTCTTGGGCAGTTTTTTTTCTCAATTCTTTTCTTTTTCCTTTTTATTAAAATAACTTGTATAAGAGGGATTTTCTGTCATTGGAAGTTTGTTAAAAACTTATCTTACAACATACCAACTAGAATGGCCAAATTCTGGAACACTGGCAACACCAAATGCTGGAAGGATGTGGAGCAATAGGGATTCTCATTCATTACTGTTGGGCATGCAAAATCGTACAGTTACTTTGTTACACAGTTTAGCAATTTCTCACAAAAATAAATATATTCATAGCATATGATCCAGCAATCATGCTCCTTGGTATTTACCCAAAGAAGTTGAAAACTATGTCCACACAAAAGCTGGACATGGATGTTTATAGCAGCTTTATTCATAGTTACCAAAACTTGGAGGCAACCAATATGTCCTTCAGTAGCTGAGTGGATAAATAGTGGTACATCCAGCAACAGAATATTATTCTGTGCTAAAAAGAAATATCAAACTATGAAAAGACATGGAGGAACCTTAAGTAAACTTAAGTGAAAGAAGTCAATCTGAAAAGGCTACATGCTGTATGATTCCAACTATATGACATTGTTGGAAAGGCAATATTATGGAGACAATAAAAAGATCAGTGGTTGCCAAGAGGTGGAGGTAGGGAATGCACAAATAGGCAGAACACAGAGGATTTTTAGGGCAGTGAAAATACTCTGCATGATGCTCTAATGATTGGTATATATGTATCATTACACACTTGTCCAAATACATATAATGAACAATACCAAGAGTGAACCATGTCCTAAACTATGGACTTTGGGTGATTGTGATGTGTCAATATAGGGTCATCAGTTGTAACAAATATACCACTCTGGGGTAAAATGTCAGTATTGGGAAGAATTTGCTTGTATCGAGGCAGAGAGTCTAAGGAAATTTCCATACCTACCTTTTAATTTTTTCTGTGAGCCTAAAACTCTTCATAAAAAATTAAATTAAAAAAACCTTATTTGAATATAAATATATTCTTAGTTGATTATATTTTTATGATGTATTCTTATTTCTTGCAACTCTGATATGTTTATATAACTTATGTATTTATGTATCATTTGTATAATATGATTGATATCACTATTATATCAATTTACAGAGATTACTGAGGCATAAAGAGGTTAAGGAATTTGACCAAAGTCTTATAACTAGTAAGTGACCATGATTTAAACCCAATTTTGTCTCGTTCCAGAGCTTGTTCTCTAAACCACCAGACAACATTCCCTAAGAATATAGAACACTTTTCTCAAGTGATAACCAGGTGTTCACAAAACTCAAATGGCACCATAGGCTAGGCAAGCCAAACGAAAGTGTGAAATGATTAAGTTTTAAGGTCAGGAAGAGTAGAATAGTCAGGGTTAGTGGAATCAAGATAACATGCCCTACAAAAAGAAATTCAGAATCGCTTTTTGTGATGCTGGGCTTTCAGAGCATATCTGCAGCCCCATTTGGCCCATCAGGTCACCGTGTTGCATCTCTTGGTTACAGGAATTATCCCTCACTATTCTTACCTTTGAATAATTGTTGAGGCTTTGCTAGTTGCCACATACTCAGAAATAGCATTTGTTTATTTTCTTAATGAGTAAGGAACCTTAGACAGTCACATATTTTGAAAGTGATTTTAAGAGAATGAAAAGTTAATGCATTTTCCTTTTTTTAAACCTCCTTCATATGTTCTTTTAAAATAATGAAGTCCCCATTGATGTACACTGCTGTTATTCTGCCATCTAATCAGATGATCTTTTTCGTTGTCTCCTCTGTGATTATCTGACATTAAGGTTTTAGAGGTATGGCCCTGCCAGTTATTGAATAACTAATTTGCAAACTCTCAATATTAGGGTCTTGATTTAGGACATAATTCAGCATCAGTGTGGTATTTATTCATACTCTCAGAATTGTGTCAGTCTACAAGCTTGGCATGGTGAATATCTTAATAAGTAAATTTTAAGCCTGTGTCTTTGTTGTAAATTATATTCAAAAAAGCAAATCTTTTAGCCAAGTGAATATATTTGGCCCCTCTATGTGGTTACTTTGCTAAAATACATTTAGATACCATGTTGAGAAGGCTTTGTTGAAATAGGCTTTACATGTTAAAAACTTCGAATATTCTTAGTTCAAGGAATTTACCTTAGTGCAAAAGCAGCTGGTTTTGATTGTTTAAAATGTAATATTAGGAAACAAAATTGCTCATGTTAAAGTGCTCTAGAGTTTAGATAAAAATCAAAACATCCCTTTAAAAGAATTCAGATACAATAAATAGAATTTAGATCACCAAATATTCAAACTCCTAAATCGGTAGCAAAGTAAGTAACACACAGGGCTGGAGATGTGAATATTATATAATGAAGATAATAAAGGAGTTGAATGTGATGTGCCTTGGGTGCATGTTAGTAGCTAATTCCAATATGAATGCTTTGCAATCACTTGCCGGTTGAGATGCGTGTGTTCAGCTAAATGGAAGTCTTGGACGTTCTCTCATACACCCCATTATTTGTAATTGAACACCTGATTTCTATCATGCAACAAATTAACATCTGCACTGGATCTTTTCTGCATATGGATACAATGATTAGAATTTTGCAGATAGGCAGATACTTGAAAACAAAAAGACAACATTGTGAAACACTTCCAGCCATAATTTTTGATTACATATTGAGAATCGTTTAATTATCTTACTCCATTTAATTAGCCCTTCTACTTAGGTCAATTGCTTTTTTTATTAACATGACATGTTAACAGTTTGTTAATTGGCATGAAATAACATGAGACTTTTCCGGGTATTTTGTACGAGAAATACACGGGCCTGAGGAAGCCAGGGGAAATGCGAAGAGGTAAATGTATGCATTAGCCCCCCTCACAGCATGTACCAGTGCCACCGAAGCCTGTGTTCCTCAGAACCCTTTGAATTTCTGTCCTTCTATTAGGCAGAATGAGTTTATGTGAGCGGTTTATGAAAATGTGAGACTGTGGATATACATTTGAAATAGATGTCACTTTTCTGAAATTAAGAGAATGATGAAAAATGACGAAGAGATGGAGATACACATGTATATAAATAAATGCTAATAGGTGGGAGGAAGGTAGGCAGAGAGATACATGCATGTAAGAAAATTAAGAAAAACATTTAGTCAGTATCAAGCCTTTAAGCCCCAAGCCTCTTCACCAGTGTTTTATGTTAGAAATAATTTTAACCCATCCACAGTATCCCTTTCGTGGCATTGACTAAGGTCCTTTAATTTATTGATTCTGCATATGCCCGTTGAAGTAAAAGAATATATGTAATTCAGCTGGTAAGTTTTTAAATGAATTAGAGTGCTACAAAATGATATACAAATTGCTATATGTGTACTGTAAAGATACTGTTAATTACGCCTAGGAAGAAAGATTGATTTTCTTCCTAACAATTCCTCCAGGGTTGTGGCACAAGTAGCCGCACTGGGGAGGCAAGTGTTTAGCCAGAGCCCATTTAACCACCTTGCATTATATTCGATCATTTAAGTACAGATATTTTCTTTCTAAACCCTAAATGAATGCTTATTGCAATCCCATCACAGCTTTGAGGAGCTATGTGATGGTGAGAATAAAGAGCATAGAATAATACTGGTTTCTCTGTTACTTCTTTATATTCTACTTGATTCTAAATAGGTTTTTGTGCTTACTTCATGCCAGCATAGAATTTAAGCACTAAAAGAGATCTGGGGATTACCTGACCCAACATTAGAGTTTTATAAATAAAACACTGAGGGAAAGCGTGGTAAGCCTTTCCAAAGTATGTGTGAGTATTTATTCCGTTAACCTGTCCTGAATGTATGCTGGCAAATACAAAGATAAATTTACCTAACTCCCTCCCAGTGAGAATTGTTTTCCTTTCCCGTTAGTAACATTTTCATGCACTTGGGGGCACTATGATCAAATTTAAGAAGAAAAAGGGAAAAATGTTATTTTGTTAGGTTTATTTCAGTTAGAAAAATTGTTCCTAATACTACTATAAGGAAACCTTAACTAATTGTATACTTTTAGGTAAAATACCTTTTAAGCATATACTCGAGGTGGCTGAAGTTTTTGTTCAAGCTTCAGAATAGGTATAGATTAACCAGTGGTTAATGTGGGTTGCCTGGACCAGGAGTATCAGCCTCACCTGAGAACTTGTTAGAAATACAGATTCTCAGGCCAGCTGCAGTGGATCAGAAACTCGGGACGTGGGACCCAACAATGTGTGTTTTCACAAGCTCTCTGTGCATGATTTCGTTGCTTGCTAATAACACTTGAGAAGCACTGGATTAGCATAAGTGAATGTTGACATACTTTAAAAAGTTCTAACTGTTAAAAATCATTAGGTTAAAAATTAACTTATCAGATGTGCTTGAAATGTTGTGAAAATGTTTCTCGGGAAAGTTTTCTCTCCTACATTAACAATAAATGAGTCTAAATTTATTTTTTTGCTCGTGATTATACAGCTGGGTCCATATGAGTCACAACAGTTAGTTGATGAGTCACTTTCATCCCCCCTCCCAAAAAGAAACCAGTTTTTTTTTTTTTTTTTTTTTTTTTTTTTGCGGTACGCGGACCTCTCACTGCTGTGGCCTCTCCTGTTGCGGAGCACAGGCTCCGGACGCGCAGGCTCAGCGGCCATGGCTCACGGGCCCAGCCGCTCCACGGCATGTGGGATCCTCCCGGACCAGGGCACGAACCCGTGTCCCCTGCATCGGCAGGCGGACTCTCAACCACTGCGCCACCAGGGAAGCCCAAGAAACCAGGTTTAGTCATCTGTTTTATATTATGTAAATAAATAAGCCAATTAATGGAATTTCTTAAATTTAACTCCTTGTGGTAGTAACAAGACATGACCTAGATTTTAACGTAATACTGCTAACAGCATTACGTCTTAATAGTATCTTTATATTTATTATAAGGGCTATTATACCTATTGGGTCATTTGATCCTAATGATAACCCTTTAAGGCAATTAAGAACCAATCATTAGCTCTATTTACAGTTAAGAAAAACTGAGGCTCAACTGAGAACAGTTTCAGAATTCTTATCTAAGTGTTATATTAGTGTAGGGACTGTGCTAATTGTCTTTTTAATAAATTAATGTTGTTCCTCGTCTCTGAGAGTTAGTGGAAACTACTGGGAGAGAATGCTTCTGCCCTTAAAAGAACAACTGCAAACCTCCAGCGATTTGAGTCAGGTAGGAGAATCTTCTGGAAATACGGTGACTGGACTGTGGGGTCGGGACCGCGTTTTCCCCTCCTGGAGATACTCTCTCACATCCTTCCTCCGTCCTGTGCTAGACCTCATCTTGTTCTCATTCTCTCCCATGATAGATTTCCCTTCCTATTTCTCTTTGGTCAGCTAGAATAAGGTAGAGCTTTTGAAAGTCTTCATGCTAAGGGAGAACAAATAAGAAAGTAATCACAGAGAATATAAGAAACTACCAGTAAAGCTTGCCATTATTCTATAGATTCTGACCTGTTTATCTACTGTCCTGGGATACTAGGGGGTCTATCCAAAAAGCTGGCCTGAGTTAGATGGCATTTCATGCGGGTCCCCTGCTATTTTGCTCTTAGTCTTTTCTCCAAATGAAGACTCCTACGTTAACACCCAGCGCCAGGGAGCGGCCTCCTGTTTAAGTAAGTAAACCCCTCCCATTCACAACCAGTCCAGCAACTAGGACAGGATGTGCCTCACCCAGTGTACAAGGAGCAGTCTTGATATTCCTGTTCTGAGCTCAAGACCACCTTCTCCATATATGAGAGGTTAAACCTTAGGTGAAGAGAAGCGTTTTATGTATATATCAGTAGAAGCTGGGGCCTGTTCTCTCACAATTAACTACAACTGTGAAGTGAATCTTGTAGCAAAGTCAGAAAGTATATTCAGTGAGTGTTGCTAATTAAAACTTAAAGGTGGTCCTTAATATATAGTTTTTACAGTATTGAAAGTATTGGAAGTTGGTTATAAACTGTATGTTTCCTGTCGTTTGTAGCAATAACTATACCTACCTAATAGGATCGTTAATGAGTATTAATCAAGATAATATATGTAAAATACAAAGTACAATGCCTGGAATTCAGTAAATCTCAACAAATGAAATGTAACCTGTTATAAAGAAAACAATGATGAAATGCATTGTGAATAGTTACCTGATAGGAAGAATATCAACATAGGATGTGTGCTATGACAGGATATATTCTGATGTAATATTATAGTCTGTCATTTTACTCACTTTTGTTTTTGTTTTGGATTTTTTTTAAATTTCAGATTGATTCAAAAGGTTAACTTGAATGCTAGCAAAATAAGTCTAACTTATTTAAACGTTTTTAGATTTCAGACTTTATTGTTTAAAATTGCCTTGATGTTTACTAGAATTCTGTATTTCTCTTTAGAGTTCATAAGTACATTTTAATTTTATTTGACGATTAAGGATCATTTATTCACCTCTGGTCATCTGTCTGATTCTCTCTGACTTATAGGTACTCCCATGGTAGTTTATCTTCACTATTCATTGTATTTTCTACCCTTTGTTAATGTTTATGGTGAGCATATCTTCCGTCCTGAAATGCATAAAGTAAATATAAATCAATTATCACTAAGGAGCAGCAACTCCAGGATATGTCTTATAGTCTCTGCAGTGAGGGTTTTTTTTTTTTTTGGTCTATTTCCTCTTAATTATAGAGAGAGGAAGGGGTAGGGCCTCTCATAAATTGAAAATTATTTGGATTCTTAACAATTACAGTTACAGTGTAATTTATGTTAATTCTAATAATCATGCATCCCACTAAAAAGCAGATATATATGTGCCTGCAACTGAATCACATCCCACAACCAGAGATGTAATTGTGATATGGACCTTCAAACAAGATTCTCATTTCTTTTGCTCGGAAAAAAATAGCCGGCCTTCTTAATTGAAAATGAACAGATCTTAAATTCTTCTGCTTTAGGTGGTGACCTCATACGGAGAGAGGGGAAAAGAGCTATTTAGAGATCATTGTCTTCTGTGTACTGATTTTTTTTACACTCCATATTATTATGGTTGTAGTTATTTATTAAGAAAAACCCCGAGATACCTTCAGAATGGTTTCAGTTCTCTTCTGTGAAGTAATCTTGACATTCTACCAATTCATCTGACCATTCTAGTCTTTATCCCTAGCTGTATGACTGAATGGGAGAGAGCCTCTGCTTATATTCATTTTAAAATTAGATGTTTGTATACTTTCTAAATAAATACTAAAATGGTTGTATAATCTCCTTTCCTCCATCTGTGTTTCTCTCTCTTCCACATCTATTACTTTTGCTGGTGGATTAATAACTCTGTCAAATTAAGATGGAAATATTGACTTACTTGAACTAACGTATATTTGCGTTGTTTTACGGAGAAACGTGCTGATTTCCTCTACTGACACATGCAACAAAGAAAAGGACCAGATTTTGTTCCAGTGTTGCATTTTGGAGGGAAGTACCTCACAAGAATCTTTGGAAATGGTGTTAAAGTTGTCCTTTGACAAAAGTAGTAATATATTTCTCCAGTAGATGGTGCAAGCATCCCCCCCAAAAAAACAAAGTGTTTTTATCTACTGAATGGAGAACTTGATAATAAAGGTGGCATTATTTAAGTAGTATTAAGTAATCTTCAAGACGTTTTCTTTTTTTAAACAATGTAAGAAAATGTTAGGTGAAGTGGTAGTTCATTTTGGGCATATTAAACTTGTCAAGACATTTTATCACATTAATACAGAAAAACTTTAATGTTTAGCACTATATGAATAATCAAAGATGTCACTAATGTCAGTTTTAACCAAAAATATCTGAGACTTGAAATTCTGAATATGTTTCATTAAATGTCAAAGGTTTTTTTTTTTCTATTGACTATCTTTTTTTTTTTTGAAGATGTTGGGGATAGGAATTTATTAATTAATTTATTTATTTTTGCTGTGTTGGGTCTTCGTTTCTGTGCGAGGGCTTTCTCTAGTTGTGGCAAGTGGGGGCCACTCTTCATCGTGGTGCGCGGGCCTCTCACTATCACGGCCTCTCTTGTTGCAGAGCACAGGCTCCAGACGCGCAGGCTCAGTAGTTGTGGCTTACGGGCCTAGGTGCTCCGCGGCATGTGGGACCCTCCCAGACCAGGGCTCGAACCCGTGTCCGCTGCATTAGCAGGCAGATTCTCAACCACTGCTCTACCAGGGAAGCCCTCCATTGACTATCTTGATTTCATTTTTCTTTGTATCCTGCATTCATAGGCAGAAGCATTGTGTCTATAGTTTAATAAGCAAGTAAGTAAATAAGTGGAATTCTTAAGCTTTAAGTTAAAGGAGAAACATTTTATAAGTGTAGCCCAATGAATCCCAACCTGATTGTACATAGCCCTCTTATTACTGCTACCTTTATTTTGTTATTCATTCTCCTCCAAATAAATAGATGCGTGTGAGAGAGAAACTGAACATCGAAGTGTACTTTTTCATAGCAGTCTAGAGTTTTTTAGTAGGTGGTTAAGTAGCAATTTCTTAAGAACCTAAGGAATTCAGTAGCTGGGAAAGATAATACATGCACTCTATAGAAATATTGCTTTTATCTGATGAATGAAAAGAACTAGGTGTTTTGTTGTAACTTGTATGATATTATAGTTATACTTCATTGTAGGAAAATGTATACTTAAATTTTTGTGCCACTCTTCAAAAGTCTTTTTTTCCTAAATGGGAAAAGTTGAAGAATTCATTGCCACTCTCCCCAACCTTTTCCAAAGAGTCCTTTAAAAAGTTAGATTGAAATAGTTTTCAGTATATACTGCTACTACTAATATCATAAAGATGATGATAATGCCTTCATTTACATTATGCTTTATAATTTCAAAGGCTCCTTTACACACATCATTTAACGAGATTTTTGTAATGACACTGTCTGTTATAATCAGAACAAATATTGCTATTTCTATTTTACGGGTGAAAAATAGTGAAGGTCATACCAGGCACATAGCAGTTAGAAGTTAAAGAGACTTAAGAAAATCATTCATTCGTTTTCCCTCTCACTCTCTCTTTCTCTGTCATTCTTCTCTCTGTCTCTGTCTCTCATATTTTCACTCTTTCATCTCTATTTGGAAAAAGCTCTTATTCTGTGCCCCAATATTTGCTTCCATGTGGAGGAATATCCGTGACAGTAATACTCCTGGTTTCTCTCTACCCCCTTTTTTTTTCTTTTTTTTTTTTGGCGCATCTGATTAGTTAGCTTGAGAACGGGACTGGGCATGTGTAGATCGGCCCTTTCCACTCCATTTGTCCCTGGAACACCTCTTCAGGCAACTGCTTGCTGCTGCCCCCTGTGTGAGTTTGTCAGGGACGGGATCGCCACGTGGACAGGCGTGGCCTGACCAGCGCCGTCACTGGAGTGGGGAAAGTATGTCTGATAACAATACTGAACCTCATAAGGGAGCCCACTTCTTACAGAAATAAGCCACATTCTTCAGTATTATTGTTATCACTAATAAGGAGATCTTTTAACCCTTGTTAACAACTCTTTGTCTTTAGCCAGTTAGCTCGGAACTCAGGCAAAGAAAAGAGGTACTAAATTATTGGGCCTTCTCAAAAACTCCAACCATGTTTGTATATCATGAAAGATAAAATATATATATACACACATACATTTTATATATATATATATATATATATATGAGGGAGTTAGAAATCTTTAGACATAGAATATATTCTATTGCGTTTTAACTTAAAGGCCCCTGTGATACTGTGACCTTGGGGCCATCTCCAGCTGTGGTTCAAACTGTCTTGCCAGAAACCCTGGGAGTCCTTTTTGTGACTGATGGGCTTGTAGGCGAACTGGACTCCTGCACCTCGGTTCCTCCTTTCCCAGCAGCCACTTCTTCTTTCCTCTGTGTTCTGAGCTTCTATATTAAGTTAAATATCAGGATAAAATTCTGCTGCTAAAACCTTGAATACTCTTGATTAGATAAATATGAAAATACCAACTTTATGGAAAATCCAAAGTCTGTCTAAGGCTTTTTCTTTTACACTTGTACATATTATATAAATTTTTGCTGAAGATTTACTTTCTTCATTATGTTCTTATAATCATTCCTAATGACAAGACTAGAAATAGCCATTCAGTCATTCCAAAAACGCTTATGGAATATCTGCTGTATAAAGTCACAGTGCTGAGACAGGGTGGTGAGTGGTAACTGATGTATGTGGTCCTTACCCTCACAGACCTTAATGTGTTGTGTTGGAAATAGACATTCATCCAATGTGCCATGCCATACACCATGGCAGGGCTGTGGAAGGAATGTCCACATCTCACCAAATACATGTAAGAAGGGTGTATGACCTCATTAGGTATGTCAGGGAGGGCTTCTCTGAGAAAGTGATAGTTGAATTCTGAGGGATGGGAAGAAATTGGAAACATGAGAGGTGAGAACTAAATGAATTTAAATTGTTGGAAATGGATGGAATTGTAAGATATGTGGGACTGATGGTGTAAGACAGCCAACACACAACCAGGGGAGCAGCAAGAACTCAGAGTATTGGTACAAAGGAGCACTTGGTGTCCAAAAAAACACAACAAGAAAAGTATCAAAGGGTCTCAGCACAGAAATGTTCCAGATATGAGCTGTCTTGGAAATGTCTGTGACCAACTAATAAGTCTAGAATTCAAGAGCAGGGTGTCAGAGAAAGATTCGCAAGAACAAGAGCAAAGCTGCGTCCTCAGCCTGGAGTATTGGGCAGCTTATCAAAGCAACCACTTAAGCTCAAAGGAACAGGGACTGAGATGCTGAGGCCAAGGTACAGGTCAGAGCTGGCAGGACAGCAAGGGGATCTCACAGCTCAGTCCAAATCTTGACCCAGAATTCACAGTCCTCCTTGATGGCAGGTAAGATTGGTCACAAAGCACAAAAGTGAAGTTCAAGTGATACAGTTTAGGTAAAACAAGGCTGTTGCAGAATGCCGAGTGTCAGGAGGAATTCAAATACCTTTACAAATAACTCACATGAAGATAAGTTAAAGATGGACATAGACAGTTTGTTTTCTAAATTTTCAGAGCCCTCCAAAAATGTCCTCATTAACTAAGACCAGAGAATAACGTTACAGAAAAAGAGACCTTTCTGGAATCAAACATAATCCATGGCGATTATGATCCAAATTTTACAGAAAACTTTTTGTTTTCAAATATAAATGTTTATAGATCCTAAGTAAAGCAGTGTCAGAAGTGAAGAGGATTTTAAAAAAATATTTATTTATTTGTTTGCTTATTTATTTTGGCTGTTCAGGGTCTTAGTTGCAACATGTGGGATTTTTTTTTTTTAGTTGCAGCATGAGGCTTCTTAGTTGTAGCATGCATGTGGGACCTAGTTCCCTGACCAGGGATCGAACCCGGGGCCCCTGGGTTCGCGGAGAAATGCGGAGTCTTACCCACTGGACCACCAGGGAAGTCCCTGAAGAGGATATTTTTCATCATGATTAGGATATTAGTTAATTCTGAACAGAATGCAAAAACCAAGTTATATGGTTGTAGTGCTTAAAGACTCATCAGCAGTCATCTAGTCCAGCTAACTTCCCAGAGTGTGTGCTGGAGAGCGTGACTCCTACATGGTCTTCAGTGAGAGAGAGTCTGTAATTTTGGAGACGCTGCCTGCACTATTCTCCCCCCTCCTGTCCTCACTCCTCAGCGTCTCATTTCCCAGGTCTATTACAGGCTTTTACTAGTCCTCACACACACACAGCACTTAGCTTTGTTTAGCTCGGCATCTCTCACAGTTATTTGCTTGCCAAACTCGTTCTGTCTTTGTGTACTACTTCTTTCTATCCAGATGTCCTGAGACACACAGTGGAAAACATGGAATCCCAAATTATCTTCTCGATGATTTTCTTTTTAGACTGTGTGCAGTTTATAAAATGGGCATTTTATGTACGTATTTCACTTGAATTTAGCCTAAATATGAAGCAGGTAGAACAGATATATCCACTTACAGAAGAGGAAACTGAGGCCTACCATATCTGTGTTAACTCAGGATTACCTGTACCGTATATACAGTTTAAAAGTGTGTGACCATTTTGCATTGCTTTAGGAATTTTGTGCCCCCAAAGGGAAGGTATTTCCAGTACCTTCCAATACCTTATAAATAATATGTACTATGATACCTGCATAAAAGCCTTTGCTAAAACTTTTGTTTCCTGATTTCCAAACCATTTGCATTTTCAGGGAGAAGAAAGCCTAATGGATTGTATCACAAAAATATCTAGGAGCGCCTAAGTAAATTATTTCATTTTCATCATCACGTGTGCCAGAGGTTTTTGCTAAATGGTGCGGAGCATCCTTCCCTTTGGAATGTGTCATAGCCCCTAGAGAGTCACATCTTCATAGCAGCTACCCTCCACCCTTCTCCCAGGAGATGCAGGCATAGGCTTGACTCTAAGCAAGTTTGCCTGGTTGGGGTAGGTTACTCAGTACATTCTTGTGACATTTTTTCCCTCTTGTCCTCTTCTGAGACATTTTATTATCAACTTGGAAAGGTCACTAATTTTAACTTTTAACAAGGCAGTAAAGTTTCTGCACATGCAGAAAAGTATTATTATATTTCGAAGGACATTTAAACTGAGGAAAAACATGAAACCATGCCTACAAAATATGTACTCTGTAGTAGAGTATATTAGAATGAGACCCTAAGATATTTGTATAACTTTCTAAATATCAGCATTGGTAAGGTCATGAACCATTCAAAAATATGTATTGGGGCACTTTTTCTGCTAATTGAGATATAAAAGGGTGCTGATGATCAGTTATCAAAAAATATAGGAAAAACTGCCTTTATAACAAAAGATTTCTCTGTACAGGTTGATTTAGTTCCATGGTTTGGCTTGTGTTTAGCTGTTTAAAACTGCTTCTTGTAGAACTGCTTATAGTATAATTTACCCAGATCAGTTTTGTTTCTAGGGGGTAGTGCATTGCCATTTATATTAGAACACCTCCTTTAAGAGTGGTCACTTGTAGATCTTGATGTCTTAATCTGAGGGTGGAATAGGGCTTTATGGTCTTCTCATCTTGGCAGTTTGCCTATATTCATATTCTAGTTTGTGAATAGCAAGCCAATTTTTAAAAAAATATTTATTTATTTATTTGATTGCGCTGGGTCTTAGTTGAGGCTCGAGGGCTCCTTAGCTGCAGCATGCGAACTCTTAGTTGCGGCATTCATGTGGGACCTAGTTTCCTGACCAGGGATTGAACCTGGGCCCCCTACATTGGGAGTGCAGCGTCTTAACCACTGCGCCACCAGGGAAGTCCCAGCAAGCCAGTTTTTAAAGGATAGCATTTATGCCTTAGACTGTTAGACTGAATCTGAAAATGCTGATATGAGCTCAAGTTTAACTCCCATCTAGCTGAGATTAAACTAGCAGAAGATGAGACTTCTCAGAAAAAGGGTGGGGGGAGGCAGTTCATGTTGCTGATTCTACAAAATGTGATACAGAAAAGGAAGAACTACATTTTATTCCTTTGCTGTTACAGGTCTCCTGCTGACATAGCACGCGCATTTTAACTTCTTACTGAACAATAGGAGTTTCTGATTTTTCATCATTCATCATTTCTTTCAAAATGTTCTGTGATTTTGTTTGGTGATGATCCTCTCCTTGCAGCCTCACCTCTTGTTCTCTTTCCCATAAGAATTCAGGAAGTATATAAAAGCCAACTGGAAAGTATTTACTTCTAGGTTTCTTAATGCCCAGGTCACACTGTTGTTTTGAATCAGTTTCTTTTTCTCATCCTTAGCTGAAAACAAAACCAAAAAAAAAGAAAAAAAAAGGCTTAATCTTGTGGGGTTAAATAAAGGAAAGAATGTAGTGAAAGAAGGAAGATTCCTTTTATGCGGGGAAGCTGTGAGCACAGACTGCAGGGAATGACTGAAAGTGCCTGAGGGCATTTGGTCCCTATTGGTTTTCACATCAAATGCAGTGATGCCCACGGATAGCCTGTATTGTTGTCAGTTAAATGGGATCATGAGTGTCTGAAAGGTGTTTGAGAATGAACCGAAAATCATTTTCACAAGTGGATGATTACTTCTGCCACATGTTAACCGAACTCTATCAGAATGGCCCAGATTTTTGAGCCTGCATTAATTGCTCTTTCAACCTTGACTGAGGTTTCTCTTTAAGAAAGCCCTTTCCAGGACTAAACTACTCTATATATTGATTTTTTTTTTCTTTCTGTATTTTTCCTTGAGAAATGAAGGCTTGTAGAAGAATAGGCTTTATCATTCAACATGTAGATTGATTGTTCCATTTCTTTGAATAAAAAGCTAGAGTCATAAGTGATCTGCCAAAAGTAAGTCTTTTTTTTCAAGCACCGCATAATTCCCAGTTTCTGTATACAGTTGTTTTTCAAATATTCATTAGTGGTGATTTTTCACCATAAAGTAAAACCATGGACTCCCACACCATGGACTCCGTGCAAATAAATCATCATATGCTCCTTTCTATTAGAACTGTATGCCACCACCCTAATTGAAACTAAACTACAATGTTTAGTAAGATGTCTGGAGAATTTGTGTGTGTTGAAGTGTTCTTTGAACAATCTTCAAGTTAGAAAGGTTTTATAAGGTGCTTTTAAAGCGTTTGGATAGATGAGTTCTTTATTTCATATTACCATTTTCTATTTCAAATATGGCATAGAGAATATTAGCTGTTTCTTTACTATACTAGAAAAATATAGGGTATATTGTAGTTTAGACATACTGTGTTATGAAGATGAGTTAAATCTCAGTTTTTAAAACTAATCAAAATGAGCTCTTGAAATTTCATTAACTTTTGTGACTATATATATTAGCAAATAATATATAGCATTTCTAGAAAATGGCTTAATTTATTAGTAAGACTAATTTCAGAGGTTTTTTGGCTTAAAGGAAGGCAAATGACAGAATGTTATATGGGAATCTGTTTTTTTTTAAAAAAAAATATTCAAGGGGTACTGAATAAAAAACAAGCATTTAAAGTAATTTTGTTTTACAAGCATTGCAATGTGAACATGTGATGAAATGTAAATATCTATTTGAAAATTCAGCAAAAATAAGCTTCATATTTTACTGATTTTTGTTTTGCTTGAAGATTATTTTTACCAAGTTTCATTTTACTCCATAAATATATTGAGACCATTTTATTGGTAATAGAGTAATGTATGTTGTTAATGATCAACATATCTCTACAGAAAAGTTTTTATTCCTGTTGTCACAGAACATTCTGATGGATTTCATTAAGACTCTGCTTTTGTTTGTCCACAAATGAAAACTTTTAGAAGCAACTGTGGTATGTGTTCCAGCTGGCTTCTTAAGTTAACAGATAACTCTTGTAAGGATCACGTTGAGACCATAGAGCTTGTATAATTTTTAATGTTAAGTATTGAGATTCTCTAATGACATATATAAATGTGATGTAATAGATGAAAAATAATGACCCGTTTGCTTTGTTGATAGTAACTGTATTGACTTGAGGTTTGGCTATGCCAAAACTTTTATTTTCTCTTTTTTTCTCTCTTTTCTTGACATTTTTCCTAACAGCCTGGTACATAATCTATGTCCATACCATATTTTAAATATACAAGCAAAAATTCATAAAGTTCATTGTCTCTTAGCTTTGATATTTGAGGATAGAGCACGACCTAAAAATAGTTAGAAATAAATACCAAAAAAAAAGTCGTAGGTGAGTGGATCATTGATAACACGTTAGTTTGTTTTGTGCCTTGTTTCCTAGCTGATTCCTATGTTTCTTTGGGGGAACTAGTACTCTCAATTAGAAACAGCCCTAGAAGAGGGATTAATACTTTAAGATTATTGCTGTATTTATACTGATTTATAAAACCAAATGCTTCAAGGCTTTACTCTTATGTGTTAAATCCGAGCTTTGTGTCAGGGCTGCTAATTTCTTTGTTACCTAATCCCATGTAAGAAGAGAAGATTTTAAAGTTAAGCAGGCAATTTTTTGTTCAAAGGGAACAGCTTCTTAATACCTTACTTAAGTTGGGTGTATTGATGAAAGCAAACACTTTAAAATAGTATCTGAGCAGTTATTTTTAAATAACCCAAAATACTCTAGTTACATGAGTATTGTGATGTATTGGAAATATTTCGATGGAAAAAGTGTTATATTTAGTATCAGTTTAGCATTGGAAATATGTGCTTTTGAACTGTGTTACATACATTAGAATATATCTTCTGTCCTCATTTAAATAATCTTGAATCAAATTTAACTCCGATTAGGGAATTTGTTTCTTAGGGTCATACTCTAGTATAGAGTACTGGAGAATGTAATATGACTACGACTGTGAAAACTGCTGGCATGTGTTCCTCTTCCATCCATTTCTTTGTTGGTTTTTTTTTGGCCATGCCACCCGGCTTGTTGCATCTTAGTTCCCTGACCAGCGATCGAACCTGGGCCCCCTGCAGTGGAATCTCAGAGTCCTAACCACTGGACCAGCAGGGAATTCCCTCCATCCATTTCTTAGTAACTGAGATAATTTAACAAGGGTGAGAAAACATGTTTTGTTTAAAATCAAACTCTGTAGGTTGATGAAAATGAATCATGTTGAAGACCCCACCAAAACTAAAACAGAAGACTTGCTTTTGGTTTGCTCTTTAAAACCTTTAAATAAGGTGACAAAAATTCACTCATTAGAGAATGTTGGTCTCATGCTGTGTGATAAATATTTATTTTATTGGGTAACGTTGTAAATTGTCACACAAAACCCAGTTAAATGTGTGTTCCCAGTTT
Organism: Lagenorhynchus albirostris; assembly: GCF_949774975.1. NCBI lineage: Eukaryota > Metazoa > Chordata > Mammalia > Artiodactyla > Delphinidae > Lagenorhynchus > Lagenorhynchus albirostris. The sequence goes on from NC_083102.1 coordinate 27,813,784, forward strand.
GCCTGGTATTTGGCAGGTCTAATTTACATACTCTGAAAAAAACTTTTTTAATTTGAGATAATCCTACAATTGAGAGGAAGCTAGTAATGACTCAGCAGGTTACTAAATATTCAGGGAGAATACAGTTGCAGAGCAGACCGCACCCCCTTAACAACATTACCATACGAGCCAAGGTACTCTCTCTGTCCCAGGTGACAAATGCACTTCTTGGAAGATGTTCTCTACACCTTTATGGGGTAGAATCAGATTTCATAAAGCTTTAAAAAAATGAATTTTTCCAGAGTTCAGACAGCAAGAAAATAATATTAATAATAGATTTCTTAAATTCTAAACTTTTTTTATGAAACAGAAATAAGTGACAAGTAAATAACTCTCAAGGATTTGTTTAATCATCACTATTGCCATTGTATGTCAAATAGATTTGGTCCTACCAGGTGTACCTTCTCCTTTTACAGAACTATGCAGTTACAATTGAAGTTCATGGTAATGACCCCAAGATGTTTATGGGATCCTTTTCTAAATCATTAAAGAATGATCAAATTATATTTTATGACTATTTGAAGTCAACCTATTGTATACAAATTCTTTAAAAATTCATTATAGATGAATATACAGTCTCTATACAGAATAACTCATTTTTCGGTAATCATTGCTGTGTAAGTATAACGAAATGAATCTATTGCCTAGTATAACATGTTAAATGTAACTTTAGTGTATTTTTCTGAAATTAAAAAAAACTTATTGGATTTTTATCCATAAAAGAGATAATTTATAACCTAACACTCAGCATTAAAAACAACAACAAAAAAAATGGAACTCTGAATTCAGCAGCAGTGCTAGGCATAAAGATGAGTTACGAGAGAATGCATCTTGAGTGATGAACTAGGCGATTGGGACTGACATGTATACAGTGATGTGCATAAAATTGATGACTAAAAAAAAAAGAAAAAAGACCCAACGCAGTCAAAAATAAATAAATTCAAAAAAAAAGAATGCATCTTGATTTTTACAGATGCTTTCTAATAAATGGATTATCTGATTGTAACCAAATATTCAAATGATTTTGGCTCCTTTTTCCTTACTTTCTTTACACTTTAATCGTCCCCTGATAAGACAACCCACTTACAGAGAATTTAGACTGCTCTAAATATCAGAACTTGAGAATAGCTTTGAAAACTGGAAAACCCATTTAACCATTAAAGTTTATAGGAGTTCGCCACTGTACTCAAGATAAAGTGACAAAGATCCTCATCTCTGGTCTATAGATATTCAACTTAGTCATGTCAGAAGTATTGTTTATTGAGCTGTAATGCCCACATCCTTCAAATTCTTAATAAAAGTGATTTTTTTCTAATGATAAAAGTAAGATGAGTTCTCATACATTGTTAATGACAATGAAACATTGTACAGCCATGGAAAACAATCTGGCAGTTTCTTATAAAGTTAAACACACTTTCACTGTAACTCAGTAATCCCAATCCTAGATATTTACCTAGGAGAGATGCAAACATGTGCCCACACAAAGGCTTATATGTGAATGGCTATAGCAGCTTTATTTACGATAGCCAAAAAGGTGGAAACAGCTCAAATGTCCACCAACTGGTAAAAGGATAAACACATTGAAGTCATACATTGAAATAAAAAGGAATGAACTCCTGATACAGACAAAAGCTGAATCTCGAAAACTTTAGACTAAGTGAAAGATGCCAGACACCAAAGGCTACATACTGTGTAATTCCACTTATATGACATCCTGGAAAACAAAAAACTATAAGGTCAGAAATCAGATCAGTGGTTGCAAAGCTGCAGATGTGAGGAGGAGATGGTTCATAAAAAGGCATGAAGGAACCTTTGGGTGGGGGGGTGGGAGTGTTCTGTAAATTCACTGTGGTGGTTACATCCCTCCTATTTCAAGTTTCGTCCAATTATATACCTAAAATGGGTGAATTTTACTTTAGGTAATCTACCAGTATACCTTACTTAAATGACAACAACAACAAAAAAAAGGAAGACATGCTCAAGATAGAAATTGTGAAAATGGAGAAAGGCGTGAAGAAGAAAATAAAATTTATCTTTAATCTCACCAGCCAGATACTCACTTCAGGTTTCCCATTTTGATACATCTTTCTGGATTTTTTTCCCCATGCATACAGTATAAGTTCATGTGACAGCTTTTTAAAAACAACATTATTATGATTTTCCATTATCATTCTTTCTGGCCTCAGTCTTTTTTTTTTTTTAACATCTTTATTGGAGTATAATTGCTTTACAACGGTGTGTTAGTTCCTGCTTTATAACAAAGTGAATCAGTTATACATATACATATGTCCCCATATCTCTTTCCTCTTGCATTACCCTCCCTCCCACCCTCCCTATCCCACCCCTCCAGGTGGTCACAAAGCACCGAGCTGATCTCCCTGTGCTATGCGGCTGCTTCCCACTAGCTATCTGTTTTGCATTTGGTAGTGTATATATGTCCATGCCACTCTCTCACTTTGTCCCAACTTACCGTTCCCCCTCCCCATGTCGTCAAGTCCATTCTCTAGTAGGTCTGTGTCTTTATTCCCGTCTTGCCCCTAGGTTCTTCAAAACTTTTTTTTTTAATATTCCATATATGTGTGTTAGCATACGGTATTTGTTTTTCTCTTACTTCATTCTGTATGACAGACTCTAGGTCCATCAACCTCACTACAAATAACTCAGTTTTGTTTCTTTTTATGGCTGAGTAATATTCCATTGTATATATGTGCCACATCTTCTTTATCCATTCATCTGTTGGTGGACACTTAGGTTGCTTCCATGTCCTGGCTATTGTAAATAGAGCTGCAATGAACATTGTGGTACATGACTCTTCTTGAATTATGGTTTTCTTAGGTTATATGCCCAGTAGTGGGATTGCTGGGTCATATGATAGTTCTATTTTTTAGCATTTTAAGGAACCTCCATACTGTTCTCCAAAGTGGCTGTATCAATTTACATTCCCACCAACAGTGCAAGAGGGTTCCCTTTTCTCCACACCCTCTCCAACATTTACTGTTTGTAGATTTTTTGATGATGGCCATTCTGACTGGTGTGAGGTGATAGCTCATTGTAGTTTTTTTTTTTCAATCTTTATTGGAGTACAATTGCTTTACAATGGTGTGTTAGTTTCTGCCTTATAACAAAGTGCATCAGTTATACATATACATATGTTCCCATATCTCTTCCCTCTTGCGTCTCCCTCTCTCCCACCCTCCCTATCCCACCCCTCTAGGTGGTCACAAAGCACCGAGCTGATCTCCCTGTGCTATGCGGCTGCTTCCCAGCCACTCCACGGCATGTGGGATCTTTCCTGGACTGGGGCACGAACCCATGTCCCCTGCATCGGCAGGCAGACTCTCAACCACTGTGCCACCAGGGAAGCCCTGGATTCCTTTTATTCCTTTTTCTTCTCTGCTGTGGCTAAAACTTCCAAAACTATGTTGAATAAGAGTGGTGAGAGTGGGCAACCTTGTCTTGTTCCTGATCTTAGTGGAAATGGTTTCCGCTTTTCACCAGTGAGGACAATGTTGGCTGTGGGTTTGTCATATGTGGCCTTTATTATGTTGAGATGAGTTCCCTCTATGCCTACTTTCTGGAGGATTTTTTGATCATAAATGGGTGTTGAATTTTGTCGAAAGCTTTCTCTGCATCTATTGAGATGATTATATGGTTTTTCTCCTTCAATTTGTTAATATGGTGTATCACATTGATTGATTTGCCTATATTGAAGAATCCTTGCATTCCTGCGATAAACCCCACTTGATCATGGTGTATGATCCTTTTAATGTGCTGTTGGATTCTGTTTGCTAGTATTTTGTTGAGGATTTTTGCATGTATGTTCATCAGTGATATTGGCCTGTAGTTTTCTTTCTTTGTGACATCTTTGTCTGGTTTTGGTGTCAGGGTGATGGTGGCCTCGTAGAATGAGTTTGGGAGGGTTCCTCCCTCTGCTATATTTTGGAAGAGTTTGAGAAGGATGGGTGTTAGCTCTTCTCTAAATGTTTGATAGAATTCGCCTGTGAAGCCATCTGGTCCTGGGCTTTTGATTTTGGCATCACTCTTAATGGCAACGTAATCATTTTAACTGCTTGATTCTTAGGTGGTTTTTGAATTTTTACTCTTAAATGACATTGATGAACATCTTTTTTCTTCATTCTCCCCTCAATTTTAAATGTGTCTTTTATACCAAGAATCTGCTTTTATACAGTGAAAAAGCAGCTAAATGGTGATATTGATGCCTGATTCCAGAACTCATGCTTATAGTGAAAAAACTCAGAGTTGTTGAAGTTTAATCTGTTCTTATTCAGTATAGTTAACTTTTCTGATATCTTTTATATATGTTCAAAAAAATTTTATGTAAAATTTTTGTCTGGCTAATATGAAAACTAAAGGGCAGGAGCTATCATATTTTTCCTACATAGCATTTGTAACATTTCCTTTATGCAGAAATGTTTACTTTTGTTGAATGTAATTTTTTTCTTCTATAGAGACTAAAACTCTTATGAGCAATTCCTTTCTAGAAATGTTTGATCAATTGTGACTTCTTCTGTATATATTCTGTTGAATTCTAGTGCAATAGTCCATAATACCTCAAGGCCCAACATTCAAATGCTTACCTTGGTCCCAGTCTTGAATTGTCTTTTATTCTAATAATATCTTTCAGTATACACGTGTACATCCACCCACCCCTCTGCTTTCTGTCTTCACAGAAACCATACCTTTTCATTCCAAATGTGGTGAGGCATCATTTTTAATGAGGTTGCAGATGACAGTATTATCCCTTATGCAGAACCTTCACTGTCAGCAAGACTTACACTTGCTTGTGGTGTTGATGGTTTGTGTATCCCTATTCACTTTCACTTATGTCTGACCTAGTAGCCCAGCAGCATGCTAAGTGAGACACGTTGAAGAACCAGCCTGTGGTCACAGGCAGGGGTTATTCCAGATGCCCTCTTGGCTCCTCAGCAGCTATCTGGTGCACTCCTTGCTAGTGAACTTGTACAGAGAGCATCTGTCGTGTCCACAGTGTATAGCTCCTGAGGTCATTGCTGTTAACCCTGTAATAGGAGCTTGGGTGTATGCCTTTCAGCAGAGGAAAATTACATAGGGAAGACAGAAAGAGAGCAACTAAACACCTATCACTGGCACCATAGAAGAGAAATTAGAGGCTAGAGCAAAGATGGGGCAAAGGGTTTCAAGGGGCCCTCAGGAGGAGAGAGTGAACAGGTGAGAACAGTAGCGGTAGATATTTCTGATAGACTCTAAATGCATTCGCATTACATCCACAAGCGCAGACGATAGGTCATCAAGGGTATTGTGAGAACCAAATAGAAGTTTGCCAAACCCTTCAGCTAGCTGATGTGTCTGAGAGAAAGAAAATATATAATTAATTTGGGCAGTTTGGGGTGATGCTTTCTAGGCAAGAGCCTAGGATTTATGTCGACTTTTAGTAACCCCATGTTTGTTTGTATGTTTTTATTCAGAAAATTTAAAAATACAGGGAATAAAGAAGGCAACTCAAATCTTCCATAATCCCACCACTCAAAGGCACTATTACTAAAATTTTGGAATATCTATTTTGTATTTTTTTTTACAAATTTCAAATCACTAAGTATATATGTATCAATAGTTTTGAATCTGCTCTTTTCCCATAATATTATGCAATGAAATTTTCTTTATGTTATTTTATCAAAAATGTTTTTTCATTTTTGGCATAGTATTTCTATGCATTTTCTAGCATTTATTAAACATTCACCTACTGTTGGACATTTAAGTTGTCACCTTTTTCATAATATAAATAACGCTGTTCTAAGTATCCATGTAGCATACATCTTTGTGTATGTATCTAATTATTTCCGTAATTCCATGATGAAGAGGTGGAGACCGTTTCTATATACTGCCATGTTATCCTACAGGAAGGTGGTCTTACGTTACACTCCACTAGCAGTGAATAAGAAATCCCATCATTTCAGCACACCTTAGCTAATATCCCATATTTTTTTCAAAAGGGGGCAAAGAGTATGTTTGTTTTGTTTTACAAAAGAGAATTATTTTCATAAGACAGAAACTAAAAATTCAAGCTAAGGTTTCAGTTTTAAAAATTGAGAGAAAGTCTGAAGACTTTAAGCCCCTAAACAAACTATTAGCTATAGTCCTTTTTTTAAATCACTCAGAATTGTTTATAAATTAAGTTAGTTTGAGTAGCCTCAGCAGTGTTAAACCTCCACATTAGAAAAAGGGATTGTGACAAAATACTGAAAAGTCTTACTCTAATTTAAAAATTAGCTCTCTATTTGTCATATTTTAAACTTCTAACAATGTTTCCCACTTTTGTAGGAGGTATGTGGTATAATTTTAAATAGCCCTCCATGACACACTCATACCTGATTAATTTTTAATTTCTTCTCTTCCCTCCTTGATACTTAAGCTTACATCTGTATATTCAGTAAGAACAAAAGTTCTCTTCTCCAGTGATTGACTACTTGAATCATTTCAATTTAGGTTACTAATAGCAGTGCAAAGTTAAACAAAAGCCTTGGTTGAAACTGTGTTAAATTATACAGTGTCATCTTCATTAGTATCTAAATTTCATAGTTAGGAAAATTTGCAGTAAGAAGCTTGCATAAGTCAGGCAAATCTCCAAATTATGGAGCCGGCAGGGACCTCAGAAATCATCACATCCAGTCCTTTCATCTGATAGTTGAGGAAATGGAAACTGAGATTGGTGCAGGCACATCTCGGGAACACTCAGCTGAACAGCGACCCTTCTCCATGGGTTCTGGCCTCTGCAGCCAGCTCCCTGCGAGGCCACACTCCTCAGCCCCGGTCATCTGAGAGCTGAAACATTTGGTACTATAGCCTCAATTCGTAGCCTTTGTCTCTCCTAAGAAATATGTATAAGAATAAAATTCCTACTGCTTCTTTGATTATCCTTTCTAACTCCAACTTCGCTCAGTTTGTGGGAAGAACTGACAGTTGACAAGCCACATAAATCAATTCCCTTTCAAAAGCCTTAGAACAGGCTCCGTCATTTTGTAACACAGAAGCTGCGTGCTGTCACAGATTCCAAATGAACTAAACTTTGCCTTTAGCAGGCTCGTTGCAAGGATGAATACCTATGGAAGAAATACGATTACGTGGAACCACACCATTATTCATGTAAAGTATTCTTTTACTTGTTTTTCTTACCAGATATCTGTATGCCCTTGGACAGAAGGTTTGGAAAAGATGGAAAAAACGTTACTTTGTTCTTGTTCAGGTAAGTAGACTTTTTTCCTGTCACATAATCACTCTAAGCCATGCTCAAGTTTTTTGTGGGTTGGATCTATCAATATTTACGGTATCAGAAATTAAAACTGAGAAATTTTAAAAATGTTTTAATTCATTTTAAAATAAAATTGGTAAGCCCATTATATGCCAATGCAAATAACCTTTTTATTTAAAATAACTATTTTTCAGGCCAAACATTTTAGTGATATGAGTGGCATTACTTTTTGCTTTTGTACCCCTCTTTAATATTCTGGCTTAATAAAATAGAATGCAGCTGCATTTTCACATCAGCTTCTGCCTTCAATCTGTCGCAATCTCAGGTGAAATTTAGCCTCCGGAAAACTCCGCTATACGCTCTTGAGAGAGTAAGTGTGAAACAGGCAAAGACGTTTGAATATTGTTAGAAAAATGGTTTTGACTTCCCAAGTCCCTGAAAGGATCTTGAAGAGCTCCGGGATCCCAAGAGCATACCTTGAGAGTCACTGCATTGTTCCATAGTTCATAGATAAAACTTAATACATAGAAACATGCGTTTTTATAAAAATGTACCATATATATCACTTATTCACATGTACAGGTCTTTAAATTACCTTGACTGGTAGATTTGTTTGTGATAGTATTCTGAATGTAGACAGGATATTGGAATGTACACTTCAGTTGACTCTTTTTTGTTTTGGTTTGGTTTTTGAATCGTGGATGACCTTTGCTCATGGAATATACTCATTTAGTTAAAGTTACATTAAAGAATAAATTTGAGTAATAGTCATTCCATTTCATGATAAATCCAAGCTGTTTTGTTCCCAGTGAATATATATGAGAAGAGAAGCTCTCTTGGGATCCTTAACACAAAACAGTCTGTAAAATCTCATCAATTCCTGTTCACACGTAAGTAGTTTAAATAGCCCAGATCAGATTAACATGGTGAAATTCCAAGGAAAGAAAATTATTTGCTGTCTTCCAGAAATAAAGCCATCTATCAACTGCTGGATAAAATTATTTTATTGATGTGCCATAGTAGCGTGGTAACTTCACGAAAAGTATAACCTTTTCATCAAAAGTGCTTTTTTCCCCTGGGTAAAGTGTGACTTTTTCTTATGTAAATAGAACCAATATTTGGTCAACGAGTTTACTAAGAGATGCACACACATGTGCGTGCGCACACACACTGACAATCTTTTGATATAAACCCCAAGCACTTGCTTTGAGAAAGGGCTCCCTGTTGGGAGTTCTCAGTGATCCTCCTCCAAAAACCACACCTATAAGCCATCTTCTTTGGTTTCCAGGTTTAATTTCTTGACATTGGCACAAGAATTGAAATGCATTTACCAGGCAGTTTGAGTGCAGATCTTTCTCCAGTTATAGATGTCTCACCCACATCTAATTTGACAAGTTTGTGTTAGTGACTTGTCTTTGTCTAATCTTTCCAAGCATTCAACTGATTTTTTGTAGGAAGTGCAGCTTCTTTTTCATAGTCATATGTCATTCATTTACATAGAATCTCATAAGTTCCCATCCCATAAGTTCAATAGCTGATGTTATTGGCCTAATAAGCAAACCCTACTGACTCTTAGCAAGCCTAGAGTTTAACTGGTGGAAATATGTATGAGAGCACATGAGAATGTCACCCAGTAACCACAGATGTTCAACATATCATACCTTTTAGTCGATATTTTTTTTTAGAGCAGTTTAGGTTCACAACAAAATTTAAAGGAAGGTACAGAGATTTCCTATATATCCTCTGTCCCCAGACATAGCCTCCTCCACTGTCAACAACACTCACCAGAATGGTACATTTGTTACCAAGGATGAACCTACGTTGACACATCATCTTCATCAAAAGTCCGTAGTTTTTATTAGGGTTCACTTTTGGTGTTGTACCTCTGTGTATTTGGACAAACATACTATTCATTATTGTAACATTATACAAAGCATTTTCACTGCCTTGAAAATCCTCTGTGTTCTGCCTATTCATCTTCCCCTCCACCTTTGGCAACCCTTGATCTTTTTACCATAGTTTTGCCATTTCCAGAAAGTCATAGATTTGGAATCATGCAACATGTAGCCTTTTCAGATTAGCTTCTTTCACTTACGAATTTGCATTTAAGATTTTTCCATGTTTTTTCATAGCTCAAAAGCTCATTTCTTTTTAGCACTAAATAATATTCCATTGTCTGGATGAATCACAGTTTATTTATTCATCTGCTGAAGGACATCTTGGTTGCTTCCAAATTTTGGCAATTATGAACTGAGCTGCTATACACGTTTGTGTGCAGGTTTTTGTATAGACATAACTTTCCAGCTCCTTTGGGTAAATGCCAAGGAATGTGATTGCTGGATCATATTCACTATTTTTTTAAAGAATGAATCAGAGAGTGTTTGTTGTGTAGAGATCCAGTGAAATGACAGTACGCTAAAGAGTTTCTTATATACTGACTTTTAATATGAAAACTAGGCCTTAGCAGATCAGTTTTGAGAGGTCAAATGGACACCTCATGCTTCTGGCCAGGTAAAGTTCAAGGTAATCCTTTGCTCCTTACCTTATTTTCTGGCATATGATCACAAGAATCAAGTTATAAAACAACCACGTATACTTTATCACCCCATAAGAGAGTTTAGAAATGAAAGAAGGAAGTTGAATACTTTTGAGATCATTAATTGGTATGTCTTTTAGGAACATTAACCATGTCTTTGGAGAGCTAGAAAGTTCTCCACGTAACAAAAATATGTTTAACATTTTAAAGGCAAAATTCAATTTAAACCAAAGGAGGTAAACCTCTATACCCCGTAATTAAAATTTAGGAGAAACACCACCAAACTATCATGAATTCAGATTTATTCTACCTGAGGTATCATTTTAAAATTTGAAGTCATGTTTAAGCATTGTATCTTTACACAAATATATGTAAGTACGTGTACTCACACGAAGAATCCCATGCCCAAGTGTTTTGAGATTTACACGCCAGTAGTCTGGCAACTTTTTGAAGTTTTAAAGACAATTGAATCTTCCTTTCAATTCCAAATGTAATGGGAAGACAAATTGAATGTACCCACTTCAAAATCAAGATGGGTATGTATGGAGATTGAGCAAGAAGGACTCATTGGGAAGAGCCAGGTAGTTTTATCAGTATTTTTAAAGATAGCTCTCATTCTATTGGCAAATAGTTCGTAGATCTGTACCTGCAGGCTGCACTATTAAAAGGTGAAGGAGTCATTTTCAGAGAGGACAGTATACCCCTGCTGTGTCTGCTGCCGCCATCGTCAGAATGGTGCTCTGGTGATAATGTGAATCTCATCACCACTTGTGAGTGTGTATTATATGAGTGATATAGCTGGAGATCTAGCCATCAGCCCAAGAATTTGTACTCATAAAAATTGATTGAGAGTCGGGTTTGGTCAGCTGCAAAGTCATTGTTCAAAGGGAACACTTGCAGAGCTGTTGAGGTGAAGAGACTTTTCAAAGACTCTTGTATAAACATTTAAATCAGAGTTGAAAATGGGAAAATGAATTACTTATCAATGTGGGGTGTTTATTTAGCTTCTAAGTAAGATTAGTTTTGGACCCCATTTAGATTCTGAAGCCAGTATAGTGACAGTATTAATTAGATCTTTCATCTCTAAGAGGCTGCATTTGTTTTTCATGAAGGTAAATTTTGGTTCAAGCCAAACTGAAAGAACAGTGATTTTGAGGAATATGTTTGAACTCTTACCAAAACTTACATGTGTTTGTATTAAACTTATATGTGTTTGTTATGCTTATTCAGTGTTTTAGTATTACATTTGGAGGATATCATTGGCATAAAGTACTTATGACACTAATATGTTTTAGTTCATTATAATAAACCATTCAGTAGCTTTAAAATTCTATACTTGTATTTGTGATTTAACCAGACTGAATTATTTCATAATTCTGTATTCAGCTAACGCCTATTCAAAAAACTGTATGCCCCCAGATATTGCATATTCTGTGGTAATATTCCTGAATCACTCACCTATTAATACAATTATTGCTATATTTAATCTAATATTTATTATGCAAATGTGACAGGCATTTATGGGGAGCACTTTTACTACATTATCTCTTTTACTCTTCAGAATAAGGTTTATTTGAGGGTAGGTATTATCCCCACTGTACAGATTAAATTGATGTACAAAGAGGTTATATAATTTGCCCAGAATTATACAGTTAGTAAGTGGCAGCGTCAAGTGATTAATCCAGTTCTGTCAGTCTCTAGAGGCTAAGCTCTTATGTCCTCTGTCACGGTGCCATGATCAAATTAATGCACACGACTACAATTGATCTGAAGACAAACGGAAAAAACGAATAATCACTGTGGATCGTTCATTTCACGAAGTACAAGACAGTGTCACTCCATTAAAGAAATGGCCAGTGACTGATGGCATAAAGAGTCCCATGCTCATGAAGGCCACTTACCGTATGACATGCCTGGAAACTGAAGAAGATAGACATCTATGTTGTTTTGGCCCTGTATCAGAGTGTTCACTGCTTGTTGTCGATGTGTCAGAATCATGACTTGAAGTTGCTGCAAACAGTAGGCTATCAAGACATAATGTTAATTACACATCAGCTGAGTTGGCACAGGATATAAACAGTCAGCCATGCCCCTGAGTGATCATTACATGCTGCAAACATACGAGAACCACTCTGTTAGTGACATGCCATCAAAATCTGCTCTAAGCTTAAAGAAGTGGCTGCCCCAGCCTATTGATATCCGAAATATTCAGCACACCTGGAGAAGCACTGCAGCAGGCTGCTGTCACAGTTCTGAGAATGCCACTAACTGCAGGAAATTATATGGTCTAGGTTTAGTCTTAGGACATAAGCTGATGTTTGCTTATAGTAATGCAAAGTGAATAAATATGCTTCTGTCAAGTCAAGAAAGTCATAGGATAGTGGCTCTCTGGCTTCATGTTTTAAACTGATTTAAAATGTACAAACCCAAGACATACTCAGTATAGGATAAAACCAAACCATACACAAGTATTTATGGCAGCAAATGAAAGGCCCTCTTCAGCACCCCTCCCAGCACGGCCACCTTATTCCAGTCTTCCCCCCCAATAGCCAAATAACCATTGCTAGTAGTTTGACCTTTTAAACTTGTTTCAGTCTAATCCAACCCTAATGGAATCATTCCATGTATTGATACATTTGTGAATTGTTTTGATCCTCCTATTTTTTTTACTGGAGTATAATTGCTTTACAGTATTGTGTTAGTTTCTGCTGTACAATGAAGTGAATCAGTTATGTGTATACATATATCCCCTCCATCCCACCCCACGCCCTATCCCACCCATCTAGGTCATCACAGAGCACTGAGCTGAGCTTCCTGTGCTATGCTGCAAGTTCCCACTAGCTGTCTGTTTTACACAAAGTAGTGTATTTATGTCAAACTTGCTCTCCCAATTCATCCCACCACCCCCTTCATCCCCTGTGTCCACGCATCCGTTCTCTATGTCTGCGTCTTCTCTATTGCTGCCCTGCAAATAGGTTAATCTGTACCATTTTTCTAGATTCCACATATATGTGTTAATATATGATATTTGTTTTTCTCTTTCTGACTTACTTCACTTTGTATGACAGACTATATGTCCATCCACATCTCTACAAATGACCCAATTTCATTCTTTTTTATGGCTGAGTAATATTCCATTGTATATATGTACCACTTCTTCTTTTAAAATATATCATAAAGTTACCATGTCAGTATTTTAAAATCTGTTTTATTCTTCTTAATGGACGATTGGATCCCATAGTGTAGATTAAGATAATTTATATAACAATTCCCCTTTTTGAGACATTTAAGTTCCTTTTTTTAATCAACAAATAATGCTGGAATCAATCTATATGCATAATCTTTAGGTGTATTGGGAGTATTCCTATAGAAATGAAATTGCTGGGCCAAAGGCATAGATACCTATAATATGAAGTAAGATTTATAAAGCTCTAGCTGACTCATGAATGCTTAAATACTCACCAAAACTTTTTTTTTTAATTTGTCTTTTTTTATAGTTAATGGTCATTATGTGTCGAGTTGCATGTATTATCTTTCAAAATGCACGTATGAAAGAAACTCGAAAATTCTTTTGGTTGTGGAGCTTATTTGGAACAAAATCTCAGAGGAAAAGAATTTTTTTAAGTTTCATTTTGAAGATAACTTTTGCTTTGTGATAATTGAGTTTTCCATAGCCAAAAAAAAAAAAGAACCCAAAACAAGAAAATGGCCATATTAATTTATACAATTTACCTTTGGGCATTAGCGAACTAATGCACTTACTCTTCAAAATGGTTCTAAAATATCATTTACCTATGTCTCAAGAGCTAAAACTATAAAAGAAAGTAGAGTGCGAGTAGGGCCGAATTTGGTAAGGAGTATCTCATACAGATCAGGATATGATCGCAAATGCAAAAATTCCTCTTTTGCATATACCCTGTGTTCCCTTAAAATTTGTATTGTTATTTTCATGTTTAGATTGCAAAGAAATGTCTATTTCTCTTCTTTTCTAGCTCATATCTATATGAAAGAGCAAAGGCCCTATGAATGAGGAATGTGCAATATTGTGACAATATCCTTTATCTGAATTAAATTTTAATGGACTTAATGTTTTTGTTTTATAAAACTCAACTTTAAAATGCTGTATGTGTATATCTTTATGTATATGCATGCATTCGTATGCATATATATCTTTACACATACATGTGTAGTGTTCCTGCCACATAATTAAGACTTGGTGAATGTAAGATAAATTAATATCTCACCTTTAATTTGGGTTCCTTCTCAAACCTCTATATGGAACATAAAAACTGACATATTTGAGCATACTTGAACCAAAACGTTGGTGTCGTCTTTGATGACTCTTTTTTCATTGCCCCCATGTCCGTCAGAAAATACTGTTTTATCTACAGCCAGAACAGTATCCTGCTTACATTCAATTCTTTCCATCTTCTCTGCTCCTGTTCTAGTTGAAACCACTATTATCTTCACATGGATTTTCACAATAGAATCCCAGCTGTTCTCTCTGCTTCTACTTTCTACCATTCTCTTTACAATCTATTCTTCACATTGCCAGAATAATCTATTTGAAGCATAACTCAGATTTTGCCAATTTTCTGTCTAAATCCCTCCATGACTTCCCATTACACTTAGAATAACCTCTGACTCTAACCTAGAGAAGGTCCTATATATTGTACATATTGTGGCCTCTAGCTTCCTCTTTGATGAGTCCCTGCCTGTGTCTGAGCAGCACCGTGACTTGTAATGCCCTGCGCCCAGATTAATCGCAGTGCCAAGAGCTGGAGTTTAGCACCTCCAAGTCACCAGCCCCCTCTCTCAAATATATGATAATATGAGTTTATTTCTAAAGTGTGATTCCTATGCAAATATGCCTTTGAATTAAGTCTCCCTACCTTTCTTCCACTCAGTTGTTGCTTGGCTACCCCTAAACGCATCTAAAGAAATTCTGAACATTTTTTCTACTGCTTATATTTCCTCTGTGACTGGCTCATTCTACCTACCCACTTAGGTATCAGGTCAAATGTCACCTTAAATAGGTCTTTTTTACCCACCCAATCTACAGTGACTCCCTGTCACATTACCCTGTTTTATATTTTTCAGAGCATTTTTCTCTAATCAAAGTTGTCATCCTTATATATCTATTTTTTAATTATCTCTTTACCCCTTCTAGAATATATGCTCCATGAAAATAAGGACCTTGTCTTTCTTATAATCTACTGTGAGTAGAAACTGCCGAAATATTTGTTCAATAAAAGAGTATATGTGAATTGGTCTGAGCACTGTTTTAAAAAGACTGCCTTTCCTCTTTCTAATTTATGCACTGATTGCTAAATCTTTTTTATGCCATTTGGTCAAGACAGTAAATATATATTTCCTTCAAATCCATCATGATCTTGAAGATATATTCATTTTCCTTGATTAAATTAAGCTCTGGGATTTTTTTTTTTTTTTAAATAACTCTAGCAGCACCTTTGGCCTCTGCCAAGAGCATTTCCAGCTAAGGATTTTTAAGCCTTAATCTTTCCTGAAATTAGACGGTGGCAGTTGCTAAGCTGCCAGCTGTTAACGTGATCCCTGCGGTAGGAATACAGCAGGCAAACCTGAATGCTGCGGTGTCTGAGAACTCACCGTTAGCATTGACACGTGTGGACACAGACAGGTGTGAAACAGGTTGGCAATTGAAAATAAAATGGGAGGTTTCCCAGACCAGATGCAGGTACCTCGTGGGACCTCAGCAACTCAGGTGCCCCATCAGAGGTAATGATGCCAAAACCTGATGTAGCGCTGTCCTCAGATTAAAGTCTGTTTATATCCCTCAATTCTCAACAAATCCATTCTTTATGGAGTTATTAAGAGTGGATTGGGTTAAGGATATTGAATGTTTATCATTGCTCTGTCTCTCCACTGAATGGATTTTCCATTGCAATTATAGTATATAAGCTTATAAGTAAGCTTATACATGAAAACAAATGCTAGATCAGAATAGGTCAGACCACCTGTTTCTATCTAACTCCCTGGTATGCGAAGATGGAGCAGAGTGGGGGCTGCAAGACTGCCTTTAGCTGGAAGCATGGGGAGCATGGTAAACCCCTGGCCCCTGTAGCTTATCCTTCAGCAGCATACATTAACTGTTAGTGCCAACTGATACTGACAGTTCTTTTCGTTCAGAGTGCAACTCCTCCAGTTTACCCTCACTCTGGAGACTGGCGAGCAAACCAGTAGCTACAAGGTGTTGACACTATTCTGAAGGATTCACTTGAATATATCCTACAGGTTCATTGTAGGGTTTGCCTCTGGAATGTGATTTAGCATGACCTTGCAAAAGAGATGGGCAAAAGTGAAGGTGCCTGGGGACGTTAGAGGAATCAAGCGCATAAAACACAGCATCATTTTATGGAAGCGGAACCAGGAGCCAATGAGTCGTAGTTAGTTGCTTCCTGAGCCAGAGTATTCGAAAGCCAAACTGCACTTTTTTCAGTTGTCTCCTGGGTCCGATTTCCTAATTGTCAGTGACAGCTTCGTTGGTCGTTGGTATTTTGTTACTCTTCCATCTGTACTCTTCATTAAAACTCTGGGCCCAATTATCTGTGATAGACTCCAGGACTGTTAGGGGACTTTTGAGATATTAGAGTAAACAAAATATTAAAAGAAGTACAAAATAATACATATTTAATACCATTTAAATTACCATGACTTTCAAAAGTAGGCGATCTCTCTAAAGCTGGAGGTTTTTTTGGCTTTGGGTTTTTTTCTTGGTATCTCTAAAGATTTTGAAATTGGTACTTAAACATATCCATCATGTTAAGAGATAATTGTATTATTTAAAGGTAGCTAGAAATACAATATGTAAAGCAGAAAACAGCAACTGAACCTGTACTTCAGGTTATATAAAGAAAAGAGCAACGTTGATGTAAGCGTTTTACACTGACTGAAAAAAACAAGTAGCCTTTTGGCGGGTAGTTTTTAAGGCTAGATCTTAAATAGCAAGCACATTTTTAGCACTTTAGGTGCGTTATGCATATTAATTCTGGATTGTTTAATGTGTGACAACACGAACATGATTTATATAAAGAGCTTTAGAGATTAATCTTTATTGTTTTAAGAGAATAATTTTTTTAAATATACATTGAAATATGTATTCAAGATAATGTCCATTAGAAATGGAGGGACTAATATCTAAAACTACATTTAAAAGCATCTCCAGTTTTTCTTCTCCCTCAGTTTCTTGTTCATTTACATATTCATTCAACAGGTATCTTCAGTAACATAGTCACTGTCTGCTTAATGGAAAGAAACAACGCATGAGACTGGGGAGAAATAGAAAGCTAAAGGGGGAGAGAACCAAGTGAGGCTGGAAAGCAGAAGGCTGAGGCGTGAAAGTCAACAGTCCTTAGTCATTCCCAGCATTGAAGCATACAGCCCCCAAATCGGGTCAATCCCCAAGTCAGTCAGGTATCTTCACACCTGTTGCAGAACAAACTGCATCTCTAACCTACAGTGAAATGACACTAGAAAGACACAAAAGCATAGAGAGAAGGTTGATGGTTCCCTGACAGTTGGATTTGATTTATTGGGAGACCACTGCGTAACAGGCAAGCATTGTGCTAGGTGCTCTATGTCAGTATCTCCAGTTCTCTCAAAGCCCTTTATAACATGAGTCATTGTTGTCTCTGTTTTACAGAAAATCAAACTGAACTATACAGGGCTTAAAGTAATTTGTCCAGAGTCTTGTCAAAGATAAGTTGGAAAGAATAAGGTTAAGCAGTTGAGGGGGATATGAAACTGGGACTTGGATTTGAAATGGCAGACTCATTTGTTAAGCCTGGCTTATCCCCCTTCACTTCCGATTGAAATGCTTCCAATATTGAAATACGATTGTCTTCAGAGAGCCCTTTTCTGGCCACATTATCAAAAATAGACTCCCTTCAATGACATACTCTTTGCTTTATTTTTCTTCAAAGCAATTCACCACCCAAAATTGTTGTAGGTATCTCCTTGTTTATTTGTAATTCAGTCTTCTCCACCTCACTATGTGAGATTGATTTTATTTTTCTAATTTTTTTTTCTGATTCTGGTGCTGGGGACATTGTTGTATCCTCAAGGCCTAGAAAAATACACTGTAGTTATTCAGTAAGTATTTGTTGAATGAATGAATGAATAACAGGGGAAAAATGACCCATAAGAACATGGAAGAAGATAATAAAAATTGTAGATGTACATGAAACTACAGCCCGTTACTTACCATTCTGACTAGTAAGGAATGAAAGACTAATTCTCACAGTTCTAAAAGGTATCAAGGAAGGACCAGATGTGTCTTCCGAAAAAAAGACCAGTTAGGCAGGAGCAGTCACATCAGTCTTCAAACTGTTTTCCTAGTATGTCCCTTAAATTAAATTTTTTACAACTATAGATCACTGTAAACTTTTTATCATAAATTTAAATAGTTGCAACGGATGCAGATTCTAAAATAAAACCATTAAATTAATCGTAAAAATGCTCAATAGAATTTACATGCTGTTGTGATTTTATATGCACCTGTAACCATTGCAAATTGTATATTATTAGCTTTTTCTCCTTGAATTCTTATGTCCATGGCTGTTCCCCAAAAGAATTTTATGCTTAGGAAATAAGTATTATGCATCAAAAAATTTTTATCACTCTATCACACTTCTCTGCAGTTAAAAATGTGTACAGGGCTTCCCTGGTGGCACAGTGGTTGAGAGTCCGCCTGCCGATGCAGGGGACACGGGTTCGTGCCCTGGTCTGGGAAGATCCCACATGCCGCAGATAGGCTAGGCCCGTGAGCCATGGCCGTTGAGCCTGCACATCCAGAGCCTGTGCTCCGCAACGGGAGAGGGCACAACAGTGAGAGGCCCATGTACCACAAAAAAAAAAAAAAAGATGTGTATGTTGCCTCGTATTTCCTTAACACTCAACTACTGAACTTAATAGAGTATATCTACAGAGATATACTGTAGATATACTCTATTTGATGGGAAATAGAGTATATCTACAGTATATGTAATTTGATGGGAAATTGTGTGACTTGAGAAGTAGTATACATCCAAGAAGTTGTTCATGAATAAAAGCACTAGAAAATATTATAGTATGGGTGGAGATTCAGAAAAGATACAATTCACCTTCCTGAAAATATTTAAAGTGGAGTTCCTGATATTTGAAAGGTGAATGAGTGTGGTATCTCAGAAATATCAAACTTAAAATATAAAAGAATTAAAGAGCATAATGATAAGAAATAGCTAAATCTAAATTACTGTTATAAAATATTTTGACTCAAAAACGTGAAAGATGATTCCTAAAATACGTTATAGGTATATGAAGTAATTAAGTAATAATAACAATATGTGAAAACTCAACTCCAGATTTTGTGAAAGTTAATGAATGGAGCGATAAAAATAAGCTACATTTTTCAAGTTCTATAAGACACAGTAAAAAATCATTTGTCTTTCAATAAATAGAGAAAAGATAGGGTCAATGATGTCTTTGAAAACTTTTAAAGTAACTAGTGTAGATTAAAAATAGGATGCCAGGGAAATTGTAGTAGCCATATTACAGAAGACAGCGATATATATGTATATATATGAATTTTTAGTATAAATGAGTTAAATGGACCTAGTAACATTCTTGGAGTGGGATAAAAACCAAAATCCGTGTGTGAGATACACCACAAACAAAAGGCCAAAACACAGAGAAAGTAGGATGACAGTATTAAATTCAGACCAATTAAAATTCAAGAGAAGTATTAAATATATGAAAGGATTATAATTTTATATTGTTTAAAGATATAGTTAACAGTACTATAAAACAAATGATGGTGATTTATTGAATATGTACCTGAGAGAAATGCCTCAACTTGCTTGCTGTTCAACTCACTTTTCTTTCTCTCCCCTACCCTTAGTAGTCTTTGATTATAGTTTCTTACAGATACCTAACTAAATATCTTATAGCTCTCTTAAATAGTAACTTTGCCAGAAATTAAGGGGCAATTGGCTTGTTACTTGGGAATACAGTTTTTAAGTTTCAGAATGTGAATTAGAATGTGGTATATCGTAAGGAGTACTTACTGGATTGAGGAGACTTGTGTTCTACACTCAAGATGACCATCTCCTTCTGGGTGACCTCAGGAAAGTCAGTTTCCACATCCGTGAACTCTCAAGTTGAGGTCACAACCTCGGGGATCCATAACCCTCATCCCTCAATACCAGTATGTTTCAGAGGATAATCATATGTTTTCTTTTCAGTGAAGTTTAGCTCTGAGAGTAACTATTTGTCACTTAGTGAGACTTGAGTCCTCTAGGTATCACAGCCTCTAGTTTCCAAAGTATTAAAAATCCTCACCACATGATTGAAATCTGTAATTCTAGCAAATGTAACAATATTTTATTCCATTGGTGAATTTTTACTGATTAAGTAAATACCTTGTAGAATGTTAGGACAATACTATCAAAAAGTGTTGCACCCTGGTGGTGCAGTGGTTAAGAATCCGCCTGCCAATGCAGGGGTCACGGGTTTGAGCCCTGGTCCGGGAAGATCCCACATGCTGCAGAGCAACTAAGCCCATGCGCCACAACTACTAAGCCTGCATACCACAACTACTGAAGCCCACACACAGCAACGAAGTCCCAACTCAGCCAAAAAATTAATTAATTAATTTTAAAAAAAAGTAAATCTATAATGTTGAGGAGTACAATCCCATGTATTATTATATAATGTGTATCTGATATATGTGAGTAAGATCTGGGATTTTGAATGAAATTATACATTTTATGATGTTCCACTACAATTTTAAAACTGCTTACTGTTTTTTTCTGATCAGTTTTCAGTTTACAGTACATTTTATTATTTTGGCCTTGTTTTTTTCTCTAAGTAGAAATACATAAAATATAGACAGATCTCTTTACTTTTATGAACCACCTATTTTTGAGAGAGTTAAGAATTTCTTTTTAATATGAATAGTCACTCCCTAACTAGTTGTTTCCCATATTATTTTTTGCTATTTTATCTGTTGTTTCACTTTGTTTTTCCTGCATTTTCTTAGCATTTTGATGGCTTTATGACTGTGGCCACATCACAGCTGTGTATCCTGAAGGAGTAAGATCTGGGTCCCGTGGCCCTCACAGGTGTGCCCATCACATAATGGGTACTCAAGACAGGCTCTTTAGATGAAGGAATGAATTTGGCCTCATGTTCATTATTTCCTGAACATTTTAAGTGGAGTGTTTGACATTCAAAAAATCAAATATCATTTGTATGCCAAGTAGTGGAGGAGCCATTTAAGTACACGTTGGGTAATTTGGGCTGCTGGATTATTAGTATTATTTTTTTTTAACAAGATAAGTATGTGATGTGTACTTTCAGATAGAATACATTTTCAAATGTGGCTTCATAGAATATTTATCAAACTGAAATAAGTTGGATTTCGTGGAGAAATTAAAAGGCAGGGACTATATGCCAGACAGTGTAGGAGCCAGTGAGGCAAAAACAGGGAACAACACACAGGAAATGCAGTTAGAAAGGTAAAGGGGACACGTTTGTCAGGGTCTTGGAAGGGGGAGTAGGGTTTTACTAGATAAAGAAATACATGGAAAGTGGGATTTTAAAGGCGAAGGTGATATTTTCCTGCTCAGCAGTTCAGGTGAAGAAATGCATAGAAGTGGGCGAGTCTTGCCGGAGAGCCTGTCTGGAGTAGCAGATGCAGTGGTTGCTTGTACTCCAGCTAGTAATTACTGGAGATTGTTGCTAACCCTCGCAAGGAAGGCAGACCTCTCTCCCAGCGGGTTCCAGATCGTTCCTGTGGTGACTTGTCAGGAGACTTTCTTTTAGTCAGGTTTTGAAGACTCTCCAAAAGAATGAAATGGAAAACATGAATGATTTGCTTAATAAATATTTCTATTTTGTTAATAATTGATCACAAAATGATGACTTTGGAATAGTCTCTGGTGGCTAATAATTATGTTTTAATTATAAGACAAATTTGAACATATGTTTGGTTTTATATACTATCCATCATAGATTTTTTTTTTTCCTGGAATGTGGTGAAAAAGACACGTATAGTCTCTCTCATGCATATAAAACTTAGACCTACTATTCAGAAACTCCATAAAACAAAATTAGAATCAAGAGTTAGCCAAAGGGTTTAAATTGGTGGTGTTGGCTAGTCATAAAAATAATGCTAAGAATTATTTTATGGCAAACATCTAGAAATATGATATAATACACATCTTTTTACATACGTAACTGTAAGAAGAAAGGAAAACCTCAGGGACCAAATAGTGAAGCTTGTGAGTTGACGTTGTGGCTGTCCTGGGGCTGGGGTATGGGACAAGGGATATTGATGTTGGTCTGTCAGGGGCTAGGGATTTTAT
The DNA here is from genome assembly GCF_949774975.1 of Lagenorhynchus albirostris. NCBI lineage: Eukaryota > Metazoa > Chordata > Mammalia > Artiodactyla > Delphinidae > Lagenorhynchus > Lagenorhynchus albirostris. The sequence goes on from NC_083102.1 coordinate 27,835,988, forward strand.
TGTTCACTCCAAGAGAAAGAAAACATACCCTGAGGCGTTCTCAAAGTGGGAATTTGGAACAGAGACTTTCTCCTAAAGAACTTAAAAGAGTTAGATTTCAGGGAAATGGTAGACTAGAAAAAGCCTGCCCTCAGGCTGGTAAATTTCTGTTTGGCCTTAGGTTTGGAATGTGGAGTAAAATAGATGCCTGAGAATGTAACTGTTAGCCTTGACTCAGAAAGTTTTGAAGTTCTAATTTATTTCTCCAAATATAAGGGAAACATCCAGGTTAAGAAATTAACGTAAAAAAATACTTCTGGATTGGTGATACATCTGAGGCATTAAAAAAAAATTTTTTTTTTTTAGAGAAATGATCCCTTAACCTAGGCTTTATAAGAGATCTACAGATAAAACTGTGCTGGATGTGAGCTCGTAATTTAAAATTATAGAATAATAAACTATTTGCACCCCCAAGAATTTCAGTAATAGAAATATCACATATATAAACTATAAAATAATTGTATTTAAGGCATTGAAACTTACAAGTGGGTTCAGAAGTATAAGAAAAGAACAAAACAACAGAAAAGAACGTTAACACTATGAAATAATAAACAAGCAGGTTTGGAAAGGGACTATGCACAACTACTAACTAAAAATGTAAAGCAGTCATTGAAATTACACCCTTATTGGACATGTTAAACAGTAGGTTAGACACATCTGAAGAGCAAGTTAGTCATGTAATTAATGATAGCGTATTAGTTATAATCTGAAGAAATAACTCAGAATTCAGCATACAGAAATGCAGAAACATGAAACATGTAAAGAGGTTAAAAGATGTGGAGGAAAGAATCTACAGTTTCAAGATACTTCTGATAGAATTGGAAGAAAAGGCAGTATACAGGAAAAATGGGACAGATTCAACCTTTGAAAAAATACTGAACAAGATTCTAAAATTGATACAAGTCATGCATTATCAGATATAAGAAATACAACAAATACTAACTACGATAAATATAAAAGTAGAAATTTTGCAGCGCAACTGCAGGACAACAGAGATAAAGAGAACATTTAAGAGAAACCAGAGAGAAAAGGCAGATTAACTACAAGGGAACCACAACTGGATTTCCATCAGACTTTTCAACTTAGATATATAAGCCTTCTGACAATGGGGTAGTATCTTCAAAGTGCTGAAAGATTACTAGCCTAAAATACTATATATAACCAACTAAACCATCATTAATAAGTAAGGGAGAATTAAAGACATTTTAAAAGAAAAAGAAAAACTGACTCAGGTTTTGCTAAAAGGAAGGAAGAAGGAAATTGAACTCAGAATGATGGAGTGTAATTCAAGAAATAATGGTCACAAAAAAAATATGGGTAAAGACAAGGGCGAGGGCCTCCCTAGTGGAGCAGTGGATAAGAATCTGCCTGCCAATGCAGGGGACACAGATTCCTTCCCTGGTCCAGGAAGATCCCACACGCCGCGGAGCAACTAAGCCTGTGTGCCACAACTACTGAGCCCACGTGCCTAGAGCCCGTGCTCCGCAACAAGAGTAGCCCCTGCTCGCCGCAACTAGAGAAAGCCCACAGACAGCAAGGAAGACCCAACGCAGCCAAAATAAATAAATAAAAATTAGAAAAAGACAAGGGCAAATAAATATTGACTAGATAAGATAACATTTGATAATGAATATTTTCTGACTAAATGTTAATATTAGTATATTAATAATAGTATTAGTACAGTAATATTTAGTATTACTTAATACTAAGTATTAAGTATACTTAGTATACTTAAGTATAATTAAGTATTACCTTATTTATTACTAAAATAAGGTAGAATTAGCATATAATGAGCACTGCTTTGTAAGATGGGAGCTGGTGATAGAAGCAAAGCACTCAGTTTTCTACACTTAGGAGATGAGTTAAAAGCAAAAGATAGATATCTGGCCATCATCCCCATTCTTAACACCGCTTCTAAAACCCTGAGAGTTTCCTAAGTAATGAGAGTGATAAAGGTGTTATGTTGATGCAGTGACTTTGGGAAGCACCTTTGGCTGGTTGTCAGGAGAAACAACCACAGGATTAGAGGGCTGGAATTTTCAGTCCCACCCACCCTGACCTCTGGGGCAGGGAGAGGGGTTGGTGGTTGAATAAATCTCCAGTGATCAGTGATTTAATCAATCATGTCGATGTAATGAAGCTTCAAAAACCCAAAAGGAGGGTGTTCAAGAGAGCTTCCAGGTTGGTGAACACATGGAGATCTGGGGAGGATGGAGTGCTGAGAGAGAGCATGGACACTCCTCACTGTTTCTCCATACCTCGCCCCATGCATCTCTTCTATCTGGCATTTCCTGAGTTATATTCTTTTATAATAAGCCTGTGATCTAGTAAGTAAATGGGTTTCTTGAGTTTTATCAGTCTCTCTAGCAAATTAATTGAACCCGAGGGGGTGTGTGGGGCAATACTGGGAACCTCTGATCTATAGCCATTTGGTCAGAAGTACAGGTAACAACTTGGACTTGCAACTGGCCTCTGAAGCACAGGAGGGGGTCATGGGAACCTCCAGTCTGTAACCGGTTGACCAGAGCACAGGTAAACAACCTAGGCTTGCAACTGGCATCTCAAGTAGCGGGAGTGGGAGGGCAAGCTTTTCAGACTGAACCCTTCACCTGTGGAATCTGATGCTATCTCCTGGCAGATAGTATCACAATTGAGTTAAGTTGTAGGAAAACCAGCTGCTGTCCAGAGCATTGTTTGGTGGTGGTATAGAAACCACCCCTCACCCTCTCCCCACACACAGGTTGGAGCTAGGTCCAGGAACCTACAAGAACTTACATGTAAAATAAAAGTTTTAAAGCATGAGTGGAAATAATAAACACAAAATTCAGCATAATGATTACCTGTGGGGAGAGAGAAAAGGAAATGGGTTTGAGTAGGTGTAATATGTAGGCATTAACATTTTCTGTCCGGAGGAGCCGGGGTCGGGGGTGGGGGCTTAAAGCATATATATATATATATGTGTATATATATATATATACAAGAAGTTATGATTGAACAAAGCTGAATGGGGGGTATATACATGTTAATATATTATCATGTTTTTTACGCTTGAAATATTTCATAATATTTTTAAGCTAACACTATGTTAAATCACTTTATGGAAGAATGGTGGGATTTTGGACTAAGTTAAGTAAGAGAGTGAGTTGCTTTTCAGAATAAATAATGGAAGTATAATGTTACAGTTTACCACTTACCAACACCCCCTAAAGAAACACCCACAGTCATACCTTTTTACACAAAGAAACTGAAGCTCCGATGGGAGCCAGTGGGTTTCATCTGTAAGCCTTAGGCATGTGCAGGTGAGAAAGTGAATTCATTGGCCATCTATAAGATACGGAAAGCAAAAAGAAAAGGAAGTCTAAGAGTAGTAAGAACTGCAAGTGTTTCAAGTTATTGGACTCGCTGTTCCCAAAAAAGCTTTGGTTTTTTTCCCAAAATAGAAAAAGTCTCATTATAAAGTAATTAATATTCTTAAAAAAAAACTTTAAACACTGAAAAAAGTAACTTTAAATGACCTATAATTGTACTATCTAATAATAATCACTATTTATAGTTTCAGTATACATCCTTCTATTCATATGTATATAGAGTGTTTACCCAAAAAAGCACACTCTACATTTTTAAAATCCGCTCTTCATGTTATCTTAGAAATAGTTTCATGTCCAGAAAAAAAAAAAACGTCATATTTCTTTCAGTGGCTGTATGGCATTATACTCCTGTGTGGTTATACCATAATGTATTTAATCAAACCACTGTTGGTTTTTCCAGTTTTTTCTCATATGCAATGCTGCCGTGAACACACTGCACATGCATCTTTGAGTATTTGTCCATTTGTTTCCTTGGGTAAGTTCCTGGAAGGAAATTAGCTGGATCAAGTGTTCAGAATCCATCATAAGTCTTTTGGTATCAGTCAGGGTTCTCCAGAAAGGCCAGCAGGCTAGAAACTCAGGCAGGAGTCAATGCTGCAGTCTTGAGGCAGAATTTCCTCTTCTCCAAGTAACCTCAGTTTTTGCTCTTATCTACAAATCACCCCACATTGATATTAGTTCTTTGTTGAATATATACTTTGCATACACCTTTTTACTTTCTTCAGGGTATCCTTTAATGAGGAGACGTTCTTAATTTTAGTGTTAGTTCATGTAATCTATTTTTTTTCTTTCTTAATTAGTTCCTTTTTCAGTCCTCTTTAAGTAATCTTCATCTACTGAAAGGTGTGCTTATGTTTCCTTAGTTTTAATTTCTGTTCAAAAGTGGGAAAGGGAACTCTCATTAAGCAAAGTGTCTTCCCTGGAAACCTGTGTTGTAGGAAATTTTGCAATTAGGTATCAATCCACCAGACATCTTTTTCTCCTGCTTGGAGCAGCACCTCCCCCCCACTGCTTTGGGGGAACTTCTAAGAGCCTGCCCACTGTAGCATTCAGTAGTCTTTGCCACAGACCCAGACTGGGCTAACAGTGGTACTTTTGCCCCTTGGCCACAGTGAATGGTCCACATACGGCCTTACACCTAAGCTGAGGCAATCAGAGGTGGCTGCGGAGCTGTTGGCAGCTATGGTTCTAGCCCGGTGAGACTTCAGGGTAAGAACATGAAGCCAGTTCCTCAAGAGAAGCAAAGCAGAGAGACAGCAGACCTTGGCCATGTTGAGTCCCTGGCTGCCTAAAACCTTAACTCCACCCTGGACCTTCCTGTGGGGTTGGCTATGTGGCCCAATAAATTTCCAACACTTATTAAGATCTTTCTTACTTTGGTTAAGTCTTGAAATATGTGTGCTTGAAAATGTGGTTCCATGATTGTATGTTTGAGAATGCTCAAATATGTCTCATTCTTGGAGATTCACAATGTGTACTAGCATATTAAAGGCTGTAAAGAACCTGCAGTAAAAGAAGCCTGTTTGTCTTTATTTAACCTGATGATTCCCCAACTTTTTTTTAATTGAAGTGTAGTTGACGTACAATATTATGTAAGTTACAGGTGTACAATATAGTGATTTACAGTTTTTAAAGGTTATACTCCATTTATAGTTATTATAAAATATTGACTATCTTCCTGTGTTATACAATATAACCTTGTAGCTTATTTTATGCATAGTAGTTTGTACCTCTTAATCCCCTCCCCCTCCCCCCTTCTCTCTCCTCACTGGTAACCACTAGTTTGTTCTCTGTATCTGTGAGACGGCTGCTTTTTTTGTTATATTCATTAGTTTGTTGTATTTTTTAGATTCCACCTGTAAATTGTATCATACAGTGTTTGTCTTTCTCTGCCTTATTTCACTTAGCATAATGCCCTCCAAGTCCATCCATATTGCTGCAAATGGCAAATTTTCATTCTTTTTTATGGCTGAGTAATATTCTATTGTGTATATAAACCACATCTTCTTTGTCTGTTCATCTCTTTCTGGACACTTAGGTTGCTTCCATACCTTGACAATTGTGAATAATGCTGCTAGGAGCATTGGGGTGCATGTATCTTTTTGAATTAGTGGGTTTTTGTGTGGGGTTTTTTTTTTTTCGGATATATACCCAGGAGTAGAATTGCTGGGTCATATGGTTGTTCTATTTTTAGTTTTTTGAGGAACCTCCATACTGTTCTCCACAGTGGCTGCACCAATTTACATTCCCACCACCAGTGCACAAGGGTTCCGTTTTCTCCGCATCCTCTCCAACATTTTTGTTTGTGGTCTTTTTGAAGATAGCCATTCTGACAGGTGTGAAGTGATACCTCACTGAGGTTTTGATTTGCACTTCCCTAATGATTAACGATGTTGAGCATCTTGTCACGTGCCTGTTGGCTCTCTGCATGTCCTCTTTGGAAAAATGTCTATTCAAGTGTTCTCCCCACTTTTTTAATCAGGCGGTTTGGTTTTCTTGATATGGAGTTGTATGAGCTGTTTTTATGTTGGATATTAATCCCTTATCGGTCATATCATTTGCAAATATTTTCTCCTATTCAGTAGGTTGTCTTTTCATTTTGTAGATGGTTTCCTTTGCTGTGCAAAAGCTTATGTTTAATTAAGGCCCATTTCTTTATTTTTGCTTTTATTTCCTTTGCTTTAGGAAACAGATCAAAAAAAATATCGCTGCAGTTTATGTCAGAGTGTTCTGCTTATGTCTCCCTCTAGAAGTTTTATGGTCCCAAACTTATTTTTAACACAACTATTTTTTTTATGGCTCTTCTGTTAATAAATAGCTCATGGAATCTTGGCCAGCAGGTCATCAAACTGGGAAATGCTGGGTCATAGGCATGAAAGGCCTAACTGCAAGTTGATAAATGAAAGGTGCTTAATCTCTGAGCAAGGTTTAAAAAATGTGAACATTTAATAATTTATATGCAAATCATATGTTTGGGGGTTTTTTTGGTCAAAGAGTCTTCTGATAAAGAAAAAACTAGAAGATAAATTTAATGTAGGGGCTTCCCTGGTGGCACAGTGGTTGAGAGTCCGCCTGCCGATGCAGGGGATACGGGTTCGTGCCCCGGTCCGGGAAGATCACACACGCCGCGGAGAGGCTGGGCCCGTGAGCCATGGCCGCTGAGCCTGCGCGTCCGGAGCCTGTGCTCCGCAACGGGAGAGGCCACAGCAGTGAGAGGCCCGCATGCCGCAAAAAAAAAAAAAAAAAAATTAATGTAACCAATATGTAAACTTTTTTTCTCATGCAGGTTAGCCAATACACCTTTGCTATGTGCAGTTATAGAGAAAAAAAGTCTGAACCACAAGAATTAATGCAGCTTGAAGGATACACTGTGGATTACACAGATCCCCACCCAGGTAATTCTTAGTTGAATCACTTTCCCTGCCTCTCATGTATTCATGAAATTGTCATAAATATCCTGTGTCTACTCTCCATTTCAAACTCCATTCAGTGAATGGTACATATTCCATTTATATACCTAGACAAGATTTGATAGGATTTGAATTATATCTTTATGAGGCTACTTAGTTTTAGCCATAACTCATTATCTCTGTTATCTCAGTACAAGGATGAAATATGTGAAAGTTACTGTAACGGGGAAATTATATGAGAAATATCAGCAGTGCTTTCAGAAACTTCTTTACTGAAAAGCAAAAGGTACAAGAGACAGAAACAGGGAAAGAAATAGCTAATGAATAACTGTATATTATATACTACTAATTTTCTCCCCAGCATCACATTCTTGTACTTCTCTCCCTCCCTCCTAATATATTAATGCTGTGTATAGTACTGGACACTCAGTGCTTGAGATGAGTGAGTGAATGAATAAGTGAATGAATGAATGAATGAATATATGGAGATTAATGAAATTAATAAAGTGAGGTTAAGAAATATAGAGATACTAATGAATAGATTAAGAAATTATTATAGATTAAAAATAGAAGTCAGTGATCACATTCACCGATCGATCACTTAAAATGCAAAATATCTTCTCTGTGAAAGAATTTTGCAAAAGTAAAATTCCATGCAACGTAAGTATCATTTTTGTCTTGCCTGTATTTTTTTTACTGCTAAACTGGTCATATATATCTCCTGCATATAGAATGAGGAATGTGCCGGCAGATAATGACTTTCTTCTCCGACATGGAATATCAGACTTTGCTATGCATTCCTTTGGGGTAGGTTTGTATGTCTTGCAGAATGCTGCTTTGTTACGAACGGTTCCCTAAGCTAATTTTAATTTCCAAAGTGATATGGAAGTGTATAGCGTCGCCTTATTGTTTTCCTTCAATTCTTGGATTCTGGATTTGATCCTCAACTGAAAATGATTCAAGGCATTGAGCTCAAAATCTGCCAATTGTGTACATTTTAAACAATGTCTTTGTTTTTCCTCCACAGGCCTTCAGGGTGGTCAGATGTTCTTCAATGCTGTTAAAGAAGGAGACACTGTAATATTTGCAAGTGAGGATGAACAGGATAGAATATTGTGGGTTCAGGCCATGTATAGGGCCACAGGTCAATCGTACAAACCCATTCCTGCAGTTCAGGCCCCGAAGCTGAATCCTAAAGGAGGAACTCTCCATGCAGATGCTCAACTTTGTAAGTTTGGTTGAAAAATAATTTGATTATCAATTAATAACCTTAATAAGATATAAAATTGCCTGAGTCAAATTTGTTCAGTATTATAGTTTACATCATTAACTGATTCCTAATTGAATAAGAATAGTTCATTTTAGTAGTCATAGAATCAGTTATCTAATTTTTCAGACAAACCTGGAATAAATGGTGCCTATGATTTCCAGTCATGAATTTGCCAAGCACTGGGATGTCTCTGGGAATCTCAAGAGCATAAAAGAAAATTGATTTTAACTTACTGTAATTTTAACTTAACGTGTTCTATTGAAATGGGAAAAGTATTGCAAAATCAAACTGGCATTAAGATTCCAGAATACCAAAATGATGGACCATAACTTTCTAGAGTTGTTCCTAACAAACCAAAAGGATAATAGGCCTACTTTCTGTTGTAGGTCGGAAAAAAAAAGTCATCAAGGCAACTTTCTTTTTCTAGATACCTTTATATTCATGCCATTTTCTCGATGCTAATGTAAATCATTAAGAACTAAATTTTTCATTTTAATTTACAAGTAATTAATAACAAATTATGTAATAATGATAGAAACATTTTCAAATGTAGCTTTAATAATCATTAAACCAAATGTTTTCACTTGTTATACTCCTTTTTAAAACTTCTCTGGTTCCTTCTGTAATATAATAAATCAGTTTGTCTTTAACTGTAAGCTCAAATTGGAACTTTTCATTCAACACCCTTCTACTCTCAAGATTCTTCTCCAGGGAGCAGCATTTTGACATTCATTATTTTCTTCTCTCTTTAGTTTCTTCTCTCTTCTCATACTTTTCCTGCAGCACATAACTATTTTCTGTTCTTTTTTAGACACCCGATAGTATTACATTTAGACATCTTAAACAAAGGTACTTTAGGCCAAATAAAGATGGAATATGAGCTCAACTCCAGATTCCTGCATGCTTTAGGCTTCGAAGTGTACACCTTTAAACTTATCCCGATCCATCTTCAAGTGATGCTGGTGCTTCATACGTAGTATATGCATCTCACAATTGTATACGTCCATATCTCCCTTCCTGGCCCCTGCACACTTCTGGTCATACATCTTACTTCTACAAATGTTGTAAACCCCACAATACATTGATATTATTATTATGCCTTAAACAGTCAATTACCTTTTAAAGAAATTTAAATAATAAGAGAAAATGTTGTATACTCAACCGTGTAGCTACCATTCCTAGCACTCTGTATTCTCTTATAGAGATAGTTCACTTCTGAAAGGACTTCCTTTGACTTTTCTGTAGTGCTTTCAGCTTTTTTCTATATGAAAATGTCATTATTTTACCTTCACTTGGAAAGATGCTTCTTTTCAGTACTTTAAAGACTTTGCTCCACTCTCTGCTAACTTGCTTTTTTTTCTCCTGATGAGAAATGTGCTATCATTTTTGTTTCTTCCTCTGTATATAATGTGGTTTTTTTCTCAAGCTGCTTTAAAGATTTTCTCTTAATCACTGGTTTTGAGCAATTTGATTATAATGTGCCTTGGTGTAGGTTTTTTTTTTTTTTCGGTACGCGGGCCTCTCCCTGTTGTGGCCTCTCCCGTTGCGGAGCACAGGCTCCGGACGCGCAGGCTCAGCGGCCATGGCTCACGGGCCCAGCCACTCCACGGCATGTAGGATCTTCCCGGACCGGGGCACGAACCCGTGCCGCCTGACTCTCAACTGCTGCGCCACAAGGGAAGCCCAGCCTTGGTGTGGTTTTGGTTAATTGTCTCCAGTTCTGGACCAAGACTATTCTTAAAGACCCCAACTGCTGACCAGTGAACTTTGAGGTTTTATTTCCTGGCTGTTGGGAACAAGCACTGCTCCAGGCTCTGTGTGATGCTCCAGGCTCTGTGAATCTGGGGCATTGGCCCGTCTAATCCTTTAGGGTGGTTCTTTCCCCATCCTCGTATTGTTGCCTCCCTTGCGTGAGGTGGTCAGTATTCATTTGAATACGAAACGGGGCAGCGAGAGGGAACAGTAGTCTTTCCTGCAAACTCCAGCAGCCTTGGCCTTCCGGAACTGTCAACTCCATCTTTTCAACTCAGGGAGACCACTGGCTCTCCCTGGGTTCTCCTTCCCTGAGCCACAGCTTTGAAAGTTTCTCCTGGCATTAACCTGGGGCAACTAAAAGGCTCATCTCATTTGTTTCCCCACCTCTTAGGAATCACTCTCCTATGTTGCACGATGTCCAAAATTTTGAGAACATTTTAAAAAATATTTTTACATGAATTTTTAGTGGTTTCAGGTAGGAAGTTTAATCTGTTGTTCATGACACTGTCTTAATCAGAAGCAGAGTGATTGTTTTCTTCGTTAGAGCAGTGTTTCTCAATCTCAGCAAGACTATCCTTTTGGGCCAGATAATTCTTTGTTTCAGGGGTTGCGGGGAGGGCTGTCCTGTGTATTATAGGATGTTTACCATCATGCCTGTCTCCTACCCACTAGCTGCCTGTAGCACCTGATCGCACTGCCCCCCCCCCCAGGTCTAACGACCAAAAATATCTCTAGACATTGTCAAATGTTCCAGGGGACAGGGGAAAAGGTGGAGAAGGTTTACCCCCATTTGAGAACTGCCGAGTTCGGGTGACTTGAAAATTATTTTTGTGAAAATGTTTCCCTCATTCACTTGTGTTCCAGTATTTTTTCTTTACATCTTGTGTGCAAGGAATACCCAAGGATTGTGCTGGTATCATAAAGGATATCAACCATCTTACACACAATGGCAAGAAAAGTGGACAGGAACCACTGGTCTAGAACATTGATATCATGACTACATGATACAGAATTACTGAGTAAAGGATCTAATAATCAGTTTATTCAGATAGCCATATAATTTCTTTCTAGCAAAACCTTTCTATTAGATAACAATGTGTTGTCAAGGCAGTGTTGATCAGGCTAAGTGGAACTGAATTTTCTAGCCCCTTGATAAAATTGTTTTTAAAAAGCTAAATTTGTTCTAAAAAGCCAAACTGTTCCAGTCGCGTTAAGAGCTTTCTTGTATTCCAGGCTCTTAGTAAAGTTTTCTGTCAGAGCAGACCATGCTGTTTTACCTTTCTTTAAAAAAGAAAAAAGAAAAAAAAAAGAGAGAAAGAAAAGGAAAGAAGAAAGAAAAATCTGTTTCTGTCTCATCCAAATGAGCTACTGACCATGACCTTCATCACAGATGCGACTTGACTGCCCCAGAGAGTAGTTTTCCCTTTAGTATTTTCCTCCCTTCCTTGGCTTCTGTATTATTTATTTTTCTCTTTCTTGATCATCTCTCGGAAGAACAACTTTTAGAGTCATTAGTGGAAACTGAGAAAATAACATGAAATTAAAATGACTCAAAATAAACGTTTCTAAACATTTATTTAAATGTTTAAATATGTTTTTCATTTCTTTGCTGACCTATATAGCTGGTAAGGGTAAGTATTTTTATGATATTTTTTGCTTCACTATATTAAATTTTTTGTAATGATGGGATTTTTTGTAACATCTTTATTAGGGTATAACTGCTTTACAATGTTGTGTTAGTTTCTGCTGTATAACAAAGTGAATCAGCTATATGTATACATATATCCCCATATCCCCTCCCTCTTGCGTCTCCCTCCCACCCTCCCTATCCCACCCCTCTAGGTGGTCACAAAGCACCGAGCTGATCTCCCTGTGCTATGCGGCTGCTTCCCACTAGCTAGCTATTTTACGTTTGGTAGTGTATATATGTCCATACCACTCTCTCACTTCATCCCAGCTTACCCTTCCCCCTTCCTGTGGCCTCAAGTCCATTCTCTATGTCTGTGTTTTTATTCCTGTCCTGCCCCTAGGTTCATCAAAACCTTTTTTTTTTTTAGATTCCATATATATGTGCTAGCATACAGCATTTGTTTTTCTCTTTCTGACTTACTTCACTCTGTATGACAGACTCTAGGTCCATCCACCTCACTACAAATAACTCAGTTTCGTTGTTTTTTATGGCTGAGGAATATTCCATTGTATATATGTGCCACATCTTCTTTATCCACTCATCTGTCAATGGACACTTAGGTTGCTGCCATGTCCTGGCTATTGTAAATAGAGCTGCAATGAACAGTGTGGTACATGACTCTTTTTGAATTAAGGTTTTCTCAGGGTATATGCCCAGTAGTGGGATTGCTGGGTCGTTCAGGAACCTCCATACCGTTCTCATAGTGGCTGTATCAATTTACATTCCCATCAACAGTGCAAAAGGTTTCCCTTTTCTCCACACCCTCTCCAGCATTTATTGTTTGTAGATTTTTTGATGATGGCCATTCTGACCAGTGTGAGGTGATACCTCATTGTAGTTTTGCTTTGCATTTCTCTGATGATTAGTGATATTGAGCATCCTTTCATGTGTTTGTTTGCAATCTGTATATCTTCTTTGGAGAAAAGTCTATTTAGGTCTTCTGTCCATTTTTGGATTGGGTTGTTTGTATATTTTGGAGATTAATCCTTTGTCAGTTGCTTCATTTGCAAATATTTTCCTCCATTTGGAGAGTTGTCTTTTCATCTTGTTTATGGTTTCCTTTGCTGTGCAAAAGCTTTTAAGTTTCATTAGGTCCCATTTGCTTATTTTTATTTCCATTTCTCTAGGAGGTGGATCAAAAAGGAGCTTGCTATGATTTATGTCGTAGAGTGTTCTGCCTATGTTTTCCTCTAAGAGTTTTATAGTGTCTGGCCTTACATTTACATCTTTAATCCATTTTGAGTTTATTTTTGTATATGGTGTTAAAGAGTGTTCTAATTTCATTCTTTTACATGTAGCTGTCCAGTTTTCCCAGTACCACTTATTGAAGAGGCTGTCTTTTCTCCATTGTTGCCTCCTTTATCAAAGATAAGATGACCAGTTGTGCGTGGGTTTGTCTCTGGGCTTTCTATCCTGTTCCATTGAGCTGTATTTCTGTTTTTGTGCCAGTACCATACTGTCTTGATGACTGTAGCTTTGTAGTATAGTCTGAAGTCAGGGAGCCTGATTCCTCCAGCTCCATTTTTCTTACTCAAGATTGCTTTGGCTATTCGGGGTCTTTTGTGTTTCCATACAAATTGTGAAATTTTTTCTTCTAGTTATGTGAAAAATGCCATTGGTAGTTTGATAGGGATTGCATTGACTCTGTAGATTGCTTTGGGTAGTATAGTCATTTTCACAGTGTCGATTCTTCCAGTCCAGTAGCATGGTGTATCTCTCCATCTGTTTGTATTGTCTTTAATTTCTTTCATCAGTGTCTTATAGTTTCTGCATACAGGTCTTTTGTCTCCTTAAGTAGGTTTATTCCTAGGTTTACTCCTTAGGTAGGAATAAACCTAGGTTTATTCCTAGTTTTATTCTTTTTGCTGCAGTGGTAAATGGGAGTTTCTCCTTAATTTCTCTTTCAGATTTTTCATCATTAGTATATAGGAATGGAAGATATTTCTGTTCAGGAATTTTGTATCCCACTACTTTACCATATTCATTGATTAGCTCTACTAGTTTTCTGGTAGCATCTTTAGGATTCTTTATATATAGTATCATGTCATCTGCAAACAGTGACAGTTTTACTTCTTCTTTTCTGATTTGGATTCCTTTTATTTCTTTTTCTTCTCTGATTGCTGTGGCTAAAACTTCCAAAACTATGTTGAATAATAGTGGTGAGAGTGGGCATCCTTGTCTTGTTCGTGATTTTAGAGGAAATGGTTTCAGGTTTTCACCATTGAGTATGATGTTGGCTGTGGATTTGTCATATAATGATAAGATTTTTTAAAGTAATATCATGATCTTGTTTATGGTATCATGATACTGCTTTCTAGGCAAACCTGGAATATTTACATTAACTTTACCATTTATGAAACAGAAATGTTTATTTTTGCCACAACAGGAAAGTAGAAACAAACTAATATCTATCATTCATGTGGGCATAAAGGAAACGGCTATGAAGGTGTTAACCACAGCATGCAAAAAATTCTCTGTAATGTTTAGTAGAAAAATGCTAAATTATATATGTGATGCTCTTTTCACTCTATTAAAAAAGATTTTTAAATATATGTAGAATGATACCTAAAATATTTACATTGGATGCGTTTAATTGGAGGGATTGGTTGCTAATTCATTGCCTCTCTTGCCTGAATTTCTACAATCTATGTTATAACTTTAAAAAGAAAAGCTCATTTTTAAATCCAAGCATACCAAATGGTTAGGGATAGTCAGATCAAAATAATAAATTTATGAAATCTAACTTATTAGGATACAACCTTATTATCTTTTAAAAAGTATATATAATGGTGTGTATTTATAGATTTATCCAGTAAGTGTATCTATTCTACATCCATATTTCTTTGACTTTCAAGGTCTACAGAAATTCTAAGGAAAAGGGTAAATTGGAGTGTGGTTGGGGGAGTACTGTTGAGTTTTTCTGCTTCCGTCTGCCTCTTGCCAGATGGATGACGTTGTTTAAACTGTCCTTCTTTGCTGTCCCCAAACAAAATACTGTGCAAGCACCTTTTTCTTTTTTACATTTTCCTCTCACACATATAATGTGTATGTTACATAATACAATACAACACAGTACTAGTTGACTTTCAATAATAAGTCAATGTCAAAAATGAACCAGAGTACTTACCTTCTTTTCAATTTTAGCCAGACTTTTAAAAAATTCTTAAATCAGACTGTAAACTTATTTAACTTTATAAGTTAATTCTCTTGATTGATCTAATAAGTTAAATTTCACCCTTCATCAGTAAAGTATATCCTACTTTATATTGAATATATTATTTCAAATAAATGTTGAATATCTGTGTACTTTGCCTATGATTATAGGTCTGTATGTGTTGATTAAGATTGTCATCATATATAAGTATTATTTATTTGTTATTTGCTGCAGAAAGTAAGATGTGTAAATCCATACATTCATTTTTAATCAATTAACGAAAACAAGCTAAGAAATTATTTGGGTCAATAATAGAGGCATGAACAGACCCCTCATGAATATATCTACCAACCTTTATTGTTAGGTCTTCAGCATAAACCATATGTATGTGAACATACCAACAAGATAATCTACATAAAATTTTAAAACATTTAAACTTTTCCTATTGAAGTCTATATGGGTGCTCTAAAAAGAGAAGTGGTACTTCTCTGTGCCACTTTTAACTTGCTGTAAATTTTCAAGCTCAGTGAGAGTTGGTGCTAAAAGGAAATTCTAATTGGGGTGGGTAGTGGTAAATGGAGCTACAGGCAAACTCCTGAACATAGGATAATTTTAAAACAAGTTATTGTATTTCAAAGGTTCATTTGCTGCTTAGTTGAGCTCAAGGTTTTGCAGAGAAGACAGGCTCTTAGCTAGCAGCACCGTCTTCTTAGTCCTTTTGGTACTGGAGTCCCAGGCCTGGGACCAAGCACCTGAGTGGTCTCAGAAGGCTGATAAATGACCTCCTCTTCTACGGTGCCGTCCTGTTCTTGCCCCTTCCTCCAACTCTCTTTTTCTTCCCCTTTCCCTTTTATATCCCTAATCTCTCACACCACCAGGAACAGCAATATAAAAAAGAAAGAAAGAAAGAAAGGAAGGGGAGGGAAGGGAAGGGAAGGAAAGAAAAGGAAAGGGAAGGAAAGAAAAGAAAAAGAAAAGCATGTAGCATCCTTAGAATTAGTTGCAAAGGAAAGAGAAACATTTCAGTTAATTTTTACCCTTCTCACATTCTGATTTCTGACTTAGGTACCCTTCCTGGGATTTGGGTTCCTGAGCACATAGGATCTGGCTGTGGTCAATGCCCACCAAATAGCCCTCCCACCACAGTGGGACCTGCCAGCTTGCTAGTAGACCTCACATGGTTTTCTATGCTAGCTATTTTCAAGTCGTTGTTAACTGTTTAAATTGATACTGTGAACCTGCTAATTATTCTTTTCTCTTGACTTCCAATAGCTATTACCCTAATGAAAAACTTAAATTTTCAGGTCCCATTTGAATAAAGCCTCTATAATTTCTTAAATCTATAGCCAATAGTAATCCTTCTCAATTTGGGTTTTATTCCACCCACTTTTACCACACCTGGTGAGAGTACTACCTAAAGACGCTGGAGCATGTATCCAACTGTTACCATAGAAACTCTCCACCAGTACCCTCATTTATCATGTCCAACATCTGTACTTAGTCCGCAGGTTAATCATCACAATATATGACAGTTTTACAGTACATTGTTTTAGCTCTTATCTTGTTGGCTTCTTTCGATGATTTCCTTATATTGTTTCAGAAGACAAACTGAACTGAGCTGAGTTGTCATTGAACATTTGATTAGTGCCATGAATAATTTTCCGTTTAAGACTCATCACCATAATTCTGTGTTATGGTGAACATGAATTGAAGATGATCGAGTGTAACTCAGTTTTAAAGCAAGTCTCCAAGCCTTGGATTTGGTTATGTAATTGATTGAAAGCATGTTTTCCATTTGACCCAGATGATAACTCTGTGTTACCCTCACAGTTAATAAAGACATGTTATGCTAAGAGAAAACTTTATGAAAATATTCTTTTATAAAAATAAGACACTAGCTATTTTAATGATAATTATTTTCCTATTTTACTTTAGTTCATGAGAGGATTTTAAAATGAAAGGTTTCCCACACAGGGAAACCTTTCTAATTTATTGTCTTTCTAATTTATTTTTATTCATAAATTCATGGAAACTAATGGTAAAATAGTGCATGGTGAAGTTTATTTACATAAAATATTTTGAATTGTGCTGATCAGATGGCATAGAAAGTACATTTCACTATCATAGAATTTACAGCCCTGAAGAGATTGTAGGTTGTTGTTGCTGTTTTTAATAAAAATTTTAGTAGGTTTGTTTGCCTGTATGTTTTTTCACCGTCAATGTACATTCTATGTTTGTGACTTAAATTGCTATCATAAATATTATTTTTATCAGTAATACTGTTTGCTAGAAAAGTACTTTCCTTTTATGTGTGTGATTTGGAAAGGTTTCTCACATTAAATAATATATGGTTTTGAGTTATATTTCATAAGATAATTCATAAAGTACCTTTATTTTTGAAAATATGATTTAATTATGGGAATGAACTATAGACTCAGTTTTTTTCAGAAACTTGTGTATCTTATTTAAAGACTGTATACCCATTATTTTAAAATAAGAATTTTTTTCTACAAACCTTTATAGTAAAAGGAGAATTATGGATTTTTTTCTCTGAAGTTTATTACATATCCTTTTCTCAACACATAAACCATTAATGGGTGTTATTTTTAACTTCTTGTTATGACCTTCTCTGGTGAAAAAAATAATGAATAAAATTCAGCAGATGTTTTATAAAACTAGTAATTTAATTTCATAAAGGTGATACTAAAAGATTTTTTTACTCAAATGAAGAGATGAAGATTCTAAGATAAATTCTTTAAAATACAAAATCTTCTGGTTTTATAATATGTATGCCTTGCATTTTTCAATATTCTTCCTCCACATTTGATATTATTTCACATTATCATATACTTAACTTTATATTAAAAGACTATCAGACATAAGAATAAAATACAGGAGAAGTTGGATTATCTTATTTCTCAGTTCAGGAAAAGCAGTTTAGTTTAGTGTTCATGCAACTAACACTAATTACAACATGTAATGTCTTTAATCATTCAGATAAGTAATTACTAAATGCAAAAGAATACATATGCTACTTTCTCCAGGGACCATAACTGTATCCCTTACATCATTGATGAATGGCCATTCATTGCTTGCTTGCTGCATTCACCTCTTGATGTCTGTCACTGATGTGAGATATAAATTAGTTTGTGTATCTTTTCTTTTTACATGTGATTCTGAAGACCCTTCAGCTTGAATTATATAGTTCTTCCGTCCACAAATATGGCTGAAAGTTGAACTTGACATGGATCAATATGATCTGGGCTAAATATCTAAATGTGACTGATTATGTTAGCATCATGTCCACAGATCAATATTGAGTTTTATTATGAGCCTGACTCTATAATTGGGTTTAATCAATAAGCTTTTGTCTCCTTTCCTTTGCAGTTTTAGGGTTGGACCATATAGATTTTTAAAAACTGCATTTAGCTTACATTTAGGACTCTGCTTCTTGTGATGACCAGTAATGAGATCTATCCGTGAATTTTAAGGAACAATGGAGCCTCAGCTCTACCACTGTGAGGAGAGCCCACTTTTATCTTGATAACTGATTGCTTGCCCAATATGCGCGACATCTCTAACAGAGCTAATGTAGTAACACCCCAGCACTCCTTTCGGGTGGTGTGTGGCGCTCTCTCTCTCTCTCTCTCCTTAGTAAATAACTCACATTGAAGACGTTGACAAAACATACCATTAATGAAAGCAATCATAAAAGCTTGCCTTTTGATAAACCCGCAGGGTCTATAGGCGTTGAAAGATGCAATCTGTAAAGAACAATAAATTTGGGCCTTTGATTGAAGGGCCATTTGGGACGTTGTGCTTTGTCTGCATATTTGCACAAACATGATGCTCCCTTTTTCATGTCTCTTAAACTTGAAGCCTGAGAGCATTCATTGCCATTTCTACATTAAAGTTGGTCCCATTAAAAGCTCCCTACAAAAAAAAGACTGGAAGTGATCCAGCTGAAGCTAGTATGTTCATTTCTGCCCTAGTTTGCCATTTGGAAAGCAGGCTTCTAGCCATCGTTGTCGGGTTTTTTTATAAATAGGCCCGGGTTCTTTTCCAGGCAGTTCCTTCAGTAAATGTATACTTCAAATGCATCAAGTTTTCTTAAATTAGGGGGAAAAAAGATGATTCCTGTGATGGATATTTGAAGTAGCTTTGAATGTGAATAGAATTTCCTCATTCCAAATGATTGGCAGATTTTTCCCTGTCATTTTTATTTAGGCTCCAAAAAATGTTGCATTTTATGGTTATATGCTGAATTTGTGGCATCATATTTTATGTAATGGAAAGTAGTCATCTGTTATCATGAGACATACATTTTGTGTTGTTCAAAAACCGCATTTGCCTGTTATTAAACCACAAAAATAAATGTACATGCCTTTCTGAATTTACAGATGCAGACCGTTTTCAGAAACACGGTATGGATGAGTTTATTTCTGCGAATCCCTGCAAGCTTGACCACGCCTTCCTTTTTAGAATACTCCAGAGGCAGACTTTGGATCACAGACTGAACGATTCCTATTCTTGCTTGGTTAGTACAAATCTGTCTATCTCGTCCCCTATAGGTTAGAGTGAAAGATTTTTTAAAGTGAGAAATACTTGTTATGAAGCAGGCTTTTATTATCCCTGACTCATTTAATAACTATAGTTGGAGTTAGGGATAAAGGATTCCAATCGATTGCTTCCCAATTTGAAAATTATACACTTGAAGACCACTGCTGTGCCACTCAATAGACAGGAGAATGGACTCGAACAGACTCTGAACTGTGGTTTCTCAGTCCCTCCAGAGAAGGTGGAATGAAAATAGAAGGCTTTACTAAAGATAAAAAACCTCTGTGATAGAATTTACTAACACCTGTACAGACATTTTAAGGTTTAAATTCTGCTCACCTAATGGTGATACTGTTCATGTCTCTCTTTTGTTCCTAGAAAGACAATCTAAGTGACAGGGAAAAGGAACAGTGCAATAAATAATACGATGACAGGGGCTGTATGTAACAGAGGAAAGCTTTAGTTTCATCTAACCCTCCAAAGATAATTTGAATTTCCTTTAAAAAAAAAAAAAAGGCATTAAATCGAGTAGCTAAACTGCTACTTTGTGTTTAAACCAGCCAAAATTCGGGATACAAAGTATAATTTACATTTAGAAGGAATGCTTGACTCCTTAGAATGTGGGCATTAAACTATAGCCTAAAAATCGTATGTACCTTTAAATCCAAGGATTTTTGTTCATGGCAGTTCCTCTGGAATTTCTCCAGCTGGAATATCCCTATTTCTATCACCACTTAGTCTGTTGGCTACTGAGCATGGTAGCTGCGTGCAGTAAAGTTACACTCTCTTTAAAATAAGATTTTAGACAGGATGTGCTGTCAGCTCATCAGAGATGTTTCAGTAGACAGGAAGAAATTGAACCATTTATTGCCATGATCATGCTGATGGTTCATTAATTCATTTATAGACTCTTTTTTAAGTACCTGTTATTCAACAAGTAATTGTGTAGCTTAAACCCAATCCAGCCCAAACTTTACGATTACATGGAGAGTAAAACAAGGCATCACAAAACCCTAATGTATCTTTCTGTGGACAAGCACACGGAGACTGATCATCAATAAGAACACTTTCCTCTGGGATTCCACTCTGTGGGGTTAGTTCCTGAACTGTCAAAAGTCGTTTTCATTATGTGGATGACCTCACGTGCCATATGAAGTGTGAGGAGAACACTACAGTGTGTCTTCAACTGCACCTAGAGGGTAGGTGTGATTAGAAAGAGTGTTTGAGCGCAAGATGACCCTGGATGTAAATCATGGCTCAGCAGCGGATTTCCACTGTCGTCTCGAGCAATTCACTGATTACCTCTGAACTTTAATTTCTGTATCTGTAACATGGAGTCATAGTAACTACTATGCATGATGGTTCTAAATATTAAATATATACATAGTATGTCTGGTGCAGTGCCTATACTATCACCACAGTAAGTAGTAGTCTGGTTTTCTTTTTTCTCCTCTTCCTTTTTAGTTATTTTTTATTGCAGTCTCATCTTTCTGTATTTCTCACTGTTCTTTTCCTTCTCTTGCACAGTTATGCTGCCCCCTTTGAAAACTCTCCATTCCCCCTTCTTTCTCTTTTTTATCTTAAATTAATCCATGTAATCCCCTGAAATATTTTATAAACCAGCTCTACCTAACCTGGCCCTCTCTTGTTAGCCAAGCATACACACCCTTCCTAACATCTCATTTCAAGAGAACCAGAAACTACTGCTGTAAAACATTAACTTTGTTGTATTGGTCATAGAAAGACAATAGAATGAGAACAATATCCCAAATATTTAAATACCCAAGTAGTACATGTTTACCACTGCTAGACTTACTGAAATTCTCTTAGTTCACTTTATAAAATGCTTTTGGAAACTAGGCAATTTCAGTTATCAGGTCTGCCTTACCATTCTCTTTTTAATTGATTCATATAGAGATTGAAGTTTTTTGTAATGTCATTCTTTGTGACTGACAGTTTAGATGCTGTGAATAAATTTGACTAATTGTGAGTGACAGTGGAGGAGAACAGGTTGCCCATGCCTCACTGTGGCAATAAAGACAGGATGCTTTCACGTTGTCAGTGGCCCAGATCAGTTCCAAAATTAATGACATTCGCTCTTTAGAAAACAATAGGAAACATACTACTAATTTTAAAAATATTGTCAAAAGACACTGTAACGCAGCTTCTGCTTATAATGCCTAAGAGTGCCTACAGAAAAGCAAATCCTGGTACAGAAAGAGAAAAAAAAAAAAATATATATATATATATATTTCTGTTCTTCCTTTTGCAGGGGTGGTTTAGCCCTGGCCAAGTCTTTGTGCTGGATGAGTACTGTGCCCGTTATGGCGTGAGGGGCTGTTATAGACACCTCTGCTACCTTACAGAACTGATGGAGCATTCAGAAAACGGTGCTGTCATTGACCCAACCCTGCTTCATTACAGCTTTGCGTTCTGCGCCTCTCATGTGCATGGCAACAGGTATTTTTACTTGCAAACACACAGTGAAATGTGGAGGGGTGACTTGGGAAGAGAGAAAAATGCTATTATCACCTAGTTACAGATTTTAAATAGCAAATCCTTCTTGCAAGAGGAAAAAAAAAACCCACAAAGGAAAAATGTACATCAATATGCCGGTGATTTAGGTGGGCTGCACTTTATGTTTCTTTTTGCCATTAAAGCCACTTGAAACAGAGAGAGAGAGAATCTATGAGATTAGAAGTCGCCTTTTAGTTCTTATGTACCACCTAGTATTAGGGTCTGCCCAGCTTAAGTGTCATCTGTATTTCTGTTGTAATGCATGTGGATGTCTGGGTAGGGTTTGTTGACAGGTTTGTGTATACCTAATGATCCTTGCTTTTCCGCTGTGGAACAAGTGTTCATCGATAAAGCGAGATAAATACTGGGTTTATGTAGAGTCTCCTCCCAGCCCCTTCCCTAATCCACACTTGAGGAACAAGTATCCCCTTTTAGCACTCTAAGCCAGTGACCTCACCTCTTGTCTTACCAAAAGAGCAAAATATCACCTAATGCAGGCCCCCGCAACGATGCATCTCTGACCTTAAAAATCTCTCCACCTTGCTCCCTCTCTCCTCCCCATCTTGTTCCAGGGAACCTTCGCTAGGTGGGGCTCCTCCCATAAAGGAGATGCCCTTTATCTCATCCCCTTTGTACCTTGCCTCACCCGTTATTCCATCTCCCCCCTTTATATTTCCTTTCTTCCCACAAGCCTAAGCTTCATCTAGCCGCACAGATAACAGAGTGGTAGTACTTGCTAACTAGATGAGGTAGGGCAAGTTTCTGCATCGAGTTCTGTCTCTATTTCTCCATCTTTAAGAAATAAGATAGTATCCCTCTCAAATCATAAGTTGTGATAAGGATTAAACGCATTCGTGTGTATCAAGCACTTAGAACAGTGCCTGGCTTGTGAGTGGTCAAAAAAATGTGAAGGGATAGTTTACATTGTCTTAAGTACTATTGTCCCGTCAAGCTACCTCTCCATGGTTCTCTTTCTCCTCCCCACCAAACTCCTCTCACCATTTCCCCCGTTCGGCCCCCAGCTCCGCACTTGCCGGTGAGGCTGCTTGAAACGGATTGCCTTCTCCAGCTCCACCCTCCTTACTCTCATGGGAGAGTTGACGCTGTGGAATATCCAAGTCCCCGTGCTTCTGTAAATGCGTCTCATTTTCCCTGATGCAGCTATCTCAGCGCTCCTCTTTTTATTTTATTCTATTACCTTCTTTTTTTTTTTGCCGTCTCTTTGCTCATAGTTCGTGTTTCTCCAGACCCCAAGTGTGGCATTTTCTCACGTCTGTTCTTGAACTTGCTCTCTTCTTTATGAGAATTTTTTTCTACTTCAGTGAAAAATTCTGTGTTGGTGATCTTGCCACTTTCCACAGCTTCAAGTATGACCTCTCTTCATACAGATAATTCCAACCCAACTCTTCTCCTAAGCTACAGATCTCTGTCTACAACTGGCAGCTTGAATCTTCTGCTGATGCCTTAAACTCTCCACATTTAAAACTAAATCCATCATCTCGTGAAACCCGCTCCTGTACCTCTCTGAGCTCCTAGCAGAGTGCCTGACAAGAAGTAACACTCAGGCACAAAGTAAGTGTTCAGTAAATACTTGATGAATGAATGAATGACTTTGTTATTTGTATTAATATCACTTCCAGTAATGGCCATTCGTCTTTCATTTATCTTTCCCTTTTACCTCCTAGCCCCATTTTGTTGCCAATGTCAATATTCTGTCTTTACAGTACTCCTCAGATTTGTCTTTTAGCATTTCCGTTGTGTCTACCCTAATTCTGGCCTTTATTTTTTCTTGCTTATCTACCTTTATTCATCTCTCTACTGCTTTTTCCTCCCCACATTAGTCTAGCAATCACCTTCAAAATTACAGGCTAACTTTTACCATACTCCTTTGCAAAAGCCTTCAGTGATTCTCATTTCATTAACAAATTAAAAATAAATTACAAGTATCGGGTTTTTCCAATATCATCATGTTCTGTCTACCTCGTTTGAAGTCCCGGTATTCTTCTCTACATAATCTTTACCTCAGACAACCTGTTTATCCTCCCTGTAAGGTTTCTTTTTTCAAGTTTTTAAACAGTCAGATATCACAAAATTCCTCTAAGAAGACTTCTGTTAACTCAAGCAAACACTACAAACCTTTGACCTGTAGTTATAAACTTCATCATGTATACTTGTATGCACACACACACTCGCACACGTGCACGCCTGCTTCTACTGCACTAGATCATATTTTAAAAGCAAAAACTACTTCTCATTCCCCTATTATCCTCTGTAAACCTTAACACAGTGCCTTGCATATTGTGGGTGTAGAATAAGTACTTGCTGAAGTCCCCACTGCTGCCTTTTCTCATCCGACAATCAAATAAGACCGATCCTAATCTCAGAATCTCTTCAGACTTTCACCTCATCATGGAACTCAGCCTTACTTGGAAATTAGGGGAATGTTACAGAGTTTAGTCGCTTTTCCTATTACCCCAAGCTAAACCCTCCACACTCAGCATACTTTGTGGGGGGGTGGCTGTTGGGTGAGGTGGCAGGGCAAGCAGGGGACCGTGAGAATAACCAGATGGCTAACCTTTGATAGTCAAAGTGAGGGGCTGTTGTACAATAGTAGAAACTGTCTCTTATCTCTCTGGGCACTGTCTTAATTCCTCCTGACCAATGGATATCAAAAGCTCGGCCCCCCAGTGTTAGGCAGCACTCTGAAATGCAAGAGGGTAAGAAGGTGACAGTGGAACAGACAAACCCAGAGAGCCCTGTATGATCAGATTATTTTAGTCATTAACACAGAAAGGTAAAATTAAATTGAGAACATTAAGTGGAAAATTCAGCTTATGTGCCCCCAAAATGTATGTGTTTGAGACACATTTTAATGGAAAGTTACTGAGGCCATTGGGAGCTGCTGCCACCACCTGGGAGGCAGCCTGATTTGAACCTGTGGGTTGCCATAGTTACTTCTATTCTGTAAACTATTGTTTTCCTTATGATGGTACGCTGTAAAATACCATGTAAGGTATGTTTCTACGTTCGTGCATATATTATACTTAACATTACACATTAAATTCATTTTCCAGGTTAAAATATATACCTATGAAGGTATCTCTGGGTGGTGCTTTAGAATAGAAATTTGAGTCAGTCTCTGATTCAGCATTTAGGTCATATGTAACTTAAGAAAAAAAGAAAGGAAGGAGTATAGGTTTTAGGGAAATTTGAACCTCAGTTAGGGTAGAAATATTCCAAGATCACCCAAAAGGCATAATGTTTCCTATAATGTTTAGAGCCTAGCAGATGTCACTCAGAGATGTCGTGCTGTCTCGATGAAAGAAGTAAAAGAGGCAAAAGATCTCTACTTGCATCTTGCCTCTGAAATTTGCAGGCTGACCCATGTTGGGCAAATCACTTAACATTTCTGAAATGGGCGTTCTTATATGGAAAAGGGGAAATATTAAGGTGAAGGTCCTGGATAATGATAAAATACTCTATCAGTATTGATTAGTCATTATTCTAGTATGTTTCCCTTTGTCAGCCAGCCACAAGCATGTAAATTGTAAGAGGAGGAAAAACGTGAAAAATAGGTAGTTGCTCAGTGGAAATATTTCAGCGTGCAAATAATTATATTCTTAATTTCTTTGCTAATAGAATATTCTGGGTTTTAGCAACCTCCCTCTGTGAAAATAAGCTTCTCTCATCCCTGTCTGTGGCATCTCATATTTATACAGACTTCTGTTAAAAATACTGTCAATGTCAAGTCTGACTTTTCTACAGTGTTTGCCGTATTCTCTTGTTAAGATCATCTTTCCATCTGTCAAGACACACACTCAAAGAGTCGTTTTGCTCATTACCTGAACCGCCTCTGTCAAAAATTCAAAAGAAAAGAAGACTGCCTTTTGTTATGGATGGACACAAAGGACAGCAGTGCTGTCTGGATCTGAACCGTTTCCAGGAGCCCATCGTGTCACATGGCGCTGAGCGCGCTTAGGCGTGTGCCTTCCCTGCAGACACAGCGTCTCTGAATAGCACTCTGAGTGTTTCAGGAGTAAAAGAATAGAGTTAAACAGAAAAGGTCTGGCTGGTACTAAGACCAAGGAAGAAAGAGAAAAGTGAGTCAAGGACAGAAACCGACCCACTCGTGCAGGATGCTAGCCACGGACGGCCGTGAAGAACACAGCCCCGCACTCAGCGTTAGCGCAGCTCAGGACTGTCAGCGAGGAGAAAAGAGACTTTCGGAGACCATACCTGTGGGGCAAAGTTCCAGGTTGATGTGCATGGTTAGACATCTTGTTTTTGTGAGTCAGGCTGATGGTGGAGAAACTAAAGCAGCAACACAAAATGGCTTTTATGTCACTGTTTAACGTAAGGGATGCAGTGGAGTCGCTGACTCTTGTACGGTCTAGCAGGGCCATCCTAGAGCTGCTACACACCAGGCAAAGACCAGCTCAGCTGTGCGAGCTTTCGAGTACAGGGTACAGGGAGTACAACGTGACTGTAATTTATATGGAAAGTAATCCCTACTTTCTGTGGATTCCAGATCATATCACAGAGTAATAGGCAACCTTCA
The DNA here is from genome assembly GCF_949774975.1 of Lagenorhynchus albirostris. Classification (NCBI taxonomy): domain Eukaryota; kingdom Metazoa; phylum Chordata; class Mammalia; order Artiodactyla; family Delphinidae; genus Lagenorhynchus; species Lagenorhynchus albirostris. The sequence continues at coordinate 27,862,306 of NC_083102.1, forward strand.
CGGGAATCAGTCAAATCATCATATCACAATACCTCCGTCTTCAGAGATCATAACATTTCCTCTTACCTATCACTTCAGAAATCATGCCTCAACTTCCTGCCTCTCATTTTGGAGACAAGGTTGCATATTTTGAGTCACATCATGGAAGACTGCATCAAATAGGCTCATCAAGAATTTTCATTACCAGTTCTTAATTCTAGTCTTTGATAAATGACTTAGAGAAATTAAGTCTAGGTATCACACCCATTGTGAATCTAGAGACTCACTTCTGGGACAGGGGAGCAACCAGATACAGTGTCATCGCAAGGTGAAATTTACACGGTGTGGCTAACCTGACAGATTTTATCCCAGGTGATATGTTTGCAGAGGTGGAAGAGATAAGTTACCAATGAGGGCCTTTTAAATATACACTGAGGAACCGTTTTTGATTCTATCAGAAACTATAGTACAACCCAAATGCGCCTCAATCAGACTTTCAAACAGAAATATCTACCCCTACTCAAGCTGGAATTCAATACTAAAGATAATTATGCTCTTTAAAATAAGGCAAAAACAGAAAGTGAGCGATGTGGGTAGAGACTGACTAAGTTGGAAATAGCACGGAGCTAGGAGTCAGCACAACTGTCTTCCTGCCGAGGTTCCCCCACTTTTGAGCTATTTCATTTGGAGCAGTTGGTCCTGGGCCTCAGTTTCCCAACCTGTTTCTTGTGAGTAATATCATCGATGCTGCCTACCTGATGAGTTCCTGAATAGGTCAAATACGATTATGTAAGCACTTTGTAAATGACAAAAATATCACGTAAATATCAAACAGTGACATTTTACATATGGTATGGTAGTTAAATAAGCTTTGGGGAATTGCTCTGTAAAAGACTGACAGTGCAAAGGTGAACTTGATAGTGGTGTTACTGCAGCACAATTTACACAAGCCTCAAGCAGGAAGATGAGACTGGAAAAGCATTGAATAGGTGCCTCACTTCAACTACCACCCATAAGCATTAGAAGGAGCCATGGGGAGGTTCTGGGATCACCCCCCTTCCGTCCCAGCCCCTCGTGTTGCTGGAAAGCATTGTGGGCCTAATGGGGCAGCAGCATAGACACAGCCAGAAGCAGGAGCCGGGTATCCCATCATCCAGAGTAAGGAAGTTGCCAGGCTGCAAGTTGGGGGGAACGGTTACTAAGGTCACCTAGTCAATTTTCTCTCTTTTCCCTCCACACCATTCATGCACAGCAAACAACTCCTGGTTTTTTCTGAAACAGTGCACGAAAGAGCCTACTGAAGGTAAATTACTGAGGAAGAGATAAAGCAAAGGGATTTTTTCACTATGACTTTGAATATAGATCAAGTTAACAATGAACAGAAGCAAGAGCTACTTTTCTGGTGTAGCCTTTCTGAAGCTTGGGACCTTTAAAGCCTCTTAGCATCTAAAGTGTGGAAAGGAGTTTGGGGTCTTGCATTGGATCTCCAATGTTTTGGAGTTTTCCAACATACTAAAATTTTTAAAGAACACAGTATGTGATGCTGTTGCATAAAAACAATCAGACAAAACCCAAAAGCTGTATATATACATCTGAACCATTTACCATTACTGTTGCCACTCAGTTTGGTGCTTTTAGATCTGTGTTGATCTAATGAGGCACAAGATTGGCCTATTATTTTCCCTTCTCATACTGTTTGTGTCAGGATTTGGTATCCAAGGTATTGCAGCCATATAAAATGAGTTGGGGAGCTTTCCCACTTGTTCTGTTCGAGATTCGAAAGGTCAATCAGTAACCCATTTTTAAAACCATCTGGGAGAGGTACAAACCACTAGGTATAAAATAAACAAGATATAAGCATATAACATATAACAGCAAGAATATAGCCAATATTTTATAATAACTTTAAATGGAGTATTATGCTTAAAAACATCAAATCAGTATATTGTACACCTGGGACTAATATAATATTATAAATCAACTATACATCAATATAAATAAAGAAAGAAATATTTTTCCTATTCCAAAAAATAAAAGTTACATCAAAAAATAGGAAAACAAAACCATCTGGCCTTAGGGACCTATTTGTGAAAAGATTTTTAACCACTGCGTCAGTTTATTTTATAGTTAAAGAACTATCAGGTTTTCCATTTATTTCCTGAGTGAATTTTGTCAGGTTATGATTTTCTGGGAAATAGTGCATTTCATCAGAGTTTTCAAATGCATTGATATTAAGTTATTCAAATTGTTCTTTGTATACTTTTTTCCCTGCCTATAAATATCTTCCCTTTACATTCTAATAGTGTTTATTTTTACCTTCTCTCTCTCTTTCCCCGTCAATCCATCTTATCAGAAGTTTGCGAAATGTATTGGTCTTTCCAAAGAAGCAATTTTTGGCTTTGTTGAACTCTATTGCTTCTGTGTTTTCCATTTCATTAATTTTTTGAAAAAAATTAACTTTTTGATTTTAGGATAATTTTAGATATACAGAAAAATTGCAAAGATGGTACAGAGAGTTTCTGTATTTCAGTTTAGTCTAATGTTACATACATAATAATGTCATACATTCCTACAGCACATTTGTCAAAACTAGAAGACCAATATTAGCACATTACTCTTTTTTTTTTTTTTTTTTTTTTTTTGGCTGTGTTGGGTCTTCATTTCTGTGCGAGGGCTTTCTCCAGTTGTGGCAAGCGGTGGGGGGCCACTCTTCATCGCGGTGCGCGGGCCTCTCACTATCGCGGCCTCTCTTGTTGCGGAGCGCAGGCTCAGTAGTTGTGGCTCACGGGCCCAGCCGCTCCGCGGCATGTGGGATCCTCCCAGACCAGGGCTCGAACCTGTGTCCCCTGCATTAGCAGGCAGATTCTCAACCACTGCGCTGCCAGGGAAGCCCGGCACATTACTCTTAACTAACCACGAGGCCTTATTTGGATTTCACCAGTCCATTGGGGTATTTTGTTGTTGTTTCTTTTTTTTAAATGCCCTTTTTTCTTTTCCAAGGTCCAACTCAGGATACCACATTACATTCAGTCCTCAAGTCTCTTCTGATCTGTGGCAGTTTCTCAGTCTCTCCTCCTTGTTTTTCATGACCTTGACAGTTTAGAGGAGTACTGGCCAAATATTTTGTCAAAGGTCCCTCAATTTGGGTCTCTCTGACGTTCTCACAGTTAGCTGGTGCCACAGGTTTTTGAAGAAATGAAATACCCTCTCATCTCATCCTTTCTGGGAGCACATGGTATCTACAAGACACAGCTGGTCATGGTAACCTTGATCACTTAGTTAAGGTAGTGTTTGCCAGCTCTCTCCACTGTAAAGATATTGTTTTGCTGTCTCCATGTGCTATTTTTTGGATGTAGGTCACTAAGTCCAACTCATACTCAAGAAGAGAGGGGAATTAAACCCTACTTCCTAGAGGGAGGACTAGCTACATATAGTAAATTGGAATTCTTCTGCAATGAAGATTTGTCTCTTGTCCCCTGTGTATTTAGTCAACCACTTGTTTATATCAATATGGATTCATGTATAGTTACTTTGTACTTTGGGTTATAATCCAATACTACTTTGTTTTGTTGCTCGAATTGTTCCAGCTTTAGCCGTTGAGAGCTCTTTCGGGCAGACTCCCTTTGGTGTGTTTTTTTGAGCACTTTCTTACTCTCTGGTATTAAAACATGCTTGTAGTTCATATTGGTTTTTCCCTGCCTCAGCCCTAGAATCAGCCATTTCTCCAAAGATCCCTGATACCTTTTCTTAGAGAACGGTATATAGAAACCAAGATCAGGATGATGGATATGCTCATTGCTATTGGGATGCCATTGCTTCCAGGCCCTCTGAGTGGACACAGCTAGGTGATATGTATGTATGTGTGTATACTAACCCATGAGTTCATGCTGATGTCTCCGCCTCTAGTCCAATACCACAAAGCTCATATTAGCCACCCTCTCTTGCTTATTCGTAACTTCTCTCTTCAACAGTGAGAAATCTGGCTTCCACCATCCCATCCATTTACTTATTTGTTCAACCCCAGTATACATGTAAAGCAGTTTCAGAATTTGCCAACTAGAGTACACTGTGTACAGGGCCTTTAGTTATTGGCCTTAGAGTTTCCAATCAAAAATGTTTTCCGGGCTTCCCTGGTGGCGCAGTGGTTGAGAGTCCGCCTGCCGATGCAGGGGACACGGGTTCGTGCCCCGGTCCGGGAAGATCCCACATGCCGCGGAGCGGCTGGGCCCGTGAGCCATGGCCGCTGAGCCTGTGCGTCCAGAGCCAGTGCTCCGCAATGGGAGAGGCCACAACAGTGAGAGGCGCGCGTACCGCAAAAAAAAAAAAAAAAAAAAAAAAAGTTTTCCAAAGTTCAATATGACACCTTCTTTTTTCCCCCACGCTATTTAATGAGGTTATGTCATACAATACAGTTAGAGTCACTTGCACAATATGCATTCCATCCTGGGATCCCTCAGCATCCTAGTTGATATAGAATTTTTTTTTTTCTCTTTAAGCTTGTATACGGTAAAGTCCACTCTTTTTGCTACACAGTTCTTATAGTTCTGTGGGTTTTGGCAAATGCATAGAGTCATATATTCACCACCCTAGTGCTAGTTCTATCACCCTAAAAGTTCCCCTGTGTGCCCCCTTTTGTAGTCAACCATTTCATTACACTTTGTCTTTATTATTCCATCCTTCTACTTCCTTGGATTATTTTTTCTACCTTCCTAAATTAGCTATTTAACTCATTACTAGTCATCTTTTCTTCTTTTCTAAAATAAGTATTTAAGGTTAAATTTCCACTAAGTACCGCTTTTCCTACATATATGCATTTTGATAATGTATTTGATTCAAATTCACTCTAAGTAATTCTAATTTCCATTATAATTTCTTCTTAGACACAGGATTGTTTATAAGTATATTTTAGAATTTCTAGGAAAGTGAATTTTTTTTGGTTATATTCTTGAAAATTGATTTCTAACTTAATTTCTTTGTGTTCAGAGAATGTAATCTGTATGATACTGATTCTTCATAACTTGAGACTTCTTTATGTCCAGTTATGTGTTAAATGTTGTAAATGTTTCATGTCATTTGAAAAAATATGTATATTCTGTAGCTTGGTAGGGCAAGCAGGAGTTCTGTGGTTGAAATCTTCTAAATTCTTACTGGTTTTTTTGTCTGCTTGACCTGTGGGGTTATGACCAAGGTGAATGGAAAGCTGCCACTGCAGTGGTGTTTTCTTCCTCTACTTCTGCAAATTTTTGCTTTGAGACTGTTTCTTAGGTGTGTTGAAGTTTAAAAATTATTAAATATTCCTGGTGAATGGAAATTATTATTAGATTTAGTGACCCTTTTCATAATTAATAATGCATTTTACATTAAAGTTTATTTAGATGGTTATTAGCGTAGCCTTCTTTTGGCATTTGTCTGATATATGTTTATTCTTACTTTTAATCTTTCTGTATTCTTGTGTCTTATAAATAGCATACTAGAAGGGTGAGCTGTGACAAAACGAGAGAGAGGCATGGACATATATACACTACCAAACGTAAGGTAGATAGCTAGTGGGAAGCAGCCGCAGCCGTATAGCACAGGGAGATCGGCTCGGTGCTTTGTGACCACCTGGAGGGGTGGGATAGGGAGGGTGGGAGGGAGGGAGAGGCAAGAGGGAAGAGGTATGGGAACATATGTATATGTATAACTGATACACTTTGTTATAAAGCAGAAACTAACACACCATTGTAAAGCAATTATACCCCAATAAAGATGTTAAAAAAATAAATAAATAAATAGCACACTAGATTCTGATTTAATTATCCAATATAACAATTTCTGTTTTTTAATTAGTTTAGTCCATTTACAATTATCATGTGTATTGATACAAGTAAATTCATTTCTACTATTTTATTTTGGACTCTTTTTGGCTCATGTCTCTAAGCTTTTTGTTTCTTTCTTGCCTCCTTTTTGTTTCACCCAGTGTATTTTCTTTTTTTCTCCTCATTTACATTTTTCACCTTTTGAAGATTTTACCATGTATGTGACTAAAATTTTAAATCTTATGTTAATCAGCAAATTTTCCCCTCCTTCTGCCAAGTGCAGAGACCTTAGAACATTTCCCTCCAGTCACCCGCTTCCTGGCTTACATGCTTATGTTATCTGGTATTTTAACTGTATCCTTATTTGTTTTCTAATCTTACACATTAGACATTATTTTTATTATTTTATACTCAATACTTGCTTCAATTTAGAAATTACTTTTTTCCTAAAATATATTCTTTGGAATTTCATACAGTGGAATACCTATAGATAATGAATTTCGGAATTTCTTTGTTTCATTCACATTTTTGAAAGAAAATTTTGCTTGTTATACATTCTATACTGACAGTTATTTTCTCTCAGAACTTTGCAGATAGTACTCCATTTTCTTCTGACTTCCTGGGTTAAGAAGGCTTCATTGCCATTCTTTTGAGGGAGATTTGATTTAATAGTTTTAGGATTATTTTGTGTTTTATGGGTTCACTGTTCAGTGTGGATTTCTTTTTAAATAATTCTGTTTGGGAATTTTGTGGCTTTCTGATCCATGTGCGCTGATATTGGGTAGGTGCAAATTTCTTTGAATTTACCTTGATTGGGATATGAAGATCCATGTTTGTCATCAGTTCTGGAATATTGTAATCTCTTTAAATATTGTCTCTCCTCCAATCTTGCTCTCTCAAACTCCAATTACCTATATATTAGGTATTTTATCTTCTATATCCCTTAATGTCTCTAAAACATATCCTATCTACTTATTTCTCCAGCTGCATTCTATATAATATTTTTAGTTTTGTCTTCTACTTCAGGACTCAGCAGACCTTTTCTGTAAAGGGCTAGACAGTAAACATAATAAATATTTTGTACTTTGTGGGCTATATGGTCTGTCACAACTACTTGACTCTTACTGTATAGCAAAAGCAGCCGAATGGGCAGTATGTAAATGAATGAGTGTGGCTTGTGTTCTAATACAATTTGATTCACAAAGACAGGTGATAGACTATCATTTGCTGGCCCTTGCTCTACTTCCACACTTCTCTCTTCAGCTATGACACCTGCTTTTCTAACCTACTCATTGAATTGTTAATTTCAATTAATAAATTTTTTTAGTTCTAGAAATTCTCTTAGGTTCTTTTTTAAATCCATTTGGTAATTTCTGAGTAGCTCTCATTCCTTTCTTGGCTTTTATTTCCTTTTCTGTTTCCTTAGACCTTTTATAATTAGTTATTTTGTATTCTGATCATTGCAATAGCTAAAATTTCTAGGTGTTTAAATAGATCCATTGTTTCTGCTGATGTTCTTGCCATGGTCAACCATTTGCTTATTCTGCTAGCAGTTTTTGTAGTAAGCACATATACTTGGATTAATCTGTGGAAATTCTACAAGGCCAGGGTGGAGAATGCTTGCTTGGCAAAAGGATCTGCTCTTGCTTTTACTTGGTGATAGGAGGTGCTACTGGAGCTGCTTTATTTTCCATCTTGGAGATTCCTCGATTGCACAGGTGGTACCCAGTTTAATGAGGTCAGGCAAGTGGTGCATATTCTCAAGAAAGACTCTTTTCACTCAGTCTATAGATGTTGTACAAACAGACAGATTTCCTTGTTTGTCCTCCTTGGCAAGGATATTGATTTTCTAGCCCATCCTTTCACTGATAGTATAGCCCATTCAAGCGTCCCATTTTTTGCAGGCATCTCAAGTTTAGCTGCCCATGCAGATTAGGTCTCTGAGCCCGTGGTGCATTCCCTTGAACAACACAGCTACAGAACCTCCTTGGAATCGACATTTGCCCTTAAGGCAGCCCTGGTATTCACATGCACCCCTACTTTGATTTCAGCTCCTAATTCATTTTTATTTTCCTGCTCTTGGGAGATTTTTTTTACTTTCTTATAAGTACAACATAACATTTAACTGTATTTGCTATAATTTATTCAGTGTTTAGGAGTTTTGTAGTGAAGAGAGACTTTTGGAGTACCACATCAGTCTACTATAATAGGAGCAGAAATCACATGATAAAACTTGCATTTTGAGAAAAACATTTGGACATCTCAAAGGAGAACTTCCTGGGACTCTCTCCCTAACCCCTCTGCTTCAAGTGCCCCCTGGTTAACTGCTGCTCATCCATTGCATCTCAGCTTTAATATTCCCAAACTGAATCCTTACCTGAAACTCAAACTACATCAGAGCTTTGTACTTTCGCCCTTCTTAAATGTAATGTACACTTACTCTCTAATTTTTCTTTTTTATGCCTTTCCCTATTATAAATTCTATTAGGGAAGGAGTCATTTCTGTTGTGCTTATATTGTATCCCCAGGACCTGGCCAGTACTCGATAAATATTTGTTGAGTAAGTAAATGAATGACATTGGACCATATGTTTACAAATTTTATAGGTGACATGTTGGGGCACTTCATAAATAGATCTCACAATTACATGTTCTTCATGAGTTAAATGCAGTGAGTTTTATGGCCCGTGGAAAGACCCCATGTAACCAGCAAGATTGTGCCATTTTACAACATAGAAATTAATAAATTGAAACAATGAAATACCCTTTTTATATATAAAATTGAAAATGATTATAACACATGATAAAGACCACAGTTGATGAGGTTAGAGGGAAATTAATAATTTCACACACTGTGGGTCAGAGTATAAGCTGGTAAGTGCTTTCTTAAGAAGCAGTTTTGTGATATGTATCAAATGCCTGAAAGTGTCATCTCATTTGTCTTAGCTCAGGCCACCATAACAAAATACCATAGACTAGGTGGGTTAAACAACAGAAATTTATGTTCTAACAGTTCTGGAGACTAGACGTCTGGGCGCCAGTGTAGTTGGGCTTTGAGGGGGACTCTTTTCCTAGCTTGTAGATGACTCCCTTCTCTCTGTGTTCTTACAGAAGAGAGAGAAAAAGATCTCACTCTTCCTCTTCTAACAAATCCACCAATCCTATCAGATTGGTGTCCTAGCCCTATGACCCCATTCCACCTTAAGTACTTCCTAAACGCCCTGTCTCCAAACACAGTAATATTGGGGGTTGGGACTTCAGCATATGAACTTTTAGGGAAATACAGTTTGATCCATAGTACCATTTAACCTAACAATATACTTTCAGGAATTTATCCCAAGGGAACAATCAGAGATGGGTTAAAAATATTTAGTGTAAGTTGGTTATCACAGCAGTGTTTATGGTAGGAAAAAAATGGAAAAAGTCTAAATTTCTACTAATAGAATATTGGATTAATATATTATGGTGCTAAAGACTGTCATGCAGAGTGAAGTTAGTCACAGAGTCACTCTATATGATACAGTATAATATCGCTTATATGTGGAATCTAGAAAAATGGTACAGATGAACTTATTTGCAAAGCAGAAATAGAGACACAGATGTAGAGAACAAACATATGGATACCAAGGGGGGAAGTGGGGGTGGGATGAACTGGGAGATTGGGATTGACATATATACACTACTATGTATAAAATAGTTAACTAATAAGAACCTACTGTATAGCACAAGGAACTCTACTCAGTGCTCTGTGGTGATGTAAATGGGAAGGAAATCCACAAAAGAGGGCATATATGTATACGTATACATACTGTATACTGACTCACTTTGCTGTACAGCAGAAACTAACATAACATTGTAAAGCAGCTATACTCCAATATAAATTTTTAAAAAAATACATGGTACATCCATATAATGAAATATCATTCTTCCATTAAAAAGCATATATTAGAATATTTAAATGATTTGAGCAAATGTTTATACTTCACTAAAAGAATCAAATTATACAGTAGAATGTGCAACATATGTATCGATTTATAGAAAGAAGGCCGGATTATATTTACAAAATGGTATTACCAGTTATTTCTGATTGGGGCATTTAAGAAAACTTTTGTCTTTGTATTTTTCTGAATTCTCCTCCCAAATTATGATGTGTATATAGTTCCTTAATTTTTTTAAAAAGTTATTTTAAAAAATATTAGGCAGAGATGATACTTACATCAGAGAACACTATCAACCTTAATTCTCTTTATTTTTACACTCCTCTTGATATTTTATTTTTCTTGAGTTCTAGAATTTTGTGCAGTATTTTAATTGGTTCCGGAAGAGGACAGTTATGAGACACCTTGATACCTGACCTTGACCTGTCTGTCCATCATTACTTCACCACAAAAACTAAGTCACAAGGTCACGTATCTTCATAGTGTCAGATTCCTGCCTTTTTTTTTTTTTGTAGAAGTATCTAAAACCTCCAAAGAAAATAGAATACAGATGGAAATTCAAATATGGAAAGGATCAGGAGGGAGGAGGGTTTGGAAAAAGAGAATATGATTTTTAAATTTCATTTCCAAGATATTTTCTCCTAGGAAATCTGTTTCTTCTATTTCAATGAATGTATAGGGGTAGAATTAATTTCTTCTTCTGTATATTTGAAAATTTTAGGGGAAGTAAAAGGACACTGATTATATATTATATGACCATCCAAATGATACATCATTTTGTTTGAAACAATAGGAGGTGTTATAGATTTGAGAACAAGAATGAGAGATTATTGTTTTCTCCCTCATCTTCCACCATTTCTTATTTTCTTGTGTCCTGTGTCTTCCTCTGTTTTTTTTTTTTTTTTTTTATTCTGTTCACAAATGGATATTGGTGGGAAATACATGAAGTGCAAAGTGACTTTTACCTGCTGTGCTGTAGGCAGAATTGACAATTCAGAAATACCACCCTCTAGGTGCCTCCCGCCTTCTCACTCTCTCTGGAGGAAGCTAAGATGTCATACATTCCTCATCAGAGAGGGCAGGTAAAAGAAGCCTATAAGAAACTCAAAAGCACCATGAAGTTTGTCATTTGCCCACTCATTGCTTGCAAAATATCTTTTACCACAAACCACCAAACTTCCAGGACAAGCAAACCTACCTGAGGGGTTTGGGGAGGGAGGGAGTATGAGGCAGGAAGGTAAAGGAAATCTCATCAATTTACAGGACTTTTCTATATGTTAACTCCTGGTGTATTTATTCAACCCACAAACTTCCCAAGCACCCTGTTCCAGGCGGTATGTCCACTCCTAGAGATTATAAAGCAAAGGGCACATTTATCCTTCGAGTATCTAGAAGCTGTCCCACTGATAAAAGTGATTAAGAAAATAACCATAGAAGATGTTATAGTTTTCATTGAGTAATAGAACAAATGCTCATCAGCACTAAATAGTGCTTTTTAAGTGGGAATTGTAGGGAGATACCATGACTAAACAATTCTCGGATGTGCTATTAAAACAAATTAAACCCATTTCTTTACTGTCAGCCTTCTCAGACCTCACTGTTGCACTAAGAACCTCCAACAAGGTCTCATGATTCGTGGTGTTCAAAAAAAAAAAAGATACATGGGACGTTTCACCCTTTTTGTTGGAGTGTGTCACAGAACCATTACTCCTGAAAGTATGTTGGCAGCCAGTAAATCGTCTTTACCTAAATTCACCCAGATGAAATGGATGTTAAACATGCCAGAATTAGTCTGTATTAGTCTTATGGGCCTCTGAAATGTATGATAGTGAAAAACACATGAACTGTCTACTGTCGAGCCAAGGGAAGTGAAGTTACTGGGTTCGTCCACATCAGAACATTTAGGCAGATCCCCTCCTTGATATTTTCTCTTCTGCTCAAATACCCAACTCTGCAACCCAGTTGTGTAGTCTTCTCCTCAGACCTTTCTTGAAATACAGTGAAATCATCATTTCCCTTCATGGAAACTGTTCTCTGAACTACCCCAAAAGCCATCAGAGATCACAGGAAATGGATGGGTAATACTGTGCTTCCCTCTTGTTCCAGAGTTGTCTTTTCAGAACATCTTCCTCACTTTAGAGCTTATGTTGTACTCATTACAGAAGGAATTGGTAATCATGACAAGATGTCACATGTACAGAAAGGATTCTGTTTGCTTTAAAATACCTAATATGCCAGATTGATGAATAGCACAAATTATAAAATCCCTTAGTTCATGGAGGAATTGAGTAAAATTAATTTGTACAGGCCTTAATATGTATAGGAACTATTTTTTGGAGGAATCCGCCTTTCAGAAAAGGTGTTCTCTATGTGCGTGTGTGTGCATGGGTGCGCGCATGTGCACACATGTGATGGTTTCTGTGAAAACAGAATATGACCCATAGGCAGATGTAAGATCAGTCTATTCAGTATGAATCAGTGGCAGAAAGTTGTGTTGTATGATCCTGTTTGTTAAGAATCTTTCAAATATAATTAACATAGACACAACTGCATGTGGTGTTCAATTGCTTATTACGTAATACTGGAAGGAAGTTCTGTGTCATAGCTCGTTTGACAGTATCTATAACTAAAAGAAGTGTACCTGCTTTATAACTTGTTCATATCTTAAATTTATTTCACAGAACACTCTAGTTTTATTAAAATCATGTAACTTCTATAACTACAAGCCTCAGGAAAAAATGAAAATGTTAACTCTTGGTACAAGAACATACACTTCCTTCCCATTGGAACTGCTTTAACGTAATAATATAATAATATAGGCATAGAGTTAAACCTCAGTTAACATTCAAATCAGAAAACTGGTCTTCTTTGTTAGAATTTTAAATAACCACATTTTAACATCATCTTTTTATGAATGTCAAAGAGGCATTATTATTTTTGCTTTTACTATCTCAGGAAAACTATTCTTGAGATTAAAACCAGTTCATTTCATGGCAGGTAAACACTAAAAATTTTCCGCTAAGTGTAAATACATGCAAATTTTTTGTTAGAGATCCTTTTACCCAGAATTCTTAACTATAATTCCTGCTCTAGCTTGCTTTTCAAAAAATTTTCTATTTTACCTACTGTTACATAATAAAAATTTTCCAAATAATTCATGTCATATTAATACTAATAATAATATTATGTGATATTACTAGTTCATGAATTCTTATAATCATATATAACTGATACTTTTTATTCTATATAGCACTCATTCATTTCTTTAGCATTTATATATTGAATATTAACTGTATGCCAGCTACTGTTCTATGCACTAGGAGTGCAGCACAAAGAGACAGACAATAAACAAATAAATATATCATGTGTTGGACGATGGCAATATATACAATGGCAAGTAATAAACAGGCCTGTGGAAGTGGGAGGTAACACTCTTACACCAGGTGGTTAGAGATAACTTTGCTCATCCTGAGTCATGTCGGTAGAGATAAGAAGGAGGTGACCATACAAATTGTGAAATTTTTTGTTCTAGTTCTGTGAAAAATGCCAGTGGTAGTTTGATAGGGATTGCATTGAATCTGTAGATTGCTTTGGGTAGTAGAGTCATTTTCACAATGTTGATTCTTCCAATCCAAGAACATGGTATATCTCTCCATCTGTTTGTATCATCTTTAATTTCTTTCATCAGTGTCTTATAATTTTCTACATACAGGCCTTTTGTCTCCTTAGGTAGGTTTATTCCTAGATATTTTATTCTTTTTATTGCAACGGTAAATGGGAGTGTTTTCTTGATTTCACTTTCAGATTTTTCATCATTAGTGTATAGGAATGCCAGAGATTTCTGTGCATTCATTTTGTATCCTGCTACTTTACCAAATTCATTGATTAGCTCTAGTAGTTTTCTGGTAGCATCTTTAGGATTCTCTATGTATAGTATCATGTCATCTGCAAACAGTGACAGCTTTACTTCTTTTCCGATTTGGATTCCTTTTCTTTCTTTTTCTTCTCTGATTGCTGTGGCTAAAACTTCCAAAACTGTTGAATAAGAGTGGTGAGAGTGGGCAACCTTGTCTTGTTCCTGCTCTTAGTGGAAATGGTTTCAGTTTTTCACGATTGAGGACGATGTTGGCTGTGGGTTTGTCCTATATGGCCTTTATTATGTTGAGCAAAGTTCCCTCTATGCCTACTTTCTGCAGGGCTTTTATCATAAATGGGTGTTGAATTTTGTCGAAAGCTTTCTCTGCATCTGTTGAGATGATCATACGGTTTTTCTCCTTCAGTTTATTAATATGGTGTATCATGTTGATTGATTTGCGTATATTGAAGAACCCTTGCATTCCTGGAATAAACCCCACTTGAACATGGTGTATGATCCTTTTAATGTGCTGTTGGATTCTGTTTGCTAGTATTTTGTTGAGGATTTTTGCATCTATGTTCATCAGTGATATTGGCCTGTAGTTTTCTTTCTTTGTGATATCTTTGTCTGGTTTTGGTATCACGGTGATGGTGGCCTCATAGAATGAGTTTGGGAGGGTTCCTCCCTCTGCTATATTTTGGAAGAGTTTGAAAAGGATAGGTGTGAACTCTTCTCTAAATGTTTGATAGAATTCATCTGTGAAGCCATCTGGCCCTGGGCTTTTGTTTGTTGGAACATTTTTAATCACAGTTTCAATTTCAGTGCCTGTGATTGGTCTCTTCACGTTTTCTATTTCTTCTTGGTTCAGTCTCAGCAGACCCCAAATAGCCAAAGCAATCTTGAGAACGAAAAATGCAGCTGGAGGAATCAGGCTCCTTGACTTCAGACTATACTGCAAAGCTACAGTAATCAAGACAGTATGGTACTGGCACAAAAACAGAAATATAGATCAATGGAACAGGATAGAAAGCCCAGAGATAAACCCACGCATGTATGGTCACCTTACCTTTGATAAGGGAGGCAAGAATATACAGTGGAGAAAAGACAGCCTCTTCAATAAGTGGTGCTGGGAAAACTGGACAGGTACATGTAAAAGTATGAAATTAGAACACTCCCTAATATCATACACAAAAATAAACTCAAAATGGATTAAAGACCTAAATGTAAGGCCAGACACTATCAGACTCTTAGAGGAAAACATAGGCAGAACACTCTATGACATAAATGACAGCAAGATCCTTTTTGACCCACCTCCTAGAGAAATGGAAATAAAAACAAAAATAAACAAATGGGACCTACTGAAACTTAAAAGCTTTTGCACAGCAAAGGAAACCATAAATAAGACCAAAAGACAACTCTCAGAACGGGAAAATATATTTGCAAATGAAGCAACTGACAAAGGATTAATCTCCAAAGTTTACAAGCAGCTCATGCAGCTCAGTAACAAACAAACAAACAAACAAACAACCCAATCCAAAAATGGGCAGAAGACCTAAATAGACATTTCTCCAAAGAAGATATACAGATTGCCAGCAAACACATGAAAGAATGCTCAACATCATTAATCATTAGAGAAATGCAAATCAAAACTACTGAGATATCATCTCACACCAGTCAGAATGGCCATCATCAAAAAATCTAGAAACAAATGCTGGAGAGGGTGTGGAGAAAAGGGAACACTCTTGCACTGCTGGTGGGAATGTAAATTGATACAGCCACTATGGAGAACAGTATGAAGGTTCCTTGAAAAACTAAAAATAGAACTACCATACAACCCAGCAATCCCACTACTGGGCATATAACCTGAGAAAACCATAATTCAAAAAGAGTCATGTACCAAAATATTCATTGCAGCTCTATTTACAATAGCCAGGACATGGAAGCAACCTAAGTGTCCACTGACAGATGAGTGGGTAAAGAAGATGTGGCACATATATACAATGGAATATTACTCGCTATAAAAAGAAACGAAATTGAGTTACTTGTATTGGGGTGGATGGACCTAGAGTCTGTCATACAGAGTGAAGTAAGTCAGAAAGAGAAAAACAAATACCATATGCTAACACATATATATGGAATCTAAGAAGAAAAAAATAAGGTCATGAAGAACCTTGGGGTAAGATGGGAATAAAGACACAGACCTACTAGAGAATGGACTTGAGGATATGGGGAGGAGGAAGGGTAAGCTGTGACAAAGTGAGAGAGTGGCATGGACATATATACACTACCAAACGTAAAATAGATAGCTAGTGGGAAGCAGCCACATAGCACAGGGAGATCAGCTCGGTGCTTTGTGACCACCTGGGGTGGTGGGATGGGGAGGGTGGGAGGGAGGGAGGCACAAGAGGGAAGAGGTATGGGAACATATGTATATGTATAACTGATTCACTTTGTTATAAAGCAGAAACTAACACTGTTGTAAAGCAATTATACTCCAATAAAGATGTTAATAAATAAATAAAAAGAAGGAAGTGAGTGTGCAAGCCATATGTGTGCATAGGGAAAGGCTCCTGGGCAGTGGAAGCTACACGTGCAAAGGCCCTGAGGCAGAGCCTGCTTCCTATGTTTGACGACTAGCTAGGAGACCAGCATGGCTAGAGTGGAGGACTTGCCATGAGGGGGCAGAGGAAATCAGAGTGGGCTTTGGCTTTTACAATGAGTGTTACCACTACAAGGATATGACTCACACTTGAAAATGGCTCACAATAGTGTGTAGCCAACACTCTGACAAAGAAAAGACTGGAGGAGAGAGAGACCAAGAAGGCTACAGCCATACTCAGGGAAGAGCTGATGATGACCGGAACCAGGGGAGCAGCAGAAGTGGTCAAGGGTGGTCAAGTTCTGAAAATGTTTTGAACATATAGCTGACAAATTAATTTATAAACTGAGCTTATAAAACTATTATACTTTGAATCTCTGTTACCCTGAGTCTACTAGGCAAATGTTCATCAAATGAAACTGGTTTAAATATCTCTCCAGGATTCTGCAAGTACCTGTGTTGTAATGCACGAAAGCGCAAATTTTAGGATTTCCTTTGTTAGGGTCTTTTTTAACTGAATCACTGATTCAGTGGTAGGTATTTTAAACTGTATTGGTATTTAAGCTCTCTGCCTTACACAGGTAACATAGAAAATGTGTGATGTGAGGAAGTGTATTTAAAATAGTTCCACCATTGTTGCTTCTCAAATATAGCTTCCATTTTTTATTAGGGATTTTTCGTATTCTTCTTGATTTTCTGTTAAAACACAGAGGAAAGACAATAAGGCATGGGCACTGAGAGTCTCTGATTTGGAAGGCAAGAGACCTAGATTCAAGTCCAGGCTCTGTCCTTACAAGCTGTGTGACCTTGGGGAAGTCACCTAACCTCCCTGAGGCTCAACAGACTCCTCTCTTGGAGACTAGAGAAAGGATTGCTGTGGGCACCCTATGTTGTTATACATATAAAAGAGAACAGTACGAGGCACGTTGATAATTGCTGTGTTTGTTTTAATAGCAACCATGACAAGAAGGTATTGATGAAACGGAAGTATCTGCAGTTACTAGGAAGAATAATTTTAGAAGGAGCTGTTACTTTTAGGCTTGACTGCAGCACAGTTGCCATTTAGCCTCAATAATTTAGATACAGAAGACCACTTCATATACCTAATATAGTCTGGTATACATATTAAAATAAAGATATGTGAATAAGGGCAAGTCCAAAATATAAAATGTATTTAACCTGTCAGATGTATACGTAATTGAGTAATAAGCTCAGTGAAGTGACAGCCCTTCACTGTGTATAACAGTCTTTATCTCAGTGAAAGTGACACGAGTGACATTCCCCCCGACTGACTTTTCTCGCTGTTCATTGACTGAACCCCTGGCCTCATTCAGTCAGGTAGGCGATGTGCCCCAGCGAAGCTTCATATGACCCACCAGTGTACTCTGTCACTGTGGATTACAGTCTCCTTTGACAGTTGAAACAAACAGTAAAATTCACTCAAATATAATTGTGTGGCATCTGTCAGAGCGCAAGGCCAAAGGACCATGTCAATCATCAGAACAATAAAGAGAAGTTCTTTGCTCTTTTTCATCAAGTTTGCATAGGTGTATTTAGTGAATTGACCACTTGCAACTTTGTGGTATGGGATGTTTTGCTGTCTATGTAATAGCATAATGTAGTTATAGTTCTTGTCTGCCCAAATTCCCAAATTAATGATTTATATAGAACTATCCAATTCAACTTTTGTGATCATTGGCAATAGTTATGCTTAGGTTACAGTCTGGGTTTTGTGCTATTGTTTGCTTGGTAGGAGTTGACTCTGAAGTAATATGTGAAAAAAAATCCATTGTTAAATTATTCTAAAACATTGGGGTTAGTTCATAGTTCATTGCTCTAGAATTTAAAATCAGACTTTCTTTTTTCCTTCCTAAAAATTTTGAAAGACCAAATATTTGCCCTTAGTTTTTCTGCAGTTAACATTCAAACTGCATTCTGATGGATCAGAATGAAATGTAATTGTAAGTAGTATTTTCAAAGCATAAATTCAAGCAGGATGCAAGTTTCTGAAATAACAAATTATTTACTCTGTTTTAGAAAAAACTTCTCAGATTTAAATGATGCTTTTTTTCTGGGAAAAATGATGCTTTGATATGAATAAAAGGTCTTTAAGCCAGTATGATTCAGGTATAACTTTAGAATTAATTGCTTTTATCCTAACTGACTAGTTTACAAATATCAAAAATGCACACACACACACGTCTAGATGTCTAGGTAAAAAACAGTGGGAACAGCAAATAAAAATCTTGTTGGGAAAGTTATTTTAAATACCCATTTTTTTCATAATCCTCACTTGTACCTATTTTATACATAAACATTAAAAATTCGTAAGTTCAAATGATAAATCTTTGGAAATTAAAACAACCTTCAGAAAAATAAGTTAATTTGAGAAGATATGATTGGTGTTAAGAAATGCAAAAGATTCATTTTGTTGAAATATATAAATATTTAAAGTAAATGTGAAATTAATGTATCTTTTTCTCTGTTTTAACAGACAGTGAAATTCATATATTCAAAATTTTAGATGACTGCTATACTACCAGATACTGAAATTGATATAGAATAAATTCTGAATGCCTATTGGATATATTTTATGGTTTCAATCCTAATCTTAGTAAAAGAAGACTTCTGTTCAATCTTTGTTGCTACTGTTTTTTTTTTTTGGTTGCGTTGGGTCTTCGTTACTGCACACAGACTTTCTCTAGTTGTGGTTTGTCGCAGTGTGCGGGCTTCTCGTTGCGGTGGCTTCTCTAGTTGTGGAGCACGGGCTCTAGGCACACAGGCTTCAGTAATTGCAGCACGCGGGCTCAGTAGTTGTGGCTCATTGGCCCTAGAGCACGTGGGCTTCAGTAGTTGCAGCTTGCAGGCTCTTGAGCACAGGCTCAGTAGTTGTGGCACACGGGCTTAGTTGCTCTGCGGCATGTGGGATCATCCCGGAACAGGGATCGAACCCGTGTCCCCTGCATTGGCAGGAGGATTCTTAACCACTGCACCACCAGGGAAGTCCCTGTTGCTACTTTTAAAGGTACTACTTTATTTATAAAGTTGATACTTTACTTCATAGGCATATTTGGTTAAGCACAAAAATCTTGAAACATAGGTGGTCTTTCTTCTCTGTATATTTTTATTCAAGTATTCATGTTTCATTTATATTTAAACAAAAAAATAGAGCAGTACACCACTGCATGAATTCAAAATGTCTGTTCCTTACAACAATTAAAATTAAATCTCCAGTTTCACATTAGCTTAATTTTTATTTGGAAGAGAAGGAGTTAAGACATTTTAGCTTACATTCAGTATATTTTTTATAATAATTCTATTCACGATATTTAATTGGTCAAATGTTTGGTATCACTATAAAACACTTTTCACTGCTATTCTCAAGGACTAGTCATTGTTTTCTGTAGATCTGAAAAATATTTATTTTAATCCTTTACCTTGAAGGCTGTCTAAAAGAGAATAATTCTGTTCCATTCATTCCAGGTTGAAACATGAAGCAAATGGCTATATACATCTCCAATAAATTTCCAGTGTAGACACAAGTAGTATGTATACTGTGAACCAATATGCATTTCCCTTAATTATTTGGATTTTTCAGGGAAATAGAAAGATATAAAATATATACAAGTAAATGTTCAAGGACCTGTTGGTCCAGTGGGTAAGACTCCACGCTCCCAGTGCAGGGCACCCGGGTTCAGTCCCCAACAGGGGAACTAGATCCCGCATGCACGCCTCAACTAAAGATCCTGCACACCACAACGACGATCCCGTGTGCTGCAAATAAGACCCAGTGCAGCCAAAATAAATAATAAATAAATAGATACTTTTTAAAAAAGGTAAATGTTCTATCACAATAAATTACTGACTCTTTTTTTCCAGGCCTGATGGAATTGGAACTATTTCAATGGAAGAAAAAGAGAAGTTTGAGGAGATAAAGGAAAGACTGTCTTCCCTTTTAGAGAACCAGATAAGCCATTTCAGGTATATACTCCATTAGTACAAGTGTTTGTTTCTTTAATTCACTCAACCCTCTAATCCCCTACAAATGTTTATTATGTCTTTCTGCTACTGCTCAAGCACAATCAGTAGCTTCTCCTCCTTTGCCCGCAAGGTATGATCCACGTTCCTAGGTCTGCGTTCTGCTTCTCGGCCTGCCTTCAGTTTTTGCTCTACTCATTCAGTAGTGCAAACCCGCCCCTTGCAGTATCCTTTCCACTGGCCCTCTTGCTAGCCCTGTGCAGTTCTCAGCCTTGCATAGCCTCTTCCCCCAGCTCTGGGGGCTTTTCCTCCCTCTCACTGCATAGCCAGGCAAGGAGACTCAAGCCCCACCTTCACAGGGGAGACTTTTTCATTTATTCCAGCAGAGAGTGGAAAAGCTGAAGTCTTCTTAGCATTCATCATCTGTACTATGCCCTGGTCACCTATCATATAGTCCTTGGTTACCCTTTTATTTACATTCTGTGAGAACAAGGACCACAGTGCGTCTAGCACAGTTTCTTTGCCCAAAAAATTAAGTATTGATACTAAGAAGCATTTGCAGGGTGAAGGATAAATATCTTGATAATATTGTTTCCCCTGATTACAGTTAGCTTAATAGAACCTAATGGTTAAAAACAGAAATATACCTTTTTCTATCAGTCTCATCATTAGATCCTATAAAATGTTGCTATGTCAGTGTATTGCATCTTATAGCATATCTGTCATGTTGCAGGTACGTCATTTCATGTGAACTTACTGAAAAATAAATTCAGTTAATATTCCCCCTCAACAG
Source organism: Lagenorhynchus albirostris (assembly GCF_949774975.1). Lineage (NCBI taxonomy): Eukaryota > Metazoa > Chordata > Mammalia > Artiodactyla > Delphinidae > Lagenorhynchus > Lagenorhynchus albirostris. Next base: position 27,883,246 of record NC_083102.1, read on the forward strand.
TTTGAAAACACTGTTGTTTAACCATATGAATAGAGTATGGCTGCTCTGGGCCTCAGTTTCCTTATTTGTAATATGAAAAGCTTAGACTCTTACTTTAAAATGATACTGAAGGAAAAAATGATCATAGGATATACTATCCATCTGTTTCTCTGCATTGGTGTTTTCATCTGGGGCTGGTACCACTACCTGAAGGTAAGTGAATGAGGGAGGATTTTCTTTGTCATGATAACTGGGCATAGGGGCAGTCATTTAGTGCTGGATTTAGAAATGCTATTCATGGAACAGTCTCACATTGGAGAACTGTTCTTCCCAAAAGGCCAATAAATTCATATTAGGAAACACATTTGCAGAGGATGTTTCTGCATTTGCTGTTAAGAGTATTGTCTTTTAGGTTGTGTAGAGACCCTTATATTTATTGTGTTTGTCATTTAATGAAAGTCAATATATAATTTTCCTGTTTTTGACATTATTGAGACAGAGCTGATCATTCAGTTGACTATATACATCAGTAACTATAAGTCTCTATGGTTATTTGTAGTAGTGCTTTCATGTGCAAGTAACAAATCCTATCTCAAACTGGTTTAAACAAATAAATGGATATGTTCACTTACATGCAGGTCTCAGATGGGGTGGACTTGAAGACAGGCTGAATTTAGTAGCCGTAGCTCCATTTCTTTGTAATTCTCACACGGCTATTCTCCTTTAGGGGATGGCTTCATCCCCAGATGGGTAACAAGACCACAGAATTCCTTGGCCTCACATCCATACATGTTGGAGTTGAAAGGGAAGGTAGTAGAGGCTGTCTCTTTCTGTGATTCTCTCTTAAGGTGAAAAGTTTCCTTAGAAGATCCTAGCAAACCAGCCCTCATATCTCATTTGCCCTAGATAGGTCATAGGCCCAGTCCTGAACCAAACCCCGGGGCCAGAGGAAGCCCACATACTAGGTCCTCAGTCACTGACAAGCCATGGGACCGCCATGATCGAGTTAGCTTGGTAAGAGCCAGCCCACCAGCGGGTCCTGTCCCCCACAGTGCTTACAGCTACACAGTAGAGGCGGGGAATGACAGTTGTCCACATCATTTATTGTATTAGTATTCACTCTCTTACAGTTTTATTTCTCTATTTCTCTTAATAATGTCTGTAAAGATGTACACTAGAATTCTTTTTTGTTTTTATTTCTTTGATGTACTGTAAAGAACTGAACTAAACTGGTCTAGATATTTTAGGCTGACTTTTATATTCCCTTTTGATATTTGTAGAGTTTGTATAAATTTTACCAGTTTTATTTTTCCTGAGTCCATAGAAAACTGGATAAGAGGAAATGGGATTAAAGTAAAGCAGAGGAAATTTTAGGTATCCATATAGGCAAATATAGAAAAATGTTTAAATTTTCCATGAAGATCTTCCTAAGAATTCTGCCAAGTGATCTTCCTTAGCCACTTACATTAAAATTTAGAAAGAACGTAAATTACTTATCAACTCACACTAAAGAAGTAACCAGAGTACTGTTAATAACTCTTGTATAGAAATTTATTTATTCAGGCCCAACTGTGTTTCAGAAATGGATTTCAAAGATACAGGTAAAATAATAAGGCAAACTAAATTAAACAAAAATTAGGAACTTCTGGTTAAAGACAGCAGATTAAATGCATGTCTGGCTCAGTTTCCTCACAGAACCTAACCAAAACAACAGAACGGTATTTTTCAGAAGACATAAACCCACAAGGACAGCAAGAGTAAGAGGGAAAAAAATGGAAAAAATAAGTTAAAAATGTGGAAGTCAGATGGATGGATGGTATCTAATTTAGCCACCCAGGAAAAACTGGATCATAAACGGGCAATGGGGAATACAGAGAAGCAATCTGATTTATGTCATACAATCACCAAAACGTTCGGAATTGCCAGTTGTAAGCCCTCCTGGAAATTAAGAGTAAAGGATGATTTGTTGTAAATCTGCTTAAGACACACTTAGATCCCCAGATCTCCTTTCCGCCTCATCAGCCAGGCCGCTGCCCCTCCCCTTCCCTGGAAGAGCGCTGCTGGTTTATTCCCTGGAGAGGGAATTCCCTGGGCTGAGGTAGAGGAGGGGAGGAAACATCAGGCACAGCTGGAGTTTGGGATTACATAGAAACATGGGGATTAGATAAATGGTTATTCTGAAATCTGAGAATCACAGCCTTCTCCTTCCAACTCACACACTTGACACCCAGAATGCTGGCGGGCAGGCTTACACTTTCCATACATATTGTAAGTACCTTCCCCCCGGGACTCTGACTAGCCCAAGAGAAAAGACCTAAAGCTGTGGAAAAGAAAGACTCCCACCGAAACAGCCCAGCTCTATTGCCCTTCAGCAAAGACCACAGTCTGCACGTACCCACCTAGGTGCATATAGCTTCCGTTCAATTTTTTAATAACGCAATTTTGAAAATGATCTGACAGCCAAGGTAAGGCATCAGATATTTGAGGAAAGTATTTACTGTGGGAGACAGAGCCCAAACAAGTTATACAAAAAAGCAACTTGGGGAAAAAAGAAAGATTATGTGGGAAGAAGGAAATGGTGGAGGGGGTGGTGGGAATCTATTATTAATATGCTTGGAGATTTGAGAAAATAGAGCATCCATAAAACAAAAACAAGATGTTGCTTAAAAAAAGAAAAAGAAAAAATCTTAGGGAAAAAAAATTAGAACTCTTAGAAATTGATGCGAATGACACAAATACTTACATACTATTGAGAGATTAAGTTAATGAAATCTTCCAGAAAGTACAGGGTGGAGGGTGGCAGGGATAGGAAAATAGGAGTTCAGTTGGCCTTTCTTATCCTTGGGTTTCACATCCCTGGCCAGATCGATTTGGATTGGTTGAATCTGCAGATATACAGGGCCAACTGTACTACCCCATTTTATATAAGGGAGTTGAGTATCGGTGGATTTTAGGATCCATGGGGGTCCTGGAACCAATTCCCCACAGATACTAAGGGGCAACTGTACAAAGACAGGAAAAATGAAGGATCTGCTTAGGAGTTTCATGATCATAAATAATAGGAATTCCAGAAACAGTTAAGGTTGAAGATAGGAAATTATCAATAAAGTTATTCAAAACAATTTTCCAGAATTAAAAGACATAAGTGTTCAGATTAAGAGAGCCCATTGAGTACCAAGCACAAGGGATTAAAATAGATACTCATTAGAGTGCATTTTTGTGAATTTTCACAATCTTGGAGATAAAAGGGAGGATGCTGAAATACAAAGAATCAAGAATCAGAATGGCTTCTCAACACTGATTTATTCTATAGTAACTTACTGAGTGCCTACTGTGTGTCGGGCAGTGAACAAAATTTTTAAAAAGATCCTCTTCTTCTGCAGCTTTCATTTTGATGTGAGGAGCAGTACTGATATCCAGAAAACAATGCATCAGTGGCTTCACAATTTTGAGGAAAGATTATTTCCAACCTAGAATTCTACACTAGTAAACGTCTCCATTAAGGGTAATGGTAGAATAATGATATTTTCAGGCATACTGGACATCAAAAGATGTGCTTCCCATATTCCCTTTCTGGGGAATGCAATTTACCAAGACAAAGGAGAAAACAAAGAGGGAGAGTTAAGATCCCTGCGACAGGAAATCAACATGAGAGAGGAGGGAATCTTCGTAGTGGTAGCTAATAGAGACGCCAAAGTGGCAACTGAGCCTAGAGAGGAAATAGTTCTAACCAGAGCAGGTCAGAAAATTCTTCAAGTAGATCAAATTGACAAAACACTGAGATATTTTAACATATTGAGAGAAGTTTCACCCGCTTGGAATAGAGTTTGGAATTATATTAATTGTGTTAGAGCTTGGAATTCTATTAGATTAAGTACATAATTAAAAGAAGAAATTAAAACAAATATAGCAAAGTATTATAAACAAAATAGTGACACTAGAAAGTAATCATATTGGATACATTTCAGTTATCTAGGACATTTATGTAATTAATGTAGATACTGAATTTCGGTCTAACACACAAAAATGATGTAACTGCATTAAGGGAAGGAGGAACAGAAATTATGTCTACGGTGGTGGAAAGTGGTCTTATTAAAAAAAAAGCAACTTATGTCCAAGATGGAGTAATGGGATGATATTTACCCTCCCACCTGAAACAATTTTTTTTTTTTTTTTTTTTTTTTTTGCGTTATGTGGGCCTCTCACTGTCGTGGCCTCTCTCGTTGCAGAGCACAGGCTCCGGACGTGCTGGCTTAGCAGCCATGGCTTATGGGCCTAGCCGCTCCACGGCACGTGGGATCTTCCCGGACCGGGGCACGAACCCATGTCCCCTGCTCGGCAGGTGGACTCTCAACCACTGCGCCACCAGGGAAGCCCTGAAACAATTTTTTAAAGACAAAATATGTGGGGAAAAAAATGCTTTTCAAGATACTAAACATAAGACAATAACAGTAATTCCTGAGAAATGGAAAACAATGGATAAGCCCTTTAATTGCCCCAGCTTACTGACAGCACAGTGTTTCTAGATCATGGTCCAGGGAGGAGGAATCTGGGTGGATCCCCGTGGACACCCTGACTTGAGGAGACAGAGCTGAGAGTCCATGGAGGGTAAGGCTGCCAGAGTTTTCAACTCCAAGTTCTAAAGGAGAGAGCAAAGAGAGCTACAAGTAATATTTGCTGAGGGTCCTCCTGGCGTCTTCAACTAAGTATTGATCTGTGCATGGATGTGAGGAAACTATTCAAAGTTGGGCAAAGAACTATGTGAAAGGATTACAGGGGTTTCTTTACACAGGGCTAAGAGTAATTCCAGTTTTCAATATCTAGAGTGGAAACCTAATTCATGAGCATCAGGTAGAATACAGAAGGTTTTGCCTCAGTAGTGGAAAAAAAATAGCCCTAGAATAAACACTGTCATGGTCTCTCCTAATGAGACTTAAAACCAAGATTCATATGAATCAAACTATTTTCAAGTAATTTAACTGCATTCCAGAACAAAATTCAAGAATATTTAAAGAAATACAAAAGTGTTCAGCCTCCAAGAAGGTAAAATAACAATGTCTAGCATCCAGTCAAAATTTTCTAGGCATACAAAGAAGTAGTAAAATACGACCAATGAAGAGAAAAAAAACAAGCAAAAGTGAAAATGACAGGGAAGATAGAATTAGTAAACAGTAGTATCAAAATAATTATTATTACCACATGTCATATGTTTAACCTGTTAAGGGCATCATGGAAAACCTACAACTAACATCATACTTAATAGTAAAAAAGTAGGAAAGACTGAATGTTTTCCACCTACAGTCAAAAACAAGGCAAGACTATCTACTGAAAAATCAAGGTAGTGTAGTATAGAGAGTCCAGTAATAGACTCACATACATATGGTCAATTAATTTTCAACAAATGTACAGGTAATTTGCAAAGTATACTTTATTCAACAAATGGTGCTGGAACTATTGGATATCCAAATGTAAAATAAAATCCTGGATCCGTACCTCACACTTGATCCAAAATTTAACTCAAGATGGATAGACATGGAAAACAGAAAATCTCTGTGTCCTTGGACTAAGCACAGATGCTTAAATAAAACACCAAAATCGTGATTCATAAATGGAAAAATATTACTTCCAACTTCATCAACATTAAGAACTTTTGATCTTCCAAAGACATTATAAGGGAACCTCAGAATGGGAGAAAATATTTTCACAATACATATCCCACAAAAGACTTCTATCTAGAATATATAAATTTATTTATTTATTTTTTGGCCACACTGCATAACTTGCAGGATCTCAGGTCCCCGACCAGGGATTGAACCTGGGCCGCAGCAGTTAAAGCCCAGAATCCTAACCAATAGGCCACCAGGGAACTCCCTATAAATAACTCTTAAAACAATAAGAAATAAAACAGCCCAATAAAAAGTTGTTTTGACAGATATTTCACTAAAGATATATGATGGTGAAAAGGCATATGAAAAGATGCTCAACATCATTACTCTTTAGGGAAACATAAACTAAAGCCACAGTGATTGATAGGAATATAAAATGGTACAACTCATTTTGTAAACCAGTTTGCAGTTTTTAAAAATTTAAACACCTAACGTATGACCCAACTATTCCACTCTTAGGTATTTCCCCAAGAGAAATGGAAGCATACATCCACACAAAGACTTTAATATGAATATTTATACCAGCATTATTCATAATAGCCCAAATATGAAGACAAGTCAGATGACCGTCAACAAGGAATGGATAAAAAAAATGTATTAGAATACTTCTGAGAAATGAAAAGGAATGAATTGTTGATACATTGCAATAGCATGAAAGAATATCGAAACAGCTATGCTGAGAGAAATCAGACCCAAAAAAGTTCAATACTGTATGATTCCTCTTACATGAAATTATAGGAAAACACAAACTAATCTAAATGACAGTAAATCAGTAGTTGCCTGGGCCCCACGAGTCGGGAGGAATCATTTGAGGGGCATGAATATGTATATTGCCTTGATTGTAGTGATGGTTTCACAGGTGTATACATATGTCAAAACTTATCAAATTGTATACTTTAAATCTGTGTAGTTCATTGTATGCCACTTACACCTCTAAATCTATTTTTTTTAAAAAAGCTAAGAACTCGTCTTCCATAGTGGAAAATTAGTAGGATAATATCTAAAACTGGAAAATCAAGAATTTGAAATATTATCACGTAGGTTAGGGATATGACATTTAAATACCAAAAGAATCAGCTAAAAGTTAAAAACATTTTTTTCTCCAGAAATTACTTGGGAAATGGGGGTGGAACTGACATAAAGGATTTACGTTTTTCATAAAAATCCCCTTAGGAAAAGTTCCCTTTCAGGCTATGTGCATATATAACTGATAAAAACAGATACTGTATTTAACATTTTAATTTAAAATTCAAAGAAAACCAGTTTAATCATTGGACAGGTCTATGCAGGCTCACTTATCTGTGTAATTAATTGACTAAAGTGAAAATCAGCGTGACTTTGATTTATTCAGATTAGGTATTAAACTTGGTTGAATTTTATTTGTTAATTGAGTGTTTTTCACTTTGCTTAGCTATTACAGAGCTATCCAAGTGGTAAAAACCCAAAATATTTATCCTGAAAGGCAGAATAAAATGATTCCCTTCTTTTAAAACTTGTTTTGTGAAGATTAATTAAGCTTCTGTGTAGTTATTTTCTGTATTTTATTGATTCAGGATTACTCATGCTCTGTAAATGTGTTGAATTATTTACACATCATGGGCAGCTAATGCTAATTCAGAGCATACCCAGTGGGACCTCAAAGCCCTGAAATGCTAAATGTAATCTGGGGATCAGTAACATTCCATTCATAAAATGTGTCACCCATAGGTTAATGGAAATAAACAATAGGAAAGACAGTGGGTGGATTATGCAGAAACACTGAAAAGATTTAAGCAGGAGGAGGGGACTACAAGAACCCAATTTGTGTTTTATTTAAACGTGGATTAAGGTTTATGGTATACAAAATGACTAAAGCTACTTTACTAATTTGCTAATGCTCTAAAAAGCACCAGTGTGCAGGAAAAACTCTTATCAAAATAAATTGGTCATGTTTTTTTATGTATGGGCGGGGGGAGGTAGTAGGGGGGGATGCATAGAGGCAAGATTAAGTGAAGAAAAGTTTTAACAGTAAATGGAATGATAAACAGTGCTCTGAAGAAAAACGTGAGGGGCTAGATTTATAAGACAGTTATTTGCATTTATCTGACGCGAATGGAAGTTTCACAAAACTAAAAGCTAATCCGAATATAAATTCAGCTACTGCTTTGTGAGGAATCCATCTTTCTCTTTCTCTTTAAAATTAGGTCCAGTAAAGTTTCTCTTTAAAATTTGGTCCTGTAAAAGAACGTGAGCTTAAACTATATGTGCTTTTGAGGGAAACCTCTTCAAATTACAGTGTGGAAAAAAAGAATTTCTTTGTAATTACGTCTTAGAAAATACGTCTACTTAGTCCTTGGATAATGGCAAAAGACATGGAAATAAGTAAACTTTTCAAGTTATTAGTTTGAAGATGTCTAAGAGCAAAATGTCAGTCCGCGACAGCCCAGCTGCCTGTGTAGCACTTCATCTCGGGGCTGAGGCAGCGGTCAGGGAGGCTTTGCTGAACCTGGTTGAACACGCGAGGCGCACCCGCAGGATGAAGTGGCCCTGACATTCTGTACTCTCTAAGTGGAAAGTGACCTGAAGAGGGACCCTCTTGTAAAGAGCAGTAAACCTGTCACCACCATGTGGCAGCTAACTTTTGAGGGGCCTACGCATCCTCCCAGCTCTGACCCTGATTTCAGAATACCTGCCCTCCAGTTGTTGGTGTGTACTAGGAATACATGGGACTAGAAATACTTTGGTTAAATGACTGCGGGCAATAGAGCTGCAGAAGGGTTACGTGAGGGGATGGGGAGGTTGGAGAGCTAGACACCAGCAGAGACAGGCAAATGTAAGGACAGGAGGGAGCCGGAACCTTGCTTCTCCTAGAAGTTATGTATGCAGTGTGTGTTTCCATCTTAAATCGCACATAAATATAGGAAGAAATAGGGGGAATCGTTTCATTTTATCATAGAGCTTGAATAACAACACCTTAAACAAGAAATTAGTAGGAAATGCATTTTAAGTCTCTCTTTACTTATAGGACCCTAGAGATTCCTTTTTCATTACTGTATTTTTGTACATGTATCATCGAAACTTGAGAACCTTTTTCATCACAGTTTATACCTTTACTGTTTAAGACATTTGAATCATGGGACTAGGTAAATTTCAGCATTTAAAAATTTCCTGCATGGGTCAATGCCCTTTTAACCACTTTTTACAAATGTTCTCCAATAACACCAAGTTATAGAAGAGGGAATTATTTAGCAGTCTTGGATATTAAATGTTTGACTTTTTTGTTCCTCCTTTTTTTTTTTTTTAAAGATACTGTTTTCCCTTTGGACGACCTGAAGGTGCACTGAAAGCTACACTTTCATTACTTGAAAGGGTATGTTTGAACATTACTTTTTAAGTACTATTTGCATTCTCAATGGCTGTGTATTTCAGTGTTGAACTAGGCAGATGGTCCCATTCCTCATGAGTGTGGTGTCACCTGGGTCTGTTGCATTTCATCAGTTTCTCACTTTTTCTTGCTACATTCAAATTCTTCTATATCCTGCTTTTCCTCTCCAAAGCCTTTCTGAAGCCTACCACTGCCATCCTATGCTGAGTTAGGGTTAAAGTTATCATCTTTTTGGTAGTATCCATTTTTCCCACCTCTTTTTTTCCCCTCCTTATTTCAGATAAGTACAATTATCTGTTTTTCAGACTTTACAGTTGTCTTTTATTATCCCCCTGACTTATTTGTACTTCTGTCTGTCATATCCCTCATACCTATAAGAGTTTAACATTTAATATTCACAAACATATAATTTCTTTCATTCTAAGTTTATCTCAGAATTTATTTCAGTTCAATTTGTGTTACTTTGAAAGAATTCATGAATTACAGAAATTGATGATTATAGAAGTCATGAAATTATAGAAATATACAAAAAGTAAATAGCAAATAAGGTGTTATACCCATGCTAGAAATCATTTATTAATGAAAGTCTCTTCTCCACTGCTGTTTTTGTGGTAGATTAAGTGTAAAGGGGGGGGGGGAGGAAGATCCAAGAGGGAGGGGATATATGTATACAAATGGCTGTTTCACTTCGTTGTACAGCAGAAACTAGTACGACATTGTAAAGCAATTCTACCCCAAACTATACCCCAGTAAAAAAAAAAAAAGGAAGTATCCTTTCACCTGTCTATAAAACTATTCATGTGCTAGTTGGAAGCTAACAGCTTAAGTAATGTGAACAAGTTTTATTCCTTATCTGTATTAAAAAGAATATCTAGGGATCATCTCTATCTCTTGATTTGATTATTCTGGTCCTGATTTGTTGACTTTAAGCACTTGACTCTTGTTGATTTTTCTGCCCAAGGAATTGCAGATAATATATTATTTATTCGCACCTCTGAAAAGCAAAAAGGGGATACATTGTTCAGTGATTTAAGGATTTGGGAGAGGAGGGCTAGAACTGATGACTAAAGTGAGATCTTTGGATTATAGATTGGTTTTATCTATATATCCCTGTCTTATCCTTGATTACTGTGAATGGTGTGATAGAAATATTATTGTCATAATTATCTGTTTTATTAGAATTTTTATAATATTAAAAGCTGCATGTAACTCAGGCTTTTCAGAGTTTTCATTTCATCCTATCCATTAAGGTATGATCAATGAGATAAAAATCCTTAAAGGCAGCTTTGCTTTTTGGAACGGCATCCCATCTTGGGTACCTAGTACAGCCTCTCTATATGCTGGTTTCCATGGCAGAGCTCCCATCCTCCCCCCGGCAGGGAAGAGTTAGTAACAGAAGAGATGCCTCGTGCCCTGTACTGACAGGTGGCAGGATGAACAGTGACCTTTATTCCAGTTACAGTAACTAATCATGTCTCTTGCTGAATTGAAAGAGAAATGGTAAGGGCTATTTCTTCATTTTCATGTCTCTGTACTTACTGAAATCTTAGAAAAATAAAATCTACATGTGAATTCTTGATACAAATGGTATATTGGAAGAACTTGGGGCGGAAACATGAAACAAATTGTGTGTCTCCCTTTTTGCACTTGCTAGCCCTTTATCTGTGCTTCTCCAGGAAAGGGGATTTAGTTTCCCCACACACACTTCAAATGAAGTGTCCAGCTCCTAGATACTGTGAAATAGTACCTGATTTCAACCCTAGGCTCACTTCTGTAATAGATACAGACATTCTAATTTTAACAGCTATTTCTATTATTTGAAAGTTTGGCACCATGGGAAAGCTTAATAGTAAAATTAATCTTAAATTTTAGTAATAATCACCTTAAAAATGATAGTGCCTGTTAATGCTTATATTTTTTTACTCTAAACACAAGGATTTTTCTGGCAATAAAAAGTCTAATGTGCAGTTCTAATTAAAGTACCAAATATACATCAGTGTTGAAGATTTTTAATGTGAAAATATGAAGAAAAATTTAATTTGTTAGGGGAGGAAATCTTTAAGTGATAAAGTTTGCTGTTTTCAGAAGGAAACCTTGTCTGACAAAATGAAAATATGTTGTCAAGGATCACCAGTGCTAGAATGATTGAATGAATTTGAGATTATAAAATCCGTAGTGCCGAGGCTGATCGAAATAGAATGAAGTAACAAACCATGAAATGGATGTCTTCATGTTCTTTCAATATTTCTTTCAAAGTAAAAGACTAATAGGATAGTCAGAACACTTACAAAAGTATTGTCTTCTTTATGTTAAAGTTTTGCTATACCTGTATATTGTAGAATTTGAATGTAAGCAAAGCACGGAAAGCCACATCAATTATATGGAAAATAGCGTTTGACTAATTGTATAATCAAAACTTACTGTGAGCAGTTTTATCACTAGGAAAGTTTTAAGGAAAATTATCAATGAGTAACTATAAAAGTACTTAAATACAGTATATTTTGAATTCTGGATACAATTGTATTTTCCATTTGCCAATAGTAATACTTTTAAGTGAAAAATCCAAAAACACAATTTAGGAACCCAACAGAAAATAATCCGTTTTTTGTTTTTTTTTAATTTCAGAAAGTTTTCCTTGTGTTTTAACATTTGATACTCCATTCATTTCACTAAGACAAAGAAGTTCCCCCTATCCCCAGCAGATCAAAATAACTAAAGTATAATTAGTGAGAGTAGTGGTCTTGATTTTTATAAAGCCCATAAATGATGCTTATTTTAATGGAATTTATGTTTTCATATATATGGCTCAAAAGATTTAAAGCTTTTAAATCAGGGATATGCAAGGTAAACTTTATTACAAAGTATCCTAAGGACTGTAATCCTCCTTTGAAACAGCTGCTCTAGTGGCGTTGTGGGTCCCTGGAGGAAAAGTGACAGTCACACTGAATGGTGGCTTGGGCAAGGGAGGTTTTGATGTACATAAATGATGCTTAGACAGGCGGAGCCAAGACTGGGAGAAATTACTTCCCGGTTGTGGAGTGCTGACTCATCACCTCCCCCAGTGTTACCTAGGACCCCTTCCTACCAATAGGTCTAGGGCAATTTGTGTACTTGTTTTTTAGTATGTTATGCTGTCTCTCTCTCTCTCTCTCTCTCTCTCTCTCTCTCTCTCTCTCTCTCTCTCTCTAGGTTTTAATGAAAGATATTGCCACTCCCATACCAGCGGAAGAGGTGAAAAAAGTGGTCAGAAAATGTCTTGAGAGAGCTGCCTTGATCAATTACACGAGACTCACAGAATATGCCAAGATAGAAGGTCAGTGCAGTGAGCAATTGCCGAAATGCCAGTGAGAGCCAACATTGCCTATTAACTGCATTTTCTGTGAGAAGTCCTTTCCTTTCTTGAACAAACCTGTGCCATGGCAAAGGGAAATGTCTCATTAAAATCTCAGCTGGTGAACTGAAGAGCTTTTTCCTATTCATTGCCTTAATATGCCTCCTGGGACTCTGCTTGAATGAAAGACCCAGGATTCATGCTTAAGTTGTCCTTTGTTCTTACTTTGAATTTTGAAGAAACCAAAACGTGTTTTCATGGGTTGTATTTTTTGACATTACAGTAAGTATGTCTAACATTTAAACTATGGGCAGTGTATTCTTTCCTGATCAGTAACAGTGTAGTATTATTTAATTTTATTTTTGGTTCTGCAGCATCTCTCAGAGAAAGAGGAAACTTGTTGATTGTCGTGAGGGCTGAAATAAACTGATAGAATTTCCTGCAACTTTTAATTGCTTACAATATATTGATGCATTTGTAAGATTAGATCTCTTGAGAGGACTGTGCATTTTTTCTCTTTCTTCAGGTTTTGTTCATTAAGGATAATTATTTTATTCATTTAAGGTTTAAGATAACTTAGAAATACATAGATTGAAATTTGTGGCAAAGTCACACAATCAGCTTTTATCTGACAATCCTTTGACTGATATAATTAAAAGTAATAAAAATGACCTCAGGTTCTTTAATTATCATAAAACTAGCTTGTGTAATACATGTAGCATTAACTTAGGGAGGAAAAAAGTTTATAGTGTTAAATACTTATCTCTAAAAATAAAAAGTAAATCATCTGTTAGAAAAAATTTAGTAACTTTTAATATAAAATTGTATTTAATGAATTATAAATTTATTAATGAGTTGATACTGTGATAGATTCATCAAAATTGGGACAATGAAAAAGATGATTATAACTGGCTGTGTTATATCCTTTTTTCTCTCCAAATCTGATCAAGCTTTCTAACAAGCACGTGATAGCCAGCCTCCTGAGTGATTAACAAAAAAGCCATCCCATCACTATAGCAACCAATATTATATCACGAGAGTAACAACATGCAACCTCCTTAGATACCAGTTTAACATCATTAATTATGATATCATGTTGTCTTAAAGCAGAAGCAGTGAATATTAGGTCATTTGGGGAAAGTGGAAGATAAACAGATTGGTTTTCACGTTTTGAATACTCCTTCAAACAATTTTCATGTTTTGGGAATATTGGGTATTGTGAACATGGATTGAAAGAATTGATATAAAAATAGACATATGAAAACCTTTCAACTCTGGCAAAGAGAAAAAATTGTAGGCAACCTGAGTAAACACAATATCGTTTTATCTAAATATTATGAATGCGCTCCAAAAAAACTATGAGAATCCTTTTGGTCTTAACTATTTTAGTTATTTTTGACCATTACCTTATCCAACAATACTGAAAAGATATGCAGTATACTTTTTGTTTTATCTCTGTATTTATTTTCTAGTTGTAGAATCCATTTTAATATGGACAAATGAAGAACTTTATTTGTACACAGCCATGGGCTCCTCTCGTTAATCAGCTAGATAAACCCGTTAACAATGGTGATCAGAAAGGAATAGTTATTCTTCTGGATCACACACAAAAACAAGTCTGTGTTAGAGAAAAGCCTAAAAGAGGACCCAATGGAGAGTGAGCAGGGAACTCTCCCACCTCTTCCTTTCTGGAGTCACCCCCTCTCTTATCTCGAGTCCAGTGTGAGAACATTCTAGAGAAAGGATCCTAGACATCTAGTCAGGTAGGACTGCTGAGCAGTCTCTTTTCAAAAAAAATAATAAAATGCATACTTACTAGATAAGAAAAGCTTTTATCCTTTTCATTTTCTCCCTTCTCCCCCTTTTTTTGTATCTTAAAAAATAAAGTGCTTTGTTTTATGCTCAGGCTCAGACCAAGACCAAAGTCGACTTTAAGTTAGAAATAGGAAATGGGCTACTTTTCTTTGCTTGATTGGTCTTTTACATTACATGAGTGAGCAACACGTGTAGAGTTTGTTTTTCTCCTAAATTCTCTTCTCTTGTGTTTTAGGCCCAGCAGAAAAGGAAACAGGTAATTAATGTTTGTACATGCATGTGTCATTATTTCTAATGTGGCGGTGTTGTGTTTTGATATGGATGAATAGCTCTTTCCTTTTCAGGGCTCCTGTTAGATCACTTTGACTAAGATACTGAAAAGACTTTGATTTTATTGGAACTGTTGCTAATGCTTTGTATGGAAAGTATAGGCCATTTATCTCTACAAAAGTTCAGCAATGTTTTTTTGATATGAATTCAAAGCAAAACACCTGAGGCTGTATTAATGTTATGCATTAGGTTTTAACCACGTAACACTAATCTTATTTGGAAGCTGTTGCCAATATTTGAAGGACTCTTACAACTAGAAAAGAGGACCATCTTTCTTTTATCACTCCTGGAAGATAACCTGAGAGTAAAAATGCATAAATGTTATTAAGTAAAAAGTAAGCAGCTCTTAACTTTGAAAGTTGTTAATCATAGTAATGAGCAGAGGTTATAAAATCCCATTCTCAAGAAATTGCTAGGAAAGCGTTCTTCTCTGAGATTTTAAAGATTTTGTTACTTTTGTGTGTGTGTGCGCGCACGCCACTTATCACAGTTGTAATTAATTTATGTATGTATTTATTTTTGTCTGTGTTGGGTCTTCATTGCTGCGCTCAGGCTTTCTCTAGTTGTGGCGAGCGGGGGCTACTCTTCATTGTGGTACGCGGGCTTCTCATTGCGGTGGCTTCTCGTTGCGGAGCACGGGCTCTAGGCGTGCAGGCTTCAGTAGTTGTGGCTCACAGGCTCTAGAGTGCAGGCTCAGTAGTTGTGACGCACGGGCTTAGTTGCTCCGCAGCATGTGAGATCCTCCCGGACCAGGGCTCGAACACACATCCCCTGCATTGGCAGGCGGATTCTTAACCACTGCACCACCAGGGAAGTCCCACAGTTATAACTAATTTAATTAATGGGCCATTATGTATTCATCCTGTCCATCTCCGCTTCAGCCTCTTGCAGGCAGGGTCTCTACTGAACTTGTTCACTGTTGTATCTCCAGCACCCAGCACTGTGCCCATGACACAAAGTAGGTACTTAGTAGTTGGAAAGAGACAAGAGGTCCATTAGTTAAGTTCCATTTGAAATCAGTGGCATGAGAGACAAGTGATGAACCTTTCTAATCTGAGTTTTCTCATCTTAGTCAAATTTTGCATGCAGTCGTATGGACAAGTTTGTTTGGGTTGTTTTTAACTGAAGTCTTCCATTAAGGATGCTATTTCTTTTTTCCGACCTTCACTTCTTTCCCAGTATTTGACCTCAAAAAGTGTCAGGAACAAAACACTCAGAGCCAGGAAAAGGGGAAAGAACACACCTACAATGATCGCTGAAGTGCACTTTAGAAAAGATGAATTAGAAAAAAATATTACCATCCCCTCTTATGACAGCCCGCTGTGATAGCAGCAGCCCCATGATCTTTAACAAACTTTTTCAGAACCTCGTATAGCATCTTATCTCCCACATTTCTGTTGTAAAAATAGTTTTTATATAACTTTCAGACAAGAGGTCTAGGGTTGTTAGTGGTTTTCCCACTTGCCATAGAGTAAATAAGTCAGCCAGCTGGGACTGGAGTCAGGTGTCCTGATCCCCAGCCTACAGAGACTACACTCCTGTCCCTGTGAAATAGGAAGGGGCCACCATATGCCATGACGAGGATGGAGCAGAGGCAGTTGCCCTGCTTGTGACAGTTGCTGTCCGCTGTGTACAGCACTTCCAACCAGATGAAAGGCTTCCCTTCACTTGTGTTTAACACCATACCATGGCTCAACTGTCTAGGCTGCAGACTCTGGGAAAAATACTTTTTAAAAGTCAAATGCTTGTATAGAAAAGAGAAAAAAATCAGTATAGCCTCAGTAATTTAAGTGAATCGAAGGGAAAGCTACCCTCCATTGAAGACTTCTGAAGTAACAGAAGAGAGGTTTTTAAGAAATGTAGTTACATTCCTTTAGTTGTATTTCGTTGCCAGTTAACAGGGTTACCTAGTAAATGTTCTTGGAGGTGGTTTTAAAAGTGAGTAAAAATGAGAATATCAATTGCATGTGTAAGAGCTTAAATGCTTGATAAGACTTTGAAACAGTACTCTCTTGAGCGTTATAATCATTGTCCCCCGTTAGTTTGTTCCACATAGAGAAGAGGAAAATTTGGCTCAAGGTTTGTCATCATGTTGTCGTCTATTGACCTGCCTGTTGCCCCAGAGGTTTTTCATTTACACTGCTTCAGTAGTTCCTTAAACAACTCTTCAAAACAGATATTTTGCAGAAGAGATAACTAAGACTTCAGAAAAAGGCGGTAACTGACACAAGGTTGTGCTGCTATTAAAATTCAGCAGACCTGAGATTCGCACCCATGTTCCTCGGACACCAGAGGGCTCCTCTCCCCCTGGCTGCCCTGCCTCCAAGGCTGTCTGATCCAAAGTCATGGCATTTTCAGATAAACCCCTCACACACATCACAAAAGCCAAGGGTTAATATTGGTAGCGTCTCTTTTTCCAAAAATAATATTTATTTAATAATAGGAGCAAACACTTACATGCCAGGCACTATTGTAAGCACTTTACATGTATCTGTTTATTCTTTACAACAAGGCTTTACAGTAAATACTACTATTATTATTCCTTTTTTAGTAAACCAAAGCAGAGAGGTTATTATCTACCAGTCAGTCTCTGGTCACATAGCTAGTATGTGGGAGATTAGAACCCACTGTCTACCTATTAAGATATCTTCTTATTTTCCTATGTCTTCCCTCCTCTCCATTCTTGGCAAGCTTGCATAGTTCAATTTGCACTCAGTTAAAATTCACGGACATTTAAAAAGGAGTCTGGAACAGTGCTGCACATAGAAATATGATGAAAGCCATATATGTAACTTGAAAAAAAAATTGTAGTCACATTAAAGAGGTAAAAAGAAATAGGTGGAATTAATTTTATGCATATAGCTTATTTAACCCAATATACCCAAAATATCATCATTTTAAAATGTATTCAGTATACACAACTATTGAGATATTTTACATTATTTTTTTCCTATGTCTTTGAAATCCAATGGGCATCTCCCTCTCCCAGCACATCTCCATTAGAAGTAGGCCCGTTTCAAGTACTCATCCACCACATGTGGCTAGTGGCTGCTGAATTGGACAACACAGGTGTCTGGTTGGAAGGCTAAGAGCTGAACTCCAGAAACTGACTCTTTATTTTCCCGGACACATGTTAAGTGTCGGGTGTTGAACGTGATTAAAATGTGCAGCCTCCCCAACCCCAAATGTCTCTTCCCTTTCCCTGCTTTATTTTTCTCCATAGCCCATTTGATCTAACACACAAGATAGTTCTTTCAGCCAGCTATTGTCCTAGAATGTTAGCCCCACAAGGGCAGGGCTTATGTATTTCAAAACTGCTGTATCTCCAGTGCCAAGAAAAGTGCCTGGTGCGGTGTTACTCGATAAGTACTTCGTTGAATAAACGATTGAGTTAATGGCCCAGAGAGTGATCAGGCTCTTTACAGCAGAGAGAACATCTGTAAGCTGGCAGGTTGGCTTGCAAAAGATCATTCAAACCAATCACTGAATAATTAACAATATAGAGCAAAAACTAACCGCTAAAAAATAACAAGGTTGGAACAATTAAACCAGAATTTCATGCCCTTTACAATGGTGTAGCGTGGGAGTGAGGAGGCACTGACTCTGGATCACAGACGCCAGAAGTTATAGACAGCAGCTGTATTAACGATAGTTAAGAATCTAACCTGTTTCCGTTGTTTCTATAATTCTGCGTGTTGCTCAGTTTGACTCATAGTTCTCGTCTATCCTTGGGAATTCTTCAGATTCTCCACTGGCAGCACAAATTTGCAGAATAAAGGAATTTTACAACTCTGTAATAGATGAAATAAAACAGATGACCTCTCTTTAAATGCCTTCTTTCCTTCTTGGGAATTATTCACATGTGTTTTATGAGAACAGATAGTCCATTTTAAGAACTTGAAACTTTTAGAAAGCAATTTTTTTTTTTAATTTTAAGCAAAGTTTGAGATTTACACTGTTGTGAAGTCAGCTACTTTTCTTCTTTGGTTTAATTTTATCCCTAACTTTTTATGTAATAGTAAGATTATTTTTATTTATAATCCAAGGTTCAAAATGATACTGAAACTTTATGTTTCTCATTGTATTTTTCTTAAATCACATACCTTGTTGATGCAGATTAGCTGTTACTTTTAAAGAAGAATCCATTCTTTAATTCACGGAATTTTTTATGGACAAGAATAACTCTAAAACATCTAATAACAGTCCCTGTCTTCTCCTGAAAACTACATAACATATTGTGACTTCCGATAAAAGAGGGAGACCACTCCTTAGAGCTTGCCTTGACCTGAGATCTTTTATGTAAATTTGGTACCTAAGCTTCTTGTGAATCTCAAAACGTGGAGGTGCCCTAAACAAAAGGTAGCATGGAATGAACAGGCAGAGGCTTTGTGCAGTGATGATCTCTCTGGGCCCTCTGGTTGCCAGGTTCCCAGGTCTAACCCCCAGTGCTTTCATTTTCAAAGTCTCAGTTGAACAGAACAGAGATGCTTTCCCAGAGGGCCACGCTGCTTGCTTGCTTTGAGTGGAGAAGTTGCACTGTGGCCATCCTTACGTCATTAGGATGTGTTTGCCATCTGGGTGGCATTTTAATTTAGCACTTCATTGTCAGAGTGTAGCGATAAATAATAAATAAGTGAAATCTGTTCTACTGAAGGACATGTGTGTGCACAGAAATGAGTGTATAAACTGCACAGTTGATGAAAATGCTTTTTGTTAATGAATAATTTCATATTAATATTTCTAGGATAACTTAGCAGTGTACTCTCATAAAAGTTTTTTGAGTTTCCTTATAAATTTGATTCTTAAATTTTTTGAGTATTATATGTTACCATGAATTCAGGCTACAATGCCTAAGTAATAGACCTGAAATTTTGCACTCCCATAGCACTGGCAACACTTTGCAGGAGGTAATTTGTATACTAAAAGAAGCAGGGACCTCACCTTAAAAAATGATAAAACAAAATGAAAGAACTGAAGAATTTCTGTCCAGCCTATTTGGACAGTGTGGCTTGGACTCTGGGACTTAGGCCTGAAAGTAAAACCTCTGTGACCATTTCTGCTTCTGATGATTTCACCTGATGATTTAGGGACAAATTGATAGATACGATTTCCGGCTCTAAAACAAAGAGAATGACCTATTGTCTTTTTATTTAAAATATTTGAGAACATCATATAAATCTGTAAAGTTTTTTCTTTTTTTAGTTTGTAAGGCAATATGTGCATATACAGTAAAAACTCATTGAGCTACCCTGATTTAGCATCTGTGATTACCTGGATAGGATCAAATTAAAATTTATTTTTGCACTATATACAAAGAAAAGCTGTGAGTATTTTTCAGATGGTCAATGAACTATTTAAGTTACCTAAGAAGAAAATTGTTTTCTGATAACCATAAATTACTTTGATTCTATCACCGAGTATGATACAATTGAAATGCTAATTTTAAACTGTTTTTATCAGCATGTTCTTCTCAGTATATTGAATAAGATGTCTTTCACATCTCCTTGCCACACCATTAGCCTTATTCTGTATAATGTATGTGCCAGAAAGTATTAAAACCATATTCTCTTTTAAGTACTACGTAAGTAATATGAATTCACTTTGGCTATTTCCACATCTGATCTGGAAGAATGAGGATTTCTGGTACATTTGCCCCAACTTCTCTCCCACCAACTCGCTAGTCCCTCAAGATAAGAACCCCGCACTATATAATTTGTGTTCTTGTCAATTAGTCAGCTCATGACAACGTTGACAGATTCATCCCCATGTATCCAAAGCTGGTTTGGGAATATAACAAGCAGGAGTTGCAGGGATTATTGATTAGAAAAGGCAAGTAAAGGCGTGATTTGCTTATGTCTGACAGAGCTTTCAAGCTCTGTATGTACCTTCTGTCAGCTTAGGACAGAGGACAAGTGTGTGGTGCAGTTGCTCAGTAGCTCTCGGCACACTCAGGTCACTAACTAAGTGAAAAGTCAAATGAAGAGGCGAGGTGCACCCTTGTACACCAGTGGCAACCCGATGGCAGTGCTTTCAGCACTTCTGGGACCTCTGCACCCACTGTTTACCCACAGCTTTAGTGACCAAAGGACGAGGGTTCTGTCAACTCCAAAGCATGGAGACATTTAAAGACACTTAGGTCTCTCTCCTCTAAAATTAGTTCTGGGTCTGCATTCCTCTAACATCCTTGCTGACTGATCTTCGTTTGATTCTGGAAAGCGTTAGTATGTGTTACTCTGTCTAAAACAACTGCTGGCCTTCTGTCCTGCTGCCCTCTGCTTTTGGCTTTCTGTCCCTTATACTGGGGTTAATATTACCAGTGCCGAGTGATTTGTAATGCCATGAGATCGTTTGCGACCCAAATGAGCAGAACTTTTCCTTGATCCACAGTCTCTTTGTCAATGAGTCATCCATCATTTCTCTCCATTTTTATGTCATTCTATTTTGAGGGTGAATTACAATAGATAAGGATCATCTCAATCAGAGACAGTTGTAGCTAATTCCACATATAAAAAAAATGAAAACTTGATTCAATCTTGAACAGTGTTCTCCTTCCGGATCAGGCTATAATAGGAACTTGAGCTTAAGTTTAAATGACACCTAAGTTAAAGGTTATTTAAGGGCAGACACTTCTTTCAATCTTGTAAAGTGCATAGTAAGCCTCACCTTTCCAGCTCTGTACCTTCCAACTTCCTGTTATTTATACTCACCTGTGTCTTCTCTTCTGCATCATCAGGGGATGAGGTATCTTCCTCTTCAAGGCCAACGTGTCCACCTATCATGTTGACCCCAATTCCACTTACCTCTTTCCGGATGTATTTTACTGCATTATATATCTCTTCTTTCTCCTGTGGCTTGTACCTCTGTCTTCTTTTACATGTTTCCCTTCCATTTATAATCATGGTATCTCCCTAAATAATGCCTTATCTTGAGCTCTACACCTCCTTTCAGCTGCCATCCAAAAAGCAGGCTATACTCTCACCTTCGTTGTACTCACCTTCACTCCACTTCGCCCAAAGAAGTTTGGCTTCCAGTCTCACCAGTCTGTCCTGTGGGGAGTTAGTTACACTAGCCTGGAGCATGGCTGGTCAGAAGGAGAGCGGAAGGGAGGAAAACTTTTAAATTCTGCTCCTGCCTCCCCACTACATTGCCTTGAGATGTCCAACTCCTTATCTTTTGTCATTGGAATTGGTAGCAGTAGGTCAGGTGGTGTCTGTGGTATTATCAAAACAGGGCCTCAGCTGTGCTGCAGTGAGATGTTGATGAAGATAGGAAAGGGCTGAGCCACACCTGCTCATCCCTTCACTCCTCTACATCCAAACCCTGTAGCCTGGTGAATTACAGGACTGTTGACCAAGTGCTGTTGCTTTGAATCTAACAAATTAATGGTGAATCCCTGTCCACAGGAGTTGTCTAATGACTTAGTAGGAAAAGGAAATTACCCGTGTTGGTTCTGTGTTGCCTGGAACTCTCTGCTCCAAAGCTTAAGCTTCTGTCTTTTCGAAGTCCCTGCAAAGGACACAAGCCTGCCCATCATCGCATTCTTTGTGCCTCCAAATGATCGTGAGCTCTCAAACTAAAATTACTAGACTCCTAAGGAGTGCAGCTCTTAGTAAAGACGATAGGTGATATGTACCACCTGGAACTGATGGAGCAAGAATTTAAATTGAGCATAATACTCTCAAGGTGATACAGGAGGATGCTAGCTTGTCCCTTCTTGCTGCAGGGACAAGAAGTCGTGAAAAACCAAGTGGAAATATTGGGTATGAAAATAATATGGTTGTAAGAAAAACAGGATACAGGATGAATATAGCTGAAGAACTTGATAGTGACCTAGGAGATCAGAATGGGGGCTGCAGGGAAGGAGAAATAAGTAGACAATACAAAAGGAAAGCTAAGTGATATGGAGAATAGAAATAGAGTAAGACAGACTTCCATCAGACTGGTTAAGAAAAAGATGCAGATAAATATACTATGAAAGAGAAAAAGTAACTAGAGACACAAAACAAAATAATAGAGTATTGTGAACCAATACAAAATTGAAAGTCTCAAAAAACTGTATATTGGTAAAGTCAGCACAAAAACCAAAACTCAAGTAGGCCAATAAATTTTAAAGAAATTGAAATAGTTGTCAAAGATCTCCCATCCCCAAATTCCTAGACCCAGTTGTTTTAGGAGGTAAGTTCTACCAAACTTTTAAGGAACAAATAATTCCTATCCAAAATAGGTTCAGTAAAATGGGAAGTGAGGGGAGTTCATTTCATGAAGCAGGTATAATCATGATTCCCAAATCTGATCAAGACAATAGAATAAGAGAGAAATAGGGCTTCCCTGGTGGCACAGTGGTTAAGAATCCGCCTGCCAATGCAGGGGACATGGGTTTAAGCCCTGATCCGGGAAAATCCCACGTGCCACGGGGCAACTAAGCCTGCAGGCCACAACTACTGAGCCTGTGTGCCACACTACTGAAGCCCACGTGCCTAGAGCCTGTGCTCTGCAACAAGAGAAGCCACCGCAGTGAAAAGCCTGTGTGCCGCAACGAAGAGTAGCCCCTGCTCGGTGCAACTAGAGAAAGCCCACGCACAGCAATGAAGACCCAACGCAGCCAAAAATAAGTAAAATTTTTAAAAAAGAATTGTTATAGGTCCATTTCATTATAAGCATCTATGCAAAATTCCTAGATATGATATTAGCTCACAAAATCCAACAGTGTATTTGTAAAATAATATATCATAGTCAATGGGATTTGTTCCAAGAATATCAAAGTGATTCAACATCAAAAAACTAAAAAACTTAAAGATCAAATGATCTCAATAGATTTTTTTTTTTTTTTTTTTTTTTTTTGCGGTACGCGGGCCTCTCACTGTTGTGGCCTCTCCCATTGCGGAGCACAGGCTCCAGACGCACAGGCTCAGCGGCCATGGCTCACGGGCCCAGCCGCTCCACAACATGTGGGATCTTCCCGGACCGGGGCACGAACCCGTGTCCCCTGCATTGGCAGGCAGACTCTCAACCACTGCGCCACCAGGGAAGCCCCTCAATAGATATTTTTAAAAGGGTGAAACAGTTTAACACTTATCCATAAAATAAAAAAAAAAAAATAGACTGTTAGTCTAGATAGACTTCCTTAGCTTTATAAAATCCATATAGGAAAAGACCTACAGTGAATATTTAATGAAGAAAGTTTAAAGGCATTCTCTAGGATTAGGAACAAGACAAGTACATAAACTTTAATTTTTCACAGTACTGAGAGTCTCAGACTCTACATAAAATGAATGAATAAAAGGTGAATCAAAAGAGTGGAAAGAGAAGAGATAAAACCATCATTGTTTGCAGATGAAATGATCATCTCCCTAGAATATTCTACAGGATCTAAATAGAGCCTATTAGATACAAAAGTTCAGCAAGGTTGTAAAGCCAGCCTGTTAAAATCAATAGCCTTTCTCTACATCAGAGGTCCACAAACTTTTTAGTTTCAGGACCCATCACACTCTTAAAAATTAACACAGATCCCAAAGAGCTTTTGTTTATGTAGGTTATATCTACCAATATTTACCATACTAGAAATAAATTTATAAAATGTCATTGTTTAAAAATAAATATAAACTCATTACTTGTCAACATTTTTATGAAAGAAAAAATTTCCAAAACAAACAAAAAACTATGTAGTGAGAAGTTTACAGTGTTTTACCTTTTCGTACATCTCTTTAATGGCTTCCCTAATAGAAAACAACCAGATTCTCATACCTGCTCTGCATTCAGTCTATTGCAATATATTATTTTGATTAAGACACGAAAAACAAATCTGGGCTTATATGTATTTGAAAAGGGAGGAATATTTTAGAAAACTTTTCAGATAATTGTGGGTTTTCTTCTTTGATATTATACCAAAACTCGGCAACTGGAAGTTTGTTACAGTTTAATTGAAATGTGAAGTCTGAAAGTACATCAATGAACTTTTCATGCTATTACATTAAATTCCACTGGTTTATCATGTATTTTGAATAGATCTTTCACCGTGCATAATTTTTAACATTATGTATTGATTATTTGAAAAATATGCAGTGAATTGCAATCTTCTTAATGTTAACAAATATTATGTAATATCAAAAAATCACCCTTGTGAATATCACCCCGACTCATCTGAGGAGTCTTAAAGTATTAGGAAGCTGTCAAGCTCCTGACAGATACAAGTTTTCTAAAATTCTACTTTTCCTTAAAAGCTCCCATTTTATCATTGGCAACAAATACTATCTATTGTTTCCTTAAAGTGAGAGGTTTACTTCATTTTTCAGAAAGTGTCTACCAAACTTCCAAGTCTGAATAACCATACTTTGCCAGTAGTCAAGTGGTTCTCTGTGAAAGAAAACAAAAAGCAATTAGCTCAGCCCTGGACTCAAACAGTCACACAAACAGTTTTCCTTGAGATAGTCATCATACTTCAGTACACAAAAGTGCTTTATGCAAATTTCTCATTTTGTCACAGATGATACTTTTTTAAATGTATACTCAAGCGTAGAGATTCAATGAAATTAATAATTTTTTACTCTTTCCTCAAGGACATTCTTATGTAAAACTAGCTGTTTTTCTTGAGTGAATGGTGATAAAGAATACGTGATGAGTATAATTTAGCACCATAACCTTGATTCGTGCGGAGGTAACAGTTTTGCCCACTAGTGCTTTTGCATCATTACTGTAAATGTCAACAGAATTTAAAAGGCAAAACATCTTATTATGAAAGTACTTTTGACTATGCAGGCCCCCAAAAGGTCTTAGGGATCCACAGTGGTCCATGGACCACACTCAGAAACACTATTCTGCACCATCATTCAACTAGATAGATAGATAGATAGATAAATAGATAAGGTACCTTTCATAGTAACCACCAAACTATAAGGCATCCAAGAGTTAACTTAGCCAGATTATACAAAACTTCCTAGACCTCTATAAAAAAAATTTTGAAATTCAAATAAAGATCACAGAGAGTAATGTAAATAGATGTAGAGGCAGTTCATGCCCTTAAGAGAGATGACTTAACAATATATAAACTCTCCCCCCAAATTAATCTATAAAATCACTGCAATGTCCATCAGAATTCCAGGGTTTTTTTTTTAATTTGATAAAGTTACTTCAAAATTTAAGTAAAAGAATAAAGGATACTGGAAAACTCTATCACCTTAAGGAAAAAATAAAACAGTGTGGAGATTTGCCTTGCCAGATACTAAGACAAATTACAAAGCCATCACGAAAGCCCAGGATCAGGCAGATACTCAGAAGAGGAATGTAGAGACAGAGTCATGTATAAATGGGAGACTGGTATGCTTCATCGAGAATAAAGTGGGACCGCAAATCAGTATGGAAGGATGGGCTGTTTCAGAGATGTTAGAAAGAAGGGCTCACTAAATGGATTAAAATAAACTGAAGCCCTCTCTGATAAAAACGTGGTCTCCAGAGAGACCTCAAAGTATTGAAGAAAACATCTATCACTATAAATGCATCATTACTCTTTATTGTAACTATCTTCAACTAATATTTTTACCTTTTCACATCCTCAGTTTTCTAAGTGTCCAATTTACTTACTTCATTTTCTACATAGAATTGTCAACCAACCATTTATGCTTGAAAAAAATACTTCACACTCTGAAATGAAAGCTCCGTGAACCACATTGACTCTCAGAGTTTCAGAAGAAGATGTAAGATAATGAGGTAAATGCACAAGATATTGTATCAGGAGTACTTACTTAATTAAGTATATCCCAGATTCCTCAGGATCTGGAAAAATTATATTCTTCCAAAAGCTTCTCTTGTGTGAACATTTGCCTTCTGCAAAAATTCTTAAAACATAAGCACCTCCTGAGAAAACCAAACGTTTATGTAATATCTCTTTCAGTTTGTTCCTTACTGAGAACTGTTCCCTCAGCCATGATCTGTAACACTCTGAACAGCTCTTGCTAGAATCCTATCTCCTTCCTCTGAAGATGCATGGAAATCTCATTACAGGTGTTCAACACCTGTTCCCTAAAAGGTCTCAGAAATGATGTCAGGTTATTCAGCTCACTTGACAGTGTGTCATGTATTTTTTGTGTTTTTGTTTTATTTTTACTTTTATATGGAATGTGATTCACAGATAAATGCAGTCTTGAAATAGCAAGCTTTCCTCCTTTCATGAGCAATTCTGTAGAATTTATCATTCTCTAAATCCAGGGTTTGAAACCAACTGATTGATGACCCTCTTATTTATTTACTAACACATGTCAACAGGTAACCAAGTGACATGCAGCAGTGCGGCTTCTGCAGCACCTTGTTAATCCGAGTAGTTTAGATGTATTAAAAAGTCTTTTCACTTGGACAAAACGAGAGTAATGCAAACTGACAGATTTCACCTCTTTACTTCTCAACAGAGTTTGTAAGTACTCAAAGCCTAGACAGATGACTAGTTTGGGAAATTAGGGAGATTTCTTATAGACCAGAGCGAAGTGGACGTAGAGCTTCAAGCACTCAATTTAAAGACCTAATTGAATAATTTGTAATGCCGGATTTTTTTCAAAAGGGAAACCTATAAAATATCCCTGAGGCATCATCGGTGCATACACACACATTCACAGTGGCAGGCAGACCCACGATGTTCAAACCAACCATAGAAATCCTCAGGTAGTCACCAAGCCCAACCCTACTCTCTACACTTGGTCTTTACACTTGTCCAGCTAGGAGACTTTCTCCAAATCTTGGCATCAAATACTTTATCACCATTAATGCATGAGCTGGCTGCCCTAACAGATCTTGATTATGTGTCAAAGGAATCAAAGACATATGTACAGACGTCAAGATCTTTTGACTAATTTCTTAGCACCCAAGGCTACAAATCTTCAAATTATCTCTTTCATATTGTAGTTGCTGTGTCTGGGAAACTTCTCGTTTCTTCTCCTTCAGCTTGCTGCCCAGCTGGCAAGCCTCTGGAGTGCCTTTCCCCTTAATCACTGCTCATTCCTGAACAAACCATCTTCACCTCCATTGCCTCACTGGATCCTGCTTGCCTAACCCCCACTGTTCACAGGCAGACTTTCTCCCTGAGAATGGAAAAAAGAGCATAAGTGGCAGGAGAAGTATAAGTGTGGAGGTGTACGGGTATTATTCCCTTTCTGTGGGAATGTAACAAGCGACTATGGACAGGCTGCTTGTTTCGGGTAAATGTAATTAGAAGACTAGAAGATCTAGGCATGAAATTTAAGACGCTATAGGCTTTACTTATATGATAATTTAGTATTGGCATGGCATAATTGAGATTATTCTGATGGTTTTCAATTTCTGAATCTGAATTATATTGGGGAGAAGTAAATACGGTATATATATATATATGAAGAGCAATAAACCAGGGAAGGGACCATTTCTCAGTTTCAGCTGCTGAATGTAATCTGTGTATGTGAAATACAGATATAGCTATCATGGCTAAAGCCCAGTCTCTAGAAAAGCCCCTGTTATGCAACTAGCTGACAGAACTGCCAGTGGAAGAAAATTTCTGCTGTCATTAGAATCCTACCACATAGTTCTAGCCAGAGCTAACCAGAGCAAAGTAAATATGCATGTAAGAAAATTTTTTTCTCTTTCAAGCCTTCACAGGCTCTGCAGTCAGCAACACGATGCAGATATTTTCTTCCTGTGAGATCTTAGATCTTCTGGTTTCACAGATTTAAGGAGAGCCAGAATCTCAACAGCTAAAAGGACTAAGTTAAAACTTTAATAAAACTCAAACCAAGGTGTCTGTTTTTCCAGTCTTTTTTTTTCTTCTTCTTTTTTGGCCGCACTGCGTGACATCTCAGTTCCCCGACCAGGGATTGAACCCTGGCCATGGCAGTGAAAGCCCAGAATCCTAACCATGAGGCCACCAGGGAACCCCCCTATTTCTCCACTCCTATAAGTCACATAAAAGCCTGTGACAAATGTTAAACCAAATAATATTAAATTGTGTGTGTGTGTCCTAATAATCCTCTGTCTGTAATTCCATCACCATCATGTCTTTAAGATCTTAAGAGGAGACGATGCCTCCATCTTCCTCCTCAAGGAAGGTTCACGAAGTGTCACTGACATTTACGTCCAGAGGTATCTGCCTTTTTATGGCCAGTCACTCATGGATCACCACTGGCTGTTGCCTTATGGAGATTGCTCAGTTTGCATCCAGTTTGACTGCCATTGCCTCTAGTCCAGTGTCCAATTCTCCTTTGCTCTATAGCTGACCATTTCCTTAAAAATGAACTTATTGATGCAAAAGATAATCCAGGTAAAGCAGCTAACGTGACTGTGACTGCAGGACAGTTATTCGAAAGCGGTGTATCATTAGCATGGTTAATTCCAAGGAGATATTAACTGCAACTGTTGGTTTAAATGACAGGGTCATTAAACAAGTTGGCCCCAAAGGGAGCCTTGGAATTAGGAGGCCACAGACCTATTGTTTTCAAACATCTGTGGCATTGGTATTCTCATGGATTTTAAACGTCCATAGGCAGGCCATAACATCGTAGATTACTTTCATTCATCTAAGGATTGTCCAAATATGTACCTCATCCTATCTGGGATAACAATACTGAAAGGTAAAATGTGTTCCGATTCTACACGAAAGTCACCTTTTTCCTAAAATGAAGTTTATGTAAAGATATAGCTTGGGCTTCCCTGGTGGTGCAGTGGTTGAGAATCTGCCTGCTAATGCAGGGGACACGGGTTCGAGCCCTGGTCTGGGAGGATCCCACATGCCGCGGAGCAGCTAGGCCCGTGAGCCGCAACTACTGAGCCTGTGCGTCTGGAGCCTGTGCTCCGCAACAAGGGAGGCTGCGATAGTGAGAGGCCCATGCACCACGATGAAGAGTGGCCCCCGCTTGCCACAACTAGAGAAAGCCCTCACACAGAAACGAAGACCCAACACAGCCAAAAATAAATAAATTAATAAACTCCTACCCCCAACATCTTCTTTTAAAAAAATATATATATATATGTAGCTTGATTTCGGGTAGGTAAAGGAGGAAATAATCTGAAGCTTAAACAGTTCATCTTTGTTTTTCGTAAACACTAGTAGTTCTCAAAGTGCATTCCCCAAACCAGCATCATCAGCATCTCCTAGGAACTGCGAGTTCTTTGACCCCAAGCAAGACCTTCTGAATCTAAAAACTCTAGGGGTAGTGCTGTCAATCTGTGTTTTAACAAGCCCTCCAGGTGATTCTGGTGCATGATGAAGTTGCAAACTACAGACCTATACTGAAATACTCCATTCATTGATTAGAGTGATGTATTATGTCTGGCAGTCATAGAACCATAATAGATTGCAGTCAAGAGAGAGTCAGTGATTCTCCATCCTTTTGCATCAGTTGACAGTACCAAGTCTTGGGGCGTCACATACTGGGCAAGTAAGTATAGGTCAGGCTGGAGAAGTGGGGTTTAGATTTAGACACCGCCTCTCTCCTGGATTCTGAGGTGGTCTTCTTAGCCAGAAAGTTATATACTATTCCCTCTAGGGGACTAAGTCGAGGGAGATTCCCTCCCCCTGCCGCCCGGAATCATCTAATCTAGTCACAAGCTCTAAAGCTGGCAGACAGGTGGGAGGGGGAGGGGTTGTTTTGTTTAATGGGAAAGTGTTTGATCTCCTGCCCTCCTTCCCTCTTGGGATGAAAAGGCCCATGAGTATTGAGATCTGGCAGGGGTAGGACTCCCAAGGGCCTAGCTGTACTAGACTCTGGTACTGTATCACTCACCACAGGTTGCTATGCCTGGAGCTAAAGGGTGGGTCAGAAAATCTCAATAAAATTTACACTTTCCAACTGAGTCCTCAGTCTGGATCATGCAAAGAGGAAGAACACTGATCCCAGACAGGAATTAAGGTAGGTTTAAATTAGGACAAACTAGGGAGCCAGTAGAAATTCCTGAGCCGGCTGGGCTGGCCTAAAGGGGTGTATGAATGGAAAAAGGCATTTAAGATGGAGTTGGTAGCTCAGATGGAACCGATTCTGATCTCTCTAACTGGTACAAATCATGTATGTGCCCATAGCCGTGCGCAACGTGTGTAATGTGGTTTTGCCCTATGTTTTTGTAAGAGGGTGAGGTGGCTGGTGGGAGCAGTCACCGTCTACTTGGGTGGAGAAGGAGCACAAGGAAATAGAGGGGTCCGTTCCACCATTTCTCATTGGGGTCTGTGGGTAGATAAGTTTTTCTGACCAGCAGTCCACAGAGAGGGTGCTGACAGTCCTTGCTACTGAATGAACTTTAGGGTTTCAGGTAGAAGAACTCAGGTGTTGTACCCTTGGCCCAACTTCCTTGTTTAGTTAAACCTCACAAGGCAGAGCCTCACTACTTGGGTCTCCACAGTGTCCCATGTAGATGCTTCCATGTTGCTGACATCCTTACTCCTTCCAAACTGTAGGCCTTCCTTTAACTCCTTTCTCTAGAAAGTAGTCATTTGCCCATTTTCTCCCCCTCATTCCTCTTCTTCTTTTTTCTTTCTTTTTCTTTTATTTTTTATTTATTTATTTATTTTTTAGGATTTTTTTTTTTTACATCTTTATTGGAGTATAATTGCTTTACAATGGTGTGTTAGTTTCTGCTTTATAACAAAGTGAATCAGTTATACATATGTCCCCATATCTCTTCCCTCTTGCATCTCCCTCCCTCCCACCCTCCCTATCCCACCCCTCCAGGCGGTCACAAAGCACCGAGCTGATCTCCCTGTGCTATGTGGCTGCTTTTTTTCTTTTTTTCCCCAGGACCTGCAGTTCTCCCCAGTCTTTTCTTCAGGCATACAAGTTTCTTGCCTCAGTTACCTCCTGAATGTCAGGGCTTTCTCTGCATTCATCTGATTTTTGTCCTTTAGAGGGAGGGAGTTCTTTTTCTTCAGATGGGAGGAGGAAAAAGATGGGAGACCTCAGTGTCAGACTGCTGCTTTCTCTGATCTAATGTTTCTGAACTCAAACACCCACCCATTAAAAGGATAATTTGATTCTGAAGAACTCCATATATTACGCATGAGCAATTTAAAGCCCTCTTTTTGATATATCTTTGATCCTATTTCTTGCAAGCTGGTAACTCTTTTCTTGCATATTGAATGCATTTAATTCACTCTTTATCAGAGCTTTATTATAGGACTTCCTCATATTGACCAAAAATGCATGGGATGCAGCTCTATCCTCTACTTCATAAACTGGTTAGGGAAAGAGATACATAAATTGTTTGAAGGCAGGAATACTGTTTTGTTCATCATTTTATCCCCTCGGTTATTAGTACAATATCTTACATGCAATATATGTTTGTTGAATCAAATTCAGGGCCACAAAATCTGGGGATGTTGAAGAACCAGCAAGAAATCTTAGCGCAAGGGAGGAGATCTGGGGATGTATGTATATGTATAGCTGATTCACTTTGTTATAAAGCAGAAACTATATTCTTAGTTTCTCCAATAAATTGTACTTCAATAAAGATGTTAAAAAAAAAGAAATCTTAGCGCATATATAGGAATTATATGTTGGTGCACTCTAGCTGTTATCATGATGTAGATGCAGAGGAGAGTAGACGAGGCAGTATTGCAGTGGGATTATCACCATAGCCCTTCAATCCAACACCATCTTGAATTCTAGTCCTTGTTTAGCTGCAAGTACAGATACAATCAGTCTGTTAAAAGTTAAGGTCAAATATATTTCAAATTTCTTCGTATCTTATATGGAGAAAAATGGACTGAAATGATTTTACTGGTCTTCTCCCCATATCCCCTTACAACCTTCACAATGAGCATCATTGTGTATCCAATGTTACAGGCAGTGGCAGGAAAGGAGGCAGCCAAGGAGAGGATGCTGAGAGTATGCACCCTCTTTGAAGCAGGGGAGCAGAGTTAAAGCCTGCTAACACACAATGGTCAGGCTGTCTTCTTACATCTCCCCACCTCCGACTTTTTTTTCCAGTGAGATCGCTTCTTAAATGTACACAGGTGCATAATTACAAGGGGTTGCTTGGAGGAGCCTAGCAGTGTTGCCATAGAAAAGTAAAAGTGTTCCAGAATGAAGAAGTATCGTAGCCAAGAGCAATACATTGAAATTCATCAAGAAACCTTGCTACTTTGGGGTGTATTTGTTTTAAATGCCACTATTTGAAATGCGTTACCAACTACCAGCAACTTGGCGTGAAGCTTGAAGAATATAGAGGCATCTGTAATGCTGTAGAAATGTTGCAAAAAGAGGGAAAGTGGACATTTTAAGGGGAATTCTCAAATATTCACAGTGCTCAGAATTTCAATGGAGCTGTTGATAACCTTGTTATCTCGTAGAGTTCTAGCTTAAAAATGCATTAAACTTCTTGGCTGTACTCAAATGAGTGGCAGCCAGAGATGGCATACGTAGTGTACTTGATAAAAATGCTGTTTGTTTAAAGTATTAGAGTGGTCATTATGTTCAAGTACAAAGTTTTGATCCTCTCAGTAAATTTAATCTAGAAAGAATAAAGTGTTTCAGACTGTTTTTAAGTTTCACTAGAACACAGGGTACTCTGTGAGTTTTTCCTTAAGGGAGTGTTAAATGTAAAAGCTGGTTTTGATATATTCACACATAAACAGAAATACGTTTTCAGGTTGCTTCCTTGATTCTTTCCCATTATTGCCTACTTGTGGCTAAGGATATGGTGACTTTATAAACTCAAGCTTTCAGCTATTTCAGAAATTTACATTGAACATATATATTCAGTTGAGTGTATGTGTGTGTATGTTAATCCTATTCAGAGAATTTGAAAATGGAAAAGAATTCAAGTCACTGGATTATCACTGTTTTAACCTCTCCAAGACACTTTTCCCTAATCTGGAAATGGGGCTCCTGATTCCCTAACTTTCAGAATGGTTTTAGGGATAGAGTAAATATTGTACTAAAGTATGTAGGAAAAATAAGTTCCTCTTCTGTGATCAAAACAATTACATTTTGTTGCCTTTCCCTTTCCTCATGAAGTTGAAATGATATAATCCAATATAGGTAAAGCCCAAAATTTATAGGAAGCATAGACTCTCTTAGCTAGAAGGAATCTTAGAGCATATGTGGTTCAGTGATGCTTACCATTTGTTTGGCTCATAGACTACTTTGAGAATCTGAAAGTTGTGATCCTTCACTCCCCCAAAAATGCCTCTATAAACAAAAATTAGCATATAATTTTAAGGGGTTCAAGGACTCCCTAAAACCTATTCCTAACCCCTAGGGTTAAGAATCCTCAACTTAATTCAACACCCTCATTCTAAAGATGGAGGGACTTCCCTGGTGGCGCAGTGGTTAACAGTCCGCCTGCCAATGCAGGGGACACGGGTTCGATCCCTGGTCTGGGAAGATCCCACATACCACAGAGCAACTAAGTTCGTGCTCCACAACTACTGAGCCTGCACTCTAGAGCCCATGAGCCGCAACTACTAAGCCCATGAGCCACAACTACTGAAGCCCCTGTGCCTAGAGCCCGTGCTCCACAAGAAGAGAAGCCACTGCAATGAAGAGTAGCTCCCACTCGCCACAACTAGAGAAAGCCCATGCGCAGCAACAAAGACCCAATGCAGCCCAAAAAAGCAAAAACAAAAAAATCTAAAGATGGAAACATTAAAGAATATAAGTGATACGCTCTTGAGAATTAAAAATTATTTTGAAAACTCTACCCCAAAAATCTCTAATAATTTAAGAACACAGCTTCATCAATTATTTGAGCAGTGTCCTTGGACTACAGCTGCATTTCATTGATGGACTTGCTGTCACTCACCCTTGGTTTGTGAGTGACAGAAGAGCTATTTGCAATCCCACACAAAGTGAAATGAAATAATTTGGGCATTGATTCTATTTTTAACATGCCCTTTCCCAAAAATTATACTACTGCATCCTCAGTAAACATTCATTAAGTACCTGTCATGGTCCAAAGCCTATTCAAGGTAGTGAGAGCACAAGATCATGAGACCCAGTTTCTGACTGATCTGGGCCTAGTCTAGTAACAGCTCATGAGCTGGTAATAGGGGAACCCAGAGGGAGGAGCGACTCACCCAGCCCCAGAACTTTGAGAAGGTCCTACATTTAAGGTAGCATTAAAGCTGTGTCTTGAATGATGAGTAGGAGTTTTCCAGGCAAAGGATCCAGATATCCTAACTCCCTGTGCATGCAGATTTTACAATGCACCACTTTCCTTTTCGTTTAGAATAATTTGCTTGCTTTAAATTTTATGTACATGGTAATCAGGTGGGGTGGCCCACCGAAGACCCATTTGGTGGTTTCATCAGCCACGCATCTCCATTCCCTGAGCCATGCAGTCTCCAAACCTCAAGGTCATTGTCCTCCCTGACCCGCAATTTCTAGTCACTCACAAAGGCTTGCAAGTCCTTTCTTCAAAGCGTCCCTTCTACCTTTCTCTTCTTTTCTGTTCCCATTACCGTCTTCCCATAGTTCCCCATACGCTAGACCTGGTCCCCACCAGTC
Source organism: Lagenorhynchus albirostris (assembly GCF_949774975.1). NCBI lineage: Eukaryota > Metazoa > Chordata > Mammalia > Artiodactyla > Delphinidae > Lagenorhynchus > Lagenorhynchus albirostris. The sequence goes on from NC_083102.1 coordinate 27,918,178, forward strand.
CTTCCTTGTACTACACAACCACAAATACGTTCTCCCAAAATTAATTTATTCTGAAGCCCGGCAAAGAAACATTTGCTCCAGGTTACCAGATAGGATATAGTTACTGAGTCTATTTATTTTCTTACTTAAAGCCTCAGAGAAAAGCTGAGAGAACCTTGCTCCGGACGCGCAGGCTCAGTGGCCATGGCTCACGGGCCCAGCCGCTCCGCGGCATGTGGGATCCTCCCGGACCGGGGCACGAACCCGTGTCCCCTGCATCGGCAGGTGGACTCTCAACCACTGCACCACCAGGGAAGCCACGATCCAACCTCAGGCTCCTCACCCATCATTTCCCAGAACTTTTTTACTCCAGCCAGGCAAATGCAGGGTAGAGATGCTAAGAGCCCACACCAAGTCAGGTCTCACCTTTACCACGTGTTAGCTGTGGCATTTCATCTCTCCAAGCTTGTTTCCTCATTTACGACTTACATGAATAAATAACCAAACGGCTTAAAGCTGTTAGGAAAATTAGTGTGATGACACATGGGAAGTGCCTGGTGCCGGGTCTGACACGTAATTGGCTCTCAATAAATGGTGACATTTGTAGCCACCTTCATCATCACCTTCCTCTGAAACGCACCACATCTCTGACATGCAAGCATTTCTAGAAACCCTTGCTCCTCTTACCCAGGTCATTTGCTTCTCCTTTAGGACCTGCTTCAGGTTCTGCTTATCTTCCCACTGATATCCCGCCCGCCCCCCCCCTAAATACACCTGCTCTCAGCAGTCTCTCCTAACATCGCCTGCCTCCCCTCTGTTTGCTTTACACTGTTTCCAAACTTTGAAGTTTCCTCACTGCAATAGCGAGAGCTGCCCCCAAGTGGAGCAGACTGTCGTGCAAAGTCACAAGCCTCCTTGACTGCACCCTCGTTTGAGGATGTTGAAGTGATCATGAAACAGACGGGAGGTTGGATAGTGGATGTCTGAGGGTCCCAGCAGCAGTGATTTTTGGAGTCTGAGTGGTTTAAGAGCAGGGACATGTCATCTACTTCCTCCTACTTCCCACAGCTAAGATTATTGTAGGCACACTCAACTCTGTTGTGTTTGGCGGACTGTTTTCCTGAAGAATCATCCTACTCTTTGATCCCTGTGACAGATGAGCAGTGGCTTTAATCCTGCAGGGGAGTTTGGGAGGATGTGTATCAGGGTTGGAGGATGGGAAACCCCACGTGCATCACACTGGGACCCATAGTGAGCTTATAAAAAGTGTTTAATGAACAAGCACCAATCATAGGCTGTTTCACTGAATCGTATGTCCCTTGGGAACAAATTAAGAGCAAATGGAAGTCTTCCAAAGTTAAGGCTGAAGTTATAGGGAGATGTAGAGGGAATAGATCTCTTGTCCTGCCCCTGCCAAAAAAAACAAAAAACAAAAAAACTCCTTAGGTTCCACAGAAAAAGCTCTTTATCTAAACATTTTATGTCTCTTCCTTACAATCTCCATACAGGGGCAAAGAGAGAGTCCAGAAACGTTTATCTTTAGTATCCTTATTGGAAACTCTATTCCTCACAGTTGTGAAACAGTTTCATCACACAGGGCACCTCTAATTTTTGCCAGTTCGTTTTATCTCTGAAATCAACTGCTTTGCCTTCTCTGTTGCTGAATTTCAGCTGCACTTAATCTCATTGTGGCCTGGCCTTTTTATACCAGTTTGCTGTAATGCTGAGAGAACCTTCAACTTTAAAGAATGGCTCTTCAAGCCCTCCCCGGTTGGAGGAGAGGAAATCAGTTAATTGCAGCCTGTCAGAGCTGTTTTAGGTGACTTTGTACTTCTTCCATTTAAGATCAACATGAACCTTAGACATTTCAGGCTGGAAATCTAAATAGCAACAGAAAAGCCTGCGTTTCACTAATGCCAGGAATGACTCATCTCGTGAGAATGGTATTGTATTGCTAATACAATACAGAGAGAAGGAAAAGACTGTGGTATCTGCCTTTCTTTGTATTTCTGACCTTGAGGAGAATTATAACTTGTTTGTTGCAGAAGTTGAGCATCTAATGTGTTGATGCACCTGTTAGTTGTAATATGTTAAATGGCAAAGCACTTGCAGTTTCCCATGATTGCTTTGTGGGTGAAATATTTTGTGCAATCTTGTGAACTGATTTTTTTTTAAAGACTGTATTCATTTGTATTTCTTGTCTCTCATTTCTCAAAACTGTGCTTTCTCATTCTATTTCAACACCCTGGTCTCATCATTAACATCTTAGAATCTGCTTGGCTTTTTATTTTCAAGGTAACATTATTATGATCTGTTTTTAATGCAGAGACCATGAACCAGGCGACTCCTGCTAGGAAGCTGGAAGAGGTTCTTCATCTAGCAGAGCTCTGCATAGAAGTCCTACAGCAGAATGAAGAGCATCATGCAGAGGTGATGGCTTGTTTTAACTGTCACATGAAGCGTCGCATAATGTTTCACCATAGTGGGAGCAGCACTGAAGAAGTGGCTTTTTTTTTTTTTTAAGAAGTGCCTTTTGATACACATCTGGCCATTTATCTACAGAAAACTGAGAACGTGTGTGCATTTCCTGGAAATATAACTCCTGTATGTTACAAAGGAATTGTATATGTATATAATTTAGTATCTGTTCCTGACAACTGTCTTCCTGTGAGGAACGTGGGAGAACTTATGGGATCTGCCTAAGGTGTACAACTAGTAAGAAGCAGAGCTGGAACACGAACCCCCATCCTGTGATGCCAGATCACTTGCTTTTCCCCTGTGCCCCGATTGCTTTAGTTTCGAAATGTAAGTTAATCAATGTGCAAAAGGGAAAGTAGTGATAAACTATAGGACACCAAAACTGAATAGAAGACGTTCAGAGCTGTATGATTGATAACTCCAGTCTTTCACTTTTACCGTCAAACTTTTCTTTAAATTTTCACTAAACTTCCGTTTTTAAGAGGTTTTTAAAAGTTCTAGTACTAATTATATACTGACATTCACTAAAAATATAGAATGGTATTTCATCAGGCAAACTGCTTATTCTGAGACTTAAAAGTGTCATTCTTTCTAATAGCCATGAGTTTATTTTAAAAAACAAGAGTCTTCTGACTGAATTAGGTAGGGGAAATGTGTAGGATTAAATAAATGTAATAAATTTCAGTGCCCTAACAGTGCTTTTATTCTTGAGGAAGCACATGAAATGAGTAAGTATGAAAAAGACCAGGTACAGAAGAATTTATAGAATATTTATATTTAATGAAACCTTGTTCTCAAAAATATAAGAAACTACAGGAAGTACGTTTTAAGCAAATTCTCAGAAAAGAATATTCATGAAACCTTGCTATAGGTAACTAAGATTTATTGTATCTGGTTATAAATATGATCATTCAAAACATCTGCTTCTAGCTCACACTATGGAATCTAGCTTTTACCTTGCATCTGTCATGTGTGAACTTGTTATGGATATTTTATTTTAAACTGAAGAAACAGCTGCTTCAATAATTTGAAGTGAATTCCCAGGAGGAGCTTTTCTAGGCTAATACTACCGCTATGTTACAATGAAAATGATTATATGATAAAATGTATGTATGTGTTGTCTTTTGTTAAAAGGCATTATCATCAGAGTATTAGACCTTTTTGAATTAAAAAAAAATTCTGATTGGGTATCCAATTTCATCTAAACAGGTGCATCTAATATTCCTATACATTTCACAAAAATTACATTTAATTTTCCTGCACTAATAAGGGAAATAATAACTCTCCTGTCTTTTAAATGTAATTAGCATTATATACTCCCTGCAACCACTACATGCTTGTTAAAGTACAGTGTATCCAAACACAATTAAAATGTAAATATTACTTAGTTTCTAATCCACAAAAATACAGTTGACTCTTTTGAACAGAGGTAATCAAAACTCATAAATGTAACTCAACTATATGCCAAAATATAGAAGTGTTATGAGGACCTTTTTTTAAAATGCTTTGTAACACTATGACATGTCTTCATTCCACAATGCTTCCAAATTCTTGGGATTCTTCAGGGAAGAGAGGTGAGTAAAATTGTTTTCACCATTTTTCTAGCATGGAATGACTCTTTTATGTGAAGATAAGATAGAACACACTCTGGTTACACTTTTAAAGCCACCTTAGTCCCTCTCCTTGGAATTAAAGACTGTATTTCTTTAAATGGGCAACTCTTTGTTGTACTGGTTCTGTGAATGTGTCTTATTAGTAATTGCATGCATAATTATTGCTGGCCATCTAAGTACAGGCCAGCTGAGAGCGTTTTGCCATTTTGGTTTTGGTTTTATCTTTTAGCGGGTTTTTTTTGGCCTTTTCTTTTTTTAACCAGGAGATCCAGCTTTTCCTTTGAACAATATTGGGGGGTGAATTGATCTGATTCCAAAGTCATTTCCACAGTGAGTTGGCGGACTGCATTGTACACTGATCTTGATTTTGCTGAATGTCCAGGCTAGATTCTACTGCGCAAAAGAGGACCCGGCGCGGCTCCCTTGGTGAAGGTTAATGCGTCTGCCTCAGGGACCTTCAAGTGGCTGTGTGTCAGCTCCTCTCATTTCCTTCTCCTTTCCTCTACAGAGGCGGTTCACTTCACAAGGCCAAGAGGTTGTTTCTGTCCTTCAGCAATTTCTCAGTTAAGCAGGTTTCACGTCCTTCAGATCTTTGACAGTAACTTACTCATAACACAGTCCTCCCTTCTCTCTGAAGGCCTCTCCACCTCTCCCCTCAGGCTTTTCTTCCGATTTTCTGTGTTTTCTTTTGAGAAAGACAGTTCACACTCCTTTCCAGAAAATCTTGAAGGACGTCTTCCACATTCCCGTGATGAGACTGTGTCTGACCAGAAATTTAGACAAACTGATCTGACAACTGTCCATCCAAGGCCACTCACTCTGACAAAGGCGGCAAGTCCCAGATGCCGACCAGAAAGCCTTAGGCTCTCACCAGCCCACCCCCTCCACACACACGCAGCACTTTCCTGCTAAGAAAACTTGCCAGGTGCACAGCTGGTCAGTGACGGGGTGAAGACGCAGGCCAACTCCAGACTCCACACTTTCCAGGGAACCACATTGTTATTTCTTGGTTTCAGTAGAATGGCAGGTATGGGTGCCTTGTCCTAGTTTTGCTGGCAGGTTTGGCACTTAGCATCGTAGCAGGGATATAAACGCAGAGAGGAGGATGATGGTGCAAGCCTGGGGATGTCCCTTCTGTTCTGTCAGGCTCTTCTCCTGGCATATCTTGGGACTCTGCTATGGGGATGGAGGGCTGGAAATATCCCTCAGTGAAGGCAGAGAGAGCGGCAACATGATCGATATGAGCACAGCTCAGGTTGTTACTTTGTGATTTATTGTTGCAGCAGAATCTTAATTGAGGGTCCCTGAAATATTTTAAATATGATATTGTCCACCATATCAGTGACACGGTAGGCAAGGGGGATGTCTGGCGGTAATTCGGTATTTGCAACTTAGCTCTCGGTTCACTGTAAATGGTTGATGCATCCTGCCCTCCAGCTGGCTGGGTCCCAGACTGCTCCAGCAGCAGAGTCAGGGCAGGGAGAGGAGTTCAGTACGGACACACATATTTGTGCATGTGGTCATTCACATGAACATCGGTGTCTGGACCAGATTATGCGTCTGGATGGATTCTAACATAAAGAGAATGGATGTTTGATTTTTAAATTTTTTTCCATTGTTTTTACTTCCTCATATCCTTATTCCTCTCTACTACCATGCGTATCTAAGGACCATCTTAAAGTGTAGTTATACAAAACTTGATCATAGACAAGATCTGTTTACTACCTACTACTAACTAAATTGCACTCATCTCAACAGTTGAGTTCATCTTATTTGCCTAGTATTTATATCTGGATAGCCAGTGAGATAAATCGATATTTTCTTTTTTAGGACGGGTTTAGGGTTAGATTAGCCTGTGGTCCAACAAATGTTCCTCTTTTTGGAAGAAGATGACCAGTAAGTGGCTTTCACACAACTAAGCTACAGAGGCAGAATTCAATTTGCAGCAGTGACTCTCAAACGAAACTGCATCGGCAAAAATATCCTATCAAAAATGTTTGTTAGTCACTCACTGACTTATAAATGTATAATATTAAGAGTAGCACTTTACCCCAACATGTTTTGAAGCATTTTCAGTTCTTCATCTCACTTGGTTATTTCAGTATTTATATTCATCTATGAATACAGTTAGGGAAAGATTTTCGTGAATCAGGAGTGCAGGAAACTTATGATTCGTTTGGCAGTAGTTTAGGTGTCACCAGTTTAGTTTAGTCCATTCTGCTGGCTCCTCAAAAGCACTTAAATATTTCTAGAATATGACCCCTTAGCCTTATGTTGCTCTGTGTGTATGTTGGGGGTTGTGGTGATACCCTAGACACTGGGGTATCCTAGCCACCAGGGCTTTTAGGATCATCTACAAAATACAGGATTGCAAGCTGATCTTTTCTTAGGGGGGAAAAAAGCACGTAACACATTACAAAATCAGACACGCTATTTTTGCTCATTTATGCAGCCATATTTTTTGTGGTATTTTAAATTATGAAATGTTTACTATATTTTGAGGGTAAAAGTAATCAAAAGCCTAAGACCTCAAAGAAATTTGAAGAGATATAAAGAAATCAGACCGTTAAAAGGTGCTCCGGCAAGAAAAAAATCAGAGGACATTAACATTGGTCTGATCTGCAAAACTAGACCGACAGACAGACAGGCCCTGTGCCATGTATAGTTAATTAAGAAGAGGCTGTATGTGTAAGAGCTTGGTCTCTACACTCCAGCTGACCTGGATTCAAATTATTGCTCTGTTACCTACCAACTTTAGGCAAGTTCTTTAATCTCTGAGTTTGCTAACCTGCAAGATAAGGATAATTATACCATCTACCTGAAAGGAATAAGTAAGATAATGTATAAAAAGCCTTTCAAATATTACAGTAAACCCCCTACATATGAACCTTCAAGTTGCTAACTTTCAAAGATGCGAACATACTTTCTCACGTCCAGTCACGTAAGTTAGTTCACCTGTCTGGTGTACATTGTCACATGCGTGCATCCTCTACAGGTGGTTGTGCTTTTGTGTACTTTACTGTACACAACTGTATAGAGTACAGTAGTACAGTATCTTTATTTCAAGCTAGATCTACAAGAGGACAACTTCACCGAACTCCTTCCTGTGCAGACCACGGCGCTTACTAATAAAGACCTGATGGAATTGGAGGCCCAGAGAAAGGACGAAGAGAGACAAGAGGAAGAAGAAGTAACTGAAGAACTAAGAGATTCATGATGCAGGAAATGGCAAGGGGATTTTCTTTAGTTGGGAGGCACTGTTAGTTTTTGAGGCACGGGACCTGAATGTAGAATGGTACACGAAGGTTGCAGCAGCTGTTCAGAATGCAATCCAGTGCTACCGTGTCATCTATGACGAGAACAAAAGAGCTACTACCCAGACATCACTGGATTGCTTTTTCGAGAGGGTAGATAGACTTGGATCCAGCAAGGAACCAGAACCTGTGCCATCAGCGTCAGGCGTGAGTGAAATTGCAGCTTGCCCTCCGTCTCCTATTGCTGACAGTCCTTCACCTCTACCATCCCCCACCTCCTCTCCCTCCTCCAGTCACTAACTCTTCTTGCCTGTTCACTCGATGCCAGCCCCTGGATGCCAGCTGTTGTACTGTACGACTGTACTTTTCAAGATACTGTACCGTAAGATTAAAAATGTTTATTTTTGTTTGCTTGTTTTTTATGTATTATTTGTGTGAAAAGTATTATAAACCTATTACAGTACAGTACTATATAGCTGATTGTGTTAGTTGGGTACCTAGGCTAACTTTGTTGGACTTAGCAAACAAATTGGACTTAACGAACGCACTCTTGCAACAGAACTCATTTGTATGTAGGGGACTTACTGTACTTGGCACATAGAAACTATTCCATTCATGTTGGATATCATTATTTTAAAAATATCTAAAGTCACAATATAAGATTCGTGTGAATTTTGTCTCATTTTTATGTTACTGATAATGATTCATTTTTTTACTTTTGTACAGCAAGAGATTTTCATATTCCTTGACTTTTCCAAACAGCCCTGGAGGAGGCTGGTACAAGTATCGTTATTAGCAATTTGCAGATGAGGAAATGGAAATCCACTGAGGGAACTGATTTGCCCATCATCACTTAAATCTCACCAAGTTCAAAAGCTCAGTACTCTGCTTCCAGTTTCAGGGATAGTCTTACCTGCCACTATTTTCAACTACTCTGAGTAAACAGACACGGCTTTCAAAGTATTGTCAGCCTGCCACAAATATTGTTCTCACTGTACAAGATTTATTTACTGTTAGAACTTTGATAGAAATCGTATGGCTAAAGGATTACAATCAAGTTTTGTATTTCCTTCTTAATCAAGTTAAACATTGCCTTCTGCCTGTGCCGTCTCATTTACACTAATTAGTGGCTTAGCTTTAGAGCCAAGATAACGCTAACCTAGATAATCGTGACTTTTGATTGGTGCCCTACAGATGGGTGTGTTGCTGAGAAGGGTTTTCTCCTCCCTGGTGGAGCCCCTCATGCTGTGGAGCCTCAGCCACTCCCAGGAAGTGGCGCTCTAGGACGGAAATTATATAGCCTCTGCTCTTACCACCAACCCGGGGTGCGAGGACTGCCACCCAGAGGGATGGCAAAAAGCAGGAGGGGACAGGTGGGAGAACTGACCCTGTGTTCTCAAGGTAACAGCCTGCAACCCTTGCTTTTCGTTTTCAAGGACAGTGGTTCCTTAAAGCTTTCTCTGGTCATCATTAGAACAATAAGCATTCGTCACAGATTGGCTTACGTTCATTAGGAATAACATCATCAGAGATACAATTTGAAACATAAATATATACTTCGGCAAAACATGATGAAAATTTCCAGTTGAGAGCAAAGTCTTGCCGACCTGAAGCTGTTAGTTTAAAGAAAATTATCTTCCATCGTGTTCCATTCCCCACTGCGACTCTGTCTTCCAAGTAAACTTTAAAAAGAGCTTTGGAAATTTTTCTCAGAGTCTTGATACAATCTTGACCTAACGTGGCTGTTATTGTCTTAATTTTAACCTTTCGCAAGGGTATTGGTTGTGAACTGGAAGTGAGACTTTGAAAATGTCTCTCTTTGCAGTGCTGCATTTTCAGTAGCATTTCTATCCTGCTCTACTCAGAGGGAGGAATCTCAGATTCTTCTTATCTATGTCACCAACACAGCTCTAAAAGACAGGAGCAAGGTATATGCAATGAAATTGTGTATGCTATTTTATTTTTTTCCTTTTATATTATTGTCATATAACCATTCTAGTAGAAATTTAAACAAAAATTATTCAAATATAATATTTTCAAAGAGCAATAGCTTGGTTTACATAGAACATACCACTTCCAGCAGGTTTTCACATTCACATGTTTATACAGCAAAGTCGAAGTTATATGCTTTGAGCCAACCATTAAAAATGTTCCTACCTCTGTAGTCTGTGATTTGTACTACACCACTCTTTTTTTTAGCCAGTGTTTTCTTCAGTTTCCGTCTGCTAATTAGTTACACGGTAATGTTTTTTATAAACATATTGAACATTATTATTGTGACAGAAGTTTTTAAGAAAATACTCAATATGTCAATATTTTATAATCCACCTTTTTTTGGTTTGTGGTTTGACTCTTTTTGTTATAATCTAATTTATACTGGAGGGAATTGAATGGAGTTTTGCGACCACAAATCTCACATGTTCTTAGAAAGTTCTTGAAAGTAAATATGGACTTCTCTGAGTATATAGTATGATTAAACATTTATTAAAAGTTACTTTTAATTGGAAGAATAACAAGAACATCTGTATCACAGAAATGTGTGTGCTTTGTAGTTATTTGGTTACAAAATTGTAACACTTATCAAAAGTTAAATGAGGGCTTCCCTGGTGGCGCAGTGGTTGAGAGTCCGCCTGACGATGCAGGGGACACGGGTTCATGCCTCGATCCGGAAGGATCCTACGTGCCGCGGAGTGGCTGGGCCCGTGAGCCGTGGTCGCTGAGCCTGCGCGTCCGGAGCCTGTGCTCCGCAACGGGAGAGGCCCGCATACCGCAAAAAAAAAAAAAAAAAAAAAAAAATAGTTAAATGAAAATAAGGGGGAAAAGACCTTAGAGACATTTCACTAAAAACAGTATAAAGAGAGCCCTAAAACATATGTAAAATGTTAAACTCATTCAAAATTAGACAAATGCAAATTAAAACAAAACTGAGATACAATAGCCAGAGAAGTCCACATTATTTTTTGTGAGTGTGATAAGAACACTTAACATAAGATATACCCTCTAAGCAAAATGTTAAGCATACAATACAGTGTTGTTAACCAAAGGCACTGTGCTGTATGTAGACCTCTAGGATGTGTTCATCTTCTATAACTGAATCTTTGTACCCTTTCACTAATACCTCCCTTTTTCCCTCTTTCCCCAGCCATTCTACTCTCTGCTCCTATGAAATTAACTATTTTAGATTCCTCATATAAGTGGGATCATACAGTATTTGTCCTTCTGTGTCTGGCTTATTATACTTAATATCCTCCAGGTTCAGCCATGTTGCCGCAAATGGCATGATCTCCTTCTTTTATCAGACTGAAAAATATCCCATTGTATATAAATATCATACTTTATTTTCTATTCATTCATTTGTGGACATTTAGGTTGCTTCTGTGTCTTAGCTATTGTGACTAATACTGCATTGACCATGGTAGAATATGTATCTCTTTGAGATCCTTATTTCAATTCCTTTAGATATATACCCAGAAGTGGGATTGATGGGTCATATGATAGTTCTATTTTTAATTTTTTGAGGAACCTTCAAGTGTTTTCCATAGTGACTGCACCAATTTACATTCCTACCAACAGTGTACAAGGGTTCTCTCCTCTACATCCTCAACAAAACTTACCTTTCGTTTTGTTTTTGCTAATAATAGCCATTCTAACAGGTGTGAGGTGATATCTCATTGTGGTTTTGATTTGCATTTGAAAATCAAATGATGATTAGTGATGTTGAGGACCTTTTCATATACCTGTTGGCCATTTGTTAGTCTTCTTTGGAGAAATGTCTGTTTGGTCACATGTCCACCTTTTAATCAGGTTATTTCTTTTTTTGCTTTGAGTTTTAGGAGTGTATTATATATTTTGGATACTAACCCTTTATCCAGTATATGGCTCACAAATATTTTCTCCCATTCCTTTGTTGATTGTTTTCTTTACTGTGCATTAGCTTTTTAGTTTGATGATTTGCCTGTTTTTGCTTATGTTGTCTGTGCTTTTGGTGTCATATCTAAGAAATCGTTGCCAAGGCAAAGTTAAGAAGCTTTCTCTCTATTTTCTTCCAGGAATTTCACAGTTTCATGTCTTAAGTTTAAGTATTTAATGCGTTTTGAGTTGATTTTTGTATATGGTGTAAAACAAGGGTCCAGTTTAATTCTTTTGCTTGTGGATATCCACTTTTCCCAGCACAGTTTATTGAAGGGACTGTCCCTTCCCCATTGTATATTCTTGTCACCCTTGTTGAAGATTAGTTGACCATATATGTGTGGGTTTATTTCTGGGATCACTATTCTGCTTCATTAATCTAGGTGTCTGTTTTGATGCCAGTGCCAGATTGATTTAATTACCACAGCTTAGTAATATACATATTTTGATATCAGAAAGTGTGATGCCTTCAGCTTTGTTCTTCTTAAGAACACTTTAGCTGTCTGGGATCTTTTGTGGTTCCATATGAGTTTTAGGATTATTTTTTCTATTCCTATAAAAAAAAGTTCAATGGAATTTTGATAGGGTTTGTGTTGAATCTGTAAGATTGTTTTGGGTAGTATGGACATTTTAACAATATGAATTCTTCCAATCCATGACACCAGATATCTTTCCATTTATTTGTGACTACTTTAATTTCTTTCATCAGTGTTTTATACTTACAGTTTACAGGACTTTCACCTGTTTGGTTAAGTTTACTTCTAAGAATTTTTACGCTTTCTAATACTATTGTAAATGAGATTGTTTCTTAATTTCTTTTTCGGATTGTTTGTGTGTAGAAATGCAACTGATTTTTGTATGTTGATTTTATATCCTGCATCTTTGCTGAATTTGTCCATTAGTTCCAACAATTTTTATAGAGTATTTAGGTTTTTCTACGTACAAGATCACATTATCTGCAAAGATAATTTTACCCTTCCACTTTGCATACCATTTATTTCCTTTTCTTGCCTGATTGCTCTGGCAAGGATTTCCATTACCGTGTTGAAAAAAAAGTGATGAGAGTGGGCATCTTTGCTATATTCTGGATTTTAAAGGGAAAGTTTTCAGTTTTTCACCACTGAACGTGATGTTAGCTGTGAGCTTCTGACATATGGCCTTTGTTGTGTTGAGGTAAGTTCCTTCTATACCTAATTTGTAAGAATTTTTATCACAAAAGGATGTTGAATTCTGTCAAATGTTTTTTCTGCATCTACTGAGATGATCGATCATGTGATTTTTATCCTTCTCTCTGTTAATTTGGTGTATCACATTGATTGATTTGTGTGTGTTGAACCAACTTTACATCCCAGGGGTAAATCCCACTTGATCACAGTGTCTGGTCCTTTTAATATGCTGTTGAAATTGATGTGCTAATATTTTGTTGATAATTTTCACATCCATGTTTATCAAGGATATTGGCCTATATTTTTCTTTGCGTATGGTGTCTTTTTCTGCCTTAGATATCAGGGTGATACTCTCCTCATAAAATGAGTTTAGAAATGTTCCCCCTTGGGCTTCCCTGGTGGCGCAGTGGTTGAGAGTCCACCTGCCGATGCAGGGGACACAGGTTCATGCCCCGGTCCGGGAAGATCCCACATGCCGCAGAGCGGCTAGGCCCGTGAGCCATGGCCGCTGAGCCTGCATGTCCGGAGCCTGTGCTCCGCAATGGGAGAGGCCACAGCAGTGAGAGGCCCGCGTACCGCAAAAAGAAGAAATGTTCCCCCTTCTATTATTTGAAAGAGTTTAAGAAGACTTGGTTTTAATTCTTCTTTAAACGGTTGATAGAATTAACCTGTAGTGCTATCTGTTCCTAGGCTTTTCTTCTTTGGAGGTTGTTGATTACTGATTCGAATTCCTTACTTGTTTCTGGTTTGTTCAAGTTTTCTGTTTCTTCTTGATTCAGTCTTGATAGATTATATATTTCTAGGAATTTATCCTTTTCTTCTAGGTTGTCTAATTTGTTGATGTATAATTGTTCATTCTAGTCTCTTATGATTCTTTTTTCTTTCCTGTGGCATCAGTTGAAATGTCTCCCTTCCATTTAAATGATTTTATTTATTTGAGTCTTCTTTGTTTTTTTTCTTTTTAATCTAACTAAAGTTTTGTCATCTTTTCTAAAAAACAGCTCTTAGTTTCCTTGATTTTTTTCTATTGTTTTTCTATTTTCTGTTTCACTTATTTATACTCGAACCTTTATTATTCCTTTCTTTTTCTAACTTTGAGCTTAGTTCTTCTTTTTCTGGTTCTTTGAGGTGTAAAGTTATATTGTTTATCTGAGATTTTTAAAAATTTTTTAATGTAGGTATTCATTGCTATAAACTTCCTTCTTAGTACTGCTTTCACTGCATCCCATAAGTTTTGGTATGTTATGTTTTTTGTTTGTCTCAAGATATTTTCTACTTTCTTTTTGCTTTCATCTTTGATCTGATGTTTGTTCAAGAGTATCTTGTTTAGTCTCTATGTTTTTTCTCTTTTCCTTTTGTTATTCATTTCAAGTTTTTTTCTACTGTTGTTGGAAAAGATACTGGGGATGATTTCAATCTTCTTAAATTTGTAAAACTGTTTTTGTGACCTAGCATGTGATCTTTCCAAGAGAATGTTTCATGAGTACTTGAGAAGAATGTATAGTCTACTGCTGTTGTATGGAATGTATGTATGTGTCTGTTAGGCCCATTTGGTGGTGTTCAGGTCTGCTGTTTCCTAACTTCCTGTCTGGGTGATCTCTCCATTATTCAAAGTACAGTATTGAAGTCTCGTATTGTAATTGTGTTGCCATCTATTTCTCCCTACAGAGTCAATGTTTGGATTACATGTTTAGGTGCTCTGATGTTTGGATGCTTATATATTTATAATTGTCCTAGCTTCCTGGTGAATTGACCCTTTCCCATTATGTAATAACCTTCTTTATTTCTTTTGGCAGTTTTTAACATATACTGTAGTTTGTTTGATATAAGTATAGACACCCCTGCTCACTTTTGGTTATCATTTGCATGGAATATCTTTTTCTACCCCTTCACTTTCAGCCTATGTGTATCCTTAAATCTAAAATGAGTTTCTCATAGATAGCAAACATATAGTTTTATCTTGTTGTTTTACCCATTCAGCCACTCTGTGTCTTTTGATTGAAGATTTTAATCCATTTACATTTAAATTAATTACTAATAGGTAAAGCTGACCTCTCAACTGGACTTCAGAGCTTTTAACTGTCTATTTTAAACCTATAACTCCAATCATATACAAAATCCTGCACTTGGACTTCCTACACATACTTTATGTTATTCATGTCAAATTTTACCTCTTCTGTACTATATATCCAGTAACAAATTTTTGTGGTTATAGTTATTATTACTACTTTTCTCTTTTAGATTTTATACTAGCGTTAAAAGTTATTTATGCACCACCATTACAGCATTACAGTATTGTTTGTCTACATATTTACCTTTACCAGTGAGATTTATACTTTCGTATACATTTGTGTTGCATTTAGCATCCTTTTGTTTCAACTTGAATTTTCTTTCACACCTTTTGTAAGGCAGGTCTAGTGGTGACAAACTTCCTCAGTTTTAGTTTGTCTGGGAAAGTCTTTATCTTGCCTTCATTTTTAAAGGACAGTTTTGCTGTGTATAGTATTCTTGGTTGGCAGTTTTTTCTTTAGCTATTTGAATATATCTTACCACTCCCTCGAAGCCTCTAAGGTTTCTACTGAGAAATCTGCTAATAGCCTTATTCTTGTATATGATGAGTCACTTTTCTCTTGCTGCTTTCAAAATCCTCTCTCTGTCTTTAATTTTTGACATTTTAGTTATAATGTGTCTCAGAGTAGACCTCTTTTGGTCAACCCATTTGGGATCTTTTGGGCTTCATCAATGTGTATGTCCATTTCTTTCAGATTTGGAAAGTTTTCAGCCATTATTTCTTTAAATAAATTTCCTGACCCTTTCTCTTTCCTTTATCTTTCTGGAACTCCAGAAATATGTATTTGATAATACATATCAACTTGGTTCCCTTGAAGATGTACCACAAATCTCATAGGCTTTTCTTCACTCCTTTTCATTCTTTCTTTTTGTTCCTCTGACTAGATAATTTCAAATTACTTGTTTTCAAGTTCATTGATTCTTTCTTCCACTTGGTCAAGTCTACTGTTGAAGCTGTCCTTTAAATTTTTTGGTTATTGTGTTCTTCAGCTCCAGAATATTTATTTGGTTCATTTTATGGTTCTCTTTGTTGAACTTCTCATTTTTTTCATATATTATTTTCCTGATTTCATTTAGTTGTCTGTCTTTGTTCTCTTGTAGCTCACTGAACTTCTTTAAAAGAATTTTTGAACGTTTTTAGGCAATTTGTAGATCTCCATTTCTTTGGGATTGTCTTTGGGAGCTTTATTTTGTTTGGTGTCCTATTTCTAGATTCTTCATGATCTGGTAATCTTACCTTGGTGTTGTGCATTTGAAGAAACTGTCTCTTCTTCCTTTCTTTACAGACTGACTTCAGCAGGGAAAGCCTTCACCAGTCAGCCCAGCCAGATATTCCGGGTGGTCTGGTTGGTAGGATCCATAGGCAGGCTGGCTGGTGGGCCTGCTGCCAGGTTACATGGGCAGGCCACCTTATTTTTGAGAACCTCCTAAAAAGTAAATACTCTTTTCACCCATCTAAACAGCAGAGATTTTTTTTAAGTGATTATTGTTACTACCTAAAAGGCATTAAAAAATGCCCAGCGGAGTATAAAGTAATAAACAGGACATACACAGCCTTGCCCCTGTGGGGTTTACAGTCTAATTTAAGAGGCAGACATTAAAATATTTATATGTGTGGTCATAGACACAGTACTAAGTCTTGTGAAATGGAAATACTTGGTATCAGAGAGACTATCTAGGAGGACATAATTTACACTGGAGGGTCAGGAAATCCCTCTCTATGAAAGTGTGTTTTAGCTTTAGACCTTAGATTCATAAAAAAATACTACAAATAAAGTGTAATCTTTTTTAGATGGGAAATAATTTTGTAGATACATGTATTTAAATAGTAAACAAATTTGGCATTGATAAATAAAATATGAAATCTAATGTAGAATTAAAATGACATTTATTGCTTTATTTTTTAAAATACATTTTTGATTTAGAACATTTGAAAAATACATAAAACAAAAATTCCTTGTATCTCATAATTTATACATAACTACTATTTGGCATATTTATTTCCAATTCTTTTTTCTGTGACTAGAAATATTAAAACATTTGGTATCATACTCTACAACAGTGTCCTACAGTTTCACTTTTAATGACATATTTTTACAGTATTTGTGTATGTTTCTAACAGGTAATGTATGTTTACATCATTTCTTTATTTGTTTACAGGCGTTTGCCTGGTGGCCTGATTTATTGGCAGAGCATGCAGAGAAATTTTGGGCTTTATTCACAGTGGATATGGATACTGCACTGGAAGCACAACCACAAGACTCCTGGGACAGTTTTCCTCTTTTCCAGCTGCTTAATAATTTCCTCAGAAATGACGGTAAGCACTTGCATTTTCTTGAGGGTAGAAATGGGGAGGAGGGGAGAACTTTGTGTGTGTGAGTCTGGATTTACGGAGCTCTAGCGGTCACCCAACAAGAATCAACACGGGTAACGTTAACATTTGCTCGGTCTCCCCCGGTATATCCGGCCCGGGTCTGGGCGAGACCAGCAACACTCTCACATTGCTCCACCGGCCCCTAAAGTTGCTCTCATTCTACCCTCCTGCTTCATCAGGCACTGACAACATAGGTACCTTCTCAGTGTACCTGTGAATCAGAAAATCTTCAAAGGTTAACATTTCTAAAGTACCTGAGAATTTAAGATCTCTGAAAGACACCTTAGAAACTTATTATTCTAGACATCATGCCATGTTAAGGCTTCTCCTAATACACACTGTGCTAATATTGTTTGCCTGAAGAGATTCGGTTCTACAGATGATAGGAATATTGCCCTGCGGTATTGCTTGCTCTCTCAGTATTTAGAAATTGAAGAGAATGTAAAGGTTCTCTGTTGCGATATTTTTTTCCAATGCAGTAATAACTTTTATAATTATTCTGGTACATGGTCTTCTAGCAGCCAGTATAAACATAGTTTTCAGTCAGGAGTTTTGGAGGCATTTCTTAGCATACAGATTCCTGTGGGCCTTTCCTCTGATGATTCTTTTTGAAGTTTCCCTTCAACTCAGGTTTGGTTTCTGCTGACAGCCTTTTGCTTCAGCACTTGCAGTGGTCTTGGGGTCACTAATTCCCTATTGTATCACACTACTCTCAGTATAAACCAGGTTGAACTCTGCCTCTTTCTAACCTCTGGTTCTGACTTGTTCTGCCGGATCCATGGAATGGCCTTCTTTTGTTGCATGAGTTCTTCTCCCAGCTATTATTCCCAGTCATTTAACTCTTTCTCATGTGATAGCGTTTTCATGCCCATCACCATTTTTATCACCTTCCTCTAAGAAGGGCTCCCTCCGGTTTTCAATATTGCTCTGGAGTGTGGTGCTAAGAAGTACACAGTGCCCACAACGTTACCTGGGTAACCCAGGCCCCAAGGAGAGCTGCCTGCCTTCTGCCCTGTCTTCCTGCAGCCCACGGCTGCCCTCTCTCCCAGGAGCTTAGTCACACTGGTGATACGGTTCACACTTGCTGTCTTTTAAAACTCCAGATCTCTTTGCTTCTCTCTTTCCAGGATGTCACTACTCTGTATTTCCAGGTTTAAATTTAAATCTTTTTTTTTTGACATTTATCTTTGTTTTTTTAAAAATTACTCTCTTGATTTTGTTCATCACCCTAGTCTATCATTTCTTACCTTCCTTTGGCTATTCATCCCTTTGAGTCTATGATAAAACTACAACTGTTTTACTGGGAAAAAACAGCTACATAGATATGAAATTGTGTGTAATATTGGACTGCCCGTGGACATCTGGATTTGGGACACCAGGGTAAGAACCTTTGTTACACTAATTAATAACATGTTATACTAATTACATAAGAGAGAGAGGCATCATATTATGCTAATTAATAGCATGGGCTTTGGTGCCAGACAGATTCACATCTGTCTCTGTTGCTCACTACTTGACCTTTGACGATAGCTTAACCTCGGTAAACTTTAGGTTCTTCATCTATAAAAGAAAGAAATAATAGTACCTACAGTGTCATTGGTGGTGAGGATTAAAGAAGGTAATAGCTCATGTATAATGAATGCTAAATAAATATTATAGATATTAATCAGTTACAATTTCAGTCTTGATTTTTTTAGCCATCTTATTCATTCTCTTATCCAATTTCATTTCCAAAAGGCCTTATTAAAAAGCCAAAGAACTAAGCTACAATTCCTAGTTCAGATTCAACAACAATGTCTTCTCTCAGGAGTTGCTATACCCACAGTTATCCGTCTGTGAATCGTTTATTCTGCAAATTGTCCTCAGACAACTTATACATTCCAGTTTGGTTCCCTCCTGCCAGCTAGCAGACCTCAAATGACCTTCTTCTTTCCCAGTCTCTTATCATCATTTTATTTTCTGCTAAGAAATTACAAGTGAGGTTTAATATTTTCTTACGACAAATATATATCAATAAACTTGCTGCCAAAAATAAATACATGTACAATATTATACATTTAGTCCCTAAATAAGAATAAATAAACATAGGATTATTTCTAACATTGCTCTTTTCCACTTGCATGAAAACTCAAGAATTGACCATATTTAGATTTATTTGGGGGTTTGTTCAAAGATGAAAGTATTTATTAATATTCTCAGTGAAGTAGTAAAGATGTTGAATCATTTAACTTATTTAATATATTAGAATTTATTTATAAGGAAAATAAATATGCTGTAGATTTCTTAGAAATTGGGGAACCTCTACTATAATGCCAATGAATTAATATCTTTTAAAATTTATTTTTAAGAAGAGCTCTTACATTCAAGTGTAATTTTATGAGTCATATCAAAAAGAACACTAAAAAGAGTATAACAGAAATGTGATTTTTAGCCAAGTATTTAATTCAAAAGAATATCACATTCCTCTCCTGTTTTAAACCATTTTTATAATATTGGCTACTATTAAATGCATAAAGTATTGTGTTATGTCATTTTGGTATACATTACTCAATCACACAAAAGCATTGATTAATGATTTCTTTTGAATGTTATCAATTTGGAGGGGGAAGTCTAGATCTAGGCTTTGATTTTGCAGTGATTAACATATTTTAGAAAACATCAATTATTTCAGAGAAAAACAGCTCCTCTATGTAGTGAGGTAAATAGAAAAGTTCCCCAGTGCTGTAATTTCCTTTTGGTACTGGGAGAACAGTGTGGTCTGGGTAATTGAAATAGAATGCAGTAACTTTCAACTCAAACTCACAAGTTACCATCCAAAGCCAAGACCACTTAGTAATATCTCAGTAGTTGGTAAGACATATTTTTTTTTTGCTATTAATATCACCCTTGATAATAATGAAGAATATTGTTAATAATTATGTTTGTTTCATTAAATTCCTGAAATATTCAGATGGTGATTTAGTGAATTCAATTCAAATGTTAAATGTCAACCTATAGCTGCCCCCAAATTGTCCTTTTGGAAAGCTTATAGGAAAACATAAAACTTCTGTCCTTTACCACCACCTCCCAAAGAAAGAAAGATTCTTACATCACTGGCCATGGCCTGACAGTTTTTACCATATTGACCCAACTAGAGGTATAGTCCAAATTCTAATTAATTTAAACCTCAACTAGCCAGGGGTAAAATAGGAACAATTGCTCCAAAATGTCCAATCTTGTTAAGGGAGATAATTTGCTGGATAACAGTGCTTGCTATTACCCCACACGTGGCATACCACTAATTATACAGAGATTTTAAATGGTTGTGATTTATTACTAATAATGTCACATACTTCTGTCTGCTTTTCCAAAATAAAAATTACTAACACGTCTCTAACAGAAATATTAGTTAGAATCTGTGCTTTATTTGTGCCTTGAAAGCTTTATAGCTGAGTTGTTCTGGGCTTTTTTTTTTAATGAATAATTTAGATGTTCCTGCCGGATGTTTACCATCTTTATTTTGTTAAAATATTTATGCTTTGATATTTAAAAATAAGTGTTTATCTTTAGGGGAGCGGGGAGGATCTTAGACAAACGTCTTCATTTTCCAGCTGAATAAACTAAACCCCTAGGAGGCGAGGTGCCTGGGCTGGGGCTTGCGGGTAGGAAACCAAGGCAGCGGCAAGTTGCAGCCTGATCACTTAGTCTCCAGCCCACCTCAATCTGCAGGCGCAAATGCAGATTCTGGGGGCATTTATAAAATAAGATCATATTTTTAAAGAAGATAGGAGATTCCTTGAACTTCTATTTTTACCTCATAAAATGTTTATAAGGGCCTTGAATTATGGGGGCAAAGGAAGCAGGTTGGTTAAAGGGTGCAGAAGGGACCAGATAAAGTATTGTCTTAGCATGTACCTTATAAAACATCCATGACGAGATTTCCAGGGACTGAACTAATTAGAGGAGGAAAGAGATTCAAGACAGTGAATTCGGTTGCTATTTTAAGGAGGGAAAAAAGAACTGTGTCTGGGGTAGGTGTGTTTCCTTACAGTTGGGCGTGATTAGGGAAAATCTTAGCCTCAAGGATCCTTGGAGATGAAATGTGGTTTTCCTCGAGGGAAGAGTACCAGCTGCACCACAATTGTAGCAACTGTCCCCAGTCTCCCGCCCCTCACAGGCTCACCCATTGACTCCCAGAGAAGGACTGATGAAGAAAACAAACTCCGGCTCCCTCATTTCTGTCCAAAAAAGACTGAACTCCTGCTTACCTCTCCATCCTTCCTCCATACATCCTGATCCACTCCCCACAACTCAAGTCTTAATTAGATGGGTAATCAATTTAAATGGTATCTCAGGAAACAGTTTTGAAAAACAGATGTATTAAAATTAGGGAAAATAAATGTTTTCATAATGAAGCAATTAGCATGATAGTTGAATGATCCTGAATGACTATGAAGCTGGTACAAATAGATTCTACCCTTGCATGCCGTTTTCCACAATTGTCCTGTCCTGTCGATAATCCGTATGGCAAGTGACTGCTTCTGACAAATGAAAGCCATCTGCAAATGGCACAAATCATCTCTTTCAGTACTACCGAAAGACAGACTCTTGGAGCTAGTCACCTTTTAATCTGTGGATATGCTAGCAAGTGGCAAATGACCATTCTGTTGGGAACTGATTCCCAGCTGAAAAATACCACGGTGCTTCTTCTTTAATTAACAGCCTTTTCACATTGCTAGCACATTAAAGCCATCCTTAAGAACACCCGTGCTTATATAATCAATGTCACAGCGTCTCTACCTAAACGAATAATAAATGTTCAGGCTCTACACTAAGTGAAAACCTATCCTCCAAGACTTTCACCTTCATAAAGATGGGCTCATAAAAATGGAAAAAAGAAAAATTGGAATGTGGTCTCATGAGGATAAAAAGGCTAGTGTTAATAATTAACAAGGAGAGTGAAGTGGAGTCAAATTAGCCATAATAGAGCCCAGAGTGACTGGCAAAGTCACCTCTCATTATCAAAAAACTCATTAAGAAATGAAGAGGTGGAAATCCTGGTGGTTATTCTCACACTTCAGCTGTATCAGAGATTATTTTTTAGATTTCTTTCAAATGAAGAACAGTTAGGTCACCATATTGCATATTAGGTTAATTTTCAGGCTTTGAAATATGGAGGGCTGGCACCTGCGTGTCATTCTACCTCAAGAGCTTAAATGAGCTGTACATCTGAAATTCACAAATTGGTGTTTACAGTTATATCTGTATATACATCTACTAGGAATAATGCAGAAAGGATGTGACTTCTAGATTATAGCAGAGCTGTGCGCCAGGTTAGTTTTATAGCTCTTTTACAAATGATGAAATGACCAGTAAAACTCAAAAATGTATTTAACACCAATCCCAAGAGCTGATTGAATTCAAAATTGTGTGTCAGAACTTGTTTTACTGACTAATATAGTAAAAGAAATGAAAAAGCAAGGAGTCACTACCTTTTTCTTAAATTGAATGCTGCACTACTGCTCTAGTATCTTTTTACTACATGTAGACATTTTAAAATTTTAATCTGTATATTTTCTTAGAAATTAGTGCCTTAGAGAAAATAACCTAAAATGCTCTAACAGTGTTCTTCACTATAGATTTGTAGAAACATCTTTAACTTTTGAAGGCCACGAACGTCAGGAACCCCACACTTGAGGGCTATTGATCATGTTACAGCCGTACTCAGTTGTTTCCATTACCGGGACGGTATTGTGGGACATAACCCCAAAGATCAGAAGGTTGTATGTAACTGGAGTAAAATTTCAGACTTTTCCATTTGGCTTTAATACTAGTCTCATAAAATCCAGCATGAGAATTGCTAGACCACGAGACTTTGCTTATTTTTGCCCTAAGCCTTGCTTAATGTTTATATTGATTTTTTCCTGAATTAATTCTGCAAGAAACGGGGGCTGAATGCCTACAATTTACCAAATCCCAGTCACCTTACAGATACATGGGTAAAAAACAATTCCTGCCCTTGAAAAGCATATAATCTAGTGGAGGATATGGGCATACATGCAGTACTAACTATAATGCAACAGATTGTAAAACTGTAATTCAATGATGTGTACTCTGTGCTATGACGTTTTTAATTATAGTTTTAAACTTGGTTTTGTTTGATTTGGATTTGTTGCCCCCAAAATAATAAACATTATAACATCAGTGCTCTCATACCTTGTCACCTCCTATCTCTAGATAGATAGATAGGTAGGTAGATAGATAGATAGGTATTTTTTAACAAGGGCCCTGAGAGGAAAGGAAGAGTTGGGTGTGGATTTAGGAGGTTATCATTCCAGTATAGTATAAATTAAATATTACCAAACTATGTAAAATTGCTTATCAGATTTTTAGTTAAAAGGAGAATAAAAACTGAAGCGTTTTCTATTTTACTTAAACCTCAGCAGGATGCTCTCAGAGTTTTCCTTTAGGGGGTGGATTATTCAATAAACAGATATTTATTGAGTGCCTGCTTAATGTGCCGGCTTCTTGGCTGGGCGCTATTCCTAGATCTGAGTGGGGAGGAAGTTTGGTTTGGTTTGTGTGTATGTGTTTTCTTTTCACATACTGCTGTTCTAGGCTGCAGTCCTCCAGGCTTTTCTCCTGAAGCCCATAGTCATATTTCCTGTGATGGGGATCCCATTATATGTATTTGTCAACATAGAGAGTGATCTATTAATTTTATATCTTAGTCCATGGTGCTTGCATTGTTAAGGATTGGTACAGTTTGTAGTCCCTTGAATCATTGTTGTTTTCTGGCAAAATCTATTGTTTTTATTGTGGTTCGCGTGGTTGGGTATTTTTTGTGTTTTTTTGCTGGTCATAAATTACTCATTCCCTTCTGAAATGCCTAATTAGAATTAGAATTTTAGGGGGGAGTTTCATTCTTCCTAGTAATCCACTAATGCTGACTAATTAGAAGGAGGAATGCAGATATAAAATTGGATTATATGGTCTCAGGAGTCAACAGCGCATTTTTACCCTAAACACAGTATGTGGACTCTTTTATCTGCTTATCCTTAATTTATCCAGTGGTTATTGTCTCAGTAATCGTTATTAATTGGATTGTCGTTTAAATTCTGTGTTGAAATCTTACTATTAAAAGCCTATGACAAGTACTTTTGTAAATGTAAGACTCTTTGGGGTCTGTAAAGAATCAACACTAATTTATTAATTATTGGGATGCTCAAAATAACTGGGCACATCTGCCCCCCTAGTTTACCTTTTATTTAAGCCTTTTGCTTTCTTTTTGCCATTTCTGATTGTACTGTTGGGCTTGATGTCATTGATGCTTCCCTGTTTTCTGACAAGGTGATATTTGGAGATATAGAATAGAATCTTTTGGAAAAAAATATTTTTATCAACCAACTAGATGCTAATCCTCCACTTATGTTCTCGTGACCACTGTTTGAGACTCCTTCTGAGCAGTTCTTTCTACTTCCACATCTCTGGTATAATGTCAGAAGCGTTCTTGGATGAGGCCACATTGAGAACTGGCCTCTTCCAATGAGCTTTTGCAATGGGAGCCTTGTAAAGGCTTGATTTGGACAGGTGGCAGCCCCAAATCCTAATCTATCCTTATTAAACCATATGGAGAAGATAGAAGCACTCATTCTGATGCCTGGGGTTACATATTACGATGGCTTTTGACAGTGTCTGATAGGAATGGGGTGCAAACTGGCATATGGACAACTGAGAAAAGGAGCATGCATTTACATACACAAGTATAGTGTCATCTGTATTCCAGGAGTCTTGCCTTTTGAAACCGGATTCTCCCTTTTCTTTCTTTCCCTTTCTGTGTGTATTTTCTCTTCATTTCTTCTCATTTTTCCTCTTCCTCTTTCTCCCCTCCATCCCATCTCTCCCTCCATTCTTCCTCGCCTTTCCTGAACCTGATTACCAAAGAAATACTACCAATTGCCAATTTTCTAAAACTTTTGAACATGGGTTTATAATTGGATTTACTGTAATGAAAAGGAAAACTCTGCTGAAACGTAAGCAAACTTTTGGCCAGAATTCAATATTTGTGACCATTCTTAGGAAATACAGGAACTCTCCATTTTCTCCTCATTCTGCAGGATGTAATAGTTTGCTAGCAAGTCATGACTGAACAGAGAAAATCCTCCCTTTGGTACATTCATTAAAATAAGAGACATAGAATTCCCTGGTGTTCCAGTGGTTAGGATTCCGGGCTTTCACTGACGGGACCCTGGTTTGATCCCTGGTCAGGGAACTAAGATCCCACGAGCCACGAAACCCGGCATGGCCGAAAGAATAATAATAGTAATAAAATAAGAGACATAAAATAGACAACATTCATATCCAGTAGAACTTTTAGCAGCATGATCTTGGACGTATGGGTCTAAAAATAGGATTTCTCATAAAAATATTTAGTACTATATATTTTATAGAAAATATGAAGAGCTACACAGGCCTCAGACGTTCTTATACAGAATAATAATGTAGTAACTATGTAGTAATCTTAATAGTGTATACAGGTAGTCATTCATTCAACAAACGTTTGAACACTTGCTCTGAGCCAGGGACTTTGTTGGATACTAAGAATACAGACGTGGTCCCTTCTCCAAGGACCTTGCACACTCATAGGAAGAAAGAGATATGTCAATGAGTACAGAAGTATAACATGGACTACAGTAGAAACCTGTGCAGGGTGGAGAATAAACATGGGAAACCAGTAATCAGGGAAAGGGACAGCAGAATGAAGCATTTCAAGGAAGACTTGGAGGGGAAAGTGTATACTCGAACTGAAACATGAAAATCATTATGTCTGGACCACAGGAAGTAGGGGGGTCAGGCAAACGAAAAGAGCCAGAGAGGTCATATTAAGACACCTCCTAGGGACTTCCCTGGTGGTCCAGTGGTAAAGAATCCACCTTACAATTCAGGGGACGTGGGTTTGATCCCTGGTCAGGGAACTAAGATCCCACATGCTACGGGGCAACTAAGCCCGCGCGCCACAACTACTGAGCTCGCGCGCCTCAGCTAGAGCCTGCGTGCTGCAAACTACGGAGCCCACACGCTCTGGAACCCACACGCCACAACTACAGAGCCCACGCGCCCTGGAGCCTGTGTGCCACAACTAGAGAAGAGAAAACCCGCATGCCGCAACGAAAGATCCTGCATGCCTCAATGAAGATCCCGCATGCCGCAACTGACCCGATGCAGCCAAAAATAAATAAATAAATAATAAATAAATCTTAAAAAAAAAAAAAAAAGACATCTCATAGATGGCTTTCATTCCATGCTAAGACTTTTGAAGTTTTTCTTGAGGATCCATTAAAGAATTATAATCTTTGGGAGGTACATTATTTGTTTTACATTTTAGCAAGCCCCTCTGCTTGAGATTTTAAGAAGATGAATGGGCAGAAGGAAAATAAGGAGCCTAAGACCAGTTAGGAGATTATTGCATTAGCCAAGGCAGGAGATGAGAAGGCTGGAACTAGGACAACAGCAGTGGTGATGAAGAGAGGGATGAGAAGTGTTAGAAAGATAATAAGGATATAAAATATGCAGGTTTTGACTACGGATTGGAGGTAGGAAGTGAAGGAGAGACCTCTGGTACAACTTCCAGGTTGCTGGTATAATGATCAGGTGGACAATCCCTATTTTCACTCCTAGGGTGAGAATAAGAGAAGAGAAGTAGGCTTATTTAACAAGATAATGAATTCGGTGCTTATCAAGGCTATCAAAAAAGAGAGCTCTTGCTAGAAATACATTCCAGTCAACTGCTACTTAATCTTAGAATCATTATAACATTTAATAATAACTGAGTGTGATTCTCCTTACGTGCTTCATTTTAACAAACTAAGTATGACTTCATAGCCAACATATCTAATCTCTAAATGTACAGTAAAGTCGCATTTGAATTGGTGAGGTAGAGTGCTCATTTGTAGATATAATTTGTTACATAAGAGAGCTCTTGCTAGAAACACATTTGAGTCAACTGCTACTTAGTCTTAGAATCATTATAACATTTAATAATAACTGAGAGTGATTCTCCTTATGTGCTTCTTCATCTTAAGGAAGTAAGTACGGCTTAATAGCCAACATACCTAATCTCTAAATGTATAATAAAGTAGCATCTGAACTGATCAGGTAGAATGCTTATTTTCAGAGGTAATGATTTGTTAACATTAGCATATGTTTTGGCTTTGGTGTACTTAAAAATAATGACAGTATTTAACAGTACCTATCAAGATGCAGAGCCTAAGGTTCTTTATACTTTTTATTAGTAAGCCATATAAATTAAGGCTTAGGCACACAGTCTAGCTGTATAGCAATGTAAAATTATCCAGCTTTCAATGCGTATTATAAGCGCATTGAATATTTTCACAGTGTTCACTTTTTTATTGAAATATAGTTGATGTATAATATATAAGTTACAGGTGTACAATATAGTGATTCACAATTTGTGAAAGGTTATACTCCATTTATAGTTATTGCAAAATATTGGCTATATTCCCTGTGTTGTACAGTATATCCTTGGAGCTTATTTTATACCTAATAGTTTATACCCCTTAGTCCCCTTCCCCCTTCCCACTGGCTCTTTTTTGTTTTATTCACTGGTTTATTATATTTTTTATATTCCACATATAAGTGATATTATACAGTATTTGTCTTTCTCTGTCTGACATATCTCACTTAGCATAATGCCTTCCAAGTCCATCCATGTTACTGCAGATGGTAAAATTTCTTTTCTTTCTTTTTTTAATGGCTGAGTAGTATTCCATTGTATATGTATACCACATCTTCTTTCTCCATTCATCTGCTGATGGACACTTAGGTTGCTTCCTATCTTGGCAATTGTAAATAATGCTGCTATGAACATTGGGGTGGATGTATCTTTTTGAATTAGTGTTCTTGTTTTTTTGGATATATACACAGGAGTGAAATTGCAGAAAGACCCCAAATATTCAAAATAATCTTGAGAAAGAGCAGAGCTGGAGGAATCATGTTCCCTGAGTTTAGTTTACTTTTCAGTTCATTGAATATAATCGTTTTGGTAACCTTTTCACTTTTTCATGTTGTAACTGAGTTGTTTGTTTTTTTTTTTTGCGGTACGCAAAGCACTAGCAGATTGAGTGTCTGGGGAGAGCTAGATTTCCTGGCTCACAGACAGCTGTCTTCTCACTGTATCTTCAAGGGCGAAAGGGTCAAGGGAATGTTTCTGGGGTCCCTTTGATAAGGATCCTAATCCTGTTCTTGAGGGCTCTGCCCTAGACCTGATCATCTCCCAAAGATCCCATCTCCTAATACCATCATACTGGGAGTTAGGATTTCAACATATGAATTTGGGAGAGACACATTCAGTCTACAGCACTGACCTGTGTTCTAATAAAACTATGACCTGTGCATAGAAAGCAGCCATCTTTTAGTGGAGGTAAGTGCATCTTGTCCAGCAGTCCTGTCCCAGTAGTGCAAATTCTTAGACGTCTGCAACGGCTTCAGGTTGGATGTCCTATATCATAATTCAGTGAAGACTAACGGACAACTAAAAAATGCATGTGATATGCTGACTTTTTTAATACCCATGTGAAAAAGTAAATGCCTAAGAAGAAAATCCACAAATAACTAAAAGGTTCATGAAGCAGAATAGACATTCGCAAGGCCACAGTCACCCTCCTGCTGAATTAAACTAGTGTATCTCTTAGAAGCAATCAAACTTATCTCTTAGAATTGAACAGGTTTAGCTCTTCTGTGATACACAGCATACCGCAGGTATTCTAACTCTGTTTAATTGCTGTATTTACACGTGTCAAGACCTTCAGGGAATTCGGCAGCTCCCTTGAATCTCCAGCAAGTGGTCAGATGCCTCGTGTGCTAAACCTCTTAGAAAATAAAACCATACCACCTGGCAGGAACATTTTATAGAGATATAATCTATCTGTGGTTTTGACAGCCATATATAGGAGGTCAATTGTACTTCTTGATCAATTTTCATGACACGATATCCAATGTGAGGGGCCAGACCTCTGTATTTTATTGGTTCTGTGTCAGACTCTTTCCAGAAAAGTTTTTCGTCCATATTTTCCAAATGCCTGATATTATCCCTCTGACAAACACTGTTTCTGCTTGACCATTTCAGCACTTCTATGTAATGGAAAATTTCATAAACACTTGCAAGAAATCTTTGTGCCCTTGGTTGTCCGCTACGTGGATCTCATGGAGTCCTCCATCGCCCAGTCAATTCACAGAGGTTTTGAGCAAGAGACATGGCAGCCTGTCAAGTAGGTATCTTGCCTAGTGTCCACAGAGCCCCTGTCTCTTCTATGCTGACCTTATGACTTTACACGTGGCCATCTGTAGTTATTGCTTATGGTGGTCCCTTCCCACGTTGTTTGTTTCTTTACAGGAATATCGCCAACAGTCTTCCCAATGTAGCTCTTCCAAAAGTTCCAAGTCTGCCTCTTAATCTTCCACAGATTCCTAGCTTTTCTACTCCTTCGTGGATGGCTTCTTTATATGAGTCCACGTGTGTATCCCTCACTTATTTCCTGGTGCTGTGTTAGCTGGTGCATGGCCTGGGCTGTATTCTGTGCAGATGTGTTTAGATTGCATGGCATTTATCATTGGTTGAGGAATACTATGTTTGATTTTATTTGTTTTGAGTTTTTGAAGCTATTAAGCTAAGCTTAGCATATCAATGATAAATAATATAGATTTTTAAAAAAAAAATACTCACTGGTTTGATGTCGTTCATATGTAATCTGTGGGGCAAGGGTCATTTTGTGACCCAGGTTGTAGACTCTAGTCTAAGTGGTATAACCAGAGTTCTCCATATTCAGACAAGCAGTGTGGTTAACGGTTGGTATGTATCTCCAGGATCCTTAGTTGGCTCCAGCTTTGTTACTGCCACTTGATTTATCTTGTATATGTAGAAAAACCCTTGTAAGAACAGTTTCAAGAACATAATCTTTTTCTGCTTTAATCTTAGTCTCACCTTTAAAGAAATAATAATGCAGAATCCAGAGAATGGGTTGTCCTTTGTTTCTCAGTACCAACAAGTTCTTCTTTTGTCTTTTCATATATCATTTGATGCACCTTGTTATTTTTAAGTAATCTTTTTTTTTTTTTTTTTTGCGGTACGTGGGCCTCTCACTGTTGTGGCCTCTCCCGTTGCGGAGCACAGGCTCCGGACGCGCAGGCTCAGCAGCCATGGCTCACGGGCCCAGCCGCTCCGCAGCATGTGGGATCTTCCCGGACCGGGACACGAACCCATGTCCCCTGCATCGGCAGGCGGACTCTCAACCACTGCGCCACCAGGGGAGCCCTAAGTAATCTTTATATCATTACAAACCATATTTATTAACTCCACATTTTGCTGAGCCTACCTATTGCAGATTCAGTAACCAAGAGTCATTAAAGTGAAAAGGACATGGGCTTTGAAATCGATCAGCCCCACATTTAGATCCCAGCTTATTCATTGTTAAGTCTTACTTTGCCTCAGTTTCCTCAACTCTAAAATGGTTATGACACCTAACTTAAAGACGTTTTTTGTGAGAATTGTTTAAAAAACTGAAAAGTGCCTGGCACAGCATAGGGCCTCGATAGATGATAACCACTCCTATTCTACATTATGATTGTTATTACTATAATTATTATTACAGTATCGTCAATCATCATTATTACTCATAACTGTATGGTTGTCAAAAGTATGAGCCTCACAGCAATCAAATGAACTCAATGACAGCCCATGCTTTGCACAAGGTCTCTCACGAAGTCAACTAAAAAGAATAATAATTATAAGAAGAAAATCAGCTACCATTTATAGAGAATTTGTTATATAAAGTGCCAAATTCTTTATCTCGGTTAAGCTTTGTAACAACCCTGTGAGGTAAATGTCACTTTCCCTATTTTACAGTTAAGGAAACTAAGTCACAAAGAAGTCAAAAGGCAAAACTTACGAGTGTCTCACAGTAAGCAAACGACAAAGACAAGATTTGGACCCAGGTTTGCTTGACTCCAAAGCTCTCACTCCGATTATTAATATATTTTGCTTCCAGAGAATATACTGATTAAAAAGTTGTCCGACATCCAAAACCTATCCCATCACCACATGTCAAATCTATTCCCAGTCTAATCTGCATATAATCAAAAAAAAAGAGAGAGAAACAAAGACCAAGGAAGAGAATGATAACTTGCAAAATAGTTTGGCAGTTTTTCTCCAAATTAAACATCAACACTATACTCATAATAATTATCAAGATATTAGGTTACATGTGAATCTTTTTCTTACAAGCAAATGCTTTGGGCTTTACAAGTGGTGTCTGTGTGTCCTCAGTTATCTAGGAAGTGTAGTGAACCTTTCTAAGTTTATGATTTTTTTTTGTACTTCTTTACATGGTTTTCTAATTTAACTCTTCTTCCTCATTTCCCATCTGTTTAACATCCTTGATTTTAATGAAGAACACTATTTTGGGCACTGCCTTGTGAAATTTAGTGGGGGTTTTTTGTAATTACTCTATTAGCTTTGAGATATATGTGAGCCCTAAATCTCATTATTAGGAGCCCCTTTTTAAAAATAACCTGTCTCAGGACAGGAATGTCCTGTCTTTATAACAAATTGTGACTTTGTAAATAAAGTGCTTCTACTTTCATCATTCTGGGCAAATAAAAAATTATGTTTTACAAGTTAGTTACCATTATCTTTACCTGCCAAGGTTTTCAACACTAGGCTTTGTGTCAAGGTGGCCAGAATTTACTGATCATGTTCTGATGTCGTTGCAAAGTTTTTTTTAACTTTTCTTATAAAGCATTAAATAACAAGAAAAAATCCCATTTCACATATATAAGGAGTTAAAAATACAACTACTGATAAAGTAAAGAGAAGTAGTACCAAACTAGCCATGAGTCTGAAGATGCATCTCTACATCCTCATGTATAAATCACCTTAAGAGGTGCTCCTCCAAATCTCTCGCTGTATATAAAATCTTCATTCTGGGTTTTTTCGCTCCAGAAGTGAATGCCAGTCAGGTAAGTTTACTGCTGGCAT
Source organism: Lagenorhynchus albirostris (assembly GCF_949774975.1). NCBI lineage: Eukaryota > Metazoa > Chordata > Mammalia > Artiodactyla > Delphinidae > Lagenorhynchus > Lagenorhynchus albirostris. The sequence goes on from NC_083102.1 coordinate 27,950,052, forward strand.
TTTGAGAAAATTATCTCAGACTCCATTTTTCACGTTTGAATTCTTTAATCTGTTACTAATACTTTTAGGGATAGGTCACTGATGAGAAATAATTTTAAAATGAAAAAGCTCTGAATAAATTGTGGGTTATACATGCCAGCTTGAGAGAAAACCTATTTACATTTTTTCATCTATTTGATTATAACAAACTCTTGTTATCTTAATTACATTCCCAATTAAGCACATGTATCATTCAGAATCTCACCATAACATCAAAGAACAGAAAAAACATACATCCATCTTCTCTATAAAGATTTAATTGTCACATACGATGAGAAAGTCCATTTTTAATAGAATTCTACCTTTACTATTTGGGGGTTTGTTTTGATGGTGGCTTTTGTTGCTGTTGTTTTGTTGTGCTGTTACTTATATTTCTCCAAATTAGAATATTATAAGAAGTAGATTTGCTTCTTTGACAATTATATTCAATAGCTCTTAAAACATAGTTCCTCTATCTACTAAATTGTACACTACAGATGTACAGGAGGATTTTGCTTCAGGACTTTTTTCTCTTATTTTTTATTATATAAATGGCAAAATGGAAGATTGACTATAGTGTTTTCTCAAACATTTTTTGCAGCAATGTCAGCATGGTTGTCTGGTTCTTTTGTTTAATGATACATTTGGGGCACTGAATATTAAGGTTTGGAGATATTAAGTGAGGGAAGTGCTATGGGTAGTGTTCCCTGCTTTGCTGTGATCGTTCCCTTGATAATTTAACTCTAGGACATCTTGGCTAGACGAGGAGATCATGAGGAATTACTGGCAAAATGGGAGGAGGAAAGCACAGTAGATTGGTGATGGAACGAAGATGCTGGGCGCTGCAGGGCAGAAATAAGCTTTTAATTAGCCAGAGCAGGAGGTGATTGTTTTTACGCTTGGCTAATTAAGATATATTTAGCTAAACAATGTGGTTATTTAAAAGACTTTTTTATAAAATTTTTCTACCATGCCCTTGTGATAAGTTAGTTTATTTTATTTTAATATTTTTCTTTTACAAACCTAAAATACAAATTTTAGGTTAGTATATGTTAAAATTTTGGAAAGCTAAGCAGAAATGAATCATACAGCAGTTTTTGTTTTTTTCTTTTTCTTGTGTTCTCTTTTACAATTAAGTTTCAGTGTACATAGGAATGTTTTATTTTCAAATCATCTATTTTCCTATTAGGCTGTATACTTGCTTAATGAAAAGTAATAATATTATCCTTTACTCAAATATGATATACTCTGACACAAATTACCTTCTCGCATGGTGTGAAAATATGGTCCCTAGAGTAACTTTACCATAGTAGTGAATGCATAGCAGACCTTGGCTCCATGGTTAGATAGATGGAAGGACCTGAAATATATGATGGTGCTCCAACTTGAGAGCACCTTGAATATCTTTTCTCTGTTAGACCATACCTGGTACTAAGTTAGGTTTGATTATGAATGAGAAAATGCACAAAGCATTTCAAAGTAAAAGTAAGATTTGCTTCCCTACCCAGCCTGTTACTTCATTCCCAGTACCTGTTTCACCTTTACCTGTAACTGAGAAATTTAAGGCCCTGAAGGCTACATACCTACAGATAAACAGAAGCCATCATCATGGCTGTCATCATGATGACAGAGGCACGTATGCATGAGTTAAATAAAGCTGCTAGTTGCTGTTATATGAATTTTCTGGCATAAAACATACTTTTCTGAATATCTAGGAGGAAATGTGTATTTTATCTTTATCCTAGAGATTGGTAAAGAACGATTTAAGATGTTTGTTCCTATGTATATAATTTGATTTCCTTAGTAAAGAATCATTATTCATTTTACCCCTTTTTAATGAAACCCTACTACTATACTTCCATTTTGTTCTCCTTGCCTTATTCATTAAGAAGTGAAAGGGGAAAATTAGAAGGTTGAACAAAGAAAAGTATTGATCACTAGGGGGTTTACGTAGTATTTTTTCACTGATGGCAAGTGATACAGAAAAGAAGAAACAGTGTTTTGATGGCAAGTGATACAGAAAAGAAGAAACAATGTATTGGTGACGCAGCTAACAGTGGAAGTTCACGATGTTCTTCATTTTTCCCTTTTCTTCTAGCAATGGCTCAGCAACATCAGAAGACCTTTTTTGGAAACTTGATGCACTGCAAATGTTTATATTTGATCTTCACTGGCCAGAACAAGAATTTGCCCATCACTTAGAGCAAAGACTTAAACTAATGGCCAGTGATATGATAGAGGCCTGTGTCAAAAGGTAGACATGTATTTTCAAGTTGCTGCTTACTCTGCCAACCCCCAAAATACCACTTTCCACCAAGTCTCTTCTATATAATTGTCACAAGGAAGGTTTCAACATGTACCACTTTTCCGAAATTTCAAGGACATGAGGTCCTTTGACCTGAATTCTGGGGACCCATGTAATTGATAAAATTGGCCTGCTACTTTTTCTCGGGTCTCCTAACCATTACCCTCATCAATAGCACCCGTACCATATTAATCCTTTCTGTTGTGCTTATTATCCTCTGGGAATACTGTGCTTTAAATTCCCAAAGCAATACTTCCTGAGACATATGGAGGAGATCTGTTAAGTACTTTACGCATTACTTACTGTGTCTGTGAAATGACATGGCAAACTCCACGGATGATCATTGCCATCAATTGTTCTGTTTTTCTGGCATTCTCTATCCACATCGGATGAATTCCGAGTATCTATTTACATTCTTTCAGAACTTAACCAGAAATAAGTTATGAGGCTTTGGATTCTTCCACATGTGCTTTCCTTTTCTTTAATACTTTTTACAAAATCAGTATTGCATCCTAATTAGCATTGTTTTCCCCATTGCCCTTGTTCACAGTATGTGCAAGAACAATGAGGGCAGCATACGGGAATAACAAATTCTGGTTGGAGCAATTAATAATCCTGAATTCTTTAAAGCAAGAAAAATCCTGTCTTTCGAATAATGTTTAATGGCTTTGTAAAGCAAGGCCATGAATTAGATTATTTAATGTTTAAAAAAATTCATGTTCGTCATCTGTGATTCTGATGTATCAAATCTATGGATATACTTTGGATACTTTAGCAAAACCATTTCCAAACTACCTGTTATGCAGTTTCTTTAAAAAACCTAAATGCAACTTCGGGTATTTGAAAGAGAAACTAAATGGCATAAAAGAATTACACATTCTCCATTGCACACTGATGATGGTGTTTTAGTGTTTTCTAGACTTGTCCTTTTTTTGATGTGGTGAACACTCACACAGAGGATTTCTTCTGCTTTAACATAGAGAAGCAGGTGATTTTTCTACTTGGATATTCATTCAGACAGTTAAGCGCAACTATGAAGTTTTTCCATGAAAAGTACACACTAGATGTAACAGATAGCTTCATTTGGGTAGAAATATTGTCTGAGCGACTGCAAAAGCTATGTTTAATATAAAATACCACAGTCCGATCTTTCATACGAGACACCCGAAAAGAAGAGCATCCTACCTCCTAGCTCCCAGGCAATGCCACACCCCATATTTGCATGTTTTAAATTAGCATCTTGTAGTTTTGATTTCACTTTTACAAAACAGGTGGGACATATGTCAGAAGTTCTTACTCTGAATTCATGTTTTAATGAATAGAACAAGAACTGCATTCGAACTCAAGCTGCAAAAGGCAAGCAAAACAACTGACTTGCGCATCCCAGCCTCTGTGTGTACAATGTTTAATGTATTAGTTGATGCCAAAAAGCAAAGCACCAAACTCTGTGCCCTGGATGGAGGACAGGAGGTAAGTGGAGACTGAATGTCCCATGTGGAAATGCGCCACTGGGTGCCCTGGTGGAGGAGGATGCTGTTTCTAGAAGTCTCTCACTCGACTAGATTAAAAAGACCACGTTCCCCCATACAAGTGTTTGATCTTTACTATAATAATGGAATGCCCCTTTATCCTTTGCTCTTGTCAATTTCTTCTTTTTAATATAAAGACTGCCCAAAATTTTACAAGTGGCCATTGAATTTCAGATATACCTTTTAACGGCTTAGGTGTTGTGTATTTACATAAACCTTGCTTTTCACAAGCAAATGAGAAAGCTAGAAAGCTACTTACTTTGTTTATACAAATATAGAGTATCCAGAGTTTGCATACAAAAAACAGGCCACAGAAAATAGCGCGTGAAATATTTTATTTACACAAAAGTTTCCATTTCTTTTAAAGATCAAGTAGAAATGTACTTAAAGATCGGGCTTTGCTTTTCTTCAATAAATACCCCGTTGTTTCAATTAGATTTCTATTTTGTTTGATTCTATACTCAGAAATACAGTTTATTTTACCCCATGATTTATTTTTGTTGAGAGTGGTGATTGGGTGAAATGGATCTCTTTTTCTTAGATTATTTGTTTAAGTTGATGTTTTATTGCATCTTTTCCCATGGTAATTACCTTTTCATCATTTCTTTATTTTTCCCTTATGTTCTCCTTCATCATCTTTTCATTTCCCCCCCATGGCATGATCCAGTTTAGTAGTCAGTGGGTAAGTTTCTTTTTTTTTTAAAAAAAGCACATTTCCATTTGAATTATTATTTTCATATGTGTACATTTTTTATTTTCGTCTTTTCAAATTAAAATAATATAATTAATTCCATTTTCAGGTTTTTGGTTTCTGCGTATAACACTACATAGCAATACCCAATGACTCATTAAAACACGTGTCGATACTTATACCTTAAATAGTGTCAAGGGGAATGTTTCTTCCCTGTTAAGCTGCAGAATCAGCAAACTACTTTAAAATTTTTAAAGATAAGATTATTTAAAACCAAATGAATTCACCCTCCTTTAAATTCTAAATGAAATCAGAAGCAGAATGATTGTTAACATTTTCAAGATGCATATACCTGTATTATGTACTTTCATTAATACTAGAAGAATTTAGAGTTTGGGGCTTTGGATGACATATAGCATATATGAGGGTGACCTCTAAATTTGAGGACCAGGAGGCAACTCTTAAGGTCACTTCATACAGAAGAACCCAGATGTGGATTTCAGTGAGGGACATGCCCACCATGATAACAGCCTTTCCTCCCACTCATGGTGTGGGATGTAACCATCATCAGAGGCAGGGAAGAGGCAGGCCTGTGTCAGGAGCCTTCTTCCTCCCTGACACAAGGTTTTCTTGAGGTACTACCCAGAACCTCAGGAGGAACACAGTTTGAAAACCTTTTAGAAATAAACAAATGAGACCTAATGAAACTTAAAAGCTTTTGCACAGCAAAGGAAACCATAAACACGATGAAAAGACAACCCTCAGGATGGGAGAAAATATTTGCAAATTAAGCAACTGACAAAGGATTACTCTCCAAAATATACAAACAGCTCATGCAGCTCAATATCAAAAAAACAAACAACCCAATCAAAATATGGGTAGAAGACCTAAATAGACATTTCTCCAAAGAAGACATACAGATGGACAAGAAGCACATGAAAGGATGCTCAACATCACTAATCATTAGAAAAATGCAAATCAAAACCACAATGAGGTATCACCTCACACCAGTCAGAATGGCCATCATCAAAAAATCTAGAAACAATAAATGCTGGAGAGGGTGTGGAGAAAAGGGAACCCTCTTGCACTGTTGGTGGGAATGTAAATTGATACAACCACTTTGGAGAACAGTAGGGAGGTTCCTTAAAAAAACTAAAAGTAGAACTACCATATGACCCAGCAATCCCACTACTGGGCATATACCCAGGGAAAGCCATAATCCAAAAAGAGTCATGTACCACAGTGTTCATTGCAGCACTGTTTACAATAGCCAGGACATGGAAGCAACCTAAATGTCCATCAACAGAGGAATGGATAAAGAAAATGTGGTACATGTATACAATGGAATATTCCTCAGCCGTAAAAAGGAACAAAATTGGGTCATTTGTAGAGACATGGATGGACCTAGAGACAGTCATACAGAGTGAAGTAAGTCAGAAAGAGAAAAATAACATATATTAACACATATATGTGGAATCTGAAAAAATGGGTATAGATGATCTTATTTACAAAGCAGAAATAGAGACACAGACATGGGGAACAAACGTATGGACACCAAGGGGGAAGCAGGGGGTGGTGGTGGTGGTGGGATGAATTGGGAGATTGGGATTGACTGTATGATACATACACTATTGATACTATGTATGAAATAGGTAACTAATGACCTAAATGAGAAGGAAATCCAAAAAAGAGGGGATATATTTATACATATAGCTGATTCACTTTGCTGTACAGTATAAACTGACACAGTATTATAAAGCAGCTATACTCCAATAAAAAAAAAAATCCTTCTCCAGAAGGATTCACGCATTATGGATTTCTCACTGATTTTTAATGCACCCAAAGTTCATTGTTCTGTAGTGTTCAGGTATTCAGTGAACACAAGTTGCTGAACCACTTTGTTTCTTGTTCAAACCAGTCATCTTTAAAAAAAAAAAAAAAGAACTATATCTTAATCATGTTCTTATCAAAAAATTACATCTAATGAGACAATAAAATCTAAAATTTTCAAAAAAAAGAAAACCTTTTATACCTACAGGATTGACTAAATATTTTTTAATAGGTCAAATGCTTTTGTGCTCTACGAATATGTTAAATCTTACAAGTCTTACAGTTGACACCTGGGAATCAAATTCAGAACCAACTCTTCACTGGGCTAACAATTCTCATCCAAGCAGAAAGGCTTAAGTAACTGCTAAGAGGATGAGAAGGCCCACTATTTGTGAATTTCATACTTTTTAACCCAGAGATAAACATTAGCTATTTGGCCATAACTTATGTGTGTGTACACATCTTTCATTCTTTGAGCAATTCAGGGGGAAAAGATGTGTTTCTAATACCACAGCATACAACCATACAGACACATTAAGTAGCTGGTATGTGTTACAGAGTGTTCAGTAATTATTCTCTGATCTCTTATGATGTGATTTATTATCTCTAATTACCTGAATGAGTAGGCAGCTGGCTTGGCTCTCAATGGCTCATAACCACCTTCTCTTGGTTTTCTATAGCCAGATGTAAGCCTTTGATTGTCTGCTTGGGAATATTGCCTTAAGTCTCTTTATACACACATCCATTTCTCATCAGGTTGATAGAATGATCTTGCCTCTTCCATTAATACTGAATTTATCCATTTGTTCTTATTTTTACATACACTGCAGTACCTGATACTGATAGGCACGTAATAAATATTTGTTGAATGAGCAGAGTGATTTTTTTTGCTTTAAAAATATTACCCCCATTTAAAAAAAAAAAAATCCTCCTCTGTAAGAAACAACTCACTGTAGGACTCTGAAAGCAAAACAGGCACAAATGACAAAACATTGTTGCATTGTCAAATGATTCTTTACATTAATAGGTGGATGGTTTTGAAGAGTAATCTGCTATTGTTCATTATGTTTGCACCTGTACCTTCTCACCAGAGACAATTAGTTTCCCACAACTTTCACACAATTAATATAGTTCAAAATGTGCAGGTGTAAAACTCATTAGCAACCCTGAAAAGTGGTAAACAAGAATTTCAATGCAAAAGAAGTATTTTATACTTTGCTTTTAATCTCCAGGAAATATATGCACATAATTGCACAGGCTTTTCCTCCCTGTACGTGTTTGAGACAAGTTTTGGAATTATTGCAAAGTGGTGAATACATTACATACAGAGGTGAACCAACGGACCCCAGTGTATAGCAAGCAACAAATAAAGTTGTTGAAAAAACTAGATTATTACACAATTTGGAACCTTATAAAAATATACACTACATTGGTAAACCTAGCAGATTTTTTTTTTTTTCTAAATTTAAGGGAATTACCTCTCCACAGTCTCTAGTAAGTTTGTTATATCGTCATTGCTGGGATAAAACCTTCCCAGCTCCTTACCCACAGTGAAGCCTCTTCTGGGCTCCTAAATTATGATTCTGTTTTCTTACGCGGCACACAATGATGCAAGCACTCTGGGCCACAGCCCAGAACAGCATTTAATGGAGTGATTAGTGAGTGAATGATCTGCTCTTGTGACAGCTGTGTGTAATGAGTCAGCAATCTCAGGCCAGGCCCTCAGGGACAGATGTGGGGATCAGAAAACCACCAGTGTTTAGAAATCCGCCTTATCCATTCCTGCAGAAAAGCAGATGACTGCGTGGGCCTTAGGCAGTCATATGCTCTCAGAGCCACTGTACCTCATGGTCCGTCCATTGAAGATGGAAGCACATTAATGGAGCTACTCGGGAGCCCCTACTTATGTGGGATTTGTTCTCAGTTGCAGTAAAATACTTCCGTTACCAGAACAATCCAATCCAACAGAAGGACCAAAATCTTTTAAGAATGCTGGATTGCAGTGGCATTTGATTAGTCTTCGTTTCTTGCGTGTTTCCTCATGAGAACAGTCCGGTGAAATGAGAATATTTACCCACATATAGGGGGGCAAGGATTTCAGACCTGTGCCTGGTCTGAATTCCCTGGGCTCCATGAAGTAAAAATTCCTCAACGGTCATCTTAATCTAAGTTCGGAGTCATCTACTGCAGAAGCAAGGCACCTGCGGTTTACTTTTGAGGGCAGATGTGGGGAGAATTAGTCTAAGAATGGTCTGGAAATTACCAAAACCCTGGTCTATAGAATCATTGATCCAACTTGAAATATCCTGATAGGAATTTTATTTATAGGCTTTTATGGTTGCTGAGAAAAAGTTTGCAAGTTTTTAACAAAAATTTGGTCTGCTAATCTAAATGAAAAACCTATCAGTTTTAGCTTAGGAAATGTAAATGTCTCCAGATAAATTCTCTTCTTACCTGTTTTGTGGTTTTTGTATGTGTCTGTATTTGTCTTTGGAAGCTATCTGGATCTCCTAATGAATAACTTTTTCTAGCTAATTATCTATTATCTGTATGTGGCATTTCTGAACTATTCTCTTTGCAGAATATGTATGTAAACTATGACTTCTCAGGCCACCTCCCCATTTCCACCCACAGTTCTCCTAGACCACCTCTACCAACTGTGCAGCTAGAGCAGACTCTGGAAGTTCCCAACAGCTTTCAGATTTAGAATTAGTGTAAGAGCTAATCAGAGAAATTTACAGTAGCAAAATCTCATATTAAAAAAATCTAGCAACCCTTATACTATTTGGGTTTGCCCCCTGGGTAACACATTTAAGATGTATAGTATATTTTCTTTCTTCCTTTTTGACTTTCTCTCTCTCTCTCTCCTTCCCTCCATCTCTGCTTTTGGCTAGATTAGATATGAAAGAAAACAGCAGTCAAAAGATGTGTATAGTAGGAGAATTTGATGGCTCCTAGAGTCTGTGGCTTTCCCTGCCTTTCGATAAAAAGGATATAAATGGCTTCTTCAGCGGCTCATCTCTTGACTTTAAGAATTGACAAAATCGGTCCAATGCAAAAGTTTAACATGTATAAGCTCTACTATTTTATATCCAATAGCCTTCTGATGGCATTTCATTATTTTTGAGTTAAAAATAAAGTTTATGGCAAAGGGAGATGAACATGGAGGATAAGGCATATTTAAGAAGATGGAACTGTTTGCAGGTTCGGGCGCCTCAACCCCTGAATGTTCTGTAGCACTTTCCATGTGAGAGGGATGAGAGAAGCTTGAAGCCCATCTCCTGTATCCCTTTCTTATTCTACCCCAAAGAGGAGGGAGCCTCAGGCTGCTATTTTAGCTCTTCCTGCTACACAGACAACGAATTTGGAGAGAGAAGGATTTGAAAAGAGTGTGTGCATGGAGGGAGAGCTGCTGTGCTCATTTGCATAAGCTCCTCCACTGCCGAGGCACTGGAACAGTTTCAGCTGGTGGGGGCCAGGGGGAGTGATGTTTTTGTACCTGTATCTGTGGGGGGCTTCCTGGACATCTCAACTACCAGCCAGGTTTTTCAGGTTCTTCCTCTTCTGCCTTGCTTTTCTTTGTTCTCTTCCCTTTCCCTTCTCTTCAAGCTGTTCTGAAAGCAAAAGTGTCAGTACTACAGCAGTAGAAATCCCCCATCTAGGTTTCCGTTCTGTTTGTCCTTTGGGGAGCACAAATTTGAGGATCAGTAAGGCTTTACGTGAGATGGACGCTTAGTATTTTGTTTCACTGAGTGGAATACATGCCTAGAAATTTCCTTGTTCATATATGTGTGCTTAATTTTAGACCACTTGTCAACACACACATGCATACACACACACAAGCAGGAAAAGACAATAATTCACATGCTCCAAAATTATGCTTCCTTTCTTCATTATTTGTGCAGGTAAATGATGGCTTGTAACTGTCAGAGCCTGTGGGGAGACCTCATTCCTGCGTATTCCAACGCAGACCTAAGTTGATGTTTTGTTCTGTGTAGAAACTTTGAGACATGTTTTCAGAAGAAAAAATAGCTTTCAAAAACTTACATCTTTGGAAACCATTCACCCAGCAGCTGTTAAGTTGGTCTAATGTTTATACTGACCTGAGTACTTTTACTCTATGCATTGCGTTAGCTGTTGCAAGAAGCCTTGAACCATCAAGATAGGGTTAGTCTTTACAAGTCACATTCTCTGTGAAGTGTGCCTTCACACACTGTCAAAGCCCGAAGCTCCTGCTAGCTTAAGAAGGGGACTCTCTAGTATTCTCTAAAGAAAGCAAAAAAAGAGTCTTTCAGGTTTATTTTAAATACATCTTTTTTGCATTTACTTAAAGGCGTCTTTTTCAGAGGAAGCAGTAATAAAACTATGGGGAGTGAGTGCCGTTTCATTATACCTTTTATGGCCTATTAATTTGTTACCATCTATCACCTTTGTTGATGAAATTTTAATTTTGCCCTTGCTTGAGCATATTGTAAGAATTGTATAAACTGCGGCTCCCTGTGCTGACAAAAAGGTCCTTTCAGTGTGAACAATTGGGAGCTCATTTTATTTCTAGAGCACATTTAAAATAACTTATGAATGAGAGTTGTCAGACATGAAATGCTGTATTAATTAAATCTTTTTCCAGTCTTTTTGCTTCCCCAGCTAAACCAACCCTTTAGAAAAATACACAGCCACCTTAATTATAGAGGAGAAGACAAAAAGTATCCTTCACATTCCTTCTCCTGAATAAGAATAAGAACTCAATTCATCTATATAATAACCCCATTAGCTGCTTCACTCAACAGAGCACATGGGAAAATTTTCAAACCCCACAATGTAAAAACTGTTGATTGGGTGGATCGTTTTCAAGGTTTTGTTCTTCTAATGTGCAAAATGGCCATTTTGTATAAATCGGATATGCCATAACTAGTAGCTTTAAAACATTTGACTTACGACAAAAGTTTTGTGTCCACATCAACTAATGCATCATTGTCTTTTAATATCCAGCAGCAGTACCATTCGAAAATAGATGATTTGATTGACAACACTGTAAAAGAAATCATTTCACTTCTAGTTTCAAAGGTAAGGTATTTTTTATTTACCTTTTTAAATCACATTAAATAATTTTCAACTGAGAATTTTTAGAAATATCTGTCTTAGGTTTCTAAATACCTAATGGAGAAATAGTAGCTTTAAAGACAGATGCAAGAAAAGTTCAAATTTTAAGAAAAGTTATGAGCAAACTATGAACACTTTGTCAGTAACTTTTGGTTTTTCATTTATAATTAATTTTGGCTTTTTTGCAATTGTTGTCTTTCTAAAAATAACTCTATCTTCCAGTAATACCTTATTCTTTCTCATTCATGTTCTCTTATTGTTTGTCTCCACGGATAAGTTGAGTCATCATCAGTTCTTGAATTTAGCCTATTTTTTTGTGGTGACAGCACTGGGACTCTAGGTCTGGAAATTTGAGGCTTCAGATATCTTTGACAAAAGCTATGGCCTTTAGCTGTATAAGGAGAGATGAAGTATAAGTGAGTGTTCCACTGAATGATTAGGTGATTTAAAATCCCACTAAGGTGGAACAGACTGCCATAGATGACATTTGAGATCAGGGTCTGATAGGAAAAGAGATGAACAACCGGAGAGCACGGGGAGCTGAAAGAGGGTAAGGAGAGAGGATGGATTTCTCCCAAAGAGTCACTTTCATAAGAGCGGGTGCTGAATCAAAGAGCCCTAGACCAGGCTTCATAAGACAATTGGAAGAATGTGCAGAAAGCAAAGGAAGAGCCACCCTCAATTCAACAAACAGACAAAGGACACATTGTTTAGAAGAGAAAAAAATAGAGATGCCCAACAAGCATGAAAGCTGTTAAGCCTCAATAGTTTAAGGAATACCAATAAAACTAAAATTTATATAATATTTTTATAGCAAATTAGCATAGATGTTTTTAAGCTATCACCCAGTTTTAGAAAAGGTGAAGTGGGACACTCACATTTTCTATTTATGGGAGTATAAATGGCTACAGCCTTTCTAGAAGATAGTTTGGAACTATGTCAAGTACATTAATACCCCTTCACCTAAAATTCTTTCTGCGTTTCTTTTTTCTTACTGCTCAGAGAGATGCACAAAATTTATATACATTGATAGATGTCACATTATTTCTAATGAAAAATGCAGGAATCGACTTTAACATGAGGGCAACGGTAAAGTAAATTATGGGACATCTATATTAATAAAGTTTGCTTTCAAGGACTATAATGTTAAAGGAAAATTTCATAATATCGTGGTAAGTGGGGAAAAAAGCTGACTATTTAGAAATGTAAACTGTGATCTGAATTGTCATCACATAGAGAAAAGACAGATAAACACCACAGTACCAACAGAGCTTTTATCTAGGTGGTGGGATTATAGTTGATTCAGGGGTGGTGGGGTTCAAATTGTTTTGTGCTTCCTAATTCTCTGGTAACAGGTCTTGAGGTAGAAAAAAAGTCACAAAGAAAGGGGATTTTAGAACTGCGCCACCTCCCCAGTTTGTTCTTGCCCCCCAGCTTCTACCCCAGCACTGAACACCTACACTTACAACACAAATTCACCAGCAGGGGGAAAGGGGAAGTGTTAACAGGAAAACCATCTGGGAGGTAGAGGAAGAGGTGGATCACTGGAGAATGAAGCTCCTACAGGAAGAACCATGAGATTCCCGCCCTCCCAGGAGCCCAGCCCAGCAGCTTACAGCCCATAGAACAGACATAGTTAACCCTGCACCTTTATTGTCGGCGAGCCATCCAGGGAAATTTTATCCGGGTAGAGCCTTCCCATCAGCACAGTTCTCCTGTGGAAGTTGTCTTCTGTGAGAAGGGTACATAAGGAGAGCCACTGAATTGCAAGCATGCAGTTGATAAAGGGTTAAACAGGCAACAAGGCAAAAAGGCTACAATGAGTTTTGGTTTGGGGCGAAGGGGAGGAAGGGTTGCAGAAAAGGCAGGAAGGTCTATACATCATTTCTGCATTTGTTTCTGGCAAAGTAAAAAACTTAAATTTTTCTATATCAGATGCATCTGGTTAATTGAAAAAATAGTATATTTGAGTCAAGCTGGGAAATGGTGTCCTAGAGATCAGCACTATGAAATAGAACTTTCTGTGATGATAGAAATGTTTATCCTTCACCATCCAGTATGGTAACTAGTAGCCACATGTGGTTGTGGAACACTTGAGACGTGGCTAGTGCAACTGAGGAATTGAAATTTTGATTTTACTTAATTGTAATTAATTTTAACTTATATAGCCTAATGTAACTAGCTATTATATTTAGAAATCAGGTCTAGATTATAGTTTTTCTCTCTGAATCCATTCTCCTGCAGTCAAATGGCACTTTTTAATAATCTTTAGTTGAAAAGAATAAAATAAGTTAATTTGATAGTTTTGACAACTGTCTTAAGCTTCCATCAAAGATGACAATAAATGGGGCATTTCATTTCATTAAACAAAGATGAATAAGATTCTGTAATACAATCCTTAAATGTTAGCATGCCAAAAAATTGCCTGAGAGCTTTTTAAAATACAGATGCCTTAGCCCTGCTTTCCAGAAGTTTTGGAAGAAGGGCAGGAATGTGCATGTTTAACCAGTCACCATGGTGATTTTGATGTAGGAGTCCCTGAGCCAGACTTTGAGAACCACTGCTCTGATGACCCTCCACTCAGATGGACATGCAAACCACCTTAAAACTTCAGTATATTTAAAAACAAGACAACCGCTTAGATAGTATGTTCCCATTTGTCTTCACCAAAGAAGAAATGATTTTTTTAAAGGAGGTATTTATGGAGTACCTACTGTGAAGCAGCTACTATACGTATGTTATTTAATTCAAACTACATAGCACCTATGGAATGGGTGGACTTACCCTATTTCACAGAGAGGAATGTAATCTTCAAAGTAGTGTAGTAAACTGATCAGAGTCACACACCTAATAAGTGCAAGAGTTGGGATTCAAACCTTTGAGTTTCAGATTCCTAATCCAGTGCACTTGCTGATTCCAGATCTCCAGGAAATCAGTAAAAAGCAAAAGACTAAAAATTAAAATATGTAACTTCTACATTAACTGTCTTTATTCTGGAAAATTCTAAGAGCTGTGTCCTAGACATTTTTATAGCATATTAATTAATTCAATATAGAGTAGATGCATAAAATAGTGAATTCCTTGTATTGTATCCCAAATGTTTCTGCCCATATTTCAATTCTTTTGTGCATATTGAGAAATATGTTTGCTACATTCTTTTCATCTCTTTTCTTAAGTTCAACTTCTGCATCCTCCTTTTATCCACATGTCTTCACAAATATTTTGAGAATGATCCAGGGCTCTTAATCACATGTAACACTCAACAGGATGTGTCCCACCTGCACACACATTTCCCATGCCTAGAAAAGATCTTGGCTTTCCATCTCTATGTTCTCTCTCCACCTAGCAGCTAAATGGTGGGATTCTTGGGTTTCCATCTATAGTCTTCTTTTGAATTCATTCTATATATATATCTGTGACTTTCACACTTCTGGTTTAACTACATGCTGATGATTTCTGTACCTGAGAGGTAGTATGGAATCATGGTTAAAAGCCCAACTACAGGGCTTCCCTGGTGGCGCAGTGGTTGAGAGTCCGCCTGCCGATGCAGGGCACACGGGTTTGTGCCCTGGTCCAGGAAGATCCCACATGCCACGGAGTGGCTGGGCCCGTGAGCCATGGCCGCTGAGGCTGTGCGTCCGGAGCCTGTGCTCCGCAATGGGAGAGGCCACAACAGTGAGAGGCCCACAGACCGCAAAAAAAAAAAAAAAAAAGCCCAACTACAGGCCTGAGGAGTTTAATGTCTTCATCATTAGAGCAATGAGAAGTCACTGAATGGTTGGAGAGGCAGGGAGTAGGGGTGTAGAGTTAATCATATTTGCATTGTAAGACAATTCATTTGATTGCCCACAGCAAACAGATTGAGAGGGAGTAGTAAGGAGGCTATAACATTGGTCTCTATTGGACTAGTCCAAAGACATTTAAGATATACAATGGGCAGGGTGCCATAGACTGAATGTTTGTGTCCCCCCAAAATTCATATGTTGAAACCTAATCCCTAATGTGATGGTATTTGGTGGTGGGACCTTTGGGAGGTGATAAGGTCATGAGGTTAGAGCCATCATAAATGGGATTAGTGGCCTTATGAAAAACACCCCACAGGAGTTGAGTGTCCTGTGAGGAGCTTCAGTGCACATCCCAAGCTGAGGTGTGTCGGCCCAGCCATTTCACGAGGAGCTCTGGTCTGAAGGCCGGGGGCAAGGCCTCTGCATGGGGCCCATTATGAGCAAGTGAAACAGACTAAGCACAAAGGGAGAAAAGGTGGATGGGCTAGGCCTGAAGTGAGATTGCCAGATTTATGTCCTTTCCAGAAGAAATGTGGATCCTCAAGCAACAGGAGCTACGTGGCTGACAGGGTCGTGGTGCCCCAGCCAGGTGTCAGGCCTGAGCCTCTGAGGTGGGAGAGCCGAGTTCAGGACATTGGACCACCAGAGACCTCCCGGCCCCAGGTAATATCAATCAGCAAGAGCGCTGCCAGAGATCTCCGTCTCAATGCTAAGACCCAGCTCCACTCAACGACCAGCAAGCTCCAGTGCTGGACACCCCATGCCAAACAACTAGCAAGACAGGAACACAATCCCACCCATTAGCAGAGAGACTGCCTAAAATCATAATAAGTTCACAGATACCCCAAAACACACCACCAGACATGGTACTGCCCACCAGAAAGACAAGATCCAACTTCATCCACCAGAACACAGGCATCAGTCCCCTCCACCACAAAGCCTACACAACCCACTGAACCAACCTTACCCACTGGGGACAGACACCAAAAACAACGGGAATTACGAACCTGCAGCCTGTGAAAAGGAGACCCCAAACACAGTAAGTTCAGCAAAATGAGAAGACCGAGAAATACACAGTAGATGAAGGAGCAAGGTAAAAACCCACCAGACCAAACAAATGAAGAGAATATAGGCAGTCTACCTGAAAAACAATTCAGAGTAATGATAGTAAAGAAGATCCCAAATCTTGGAAATAGAATGGAGAAGATACAAGAAACATTTAACAAGGACCTAGAAGAACTAAAGAGCAAACAAACGATGAACAACACAAAAAATGAAATTAAAAATTCTCTACAAGGAATCGGCAGAATAACCGAGACAGAAGAACGGATAAGTGACCTGGAAGATAAAATAGTGGAAATGACTACTGCAGAGCAGAATAAAGAAAAAAGAATGAAAAGAATTGAGGACAGTCTCAAAGACCTCTGGGACAACATTAAACGCACCAACATTCGAATTCTAGGAGTCCCAGAAGAAGAAGAGAAAAAGAAAAGGACTGAGAAAATATTGGAAGAGGTTATAGTTGAAAACTTCCCTAATATGGGAAAGGAAATAGTCAGTCAACTCCAGGAAGCACAGAAAGTCCCATACAGGATAAATCCAAGGAGAAACACGCCAAGACACATATTAACCAAACTATCAAAATTTAAATACAAAGAAAAAATATTAAAAGCAGCAAGGGAAAAGCAACAGATAACATACAAGGGAATCCCCGTAAGGTTAACAGCTGATTTCTCAGCAGAAACTCTGCAAGCCAGAAGGGAGTGGCAGGACATATTTAAAGTGATGAAAGGGAAAAACCTACAATCAAGATTACCCTACCCAGCAAGGATCTCATTCAGGTTCGACAGAGAAATTAAAACCTTTGCAGATAAGCAAAAGCTAAGAGAATTCAGCACCACCAAACCAGCTTTACAACAAATGCTAAAGGAACTTCTCTAGGCAGGAAACACAAGAGAAGGAAAAGACCTACAAAAACAAACCCAAAACAATTAAGAAAATGGTAATAGGAACATACATATCAATAATTACCTTAAATACAAATGGATTAAATGCTCCAACCAAAAGACATAGACTGGATGAATGGATACAAAAACAAGACCCATATATATGCTGTCTACAAGAGACCCACTTCAGACCTAGGGACACATACAGACTGAAAGTAAGGGGATGGAAAAAGATATTCCATGCAAATGGAAATCAAAAGAAAGCTGGAGTAGCAATTCTCATATCAGATTTTAAAATAAAGACTATTACAAGAGACAAAGAAGGACACCACATAATGATCAAGGGATCAATCCAAGAAGAAGATATAACAATTGTAAATATTTGTGCACCCAACATAGGAGCACCTCAGTATATTAGGCAAATGATAACAGCCGTAAAAGGGGAAATTGACAGTGACACAATCATAGTAGGGGACTTTAACACCCCACTTTCACCAATGGACAGGTCATCCAAAATGAAAATAAATAAGGAAACACAAGCTTTAAATGATACATTAAACAAGATGGACTTAATTGATACTTATAGGGCATTCCATCCAAAAACAACAGAATACACTTGTGTCTCAAGTGCTCATGGACCATTCTCCAGGATAGATCATATCTTGGGTCACAAATCAAACCTTGGTAAATTTAAGAAAATTGAAATCATATCAAGTATCTTTTCCAACCACAATGTTATGAGACTAGATATCAATTACAGAAAAAAAAACTGTAAAAAATACAAATACATGGAGGCTAAACAATATGCTACTAAATAAACAAGAGATCAATAAAGAAATCAAAGAGGAAATCAGAAAATACCTAGAAACAAATGACAATGAAAACACGACGACCCAGAACCTATGGGAAGCAGCAAAAGCAGTTCGAAGAGGGAAGTTTATAGCAAAACAATCCTACCTCAAGAAACAAGAAAAATGTCAAATAAACACCCTAACCTTACACCTAAAGCAATTAGAGAAAGAAGAACAGAAAATACCAAAGTTAGCAGAAGCAAAGATATCATAAAGATCAGATCAGAAATAAATGAAAAAGAAATGAAGGAAACAAGAGCAAAGATCAATAAAAGTAAAAGCTGGTTTTTTGAGAAGATAAACAAAATTGATAAACCATTAGCCAGACTCATCAAGAAAACAAGGGAGAAGACACAAACCAATAGAATTAGAAATGAAGAAGGAGAAGTATCAGCTGACACTGCAGAAATACAAAGGATCATGAGAGATTATAACAAGCAACTATATGCCAATAAAATGGACAACCTGGAAGAAATGGACAAATTCTTAGAAAAACACAACCTTCCGAAACTGAACCAGGAAGAAATAGAAAACATAAACAGACCGATAAAAAGTACTGAAATTGAAACAGCGATTAAAAATCTTCCAACAAACAAAAGCCCGGGACCAGATGGCTTCACAGGCGAATTCTATAAAACATTTAGAGAAGAGCTAACACCATCCTTCTCAAACTCTTCCAAAATATAGCAGAGGGAGGAACACTCCCAAACTCATTCTACAAGGCCACCATCACCCTGATACCAAAACCAGACAAGGATGTCACAAAGAAAGAAAACTACAGGCCAGTATCACTGATGAACATAGATGCAAAAATCCTCTACAAAATACTAGCCAACAGAATCCAACAGCACTTTAAAAGGACCATACACCATGATCAAGTGAGGTTTATCCCAGGAATGCAAGGATTCTTCAATATACGCAAATCAATCACTGTAATACACCCTATTAACAAACTGAAGGATAAAAACCATATGATCATCTCAACAGATGCAGAAAAAGCTTTCAACAAAATTCAACACCAATTTATGATAAAAACTATCAAGAAAGTAGGCATAGAGGGAACTTACCTCAACATAATAAAGGCCATATATGATAAACCCACAGCCAACATCATTCTCAATGGTGAAAAACTGAAACCATCTCCACTAAGATCAGGAACAAGACAAGGTTGCCCACTCTCACTGCTGTTATTCAACATAGTGTTGGAATTTTTAGCCACAGCAATCAGAGAAGAAAAAGAAATAAGAAGAATCCAAATCGGAAAAGAAGAAGTAAAACTGTCACTGTTTGCAGATGACATGATACTATACATAGAGAATCCTAAAGATGCTACCAGAAAACTACTAGAGCTAATCAATGAATTTGGTAAAGTAGCAGGATACAAAATTAATGCACAGAAATCTCTTGCATTCCTATACACTAATGATGAAAAATCTGAAAGAGGAATTAAGGAAACACTCCCATTTACCACTGCAACACAAAGAACAAAATACCTAGGAATAAACCTACCTAAGGAGACAAAAGACCTATATGCAGAAAACTATAAGACACTGATGAAAGAAATTTAAAATGATACAGACAGATGGAGAGATTTACCATGTTCTTGGATTGGAAGAATCAACATTGTGAAAATGACTATACTATCCAAAAGAATCTACAGAGTCAGTGCAATCCCTATCAAACTACCAATGGCATTTTTCACAGAACTAGAACAAAAATATCACAATTTATATGGAAACACAAAAGACCCCGAATAGCCAAAGCAATCTTGAGAAAGAAAAATGGCGCTGGAGGAATCAGGCTCCCTGACTTCAGACTATACTACAAAGCTACAGTCATCAAGACAGTATGGTACTGGCACAAAAACAGAAAGATAGATCAATGGAACAGGACAGAAAGCCCAGAGATAAACCCACGTACATATGGCCACCTTATCTTTGATAAAGGAGGCAAGAATATACAATGGAGAAAAGACAGCCCCTTCAATAAATGGTGCTGGGAAAACTGGACAGCTACATGTAAAAGAATGAAATTAGAACACACCCTAACACCATATCCAAAAATAAGCTCAAAATGGATTAAAGACCTAAACATAGGCCAGAAAGTATAAAACTCTTAGAGGAAAACATAGGCAGAACACTCTATGACATAAATCACAGCAAGATCCTTTTTGACCCACCTCCTAGAGAAATGGAAATAAAAACAAAAATAAACAAATGGGACCTAATGAAATGTAAAAGCTTTTGCACAATAAAGGAAACCCTAAAGAAGATGAAAAGACAACCCTCAGAGTGGGAGAAAATATTTGCAAAAACGAAGCAACTGACAAAGGATTAATCTCCAAAACATACAAACAGCTCATGCAGCTCAACATCAAAAAAACAAACAACCCAATCCAAAAATGGGCAGAAGACCTAAATAGACATTTCTCCAAAGAAGTTATACAGATTGCCAACAAACTCATGAAAGGATGCTCAACATCATTAATCATTAGAGAAATGCAAATCAAAAGTACAATGAGGTATCACCTCACACCAGTCAGAATGGCCATCATCAAAAAATCTACAAACAATAAATGCTGGAGAGGGTGTGGAGAAAAGGGAACCCTCTTGCACTGTTGGTGGGAATGTAAACTGATACAGCCACTATGGAGAACAGTATGGAGGTTCCTTAAAAAACTAAAAATAGAACTACCAGACCACTCAGCAATCCCACTATTGGGCATATAACCTGAGAAAACCATAATTCAAAAAGAGTCATGTACCAAAATGTTCACTGCAGCACTATTTACAATAGCCAGGACATGGAAGCAACCTAAGTGTCCACTGACAGATGAATAGATAAAGGAGATGTGGCACATATATACAATGGAAAATTACTCAGCCATAAAAAGAAATGAAATTGAGTTATTTGTAGTGAGGTGATGGACCTAGAGTCTGTCATACAGAGTGAAGTAAGTCAGAAAGAAAAAAGCAAATACCATATGCTAACACATATATATGGAATCTAAAAAAAATTAAAAAGGTTCTGAAGAGCCTAGGGGCAGGACCAGAATAAAGATGCAGACGTAGAGAATGGACTTGAGGACACTGGGAGGGGGAAGGGTAAGCTGGGACAAAGTGAGAAAGTGACATGGACATATATACACTACCAAACGTAAAATACATAGCTAGTGGGAAGCAGCCACATAGCACAGGGAGATCAGCTCGGTGCTTTGTGACCACCTAGAGGGGTGGGTTAGGGAGGGTGGGAGGGAGACGCAAGAGGGAAGGGATATGAGGATATATGTATACGTATAGCTGATTCATTTTGTTATAAATAACACCCCACAGAGCTCCCTAGTCCCTTCTGCCATGTGAAAACACAGCCAGAAGGTATCATCTATGAACCAGCAATTGGGTCCTCACCAGACATGAAATCTGCCAGCGCCTTGACTATGGCCTTCTCAGCCTCCAGAGTATGAGAAGTCACTGTGGTTTATAAGCCACCCAGTCTATGGCACTCTGTTATAGCAGCCTGAGAAGACTAAGACAAGGGGTTAGTAATGGGGAGAGAAGGGAAAACGTTGACAATTACCTCTAGGTCTATAGCCTGCAGCAGGAGATGGATGTTGTGCCATTCGGTGATGCAGGGTGCCCTGGAAGAGGGACGGATTTGGAGGGAACAACCCATGTCAGAATTGGACATGGGGGAATTGAGCTGCCTCTGAGATACCTGAAGGAGGAGATAGCAAGATATTTAGGTATTTGGGGCTGGAGTTCACAGGAAGGATATGGGATGAAAATACCAATGGGATTATATGATTTCAGCCATTGAACATGATTCTATCAGTGGCTGCTGTTCTCAGGTATGTATGTTATAAGTGGAACTCCTGTGGAAGACGTGGAGAAATGAAATGGAAGAAATAAAAACCATTTTAAAGAAGGCAAAAACAAAAACAAAAAAGAAGCTTCTATCCAGAAAAGGATATAGATAATTTTTACCAAGAAAAAAAAAATGAAGGCAGGAACATTAACTCTTGCCAAGGAAAGGATACAAGAAATGCTATATTTATTGCTGCCTTATATTAGAATTAATTCAGTCAGATAAACTGTGGGAGGCTCAGGAGAACTGGACTCCATTCCTGTTTCTTCATGTTACCAGCTGGGTCTCCTTGCATGACTCAGTTTCCGCATTAAAAAAAAAGCAGGCATACTGGATGAGAAGAAAACCTACAGCCTTTTCTCAGTCTAAAGCAAAAATTCTGTGGACTTCCATGGAGGTCCAGTGGTTAAGACTTCGCCTTCCAGTGCAGGGTGTGTGGGTTCGATCCCTGGTCAGGGAACTAAGATCCCACATGCCTTGTGGCCAAAAACCCAAAATATGAAACAGAAGCAATATTGTAACAAATTCAATAAAGACGTTAAAAATGGTCCACATCAAAAAATAAATAAATAAAGCAAAGATCTTTCTATATGTTTGTGTATGGAGGCTTCCAGGGACCTGCATCTTTTCTCTGCAGGTCTGAAGTCCCATAGCACACACGATGCTAGAGTTGGAAGAGAACCCTGAGATTGTCTAACAGAGACTTTTCAAACACTTCTGTAATGTTTATAAGATATATTTCTATATACTTTTATGATGTTTATGAGATATATTTAATGTCTTCAGATATATCTTAGGTGGCACCCCAGATACAACACTGGTGGAAGCAAAGCTATTCTGATTGAGGAGGGGAAGCAGGCCAGAGCTTACCTGTGTAGCCCCATCTCCCAAAGCAGGCCTGATCCACCCAGAGTCCAGTCTCCTTGTTCACAGATGAGGAAACAAAGGCCCACGGTTTTACAGTGGCTGGCGGAGAAGCCAGGACTTGACCCTGTAGCCCTAAGCCTGTCATCTTTGCACAACAGCACACAGAACTCGGCAAGATCAGAGAGGAAAAGAATGGGAGCTTCACTGCAGTCTTCTCATGTCCCCTTTATATGTCCAGGCTCTGTGGATATTTCCTTCGATATTTGTTACATGCAGGCATACACACTGTGGGACCAGCGTGGGCAGGCAATCATGTGGGACAGCTGTGAGTCAGGTAGGTGAGAGTGGAATTCATTGTGTGTAACATCAGGATGCTAAAGAAAAACTGGGAAGGCTGTGGGAAAGAACTGCTTGGAGGAAATGGTCAACAGCGCAAAGAGTGAGAAAGTGATTACTCTCGCGATGCTCTCCAGTAACAGGGGCTCAGTAAATTCTGGGTATGAATTAAAAGACCAGAGCAGTATATTCAACTTCCTGAATTCTCAACTATTGCAAAAAGGGATTTAGGAAAGAGTATATACTTTTTCACTAAGTACATATATAGATATATAGGTATGTAGGTGTAAATACCTGTACATACCACAACACCTATTTTTTTTTTTTTTTTTTTTTTTTTTTTGCGGTACGCGGGCCTCTCACTGTTGTGGCCTCTCCCGTTGCGGAGCACAGGCTCCGGACGCGCAGGCTCAGCGGCCATGGCTCACGGGCCCAGCCACTCCGGGGCATGTGGGATCCTCCCGGACCGGGGCACAAACCCGCATCCCCTGCATCGGCAGGCGGACTCTCAACTACTGTGCCACCAGGGAAGCCCCACCTATTCTTTTTAATAACCTAGAATATTTTCCCCTGAATTTCTCTTAAGAGGGACAGAGGACAAATCTGACCTGACTGTCTAGATGATGCACTTAAAGTATCTCCTCCACCACCACCAATTCAGTCTGATTAAGTTAACTTGGTTAAATTTACTTGTTTGGATCAAGACAATGTATTCAGAAGACAACTGTTGAAACCCAAGAATGTGCTTGAAAGGAATAACATGCACTGTTAGGAGTAATTAGAAGAAAAGAAATACAAACTAACATAGTTCAGTCTATTTGGGAGACAAGGGAGAAAGGAACAATGAGAGGAATGTGGAGACTTCACCAACATCCGGGCTAGGCGTGCTGTTTTGGAAGTTGTCTGAGATACTGTGCAGAACAAGGCATGTCGTATAAATACGTGCTGTCAGATCCTGTCCATCCTCAATACCGATCTGGATCATCTGGAAGGACCTTTTCGGAGTCATTTGGAACAAAGGTTCAAAGAGGACGTGGATACACAGTGGGAGAAGCGAGGATTATTTTCCATTGTATCATAACATTAACATTCCAGTTCAGGGAAGGAAACCTGCTTTCTTCCAATCCATGACATTCTGGTTCCAGGTGGATTTTCTTTTTCCCCCCAGGTGGATTTTTAACAGTACTAGTCAGTCCTGATTGTACCGAACAAAAATAAAACATCTGATAGGTATCTCCAGCCCTATGTATCCTCCCCCCTCCAAAATACACCTAGTTTTTCATTAGTCTTGTTTATGGGTGCATCTTTTTTCTGTGGAAGATTTAATAACTTGCAGTGTAAATGATGCAAATATTCCTTGTTTACTTCCTGAAATTTCACAGTTGAAAAAAGTAAGAACTGCGTGTTTTGAACCCACCAATCTACAGCTGAATCGTTCCTATCACTTCTCAGAATTTGTCGTTCTACTTTCCATACATGTAGGAAAATGAATCCTATACCCTGTTAAAATCCAGCAGGAAATTTAAACCGACATGCCTCGTGGCGTACTTCATGTTTCATTCTACCAGTTCTTTCAACATACCTTCATCTTTAATTTCCCTGAGAGTGTACATAATGAGGTAAAGTTGGTAATGACCCGGACAGACTTTGGGCGCTAAATATTATTCAAACAAACCCAGTAAATGACATCCGCAATAAAAAGCAGGGAAACAGATTACAGGGTTTCATTCCAACCTGACACCCTCAGGAGAACAGGGAGCGCAAGGCAAACCTGTAAGTATTTATATCCTCCATGAGCTGTACAGAGAAAGTTCACAGGAAGCAGTTAAAGACACAGCAACTAAACCCAGCATTTAGCTGGATTTCTTTGGAATCTTGCTGCCTTCTACAATTAAAAGCCAGATGGAAACTACATCATTATTAGTCAATCTTGTTAATAGATTTTGGGTTTTAAGGTAGCTCTTCCACCACGTGTGCCTTGACAGAAATCTTACAAAGAAAACCTTCCTCTTGGAACTGTATGGCTCATGTGGTTGGTCCCAGAGGGGCAGTCACTGTTCACTGCCATGTAAGCACTTAGAGTCCCTGCTGTATTGGGCCTCCCCAGGGACCATTTGGGGTAGGGAGGATCCCAGGGAGAGG
Source organism: Lagenorhynchus albirostris (assembly GCF_949774975.1). Classification (NCBI taxonomy): domain Eukaryota; kingdom Metazoa; phylum Chordata; class Mammalia; order Artiodactyla; family Delphinidae; genus Lagenorhynchus; species Lagenorhynchus albirostris. The sequence goes on from NC_083102.1 coordinate 27,975,316, forward strand.
CTCTACACTATTGTTAAAATGGAGGCCAAGGGGCTTCCCTGGTGGCGCAGTGGTTGAGAGTGCGCCTGCTGATGCAGGGGACACGGGTTCGTGCCCCGGTCCGGGAAGATCCCACATGCTGTGGAGCGGCTGGGCCCGTGAGCCATGGCCACTGAGCCTGCGCGTCCGGAGCCTGTGCTCCGCAACGGGAGAGGCCACAACAGTGAGAGGCCCGCGTACCAAAAAAAAAAAAAAAATGGAGCCCAAGAATGCTGTGACATGCATGCAGCAGGTGCACACACTGGACTTCATGGCATATAACCTGGTGCTGCTTCACACTCTAAAGAGAAGACAAGCCAGACAGGTGGTCAGATGCCACAGTGGGGCAACTTCTGCCCTAAGGTCATCTGCTAATGGGCTTCCCCAAGTGTTGTTTTAGCCACTCGATTTCTGCTACCCTGCTGCTCAGCCCCTGTGCCACCATGCAAACGAAGCTTACCCAGTATCCTCCAGTGGAAGTCAGTTTCAGTTACACTGTTTGTCCCTCATCACTTCCTGCCTTGTGTCATGACCAACTGTGTACACGTCTCTCTCTCCTACTAGTTTGTGCATTCCTGGAGGGAAGGGTCTAAGGTTCATTTTTTGTTGTTGTATTCCCCATATTAGGTGCTCAATAAGAAGAAGAAAATAGCATTTATTGAGCACTTATTATATGCCAGGCACATTAGTTATATCATTTAATGCTTACAACTCTGTAGTGTGATGGCAAAGAACACGGGCTTTGGAGCCAGACCACCTGTGTCCAAAGCCTCCCTCCTCTACTGTCAGCCACATGACCTTGATACAGATGGCATTCCGACATGGGTCTTCTGACTTACGGCATCAACTCTATCCTGCCTCCATAGATATCATGTCACTGAATTAGACGCATGCGCTGGTAACCAAATGCATTATTTCTCCTTATCACTAAACAATCCCAAGGCTACCCCCGTTAACTTGTGACTTAACATGCGTAGGTTTTTAGACATATGATGGCTAGTGATTTAGCTCATCACACCAATAATATTCATTCTTTATATCTCTTAGTGTGTTGCCATTTTCACAGTCCCTTCACCTAAATCATCTCTGCTGATTTTCACACCATCCTTATTGTGAGCAAAGCAGTGACATTTTCCCCATTTTACTGATGAGTACACTGAGGCTAGAGAAGCTGAATGTCCAGACTGTTGTCTCACCTCCAGAGAGTGGCAGAGCTTCAACTCGAGCTAAGATCTTCTAAATCCATCCACAGGATCTGCCTCTACTTTGCCTAGTCCCTCAGCATCACTCACCTGTGTAAACACATACTCACTTGAAGGCAAGTGAACCAGATGCTATGCTAGAGCCTTCAGTGGTTCACGTTACCTGGTAACCATAGCAATTGTCTCTCTCCTCATGGCAAATGATATCACCCATCACACACTGGCTTTCAAGATTTGAGTTACAAGAGATGAGGCATTTTCCGCAGAGGGCCATTAAGTTTGGCATTCCCTTCCCCTGGTCATAGCCCTGGAGTATAGGTCTTCTGGGTCTTTGCCAACCACAAGAAGTTGAGTTAGCCAGCTGTGATTGGTAAGAAATCTTAATGGGCAGGAGGAAAGTGCTAAACTGACTTTTAGTTGTGAGCAATTTGTAATTTTATGTTTTTTGCTATTTGTATCCCCTAGGATAACTAACCAACCATGCATAGTTCTCATTCTTTAATAAAAATAAAATTTTAGTCAGCAGTTCACATGAATTTGTTTCTGTGTTCTTACATCATGTCTCAAATGATGTGATGGAGAAACCTGCAGGGAAGTTTTTGTTTCTTTTGCATAAACTATTTTGCAGTAATTGACCAGCCATAGAGAAAAGATTATCTCCTGTGCACTCTCAGCGAGTTCTCTGCTCACCAGAGACCAATAAGGTGTGTCCCTAGAACTACTATCCCTTTGTTGAAGAAGCTGCTACGTGAACAAAAACCAGCCTTCATTAATTTCCCTTTTTGTATTTAAAAAACCTTGTCGGTATTTTCCCTTTGGGAAGGTATAATTTGTCAATAGTGCATATTATTTTGCTTCTAAAGAGGAAAGATGTAGGGCAGTAGATCCTTATTAATATTTTTTATTTATCTTCATGCCAGATCTTAATGTTTCTGCTCAATGAAATAAAATTCTCCACATTTTTAATTACATTACAGTATATATGTCTTAACTCTCATTTCATAGAAGTATAAAATTTTAGAAATGTAAAACTCTTAAGACAATTTTAATTCCATACCCGTCCCACCAACACAAACACACCTTTGACTGATGGGGGAACCGGTGCACTGGTTGGCTGGAGCCCACATAGCAGTCAGTCAATGACAGAATGAGGATTTATGTTCTCAGTCTGGTGCTCTTTTCATTGTACTCTGCAGTGCGTGTATCTGTTTGAGCTCCCCAACTACTTTGTAAGCTTCTGAAAGCAGGGATGATCCTTACATGTCCCAATTGGAACTGCTTGGTGAATACTCGTTAGCTGATGTATCATACTTCGTTTCAATGTTACAAGGGCCCCAGATGTTACACCTTTCCATTTTCTGTTCTTTATGATTCAACCTCTTCTGTAGATAGAAAAAGTTGGGGAATGGTCAAGTGCTATATAATAGAAAGGAATTTGATGAAGCTTGACCATCGTTGCCTTGAAACATCTCTCTTTTTTTTTATTGAGGTATCATTGACATACAACATTATGTTAGTTGCAGGTATACAGCATAGTGATTTGATATCTGTATAAATTGCAAAATGATCACCAAAATAAGTCCATCCCCATACATAGTTACAACATTTTTTCTTGTGATGAGGACTTATAAACATCTATATTGGAGTTGAAAATTATATTATATTAAGGAAGAGTCACAGGGATTTAAAGTTTTTTACTAAGGGTTTAAGTCATCTCACACGTAGTAACCAGACTCCTATTACACATTGTTCTTTTATCTTAAAAAATGTGCGTATTTTTTCCAGCAATGTAAAAGGACCTTAGAGTTCATCTTCAAAATGAGATTCTGTCATTGTGTCACTTTATACATTTCAGGTTTTTGTGCCACGGCAGAAGTTGGTCCAAGAGTTGTTTGCCCCGTTATTTGTTTGTATGCACAGTACTATCCTAAATACTCACTATAACGTGTATTCTAGTTTGTTTCAGTGTTGGAAGGGGTGTTGTCTAAGCTGTCAAGATATGATGAAGGTACTTTCTTTTCATCCATTCTGTCATTCACTGTGAGTATTTTGAATGAGTTCTCCTCTGCTGTCTTTTGACTGCTATCACAGTACTTATCAAACAGTTAAGAAAATAATTCTCATAATTATCTCTCTTCCACTTAAGGTGAAAGCAGCTGCAAAATACGTTGATGTTCCAGTAAGTATTTTTTTATCTGCTTTTTAAAATTATAAATAAGTCTTTAAAAAAATAATTATGGTTCACCGCGGGTGTATTTCAGATCTTTAATCTAGCATCATTGCCTCAGGGAGCAGTTTATTTTTCTTAAGCAAGCACTAACCCTCATAGCAAGGCCTGGCAAGGTTATTTCGGTGTACCTTTTCCGTTGTAACTTGGGGAGGTCAATTCATCATGAGAACATATCAGCTCAGTGGCAGCTGTAGGATGGGGGAGAAAATGACTCACATTACTTATAGGAAAAGGTTCACTCTCCTTCCCTTTCCATGAAAGCTCTAACAGGTTTCTTATAGGAGTTAAAGTAACAATCAAGACCTGTTGAATCAAAGAACTAGTTTTCTGAATACAGAAGTGTTATAAATAAATCAATATTCACTTAGTTCAACATTTGGTTTTTCACAGAATTCTTGGGAAATAATGCGTGACCTGTACATTTGTTCAACAATTAAGATACCATGAGAGGAAAGTATGAAACTTACTTAGCTACAATGAAAAAAAATTCATGTGATAAATATAATCAACAAGTTGATAGTCATTAACAAATTAGCTTTTGCCTTAAATTCTGTTATCACGTATATATGATCAAGGCCTAAGATGTTCTGTTTAATCATGGGTTTTGGCACGTGTATCAATTTTCAAAGAATTAGAGCACAATGGGAAGAAACTTAAAATTTAAAACTAAGTGGAATATAAGTCATCTCATCTTTGATTGAGGCTGCACTTGAATAGCATCACCATCTCTAGATCATCATTATGAATGTTAGTGGTTCGAGAGCTGGCAAGCGTTGTGTATCAGTTGTAGGTGGCTCTTATTTTTGGAATGCATAACTGCATTTTATACTATGGACTAGACAGTCTCCAGGTTTATTGCTGCTATAGTTATTATAAATGAACATTTTAAATGAAAAGGCCGTGGACTTTCCTGCCTTTGCCTGGGGTTTCTTCAGAGTAGTTTTTTGTTTGTTTGTTTTTAGTTTTACAGATGATTCCAAAAGAAGTCTCGGCATACTCCTTGTCTTGTACCTAGAATCAGAAAGTCAGTACTGGGCAATAAGCAGAAATAATCACATTTGTATGGTCCTGCAAAGGAACAGCATGAAAGAGAGAAAGGGAGAATTAAGAGGGAATGGTTTATACTCGCTGTATGAAAAAAAAAGACAAGTAATCATGGGAACACATGAATTTTATTGGAATTCCTAGCAAATACTTTATAATATAGATTTTTGTTTTTAATTTTGAATAGGACACCATAATTATTTCTGTTCTTAGAGCTTTTGAAATTCCTTATTTGACTGTGTACTAGATCTGTTAGAGCCCATAGAGCTTCAGCATTGAAAGACACAGAAAGTGGTTCATTCACTCTCCTTCTCAATGCAGAAGCCCCCTCTCCTGATAGCCCTCACAAAGATTCAGTCAAGCTCTTTTAATTTTTTCAGTGATTGCAGGCTCACCATAAGACAGCCTCCTCTTATGTATAATGAGTTGAAATTCTGTACCTCTGTGAATTCTGTCTTGGTTCTAATCCCTTTTCTGCATGATAGCCCTTCAAATATTTGTTGATAATTATTATCATACATCCTCTTCCCAAGAGATATGGTGGCTATTCAAAGGGATATATTGTCTGAGGAATTCTTATTTTCTGTATTAAACATCCTTAACTTCTTCACTGAATTCACTAATTAAATACTTATTTAACACGTACTAAGTGCTAGACTCTGGGCATGTATGATGAAAATATATATATGTCCTGCCCACAAGCTGTTCAGTGTCTAGGAATAAAAGAGATAGGGAAATAGACATATCATGAAAACAGCTGTAACAATTGTACCCAGACTCTTTATCATACCAATCGCTCTCTAGATGAATTCCAGCTTACCAATTTCACTATTAAATCAAGTTGCCACCCAGAGCAAAGCATACTAAACCATAGATATGGTCTGGCCATGGCAGATTGCTATAGGAAGAGTTTCTCCCTTAGATCCAGACATTACAGCTCTATTATTGATGTCTGTAAGCATTAACTTCAAAAGCTATGAGGTGCTGTTGGCTGTTACTGTTTTTGTTTGTTTGTTTGTTTGTTTATGCTAAAACTCCAGCAAGATACCTTTCTGAAGCAGTCTTTTAAGGAGAACCTTATGAGAAAAAAAACAACAACACTGGCTCACCTTTCACAGAAATTAACTCAAAACTGATCAAAAACCTACCTGTAAAATGAAAACTACAATATAAAACTCTTCTAGAAGAAAACTAGAGAAAATATTTATGGCCTTAAGTTTGGTGATAAGGTTTTAGATACAACACCAAGAGCATCCATGAAAGAAAAACATTGTAAGTTGGACTTAATAATTGACTGCTCTGCACTGTTAAGGGAATGAAAAGACAAGCCACAGACATATATTTGATCAAGGACTTGTATCTAAAATGTACAAAGAACTCTTAATACTCAACAATAAGAAAACAAACAGCCCAATTAAAAGATGGTCAAAAGATAAGAACAGACATTGCAGTGAAGACATATAGGTATCAAATAGGCAAATGAAAAGATGCTCAACATCATTTGTCATTAGAGAAATGAAAATTAAACCAATAAGATACTATTACCTATTAGCATGGCTAAAATTTAAAAACTGACAGTAGCAAAATGTTGACAAGGATGCAGAGCAGTAGGGACTCTCATTCATTGCTGGTGGAAATACAAAACGGTACAGCCATTTTGGAAGACCATTTCTTACAAAGCTAAATATAGTCTTTAGCAAACCACTGATTGCACTCCTAGGTATTTACCCAACTGATTTGAAAACATATGTCCACAACCAAAACCTGCACACAAGTGTTCATAGCAATTTTATTCATATTCAAGAATTGGAAGCAACCAAAATGTCTTTCAGTCAGTGAATGGATAAACAAGCAGTGGTATATCCATACAATTGAGTACTAGTCAGCAAAAAAAAAAAAAGAAGAAGAAGAAGAAAAATTAGCTATCAGGCGACACGAAGACACAGATGAATCTTAAAGGCATATTGCTAAGTGAAAGAAGCCAGTCTGAGAAGGCTACATACTGTATGATATCATTTATATCACATTCTAAAAGGGAAAACTACATCTAAAAAACTATAAATAAACTGTATAAAGATTACAAACAGGTTAATGGTTACCGTAAGTTCAAGGTCAGGGAGACTTGAATAGGTGAAGCCAAGGGAACTTTTTGGAGCAGTGAGACTATTCCATGTAATACTGTAATGATAAATATAAAACACTATGCTTCTGTCAAGTCCTAACTTTATAGCACAAAAATTGAACCTGAATATATGAAAAGAATTTTTTAATCAATTAGGATATCATGGGATCCTAGGATGGAGACTGTGATAAAATAATCTAAACCCTACTGCAAATGTATGGAATAACCTCACTAAAAAAAGTTGAAGGAAAAAAGTGCTGATCTGAGTCACTTTTGAAATGGGTGGCATATGTAAAAATAAAGGAAAAAGGAACTGTACATAAACATTGTACTCTTGTTGAGAAAGTGTTTCCTCCCAGGTTAACAATTCAGAAACCACTCTACGTGTATAATGGAATTGAACAATTAAGTAAAGGGTGGTGGCTGGTGGGAGCCAAGTTTCCCACGGAGTGAGATGTTGAAGACAAACAAGAGGAAGAGGCTAGAATTATCGCTGTGGTAATGGATTGGAGTTGGAGCCATCAATGTGAACTTGTCTTTAGCTTAATATAGATAGAGCTGGTTGCATATAGAAATATTTTTAGATATACGTATATGCACAGGTTAGTATATACACATATATTTCCTCGGTTTGTTAGCTGAGAGAGCCTAGAAGCAGTGATATCCCAGTAGCTACAAGCACACCCAGTGCCCAGATCGTGGTCTCTAATCTCCAATAAAATGAACCAGGATTCCTTGAAGAAATGGCTGACACTAGGACTGGGGCAGGAAACACAAGATGAGCCTGGAGCATCTTATATATGTGTCAGAGAAAGTAAGGAAGTGTCTAGAAAGAAAAACCCACAATGATAGGAGATATGTTAAAGGGACCCAGGAGACCCCTGAGAGAGCTCCCAATGGCCTGAGCTAGAGTAAGTTCAGCAACCAGATAAATTAGGTAGTGTTAGCTTACAACACAAAGTATAAAATATATATCTGTTAGTCCATACTGACGTAAGTAAATGATTGACTGAATAAATAAATGGGGAGGGGGGCTTCCCTGGTGGCGCAGTGGTTGAGAATCTGCCTGCCAATGCAGGGGACATGGGTTCGAGCCCGGGTCTGGGAAGATCCCATGAGCTGGGCCCATGAGCCACAACTGCTGAGCCTGCGCGTCTGGATCCTGTGCTCCGCCACAAGAGAGGCCGCGACAGTGAGAGGCCTGCGCACCGCGATGAAGAGTGGCCCCCGCTCGCCGCAACTAGAGAAAGCCCTCGCACAGAAACGAAGACCCAACACAGCCAAAAATTAAATAAATAAATAAATAAATAAATAAATGGGGGAAGGACTTCCCTGGTGGTAAAGTGGTGAAGACTCGGTGCTTCCAATGCAGGCGGCGCAGTTTCGATCCCTAGTCAGGGAACTAAGATCCTACGTGCGGCGCTGCCAGAAAAAAAAGAAATGGAAAAGATAAATCTCCCAAGCAGAAGAATTCCAAATAAATAATGTGGATACTTTACTTCCAAGGAGACAGTACACCTCCGTACTCCTTAAGGCTGTGCATAGCAACTCCCTTCCAAAGAGCACAGTATGAAAAGGAGGGTGAGGAGAATGGATTTATCAGGGAGAAACCTGACAGTATCACCTCAGCCAGTTTACTGAGGTCAACATCAACAGTGATAAACTATATAGATAATATTTATTCTTGATAAATATTCTGTGGTCTCCTTCCAGAAGCCTATAACTCCAGTCTAATCAGAGGAAAAACAACAGACACGTCCCAATAAAGGGACAGTCTACAGAATATCTGACCAGCACTCAAATTGTCAAGATCATCAAAAAGAAGGAAAGTCTTATAAATTGACAGGAAGAGGTTAAGGAGACATAATGACTAATTAAATGTAATGAGGTCTTCTGGACAGGATCATGGAACATAAGAAGGACATTAGGTAAAAACTAAAGAAATACGAATAAAGTATAGACTTTAGTTCATAATGTGTCATTATTTGTTCATTAATTGTAACACATATACCATACTAATGTAAGATATTAATAATAGGGGAAACTTAGTGGGGAGTAAATGGGAATTCTCCATACAATCTTCACAATTTTTCTATAAATCTGAAATTATTCTAAAATTTAAAAACATTAAAAGGCAATGGACTAGGACTTAATACCTGAGGTTTAATTCCTCTTATGCTGCTCTATGCCCTTGGATTAACTGTATGACCCTGGGCATTACTTCACTTCAGTGGCCTCAGTTTAGTTATCTATAAAATGGATGAATAAGTTATATAAACTGCATTAGTCCCTCTAACTGTGATATTCTATCATTCTGTGAATTCTAGATCTCTGTCCTATTCCATCCAAGAAACAACAGAGCCCATAAATGTCACTTAGAAGACGATAGTAAGGTAAAGAGCTAGAAAAAAAATTCTTCAGAGAAATGAACAACATCTTCTAGCAAATAATCTCATTTTTGAAATTTTGAGAAAGCAAAAAATAAAAAATACATTTTATGAAATGAAGCGTTAGAAATATAAAATTATCTATGATATCAAGTGGCATTCCTAACACAAAAGAGAAGGAGGAATTCATGATCCTAGTACATACTTGATTGTCAGGTAGTCCATATAATTATAGCACAGCTGAAGATGTGTAAGAGTCAATAACAAATGGGAGAAAATATTTGCAGATGAAGCAACCGACAAAGGATTAACCTCCAAAATATACAGGCAGCTCATGCAGCTCAATATCAAAAAAACAAACAACCCAATGCAAAAATGGGCAGAAGACCTAAATAGACATTTCTCCAAAGAAGATGTACAGATTGCCAACAAACACATGAAAGGATGCTCAGCATCAGTAAGCATTAGAGAAATGCAAATCACAACCACAATGAGGTCTCACCTCACACCAGTCAGAATGGCCATCATCAAAAAATCTACAATAATAAATGCTGGAGAGGGTGTGGAGAAAAGGGAACCCTCTTGCACTGTTGGTGTGAATGTAAACTGATACAGTCACTATGGAGAACAGTATGGAGGTTCCTTAAAGAGCTAAAAATAGAACTACCATACGACCCAGCAATCCCACTACTGGGCATATACCCTGAGGAAACCATAATTCAAAAAGAGTCCTGTACCACAAAGTTCATTGCAGCACTATTTACAATAGCCAGGACATGGAAGCAGCCTGAGTGTCCATTAACAGATGAATGGATAAAGAAGATGTGGCACATATATACAATGGAATATTACTCAGCCATAAAAGGAAACGAAATTGAGTTATTTGTAGTGAGGTGGATGGACCCAGAGTCTGTCATACGGAGTGAAGTAAGTCAGAAAGAGAAAAGCAAATACCGTATGCTAACACATATATATATGGAATCTAAAAAGCAAAAAAAAAGGTTCTGAAGAACCTAGGGTCAGGACAGGAATAAAGATGCAGATGTAGAGAATGGACTTGAGGACACTGGGAGGGGGAAGGATAAGCTGGGACAAAGTGAGAGAGTGGCATGGACATATATACACTACCAAATGTAAGATAGATAGCTAGTGGGAAGCAGCCACATAGCACAGGGAGATCAACTCGGTGCTTTGTGACCACCTAGAGGGGTGGGATAGGGAGGGTGGGAGGGAGATGCAAGAGGGAGGGTTTATGGGGATATATGTATATGTATTCACTTTGTTATACAGCAGAAACTAACACAACATTATAAAGCAATTATGCTCCAATAAAGATGTTAAAAAAGAGTCAATAACAGAAAATGATTCAAATCAAGTCATTTAAATATAACATGTTATGAACATAGTCTTATGTATTTTGTAATCTGTACTTTCATGACACTTCTTTATGAAAGAAAAAATATCATACATAAGAGAAAAATCATCAGTATGTTCCTGAACAGAAGTGAATTTCATTATCTCCTCCTTCTTAGCAAAGAAGCTAGTAGCCGACCCCTTCCCACCCTCGTGATAGCTTTCTAATCAGGGTGATAAACTGTGACCTTCGGATGGTTTGGTAGATTTTTTCTTGGTTAAACAACCCTATTCTGGGGAGCAGTTCCTGTTGTAGTTGCACAGTTCAAGGCTCCATCATAGAACCTTGGAATGTTCATGGTGGCAAAGCCCTTAGACATATAAGAAAAGCAAGACCTCGAGGGGGTGAATCTGTTCCGCCTTCTCAACAGTAACTTAGATGAAGGGAACTCAGACCTGAGAGAGGGGAGGGGAGAATGGCTATAGTAGATATAGGACCAGCATGAAAACATTCACTTTAGCTTTACAGACGTGAACACTAGGCCCAACCCAAAACTTCAGTAGATTTAAAGTAGAATATTAAAACTAACCACCCCCCCAAAAATATTGCCTCCCTATAAGGTAGGGAGGATATAGATGATAGCAATGTATGTTAAAAAGTTGTATGAAAAATTAAGTGAGACCATAATGTGAAGTAGCTGCTTAAAAAAACAAACACGAGGTAGCACAACAGAGAAGTTACAAACCCAGACTCAGGAGCCAGACTGCTTGAGTTTGAACCCTTGCTCCATCATTTTTGCTCAGTATCTGTATGACCTTGGGCATCAGTTTCCTTTTTTTTTTTTTACAGCTTTATTGAGGTATAATTGATATATTTAAAACTGCACATATTTAATGTCCATCATTAGATGAGTTTGGACATAGGCATGTACCTGTGTGGACATCAATTACTTTATCAAATGGAAATAGAATTATACCACTTCTAGGCTTGTTGTAAATATGTTAAGCACTTTCCAGGATTCCTGGAATGAAATTAGTGATCAATAAATGTTAGTTGTCGTCATACATTATCACTGATTATAATAAATCTAGTGTCCAGATTCTAAAAAATAATCATTCTGCTCTATACTATCTTGTTCACATCTGTGTTATTGTGGGAAAATCCATCTGTAGTCTTGTAAAAACGACATATAGTTTTTACTTTACCTCCTTTTGAAGAGAGCAGCCAGCATAGTTAAGGGGATCTGGAAATAATGGCTTATAAAGAAAAAAAGGGAAATTGGAATATTATCCTTGAGAGAGGAAAACGCTGAGAGACAAGAGAGTCATGTTTAATACATGGAGTTCCCATTTAAAGAAGCCTCAGTCTGTATCAATCAAGAGGATAGAACTAGGATCAGTGACTAAAACCTAGTGGGAGGGCTTCCCTGGTGGCGCAGTGGTTGAGAGTCCGCCTGCCGATGCAGGGGACACGGGTTCGTGCCCCGGTTCGGGAAGATTCCCACATGCCGCGGAGCGGCTGGGCCCATGAGCCATAGCCGCTGAGCCTGCGCGTCCGGAGCCTGTGCTCCGCAATGGGAGAGGCCACAACAGTGAGAGGCCCGTGTACCGCAGGAAAAAAAAAAAAAAAATTTGTCTCCTTGTTAAATAGACACCATGACAGTGTTTGCATAGTGTATTGTTAACCTCCTGTGGAAGGTTAAACGGGCTTCTTCTGTATCTAAATCTGTAGCTGTGAAAAATGTCTGCAGCATTGCACCCACCCACCCATGAATGGGGAAAGTGAAGACTTGCACCTGTGGGATTAGGTGTAGCAGCAGGAAGTAAGAGCATTTGCAGTGTGTAATTAACAAGGAATTTTTTGCTTTTCTTTTTTTTTAAACGGCATTTTCATCTCACTGGGTTAACCAGTGATTAGCGCTCGAAAAAAATGTGCTGGAGTCTGCATCCTTACTTACACTCATTCCCTCGCTGGTGTATTCTATTATGCAGCCAAAGTCAGAGGAGCTCACCTTACCATACTCCATTCCCGTCCATATTTGACTTCTTTATGCTCGTGGGGGAATGTTTTTAGATATTTGTATCCTTTTACTATAACTTCGTTAGCCAAATTCTGTTCTTTTCTGAATCGAATTAGAAGCAATCCAGGAAGGCTTATTTTGATTTAGAGATTACTACCCTAAGAAACAAGATGGAGAAGTTAGTGCTTAATGAACTGAGGATCTCAAAGTTTTTTGTGTTTTTTTTTAACATCTTTATTGGAGTATAACTGCTTTACAGTGGTGTGTTAGTTTCTGCTTTATAACAAAGTGAATCAGCTATACATATACATACATCCCCATATCCCCTCCCTCTCGTGTCTACCTCCCACCCTCCCTATCCCACCCGTCTAGGTGGTCACAAAGCACCGAGCTGATCTCCCTGTGCTATGTGGCTGCTTCCCACTAGCTATCTGTTTTCCATTTGGTAGTGTATATATGTCCACGCCACTCTCTCACTTCGTCCCAGCTTACCCTTCCCCCGACCCCGTGTCCTCAATCCCATTCTCTACGCTGCGTGATCTCAAAGTTTTAAATGGGAGAATGAAAAACAACATTTACTCTCTCTTAGTGGTATTTAATACATAATGTGCTCGCTATGTGGTTTTTAATTGTTATTTTCTCGTTCATTAAGAAAACTAATTACAAATATAGCGAAGATTTCTAAATGTAGCTCTCCAGAACAAAATATCCTTGATAAAAATTCATCCAGATCTACAGTTGTTGAAGTTTAACAGGCTGCTCCTTTGATAAGGTTGGAGACACCCACTTGCACCAGAATGTGTAGCAATATTCTACCTGGTGATGCAGTCACATGCATGCTTTTCATTTACACACCAGCAAACAAAAACTTAACTGAGTGTGTTCAGTTTTTTGCTTTTTTAACTAAACTTTATTTCCTAATAAGATAACATGTAATAATGGAATGAGACGCAGTGACTTCCAAAATATGTAGATCTTACTGCCATAAAACAGAGTCCTTTGCACAAAGGAGCACTGAACCAGCGATAATGTCTTCTATCCAAACACATTTGTACTGTAAGTAGAAACTGTTTAAAAGGAAAATTACATCTTTTTCAGCAGTTTATCAGAGATAATTACCCTTCATACACCAAAGGAAGTATAAAGTGTTTTAAAGAACTATAATTCTAATTGGTAAATGTCACCAGCTGTTGCAGTTATCCTTACTTGTGTATATTCTTTTAATGATTATAGTCTCATGCCACAAGCTACATGAAAATATATTCACTAGGTGTGAAATTCCCGTATGTCACAGTTGCAAGAATACGTAAACAGCTCAAAGATAAAGGAAGAAATAATGCTAATGAGGAATGTAAGAATTGTAGGTTTTGTTTTCTAGGCAAGTGGATCTTAATTTGCCAAAGGGGAGAAAATGTAATTTCAAAAAGAAAAAAAGAAAAAGACAACACTTAATTTGTTGAAATAAGCTTTTAAATGAGCTTTACTTCACACCCTCGACCACGGTTGTGATTTTCTTAGAGAGCTGTAGAACTGTCTCAGCTTGCAGATTTCAGTATTATATCCCTCGGGTCTGCGGAAGGGAATAGCACTGAGTTTTCTCTTAGGCTTAAACTGTAAAAGTATTTTTTTTAGATGACAAAAGATAAATTCTTCCTGGACAGTGTTTCATGATGTCTAATGTTATCTTAAAAGTGATCAAGGAAATGGGAAAAAAATTACCTTCGGGTCTGTGGCAAGCGTTTAAAGCCATCATTCTCTATTTCTCCTGGCTGTAACTCAGTTTCCAGTGAGTCTGATGGGTCAAGTGATTGACTAGTTTAAACTTCTAAGCGTACTCTTCTTTTGAAAGGCAGAAATAAAAATGGGGTAGCGGTGGGGAAAAATGGTGGAGGAGGCACGCCTCTCATGTGTTGATTCTTAACTCTCAGTTCCTCTGGGCTGTTCCCAGCTGCCTTGGTATTATATATATCACAGCATTTTGTTTCTAAGCACCTGACTGAAACTCAGATGTGGAGCTGACTTGTTATCATGTATAGAAAGTCGTTCTCCTGTCATTTTCATTCTGCGGCAGTATCCTTTCTGAATGTTCACACTTTCAGTGTCTTGACAAATTTGAGAGGCACCGAGAGAAATCCTTATCTTATGGGCTAGCTATCTTCAACCGTTAATAGTAGTTAGTAATCTTGTACAAATTACCCTGCCTTTTTACTGGAAAAACTTAACGTGTAACACCCCTCGCCCCCAAAGAAGAAAATAACCCAGGCTTCTCTTGAGTAGCCTTGTAATTATTTAAACTTTCAGACATTGCTTATGAGAATTATGTAGAAAAATAGTGAAGGCATGAATTTGGTAAGTTGTCTCCATTAAGTTTGGAATATATTTCCTACATTGTGTATGGTTGCTCTGGAAGGAAAGATCAGTGAAGACATTTATATAAATAGTTGTTTCAGATTATAGCTAGTCACGAATTTTGTTATAACAAGGTTATGGTTTTTGTTTTATAAATTTATTTATTTTTTTGGCTGTGTTGGGTCTTCAAATCTGTGCGAGGGCTTTCTCTAGTTGCGGTGAGCGGGGGCCACTCTTCATCACGGTGCGCGGGCCTCTCACTGTCGTGGCCTCTCTTGTTGCGGAGCACAGGCTCCAGACGCACAGACTCAGTAGCTGTGGCTCACGGGCCCAGTTGCTCCGCGGCATGTGGGATCTTCCCAGATCAGGGCTCGAACCGGTGTCCCCTGCATTGGCAGGCAGATTCTCAACCACTGCGCCACCAGGGAAGCCCCCTCAAGGTTATGTTTGAAAGGATCCTTCCGTCCATGTGGTATAAATTTCCCTTTAGGCTAAATATAAGACGTAAATATATAAGAACTTTCTGTGATTTTCATTGCCCAGAAATAACTTTGTTACCAAAAAATCAAATTAATTTTTATTAATGAGATATGCCCAATGTCTATACTGTGCACTGGTTAAGAGATGGGCAGTTTTATCATTGTATCAATACATAAAATACAATCCCCTCCCGGAAAAAGAAGTGATAAGAACTTTGTCCTTCATTTAAGGAAAAGGCACTACTACTGTCCTAGCATCACTCAGATGTATATCTTGTCTTTCCTGCAGTAGTAATAGTTAAATAATTCATATCCTCTTTCACCTAGTTTCCTTACATTATTTACTTTTACAAAGAGTCCATTGATGGAGTTTGTAAGCGCATCCTATAGATAAGAAATTATGCACGACTGACATTGACTTATTCGGGCATCGGTTCTACCATTTCATCATTATTATTGTCCTATTCTAATGAAATGAATTACTCAGTACAGACTATGAATCAACCCCAGGTATAGAGTATACAGATCATCTAGTCCAGCTGTGTGAAACTAAAAGAAGAACTAGAGATAAATTTAGAAGGAAAACTCTCTAGGAGCCATTCAGGTTTTTGTCCCTCCCTGGTGCTGATTCTGTAGACTCTGTAGGGAGGAGGAATTCTATTAACTGCCTTATCTTGTCTAATATTAGAAGACACCAAATGTTGAGTAACTTTGGAAACTTATCTAATCCACACCTTTGGCTCTTCATGGGAGACTCGTTCATCGGTATTCTTATTGCATTTCTAAAATAATATAAATCCTTGAGGTAGTATTGATAAATATGGATGAGTAGAAGCAATGGATAACCCACAAAATTTTGATTTGCATTTCACTTTGTAATGCATTAAATATTTTTTGTTCAATATCTTCCTAATAAGAAAATTTATTATGTATCCCTTGAACACCCATAGTAGTTGAGGAAGGCAAACCAAGGAAAGCTAACATTTTTTAAAATATATATGGATAAACCAGCCAGAAATGATGAAAAGGAAATTGAACTTACAATTAGGAAATGATTATTGCATGTGGGAATTTTTTTGAAAAATGTATTCATTTATACTGCTTGGCATATTGACCTAGCAAGTTAGCCATTAAAAAAAAAAAAAAAGAGTATCTACTAGCTTACAACCACATATTTCTAATCATCTTAATAATGATATGTAACTATGACCTCAAGTTATAGACCTCAATAATAAACGTTCATTTACTTTAATTATGGAATTTGAAGGTGTCCATTGTTGATTTGATCTTAAGCATATTTTTCTACTGTTACTTTTGAAAGGATATAAGGAATGATTTTCTAGGATGGTGATTAAATAACATTTTCACAATCAAGACGTGATATTGTTTTCTTCCCTGTGCTTTTCCCTCACAACAGAAACCAGGAATGGATCTGGCAGACACCTATATTATGTTTGTTCGGCAAAACCAGGATATTCTTCGAGAAAAGGTCAATGAGGAAATGTATATAGAAAAGTTGTTTGATGTAAGTACCCTTGCAAATCATGCTGGCTTTGCAGATGTACTGTGAAGGAAACAGTTACACTTTGATGGTATGTCTGCAAAGCAGACTCTCTTTTTTTATTTCTTTTTCTTCTACGCAGCTAATATAGTTGCCCATTTTATTTCTTTGACTGCTGACAGAAGCCTTAACTGGCTTTTTTCTATACTTGAAAACTGTCACTATTAGAGTGAGAGTCTCAGAATCCTTCTAAGGTTAATTTTAGCAAGCAAGGTGATAATCCAGTTTACCGTTGTGTATAGTTTACATCACTTGCCTTTGCAGCAATCCATAAACAGAATCAGACTGTAATGGATTTGGCCCCTACTATAAAAGTTTTTCTTAAGTCAGTATAATATTCTTCATTTAAACAAAGAAATAAGCTACAATAAAGGCAGATATCTGCCACTGTACTGTTAGTGTGCATTTTCATCTTGCTTTCCAGTACTGACGTTGGCTAACAGAGTACTGCTGTAGTCTCGTGAAGGTCTTCACTGAGGCATGGCAGCTCCTAGAATGGGGAGGTTGTGGTTTTAGATGGCCTGATCAGCAAGTTTCATTCACCGAGTACCTGTAAAAGAGACTAAGAGAGCAGTCCATTTCAACAACAATGTTGTCACTCATTTGTAATTATTCAGCAGTCAGTTCAAAGGAAATGGTACTTTGCTTGTGACATAACTTGGCATAATTCACTACAGTGCTGATTCTGAAATGTAGTATTTGCTTTGAACTGTATTTATTTATGTACATCTTCTCTGCATTTTAGAAATGCTTTTCTGGCAGTTTCATTTAATTATGCAAGTTACTGCAAATGTTTTCATAACAGCAGTTCACGGGCTTCATGGTGACACTTCAGCTGTGGCAGTTACAGAAGGTCCTGCTACGTCATCATCTCCACCATGGTCTGTCATGTCAGTGTTTGCTGTTTGTCAGATTGGGTGGTCAAAATGAGCCTTATCTTTCATATTTTATGTTTCTAGCCTCTACCCAGGCTGTTTTACAATAAAAGTATCATCTGTTTTAATAAGCTAAGTGTTAATATGTGTGAAAAGAATGATTTCCTAAAAGCTTTGATGCCCTGCAGGGGTAGAAAAATTATCATTCATCCAGCTGGCTCCTTTACAAAATACTGAAACCATATTAGCAACTTCTGCTTCCACTTGGTATTGCTCTGAATTTACAAGCATATGTTTCACTTCCAAGTTCTCTCTTACTTTTTTTGCTTATGTGGTAATTTTCAAAAATGTTGAACAGAAAAGAAAAGTTGAGTTGATGTTATTCCCATTATGTTTCTTCTTGGTATAGCTAAAGCACATCTTCTATGGTGAAAAAATGGTAGAGTCATTCTGGAAATAGGCCACTCTGTGTGTGTGTGTGTGTGTGTGTGTGTGTGTGTGTGTGTGTGTGTGTGTTTCTTAACATCTTAAATTTTTTGTCTTGGCGACCTATTTACTACAAAGCTTGCCATCAGATTGTAACAGAGGTAGAATTTCTTTTCTTTTTTTATAAATTTATTTATTTATTTATTTTTGTCTGCGTTGGGTCTTCGTTGCTGTGCGCGGGCTTTCTCTAGTTGCGGTGAGCGGGGGCTACTCTTCATTGCGGGGCGCGGGCTTCTCATTGTGGTGGCTCCTCTTGTTGTGGAGCACGGGCTCTAGGCGCGCAGGCTTCAGTAGTTGTTGCACGCGAGCTCAGTAGTTGTGGCTCGCAGGCTCTAGAGCGCAGGCTCAGTAGTTGTGGCGCACGGGCTTAGTTGCTCCGTGGCATGTGGTATCTTCCTGGACCAGGGCTTGAACCCAATGTCCCCTGCATTGGCAGGCGGATTCTTAACCACTGCACCACCAGGGAAGTCCCAGAATTTCTTTCTTCATAAAGTTGTTTCCTACTTAAACTCCCCTTCATTCACCAAACTTCTTTTGAAGACCTTTTGTATGGCAGCAATAACCAACGGAGCTAACTAAAGTGGATGCCAGGAGGCCAACATTAAAATGATGTGCTAGTTTGATTGTCCTGGTGATAGGTATATACTTTCTTTTCAGCGCCTAAGCATCAGACATGGCTGTGAGTTTGCTTCTAAGGGGAACCCTTGACAAGCCACCATTCTGTTTTGGTTGTGAAGGTTTTGTCATTCTGTGTATCCCCAGTAGAACATTGGACTTGTTATTTGTAAAATAGTTATAATGGCCTTAAACATTCTAATATTTTTAAGTTGCACATTTTTATTACTGTAATTAAAAATAAAAAGTAAACTGTAATTCTATTGATATGTCACCAAGAATAACATATGAAGGGGTACCGAGAGCCCCTAATTAGCCAAGACTGAATTTGCCTCAATTACAGTTAGTAAATGAGAGGTTATCAAGTATGTGTTGAAAGGTAAAGTAGAATGTGTATCTTAAGCAACAGATCATTACTGAGAGACGTTATATAATTACTTGGCTGGAGCTTAAAATAATATTGTTAGGTGTCAAGAAACAGTTGAAAGTAATGACCCTATAAATCCTGTTAGCAACCTTAGCCTATTACAGATAAAAGAATGAACAGTTTTATTCAGGCATCATGACAAACTTTTGCTATTCCAGTTCGCTTCCTGAGTAAGGAAATGGAGCCTCCCACCTTCAGATGCAGAAGAAAATGCGCACACACACACTCACACGCCTGCGCGCAGACGCGCGCACACTCGCTGCAGTGAGTCAATACTTAGTGGTTTTAACCCACCCAGATGAGAGTACAGGGCCTGCAGTTTCTGGTCATGAAATAGGAGAGCTTAACTTCTTACAAAAGATGTGCTTTTTATCCAGATGAAGTTCGCTTCGTTCTAGAACACATAGCAGTATTTCCATATAAAACAATTATTCTACAAAACACCCATCCTGCCACCAACACCAACACTTTAAAAAAGAATGCATGTGTTTTACTAAAGAATTTTTCTCCGCATGATGCCTCACGCGTGAAAAAGACTGCTGAAAATTCTGTGAAACTGGCCCTGAGAGTAGTAATTAATTACTTGTGGTGTTCCTGGCCTCAGAAATTTTTTGATCCATTAAGCATCTTACTAGTTCCTGATACTTGTGGCTAAATACCTTAGGGTTCTGATTAAATAACTGTACCAGGGACTAAGGTAAAAAAATGACCATTGCCCTGGATTTGCATCCATTGTGTTGGGGATGCACCTGCAGAGGAGAGTGGTACCTTCTACTGCTGTCCATGTGCAGCCCCCCACCCAGCCGTACACCATGACTCTGCTTCCTAAGCATCCTGCACTGCTGTTATTATTGTTCTAGCCCCTAATGGAAGTTTTCTTATTTCTTCAATGTGTTAAAGAGGGGGATGACTAAAATCTGTATTATCTGAAAGACCGTAGATAGGATACTCTTAGACGTTTACATCAAATCTTGAAATATTAAAACTAAAAGTATCATTTGAAGATCAAAACAGTTAATATTAGGATAAATATCAAGACATTCTGCTTTACTCCACAAGTGGTTAAACTTACAAAACACTTTCTGCTTAAAACAGAAATAATTTCCAAAAAGTGTAAGTAAATGATGGCAGATCCCCTGTTTAATGGAAGGTACTAAGTTTGATTAAGGTACATCCCTAATCTTTTCAAAGTGTCAAAATAATTATAATAGCCTTCCCTGTCACCACTACTATTCAAAGGGCACCTCCGTGTCCCAGGAAATGTGCTAGATACTTGACCTATATCATTTCTAACCTTCTGGGTAGATGCCATCACCCCCATTTTAGCCTTATTTTCAGGTTAAGGAATCTCCCACCCAGAGACAATAAAGGACTTGTTAAGTGCTAAATCGGACTTTGAAATTGTGTCTCTCTAGTTTCAAAGTCCATGTTACGTCTACCATACTTCAGACTTACAAAATTTGAAGTGGTAAAACAGTGTTTGTAGGAAGAGGGCTAGGCCAGGAATCCAGAAACCTCAGATCCAGCCACAGTTCTGCCATTAATTGGATGAGTGAGCTTCAAGAAGTTATGTCGCCTGTTTGAGACTCAGTATAGGTAGTACATATAAACTGAAGAAGCTAGTCTAGAACTCCAGATGGTTTCTGAAATCCCTTCCAGATTTTAAACCAACCAATTAAATTAGTTTTAATTTTAGCAGTGGCGCCAAAAGTTACTGGGTTGGTTGCATGCTGAGTCTTGCACCCCGGAGTAGCAATCAATTCTTAAGTTTTTTTGTGATGGCCAGGTGAAAGCAATAAGCAGTAGCAATTACAGTAGATAAGTAGAAAATAGATTCTATATAAAGACTGTCATTTGACATTCTGCACAGCTAACACCATGGTTCTGAACCCTACATTTAGAAAAATGGTTGGAACTCATATATTCTGTATTCATGTTAAGTCTTTCTGAGTGACCAGAATATCTTAAACAGAGGCTGTCTTTGCCTGTCAAGTGGTCATTGGTGGTACACAAGCTGTGTTTAAAATCTACATGTTAATATAATGGTCCCTGCGTCGCGCAGTATATTCTTGTAGCTTATATTGTACAACATGGGGAATATAGCCAATATTTTATAACTGTAAATGGAGTACAACCTTTAAATGTTGTGAATCCCTATATTGTATATCTGTAACTTATATAATACTGTATAGCAAATATACTTAAATTTTAAAAAAGAAAAAATTATACTCACTTATTATGTTTTGAATTTAGCCAAAGGAAAAAAATATACCTGTTAAATCTACTTTTTCAATTTAAAAAAATGTGTCTTATCTGGGTAAGAGAAATCTAAAGGAAGTTCTGTAGCAGAAGAGAATATGGATTCACCAAAAGAAGGTGTTCTGCTTTGCAGGCAATCTCCCTTACCTCAGTGTATAAAACATCATTGTCAGTAGCTGTTTAAAAATTTTATCAAATCAAAACCGTCTACAACTTGTCTGATCCCAATATAAAGGCATGGCAATGATTTTCTAATTCTTAAGTTCCATTTTTAATGCCTACTATGGATGTTTCTTCCCACGCTCTCAAGTTTCAGCAAACACAGTGAGAGCCCCAAGTGCCCATGGGTCAGGAGAGAGGCTGGGCAACTTCCCTGAGAGCTTTGGATCTCTGGGTCGGAAAGTGGTGATGTTTCAGAAATCAAAACTGACACCACGGTAATCGCCACGAGAGCATCCTCTGTGGTCACTTCCTAATGTCCAAGAATATTACAATGCTGAGGCCCATAGGGGTCGACTGAAGTGCATCCTGCTGTCCAGGAGAGACACTCAACCTTCCTACCTCTCTAAACCTTTGTGCATCTATAGGGCATTTCCCATCTTGTGTCCCTTTGAAACAATTTCGATTTAGCTCTAGTGTTGCTGAAGACACATCAGGGTGCAGTATTTAATTGGTAAATCATGCAGATTAAACATTCTCTTGTGTTATAAACTGATTAAATATCTAATTGTTGAAGAGTTTCATCTCAATGAGATTTTTTTTAAATCGTGATGTCTTCTAAAATTAAAAGTAATTCTTTAAATGATAATTAATCAGTGATATTCATCCGAATAGTGTTTTATGAAGGATTAATTTCTTAGGACTTTCCTTGAAAAGAATTCTTTTCAGTAAAGAAACTCTAAATTAAACATTTTAAGTAAAATTGACCTAAACTATGTCAGTGAGTTCAGTAGTCATTTTAAGATATGGTAAGAAAAAGAAATGAAACTATTGCAAGTGAATATGCTTTTCAAAATAAAACTAATTTTGCACTTCTATGCTCTTGTTTGTCTCTGGACTCCCAAATAAGAAAAAGGGGGGAAATGCTCAGAATTTTTGAGTTAACTGTTTCACACCAATGCCCAAATTTTTGATTTGAGAATTTATTCATCCTCAGTAAGACTGACACCACTATTCTTAACTTATTTAAAAATTAAATTTATCATGTTGGTTTCCCAAGAATACATGAAATCAACAGGACATGGGTAAGAATGGCTGCTAGATAGTAGGATATATTTAGAACTGACCATCTACTTTTTCAGTCATATTCCTTGGATGAATTTCTTTGTGTATGTAATCAACCTCATTATTAGAAATGCAGGCTGGAACCCGTTAAGACCCGTTAAGATGACTTCTTTGCCTTCCTGCATCTCTTATCATTCCATGATATTATAGATATATTCTCTTGTATGTGAATGTCGATTTAAAAATAGCACTTTTCCTCTTTTCAATGATCTTTCACTTTCAAATGACGAGCAAGTGGTTATACACCTGCCTAAATCAGTATAGCTTCCCGTTACAGCGTATTTTCGTTTTGGTTTTGTCCCTATGTAAAAAGAAGTCAAATGTAAAGCATTAACTTTGGCACATTATGCCCAGTCATGATTTCCCTATCAGCACTCAAATGTTACCATCACTCTCATGTCATTCCATTCTTTTCCTTTTCCATCACTAGAAAAGATGGATGATAGAAGCTCAGGGATGTCCTTGAGACTCTTTGAGATCATTTATTTCTACCCACTGTTAGGTCGTGTACCCTGGGCCACACTGTGCACTAACGGTAGATAAGAAGTTTAACTGTCTGTTTCTTACTTGTGTTATAGGACCGGCATCTCACATCTCCTACATTTAAACAATGTCTGATTTCGCTGCTTTAACACATTGTTTTCCAGGTGGTGGTTTTTATTTTCATTATATATATTCCTGCTTTGTTTTACCCACAGTATTCAGATTCCCACTGAAGTTGTTGGACGTCTTTTAAGACAGTTGTAGTCAGACTCATTCTGTATATGGTCATGTCTGCCTCAGTAAATGCCATACAGAGCTTGCCCCTTAGCTGTTTTCTTTTTTCCCCTCAAAGTTTGTTTCTCTTCAAAACCTCTGCTCTCAAATTACAGCCGTCTCGTTCATTTTAGTTAATAATCCTTATTTTCATGTTATCATTTGTAAGTGTAAGGATTTGTGAAAGGATCTACTTTTGATGTACGGTGTCTGCCAGAATAGCTTTGGCAAGTCCAGACGCGGCTCTGCGGCCAAAGGCCCTCATTTGAACCTAAGCTGTTGGTGAATTAAGACCTGAGAAACTTGAGATAAGCGTGCCTAATTGCCTGAAAGAAACTCAACAAGAAAATGTATTGTAGCTTGTTGATCTTATTTCTTTAATAATTCAAAAGAATCTTCCAGAAATATGTGGACTTCTTCCTTAGATTCTTGAAATGTGATCACGGGACACAATTGTCATTTGGCGCTTGCCCAGAAATACACATCTTTGCGTGAGGCACCTGGACATATGTGGCAGGTCTGGTAGAATCAGCTAATTAACAACACAGGCTTAAACAGGCACCTCATCTGGCAGCGCAGTTAGTTGCCTGATGGTGCTCAGCGGGACCGGGTAGTGCTTTTTATTTTTCTACCCTAATGGTCTGCTGCCCACCTAATTTTGCCGTATTGTCAGTCACTACTTACCGCAGCTTGGGGCCCTCCCAGGAGGCTAAATTATTATCAAAGGATTAGGGAGATGTAGCCTTGCAGCTCTGACATTTCTGATTACTTGTCTATGCCCGAACACTAATTAGCTGTGACTAATTAAGAAAAATGTTCCTGCCATAGAAAACCATTTAAAAGAACTGAGAAGTAGAAAAGCAATTCAAAAGCTGAGCAGTGCTCAGATTTGCTGATGCTCTTTAGATTTCCACCAGAGCCTTAACTCACCTTTAATTGTGCTCAGAATTTTAAAAAAACAAAAAACAAAAAAAAAAACTCACATGTGAACTGATCTGAGGTTTTTGTTTGAATAGAAAAAAAAAAATTGTGGTTGATCACCTAAAATCCCTTAGCAATGGTAAAACTCTCTCTGATGAATGGAAAGTGTCAAAACTTGCATTTCGATCGAGAAATTTTTCTTCACACCGAACGCATAAGTACGCATTTGCTTTCATTCACCCAAGCCGGTAACAGTGACTTAATAGTCATGGAAGAAATTAGAATATTCTCCCTCCTGATTTTATCAAAGATAGTTGAAATAATTACAGGCAACATGTTGAGCATTTCAAAAGTTATTTAGTATTGATTTCATGCTGCCTTCACATGTAATATGGTCTGAAAACTCTGACTTCTCCACACAGAGCCTGGCTTTTCCTCGGTGGTTTGCATGCTTGCACTGCATCTGGCAACCACTGACTTATTAATGAAAATACCCAGGGCTTCCCTGGTGGCGCAGTGGTTGAGAGTCCGCCTGCCGATGCAGGAGACGTGGGTTCGTGCCCCGGTCTGGGAAGCACGGAACGGAGCGGAGCGGCTGGGCCCGTGAGCCACGGCCGCTGAGCCTGCGCATCCGGAGCCTGTGCTCCGCAACGAGAGAGGCCACAACAGTGAGAGACCCACGTACCGCAGAAAAAACAAAAAAAGAAAATACCCAGGACTCCCCTGAGACCAGCATCTCTTTCAGTTGACCAGTGTGATGTTTTCATAGAAATGATAGCTACCATTCTTCTCTTCAAACCTAACTTCATAAGCAAATGACACATGGCTTTAAAGCCGTTTTCTGTGGTAGCCTTTTGAACTCCTCCTCCGTCAGACACTCCCTCTGCAAGCTTTCCATGCAGCCCCATCTACATGGTCAGTGCCATTCACAAGTGGGCACAGCAGTGGCAGCCAGATTGCCACTATTGACTACGTCCAACTACAAAAAAAAAAAAAATCCGTGTAAGGAAACGGCTATTGTAGTAAATCAGCAGCATTGTGGCAAAAACATGTATTTATTGAATTCATTGAAAGGAAACTCTATAAAAGAACAGTTTTCACAGGTACTTATAAATACCTAAACTCCAGAGAGCTCTCAATTTCGTGATCGCAGCCCAGTCCTAATTAAGAGACCATCTAAATTTTGCTCTCTTAATATGGGCAAGATGTTTTGTTTGAAATAAAGCAAGTTCTAACCCCTACATCACCAAAATTCTTCATGCTGTTTTTTAAACCCATTTCCCTTTTTCCTCTCAGTGGAGAACAAAAAGCAGGTAGCCAGCATCTCTAGGGAATAATCCTTCCTATATATAAAAACTATTATTAAGGCACCTGTCATACTTGTCTACTCCAGGATAAATAATCCCTATTTGCTAAACTTCTCTTCATAGGCCCCTTTTCTAGCCCTTTAATCATCTTTGTGGCTGTCCTTTGAAACTTCTCAAAATGTTCTCTGTCATGCTTAGGGTTTAGAGTCAGGAATAGGACGCAGTATTTGAATGTGGCTGAACAATATTTTTTTCAAGGCATATTCCTAGTTATGCATTCTCATGGATAACTTTCCCATACTTTTGTTCTACTGATCCTTATAAATTTGGTCCCATATACTCCCCGTATTTCTTGTTGACTTTCCTCTTACTGCCTATGTTATACAGTTAAAAATGTATATGTTTATAGATGTAGGATGGTCATTCATGTGACGTTTTGGATGCATAAGATCTAGAAAACAAATCCAATTCATCCTTCAAGTAGGAAGTGCAAGGGATGGTGGTGAATGTTGGGATTAAAAGGTTAGGCATTGGGACTTCCCTGATGGTCCAGTGGTTAAGACTCTGCACTTCCACTGCAGGGGGCACTGGTTCAATCCCTGGTTGGGAAACTAAGATCCCACATGCTGTGCGGCCAAAAAAAGAAAAAAAAAAACGTTAGGCGTTTGTTTCCTCCCACATAGTTGGGTATCTCTGTCACAATGACTCGGTAGGATTCTAATCAAAATAGGAAATCAAAACCCCTCTTCTTATTTATTCATACAGCCAGTATTTATTTTCTAGAGGCCACACACTGCTAGAGGCTGAGAATGCAATGTTAGATAAGATATACCAAGTTCCTGCCCTAAGGGAGCTTACATTCTTACGGCCAAGTGGGTCTTCTGAAAAAGTTGTTAATTTCTACATTAAAATGTTTCATATTTTCGTCTATTGAATAGACCTTCATAGATTTTTTCCAAATGGATATACTATCGAGAATTAAAATTTAGTACCCTTTCAAAATAGATGATAGTGATTATCTAAATCTGACGTTTATTTATTTCTCTGCATTGCAAGTGGATGGTTGGAAACTTGCCAGAACTTAGGGCCAATGCAAGGGTTGTACCTAGCTCTAGTGCCTGCAATATCAAATGCCGTGACATTACAACAAGGGCACACTCTCCCTCTCTACCCTTCATGGATTCTTTGCTCAAAAGCCAGGCTTATACCAGCTCCCAGGAGAGCTCTCATGTCCCCTCAGACTCAAGTCAATAGTGCCACACCAATGATGTTTCTCACTTTTTTTTTAACACCTCTCACAAAACCAACAAGCATTGAAAGCACCCAGGACATGTCACTTCTTGGTGTAAATGCACAGGCAGTGCTGCCAGCCATACACCAGATATGCCCCACAGCCTCAGATACCCCCCAGGAATAGCTACCAATACCCCTGAGCATATGCTGGAGGGGCAGCTCACTGCATGCGTGACAGACTCTTGAGGGCCAGTCCAGGAGCTGAGCACATCAACCTCTGAGCACATAATGTTATCATATCTTTGTGTATAAGAGTATGTATGCGGACACTCATATATGTACATAGACATGGGGGTTTGTTAGTTTACAGTACTTTCTCCTTTACTTAATTCATCACTTAAAACGAAATTAGACTGTCACATTTTCAGTTCTGTGTTAAATGTCTTTAGCCAGATGCAGTTGTTTACTTTTTGATGATATCTACAACTTTAGCATGCATTAAATTATTTTGCTATTAATGAAACATGTAATTCAAGTCAACAGTTCCTCTGGCTCTGATATTCTTTTATCTTTTTTCTGTTGAAAAGCTGCCCTGCCACTATTATATACGTAACAGTTTATGTTTCCAAATATTTAAAAGCATTCAGTCCTTCAACAATTATGTAATGCATGTCATGTGCCAGACATTCTGCTAAGGGCTCAAGATATCAATAAAAAGACTTGGTTTCTGCCTTATGGATACTCACAGCCTGGTGAGGCAGACATAGGGCACATTGTGCAGTTTTGTTTTTTGGTTTTTTTTTTGCGGTACGCAAGCATGTGGGATCTTCCTGGACCGGGGCACGAACCCATGTCCCTGCATCAGCAGGTGGACTCTCAATCACTGCGCCACCAGGGAAGCCCACATTGTGCAGTATTTTTATAGACACCTGTACAGGGTTCTAGGAGCAGGAAATACAGGAGCATCTAAGTCTACCTGGTAAGAGATAGTGTTGGCTTCGTAGCAGAAATGATAGTTGAACTGAGTCTTAAAGGTCAACGTGAATCTGGCCAATGAAACGTACATGGGAATAAAAGTCCAGACAGAGGGATTGGCATGTCCAAAAACCATAGATATAGAGAAACCCAACATCTAGCAGATCAGCAGGTCATTCAGGTCCTGTGGGAGTGCGCCATGAGTCGGAGACCGGAAGGCAGCTATTTATCCCAGTCCCTACAACACTCTGGAAACGGGACTTTGGAATAATTGTTCCCTATTTTTTATAAGGAAACTGAAGAAAAGACTTGCTAACCATTAATTCTCAGACCTAGGTTTTATCTCAAACTTGTACCGTTTAATAGTCTAATTTATTTTTATCCGGATCCTACATTATTGATTTAAATGCAATATCGACCAAACTTTTATATATAGTACTTAAGATGAGTCATTCAACCAGATGAACAGGTCGTATGCCCAAATAAATCATTCATAGTCTATGTCTGCACCCCAAACTGGTGCACACACCATTATAACTGGGTTGACCACTGAGTTCAACCAAACCACTGATTAGTCAAAAGATTAGCCAAACCAGTATGCGTTCCATCATTTGTCAATAAGTAGGCGAGAGGGGGAACAACTGATGATCTGAAATTTTCACTTTGTAATCACTAATCTTTTTAGCACCAGGGAAAGAACCACAGAATAAATTTACAAAGGCACTTGCCTACTTGATGATAATGAATGTGAAGAATAGTATTGATTTTAATGCTCTTTGTCTAGCGTGAGAATAGGTAGGCTAGTTTAATAATATTACTTTCAGGATATTTTGGAAGAAAGGAAATTTGGGGTTAATGAAATAGGAGTGAGTGGAAAAGAGCTTTTGCAACCCCCAATTTGTGGAACTTACCCTGTTATGTAACTTATCCTATTTTATAAGTGAAGAGGATTGAATGCATCTTGGAAGCGTCTTGGTTATTATATTCATGTATTTTTTTTAAAAAAAGGAATGGGGGCCTTCCCTGGTGGCGCAGTGGTTGATAGTCCGCCTGCCAATGCAGGGGACGCGGGTTCGTGCCCCGGTCCGGGAAGATCCCACATGCCGCGGAGCAGCTGGGCCCGTGAGCCATGGCCGCTGAGCCTGTGCGTCCGGAGCCTGTGCTCCGCAACGGGAGAGGCCACAACAGTGAGAGGCCCATGTACCGCAAAAAAAAAAAAAAAAAAAAGGGAATGGAAAAAAAAAAGTACTGAACTTTTCAAGAGCAGGAAAGGTTTTTCAGCATTCAACAAGCATTTATTAGGTACCTACTATATGCCAACCCTCCCATGTTAGTACTTTTTACATTTTCCCTTTCTTAACAGACATCATAGTGCTCATGAGCTCTCCTTTGCAGACTTCCTCATAGAGGTAAGAAATGAAAATCGCCCTGAATATGAGTTTATTGAATATGGAAGGAAAAAGGCATGAATCAAGTTCTTCTCTGTTCTGTATTTTTAAAAAAGATGAAGAAAACTGCACATATAGATCGAGTCCCCTCATGAATGTACTAAGGATCTTCTTTCCGCATTGCTTTGTTTTGTTGCAGTGAAAAAAAAATTCTTCCCAGGATTCCTAAGCATTAGGGTATATGGCACTGTAAAACAACTTAAGAAGTAAACACGTGGGAAATGCATAGCACAAGGACCATTTGGTTGGTTACCCTAACAGAGTATGGCTCTTCCAAAAATTTATTACATTATGTAATTACATTATCAGGTGTACAAATATCTTTGGAAATGCAGATTACAGTAACTTGCAAGAAAATGTGATGGACTTCTTTGAAACAACAAGCATCTCCTGTATTACTTCACAGTCCTGGGTTATGATAACTATCAGGGACCACCAGGAATGGTAGAGTTGTTTTCTTAGTTGTTTGCTGCAAGCATCAAACTACTCTTAAAAAATCAGAGACTTCACTGATGGAACAGACTGTTTCATAGAAGGAAATGGAATAACCTAGTAGTCATGAGCACGGACTCTGGAGCATAGATATAAGAAGAATCTTAACCTTGCCACTTACATAAACTTACATAAGTAAATTGCTTAATCTAAACTCAGTTTTCTACCTACGTGAGCTCAGTTTCCCTGCAAAATAGGAATAATAACCACTTCGTCAAGGTTGTTTAAGAATCAAATGAAAACTGATGCACTTGAACTTCCCATGGAAGATTTTTTAAAAACATCAGATACCTTTATAATCAGAGTATTATTATTATGTAATATATTGTATATAACATTATTTGTTATTATAAAATCATAATAAGAATACTTCACTGTTCTTAATAGATTTCATTTATTCCTCATTGTACTTTATTGTTTCATTTTTATAATATGTCTGTACTTCATTAAAAGGCCAAATGAAACTTCTGGAATCCTAGACTTGCATATTTGGATGAACAAAGCTATATTTAAGTAGCATTAAAAAAAAAAACAATTTGGCTTTTCCCTTCTTTGAGGAGAATCACAAGCTATATTGCTTCTAATCATGCCCCTTCCTTTGACAGTCAAATCTAATCTCATAGTATTTCTGGAGAGCATAAAAATCTTATTTTAAAGCTAGTTCATATAATCTGTCCGTCATATCACAGATGAGAAAACTGAGGCATAGAGAAAGCAAGCGACAGACTCAGTCAAGCAAATAGTCGCATCACAGGGGCCGGCACTGCGGGCCCTGCAGCTTCTGTGTTGATGTTCTTCTCTGGTGCGTTCACGGCCAGCCCTCAGCCTCCATGTCCAGATGCGAGTCTCTGTTTCCCTCCTCCTGAGCGCCTCCGGGGCTAGCTGGTTGATAGATGTAGGTTGGGTTGAACACTTCCTGTATTCTTAACCTAATAGACTGGTTTCAGTTTTCCTTAAATATAGCCTTTAATCCTATTCCAAGCCAACACAAAATTCACACTTAAAACTTTCAAAATGCTTGTGGTTTGTTTTTTTTTTTGTGGTACGCGGGCCTCTCACCGTTGTGGCCTCTCCCGTTGCGGAGCACAGGCTCCGGACGCGCAGGCTCAGCGGCCATGGCTCACGGGCCCAGCCGCTCCACAACATGTGGGATCTTCCCGGACCGGGGCACGAACCTGTGTCTCCTGCATCTGCAGGCGGACTCTCAACCACTGCGCCACCAGGGAAGCCCTAAATGCTTGTGTTTTGAGGGTCTGTTTTGTGGAACCAAATATAATCATTTTGAGTGGGTTAGCTTGAAAAGAGGGTGGAAATGTTGGTATTATTATATCAAATGTACCGTTAATGTAGATCTGCATTTTAGTGCCTAGAAATGGGAAGTGACCACGAATTTAGTTATATTAAACAGATGTACAATTGACAAAAGGAACACTCCATGTATAGAGAAACATTTCTATTTACTTTTTAATGTACTGGTGAAACTGTGGGGCATTAACATTTCTAAATAATTTGTTGCCCTCTGAAGCCACGAAGTGATCCTAAAGGGTGCTTTATATTTTTCAAGCTTTTCAAAACCATTATTCTTTTATCCAATTCAACTTAACATTTGAAAGGCACATATTTCCTAAGATGAGATTTTCTAGATGGTATGTCATTTCAACACGGTGACTTGACTCTGGTAAAACTATCAGCTTCTCTTGAAATAAATGAAGAAATGCACACATACTGTGGAAATGTAGCCATTTCATATCTGGGGGCGCTAAAAAGTGTTGGGTTTGTTTTGTTGCTGTTGTTGTTATTGTTGTTAACCTATTGAGACGAGCCTAGCTGGAGAAGAATGAAAATACATCAGCTAGTTGTACCAAGTTCATAATCAATAAAAAGCTAAACACTTAAGCAGAAAATATATCACAGATTTGTTCCCCAGCAAAGCAACTATTTTTACCCTGCCATCATCCTCAGAAGCCACATTCTGACAGAAATCATTTGCTTGAAGCAGCCGCAATATGTGAACCCTATGTGGTCCTGTGACTCAGATTCAGGAGTATTAGCCCCAGAAGGTCTGAAGACATTGTGCATTAGTATGTATTGAGACCTCATTCCAGGTGGCAAGCAGCTGGACTTTTTAAAAAATAAAACTTCCAAAATAAAGACGAAGCGCCTGTTTCCAGGCAGTAAGTGTTATATTTAATTGAATCCTCCTCAAAATGTTATAAATTAGGCAGCAAAGGGAGCCGTGCATATTTAATATATTTGTTTTGTATTTCCACTAGTCGACAGCATAATGAAATTCCTTAACTACTTCTCTTTAACTTGCATGAAGAAAGCACGGTATGTTGCTAAATCTCTTTTCACCAGCACTGCCGAGAAACAACTTTAATCCTTGTTAGAAAATTGCCGAGTCTGGGACTGACAAAGAGCTCATGCTTGTTCCATTGTTAGTGCTCCCCGGCCCCAAGAGCAGAGCCCTTTACAGCTGCGTGGATCCCGCCCGGCTCAGCTGCACTATTTAGGAGAGGAGGTTTGTCAATTTCTATTGACAATGGAGAGAGTTTTTCAGGGCCTGTAGCAGTGCTGACACAGTTGGGGATCAATGCCAGCCATTCAGAATGCACCCTCTTTCATTGCTTTCGTTTGTTAATTCAAGACTAAAGGTCCACTGAGGGGGTTCAGGGTGTTTAAGAAAGCTGATGAACTGTTTAAAAAAGCTGATGAACTGCAAGCGTTTATAGCCCTGGTGTGGCAATTTCCATAGTCAGTGGCAACTCCTGGCACTGAGGGAGCTGTGTCCTTGTTGACCCTCTTGTTATTAAAAATGCACAAGTGCTGCGCTTCTCAATATTTCAACACTCTTTCATTGTCAATACCACCTTCTGAGCCCTTCAGCTTGTTGCTTGCTCTAAAGATCTTCTTAGATTGGGTTTGAAAACTTCACCTTAAACGCTAGATTAGACTGATGTTCTGTTTTCCGTGCTCCTGTTGATTTGTTGAACCTTCCCAGGGCTGGAAAGCAAGTAGCAGCTTGATGGGGAGACGGGCTGCTAATATGATTTACCAGTCTACAGTCATGCACAATAAGTGTGAATAAATACAGGGGTCTCACAGAGTCAACCCTAGCCTTTCCTTTTCTTTTCTTTTTGCTTTAAAAGAGATATCTCAAGAAAATGAAGTGAGTAAGGCATGCCCTTACAGGAGTTGAATGAACCACAAAAAAGAAAAAAAAAAAAACACATATATTTTGTTAAAGTGGTAGGCTGCTGGCATGGATTGATGGAGAAAAAAAGCGTAGAATATACACTAACTGCTTTATTCTTAAGTAGACCAAGCAGGGAATAAAGCAGTAATGCCATACCCACGACTTGAGTGCAAGCTCCAGTGCCCCTTCGTTGTCATCCTCTGAAAGGAAAAGTGAATAGTCAAACAAGTTGCTTTATAAAATTAACTTTTCCAAAATGCAAGCACATTTTCTAACAGTCACACTTCAGTGCACATTCACCCCTTTCAAATTTTTTTTTCTTTGCTTTGGAGGGTGGTTTGGTTTGGTTTGGTTTGGTGGGGTGGGGGGAATGATGCTAACTTACCTTTGACATTTTTCTCAAGATGAAAAAAATGGAATCTATGGTCCTCCACCCAGAAGAAGGACATAACCATTCCAACACCAGAAATAGGAAAATGCTAGTGATTTCTGTTTTGTGGTTTTGTCTGTTTGTGTGTGTGTGTGTGTGTGTGTGTGTGTGTGTGTGTGTGTGTGTGTGTTTCACCATATATAAGAAAGAAGCAGTCCTAATAAGGTTTTTTGTTTGTTTGTTAGCTTATTCTTCATAGCAACGTAAACTCTAAGCTAAGCTATTGATTTTTCTTCATCATTTGCTTGATTTAGCTGAAATTCTTCAAAATGCTTTGACTTTGGAACCAAGAAATATGCATGATTAGCAGATGGAATAATTTTTCTTATAGAATGTTCCTTGTAGAATAATTTGTTTGCCTTTAAAGTAAGATGATGATGAAGTAGCTTAAGCACTTTATTAACATTAGTTCTTTTTCTCTGTTTTTATAGTTAACTTTAGATCATTTTATTCCCAAATTATTCTTCTTTAAAATTATAATTTTGGCATTGTGTTAAAGAAGTTATATTAAAAATAAATTTCTGTGTTATGTTAGATGTCCTTTCAGTTATCGCTTAATCATAGGTACCACTCATATGTAATGGAAGAATGAAGTTAAATTAATTTTAAATTACCTAAGGATTTTTTAAGAACATAAGATGCATATGGAGTAATTTTAAGAAAGCATTTTCATTTACTTCAGATTCATGCAACTTACCATATATATAGTAACTTTACAGTCTAACAGCCCAATTAACTTGTATGTTATAAATTTTGTACAATGTATCGTATTTTGTCCCCCAACTAAAAAAAAAAATTATTCCTTGAAGAAGCACTATAATTTAAGAGTCATAACCATTATGACTACATTTTAGTTTTCAAGTTACTTGGAGGGTGGGCTGGGGGCGAGGGTTTTAATTCAGTATACTCATGTTCAATATCACCAATACCTATGAGTGTTTACCTGCATTAAAATAGAACTCAAGTAGTTGAGGCTATAACTTGAAATAAGGAAGTATAGAATTTAAATACCAGATACTAATCTATTAAGATTTAATATGTCAGCTGAAGTACTGAATTTTTTAGCAGTTTATTTTTTAAGAATTTAGGAGTATCTCATTTTATAAAACTTATTTCTGATACTTTTACATGTCCTGAAAATTAGGAAAGTAATCATTAGGAAAAAGAAAAACTGGGTACATGAATAATATTTTTTTTAAACAACCATAGCCCATCTCACATTTTAAAAACTTGAATGTTCATTCATCCATTTAATATCACAGTATTCAGTAAATCAGTTACTCATTTTCATTAGCTTATCTCATTTTATGCATGTGTGTCCAGTATGCCAACAAACTAATAGAAATAAGTCTGATGAAATGTTAAACTAATTCAATTTTTATATTATGCTTAAACTACCATTCTTTATACTAAATTTTATTAGAACAATGTTAGTAAATACAAGTCCAGGTGAAGTTCAGACTTACTTGTATCACTTGAGATTTCTTTTAGAAATTTGTATTTACTGCTTTATTATGGAAGAAAAATATCTTTTAAGATTTTTTTCTGTGTTTGAATACCTAAGAACATATGCACGTACATATGTGATCTGTAGTGTCACTGTGTGTACACAAGCAAGGCACAAAATACCTTCTCTTTCAAAAACTCTTTTGTCATTTCCTAAATGCTGCGTGGACATTGATATTTCTCACAGTTATCTGAATGACTAGCATTATTTTCTTACAGTATTACCTAAACCTGGCTCTGGCGTGTAAGTACTGAATCCCTTAAAGTGCCATCACTAATGGCAGATTGCCCTTTTTTGAAAATAGGAACAAAATTTCTTCTTTTACTATACTCACAGGCATTATATAGGAGCAGGAAAGTACATTAGAGAAGAATTTCCATTTTCCCACCAAGAGAGTTATAATAAACAGAGAAAATATGAACCCTCCAAAAACACTTGCAGAATGAAACAGATTGTTTTCTTTTATAATTTGGTCAACTGACATCTGTTTTTGTGATTCTTATAAGACACAAGAATTCCATCCTGATAATGTTCCTTCCTAAGATCTGAAATCTTTATTTTAGGTGGTTTTAGACCATCTTGGCAAATACTTAACAACCGATAGTAGATAAAGTTGTGACTGGGGATTAGAGGTTAGTAAGCTGTGGATGTTTTTCACCATCCCTCCTTTAAAATGCTATTTCTAGGTATTGCCTACATGCATGATGGTAATTACTCTGATTTTTACATAACATGCAGGCTAATGGGAAATTTCCCTTTGAAAATAATTTACCTGTTTTTTTCCTGCTGCTTGGCAGTCCATTCAGTCCCATAACATGTATTTAGTACCCATTGTTACCTACAAATTACAAAGCAGGCCGCTAGGCTGCAAGTGCAAAAACACTGTTTCCCATGAATATGTTACAGCTAAAAGACTGTAATGTTAATTCATGTAAAGAACAGACTAGGTCAACTTAGCAGATTTTCTAGCAAAACATACAATTCTGTTAACAGGAAATTATAGCATTATTGACTTTAAGTGCTGATCTATGGTCATTTCAGAGTGTTTCATTACCCCCTCATTACCGAATCTGTTAAATGAATACTGCAGAGGTTGTTTTCTTTTCTGTTTTCTTCCCCCCCCACCCCCATCCTTCTTTCCAGCAATGGTACAGCAGTTCCATGAAAGTCATTTGTGTGTGGTTGGCTGATAGATTAGACCTGCAGCTTCATATTTACCAACTGAAGACACTAATCAAGATTGTGAAGGTAAACAAAATGTGTTTAGATGTGTATTGCCCAGCAAGCTATAAAGAATAATGGCAAGATATTGACATATAAGAAAATCGTATTTAATATACCTGAGTGGATGTAAGTACTTTAAAAACATCACTTTCAGCAATGATGTGCTGCTGTTTATTCCATTTTCAGTTAGATTACTAAATAAACATAAATTTATTGTTTTTGTATTAATAAATTAAAAGTATTTTGTTATCAAGTAATTATATTTGAAAATAATATATACATAAAGCCCCTAGCACATTTACCTGAATCTAGTAGGTCCACAATAATTTTGTATTAATTGTCTTAGGTATAGAAATGTTTTCTCCTAATATATTTCCTTCATATTTATTAATATATTATTAGGAGGGCTTTTGAATTATATTTGCCCCTAGGATAAGGAGAGTCTCCTTTATTTTGTTATATCCTGATATGAAAGTAAAACATTGTCACTGCCTGAATTCTTTTGGAAGCATGCCCCTTCTTATATGTAAGAGATGATCAGTATGAGTGTCCGGGACCATCCATAACCACTAACAGATGTTATATCAGTTCAATGAGGCCATTTTGACGTCTGCTTTTCAAGAGGAAATGTAATCACGTGCATGTTATATTGAGTGAGTAGGGGCTTTAAAGTAATACATTATTCAGCATGATTTCTCACACCTTATAAATTCCAGTGGAAATACAAAATTTACCACAGGTATAACTTTTTCTTAAAATTGAGACAAATTCTACGTTATGGCAAAAAACATAACTCTAAGCTCTTGTGAATCAGCTGTTCCTTTAAATAAGTAACTTTTACTTCCATTCTAGTACCATTTATCAAATGGTATACATATGCCATTGATGTATTTATATATATGTGTGTGTGCCTATATATGTGTATATCTATATTTGCACGTACATATATATGTATATGTGTATATTTGTGTGTATGTGTGTATATGTACACACACACACACAGTGGTTCTCACAATGTCATTCCTGATATAACATTATCAGCATCACCTGGGAACTTGTTAGACATGCAAATTCTTCGGCTCCACACCAGACTCACTAAGTCAGAGTGTCTGAGAGTGGGACCTGGCCATCTGTACATGAACAAGCCCTCCAGAGGATTCTGATAGAGACAAAGTTTGAGAAGAACCACTGTATCACATCATTAAAAGTTTTATCCACATTAAAATATTTTCCACCATTCTCTTGGTTCCTGCAGTCTCATCAGAATATGAATTCTTTTGTGCCACAGACACATAGGTTATAGAAAGATCCACCAAGAGGAAAGTTCTAAAGTCAGAAATCAGCAAATCTACTGGAACATAGACCCAGACCTATAATGTCACAGTAATAGCAATCATGATTAGCCATAAATAACAAGTAAAATTGGTCACCCACTAATTTTAATACACTAAAACATTACATTTCAATTGACAGACTACCTTTGATCTAGAACACTTTTTACCAGGTGTTATTTATTTTACAAAGAAACTGAAAACACATTATGATAACGTTCATGTTTGCTTTAGTTCCTCCATGGTTTCTTCCTTGTTTCTACAAATGTCACTTGGAGAGCTTTCAACTGAAGTTTGTTTTTCATAAAAGAGAATCAGAATAATCTGTGTTTACCTTCTAAATAGGTGTACATGTTAAGATTGCAGTCTATACTGTGACTAATATTGGGATTAGCTTGTTCCCCTTGGGATCAGCCATATTTTCAAGCTAATGTCTACTGTGTTCAGGATGTCAGAAATTACATAGTCGGCTGATTGGTATTAGTTGATAGATTGGTAAGCTCTTTCTTTGTTTTTATAATAATAATCTCCATTTTTTATTAGCCCATCATCTGTTTATTTCAAAGTTATTCCTCTTCTCATATTCACAGTCATAACAGTTCAAGCACCAGTGAATATTTTAGCAGAAAAAATGATTAATAATTTTGTTAATTATAGGGTGACATTTCCATTGTATTCTAAACCAGTCAGTTTATCTTATTTTAATATAGTCTTCATGATGGCTACCAACAGTCAAGACTGATAAATATGAAATTAAATTTCATGTATATGTTTGACTTTCCATGTTTCGTTTTTCGCAAGCAGGTCCCCAAACTCAGCCGTTACTTTCTTGGGCTGATACGTTTAATCAACTCATAGGGCTTTATTTAATAACTAAAAGTGATTATTCTCACAGTGAAAATTAGGATGAATTAATTCAGTGTTCTAATTGGTTTTTTTTCTACTTTGAATATAAACAGACTTTAACCAATTTCATACATAGATTCATCACTCTTCAGAGCCTATATGGCTATGTTTATAATGTTCATTTTCCAGTGAATTTAAGCGGCTATTAAACAGCACATGTATAGAATTGTGCAGGCCCCGAGTAGGCTTTCCTTCCATCCACATCACTTAGACTGGACCTGCATGTTACAGTAGGGTAGTGCATTCTACTCAGGAGCTGAGCCGAGAGCTACTGGACTCTGGCAGCCTAGTCCTTAGAAGCATTGTCATTCTCCTGTGCCCACGGAGACCCAGATGCCATCAAGATGTATACGATAGCCAACTTTGCCCCACAAAGACACTTAGACGCCAGTTGGTTCATTGACGTTGCTCACTAAGAAGAGACAAATTGCAGTAAGATATTCACAGAAGATTTAGGACTAAGAAATTAACAAAGTTTAAACATCAGAATGGTTTATTTGGGGAAGGGAAAAATAGAATCCTCAAATAATCAAAATGGCTGACGGATTTCTGTTCTCCCTAGAGGCCATTTGACATTTAAAAGCGGTTAACGTAAACGAGCTGCCTCTTTTACTAGGAGAAAAGACGACAAGTGAGCAGCACCCTGCGGCAGGCACTTGTCTTAAGTAAGAGCCAAGCAGACCTTCTTGGCAGCCACAGAGAATCTCTAAGTGTCAATAACATGTTATGAATTCTAAAAAAAGAGAAAGAGAGAGATTGCAAGGGTACCTGCCCTGCAGTGCCCCTAACTGCTTATTGCTTACTAGTAAAGTAAGGAAGCAGAGTCTTAATTTTATACAAATTAGAAAGCCTTTAGGGCTGCAAATCCACAATACAACTCTGTCCTGGCCAACTTACTGATAATTAAGCTAAGTCTAAGGAAAGTCATTCCAATAAAATAAGAAAGTGGGACTCACAAACTTGGCATATAATTCTCAGTGGAACACTAATACTTTATTTCAGATGTATTAGCTGTAGATGAATGTTTTTTGTGCTTGATATATTTTTAATCTAACTATCAGAGTGTGAGAGGCTTGAACAGAAATCTCTGTGGTAGTAATACCATGCATACTAGTTACCAGATTTTTCCAGACAAAATTTACCTTACAGAGTTACTTCATGGGTTCTGATGCAAATTACCATATGTTTTGGTGTGAAAGTATCACCTTAGTAATAATAAGCTTTAATGGTTTAGAAAGAGAATATGAGGATGGTGGGATTTATGTGTCTTAATACAAAATATTAAAATCAAATTAAAAGGACTACCCTGGTGACACAGTGGTTAAGAATCCGCCTGCCAGTGCAGGGGACACGGGTTCGAGCCCTGGTCCGGGAAGATCCCACGTGCCGCGGAGCCACTAAGCCCGTGC
The DNA here is from genome assembly GCF_949774975.1 of Lagenorhynchus albirostris. Taxonomy (NCBI): domain Eukaryota; kingdom Metazoa; phylum Chordata; class Mammalia; order Artiodactyla; family Delphinidae; genus Lagenorhynchus; species Lagenorhynchus albirostris. The sequence goes on from NC_083102.1 coordinate 28,015,163, forward strand.
GCCACAACTACCGAGCCTACGTGCCACAACTACAGAAGCCTGCGTGCCTAGAGCCCGTGCTCCACAACGAGAGAAGCCACCGCAACGAGAAGCCCGTGCACTGCAACAAAGAGTAGCCCCCGTTCACCATAACTAGAGAAAGCCCACACATAGCACCAAGACCCAACACATTATCTATAAATAGATAAATAAATAATCAAATTTAAATAGTTTGGGTCATTTAAGGAAAAAAACACTAAATTTTTCTTGCTGTTGAGATACTGACCTCAGATACAGTACAGTGTTCCTCACCAGTTTATTTTTTGGACATGAGGTGGACTTTATTTATGCATTTTATTTATAACAAGTGAATATTACTTCTGAAACTTGAATGGTACCGTGGGGCATAAGGCAGATGATATAAGACAGGAAGATAAAATGTGAAAACACCAGTGACACCACTACCTTGTAATGGTTCTGTTCCTTCCCAGAAGTCTGTTTGTAGACCAGGTGTGTATATCCAGGGGATTAAGATGCCATCCATCAGCACTTCCTACCTCAAGTGAATAAGCACCTTCAGCTGAGCTGTTTGAATATTATATTTTCCTTCTAATTGTGTTGAGTGAAATCAGGCATTCCTTAATGTTAATTTTCAGCTATTGGAGTTGTAATTTGGGGCCAGGAAGTACAACATTCCTTTTTTTATTTGACTTTTTTCATCTGTTAAGTGCAAACCCCCAAAAAAGTGACTGTTAGCAATCATTTAGAACAAAAAAGTGGCACATTGATATGTATTGATACTTTGGTCCAGTCAATTGACATCTGGCTGTTTAGTATTCTAAATCTAACATAGGACAGTTAAAAAAAAAATCTTTAAAGATATTTAGCATTTTAATGGCCTTAGAAGTGCCCCTACAGAATGAGCTATCTTCATTTGTGCTTTGTTTCCCCATTGAACTAACTCTAGACTTTTTCTACAACTTTAAAAATCAATAATAAAATACCAGCCTTGTTTGTCATCAAAAACTCATGTGTGAAGAAAGTCTCACTTAGGAGAAAAGTAAAATAAGGAAAGTTTTATAGGTTACATATCTTAAGAGCCACAGAAATGAGAGTTTCGTTGTTATTCTTGTTTTTAAGAATCACTGTATAAACAGTAACATGATATTTGCACTATTTTTGACAGATAATACACCAAATAATAATTTACTGTTTCACACCAAAAAAGTAAATATGTTTTATTAGCCCATCAATGGAAGTTTAATGCCAGAATTTAACACTTCACATTCCAAGACAATTTCAGAAGGGCAAAATTCATACAGACATTTAGGTGTACACAGAGTTTAACCAGTGTGCATATAAATAAACTTTATAATTCACAAATGCTGAAAATGCAAACTTCTTTTAGTGATAATAGGATTAATCCTCTTCCCTCCACACACCTTCCCCAAAAACCTGATGCATTTTATAAAATGTAATATATTTTTCAATACTAAAATAAAATAAAGGCTCCTCAATTGAAAAACTAAGAATTCCTTCATATTGAAAATGTACATAAGTACATATAATTTTACCTTTGTTACAGGTTATTCAAATAGTAAATTCTGCGCAATTAGTAATATTTTGGGGGGAAAAAGCTCATTTGTCATCTGACAGTCACAACATTTTGATCTACTCAGAGTGATTCTAGTTTGAATAGCACTATCAAAAGTCTCTCATTTCATTTGCTCCCCAGAACCTACACCAACAGGATGACTGGCCTGGGCAGCTACAATCCGAATCCATTAGTGAATTGTCCAAGATCATTTCTGAAATGCCAACTGAGTATATATACATTCAGACATACACATATACATCCATCCAGGCATATAATCCATAAGGGATCTAAGCAAATTCTCTCTCCTTCCTCCAGAAAACCTATAGGGACTTCCGATTGCAGGGTGTGTTGGAAGGCACCCTGAACAGTAAGACCTATGACACCCTGCACAGACGTTTAACAGTAGAGGAGGCTACAGCTTCTGTTTCGGAAGGAGGTGGACTTCAGGGCATCACGATGAAAGACAGTGACGAAGAAGAAGAAGGCTAATAAAATGCAGCTCTGCAGAAGGAAGGAGGGCCTTGACATTGTTTATTTTGTACCTGTCCTTGTAATTACATTGATAGTTTGGACCAAATATAAATGCTTATATTTCACTCTACATTTTAAAAAGTTAACCTGAAGCAGAGTTAAAAGAGAAAATGCCAAGTATTTTTTTTGAAGAAGATCAGCCTTTTTTGTGTAGCTTGATCTAAAATGATGACCTTTGGCTCTGTGATTGGAACATGAACCTTTTTTTTAAAAAAAAGAAGATTCGACTTTTTTTCCTGTAGTTACATCAAAGTCATGTCGCTTGTATGAAGTGAAATATGTATTTCTCGTGATACGACATTGTGAGAATAAGCCACTTCTCATCATTGCGCCAGCTCTATTGTACGTACCCTTGTTAAAATGGTGTGTACTTGACAGTTTATCATTTACGTGCAAGGTTTGTTTCCTAGTTAATTTATCATTGTGATGTGTGTTAAAACTTTAACCTTGGTTCTTAGTACTCTGAATTGGTCTTCCTGGGCTTAAAGGATCGCCAAACCCAAATATAAGCTAGATTATCCAATGGGCTTGTGTCTTGTTCCATTCTGAACATTTTTTCCTTCAAGTATAAAAATCCCAAAGTGTGGGGTAGTAAGTGTGCTGTCGTCAGCATACCATATTCTCCTACTACTAAGTGTAACAGCTTGCAGGCAATAAAAGTCCACTTGGTCCTAACCACTTATGTATTTATTAGACTTGTATAAATTAAATACAGTAAAATATGTTTGCAGTATTATAACCATCTCAGCAATTTGGCTCTGTGTTTTTATTGTGTTTATTTACAATCAAATGAGTAAAAGGTATTAACACTGCTTTCCATCTAGTAGGCACTCACACTTGTTAAAAGAACTGGTTAAATATGAGAGCATATTTCCATAGCAAAGCTGATGCTGACTACATACTCATAGATTGTGTATTATTAGTTAACATTAGCAATTAGTGTTAATAATGAGTAATACTAGAAATGCTAGTAATGTTAACTAGCAATTGACATATTAACAGTTTTTCTTCCCCCAAAGTATTTTCTGGCTACAATTTTAAATTGCAATTTATCTTTGAATTTTAATTTTTGTATTTTTTTCAAAAATATGCCGGCACTCATTCATAAGTAGTTTGTTTTGTTTTGTTTTGTTTGCGGTACGCGGGCCCCTCACTGTTGTGGCCTCTCCCGTTGCAGGCCTCTCACTGTTGTGGCCTCTCCCGTTGCGGAGCACAGGCTCCGGATGCGCAGGCCCAGTGGCCATGGCTCACGGGCCCAGCCGCTCCGCGGCATGTAGGATCTTCCTGGACCGGGGCACGAACCCATGTCCCCTGCATTGGCAGGCGGACTCTCAACCATTGCGCCACCAGGGAAGCCCTGGTAAGTAGTTCTTAAATGAAGTGAGTTAATGCAGAATAAGTGAAGGTACCCCTGAATTTGTGTAAACATAAGTTCTGAAGCTTTGGAAGTGAAACAACTTCTTGGCCCTCCAGACTTATTCTGGTGCCTGACCTAGACTAGCCCACAAAAACCTATTTAATCCACAGTTATTATATAATATTGTTTGGGCTCAATTCTAGGTCCTAGGGGTAAGAGACCCTGTGCTACAAGATAAACATGCATGGAAATTTCTTCTCCTTTCCTGGATTAGAGACCCACTCTACGAGCTCAGTATTGTTGAAAGGCAGTTTGTCTTGGAATGCTTGTCCTTCCCTTTCTTCTCCACCCTCATGCCGATACTATCCTTTCTCAAGCCCTCAGGTGTCTAGTCAGGCTACCCTCAAATCCCCAACGGTACCCTCCCCAAGCTGGCTCTGCACAGCTCAAATTGCTCTCTACTTGGAACTTACCCACCCTTCTTTTCCTTTATATCGAATGTCTATTTCTTTGGTGCAGCTTATCTCAGAGTAATTGGCCCATCTTGTCCTAAAGTATGAATAACTGATGAACCCACCCCCTTAGCCATATATATATACATATATATGTATATATATATATACATTTTTTTAAAGGAAATATCTAGCTGATAGAATTCGGAAATAAAGGGGAAAGCATGTGTTACAGGGGAAAGTACTTGGGGCCAGCAGGGTCTCCCTGCTGACCTGACCTATTTAACCTGCCCACTGGCCCTCTTTGCTGGTGAGCCTCTTGTAGCTTCTCTCCAGATTTGGGTATTCTCTGCTCCTTCCCTTAGACACCCAGGAGATTTCTAAACCTTCCACCCCCACTCCAGCCTCCACTGGCTTGCAGGGAGAGGACAATAGCAATCAAGGGCAGGTAGTAGAGATGCTCACAGTTTTCTGAGGACTGTGTGGACTAACCTTTGAGCCACAGAGGAGTGTATGGAGAGAAATTTATAAAGTCACCCTGAAAAAGAATGAAAAGTTAGTTTGGGGCTTTTGCCCAGAAATGCTCTTCAACATAACTGCAAATTGCTTGAAATGACTTCATAATTCATCCGTATGTATAGCTGTGAGAGTGGATGCCCAAGCATCTGTCTATTAAAGGATACCAAGTGTTCTTTAAAAACAACAAAACAAAAATCTTTTTAAAAAGAATTTAATTGGAAACCTAACAAATGTAGTACAATTTTTGAAAGGAAAATCATTTTTAACTTCAAAGAAATAGTTGTACTCTCCTAAACGGTCTTGGGGAAGCGGGGGAAAAAAAGTGCATTCTTCGGCCAGTTCGGTGAATGTTGCAGGAGAAAATAACTAATACAGTCTAATGTCCAGCCGGAATGAGTTTGTTAAAGAACACACCTAGAGGGAAAGTTTCTCCAAGCTCTTGTTGGAGAAAAATAATAATAAGGCCTTTTTCCCGGAAAGGGAGAGAACCACATAGAGCTTAACGCAAACCTCCCAGCTCCAGCTGGGGGTCGTTCTTGTATTCACGGATTTTTCCACTTGAATTCCCCTTAGTTCTTGTTCATTGTCCCTCGCTGTGGAGAAAGGATTTCCTGCTACTTTTGCAGTAAGCGCCCATGCAAAGTGTCTCGGGGCTCCCCCCGCGCCCCCAGGGTCACAGCTGGCCTGGTCCCGCGGCGATCGTGGGTGAGGGGGTCCGTGAGCTCCGGGAAGGTGCCCTTGGTGGGAAAGCGGCCACTCAGCTGTCGCCATTCCTGGACCGCGAAACCCCTCCCGAGAGGGGCGCGCCCCGAGCCACCCCGCGAAAGCCCGGGGGAACCCCAGGCCCGGCCCCCCGCGCAGACCCGGTCTTCCGAGCCCCTCCCGCCACGCCTTTGGTAGAAGGACCGATGGAAGAAATTAGAGCAAGAGCTCGATCGCTTTCATTTCTTATTCCCAGCACAGAAAATGGAAATTTCCCGGTCCGGGTCCCTAAAGGGAGGTGACAAATCGATGTTCCCGAGAGTTGTTCACGCGCCGCTGGCGGGGCAGCTACGCGGCCGGAGAGCCACCGAGTCGGCCCCCGCGCGCTCGCGCTTCACCGCAACCCCGGCCCCGCCCACAGCCCTTGACCCTTCCCAGCCCCGCGGGGTTTGTGCGGAATTCGGGCCTGGTTTGGGGGGGGGTTTCGGGAGGATGGGGCTCATCCCGCCTTTACACTGAGTCCCCATCCTTCCCCGGTACTGTGTAGCGAGACGCCGTGGGCCTGGGTCTCCTTTTCCCTTCAAGTCCAGATCGCTGGACCCGCAGGAACCTTACGGAAAAGCTGGCGGCTCGTTTGGCCCCGGTATTTAGCTGCAGATGGAGTCAAGCCCAGGGGCCTGGGCAGCAGGCCAGAGGCAAAGAGCAGTTGCGACCCCGCAGCAGCGACGGCTCCAGAGCACTTCACCCCAACCTCGGGAGCCCAGGGCGAGGCTTCCTCCCCCACCCTCCCCGCCTTCCGCCGCGTGGGCTGGTAGATGAAGGGCAGATGTGCCTTCAACTGCCCTTCTCTGTAACGTTGAAGCATGATACTTTAAGGGGCCCGAGGCGAGTGCAGGCTGTGAGCGCAAAGCTCTGAGCCTGGGTTCTAGAAGCCACGGTGACGGTCAGCCACAGCCTCTATCCAGGTGCAATACGTGATCGTTTTAAGGGAGAAGGAGGCACTAGACTGTGAGTGTGTACAGCCGAGAGACAGGAAGTAAGACAAGAATTCGATGTGTTTCCCAAGTTGAAAAAGACCTCGATTCAAAGATCTACCCAGAAACGTGTGAACGTGACACAGCTTGGGGAACCGTAAGGGGCCAGGGCCTTAGAGCCAGGAAAGCCTGGGTTTGAGTGCCAACGACTACACTTACCCGCGTCCGAGCTCTGTGTACTTGGGCAAGTTATGTAACCTCTCTGTGAAGTGGGCGCTCAGTTACGAAGGTGATGCGTATAAGTTGTGGCTGTTGTTGACTCTTCACGTAGGGGTGGATTCGAAAGAAATTGTGGGAGGCCTGCCCCTGCCAACATACACCACCACTCGCACCGCCCAGTTCTCGCCGGGTTGGCACAAGGTGTAGATCACAGTCATCTCGGCGGACCTTTGGCTCCGTCCCTAGCGTGTCAGTGGACTGGCTAGAACTGTCCAGTTTCAAGGTTATTTATACAGCCAGCCTAGTGGGAGGAGAGGAGACCGGGAGGGGCAAGTCGACTGTCTCCCAAAAGGGCCAGTATTCCGAGAGCAGCCCTTGGAGTTGCAGTTAGGAGGGGAGGCGGCTGGAGACGTGTCTTTGGGTCCACATGAGGATATTGTTTGTTGGTCAGGGCCTCCGAAACCGGACGGTTATGATCGGGGGGTGTCGGACCACAAGCGAGGAATCTCAGGCCTCTGCCTGTGACCAGTAGGTTGAGGTCAAGAGAATTTCAAGGGCAAATTGGTGTTCATTAGTGTTTTCCCAGATTTAAGGAGGCCTTTAATGGCGTCCTGCGTCTCAGCCCAGGGATGCGCACACGGCACGGGAAAATGCGAAGCAGCACCGGGAGTGAGGCAGAGGAGACCTAAGGCCGCCCCGGCGCGCCCCAAGGTGACCCCCGCCGTGGCAACAGAGTAAAAAACGGCAGGCTCTGAGGACGACAACCAGCACGGAGCCCTGCCCCGGAGTGTTGAACTGACCGCCCTTCGAAGCCGTCAGGGAAACGCCAATAGCGTAGAGACCCAGCGCGGGGCCGAGGGCGCGCCCAGGGTCACAAGCCAGGATGTCCGTGGCGAGGGAGGTGCGACCCCAGGTGGTGCCGGGGCCAAGAACGTGGTGGCCTTGAGGAGGGAGAAACTGATCACTCACCAAAGGGAAAGAGATCGCACCCTGCTTTGTGCCAGGACTAGAGCTGCTTTTTTTTTTTTTTTTTTTTTGCGGTACGCGGGCCTCTCATTGTTGTGGCCTCTCCCGTTGCGGAGCACAGGCTCCGGACGCGCAGGCTCAGCGGCCATGGCTCACAGGCCCAGACGTAGAGCTGCTTTTTTAACTGGAGAGATGTTCCCCATCCCCATCATTCCTTTAAGATAGCCTACTTGCAGCTTCCTGAGTTCCAGACCTAGGAAACAGGATTCGTGCCCCACGCCCATCCTCCCACTCCGGAATGCCACGTTGCCTTTAATCTCCCCTACTTTGCAACTTTACACTGCGGGCCGCTGTATTTGTGTGCTTATTTGCAGTGCGATTAAAAAAAATAAATCAGGGCTTCCCTGGTGGCGCAGTGGTTGAGAGTCCACCTGCCAATGCAGGGGACACGGGTTCGTGCCCCGGTCCGGGAAGATCCCACGTGCCGCGGAGCTGCTAGGCCCGTGAGCCATGGCCGCTGAGCCTGCGCGTCCGGAGCCTGTGCTCCGCAACGGGAGAGACCACAACAGGGAGAGGCCCGCGTACCGCAAAAAAAAAAAAAAAGAATCCGCCTGCCAATGCAGGGAACACGGGGAGCAACAAAGCCCGTGCGCCACAACTACTGAAGCCCGCGTGCCACAACTAGTGAAGCCCGTGCGCCTAGAGCCCGTGTTCCGCAGCAAGAGAAGCCACTGCAATGAGCAGCCCCCGCACCGCAACGAAGAGTAGCCCCCGCTCGCCGCAACTAGAGAAAGCCCGCGCACAGCAACGAAGACCCAAGGCAGCCAAAATAAATAAAGGAATTTATTTTTAATAAATAAATAAATCAGACAATAAACACAGTCTAGAGTTGTCTGAAATCTCCTTTCACGTGGTCCATCCCTAGGATCAGTGGTTCTCTGGTCTGAGAGGAAGTGAAGAGTTGATTTCAAACAAGAACCATCAGGCAGAGTAGATACTCTTTCCTGGCCCCTGGCACAGGCTTGTTTATGGAGCCCCTACACATAATATGTACCTTTGCAAAATTGAAAGTGGTATGTCAAATTATTTCTTTTTCTACTTTAAGTCACTTCTGGTTTGCCTTTTAACACTGCCTCCTTCCTGACACCCAACTGGTAACACCTCTCTGGGTGTGATTGACAGAAAGAAAACTTTAAATGCTGAAGTTTGTTGTTTAGGGTACTTCCTTAAAATGCCAAGGAAGCAAAACTAATTGTAACCTTGGAAGGAGATTTTGCTAGGGAGGTAGAAAAAGTTTCATTAAAGAGGGGTTACATTAGTAAAAGGTCAGAACCCAATAGGACTGGATTTCAAAACATGGAAAGTGAAACATGGAAATGCCAGGATAGCAGCAGATTGTGTCAGGGGAGGGCTTTTGTTAGGTGTCCCTGACCTACACACATACCCCAAAGCTGGGTAATAATTTTTTTAAACACACTGCAAAGTTGCTGTATTGAAGAAGCTCATTCACTGTCACTCATTCAAACTGCCCAGTTTTTTGTTACATTGGGTGATAGCTTGGTGTGTTCTTTCATATAATCATGATGGTCTATCAGGAAGTTGATTAATTTTAGAAATAACAGCTTCGAAAGAGAAGCTTTAATCAAATTGGGATTTTTGAAAAGCTTTTGTGAAAGGTTAATTCACAAATCTACAGAAGAAATTGTCCCCTGGGGAACTCAAGACTGGACGTGGGAGAGCAGGCCCCCAAGGATAAGGGAAGTCCTCAAGGTTGTGAAAAATAATTTAGCAAATGTGATTTTTTAATGTGTATTTTAACATTTCCATGTATATAACCAGAAGGCAAATCACTGAGCAGAAGCGTTGTTTTTAAAAACAGTTGTCTGAAAAATATTTGGGAAAATTTTATAGCTTAATTTTTTAACAAGGTGATGGATAGCTTTTCACATGTAAAGTAGTTTTATTTTTAAATCTCTTTTCAATCTCAAAGCCTCCCAAGAATGAAGTGGGCTTTGATTTAGTCCCATTTTACAGAAAAACAAGGCAAAGGGGAACTGCCACTATCCGTTCAGGTTAACAAGGAGTCCACTGGCTGGGTGGCCCTCCCCAAGCTGGCACTCCCTGGCTAGAAGGCTAAAGCAGGACAGGAAACTGGCATCATTTATTTCAGCCCTCAAAACTCCTGGGACACATCGGTGGTAGGAGTACTTAATGAAAAAGAAGTTTCTTAGAAGGGAGGAAACGTTCTCAATTTCAATGGATAATTGAAGAATCAAGTTTTAAAAGTATAGAAGGGGACAAAGAGGAGAAAAGAGGATTACTATTTACCCTTTATGGGGCAGCAATTGCGGGGGGGGGTGGTTAGTGAAGGCAGAATTCACTGCATACTTGAAAAAGTAGATGATTTCTCCTCTTAAGTTCCTGCCCATACAGGTTTAACTAAAAGCTCTAGAAATTAATTTAAAATAACTGCAAACTACTGATGGGTTGGACTGAATGAGAGAGAATATGGCCAATTTTGCACATAGGTTTTGGAGAGAAGAGGGAGCCTGGAATAGCAGTAAGATGCAGAAAGGCAGAGATGGGAGAAGAAAGGCCTTTCCTCTTTCCGATTTCCAGTGACCACCACGTCCGCCACTAAACAAGAGGGGAGGGCTCCACTGCTCACCCGCGGGTGGACTGGATGCCAGATGCACTTGGCCGAGGCACAGCACGAGACCAAGGGTACCTGCACTCCTGCAGCCTTCCCGCTAAAATAAGGGGACGCTGGGATCCCACAAACCTTGCCCTTGGATTTCCCCGTGCCCGGTGTTCCACAGGGAATCATTGAGAAAACACCTCCAGCAGGGCTCCAGAATTTGAATTTATTAGTGGTGTCTGAGTTCAAATGCAGAAGGAACAAAACAAAACAACTAGTCCAAAAGGCAAGACAGCCAATCACGCGTATTTTGTAGCTGCCACGTCTTACTTTTTGATCTTACATTGGAGCTGGCCAGCTGGAGCCCAGTTGACAGCGGGGCCTCTCCGTAGATGTTGTGGCCTTCACTTATCTAGGGAAATAATGAATTGGAATGTCCTATTAATATTAAAGGGTAATGAATTTGCTTTTCAAATAAAAGGTCCATGTTAGCCAAATCAAAGGGGAACAGATCCTTTGGAAAGTGAGGGACCCCAATTACCATCATGCCCACTGCCTTTTGAACACAGCATATGCTCTCAATTTTTAAAACTCTTTTGCCGTCAGTAAGAAATCTAAGTCAGAGTCACTAAAGCCATTTTCTCTCTCTCTCTCCCTTTTTTTCCTCCCTCTCTGCCTCTCCTTTCAACGCTGTTGTGAAAGTTCAGTTACTCTCCGTCATGAGTACAAAGCTCGGGGAATCAGCTACTATGCCAACGCCGGGAACATATCCAGGCCCATGGTGCGAATAATGGAACATGTGCTGTCGAATTCATATTTTTGTCCTTTAGGTTTACATCCACTCCCTGGTATTATGTAAATTTCTGAAAAGCTGTGAATCACAGGGTTAGATCGAGGAGGGTCCCCCCACCTCCACTTGCAACTGGAACCGACCCCATTCAGTCTTTGAATGATTCACAGCCTCGTTTCTTCCTCGCGCTTTTTTCCCGGACCCAGCTTTCCTTCCCACCCTCCACCCCGCGGGTCGGCAGGGAAACAGAGCCGCCAACCCGGGCCCTGGGAGCCGCGGCGGGGCAGCGTTCGTGACATCAGGCGGCCGGCCCTCGAGGTCACCGCGGGCCGCCGGACGCCGTTCCCCTGTAGTCGGCGTTCACACGGACTCGGGCCGCTTAGCTTCGCGGTGTTTCCAGCACCCTCTTCCTCTGTGAGACTGATGGGAAACTTTGAGGGCAGCAGACCCACTGCTGGTGAAATTCAAAGAATCAACTGAACTTAAAGAGGAGACGGTGGGAAGAGAAAAAGAAAAATGACTTCCCAAAACAAAGGCAATGATTTAACCTAACATTGTAAAAGTCAGATTCCTTAACGACGGATCAAGCGTCATCTTGGGATCTCCTCGGCGTGGATGTTACAGCTCAACTCTTGAAACAGGGTCAACGCCTGTAGGATCTGGTCCAAGAGAGGCCTTAGGGAGGGAGGCGGGGGGAATCGCAGAAGAGCGTCCAGCGCCCCTGAGAAAAAGGGGCCGGCCAGTGGCTGAGCGATTCCTCCCCTTCGGGACTGGGGCGGTCTGCTGGAGGTGGCCGCGGGGGCATTGTGCTCTGGGGACAGCCGTCCCATCTCCTCCTTTGAAGGGGGGAAAAAAGGGATTGACAGGGAGAGCTCAGGAACCCGAATAAAAGGACAAGTTGGAGGATGGGCCGAGAGGCGAAGGTAGAAGGAAAATGTCTTAAAACAGGAGAATCTAGTTAGAAAACTCTCTCTCATCCCCAGGACTTTCAGAAGACTCCAACTAATTGTAAGGACAAGCGAAACGGCTCTGAAAGGAGGATTCGCGGGGTTGGGGGGCGAGGAGTGGGCACGAAAATACGGTACGGGAATGGACGTGACAGGTTTGGGGAGAACACAGTGGTACCCCCCCTTCGCCCCCATTTAAAATTGGCTTAAGAAAGTGTTTTCTGGGAAACTCAAAATGACAGGCAAAACTAGTAAAAAAGATGCTCTAGTTCCTTCTTGGGCGTGCCACAGCGTCAGGCCTGTTTTCTTTCACCTGACATCTAGATTAAATGACCCTTCAGTTACACTCGGAGTCGTCAAAGCAAGTCTATTAGCGAATGTTCTGTTCAAAAACTTTTCAAACAGAAGTTCTCTGCCATCTGTTACTGGGTCTTTAAACACGATCCGGCAGCCCCTCCCCCTCCCGAAACTCTTTGGAGTTTTGGAGACTCCCCCCATTCTCGCAGCCTAGGGGAGGACCGAGAGGGAGCCGCGGCAGGAGCCGCGGGGTGCGCGGGGAGGGGGAGGAGCGCGATCGAGCCCCGAAGGGGCCGCGGAGCCCGCGGGGTCGGTGGCGGTCCCCGAGGCCCGAGGTCAGAGGGACCAGGTCGGCGACCGCGCGATGCTGGCGGACCCGGCACCCCGGCGGCCCCGCCGGGGCCCGGAGCCCAGCTGGACGCGCACCGCACCGCGCGGCGGGCGGGAAGGGAAGGTCGGGCTAAGCGAGTGGCGCCCCAGGTCCCAGTCCCCTCCAGGCGCCAGGCGCCATCGCCCCCGGGCCCCTCCAAGGCCACAGCACGGAGCCAGGTCGCCCTAGGCCTTGCCAACGTCAGTTTTACTGTTTGGGACTCGGGAGCAAGGGCCAATGAGTAGAGAGCCCGGCCGGCCGGGGAGAGTGGGTCCGCTTTTCTGTTTCACTTCGGGCTTCTATCACCTCGCTCAGCGCGGGCCAGCGCTTCAGGAGTGAGGAGGGCGCCCCAGCTCCCACGCCGACAGCCGGACGCAGTCTCCCTTGGAGGCCACGGCAGGGTGCGCCGAGGCCGCCGCTGTGATGGAGGCCCAGGCGGCCGAGGCAGAGGGTCGGCGCGGGGCGCTGCGACGGGCGGGGTCCGGGAGGAAACTGAATTTATAAACGGCTGTCAGAGATTTCTTGCCCAAAGATTTTGATTTACCTCGATTGCTTCTCCATTGCTCTAAGCTCATTCTTTGCTCTGTGTTATTTGAATGGCCACTGTCGACTTTTATTTCGTGTGAGAGATAAGAAAGTTTGAAAACAACATGAAAACCGCTCTAAATCTTGTGGGTGGTATCAAAGAAAGAGCAGCGCTGTGTTAAATATAGTTTTTATTTTGACCACGAAATGACTTTGAAAAAACTGGGGACTGCGGCAAAATGCTAATCGGCCAATTGCATAACGAGCTATCAGTGTAGGGCAAGAGCGCATACTTGGGGCATCCTCTTCTAATTGTCCACTTCCCGGGTTTCAATAACACCGTTGTAAATTGCAAGTAAAACTTTGCTGGGTTTTGTTGCTTGACTTCGGGGCAGCTCCTCGAATATGTTGGATAAATTGGGTTGCTTGTTTATAGACTTCTTTTTCCATCAAGTCCAGCCCTGAGTCGGAGCCTGGCAGTCTGGAGGGAAAACACCTCACAGGCCTGTGGGAACGGGTGAGAAAAAGCCCAGCATTAGTGGAGGGGCAGCAACAAACCCAGGGCAGGTGATCGGAGTCTGTAATGCCTGCCAGCTCATTACCAGCTCTCACCTTTGGGGCTCTTCATTTACTTTCACAAACCGATTTAATATGCAAATGCTGTTTTGAGGAGAATAATTTCACTAGGTTTAAGGGAAATCCTAGTATGAAAGAAATACTAACAACAAAGACCTAGAGATAAACAACAAGCCATATTCCCGCCTCTCCGACCCCCAAAGAAAAGAGGGCTCTGCGAGTTAACTGATGCCTCCTATACTCCTAACCTGTGATTCTTACTGCCTTTCACGTGCTATATGAAATTAGCAAGAATTCTTTATTTGCTACTAAACTAACTAAAAGCAAAAGCAGTAGCCTTCAGTATGAACTTGTGGCCCATGTATTTGTTAATGTACTGGAAAGTTAGTTCCCACTGTGTATTCAGTAATTAATCAGAGGAACTCAACAAGACTCTTTCCTTGAACCTTGCAGACCCTTCCTATTTGTGTCCTAGTCCATCACCCGCCTCCATCACACACAAGAAATAACAAAAGACCAGTCGGAGATAAAGACTGAGCAAAACTGTAGAAGAATTTAGGAATGTTTTTCCTCCTCTAGAAGGAAGGTACGTTGCCCTTGGTGCTATTTATTAAATAGGAAAAAGTGTGGATGAATCTGAATGCCTGGGAGAGGGGGGTCATCATAATAATAATCTTCTCTCCTTTTTTTTTTTAGCTTGCAGTAGTTAATAAGAAGCAAAAAGAAAGCTGGTTTGTTGCTTTTGAAAAAGAGGCCGGGGTGGTAGATGTTGTTGGAAAGGCCTGAAAACCTTAAAAGCGTGACCAGGGATGAATTAGTGCACTTGGCAGAAGGCTGAATAATTCCCAGTCCATTTTTTATTTTTAAAATAGTCAACAGTATTTGATGACATTAAAGAGAAGAGATTAAAAATTGTGGATTATTTGGCAATTGATGGTTCTGTTATATTGTCTTTTATTGCAGTAATCATGACCAGAAACTTCATTTCCTTATGACAGGGATGTAAATCAAAAGCATGTGAAAATTATGCAAGTTCTTGAAAAATATCAAGAACATAGTTTAGGAAGCATTGAGATCAAAATCAGATTCCCTAGGAAAAAGAGAACTTTGAATTACTTTAGCGGAGTAGAACTTCTTTCTTATTTTCTCAGAAAGTCTTAACTCGGAGTTTGTTACCTAGTCTCTTTGTACCAAAGGTTTTTTCTGCTTCCCTTAGGACATCTCATGCAGGATAAACCAAACATTAAAACTCACCTTCCCCAAGGATTTAAAGTAGTAGAGCAAATGAATACTGGCTTTCCAAGGCTGGGAAGGGGAGGGAACTTAATCATCAGCTCTGATGAGAAAAAGGGGGGATTATAGGATTCTCCAAGAAAATCCAAAGAAACGATAACCGAGTTTCTATTTTGCCATTAACAAAACAAACAAGTCTTCTTTGCATTCTTTTAATAAATAATTTTAAAGTGTTGAACTGATTTAGAAGCTTCTAAATTTGTCAGATAAGCTCTGCTTTCATTGGTGGTATTTTTGTTGTTGTTATTTTTCAAATGTATTTGGAAAAAACCCAAAGTACTGGCTAGATTAGTTAATAAAATGGAAGACTTTGCTGAATACATTGTGCATTTTGTTTAAGACAATCCTTACTTAATAGAGATTTTTTAAAATTAACATATAGGTTAGGCATATATATATATATATATATATATATATATATGTTAGGTTTTAAATGGAAAACACTCATCAACAAATGTTGGAATAACAAGACCTGGATTTATAAAGAACCTCCTCGGTCTTTAGGATTAGGAAGCTCGGCACTAGTAAAGGAAGGGTATAATTGCTACTTTGTGCTATTTGTGTTACTCAAATGACACTATACTTTCAAACAACACTTGTCAAAAAGGCAAATCCCAAAAAGACCAGTGGAAAGCAAACTACTGAAGTATTAGCCATACAAAACACGTATACCCCTTAGCCAATAATTTTCCTTTTTAGTTCACTGTCCAACGAAGGGGAAATTTACCGAGGTCAAACCAAGGCTCTTTTGCCGTTAAGGAGGAGGAAGTGGGGGAGGGGAAGAGAGGGAGGGACACGCGACGAACATAAAACAAACTGGTGGCATTCAGTCAATAAGGCAGGTAACGCTCCGGAAGCGGGTGAGTTGTATATGTCAGCTGGGCGCTGCAAAGCTTTCCAGAGTCGGGCAGTTTCGTGCTTCTTTGCTTTTTCCTTTAAATCTGGCCCTGCCTCGGAGGAGGGCAGCAGGAGGGGGATTCTTCGATGCTGGGAAGCGGCAGGTAGGAAAGGAAACCTGATCCGCCCCCCAAAAGGCAGCAATTAAAGTCTTAATCGCGACCCATCTGTGGCGGGACCCGCCCCCACTTTCCCCTAGCAAAGCTGTCCGGCGCTCTTTGTCTGAGCAGGGGAGAAGAGGAGACAGGTTCTGCGGCCCCAGCAGCAAACCGAAAGAAAATTTCCAGCCTGGGAGCACCCTGGGCAACTGCGCCTGGGCCTCAAATCGTCCCAAAGTGCCGCTGGGGGTGTGGCACCTCTTCCTGGACGCGGGCCCCGCGCTCTGCGCTCGCCTCATTCTGCACTTCTCTACCGCCGCATCTGTCCTCCAAGCCCGACGCCACCTCGAGACCTGAAACCAGGCACTTGCAGGCTTGGTTGCTAAGGCCGGTCGCAACCGGACCTTTCCCTCACCTGGCCCTTTGGCTGCCTTCAACTTCCAGGCGGACTCGCGTCTCCTCCCCCATTTCCCCAGCAACTGGGTTTCCTCGCCACCCATCCAGCTGCTCTGCTTCGCGGTTGGGCATCGGGCGCGCTCCCAGCCCAGACTCTCTCGGTTTCCACTCCTCTTGGCCCGCCGGGCGGGGGCGGGGCAGACCCCCCAAGCAAAGCCAGAGACAGTGGTCCCTGGCCTGTGCTGGGCAATGGGTTAGGGAAGAGGGACTGTTTTGAGGTCGATTTCCTCCGTTTGGGGTCCAGGCTTTGCATTTGGTGTGTAATTTGGTCAGCGGCTCAACAATCCCAGGGTGTCTAGTCCGCTTGCATCCAGCCTCCCACTGCCGACCATTTCCACCGCTCCTGCTGGAAGAGGACGCCCACACCCGCTTGGTCCGATGTCTGGCGCCCGTCACCACCCGTTCTACAAGCACCCACTCGGGGTAACTCACCAGGTAGATGGCACCCTGGGCTGCTGCGGGCGGCCACTCACAGGGGCGGGCAGGCCGCAAGGCCCGGAGCTGGCATCTCTGTGCTCTTCCTCTGCCTCCTGGCGCGGTCTCCCGGCTACCGCGTCCTCCCGGTGTAGCGGCTAGGGCACGCCCGGCACTAGCACACCTGGCCCCAGGGCTAAGCTCCGCACGATTGCAGGCTTGCCAAGGGGAGCGACGAGGACGGTGCGCGCTGCTGCTCCCGGCGCGCTCCGGGCGGCGCCCGCCTAAGCTATGAGAACCCGCGCTGCCGGAGTCGCTGCCGGGAACATTCCTTACTCTCTACAGCTCCTCCCCGGGAGTTTTGGCCCAGGCACCGGACCCGGAGGGCGCCTTGATGGGGGGCGTTGCGGGTCCTAGTCTCCGCGCGCTCTCTGGGAGGTGAAAGCGCGGCTGAGGCCGCGACAGGCATGCAGCCAGCTCGCGGTGCTCGTCGCCCCCGAGCGCACACACACCCTGGCTGCCGCCCGCGCTGCTTTGAGGAGGCGCGCGGACACCAGCAGTCGGGAGGTTGGGGGAGGGAATCAATAGGTTGCTTCCCTTCTCTGCCCAACATTTAGGATTTTTAATGCTCCGAGAGAGCTCTAGCTGAGCGCAAGTACTGAAAGAAAGACTCTTTCCGGGCTCTCAATGGAAACGCCAAAAAGCGCGCGTGTGTGTTTGGTGGGTGTGGGGGGAGGGTGTCTAGTCCTAGCCGAGGTTTCTTTTGGTGTGACACCCGCTTATTCCTTGCAATTCCTCCTCAACTTTGTGGATGGAGCGTGTCTTTCCCAAGCTTAGGTCACGGCATCGCGCTTACAAAACCACAAACATAAAACAAGCCTCCCAAGGCCTTTAATTCTCAGGGGCTTTGGGGGGAGGCCAGTTACCTGCTGGCGTCTTCCAAATGGTCCAGACTCGGTTCAGGCCACGGAGACTTCGGGATTCCAGGAGCCCTCAGCCCCAGGCCCTAGAGGAAGAAAGAGGACTGCGGAGGAGGCAGCGGGGCTCCGACCCGGGCCCACCTCGGGCCCGGCGGAACCATGCCTGGAAGGCTCGGATTTCTCTTGCCGGAGGCTTTCTGGCCGCGGCTTTCTAGAGCCTGGCGTTTGATAAATATAGCCTGGTGTTTGCCCCTGAATTCGAGTCTGTTTCCTTATTTAGCCCTTGTACAATGATTTTAGATGATGTCATTTAGAGCTAAACGAGAAAATTGATCTCAGATTTGCTTGGCCTCTAAAGCCCGGTTAAGCAGATTGAGAGTTAAAAAGACAGGAAAAAGCAAAGGGGGGGGGGCCGACGCGGAGGGTAGCGAAGTGTCCGCCGGCGACTGTGTGCGCGGAGGCGACGGTCCGCCGCGCCTCGGAGAGCGCCCCCGCCTCTTCTGGGCGGGGGAACCTCGCTCACCAATGAAAAGTAGTCACTGACTGCAGAGGAAAAAAAAAAAAAGTTTTCCTGTTGAGTGTTGGAAGCGAATTGAGCAATTATCTAGTTTACCTTCTCCTCTTGGAAGTTAACGATTGGCGAGATCTTGGCTGCGTTATTGACACAACACTTTCTATTGATAGAAATAAGTAGTGATTGTCCCCGAGTCATTGGTGCGCCAAGAACTCTGCGATGGGCTGGCAGGAGTCCATTGGGCTGGGCAGGCAGGTTCGGCTGGTGATGCTGGGGAGGAGGAGGAGGCTGTTGGTGGTGATGGTGCCCGTCCCCCTCTCCGCAGGTCTGTGACAAGCAGGGAACAAGGCAACGACGGCGCAGCCCGGCCCCGGCTGAGGGACGCTGGAGACTCAGACATGGACAGTAGCTGCCACAACGCGACTGCCAAAATGTTAGCGACCGCTCCGGCCCGGGGCAACATGATGAACACCTCCAAACCCTTGGCTTTCTCCATCGAAAGAATCATGGCACGCACCCCCGAGCCCAAAGCCCTGCCCGTCCCCCACTTCCTGCAGGGAGCCGTGCCCAAGGGGGACCCCAAGCACTCTCTGCATCTTAACTCGTCGATCCCCTGCATGATCCCCTTCGTGCCCGTGGCGTACGACACGAGCCCTAAGGCGGGAATGACGGGCTCGGAGCCGCGGAAGGCGAGCCTGGAGGCTCCGGCTGCACCTGCAGAAGCGCCCGCGGCGCCCGCGTTCAGCTGCAGCGACCTGCTCAACTGCGCGCTGACTCTCAAGGGCGACCTGGCCCGCGACGCGCTCCCGCTGCAGCAGTACAAGCTGGTAAGGCCGCGGGTGGTCAACCATTCTTCCTTCCACGCCATGGGAGCCCTGTGCTACCTGAATCGAGGTGACGGCCCGTGCCACCCGGCGGCCGGCGTTAACATCCACCCGGTGGCCTCCTACTTCCTCAGTTCCCCTTTGCACCCGCAGCCAAAAACGTATTTAGCCGAAAGGAATAAACTGGTGGTCCCGGCGGTGGAGAAGTACCCCTCGGGAGTAGCTTTCAAAGACTTGTCCCAGGCTCAGCTGCAGCATTACATGAAAGAAAGCGCCCAGCTCCTGTCGGAAAAAATAGCGTTCAAAACCTCTGACTTCAGCCGCGGCTCTCCTCATACCAAGCCCAAAGTTTTCACTTGCGAAGTGTGTGGAAAGGCAAGTACTGTGTAAGGGGTGGGGGGGGTGGGCTTCCTTCCTTCCTTCCTTCCTTCCTTCCTTCCTTCCTTCCTTCCTTCCTTCCTTCCTCCCTTCCTCCCTCCCTTCTTTCTTTCCACATTTAATTTTATTTTGTAATTATTTGTATACACTTGTTATAACGTTATCACCTCCCTCCCCTCCCTCTGCCCGGTTTGATCTCCAAGGGCTTGTTGAGCTAACCTGTTGTACTTGTGTTTAAGGTCTTTAACGCGCACTATAACTTAACCCGTCACATGCCGGTGCACACAGGAGCCAGACCCTTCGTCTGCAAAGTTTGTGGAAAGGGCTTCCGGCAAGCCAGCACCCTGTGCAGGCACAAGATCATTCACACCCAGGTGTGTTCGGCTGTCTCAATTTCACCTGGTTTATTTCCGAACGATTTGTTTTTTTTAATGGCCGATAAACTCTTACTCTTTAGCGTAAGGTTTGTTTAAAATGTGCCGGCTGTGAGAGAGAGAAATGCCAGGTATTGTTTGCCTTTGTTTTGCTTAAAAGCATGTGGAAGAGCATTACAGTGTTTGTGAGTTTTTCAGACTCCACTGAACAGCAAAATACCTTAACTTCTCTGCTTTTTCTCCTTTCCGCTTAGGAAAAACCTCATAAATGTAACCAGTGTGGCAAAGCATTTAATAGAAGTTCTACTTTAAACACGCATACCCGAATACACGCAGGCTACAAACCATTTGTGTGTGAATTCTGTGGCAAAGGATTTCATCAAAAAGGTATCGAACCCAGGAGGCGTTGTCTTTCGCAGTAGTCTTACCAAAAGCCCTCAACTTTGGGGGGTATTTCAGAAAACGATTTGTTAAGTGCAGCTAGTTGCCAGCGCATGTGTTGCCATTCCAACGTCGTACCCTCAAGTGTGATGAGTGCTAGAGAAAGGCATGGCTCGTATACAGAGGGGGCATTACTTTTTAACCGCTTGTCCTCGTTTTATAGAATTGGATTAATAACTGTTGTATTAAAACGTGGAGGGAACGACCTCACTGCTGATGTTTAAAAATAAATTTGGGGAGCGAAGTGCAGGCGGGCAGCATAGAACTGCACCGGCCCTCCGCGCTGTGGCCCCTCTTCTCTAGACTCGTTGTCCTTCAATCGTCTGCTCCTCCCGTTCCAAGCTTTCTTTTCAGATCCACGTCCCTGTCATTTGTCTGTTTCAGGGAATTACAAAAACCACAAGCTGACCCACAGCGGGGAGAAGCAGTTCAAGTGCAATATCTGCAACAAGGCTTTCCACCAGATTTACAACCTCACATTCCACATGCACACCCACAATGACAAGAAGCCCTTCACCTGCCCCACGTGCGGCAAGGGCTTCTGCAGGAACTTTGACCTCAAGAAGCACGTCCGCAAGCTGCACGACAGCGGCCTGGGGCTGCCCTGCACCTCTGCTGGGGAGCCGGGAGCGGACCCGTCCCCCCCTCTACAGCAGCCGCTGCCCGCGCCGCTGCCGCCCCCTGGGCCCCTGCAGCCTGGGCTCCCCCCGGGCCACCAGTGATCAAGGCCGAAGTCCCTTCCCAGCCCCAGCCGGGGTCCCCACTACTGAGACAGCGGCGGAATAGAGCTGGACCTCTCTACCCAAGCTCACCTGTAGAACCCAGGGCATGTTGGGCCTTACACGTTAGCGCCAACCAGAAGCCTCTGAATTCCCCGGCCTTTCGCCTCTTGCATGCACCTGCTAAATGGTTTTGTGTATTATATCCTATATAGGCACTAACAATTATGAGAAAATTTGGGGGTTTGTTTTCTGATTTTTTTTTTAATTTGCAAAGAATTTTCATCTCGGGTGGAGAGATCGTGTTTGTTTTGCTTTTTAAACACAAATTTCTGCTGTATTTATTGAGATCTGTATTATCCTACCCGGGAATGCTGCACCATTTTAATTTTATTATTGTATATACTTCCATTGTGTGGATTCTGTGGTCTCGAGATGCCTGCCGATTGTTTATTACCAGTTCCTCTTTCCCTGAGGTTAAAAAAAAAAAAACCAATTCTGTGTGTATGTTATATATACACGCATAGATGTGTGAGCCTGTAAAGGCACAGTCCACATTCATCAGCACACACACACATACAAACACACACACATTAGATAAGGACGGTTCATTATGGATGAATTTGAATTTTGGTTTTGATTCTTGCACGTGAAAACTGATTCATTGACTGTTGGAAATAAATCCTTGGAACATGCTTATTTAATCAACACCCTTCAGGGCTCTGTTCATATTATTCAGCTAGGGATCCCTGATTCTGACCCCCTCAGCCTTCTTTCTTCCTTTTTAAAAAGTTCAACCCTGGGTTAGTATCACCCAATGTTTCATCTGAAAAATTCACCAGGAGCAAATAATAGTCTCTCCAAATAGTTACAACTTTGGTAAAGTAATGAAATTCGATAAGTTCAGAGACAGAAGATGTGGAGCTTTCTAACAGAAGCACGTCTTTGTCCTGGACCATCTGATATATTTGTAGTGCAAAGTTAAGTGGGAACAACGTATCTATAGGAGCTGTGTGTAATATACGTCCCCACACAGGCGTTACAATGATATCATGTGGACGGGGATCTATTGTTTGCCTCCTGAACGCACATACTGACTTGTACATAGCTGGCAAAGGGAGCCTGCATGTTTTTATGTGTGTGTATATGTTTATAGACGAATATACTTCCGTTCAAGGAGGAAAAATGGATGAAAACCAAACTGTGGCGGGTGCCAGGTCCTTGAAATGCTTCAAGTGTTAATCAGCATCTCCGCTGTGAGCTCGGGCTCTGGTGTTTTCTAACTGCAAGTCTCTCCTGTTTTCTTGCCAAAACAGTGAAACAACTGCTAAAGACTTTAATTAAGAGGGGTAATTAGTTCAGATTTATCAAAGCCGGGTTGTTATACTATTAGCTGCTCAGTAGAAGCTGCCAGACAAGCTCCCAGCCCAGCCACCCTGCTGCAGCGGGGCCACATCCAGGGAGAGAGGCTGGGGGGAGTGGGCCGCAGGGGTCCCCGCAGCCCCGCCTGCCTCGGGGGTGCGTCTCGGCCCCTCCCTCGGCCGCGAGCTCCCGCCGGGCCTGGCCGCTGCGGAGAATCCACCGCGGATCCGCACGGCGGGCACAGGATCCCCTCCCACCCGGGGCGGCCTCGCCGGCTCTTCGAGCGCCTCGACGGTCGCAAGAGAGGCGTAGGGAACGAGTTTAAATTTGCTCTCCTGCCTCACTTTTGTACGTCTTGGGGGGCGCTCAAGGAAATGCGGAGCCAGGAGGCGACAGACGGGACGAAAGGGAGATGGGTAGGGGGCACCGCCGGGGCGAGGCGGCGATTTCCTTGGCAACCAGAGCCCGCATTTCCAGGTGGGGGAAGGATTGACCGCTCCGGGCGCCGAGAGCCGACGACCCGAGGCCCTCCTCGGCGGCCCAAGTCAGAGAGGTGATAGACACCCTGGGTGAGGCGACCGCGGACAAGCGGGTGAGCGGGCCCCACGGGACATCCGAGCCAAGTTCCACCGCGGCCGCTCTCGGGTTGGGGGACCCCAATATCCTGGGCACGGAGCTGGACGGGAGGGATCCCGAGAACAGGGGATTCCTAATTCCACGTGCAGGCGTCGGGTCCAGACTTCCCAGCTCTTGCCCCAGGACGCAAGCCCTCGGGCACTGGGACTTTTAAGTCCCAATCCAGCAATCAGTAGATCGAATCCCTACCTTTCTCTTTTCCTGACGCCCCATACCCCACCTTATCCTTTGCTGAGGCTAGATCCGTGTTAGATTTGACTTCAGAAAGAGATAGTTTTGAAATTGCATAGTTGGGTAAATTCTGAATCTTCGAGGCTGACAGAAGAGCCATTTCTCCTGAATATCACAGCCAAGTGGAAAAATCTTTTTCCAGGTGCTTGTCACATTCCCTCACAGCTGCCTGTGCCCCAGGGAGCTTGGGGGAAATGTCTGGTAGCTTATGGGTAGCCACCTTTTCGAGGTAACTTAGTCGAACCTTGAAAGCGTTTGTTCTCTTTGAGTAAACAGAATGAGGTCAGGGGTAATTATAAAGGGCAGAAAATGGCTTTTGTCTCTTGAATTTATTCTCAGTCAGTATTTGAACTTATTCTCAGAACCCCAGGATGTAATTCTCCCAGACTTTCAAGGTGACACAATTTCACTGGTGGAAAAGAAAATGAACATTGTTGAGGAAAATTACTAAGCCATAAAATACTTACAGTTAGGAAGTACTTATATGTGGTACTCCCACCTTTTAGCCCCTGCCAGTGTGCTTTGACATATTGAAAAAGAAGTCTTCTATGGAAGGATAGACTTGGTCTGTTTGGGGAGGTGGGAGCATATAGGGGATCTGTTATTGTAATCTGGAGAGACTTTGCGCAGGTCTGATTTGGGATGGGGCAACAGTTCCAGAGAAGGCAGGCAACGGAAACAGTAGTCTGTCTGGTCACAGGTTTGAGTAGTCTGAAGTAGTGGTGATTAAGTAGGAGAAGCCAAAAGGAAATCCTCTAAAATAAGCACTCAGGAGGACTACTTGTCAGGAGGTGAATTATCGATGAACTTTGATTTATGACAAAGCTGTTAGAGCTCACTAAACATCAAGGAGAATCTCCTTAAAGATAGGATGAGCTTAGAGATTAGTTGGAGTGGCGGTGACTGGGAGGGGGGTGTTAAAAATTGATGAAGAGGGATACTTAGCTAATAGTCAGTGGAAGACCTTACAATTCTCCCACCTCCAACAAATGTGAAAAGGTGCCCCTTCACTCTCTAACCTGTATGTTTGCATTTGTGTGTGCTTATATAAATGTTTATGTTCATTCATGAAATAGGCACCCCAATGGTATGAATAGCAAATTGGCTCATCCCCATACACCTTCTCTTTACTTGAAGTTAGCCAGCAAATTCTCTCATGTTTAGGAAGAGTGGCCAGTGTTCAGATCATCTGCAGAGGGAAATGTTTTATGTCCAGCTGTCTGTTGGAGTTAACTTTTGGTACAGAGGAAGGTGGCCTATTGGACTGCAGGAACCAGTTTTAGAAAGTTCCTGACCTGGAGCCTTGTGTTTTGTTCAGTTTTGGAAATCAGAATATAGAATGGAATTAATAACATTAAGTAGTTAATTCCTACCGATTTTATTTTAACCCAGATCCCAAATTCTGATTTCTAATAATCTCTTCCCAAAGGATATAATATGTTCGACTTTAAAAAAAATTTAGTTTGAGAACATGTTATTATCATGCAAGATTAGGAGTGAAGTGTCAATTTTTCAATAGTAAATGAAAGCATTTTTAGGGGCCTCATCAAAGCAGTTACTTGTTCATGAAGTCTGAAGCTTAGTGAGCCTATCATAGAACTTTGCTCCTTTCCAAATATGGAAGAAATGAACCCACAAGGCGCAATGGACTCATGAGTTCCAGAACTGTGCACACTGTTTGATAGATAGATGTCCCTTACGTTAGTGGCAGGTAACAATGTCAGACATCATAATTTTGTTAGATTTGGTGACAGCTCAAAGCAGTGACTAAATTATAACTGTAATGGGATGTTTTGTCTTTGCAAAATATTCACCCCCAAATATACGATATAAAATACAAATGATCTCAAATTCAAAATTAGGGTTTATTTCTTACAGAAATTTTTTGGGTCACTTTATAAACACTTTCAATGGGTAGAACCTTTATTACACATAAAGTTTATGATTTTAAGGGATCCTGATCATGACTTACTCTGTTACCAAACAGTACATTTTTAAAAGCATAAAAATTAAAGACAAACCTAAATCTCAGTGGGTAAGAATATGAAGTTGTTGCCTGGCCCTGAAAAGCATTGCCTTTTTGCTATGTTTTTGCCAAAAACACATATTATTTCACACAAGAAATTATATGTTTCCATTAGGTTAATTAAAAACCAAAAAATAAATCATATTTGTAAGTGTAAGCAGATACCTTATTATACATTTCATTGTTTCTAGAAGTCAGTGCATATGTCCATTCCAGCTCCAGGCAGACTAACTAAAAACAAAGCTATATTAATCTACACACTGGTCATTTGTATTCTCTTGGTGTTGAAGCAATGGGCAGTTCAAACCAGGATAGGTTACTCACTCCAGGCAATAGAGAAGAGGAAGCTTGGTGTTTAAATGACCCTGATAGGAAAATCTACCTCTGCTATTATATTATTTCTGCTTGTATTGTGACATGCTGCCCATAATGAACTTTGAAGAAAAGTCAAAATCCATCATGCACTTGAATGGGTACAAAGTTATCACAAATAACTGTGTACATTTTCTGTTCAAGTTCGAGGTGATATTGGTGTCAAATGAAATCATGTTGCTATTGGTCGTATGGAGATCAAGTTACAAAATAAAGATGAAGTAAAATTCTGTCAGTACAAGTCTCCAGGGCTAATATTTTGCTGTCAAACAAATGTTGCTCATGGGTACAAAGGTGTGGGAGTGGGGAGAGAAAGCATCACATACCAGTTCTTAACTGGAGCTAGAAATCTATACTCACATGAAGAACAGATCTTCAGTTTGATTTAACTCTATTCTTCTTGATAACAATAATATACACTTTTTACGTGTGAGAAATGCAGAGCCCTTGAATCATAGTAACAAATATAGTGATGTCTTTTGATAGCTCACCATAGAAAGGTAATTTTTCAGTTAAATGTGAACCAGATCTGGAGTTGGTGAAACATTCTACACCTGTAAATTGTTTACACAAATTTCCAAATAAGATTTGCATTTTTTAAAATGTCAGCTAAAACCAAAGTTTGGAACAAACCGCTGTGGAACAAACAACCCAGTTTCTTCAACAAACAGTAGTAAGGGAGAGTGGCAGAGGGAGAGCTAGAAAAAGAGAAGAGAGTAGAGGGGGAGTGGGCAGGGGGAGGGAAAGAGAGGAGGAAGGGGACCAGGACAGCAGAACAAGAAAACCTACCAGTTAAAAGAGATTTTAAAGAGAGTTGCTATGTTTTTAACACAGCTATTTATTTTAACAGTTGCTAAAAACAGTTGCCATTAATAATCAATTGCTACATGTAAATCTTATTTCAATCCCAAGTCAATAAAATAAACTATAAAAATGAAAGTCATTTATGACATCCGAGACTACTGGAAATTTGAACACTGACTGGGTGTTTAATAAAGTTAAGGAATTATGTTCACTTTTTAAGATATGAAAAAAGCATTGTGATTTTGTTCAAAAATAGTTCTTTTAGGGCTATGTATTCAACTGTTTAAGGGTGAAGTGATAAGATACCTAGAATTTGCTTAAAAATAATACAGGAGAAGGGAAGGGGTGTAAGTACATATCAATAAAATTGGCCATGAATTAATCATTGTTGAAGCTGGGTGATGGTAAACAAGATTATATTATACATTCTGAATACTTGGATTAAATTTAAATTTTCACTTAAAAATATTTTACAGTAAGTTGTATCATATCAGAAAACATTTCCCCCCTAAACATTCGTAATCCTATCACCATAAAGCATTAATTGCATTGTTTATACTGTTCTTTTTAGTCTGATTCCAGGACTAATCCCATTACAATATAGAGCTTTAAACCTTTTGTAGAATTAAATAATTCTACAATAAAACAATTAAATAATTGTCAGTTTACATAAAAGAATGTAAAGGAAGAGAATCAGCGAACCTGTTACTCTCTTGAGAAGCAAAATGTTGAGGGTAAAGGACAATTGAAAATTTATATTGGCTAGGATATTTCAGATAGTGAGA
Source organism: Lagenorhynchus albirostris (assembly GCF_949774975.1). Classification (NCBI taxonomy): domain Eukaryota; kingdom Metazoa; phylum Chordata; class Mammalia; order Artiodactyla; family Delphinidae; genus Lagenorhynchus; species Lagenorhynchus albirostris. The sequence continues at coordinate 28,042,146 of NC_083102.1, forward strand.
AGAAACATATATATGCACGGGTTAATCGAAAGGCAATACGTAAAATGGAGACTACCTCAGCATTGTATAGTCACTCCAAGTCCCAAGAAAACCAGAACTAAAACTCAATATTCATTCATTATTTCATTGATTCATTCAAAGTGCAAGGCGCCAGCTTAGGTGGAGGGTATGCAATAGGAATTAACACCCATATGTTTTTTATCTTCCTGGAATTCACATTCTATCATGGAAAACAGAGTGTTTTGCATGGGATCAATAGATTTCCCTTTCACTAAGATTGATGTGGTTTTCATGGATGAATGACCTTCTAGCCAATACTAGAATCTAATGCAGAACCTCTGGCATGGTACTATGGGACCAGGTGACCAGCTGGTGATACGCTGATTACGTTGGACTCCTTCCGCATGGAGGACATCATGCTGTCTTTGCTGGAAGAGATACATATTCTGTACAGTACGTCCCCTACATACGAACCTTCACCTTTCAAAGTTGCAAACGTGCATTTGCATGTCCAATCACGTAAGCTAGTTCACGTGTCTGGCCGTACATTGTCACATACATTGTCACGTGTGTGCATCCTCTACAAGTGGTTGTGCTTTTGTGTACTTCACTGTACAGTACTGTATAGGGTACAGTAGTACAGTGTCTTTATTTCAAGCCCAGGCTGTCCGGAAGCAAGCGTAAAAGCAGCGGTATACAGCTGATTGTGTTAGTTGGGTACCCAGGCTAACTTTGTTGGATTTATGAACAAACTGGACTTACAAACATGCTCTCGGATTGGAACTCGTTCGTATGTAAGGCACTTACTCTGTATAGATTTGTCTTTCTTGTACATAGCGTTTTTGCCAGCACTTGCCTCTATGGATTCTCTAAATTCCTCATTTACTTTCATACCACATGAATTTTTCAGACTAAGAAATTTTACAGTAAGAAAATGGAGCTACTAAGTATACAGCGAGTATATAGAAGGTATTTGCAATGCCTAGAATAGCTAAAACATTCAACACATATAATTTGTGTTATCCCACATACATCCAACATATATAAAGAAATCTATAAAGCAAAAAGAAATGGCCAAAAAAACCTAATCGAAAAACAGGCAAAAACTTGATAAGGAATTACAGAGAAGGAAATCAAACTGCCCATATACATGTAAAAAGATGCTTAGCCTTCTTAATCATCATCAAAATACAAAATATCACCACAGTGAGATCCAATTTCATACCCAACCAATTGGACAAATTAAAATTCTTACAATAGCAAAGGTGGTGAATATATAAAGCATCCAAGACGTCTATATCCTCTTGATAGCAAAGGAATCTGTAATAACTTGAGAAATCACTTTAGAAAACATGTTGGCATTAGCTAGTAATTTGTCTATACATACACTATTTCTATCAGCTAGAAATCCCTCTATTAGCTACATAACTTAGAGAGTCTCTCACACACAGTTACCAGAGACATATAGGTACCGGGGTACAAGATTTCATAATAACACTGTTATGATTATAAAAAACTGGGAAAAACTCAAATGTCTATTAACAGGAAAATAATAAATTGTGGTATACTTATACAATATAATAGTATATAGCAGTGAAAATAAATGGATTACTGTTATGTGCAAAATCATAGATAAATCTCAGGAACATAATTTGAGTAAAAACACAGGTCATTGAAGAATGCACACTATGTGAATCCATTAAAAAGTTAAAAATATATCAATAAGGTCAATAAATGAAGAAAAATGTTTAGAATAGTGGTTACCTATAAGCAGGAAATAAGCCAATGATATTGAAGGGTACACAGGAGGCTTTGATATTAATAGTTGTAGTCTTTTTATTAAACTAGCCTGTGTGTATACAGATGTTTGTTGTGTGATGATTCCTAATAGAATTTATAGCTATTATTTTTATCTGATTAAATTTAATAAAAAAATTAAACCACTACATTTTAGAACCTTTAGGATACATCTAAATCAGAGGAAAATTCATGTCCTTAAATATTTATAGTAATAATCTGGAAAGAATGAAGAGAAAGGTATTAAGCACTTAACTCATGAAGTTAGAAAAAGAACAAAAAATGTTTAGGGAAGCAGAAGGAAATATAGAAATGATAAAATTGATCATTAAAAGATTAAGTAACAGAAAAACAAGATAACTAATAAATTAGACCATGCTGTGTTTTCAGAAAAATGATAAATCATAGTATTAAACAGTACTGGGGCAGCTGAGCAGTCATTGAGAAGAACAAATACGGTTCATACTGCCTACCTTAACCAAGGTAAATTGCAAAAGGACAAAAATTTAGATGAAAAGTATGTAACCATAAAAGTCATAGAAGAAATTATGGCATGTTTTTTAATACTCACATAATAAGTATAACCTTCTAAGTATGGCAACAAAACTAGAATACATTAAATAGATGTCGATAAACCAACCTCATAAAAATGAAAAAAGTCATGCATATCTAAAAAAAACTAAGCAAAGTCAAAAGAAAAATGACAAACTGGGGAAAATATTTGCAACTTAAAAAACAAACATAGTGCAGGTATCCTTACTGTATGAGAAGAGTTCCTTACACATTTGTTATGAAAAGGATGCACCTTACAAATGTTTATAGAAATAGTTCTTAAAAAAGAAAGTACAAATGTTTGTTAGCCATCAAAAGATGTTCAACCTCACTTGTGTTAAGAGAATTGTAGATCAAAACTTCAATAAAGCAATTTTCACCTATCTGATTAGCAAAGATTTAGCACATTTTGATGGTGAGGTTTTGTGGGAACAGGCACTCAGTCATTGCTGGTGGTGTTTTAAATTGATACAATATCAGTGGAGGGCAATTTGGCAATATCATTCAAATTACAGTTTGCAAATCCCCTTTGACACCACAATTCTACTCCTAGGAATTGATCTCATATGTGGGAAATACTCTATAATTTATTTCAGCATAATTTGTACTAATAAAGACTGGAAACAACCTGTATATCCACATCTAGGACTAGGTTAAATTCATTGCATTATATTCATATAATAGAAACCATGCAATCACCAAAAAATGAGAATGTGGGTAGAATTTTACAAAGTTAGGTTAAAAAAACACACACACACACACAACAAGGTTTTAAAGCAGAGTAGCAGTATACTATCACCGTGAGAAGAAAAATGCCATCTGCTTGTATATGCATGTAATCTTACTGGCAGGATGTGCAAGGAACAGGTAATTTTGGTTACCCAGTCAGAGAACTGGCTGATTGGAAGGGCGGGAAAATGGAGAGAGGTGGGAGGAGAGATTTTATTGTATATCCTTTTGAACCAAAACAGTACTATATACTCTTTTGAATTGTGAGTCTGTGTAAGTGTGTGTCAGACTGTTACTAGCCTATCCATTAGTCATTTTCCTTTCTTCCATGCTGGAAGAGACCTAATTTGGTTCAGGTGTTCGCATTCTGACTTGTAACTCAGATGTATTTTCCTTAATTTATGCCTATCATTGTGTTTTGTTTTCTATGTCAGAGATTTGTTGAGAGTGGGCAGTGGTGTATTGGTAAATATTTCACAACTGGCTCTTTTTAAAAAAAAGTCCTGATTTGGAGCATTCAACAATTTCTCTGGTGTGAATACTCCCTCTGTAGTGAATTCAAACTCCAACATGACATCAACTGGTTCACAAAATTCCTGAAAATTTAACAATTGACTCTTGCAAGCCACAATGAGCCAGCTCTAAGATACCACTCTTCCTGCAAATGAGAAATGAGGGAAATTCTTCTATTATTTGGGGAAAGGCTTCATTGCTCATAAAAAGAGACTCAGAAGAATAAAACAATTTTTTTTCTGGGCCTCTTTCCCCAGCATTTTATTATGAAACAATGTTTAGCAAAGATAAAGGATTTTTGCAGTAAACACATATGTGTATCACCAAGATTCTACTACTAATATTTTGCTGTATTTGGTTTATCACATATCTATCCATCTATAATTCCATCAATCCATCTTATTTCTTAATGCACTTCAAAGTAAATTATAGACATGCCTACCCTTCTTCTCCCTAGATAATTCAGACATGTAATATTAACTAGAGGTCATTATACGTTTATAATTTTTTCTTTTGAAGTAAAATTTTCAAATGAGATGTAAAAATCTTAAGTGATAAGTGCATACACTCGTGTAACCCAAATCCCTATCAACGTACATTGCCGTCGCTCCAGAAGTTTCCCTCATTCCCCGTCTAAGTCAACCCTACCTCTTCCCCCAACAGGCTACAACTGTTCTGTTTTTTTTTTCTATCATAGATTAATTTTACCTATTCTAGACTTTTATATAAATAGAATCATACATCTGTGTACTCCTTCGTGTAAGACTCTTTGCATTCAGCGTAGGGTTTTTGAGATTCATTCATATCCTTGCATGCATCGTAGTTTCTTCCTTTTTAATTACGTGGTAGTATTTCATTATATGAATATATCAGAGCTGTGCATTCATCTATGAATGGACATCTGAGATTTTTCCAGTTTTCGACTATTTTTAGTAAAGCTGCTATAAACATTTTATGCAAGTCTTTTTGTGGAAACTTGTCTTTATTTCTCTTGAGTAACCACCTAGAGGTAGGATTGTTGGGTTATAGGGAAAGTGTATGTTTAATTTTATAAGAAAGTTTTCCTGGGTGGTTGTAATATATTACACTCTACAAAAAAATATATGCAAATCTCTGTTAGTCCAAATTTGGCATTGTGGTGGGTATACAGTGGTACTTCATTTCCTTGGTGACTAATAATGTTGAGCACTTTTTCATGTGTTTATCAGCATTTCATACATTCTTTTTTGTGAAGTATTTACTGAAATATTTTACCTATTTAATTGAAGTGCTCTTCTTTATATTATTAATTTGTAGGAATTATTTATACAACCTACATACCAGTTCTTTATCAGAAATATATTTTGCAAATATTTTCTCCCAGTCTGCATCTTCCATACACCTTTTCTTAATAGTGACTTTGGATAAGCAGTTTTAATTTTGATGAAATTTAATTTATTAATCTTTTTCTTTTATTCATTCTCTGTAGGAAACTTACTATTACTCCAAAGTCATTAAGAATTTCTCCTGTTTTCCTTTAAAATTATTATTGCTTTAGCTTTTGTGTTTAGGTCCATAATCTATCTTGATTTAATTTTGGACTATGATATGAAGTAAGGGTTGAGAATCATCTCTTTTCCATATACATATCCAGTTTTCCCATAACTATTTGTCAAAATACTATTCTTTTTCTCATAGGATTTCTTTGGTGCCTTTGTTGAGAATATAATAGCCATATAACTGAGGATCTATTTCTGGAGTTGGTATGCTGTTTCATTAGTTTATATGTCTATCTTTATTCTAATAGTATCTTGATTACTATATCTTTAAAGTACATCTTTATTATTACTTTTCAAAGATTCCTTTCAATATTTTAGACAGTTTGGATTTCTATACACATTTGAGAATCAGCTTGTCATGTTTGATGCAAAATCCTCCTGGAATTATGATTATAATTGTGCTGAATAAACTTAGTGAGAATTGACATAGTAGCAATATCGTCTTCCACTCCATGAATATGACTTATCTCTTCATTTATTTAGACATTCTTTAATTTCTCTGAGACATGTTTTATAGTTTTCTGTGTAGAGGTCTAACACATATTTTGTTGAATTTATTCCTAAATATTTTTTGATCCTACTGTATATTGAATTATATTTAAATTTAATTTTCTAATCGTTTGCTTCTAGTTTATAAAGACCTAGAGATTGTCATACTGAGTGAAGTAAGTCAGACATAGAAAGACAAATATTGTATGATATTGCTTATATGTGGAATCTAAAAAAGGGTACAGGTGAACTTAATTACAAAACAGGAGTCACAGATGTAGAAAACAAACTTAATGGTTACCAGGAGGTAAGGTGGGGGAGGGATAAATTGAGAGATTGGGTGTATTGAGTGTATACACACTACTACATATAAAATAGATAACTAATAAGGATCTATGGTATATGTGTAAAGCACAGGGAACTCTACTCAATATAATGGCCTATATAGAAAAGAATCTAAAAAAGAGTCGATATAAATATGTATATGTATAACTGATTCACTTTGCTGTATACCTGAAACTAACACAACATTGTAAATCAACTATACTCCAAAAAAAAATTTTAAAAAGAAAAAGAAAATGAGAGTGGTCCTACGTACTATTCAAGATTTGTAAAAACAACCCACAAAACTGGATCTGTGGATCTGAAAAGAAAAGGAATTTCTTGAGTGGGAATTATTTGGCTCACAGACCCAATTGCTCACAGTTTGGATTACAGAGATTTGAAATGAACTCAGACAGAAGCAAAGGGAGGCAAGGCATAGCCAAGGTCCTGCCTAGGATGCTGCCACAAGCACCACTGCACTGGACACATGACTCCATCACAGCCATGGGTCCTAGTGCTGATAGCTCAGAACAATGAGTCCTGGCCAGAAATACCACGTTGGCCTCTCAGAGAATGGTGTTTGGATGTTTACTCCACTCATCCGCCTGAGCTTCCCCAGATTAGAGGTTCAAGGTTCATCAAAAAGCCTTCAAAAATGAGTTACAGGGCTTCCCTGGTAGCTCAGTGGTTGAGAGTCCGCCTGCCGATGCAGGGAACACGGGTTCGTGCTCCGGTCCGGGAAGACGCTGCGGAGCGGCTGGGCCTGTGAGCCATGGCCGCTGAGCCTGCGCATCCGGAGCCTGTGCTCCACAACGGGAGAGGCCACAACAGTGAGAGGCCCGCGTGCTGCAAAAAAAAAAAAAAAAAAAAATGAGTTACAAAAGATCTTTTCTTTCTTCCCTCACAGCGACATTCTATATAGGCTGGTAAAGTAGGTTGAAGAGTAGCATTTAAAGGAGGACCCTTGTGATGAAACACAATGTTTTTTTCTACTTGGCTACCTGAAATGCCCTCAGAATTTTCATTTAATTTAGCAGGAAGCACATTTCAAGAAAGGTTTCTTTAGGGACATTAGAAATTACTCTCTTTGTTCCAGGAAGAATTTAAAACAGATTACTGAAATACATACATATAATAAGAAAATAAAGTTTAAATTAACAGATGAGAAGGCAGGAAAGATAAAATCAAGCCTGGATTAGGTTTAGTGCATGGAACAGTGCTGCCGGATCTTGTTGGTTTCCTGTCACCGAGACACCAATTTTGTTTTACGCTTTCAAAAAGCAAACATGAAAAGGGAGAAATCATCAGTGGTGTGATTGACTGTACCTATAAAAAGATTTGCTGGGAAGAAATATAACTATGCTGGTAGTGGGACACGGTAGCAATTTCCACAGGTAGGTCTTCCTAGAGAGAAGACACTGAGAGGATGCAGAGAATTTCATCCTCAAAAATGTCTTTATAGTAAGCACTAAACTCTTCAAAATTGTTTTGTGTAGCTTTGCTCAGCCTGGGCTATTGGCAAAATGTCCAAGTACAACTGAGGGGCCTAGCAGTTTGACTCAGAAATGTAATTCTCCAGTTCTTCCTAAACATGGAGATTCTGCAGGTATAGCTAGACTGTATTTCAGGTACTTTTTCATGAATATTGTGTTTCCCCTAATGGAGATTTAAAAAATTTTGAGCATCAGTGAATTAAGGTAATAGAACCCGTAATGTACATTGCTAACTAAATCAATGAACAATGTTTTAAAAATCAATAGAGATGGAAGATAGGATTAAAATCCTATTATGGGGCTTCCCTGGTGGCGCAGTGGTTGGGAGTCTGCCTGTCAATGCAGGGGACGTGGGTTCGAGCCCTGGTCGGGGAAGATCCCACATGCCATGGAGCGACTAGGCCCGTGCGCCACAGCTGCTGAGCCTGCGCTCTAGAGCCTGTGGGCCATAGCTACTGGGCCCGCGTGCCACAACTGCTGAAGCCCGCGCACCTAGAGTCCGTGCTCCACAACAGGAGAGGCCACTGCAATGAGAGGCCCGCGCACTGCAGCGAGGAGTGGTCCGTGCTCGCCAGAACTGGAGAAATTCTTGTGCGCAGCAGCGAAGACCCAACACAGTCAAAAATAAAAATAAATAAAAATTTAAAAATCCTATTATGAAAATTGAGGAATTAGGCTAGGTAATGTGCTGGAATAGATTGCTTACACCACAATACCATAGATGAGGCCCAAGGGATACCTTTATACAGGGCCAAGAGTCCTGTAAGACATTAATATTGACTCTGCTCTTACTTACAATGAGTCATCAAATCGAATTTTCTATGTTATAGGACAGGGCTGCAATGAGTTTAGCCTGCAGAAATTTTAAGGCAGTTGTAACCAAATACTCATCTCAAAAAAAAAAAAAAATCTCAAGCTATCTTGTAACATATAACATTGAGCCATGTCACTTTACTCACTGATGAAATTTCCAAGATAAACTGGTTGTAAATATATAGCCAAGTAGGACAGAAAATTGATTATACTGTTAGTTTGGGCGGCGGGGTGGTGGAGAGGCTCTTCGTCTGCAAATTGTAACAATTATTACCATATGAGGGAGGGAAAACAAATCCTTATTTTACCAGTTAAGCTGTCGTTTTGCTGTGGAGCGGGACTTCTGAACTCTCTATTCCCACATTCTGGAAGATTCAAACAATTTTTTTTTGTCATTCTTAAGACCGTTCTCCAACAGGTCAAAGGTGAAATAATTACACCTAAAACGTCCGCCGCATCCTCTCTCATTTGCACCATAATCTCCACGCTGGTGTTCTCTAAGCCTCTTCAACACGAAGACAAACAAGATAACACACCAGTACAGGGGTTCCTCAAAAAATTAAAAACAGAACTACCATATGATCCAGCAATCCCACTTCTGGGTATATATCTAAAGGAAATGCAATTACTATCTCAAAAAAATATTTGCACTCCTATGTTCATTGCCACATTATTCACAATAGCCAAGATATGGAAACAACCTAAGTGTGCATCAATGAATGAATGGGTAAAGAAGATTATATATATATATATATATTTATATCACAGAATGGAATATTACTCAGCCCTAAAAGCAGGAAATTCTGTCATTTGCAACAGCATGGATGAAACTGGAGGACAACATGCTAAGTGAAATAAGCCAGCCAAGAAACGACAAATACTGTATAGTATCATTTATATGTGGAATCTAAAATAAAAAGTTGAACTCATAGTAACAGAGAGGAGAATGGTGGTTACCAAGGGCTATAAATTGGGTGGAAAAGAGAAATGTTGGTCAAAGGGTACAAACTTTCAGTTATGGGATGAATAAGTTCTGCAGACATAACGTATAGCATGATGATTATAGCTAATAATAATGTATCACATGCTTGAAATTTGCTGAGTAGATCTCAAGTGTTCTCACCACACACAAAAACAGTAACTACATAAGGTGATGGATATGTGAATTAGCTTGATTGTGGAGATCATTTCACGATGTATACGTTTATCAAAACATCACGTTGTACAACCTAAATGTATATAATTTTATTTGTCAATCATACCTCAACAATGCTGGGGGAAAAAGAAGCTCAGACTCATAGTCAATGAAGGACATCGACAATGCTTTTGAGAAAGAACCAGTTCCTCAGAGGTGTATGAACAATAGGAAGTTTCCAATTTCAACTTTTCAAAAGCAGCCAAGTAGTCTCTCACCATCCTTTTATTTGTGACACTAAACAGACACAACGTGCTTTGTGGGGTTCCAGGATAAGGGGAGTACAGAGGCTGACACCCCTCAAGGCTTCCTTCAGGCCTGCTTAAAAACTTAGCCTTAAGACCATTCAATCCTGCCGTCCTGTCACGCCTCACCCCCTGCCATAGTCAAAATGCAAGTCTCCCTGGTCAATTTTGCACTTACACAAAGTCATCGTCGTCTTTCAAGCCATTCATCAATTCCATCGCCAGCTGCTCTTCAATACACTTCTCGGAGACCTCCTTCTGTTTCATCCAGGTCATTGCCATTCTCACAGCCTCGCCTCCTTCCCCAGTTAGACTACACTTTACAGTGCATGATGTCAGCCACCCGCTTGCAAGCATTTTCAGCATACTAGTCTCCTTCTATTTCTACTGCACCCCAGCTTCAAGCCTCAACCTTGAATCAATTCATATACCTGTTTTTTCTCCTATTACACAGTTTGCTAAAGTGCTGTTGGAGAAAACCACAAAACTGAGTGGATTTATGCCACTATATACGCCTGGTTTCAATCTCAGCGGGGGAGTTCTACCCCCCTTAAGGCACTTGGAAATTTTCTGCACGAGAGATTTTTTTCCCCATTCATTTATTTATTTAATCATTTATGTATATCAGTATGGACTGATGGATGTTTATTTTATACTTTGAGTTATAATAAAATACTACTTTATTGTTTTGCTCAAATTTTTCCAGCTTTGGCCATTGAGAGCTCTTTCAGTTGGCTACTGTGTCCCTTTGACACATAATCCCAGCATTGTCAGTGTGTGTGTGTGTGTATGTGTGTGTGCGTGTATATGTGAGTGTTTGAGTACTTCCTTACATGCTGGCACTGCAAGATGTTCTAGGCTCATCCTCTACATTTCTTGCCCTAGTCCTGGAATCAACCATTTTCCTAAGGATCTCTCATTCCTTTTTTTGGAGAATGATATAAGAAATCAAGATCTAGGGGACTTCCCTGGTGGTTAAGCTTTTGCCTTCCAATGCAGGGGGTGTGGGTTTGATCCCTGGTCAGGGAGTTAAGACCCCACATGCCTCGTGGCCAAACCCAAAACATAAACCAGAAGCAATATTGTAACAAATTCAGTGAAGACTTTAAAAATGGTCCATATCAAAAGAAATTAAAAAAAAAAAAAAGAAATCAAGATCTAGGCACTAGATGTGCTCTTTGCTACTAAGCTGTCATTGCTTCTCGGCCCTCTAAGCTGTCAGAGCAGGGATAGGTGTGTGTATACTAACTGGTGTATATATATATATGTACTTATAAATATTTCTATATGTATTTATATTAAGCTAAACATGAGTTCATAGTGATGTCTCTAACTTGAGTCAAAATCAACATGGATCTTTCTAGCCCTCCCTTCTTTCTTATCTGTAATTTCTCACTCCAACAATGAGAAATCTGGTTCCCACCATCCACTATCCATTTATTTATTTGTTCATGTATAGTGGTTTCTGAATTGGTAAACTGTACACTCATGGGAAAAGGTTTCATCAGCTGGAGTGCAGTGCCTGTGTACAGTTCTTGTGTCATACCAGGTCCACTTATTTCCAACATTACTTAAGTTAGCATTTTGTATCCCATCCCATCCCACTCAGTGAGGTTGATGTTGTATCATACATTTGTAATATAGTTAGAGCCTCTTGACAGTCTGCTTTCCTTCCTGGGATTCCAAGATCTTCTGAGTGAAATTTTAAAATCTGCACACATTAAGGTTTACTCTTTGTGCTATAAACATTCATGGTTTTGACAAATGCATGGTATCATATATCCACCATTATCGTACCATGCAGAATTATTTCACCATCCCTCCAAATCTCCTGTGCCTCACATATTCAACCCACTTTTCCCTTGAGCCCCTGGCAAACATTTATTGGTTTTCAGGCAAACTATCTCTCCATTTATTTAGATTTCTTTCATCAGTGTTTTATAGTTTTCCACATATATTCTGTATAAATTATGCTAGATATATACCAAAGTATATATTTTAGTGTTATTGTAAATAATATTAAAAAAATTAAGATTACAGGGGACTTCCCTGGGACTTCACTGGACTTCCAGTGGTTAAGACTCCACACTTCCACTGTAGGTTCGATCCCTGGTCAGGAGACTAAGACCATGCAGGTTGCGTGGTGCAGCCACAAAAAAGAAAAAGAAAAAGAAAAAAATTCAGGTTACAATTGTTCATTACTGATATATAAAATTTGTTTTCCTTTTGATCATTGACCTTGTATCCTGCCACCTTGCTATATCAGCCTTTTAGTTCCAGAAGTTCTTCATAGATTTTCGGGTGAATTCTATATAAAAATCATGCCGTCTCTCACTAAAGGTAGTTTTATGTCTTCTTTTCTGATCTGTATGCCTTAAAAATTATTTTATTTATTTTTGGTTGGGTCTTCATTGCTGTGCATGGGCTTTCTCTAGTTGTGGTGAGCAGGGACTACTCTTCGTTGTGGTGCGCGGGCTTCTCATTGCAGTGGCTTCTCTTGTTGCGGAGCATGGGGTCTAGGCACGCAGGCTTCAGTAGTTGTGGCACACAGGCTTAGTTGCTCCGTGAAATGTGGGATCTTCCTGGACCAGGGCTGGAACCTGTGTCCCCTGCATCGGCAGGCAGATTCTTAACCACTGTGCCACTAGGGAAGTCCCAATCTGTATGCCTTTTTATTTCTTTTTCTTGTCTTCGTGCATTAGCTAGAACTTCTAGAACAATGTTGAAGAACAATGTGGTAAAACAGAACATCCTTGCCTTGATTCCAATTTTAGGGGGTAAAGCATGCAGTTGCTCATCGGTAAGCTTGATGTTAGCTATAGATTTATTGAAGATAGTACTTGTCAAGTTCAGGAAGTTCTCCTTTGTTCCTAGTTTGCTGAGAGCTTTTATCACTGATGAGAGTTGGATACTGTCAAAAGCTCCTTCTGCATTAATTGTTATGATCATATGATTTTTCTCTTTTAGGCTATTGATATGGTGGATTACAATAATTGATTTTTTAAAATTTATTTATTTATTTTAACATTTATTTTAGTTTTGACTGTTGGGTCTTCGTTGCTGCACGCAGGCTTTCTTTAGTTGCGGCGAGCAGGGGCTGCTCTTTGTTGTGGTGCACAGGCTCTAGAGCCCAGGCTCATTAGTTGTGGCACACGGGCTTAGTTGCTCCATGGCATGTGGCATCTTCCCGGACCAGGGCTCAAACCCATGTCCCCTGCATTGGCAGGTGAATTCTTAACCACTGCACCACCAAGGAAGCCCGATTAATTGATTTTTGAATGTTGAATTAGCCTTAGATACTTGGAATAAGTCCCTCTTGGCTGTGGTGTATAATTCTTTCTATCCATTTTTGGATTATGCAAATATGAATAAAAATGTCTCCTGGGGCTTCCCTGGTGGCGCAGTGGTTGAGAGTCCGCCTGCCGATGCAGGGGACACGGGTTCGTGCCCCGGTCTGGGAGGATCCCGCATGTCGCGGAGCGGCTGGGCCCGTGAGCCATGGCCGCTGAGCCTGCGCGTCCAGAGCCTGTGCTCCGCAGCGGGAGAGGCCTGTGTACAGCAAAAAAAAAAAAAAAAGTCTCCTGCCTTAAAGGATGTTATAGTCAATTAGGGGGAAATAAACAGGTACACCCCTAACTATAATCCAAGGTGGAGCACAGCAAGTATTCTAAAAGAGGGGGAAATCGTACAGGTTTTTAATGCAGGGAAAGGTCATATCTGGTTTGGAGGAGTTAGGAGACACTGCTATGTAAAATGTGGCTAATGTAGAATCAGAATTTGAGAACTGGGAGAAACCTTTGGACCATCTAATTCAAACCCTTTCCTTTTCTTATAAATGAGGTAGTGCATAGTGTCCCTAAATTAGGAGGTGGAATCTGATCTCACTTACCCCATCCTTCTGTCAGTAAGCTTTCCTGTACCTCACACAGCCACCCACTTAAATAGGTAACAAAAGTCTTGACTTTTAAGTCGCCTGTTTAGAAAATAATCATGGCTGTTCCTTTGAATTTCCTCATTCCTTTAATAAAAAGAAAACTGGAGGCAGTAGGTGGGTATGGAATTGCCTAACTCTGCAATTGAGTAACTCCATCGTGTTCTTGTGCCTCAAACCCTTAAAGCCAAACAAAGAAAACATAATCCCCATCTGCTACAATCTGTAGCTCCCTGCTCCTCCCTGAGGGAGGTGATTCCCTGACTGATGCAGCCATTCCTGTATGTCCTCTGCACGGACTTGCCTTTAACATGTAAGTTATTTCTTTTTTCTAGACTTGGGCCAAGTTTTTCCCACAAATAGTTTACGGAGAAACTTAAGTTGAAGTCCACCTGTGTTTATTCTTTGCAATTTAAAGAGGTAAAATTCGCTTTGCCCTAAGGATATTTTAAATAAGGAATTTATAACGGCTTGTTCCAAGAAATGTAGATTTTTAGAGGCTGTTCAAAATGAAAACAGCCTCTATCTTAGTTGCTTTATAGTATTGCTGAGAATGGGGTTCTTTCCATCAGAGCCATGCGCAGTAGTGGATGGATATCTCTACTCATCTCATATAGAGAATTAATTTTCCTGAAATAATAATGATAATAACGAAGATGATAAAAATGATAATGTCTAATATTTATACTTCGTCTTACAATGTGTCCAGTACTTTATAGAGATGATTCTGTTTAACCTTCTCAAACAACCCATGAATTAGGAATTGTTAATATCACCCCCATTTATCACCCCTCTCCCCAAGGAGATAATATCACCCCTCTCCCCAAGGAGAGGCGGTACCTTGGCCTTAGATAAGTAACTTGCCCAAGGTGGCAGAGTTAGGAGGTAGCCAAGCCAATATTTCAGCTGTGGTAGGTCTGACACAAGTCCTTCCATCTTCATTACGGTGCTCTAATGGTCTATTGCCACTTATGGCTGTCCCTTATTAGCCAAAGTCCTTGGACAGCACCCATTCCCTACACACACACACACACACACACACACACACACACTCACCCCAGTGGCCTCTGTGGCTTCCAATTATCCAGACATTAAAATTCCTCCACAAAGTGCCTCCTCTACAACCACTTTCCCACGTGAACCCTTCAATCCAACCAAAGGAGTCACTTCATCTTTTCCCTTTGGGTGAAGTCTCACCTTTGCTCAAGCAGCTCCCTTCAGCTGCAATGCCCACTCCACCTCCTCACCGCCTGTCTGCATTCCAGCTGGGTCAGCTCAAAAGAAAAATTTCCAAGGATGGAGAGAAGCTAGGCAGTGGGTGGCTGAGCCCAAGGTGAAATAAAATAATGTTTTCTTTTATTGATTTACTGATGTTTGTCTTTTCATTTCCGGAGAGCCTCAGTTGTACGCAAAAATGTTAATAGGAGTTGAAGGTCTCTTATTCATAGAGTTCCAATCTATTCTGCAAATAAAAAGCAGTGAAAATGATTCAGATGTGAATAATTCCCCCAAACCTTTGCTTATTGAAATGGATCGGAGATAATTACCAGGTTGGAGAATTTGCATCCACACAATTTTCTATTCTCACAAACATAATTTTCTTTAGAATGAATAGAAAATATTTGCTCTTTTAAAAGCTGTTGTGAATGGCGGAACTGCGTTCTTTCTGTCTGCAGAAATGTGGCTGCACCATCCACTGTTGCTACTCCTCAGAGCGAGGGATCTCTGTCCCCACCCTGGCCTGTCCAGCGCTGTGGGTCTCAGCATGTGTTAAACTCTCATCTGTATTCATCTCAGTGTGGTGATCTGTACGTTCTGTCGGTCATCATGTCCACTAGGAAGAAGTCAGTGTGATCACAGTCGTTTGGGTGTTTGTCATTTCTTCTTGCAAGACGACTTCACATTCATATGCAAGTTGGAAGGATAAGGATAACCCGTCCCATCTCAGGCATTTATTTAACCACTTAACTTTTCGAATTTAGCTGAGAGTAGGAGGACATTTTCATTGGAGTTGCTCTGAAAAGGGGGTAGAATGAATGCTTTTTGTCTGTGAGCCTTGAGAACCATCTGGAATACACATGAGATTCATTTTCTGCCATTGTCTCTCCAAACCATCCGGCTGTTGTTCCAGGTGTGTGAAGTGCCTGTTATGGCTTACGTTTAATACTTGATTTTCATTATGCCCGACGGCTTGGTCCTTTATTCTATGAGGGATGTTTTTTCAGTACCGCAGGAGATTTCTTTATGCCCAACCAAATGAATCTTTACAACCAGCTCAATTGGTGTAAGGCCTCAGGTAGGCTTAAGGGACCCACAAGAACAAGGTGGATGTGTAGGCGCAGGGGGTATTCAAATGCGGCATTATATTAAAGGCATTTTGAATTTCTCTGTTCTGGTTTTCTAGGAAAACAAACACCCCTCTTCCTGAAACTAAACAAGAGATGCCAGGGTTCCTTGAAACTATGTTGGAAAAAGAAGAAGCAAGGCATGTATGAGATACACAGTGAAGTAAACGAGAATGTTGTGGAAGAGGAGAGAGGAAATAAAGAAAAAAATGTTTTGTTTTTTAAGGAAAAGATAAGAAAAAAAGGTGATGTCTATAGATGAATTTCCAGAAATGGATCTTGAAGATAGAAAAAATGCAGTAAACAAGATGAATGAACATAGCTACATATGACACTATGGGTGAATTTTAGGAATATAATTTTAAATGAAAAGTCTCCAGAGATTACATCTTGCATGATACCTTTAAATAATCCTTTTCATTGTGAAATATAATACAGTAAAATTGGATTGAGACCCTTTTTTTATAAATTTAAAAACGACCGAACAAAAGTGTATGCTATTAAGAAACAGAGTTAAGTGTAATATAATTATATCAAAAGGAAAGCAAGACAACGTGAACTCAAGTTTCAAGGTGAGACCCAGGGGGAGAGGATGGGTGAGGCTCTCATGTGAATGTTATTGTCCCATGAGATCCTCACTCAAGGAGAATTGTTTGGATCCCAAGGAGGATCATATTGTCATCGTTTAAATTTTCTCTTGGGTGGTGATTTCACAATTGTTTATTACGTTATTCAAACCAACAAATGAACAACAAACAAATAAAAGAGAGCCTTTTATATATAGATGATGGAAGCCTGTTCTCAATTTAGGATTATGGTTAGTGCAGTTCTGTGCACCCGATGCCCAATCAAAAAAATGTGACAAAGGAAAAGAGGAAAGAAATACATATTTTGCCCTTTGAGTAACATACTCTAAGCATGGCTGTTCCTATACTGTAGTATGTGTCTTTTCCCCCAGTACTGGACATTAATTACCCACCTTGCCTTTATATATATTTATGTATAGATAGATAGAGCTCTAGAGAACTCTCAATTCCACCAGCAAGCATTAGCCTTTTGGGAGCTACGCTCCCCTTGCTGCAGAAAAGTAACGAGAAAATAATTTGTTCTCACATGTTCCAGGCAAAAGCGCCCTCTGCTTTCGGGTAGCGGTGTGGCAGTCCAAGTCTATATTCTGGTATAGCTCTAGCCAAGGTGTATGTCTCCACCATCAGAAATAAGAGCACTAAAAAAACAAGTATCAAAATTGATAACTTGAATTTCCAAGCAGAAATAACATCCCTCCATGCCTCCCACAAACTTTCTAAATGTAGAAATGCTAATCCTGATTTATTTCACTGGTTCTTTTTATTCATTGTTTGCAAGTTGGGTTTCCTGGGAAACAGGCTGAACTGGAGATAATTGAGATGTGTTTTTGGGCATAACCTCTATAAAGAGTTGAGGGAAGCAGGGCTGGGCAGAGGGAGAAGTTGGACTGTAGTGCAGCCTCAGAGAAGCCTGACCCGACCCCACAGTGTGCTATGAAGCTGGGATAATTCTTCAGACATGTCCTGAACCGAGGCGAGGGGCTAAGCCTTTGAATACCGCTTCCCCGGGGGCAGCCCACATCCAAGACTGCCTGTGGGGAGGATTTTCCTGTCACTATTTTCTTTCAGACACCTCCTCTCCCTCTGAGTGAGGAGATAGTGAAACTGCAGCCAGTTTTTGTCTTGCACATATATATATACTGAGCCAACTCACCTGTGAATGCAGCTTGGCCTTTTTTCACCTCTGTCCTCTGGGCCTCAAGTAGCACTCCCTTCGGGTGTGAGCTCAGCAGGAGGCATCATTGCAATACTAATGTATGTCACTGGAGTCTGGGCTCATGCAGCTTACTGTGCCTCTTCGTCCTGCTCAGGACCGATCTCCGATGTACCACGTCCATCTTATTATGGCTAATTCTCTGCTGCAGATGCCATGGTCTCACTCCAGAACCCTACTTGTCTAACGTTATGATTCTCCTACAGGAACTTGCCATAAATCCACGCAACATCTTTTTCATCACAGATTCCTTTAATATCATAGGGTCTGCTGGGTTACACAGCCCAAGTGACAGGGCTTCTTGTCCCACAGCCTAATCCTGCCCCAGAGCCCTTTACTTCTCTGGATCTCATTAAAATCTGTCAGCCTTCCATGTCACTCAGTAAAGGGGTTGGAGCAGTATTTGCAAGTGTGAACTGTGCTGTCTCCAGAACCTAATATGTGATAATCCTGGCATACCTCAGACCATTAAGATCCTAAAAAGTTTTTACTGATGTGTTTGACTTCTGAGTCTTCATCAGGTTTATTTTAAACCCTCTGGAACACAGGTACTTTACCAAAGGCTTCAACATATTAGCTTCTTTTGCTCATCTGTTTCAATTAGCACGATAACATTGGTATCACGGCCAATGTTATGTCACAAGGGATGTCCAGATGGTCTATACCTCTTTTAGGAAACTTTGCAAACAATTCTCCAAGGAGGTTATACTAATTTTTCACTCCCACTGGGACTATATGGGAGGATCAATTGCTCCACAACCTTATTTGGTACTGGCATACTTTTTGACTTTTAGCCACTCTTAACAGGTGTGAAATGGTACCCCATTGTGGTTTTAATTTGCATTTTCCTGATGATTAATGATTTTGAGCATCTTTACATATGATATCAGCTATACCTACATTTTCTCTTATTAAGTGTCCATTCAAGTCTTTTGCCCATTAAAAAATAGGGTTGTTTTTATTGTTGTTTTGTAGTAGTTATTAAAAATATATTGCAACCATGAGTTCTTTTTTTTTTTTTTAAGAAGATGTTGGGGGTAGGAGTTTATTAATTAATTAATTAATTAATTTTTGCTGTGTTGGGTCTTCGTTTCTGTGCAAGGGCTTTCTCTAGTTGTGGCAAGCAGGGGCCACTCTTCATCGCAGTGCACGAGCCTCTCACTATCGCGGCCTTTCCTGTTGTGGAGCACAGCCTCCAGACGTGCAGGCTCAGTAGTTGTGGCTCACAGGCCTAGTTGCTCTGCAGCATGTGGGATTCTCCCAGACCAGGGCTCGAACCCGTGTCCCCTGCATTAGCAGGCAGATTCTCAACCACTGCGCCACCAGGGAAGCCCCATGAGTTCTTTTTTAAGCATATACTGTGAATATTTTCCCCAATCTGTGGGCTGACTATTCATTTCTAAAGGTGCCTTTGATGAGCAGAACTTTTTCTTTTAATAAAATCTAAATTATCTTTTTGTTTTTTAATTATCTTTTTTTCTTACATGATTAATGTTTTTTGTGATGTAAAAAAAAACTTCCTACCACAAAGTCATGAAGATATATGCCTATATTTTCTGCTAAAAGGTTATGGATCTAGTTTTACATTTAGGTCTATGATCTAGCTCGAATTAATTTTTGTGTATGGTTGCACAAGCGTAGAGGTCTGTTTTTTTCCATATGTTTTTCCAGTTCTGGAGTCATTTGTTAAGAAGACTTTCCTTTTCCCATTGAATTGACCATATGTGTGTCGATCTATTTCTGGACTCTCTATTCTGCTTCACTGATCTATTCATTGATGCTTAGGCCAATTCAATGTTTAATAAATGTCTTATTTTTGTAGCTATAAAGACTTTTGAGTCAGGCAGAGAAAGTCCTTTACTTTGTCCTTCTTTTTCGATATTGCTTTGGATATTCTAGGTCCTTTGTATTTTCATATACATTTTAGAATCAGCTTGTACATTTCTGTAAAAATCCTTCCTGGAATTTTGACTGGGATTGCACTGCATTTGGAGAGATGGGAAATATTTATGATATGGAGTCTTTTAATCCATGAATGGGGTATGTCTTTTCATTTGTATATGTCTTCTTTGGTTTCTTTCAGCAATGCTTTGTAGTTTCCAATGTTGATGTATTATGTATCATTTGTTGGATTTATTCCTAGTTATACGGTGTTTATGATGGACTTACAAATTATATTTTTTAAAATGTAATTTTACAGTGTTTTGGATTACAACTGATTTTTGCATACTGACTTTGTATTCAACCAAATTAATAAATTCATTAGTACTGGTATTTTTATTAGTAGTATTATTTATTAGTATTTTATTTTATTAGTGGTTTTATTAGTACTTTGGGAGAGATTTAATTAGGTTTTCTATGTGTATTTGCATGTTGTTTGAGAGTAGTGTTGATTATGCTTCTTCCTTTCTAATAAGTCTTTTATATGTCTTTTCCTTGCTTTGTAACATTGGCTAGGACTTATATTACAAAGTTGACTGGAAGAAGTGAGATCAGACTTCCTTGCAATGTTCCAAATATAAGTGAAAAAGAGTTTAGTGTTTCACATTATGTATAACGTTAGATATAGTATTTCATGGATGTCCTTTATCAAAAGGAAATTTCCTTCTTTTTATAGTGTGCTTAATAGTTTTTATCATTAATACATTTTTTCCATCTACTAAGATGTCAAATAGTTTCTCTCCATCTATCAAGATGATAATATGATTTTCTCCTTTATGTTGTTAATAAGGTGAATTACATAGATTGATAGAAAAATGTTAAGCCAATCTTAAATTTTTGAGTTAAATCCCACATGATCATGTGGTATTATCCTATATATGCACTGCTGAATTTGATTTGCTAAAAATTTGTTAAGATTATTTTTTGCCCATGTTCCCAAAGGATATTATCCTGTAGCTTTTATACCTTGTTAATGTCCTTTCAAGTCTAACCTGTTAAACTGATTTAGGAAGTGTTCCCTTCTCTTCTATTTCCTGAAATATCAATAGTTTGTGTGAGATTAGAATTATTTTTTCCTTAAATGTTTAATAGAATTCACTGGTGAAGCTATCTGGACCTGCAGTTGTTTGTTACAATATTTTGGTTACAAATACACTTTCCTTAATAGATAGAAGGCTACTTGACTTTTTGATTTCTCTTCTGTCCATTTTGGAAAGTTGTATTTTTCAAGGAATTTGTTCTTTTCCTTTATTTGCCAAATTTGTTGGCATTGAAGTTGTTCATAACATTCATTTATTATTGTTTTAATATTTGTAGCATCTGTAGTGTGGTCCTCTTCTACATTGATATTAGTAATTTGTCTCTTCTGTTTTTTTGATTAGTCTTGCTAGAGGATTATAAATTCAATTGAACTTTTCAACTTTTGAAAAATTTTGTTGATTTTTCTCTATTGTTTGCCTATTTGCTGTTATATTGATTTCCATTCTTTTTATTGTTTCTTCCATTCTTTTGGATTTTATTTGCTCTACTTAAAAAATAACTTCTTATGGTGGAAGCTTAAATAATTTATTTTACACTTTCTTTTCTAATATAGGCATTTAGACCAGTACATTTTTCTCAAAACACTACTTTTTTTGCTCTATCTCACAAATTTTGATATGCTAACATTTCATTATCTTTTCATGATCTTTCAGTACAAATATTTTCCAATTTTTTTAGTAATTTTTCCTCATTGGACTCATGGGTTATTTAGAAGTGTGTTGCTATATTTCCAAATATTAGGGATTTTCTAGATGCCTTGTTTTTACTAGGCATGTTTTAATCTAAAACCATCACGGTTAGAGAACATACTTTGCTTTATTTTTATCATTTTAAATTATTGACTTGTTTTATGGTCCAGTATGTCATTTATTTTGACAATTGTTCTTATACACCAAGTTATGAAACTTTGTGGTTTTCTCTCAATGTTAATTAAAGTTGGTTGATAATGTCATTCAAAAGTTCTATATCTTCAGTGATTGGGTGGGGTTACCTTTTCTACCAAATATTGAGAAAAACCCGTTAAAATCTCTAACTAACAAGTGGATTTGTCTACTTTTCCCCCCTCATTTCACTATGTGTATTTTATTCCCACCTGCGTTGCTGCCTTATTGTTGATGAAGTGAGTACGTTTTAAGTATCCTATTTTATCTCCTAGATTATGTTTTAAGCTATATCTCTGTTTGTTTTATCTCATCACAATGTACCTTCAAATAATATTCTATTATCTCATGAAAAAGTGTAATAATCTTAAAACAAGTGTTTTTATTCCTTCTCCTGACACCTGTTCTCTTATTCTTTTATATTTTACTTCTGTATATTCTATAACCCCTACATTATCAATGTGATTGTTTTTCATAATCAATAGTCTTTTAAATAAATTATATATATATATATATATATATATATATATATGGGTTTTTTTCACTTCCTCATATCCAGTGTTCCATTTGACAGTCTTTTTCTTCAGCCTGAGAAACTTCTTTTAGTGTTTCTGATGGTCTTCTGGAGACAAAATCTCTCAGGTTGTCACTAATGAGAATATCCTTATTTTATCTTCATTTTTTTTTAAAAAATTTATTTATTTATTTTTGACTGCGTTGAGTATTCATTGCTGTGTACAGGGTAGGCTTTCTCCAGCTGCAGCGAGCCGGGGATACTCTTCGTTGCAGTACGTGGACTTATTGCGGTGGCTTCTCTCTTCAAGGAGCACGGGCTCAGCAGTTGTGGCTCGCAGGCTCTAGAGCGCAGGCTCAGCAGTGTGACGCACGGGCCTAGATGCTCCGCGGCATGTGGGATCCTCCCAGACCAGGGCCCGAACCCGTGTCCCCTGAATTGGCAGACAGGCTCCCAACCACCGTGCCACCAAGGAAGTCCCCATCTTCATTTTTGAAGGACAATTTTGCTGGAAAAGGGATTCTAGGTTAGGAATTTTTTTCTTACAGCATTTTAAAGTTTCTTTTTCATTTTTTTTTTTTTTGCCTATTCCACTAACTTTTTTGCTGTTTCTGATGGGAAGTGAGCCATAATCCATACCGGTTTTCCTCTGTATATGATGTGTTTTTTTCTTCTGGCTGTTTTTTTCAGATCTTCTCTTTGTCTCTGTTTTTCAGCAGTTTGACTGTGTTACACGTGTGTGTGTGTGTGTGCGTGTGTGCTGTACTCCACTTGTGGTTCACTGAGCTGCTTGTGTCCCTGAATTGATATATTTTATGATTTGAGGAAAAATTACCATTATCTCTGAACATTTCTTCCGTTCCATTTTATTACTCTCTTTCTGGCACTCCATTTATATGTATATCAGACTCCTGGGTATTGTTCCAGACATTTAAGGTTTCTGTTTCATTTTTCACCTTTCTTTCATTTCAATGTGAATAATTTTTATTGATTTATCTTCAAGTTTACTTATTTTTCCTCTGCAGTACCCAGTGTACTGTTAAGGCTATCGCTTGAATTATTTTAAAAAATTTTTAATTAAATTTATTTTTATTGAAGCATAGTTGAACATTTCTTGAATTCTTAATTTTGATTTCATATTTTTCATTTCTAGCAATTTTATTTAACTTCTATTTAGTTTCTATTTCTCTTCTAAAATTCTCCATCTATTAATTCATGTATACATGTTGTCCATCTTTTACACTACCTCTTTTTAACATTCATCATAATTACTTTAAAATCACTATCTTCTAATGATGGGGTATTTTCTGCAATCTCTCTTTTTTTTTTTTAATTCTTTTTTTGCAATATCTCTTAATCTGCTTCTATTCATGGTTTTCCTTTCTTGGCTGCAGATGTCTTTTTCTTGCTTCTTTCTGTGTCTTACACAGTTTAATTGTATGGCCAGACATTACATGTAAGAGAATAATAGAGATTGAAGTAAATAATACGATAATCCTTTTTTTTTCTGGCAGGCTACTGGTATGGGACACTAAGGTAATCTAATCTATAATTGAACTGAATCTCAACTTTGTTGCAGCTTTAGTTAAATTCAATTCACCTCTGGTTTAAATATTTTGGGGGAAACATCAGGACTTTTCTTCAGTAGTGCTTGGTTTTTGAGCTGTGCCGAAATTCGCCAAAGATCTGAGATCTTTGTGCTCCAAAGCCTAGTTACCAGCTTTTCGGGTTGGAGAGCACTTCAGGGGGTATTTCTTTTGGCTCTCCTGCACTGTAACCATTCTTTTGTGTATCTTCCCTCCGCACTCCATGAAAACCTGTAGGAAAGTTCGAGTAGGCGCTCTCTCTTGGCTTGGGCTTCTGAGGGTTCCAATCCCCAGATGCTGCTTCCAGAAGCTTGTTAAAGGTCAGTTGGTTTCCCCTTACCACTACCAAGGGTGCATTCCTCCTCTTCCCACTGCCTTGCAAGAGATGGAAGCCTCTCATCACTTCACGTTTTTCAGTTTACTTTGGTTTCTTTGTGTCCTCAGCTCTCTGGTTGTTAAATAAAGCCGTGATTTAAGGTTTATTTTTTTTGTGGGAAGGTTAGCTTTTTCAACTTGTTGGCAGTAGGGTTGGAACAATCTCTTGCTACTTTCTGTATTCTAACTGCAAGTGGAAGTCTCTTGCTTTTTGTTCACTATCTCAGCGAGAGTAAGGGAAGATTCAGAAGTTTCCACCTGGTCTTCTTCACTGCAGGGGCTCTTATCCTACATGTCAAGGGATTATTGTATTAATTCTGCCCAAATACTAAGTACTCAATATGTACATTGAGGCACTGGGTAAGTCCATGATCGAAGTGGGTTCAGTGGACCTACCATGAGTCAAATCTAGGCCAGAGCACCATTTATTACTTGGTTCCCATATTTTTCCACTCTAGCAATTGGGCTCTAATGGTACTTCAAGTTCCTGAATATCAATTTCAACCCAGACCATTTGTCCAAGAGTCCTAGAAAAAAGCAAAACGACAACAAACCAAACTGTGCATTCCCTCTCCCCAGTAAGCAATTACCCAAGTAACTAACTATAGGACCCTTTGGGGAAGGATTGGAAGAATTATTATGAAGTATACTTGCCAGAATTTGCAAGGCTCTTTCTCACAGCACTTCTCTCTCTGGGCTACATTATTCTCTAACTCTTTAAAATGACAATAAAAGGGAAAATTGCAGGACACCAAGAGACAGAACATACTAAAGAGCTTTTCAATCCATTTATTTCCTGTCAAATAGAATACTAAGCAATACTGAGATGTTTCACTGCTACTTCCGGTTTTTTGCCTAAAGGTGGGATTCTGCAATTATTGAAAGATTCTGGGCCATGAGATGACATTATCTTCTCAGGATTGGGGATAGACTACACGAGGTTCTTGAAACTTCCAACTTAGTCTCTGATGTGTTGAAGTGCTATCTCCTGAAGGAGTGAGTATGACCCCCTTTTGTTAACTTTCTCTGGGATGCCAAATTCCAGCAAATGCTTTACATAACCTGGAATCTAGTCATCACTCATTTTTTCTTGATAGTTTCTATTAAACGGAATGCTAGAGGGAAAGTTTCTCCCTATTGTCCAGAAGAAACACAAAGACTGGGTTTGCATAATTTCTAAACAAAGAGGGACTTGTAATAAGAAATTTGCAAATATTATATGTTCTCTTCCCTTGTTGCAATATATGTCCTATCTTCTGGGAAAAGAGCCCACAAAGAGCAATGGACCCTAGTCCAGTCCCAATCTATTAATTCCATCTCCTCATTCTGTGAGTAGAATGTAGTTATATATTGCTTGCTAACAAATATTCATTGAGTGCCTACATCACCATGCATTGTTCCAAACGTTGGAAATACTTTTGTTAAAAGAGGCAAAAGTCCCTGATTTCATGGAGATTACATTCTAGTGAGAAGAGATAGTAAAAAAATAAGTTAATATGTGAAATGGTGTTAAGTCTTATGGAGAAAAATAAAGGAAGGACGAGGGAGAGGGTTTCTGGGTTGGAGTTGGTAGTGGCTGTAATTTTAACTAAGTTAGGAGAGGCCTCTTTAAAAAGGTGACATTAAAGGTTCTCTGTGGGAGGATATCAAAGAATCTGAAAGCCCAAAGAAGGGAAGTTTTCTGAGCATCTTCCACAACACCTAAGTTAGCAGCAAACTGGGACCAAAATCCAGGTATTAGAATCCTCTGTTCCCTCCTTTTTCCATTATGTGACACTGTTATAAGGACTCAGAAGGGATTCACTGAAGCACTATATCAAGCAATGCGGTGTAGCTGTGAGCTGTTGGCAAACAGGAGTGGCAAACAAATTAGGCTAACGAGTCCTTATTGATTACCCACTGTTCAGAGAAGATCACCGGTTCCCTAGGGATCACAGAGGAATACACACTGGATTTCCTGCTTCCAAGAAGCTGACAACATGGGGTGGGGCTGGGGGCAAAGTGCAAACAAATAAGGCAAATGTTTCGAGGATACAATCTGAAGAGTGCAGACGCCGAACTACACCTAGGGATGCTCTTAGGGCAGTGTCATTTGCCAAAATTCAAATGACTTTCTTCACAGGCTTGCTGTGAAGAAAGAAAATTCTGCTCCTTCGTCTTCTTTTCAGCCCTGCTCGCGCACATGGATCATCATGCTGTCACCTGCATAATCTAATAAGAAGGATGGCAATATATTGTCTTCTGTTAGCTGGCTGAAACCCAAAGGCTGTGATTATTGAACACAGAAGGGCAGACAGATGCAAGTTTCACGCTGTCCTGTAATTGCAAAGTAGGCTTCTCTTTGAGAGTCTTTTCGAGAACAGCATCTATTACCTGTGGTTAAGTTGGGATGGTACACTCTAAACTAATATGGAATAGACCTACCGGTGAAATTTAATTGTCACCAATTAGATCTGGCAGGAGAATGTATATCAGATACCATGACTTATCTAATCGAACTACAGAAGTAAAGCTGTCATGATACTCAGGAGAGAAAGTACTTGTTTAAGAAAGTACTTGTGAAGTACTTTCACTGCATGAAAAAATCGTGGCTAGAGGGGCTTCCCTGGTGGCGCAGTGGTTGAGAGTCTGCCTGTCGATGCAGGGGACACGGGTTCGTGCCCTGGTCCGGGAAGATCCCACATGCCGCGGAGCAGCTGGGCCCGTGAGCCATGGCCGCTGAGCCTGCACGTCCGGAGCCTGTGCTCCGCAACGGGAGAGGCCACAACAGTGAGAGGCCCGCATACCACAAAAAAAAAAAAAAAAAAAAATCGTGGCTAGAAACCAGGCATTATATTGCCCCCCTATGCTGTGTACCATGGTGAGGAAAATAACAAACAGGCATTTGGAAAGGTGTTAAAAAAATAGGTCTTGTAAAAATCAGAAAAATTCAGAAAGTCTAGGATATATCTGCTTTGTAGCAAACCAAGCTATTTACTTGATCAAGCAAGTCCATTAAGGACATATTCAGCCAAACCAGCTATTTGTTCTTGCGTTGTCATAAAAGCTTATAATTAAAATGTTCTAGTATTTGCCTTGATACCTTGAAAAGTCTCAGTTTTAAAAAAAAAACTACATTGCTTTGACTTTACTTTTTCCCCTCAGTTTAAAAATATATATATACAACAGTTCAAGTTTTATTACACATTTAAATAGTTCCCCTTTCATCCTGTTTAATAGGAATTATCAAAAGAAAAAGAGTACAGGTTGTGGGCTTCCCTGGTGGCGCAGTGGTTAAGAATCTGCCTGCCAATGCAGGGGAAACAGGTTTGAGCCCTGGTCCAGGAAGATCCCACATGCCGCGGAGCAACTAAGCCCATGCACCACAACTACTGAGCCCGCGTGCTGCAACTACTGAAGCCCATGTGCTTAGAGCCTGTGCTCTGCAACAAGAGAAGCCACCGCAATGAGAAGCCTGCGCACTGCAACGAAGAGAGAGTAGAGGGAGATGACCTGGTCACCAAGCCAGGGGTTGATTAGGATTAGAAGTAGAAGTAGAAGTAGAAGTAGAAGTAGGCCGTGTTGTAATTCACAAGTTGTAACCAACAAGTTCAGCTGTGGCATGTCACCGGTAGAGAATATGGTATGAATTGGAAAAAAAAAAACTGTTGAGTATGGTGGTGGTGGTGTGCAATCTGTGAATTGATTGGAAGAAGACATCAAAATTATTGCCCAAGACAGCTGGTGATTGCCTAGCAACCCTCTCTGGCCCTTATTGCCCCCTCACCCAAATATCATCTAGAAGGGATGATACTGTAGGCATAGGACACGCCCTATGGGATCACAGCAATGAAAGAACCTTTAAAGGCTCTGGAGAATAAGTGGTGGGTTTAAAGTAATCCAAAACACCAAGCACCCAGCTGAGGCTTGAAAGAAATGGTGCTGTACTTGTTTGAGGAAATACATGTGAAGGGCTGAGAGGCTGAGCCATGGCCAGGACGGATATGAAGGAACATCCATGAGAGGGAAATACTGGAACCGGGGAGTTTTAGTTTCTGGTGGCAATAACTAAGTGTTGTTATTTGTATTTTCTCTGAATGAAACCTTTTGTGTTCCTAATGAGTTGTGATCGTAACGATAGCAGGAAAATCAGGCAAGCTCTTTCTATCCCATACTTTAGATCTTTCTGGGATGGCAGGGTAAAGGTGGAGATAGAAAAAGGTTTGTAAAGGCTAGCAAAGTAATCATCCCACAAAGCTAGTTACTTTGGCGGCTTGCAGACCACATTTGTGTGGTTGGTATAGGTTTCGGGTCCCATAAGCCACAGGAGAAGTGTTATCCCAGCACCATGAGTGAAAAGGTGGCTTTGGCAGATAGAGAGAGCTTCATGTGTTTTTCATCACTAATGCTCTCACAGAATCTGCTATATTACCAGCATCATGATATGGTTTAGTTCAAGAAATAGGCCTTTGAAAACTGTTTTTACTTTTGTTACTCATAAGATGCAACAGGGGGTTTCCCCGGTGGCGCAGTGGTTGAGAGTCTGCCTGCCAATGCAGGGGACACGGGTTTGAGCCCTGGTCTGGGAAGATCCCACATGCCGCGGAGCATCTAGGCCCGTGAGCCACAAGTACTGAGCCTGCGCGTCTGGAGCCTGTGCTCCGCAACAAGAGAGGCCACGACAGTGAGAGGCCCGCGCACCGTGATGAAGAGTGGCCCCCGCTCGCCGCAACTAGAGAAAGCCCTCACACAGAAACGAAGACCCAACACAGCCAAAAATAAATAATTAAAAAAAAAAAAAAAAGATGCAACAGGGGAAATTGTCCAGATGGAAGAGTAACAGGGAACAGTCTTGATTATATTGTGGGTCTCCTTTCCACACTCACACCCACTCAAAGCAGCACTTTGGTCAAGGTCACGAGTGGGTGTTTGTTGGGGGAAAAAGAAAATTGATAAAAGCAGATAGGTGTTATGGAAAAGATTAGAGGCCTAGGATACAG
This sequence comes from Lagenorhynchus albirostris, assembly GCF_949774975.1. NCBI lineage: Eukaryota > Metazoa > Chordata > Mammalia > Artiodactyla > Delphinidae > Lagenorhynchus > Lagenorhynchus albirostris. Next base: position 28,071,227 of record NC_083102.1, read on the forward strand.
AAGACAGAGTATGTATGAGGTAATAATTGCCAATGTTTACGAAGCACTTATCTGCAGGTGTTGTTTAAGTGTTTTACATAGAGTAACATTTAATATTTGTAACAGCACTATAATGTCTGTTTTCCATATGACAAAACAGGCAAAGAGAGGTTACCTAACTCATCCATCACCACAGAGCTAAGGGTGGTAAATTGCAGAGTCAGGGTTGGATGCCAGGAAAGTCTGGTTTCCAAGTCCAGGCTCTTAGCCACTACACTGCCCTGCTACAAAGCAGCAAGGTGCAGATGTGGGGTGAGAGGGCTAAGGCAGTGGATATATACTAGGAGGAGGACAATGGGGGATGTGTCAGATTATCTGTCTATCTAATGTACAGATTATTCTAGAAGCATGGCTTGTGTTGGCTCACACTTTTCAGATCCTTCTGCTCCAAGGCATCCCTGTACCAGCAGCGCTAAGAATATAATGAAGGATAGAAGTTTGTGTGTGTAGTGTTTCAAATAGCATCTTCACATCCAGTTTCCTGAAATGTCCTTTCAACAGTTTGCAATGAAAGAAGTACACATCCAATTTCCTGAAATGTCCTTTCAACAGTTTGCAATGAAAGAAGTAAACTTCACTTAAAAAGAATGTATTATACAGAATGTATTTCTAAGAAACTTGAATTTATTTAAAAATTTTTGTGGGTGCTCAATTTGCTAATGAAAAACATTATTTCATGTAAGTAGCGTCCTCAAGAATTGAAACTTCCCCATTAAGTGCTAAGGATCTCACATGGTACCAGGTTTTAAAGGTTTTTGAAAGACCACCTAAAAGCACCAATGACACAACTTATTCTGCCTGTGTGTTCAGAATTATAAAAAAGCTTTTGACAATATCGTCAATATGCTGACATTATCGTTAAAGGTCCTTAACCTTATTATGGAGCAGTTGAACAGTACTTGTTTGTTTGTCCCAGAATCATGTGGGAAAGATTGTTGGGTTTCAAGGTTTTCAGGTGCTTTTTTCTTTTCTTTTTTTTAAACCAAAAGTGATGTTGGCAAAGACAAAGAGTACAGTGACAAAAGCTGCTGGTAACAGCAGAGATGAGTTCTCCTACTACCCTTAATAGTGTTAAGAGTCTCTAGCTGCGGGTAGTTTTTTCATACACTTATTATTTTTAAGTGATGTACTTGCATAAAATCGCTTTTCTTCCCCTTTGGAATTCACTTCCCTTTCAGAGGTTGTAAAATAACCTGTTATATAAACTTACAATGGATATTTCAATAGTGTTTCACATTGCCTCACGTGAGATACACATGGGTTTAATCAAGGGCGTTGGGAGGCTTAATGTGCTGTCACATCCCTGGGTGTGACTGGAACTCACAACCACTACATTTTTGAAAATGTAACATTCTGATTCACCTCCCCACTTTACTGTTTGGTTTCTCAAAAAAATATTTAGAAATGTATAAAGAAGACAAAAATGCTACTGACCCTCCCAAGTCAGTACCCAACAAGGGTCCTCCTGCCTGGTGCCTCTCTCTCCAATAGGAGACCAAGGTTGGTTCAGAAGCGAAGGAAAGCTTTATTCTTTGATCAAAGAATGGAGAAGGGTGAGCTCAGCTGGAGCGCACACCGTCCAGCTCTTGTAGCTCATGGGCAGGGATGGTTTGAGGGTTCACATCAGCGGGGAGGGAGAAGGGGCCGAGTTCTCGCCGGTGGGGGGCAGGTGCAGCATGCCGTTCATGGACCCAGATCGCAGGGCCAGGTGCAGCACCCCTGCACACGGCCCGCTGCCCACCGTCCTGAATTGCAGTGTTGTGTGCAGTGCTTCAGCGCATAGCCTGCCCAGCTAAGGTGTTTCACACTAGGAACTCTGGTCTGAAGCACCAGGTTGGAGGCCTCTGCATGCAGCAGACATGCTTTGAGCAAGTGAAATGAGACTGAGCACAAAGGAAAAGAGCAAATAAAGGTTAGACTTCATTTTATTATTAGACTTCATTTTATTATCCAGATTCTATTTTTATTTCCTGGGAATTGTTAATGGGCTTTGCCAGTGAGAAAAATGGTATAAGTTGCCCCATCAGAATACTTCTAGTTGAATTTTTTAATTAAAAATTAAAGTGCTACATTCACGTGATTAGGAAGTTACAACAGAGGTCTAAATGTAATAGCATTGGTCATGTTTGTGTTTCTAAGATCATGATTCACAGGGATTCATTTCATTGTTATGCTTCAAAATATATGCTTCGTAATATATGTTTCGTTTATTCTTTTGGGTGCGTGATGATTTTTAACCCTCCCTCCAAATAAATTAACAACAAAAATAGAAAGATTGAAAGGAAGAAAAATATCTCTCCCCTCCCAAGGCACTTGCCTTAAAGGGAACTACTATTTTGATCATTTCTAGTTTATTTTTTCCCAGAAAATGTTCTAAGCATATAAAAATACATGCTTTAAAAATGCTTTTTTTGGACTGTAGTTAAGACAGCATAGGGCTGCTAGGCAACCAGGCTCTAGAGCCAGAAAACCATCAGTCTCCTCTGATGACTAGTTCTGTGACTTTGAATAAATTATTTGATCTCTTCATGCTTCAGTTCCTTCATCTGTAAAATGGAGCTAATAAGCCTCAGAGGTTGTTTTTAGGATTGAATGTGTTATTTATGTTACATACTTTCCTGATATAACACTCAGCAAGTGTGAACTCTAATTATTATTTATGCAAAACAGATATTTATTTTTTCAGTTTTACTGAGGCTGGATTGACAAAAGTGTAATATATTGAAAGTATACAACATGATAACTTGATATATGTATACATTGTGGAAGGATTCTACCCATTGAGTTAATTAACACATCCATTGCCTCACATAGTTACCTTCTGGGATTTTCTGGGTGAAAACATTTAAGTTCTACTCTCTTAGCAAATTTCAGTTATATAATACAGTGTAATCAAGTATATCACTATGTTACACATTGAATCCTCATTCATTGTACTGCTGAAAGTTGGCACCCTTTTTACCATCTTATCCATAGTTCCCCCACCCCCCAACCCCTAGCAACTACTTTTCTATTCTTTATTTCTCTGAATTTGACTTTTTTTTAGATTTCACAAATAAGCAATAACACACAGTGTTTGCCTTTCTCTCCCTGGCTTATTTCACTTAGCATAACGCCCTTCTGGTTCATGCATGTGCAATTATGCATCCAGTTCCAACGTGTGGCGTTTTTTACCACACCAAGCAATTCTCAGACATCAGTCAGGTGTCCCAGTATTCAACTAAATCCTAACAATATCTACCTGGAGGTAGCGTCAAATTCCATAGCTTTAGGGCTCACTCCTAAAGACTGCACCCACTCCACCCCCAGCCAACCTCCAACCACTTAAGATGCCAATTCCAAGTCCAAGTTGTCACCTGTGTTTCTGATTGACTGACTATAGATTAGAAGTTCCAATGACCCATGGCTCAGGTTCCATTAATCTGTTAGAGTGGCTCACACAGCTCAGAGAAACATTTTACTTACTAGATTACCTGTTTTGTACAAAAGGATATAACTCAGGATCAGCCATATAGAAGAGATGCTTAGGGCAAGAAAGGGGGAAAGGATTTGGAGCTTCCATGTGCTCTCTGAGTGTATCACTCTCTCCAAATCCCCACAGATTCACCAACCGGAAGGCTCTCCAAACCCTGTCCTTTTGGGTTTTTATGGAAACCTCATTACAGAGACATTGGTGATTAATTCAACCTTCATCCTCTCCCCTCCCAAAGATCATGGATGTGGGACTGAAAGCTCTAACTCTCCAATCATGTGGCTGGCTCCCCTGGCAACCAGCTTTCCAAAAGCCACCTCATTAATATAACAAAGACACTTACATTGCTCTCATCTCAGGAACCTCCAAGGGTTTTAGGAGCTCTGTGCTTGGAATGGGGATAAAGACCATATATATATATATATATATATATATATATATATAATATACACACACACACACACACACACATACATATATATATATATATATATATATATATATACTTTTTTTTGCCGCAAGGCATGCAAATCTTAATTCCCCAACCAGGGATTGAACCCATGCCCCCTGCATTGGGAGCACAGAGTCCCAACCACTGGACCGCCAGGGAAGTTCCCAAATAAATATTTCTTATAAATCACGTCACACCATGTTGTCGCAAATGAAAATATTTATTTTTTATGACTGAATATATTTCATTGTAAATACATGCCACATCTTCTTGATCCATTCATTCATTAATGGACACAGATTATTTCCATTCCTTGACTATTGTGATTAATGCTGCCAATGACTATGGACATACAGATCTCTTTGGGCAAGTGGTTTTTATTATATTTAATAAAATTCAAAATTAATTGTTAATCCCCAATCCAGACAAAGAGCTTGGCACATCTTAATTCAGATCAATGCTGCCTTAGATTTACGTACAATCACAATTTTTCCCTTCATTTCCTTTTGCATTTACACCTTCTTTCTGGACTTGTTTTGCTCTTCCTGAAGTACATCTTAAGAAGTTTCTTAGTGGGGCTCTATTGTTATGTGCTCAGTTTTTCTTTATCTTCCCACAAAAACAACACCAGGCCCAGACATATATTAAAGGAAATTTTTGTTCTTAAAAGATAGTTCTGATGGCTTTATAATTCTAGTTGTTAGTTGTTTTTTTTCCTCAGTGACCTCTAAATATATTATTTTACTGTTCTCTAGCAACAATGGACACTAGCATAGTTGCTTTTGATCTATTTAGTCCTTTCTCTCCAGCTGTTTTACAAATGCAAAGTTTTAAATTGAAAAATGTTTGCTTCAACCTTTTTGTTCTCCAATTTCATTACAATATTTCTATAAGCAAATTTTTATATTTCTCCAAAGAAGATATGCTTTGGTTTTAATGTTTTTTGAAAATGAGATGATATCTTTTATCAGGTCTGGAAAATTGTTAGGCATTACCTCTTCATATTTTGACTTTTCTCCATTCTCCCTATTGCCTCTTTCTTAGACTCCAATTAGACCATCTTATTGAACTTTCTCATCTCTTAAATTTCTTTTCCTATTTTCCATATTCCTGTCTCTTTGGGTTGTACTATGGTAAATTTTTTCTTTTTTTATTGAAGTATAATTGGTTTACAGTGTTGTGTTAGTTTCAGGTATACAGCAAAATGATTCAGTTTTATATTGTATATACATTTTTCTTAAGATTCTTTTCCCTTATAGATTATTACAAGATATTGAGTATAGTATAGTTCCCTGTGCTATACAGTAGGTCTTTGGCATAAGGGTAATTTTTAAGCTCTCTTTTTTGGTTCTTCAATTTGCTTCCAACCGCATTTAACAAGCTGTTAACCTATCCACTGAGGTGGTATTACTAGTAGTAGTAAATGTAAGTTATTGTTAATATTCTAATTCTTGCATTAGGTGGTGAATTTCCAATTGTTCGTTATGTTTTTAAGGTGAAATAAAGTAAAAAAGGCCATTCTTGGGCAAATGATTCTAATGTGCCGTGATTAAAGGGTTATGATTAAATCAATTCTGTGCACCAAATTTCCAATACAAATTAAAAAAAATTTTCAAATCATCTCAGAAGCTTTAAATAGTTTTTCCTAATTCAAAAAATTCTATTTTTTATTTTTAAGTGTTTTCTATCTAATAATATTATATTACGCATCTTAATTTCAACATCTAAAGCCCCAGTCTTCTGAATCTGTTATTTGTTTTTAATGCTATTTGTTACTCATATGACCTATAACTAAAAAAGAAAAGATTGATAAATTAGACCACATTAAAATCAATAATTTTATTTATTAAAAAAGTCATTAAGAAAGTAAAAGTAAAGATTTAGAGGGAAGGAAGTTTTTTGCATTCATGTGTCTGATTCAAGATATATCCAGAGTATAAGAAAATCAACCACCTACAAATCAAAAAGATAATGACAAACCATTAGATAATTGGGCACAGAACTTGAACAGGTACTTCACAAAAGAGAGTTTCCACTACTATATACAAAATAGATGAACAACAAGGACCTACTGTATAGCACAGAGAACTATATTCAATATCTTATAATAACCTATAATGGAAAAGAATCTGAAAAGGAATATATATATATATATATATATATATATATATCTGAATCACTTTGCTGTATGCCTGAAACTAACACAACATTGTAAATCAACTATACTTCAATTAAAAAAAAAAGAAAGTTGAATGCCACCTCACCATACACACCATCAATTTATACTTCCACAGATATATGAACCTTGGAATATTATTTTCCTTATCACTGATATCAAGAATGTCAATCACTTAAAATTGAATGTTAACTCTTTTCTCTCTCAATTTCCAGTTCCATAAAATTTTTATAGGAATTTCATTTCTCTTAATGAGTTACCATTCACTATAATTTACTTGCAAGTGCTTTTTATTGTCTGGACGTTATGAAAAAATGAAAGAGTAACTATTGTAATACCTATGATATGGTGTTTCTCTTTTCTCTTACCTGATGACTTCCAGGCAGCAGGTTTGGCTTTTTGTTTGGTTTGGGGTCACTTTTCAATAAATTTCCATGCCTATGAAAAACATTAAAGAAATAAAGGGGCAAAAAAGAGAGAGTTTCCAAATGGTCGATAAGCCTATAATAAGGTGTTTAACATCATTACAATTCAGGGAAATTAAAATTAAAATTAAATATCATTACACACCTGACACAGGGCTAAAATAAAAAAAGAGAGGTAATACCAAGTGTTAGCAAGCATGTGGAATTCCCATACATGACTGCTGAGAGTGTAAACTGATGCAACCTCTTTGGAAAAATTTGGCAGTATCTACTGAAAATAAACTTGTGCATGCGCTATGACCCAGAAATTCCACTCCCAACAGAAATTACACCCAACATGGACTTATATGCTACCAAATGTGAAATAGATAGCTAGTGGGAAGCAGCCGCATAGCACAGGGAGATCAGCTTAGTGCTTTGTGACCACCTAGAGGGGTGGGATAGGGAGGGTGAGAGGGAGACACAAGAGGGAGGAGATATGGGGATATATGTATATGCATAGCTGATTCACTTTGTTATAAAGCAGAAACTAACACACCACTGTAAAGCAATTATACTCCAATAAAGATGTTAAAAAATTTTTTAAAAAGAAAAAGAGGGCTTCCCTGGTGGTGCAGTGGTTGAGAGTCCGCTTGCCGATGCAGGGGACACGGGTTCGTGTCCCGGTCCGGGAAGATCCCACATGCCGCGGAGCGGCTGGGCCCGTGAGCCATAGCCTCTGAGCCTGCACGTCCGGAGCCTGTGCTCCGCAACGGGAGAGGCCACAACAGGGAGAGGCCCGCGTACTGCAAAAAAAAAAAAAAAAGCTGACAAAAATGTGAGTTCTGCCTGTTTTAAAAGGGCTTCCCCGGTGGCGCAGTGGTTGAGAGTCCGCCTGCCGATGCAGGGGACTTGGGTTCGTGCCCCGGTCCGGGAAGATCCCACATGCTGCGGAGCGGCTAGGCCCGTGAGCCATGGCTGCTGAGCCTGTGCGTCCGGAGCCTGTGCTCCGCAACGGGAGAGGCCACAACAGGGAGAGGCCCGCGTACCGCAAAAAAAAAAAAAAAAAAAAAAGAAAAAGAAACGTATACATATATGCACTAAAAAGCATGTACAGAGAATCTTCATTGTATTATAGCATTATCCTATACTATCACTATGTTAGGAATCTTCATAATAGCATTAACTCATAATATAATTGTTCCAAGAATCCATCAACATTAGAATGGAAAAGTAAACTGTGGTCCATCCATACAACAGGGCAATGAAAATGAAGTACTGTGACACATAACAACAACATGGATTAATTTCAATAATGTTGAAAGACAAGAAGACAGACAGAAGAATGCATATGGTATATTCCATTTATATAAAGTTGAAGAATGGGCAAAACTAACCTATGATGTTAGAAGTCAGAACACTGATTAATTTTGAAAAGGGAGTAGAGACTAGGAAAAAGAACAGAGGAACGGGCTTTTGAAATACTGGTAATGTTCTATTTCTTGATTTGGTTACCTTGTGTGTTTATGTGGTACATATATACAATGGAATATTACTCAGCCATAAAAAGGAACGAAATTGGATCATTTTCAGAGATGTGGGTGGACCTAGAGACTGTCATACAGAGTGAAGCAAGTCAGAAAGAGAAAAACAAATGTTGTATATTAAAAGGCATATATGTAGAATCTAGAAAAATGGTATAGATGATCTTATTTGCAAAGCAGAAATAGAGACACAGACATAGAGATCAAACATGTGGATACCAAGGGGGAAAGGGGAGGTGGGATGAACTGGGAGATTTGGATTTACATATATACACTATTGATACTATGTATAAAATAGATAACTAATGAGAACCTAACGTATAGCACAGGGAACTCTACCCAGTGCTCTGTGGTGACCTAATGTGAAGGAAATCCAAAAAAGAGGGGATATATGTATATGTATAGCTGATTCATTTTGCTGTACAGTAGAAACTAACACAACATTGTAAAGCAACTATACTCCAATAAAAATTAATTTTAAAAAATATTGAGCAATGTACTTATTACTTGTGGACTTTACTATATGTATTCATTCATCTTCAGTAAAAAATTTACTTGTAAAAACAACCTGTATGTTCTCTATTCTAGAGCTAGATGCTAACTTACATAATTTTTTTTCAATTTTTAAAATGGCTCAAATTGGCCTTAGTGGGGTATATTCCATATAACGTCAAGTGTTAAGAAGTGTACTAAATATTTTGCATTCGCTATCTTATTAAATCTCCTCAATAATCCTGTAAGTTAGAAATTACGTCCCTTAGGTATATGAAGAATTAAACTCAGAGAAACTAAGTTTTTTGCCCAAGGTCACACAACTAGTAGTATAGCTATACTCTCCTACCCTGACAGTATATATATATATATATATATATATATATATATATGTATATATATATTTTGGTTTTTGCGGTACACGGGCCTCTCACTGTTGTGACCTCTCCCATTGCGGAGCACAGGCTCCGGATGCGCAGTGCCCAGAGGCCATGGCTCACGGGCCCAGCCGCTCTGCGGCATGTGGGATCTTCCCGGACCGGGGCACGAACCCGCGTCCCCTGCATTGGCAGGAGGACTCTCAACCACTGCGCCACCAGGGAAGCCCTACTCTGACAATATTTAAAGCTACAAGTTAATTTTAGAGCAGAAAGAGTTTTCAAATTGGAGTCTTAGGCATGGAAGACATAGTTAAATCATTTAACCTAGGTGTCTTTACTTACTAGCTATAGTATAAATTACCTTCGACAAGCAGAGCAGTGCCACTATCTTTTTTCCTTAGTTTTTGAGTTCCTGTGAATAGAGGGAAAAGTCATAAACAACCACTATTAATACTAAATATTTCCTTTGAACATGTTCACCTGAATTGCTTTCTAAATAAAATGCTTGGAAAATTAACATTCATCTCTCTGTATCTGTTGTTGACCAAAGAATTCCAACCAATCACTGGACATCTGAGGCTGTGATAAATACTTGCTACTGTTTGTCTTTTGATAGCTTATACAGGGAGGCAAACTGCCTAACACTCCAAAGGGATACTACTATGAAACATATTGTCTGACATTACATTAAATAGCTTGAAAATACCATAACCATTGATGCAAGGTTGTTGTTAAAGTATCTTAAAATCAATGAAAGAAATTAATAAATAGAAAACGCAGTCCTAAAGGAGATCTTCTTATGGTTTTCTAGTTAAGAAAAAATAAATTAACACTCTCAGCAGGAGCGAAAGCAGTAGATTGTGTGGGATTCTCTTGAAAATGAAGACTTCACTCCCAAAGTTAATTTAATTTGCATACACTTCTAGGGAAGTCATTTATCACCTTACTTGAATAATAAGGTGACTATACCTTGAACAATATTTATACTTCTATATAAGCATATACCTTGAATAATATTTATACTTCTATATAAGCATTTAATAAAATATACTTCTATCTCTGGACTACCAATTCAGAATCGGTTAATAAAGACAACAATTGAAGGAAAATTTCGATAAGAATTGAGTATAACCCCTTCACATACCTTAGGGACATTAGTGTTATGATCAAAGACTGATAACAAGGAAGTTCTGGTTGTATTTATCCACTGCTTGTGCTATTTATGACGCCCTGAGCATCAATTCTTTGATTCATATAATGCAAGTTACCAGTATGCTGACTCCATTTTCAGTAGTCATGAGTTTGGGGAGCTCAGGTAACAAAAAGAAGACTACAGCTGATTTGCCTTACAGAATCTGAGCTATATTATTGACATCAACATGAACTAGGGTATAAATATGGATAGCTTAGCTCCAGAATGGATGTGCTGGGCAAATAATTATATCAGAAAGTGAGAACAACTCCGCCATCTTGCCATTGACAGTTGCACCCCTAACCTGGACTTGCTGTTGGGAGGCCCCTTCTTTCTTGCCCTCTTCATGCCCCTGTGAGCTCTCAGCTCTGTGTTGCTCCTTGCTGAGAGGACAGAAGAGTCCAATCTTTACTAGACATCTTAGTGTTTTGGTTTCCTCACTCGTGTAAATTAAGTCCTTCTGTCCTTGCCCCGACATCCTGAATAATAATAGATCAGACTACTAAAATCACTTCAGTCTTTCATTAAGAAAATGTGAAGACCAAATATTTGAAGACCAGAGGGGTTGCAGATGTTTACTAGATAAAGAAACAGCAGAAAAAAGAAAAAGGGTTGTGACTCTGCTGCCAGCAGTGTAACAGCTAAGAAGGACTTGGACTCGGTGGGTTCAAGCCCCCATACCTCCGCTCACTACCAGTGAGACTGGGAAATTACTTAACCTCTTGAATCCTCAGTGTTTTTGTCCATGAAGTAAGAATAACACCTAATTCTTGGGGGGGGATGGAAGGATGAGAAGCAATCCTATAACTACAATGCTTATTAATTATAATATTTATATAAGTATAATTATGTTACATATTATATTATAATAGATAACATTATAAATATATTTAATGATTAATATATATGTTACATTTTATATAATGTATTTATTATTATATTTTATATTTATATAAGTATAATTATAGTAATTATTTTCATTTCAATTATAATGCCTTGCACATTTAAAATACCCACATTTAAAGTTGAACACCTCTAGGTCTGTTTAGCAGCCCCCTCCCCCTTCATCTGGGAAGCACATGATTGGAGCACATGATTTGAACACAGCCAATCAGAATGTCTGAACCCCAGTCACCGTGATTAGCCTAGGCTGGGCAAGGGACTGAGTTGAGTCAGTTACTCGAGATCTTTTTTATCCCTCCTTATCAATATAGTAGTTGCTTACTATAGCTTTTATCATTACTAAGTTTACTTAATATATGCCATAATGATAAGTAATTAGTCCACATGATTATAGAAAATTCTGGTAAATAATAATGAAGTAGCTTACGACATTGTATATGTTAAAGGAGGAAAGAATGGGAAAGTGGGTCCAGTAGTAAAGTGAACATTAGTTTCTAATGGTTCTATGATCCCGTATATTTCCTTTCTATTCCTTAAGCTGGTTGGAGTAAGAGCTCTGTCACTCACATTCAGAAGAGCCCTGACTAATATTAAGAAATAATAGGAGTCTTCCATGTCCAGAGACGTTGTTCAGTGGGCTCTGGGAGCAGTGCCCAGGGCAGCTTAACCATAAGAGCTTCGTGAAATCGAGCTGAGGCCAGAGTTGGGCCCTTAATAAAACCATAACACTCTGGTCACTTGGGGCAAATCAAATTTTGGGGGAGATTCTAACAACTTTTACAAGTCAGAGTCGATAAATCTCAAATGCCTGGATGATAGGATAATTGACAGTAGAGCTAAGACATTGCAACCTCTTCCCAGCACCCCTGCTCTTGCTTCAGACCACCGCTCTCAAGGCAAATTGTCCTCTTTGATCAGAGAATTCATCATTTTGGTTAGAGTCCCTTGGTGTTCCTTTAAAATTCTGCCTCAATTAACTAGAACATACTGTTTCACAGCTCCTTAATTTTAAATCTCATTAATATTTTGCATTTATTACCTGAAGCTTTAAACAAAAATATAAATTCTAACTCTAGTTTTAAAAAATTTAGGCGTAAAACAGTTTGAACTGATGAGCTGATTGACTTACATGAAGAATTTTAAACCTCCTGAGTTTTCTTTCTGTCCAATTTTACCCAGTGGTGATCATCTTCATCCAATCAGCTTTCGGTAGTTGATTATATAAACCAAGCTTCCAAAAAATCTGATGTCCTAATGATAATGAGACTGGTCAGTGACATTTAATTATGCCTTTATCCTTTAACTAGTTTTCTGTCATCCCTTCCCCACCCCCTCACTGCCATTGGTCATCCCAATAGCTGGTCCATTCATGTTTTGTCTCTAGGGCAGAAAATTGCCTGTATTAGAAAATGTTTTAAGTAGCCATGGGCTCTGGGCTCCCAGCTGCCATTTGAGTAAATAATGCTTTTTTAATAAAAAGATCATGCAAGTTGAAGGTTACATTATAACGATTTACTTTAGTCTTTAATATGATCAGCCATCAGAGATGGAGTTAGCAGTGAGATTTGGATAAGAAAGGTTCACAATTCCCATTTTCATCTGTGTTCCTTGGCAACACTTCCTGAGAACAGTGTGAACGAAATTCCAAGACTAAATAGCCAATGGCATAATATACTTTCCAGCAGGCTGAGAAACAGAGAGTGAAGAAAATTAAATCTCCAAAGGTTTCCCATGAAAGATTTCATAAATTATTTTCTAGTACAAAAATGAGGTTGAAAATAGCTCTCATAACATTTTTTATACTTGTACCAGGTTTAAAACTATGACAAAAATCCAAAATTATGTGGGCATTGATACATAATATACTTAAATATGAATGAATATAATTTTAATTATAACTAAATGTATTGAATACTTACTATCTGGCAGGCACAGGACTGAGTGCCTTACAGGAGTTAGCTCATTTAATTCTCACGGTATCCCCAAAGCAATAGCTATTATAACGTCCATTTTACAGATGAGAAACTGAGGCTTATGGGTTAAGGAACTTGCTGGGACCTGCCTAGTGCAAGGGCTTCAGGGCAGCTTTGTTGGCTTCAGAGTCTGGACAGTGCTGACAGTGCTATTCCATGGAAACCTTAATCTATTTGCTTTTTTTCTCTATAGATACCCTTATGTTTATTACTTCCCATTAAACACAAGTTAAAAAAAAAAAACTTGTTCAGTATGCACGCATTTATTTTTTAATGTATTATTTTGAAATAATTATAGTGTATTAGGGTTCTCCAGAGAAACAGAACAAATTGGAGATATATGTATATATATCTCCAGGACATATATATATCTAGAACCATGTGGGGTTAGGGGCACCAATGCCCCCATGCAGTAAAAAATTACGTTTTTCTCTGGGTATATGCCCAGCAGTGTGATTGCTGGGTCATATGATAGTTCTATTTTTAGTTTTTTAAGGAATCTCCATACTGTTCTCCATAGTGGCTGTATCAATTTACATTCCCACCAACAGTGCAGGAGGGCTCCCTTTTCTCCACACCCTCTCCAGCATTTATTGTTTCTAGATTTTTTGATGATGGCCATTCTGATTGGTGTGAAGTGATACCTCATTGTAGTTTTGATTTGCATTTCTTTAATAATTAGTGATGTTGAGCATCTTTCCATGTGCTTCTTGGCCATCTGAATGTCTTCTTTGGAGAAATAGCTATTTAGGTCTTCTACCCATTTTTTGACTGGTTTGTTTTTTTGATATTGAGCTGCATGAGCTGTTTGTATATTTTGGAGATTAATCGTTTGTCAGTCGCTTCATTTGCAAATGTTTTCTCCCATTCTGAGGGTTGTCTTTTCATTTTGTTTATGGTTTCCTTTGCTGTGCAAAAACTTTTAAATTTCATTTTGTCCCATTTGTTTATTTTTGTTTTTATTCTCATTACTGTGGGAGGTGGGTCAAAAAAGATTTTGCTACAATTTATGTCAGAGTGTTGTGCCTATGTTATCTTTTAATATTTTCCTTTGGTATTATTTTTAGAATTTACTTTTTGTATAGTGTGAACAGAATCTAATTTAATTCCCCCCCCCAAATGTATAGCCAGTATAAATATCATACTTTAACAAGGAAATAATACTGATGGGAGCCTACGGAGCATGAATGGCTTAAGTCCATCATGGTCCTGTGCAGTTCCCTCACCCACGTGCTTCTGGAGACCATGCAGGTATCACAACTGTGTGATGAAGTCAGCTGTAAGTCAGTAAAAATTGGTTTATACAATAAACATGTGATTAATGTCTCTCCTAAAAGCATTCCATTTTAATTTTTTAACATCCATTTAAATTTTTTAACATAACTTTCTGTCCAGACACATCTGTGGTCTCTAAATGTCCACTTTTGGTCTGGTGCAAAGAATGCCGTAGAATCAAAAATCTCTCCAAGCTTCACCATGTATTAACTTTAAGACTATGAGCAAATTACTTAATCTCTCAGAAGTTCAATTTCCTCATTCCGTAAAAGAAATAACAATACTTCCCCACAGGGTTGGACTAGTTATTACATGCAATAATATGCATAAAATACTATATATAGTGCCTTGTAAATGATCTTTGCTCAATAAATATTAATGGAATTTAAACAGTAACTTATTTAGAGAGGGAAATATTGTATCTTTTGACCTATATAGAGTCCCCCCACCTTTTTTTAGCAAAAAAAAGAGAAAATACTTTTTATTGTTTGAATTTCACATCTTTTTGTTTTGGTGGGCATGGTGATGTCACCATCTTTTGATAAAGGCCCCTTTTAAGCCATTGTATTCAGGCAGCTAGAAACTTTGTAAATAAAAATTTATTTATGGGCTCTCATGTATAGCACTGTTTTGAATACTATCTGGGGAATACAAATAATTATCAGATGTAGTCCTTGCTCTTGATAAGCTTACAGTCTGATTAAGACACAGACACTGTAAAGACCTTTTTTTCCCATCCAACACCTCTTCTTACTCTGTGAGGACTTGACCACCCCACTCTCAATTCATGTGTTGGATTGGAGTTTACCTAAAAGTAGGCATATATGTCCCAGGCCTGGCCTTTTGGACAGTTTCACTTTTCAACTATGATGATTGCTTCAAATCTGGGTTTGGGACCCAAGTCAGTTAATTGAATTCTGTTTCCACAGGGAAACAAATGTCTGCTACCATAAAGAGTTCCATACAATGCAAGGGAATTAGCAGCCTTATTCTTTTTTCTTTATCACTATAAGCACATACTGGATTATAAATATCAACAATATCTGAGTGCTTTATCAGGTCCAAATAAATGAATGTTTCTATCGCTAGCAGTTTTCCTCCTTCCTTGAATCACAAATGCTGAAATTAACAGAGCATCTCACTGTGAACACTGTGCTTAATCACATTCTGTTGGTCTCTATAGTCCCCAAACACCCAGATAAAATATAAAACATCCAGTCCATGGTTTATTAACAAAACCCAAATATCAGGAGATCTGGAAGCATTGACGTGTGGTCCTGCGGAGTCAGAATATTTAGATGCCAGGGTGGAGATTTCCCCTCTCTTATTGCTTAGAAAACAGCACAAACCCAACCAGGGTCCAGACCCTGAGCCCCAGAGAATCCACTTAGCTTCTATATTCAGATGGTTTTCAACAGAATTCCTTATATTTGTATCAAAGTGCAGCATAGGAAAATGAACACAGCTTTGGAGTCATGCAGGCTTGGGTTTAACGTTTATTTTATGCACTTACTAAACATGTGAGGTCTTATCATGGCTCTTTGAACTCATCTGTCTCACCTGCAAGGTGGAGATGATCATCTGTGTTGTGGCCAGGGGAGGTGAGCGTCATGTCAAGGCACTGTGATCTCAATGTAGAACCCTAGGAGAACTGGGGGGAGGAGGCACTTTTCCTCACAGGAAAGGGTAGAGTAGGGGAGTGGCAACTAGGAGAATCAAGGCTTTGACACCAATGTATGTGTCTTATACCCTATGACCCAGTAATTCCACTTCTAGGACTTTACCTACAGACATACACTCACATGCATGCAAAAATGCCTGCACAATGATGAACACTGAAGTATTAGTTAAAAAAATGTTTTGAAAATGACCCCAATGTTCCTATATCAATTATTGTTAAATAAACCATGGCAGAGCCATTCAATATACTATTGAATTGTGGTACAGCTATTTAAAAGAGTGAGGTAGGTCTAGATATATTGACATGGAAAATTGTCCAAAAATATAAGGTTAAGCCAATAAAGTAATTTGCAGAAAAATATTATATTATGATCCTACCTGCATTAAAAAATACCCATCAAACTGTCAATAGTAGTTTTTACTAGGAAGAGAAGGTTACTCGGGAATTTCACTGTCTATAATACTCATTTTAGAAATGATGTACTTTATCACATTGGACATGTATAATTTTTGATGTAAGGAAATATAAAGATTCACCTTAAAAATTGCAACCTTTCCAATCAATGAAGAGGAAAAATCCATTGGAGAATTTTAAGCAGCAAAGTAATATTTCACATTTAAAAGGATCATTGTGTTGACAGTGGACTGTAGGAGGGAAGACAGTGACAGCATGAGCAGTCGTGAGTTTATAGAAATAATTGAGGCAAGAAATGGTAGTGGCTTGGAACCAGGGTTACAGGAGAAGGCGTAGGGTGAAGTGAGTGGGTGTTTGTCTTGGTCTGTTCAGGCTGCTATAATAAACTACCGCACACTGGGGGGCTTATAAACTGCAGAAATTTATTGCTCATGGTTCTGGAGACTGGAAGTCCAAGGTCATAGTGCCAGTCTGGTAGGGTTCTGGCAAAGGCCCTCTCCGGGTTGCACACTTCTCATTGTATCCTCACGTGGCAGAAAGGGTTAGGGAGCTCTGTGGGGTTTTTTGGTTGTTTTGTAAAAGCACTGATCCCATTCGTGAGGGCTCCATCTTCATGACTTAAGCACATCTATAAGGCCCCACCTCCTAATATCATCACAATGGCTGTTAGGATTTCAACATAAGAATTTCAGGGGCACACAAACATTCAGACCGTAACAGACCTGTATATATTTTGAAGGTAGAGAAAATAGAGTTTGGAAATGAATTGAATCTGCAGTGTGAGAAAAATAGAGGCGTCAAGGTTAACTCCAAGTATTTCTGGTCTGAGCAACTGGAAGGAAGGAATTGTCCTACAAGATTTTTCTCTTGCGTTCCATGCACTATCTTTTTCTGGTTTTCCTCCTTCTCCTGTGCATATTTTTTTCTTGGTAGTATGTGGGCTTCTGGTTACGATGCCCAACCAGTCAGTATATAAAGTACATTTTTTCCCCTGGGTTTCTTGAGAGACAATTGACGTATAACACTGTGGAAGTTTAAGGTGTAAAACGTGATTTGATATACGTATATATTGCAACATGATTAAAGTACAATTTTGGATCGGATGTGTAAATTACCATCAGAGGGAAGAAGAAAGAGGAAGCGTGAGATGAGAACATCTTGAAGGTTCACTCCCTTTAAGAGAAGGTCACTTTGATAGGGAAATCAAAGGATGACTTCATAGACCACAGCAAGACTGAGAAAACCCACCAAGGGAATGAAACACTGGAGTGAACTCTTAAAGCAGATAGTTCAGGAAAACAGGTGGTTATCATAAGCTTTGGATAGTCTCCAACTTGAATTCATGTGGCTGGACCACTTTGCATTACTTTCTGTCTTTGTACTGTGAGTTTGTTAAAGTTTATTGTGACTTATGGATTTGAACAGTTTTCTTTTGGATTAATCTAATTTCAAGGTTAAACATTCGTTGGTGTTGTTACATACAATTTACTTTGAGTCAACACTTTTGAATTGTAATGCTCATTTATACACATATTTTGTTTCTTCACTTACAAACATGTGGTGCAGAAATGTTAGTTTTTAGCGTTGACTTGAGGATTAGGGTGTGATTTTACCTGATTGAAGTATTTTGTTCTTGATTAACTCCTGTAACTTAAATATTTACTTTACTGCTGTGCACTAGTCTCAATTTCAATTGAAAAATCAACTTTAAAAGATAAAATCTGGTGCCGTCCAGTGGTGAAATTGTGAATTGCCGCATAAGAGCAATTGTGAGGAGAATTTCACGTTGGAACTGTAAACTAGTTCCTTATTATACCCTACAGTTCACAGAGACACCAATAACTATAAAAGAAAAATGACATAAGTTTGGAATTACATTTAATTGCAACATGATATAATACAGAAAAAATATTGAATAAAGAGAAGGGAGACGGATGTTCTGGAGTTGCTTCATTTATAAAAAGGGACTATGTTGCCTACATTATGGCTGAGAGCTGGAAAAATGTATGTATTTTTTAAGATCTAAATTGCAAATACATATTATACTTTGGCATCAACTGCATTAGACAAATAAGATTTTTATATTACACTATGTTAAATAAAATCTTTATATTTGTGTATTTGAAAAAAATTTCTAATGTTTTGTTCAAGTTACGAGAGCCTTGCAAAAGTCTGAAATATTCAGTCGTTCACAGGAAAAATATGAGACCCATCTCTCCAGGGGCCAAAATGAAGAGTGAAAATCCTCACTGTGTAGGAAACTCTCTGCCTGCTGACAAATGCATTTTGTTGAAGTACCAGGAAGTTTTTGGTCATCCAGGTTGAGGAACAGCCATATGTATTCACATTTCTTAAACCAAAGTTAGTCTCAGATTATGACAGTAAGAAAGTCATACTTCCATCTCACTTGCTGCAACTCTATCACATATAGCTGAAAAACCATCTAAGCATTTCCCCAGGAGAGGTTACATCTCTTTTTTGTCTTTGGGTATTCATCCTTCTCCCATCTGATTTACGCTCTCTTTTTGATAACCTGATAAATACTTAGCTATCTACTATTAATACAACCTATATTAGATAATAAAGGATGAAAGAGGTAAGAAAACAAAAATGTTCATATAAAAATAAGTAAAACCACTCATAAGTATTGCATTCCTCATATCTGCAACAGGTCACATGGTTGTAGCTAATATTTATAATGACATCCTTTCACTAACCCTCTATATTTCCTTTGCCCCGAGGATTTACCTCAACTGGTCGTGACCCTTTGCCTGGTGAAGTGACCCTAAGCTTCTTTCCTGAGGGGTCTGAGCCATTAGAAGTTCTGCTTGAATTAATTGTTGCCATTTTCCATGGACTTTACTCACAGGATATGACAGTAATAAGAGGTGTCCCAGGGATCGTTTCTCTCATTATGCACTTGCAACCTCAATTTCCCCCTTTTCACTCTGGATGAATCAACCCCTAGCAGTACAGTCACTGCTTCTTCTGCCTGTTGATTCAGTGTCATGAGGAGCTCAAAGTGTCCAGGTGCCAGTCTCACCTCCCAGTACCATGGATCCATTGTTGTGCCCCTAGAGAGTAAGTTTATTTTTTATTGGGGTAGCATTGGTTTATAACATTATATAAGTTTCATGTGTTCAACATTGTATTGCTACTTCTGTACACACTACAGTATTCTCACCACCAAAAATTTAGTTTTGTGAGATGAAATTCACAATTTATGGCAAGACAAGAAAAATTTAAACAAAAAAAATGTCTCTGCCTTTTGGCCTCCTCTCTCCCCTCTACTGTGTATTGTGTATCTGAATTATGCATCAACCAAACATCCCCCATTGGCAGAAATACCTGCTCAACCATAAAGAGCAACCTTCTTCTAGCATCAACAAGACAATTCCTTAAAAGATAACATTCCTTCTTGATCTTGTAAGGGGTCATGATGACCCATCACTTTGCACTTACAGATCTGAGATTGTGTAAACTGTCAAAAATACATCGCTTAAAGTTCAGCTCTCTGTCTCAAAAAACTTAAATAACTGTGCTTTGACTTCTAATGAGTGGGACAGTTCTCAAAGTTTTCTGAGAGCTGTTTCTGGGTTATAATCACCAATTTGGCTTGAATAAAATTTCTCATTTCTTTCTTAGATTGACTGATTAATTTTTTACTGACAGTTTCCATCCTTTGACAAATTAGAGGATCTAAGTTTAATACAGTGACAAAGTGTTAAGAAATCTATTGAGACTGAACATTTAAGCCACATCTTCCTTCTACCTTTTATCAATAATAAAGATTATGCTTTGATCTCTGTCAGATTCTTGCATCTATTGGGGTATGGAAAAGCGGAGTGCTATTTATTGGCTCTCTAAAACCACAATCACAGGGTCCAGAAAATTGAAATAAAAATATTTCATTTTAAAAATGATACCCAATCAAGCCAGTATAGATGTTTAGGGAGCTGTCCTTTCAGGACTTAAGCTGAGCTCACTGAAGTTCTGAGTTTACAGGACTCTGTTTGCACATGCCTGTGTTCTATATGGGGGTCCAGTTGGACCCTTATGAAGATATCACTGCTGAACACTGGGAATCTTGAACCCTCAAAGTTGCCAGAACTCAATTTCCTCATGGTTGATAGGTACAGTCTTTCCTAATTTTAGTTCATTGCTAAGGGTTTTCTGGTTTCACACAGTGTAAGTGGGGTTGTCCCTGAAGTATGCTGTGCAAAGAGAAAAGGTGATAGGTTAAAAAAAAAAAAAAAGTACAGCAACAGCAGTCCTTTGAATTCAGCCTGTAAAGTGTTTAGTATATCTGGAATATTTCGTTATATTTTTTTCCAGTTATGCACACTCTTTCTGCTTTCAGAATACTTTGACAGTTGTAACCAGAGAAAAGGAAAAGGTGGAAGTTTTAAAATAAAATTGCATTTATAAAGCATTTGTATCACAATATAATAAATCTCCTTCAAAGTCACTTATCACCTGCATTGTTCAAAAGCAACTGCATGTTCTAATTGCTAATAACAAGTTATACAACTGAAGAAAAAAAAAAGATCACCTAATCCAATCTAAATTCCTTTCCAAGATAATCAATCAGTGGTGCTGCTTAGAAAATGGAATAAAAAACACTGTTCACCTTGTAGCCGTTATTGCATATTCACTGCTGAGACTTCTGGTTTGGTTGCCTTTGAGGGATTTTTCTTTGAAAATGTGAAAATCAAGGTAACAGTTTATTTTCAGACTTGTGTTACTATGGAGGTATTCATTATCTTGGAACACAATGCAAAGGCAACAAATAGAATTATTGGAGGCATAAACGGATATGAACCTGTGATCCCCTCCACTGAAGCTAGAACAAGTCTCTTTCCTAACCTTTCTCAATAGATCGTCTGAAACGGATCTGTGAGAATATGGGGAGGTAGCTGAGGGAGTCCCTTAAGCAAAGTCTGGGGGAGTTAAACCAGGACCCTACTGCCTGTTAATGCTCACGCAGGGTTTCAGCCTAGGGAGTGGGGAGGCAGAGAAACAAAAAAGGTGAAAGGTTTGGGTGTTTAGCGTGGCACTGTTGATATGACTAGAGCTCAGCCATTGGGTCTTTAGGAAATTCAAGTGAATGTCTAAGCCCTAGTGTTGGTCATTTTCTATGTCCTTTGGATCGAGGCAACAAATGAGACACGTCATAAATGAAAGCCTGGTGGCTCTCATTTAGTGACCGTCTCCTAAACAATTCAGACAGCATCTCGTTCTTGCCTTCTAACTAATTGGGTGTTATCTCATCATCGACTCCTGGTCCTTGGCTTTCAATACCAATCTCACTACAAATCTTAGGTCTTATCTCCACTCCATCCTTCCCAGGAGGCTTGAAGTGAGTCCTTCTGGCCTTCCTTTTTTTCCACCCCATACTCATTCCTCTCCATAGGAGGGAGAGTTGCAAGTCTGACTCAGTGGAGTCTAAGTCACTGTGCTAAATCAATGCCGTTGGGTGGCACAGTCTCTTGGCTTTCCGACGTGCTGTTGGATTTAAACAAAAGTTAGATAAATTGGACAGTGTCTTCACAACAAGCAGAAGACTGGGTAGATGCAGTAGGCCTGCCTCTTCTAATCTTTGTTGCTGGTTGGGTTAGTGATTAGATGTATGCTCTGCACAGTATCCCACCCTCTACCTGCCCTTCCCTCCCCGTAAGATCTCCAGAGTAAGAGATCTCCCTTCAACTGAAAACTAAACTGTATCTTCTTATCCATCTTTTACCATTGAGATATAGGGTACTTGCCCTGGTGTTCATAAAACTGGCAATAAATTCTTGCTTATCTATTTGATTTTTGATAATATAATCTCTCATCAGGCAGCCCCAGAAAGGAGGAGAGGCAAGTTACAGGAACTAAAATGTCACTGAGAACCCTCCAGTTTACCTTTCACCACTTTTTCCTCCCTATCTAGTTCAGTCTAACTGTTCTTGTGCCTCCAGCTCAGGCCTGTATCTCCTTGAAACTTCCTCCTGACAACACCTCTCCCCTTCCTTTCAACTGATATTCTGTTGTCAACAAACTCAGAAATACTCCAAACAATCCCTTTATCTCCCTTCTCAACCAAATCCCAACTTTCGTCTGATGAAAGCACAGTTATATTTTACAGTACCCCAAGTGGAGACCATTTTCACCCTTTATATCACAGGATAAGGAAAAAAGATTATTAAGTTATGATTATTATTCTCTCTGACCACCTCCAGCAGAAGTTTGCAACCCCTCAGCTTTAAACAGCAATTCCAATTGTTAATGATTTTCAGACTAGGGCACAGGGAGGAATCGTGGGTGCAACAGGTGGGTAAAAAGTTGATATTGTGGATGGAATGTCCTATAAATATCAATTAAGTCCATCTTGTTTAATGTATCATTTAAAGCTTGTGTTTCCTTATTTATTTTCATTTTGGATGATCTGTCCATGGGTGAAAGTGGGGTGTTAAAGTCCCCTACTATGAATGTGTTACTGTCGATTTCCCCTTTTACGGCTGTTAGTATTTGCCTTATGTATTGAGGTGCTCCTATATTGGGTGCATAAATATTTACAATTGTTATATCTTCTTGTTGGATCGATCCCTTGATCATTATGTAGTGTCCTTCTTTGTCTCTTTTAATAGTCTTTATTTTAAAGTCTATTTTGTCTGATATGAGAATTGCTACTCCAGCTTTCTTTTGGTTTCCATTTGCATGAATATCTTTTTCCATCCTCTTACTTTCAGTCTGTATGTGTCTCTAGGTCTGAAGTGGGTCTCTTGTAGACAGCAAATATATGGGTCTTGTTTTTGTATCCATTCAGCCAATCTGCGGCTTTTGGTGGGAGCATTTAGTCCATTTACATTTAAGGTAATTATCGATATGTATGTTCCTATTCCCATTTTCTTAATTGTTTTGGGTTCATTATTGTAGGTCTTTTCCTTCTCTTGTGTTTCTTGCGTAGAGAAGTTCCTTTAGCATTTGTTGTAAAGCTGGTTTGGTGGTGCTGAACTCTCTCAGCTTTTGCTTGTCTGTAAAGGTTTTAATTCCTCCGTCAAATCCGAATGAGATCCTTGCTGGGTAGAGTAATCTTGGTTGCAGGTTTTTCTCCTTCATCACTTTAAATATGTCCTGCCAGTCCCTTCTGGCTTGCAGAGTTTCTGCTGAAAGATCAGCTGTCAACCTTATGGGGATTCCCTTGTGTGTTATTTGTTCTTTTTCCCTTGCTGCTTTTAATATGTTTTCTTTGTATTTAATTTTTGACAGTTTGATTAATATGTGTCTTGGTGTATTTCTCCTTGGATTTATCCTGTATGGGACTCTCTGTGCTTCCTGGACTTGATTAACTATTTCCTTTCCCATATTAGGGACGTTTTCAACTATAATCTCTTCAAATATTTTCTCAGTCCCTTTCTTTTTCTCTTCTTCTTCTGGGACCCGTATAATTTGAATGTTGGTGCGTTTAATGTTGTCCCGGAGGTCTCTGAGACTGTCCTCAGTTCTTTTCATTCTTTTTTCTTTATTCTGCTCTGCAGTAGTTATTTCCACTATTTTATCTTCCAGGTCACTTATCCGTTCTTCTGCCTCAGTTATTCTGCTATTGATCCCATCTAGAGTATTTTTAATTTCATTTATTGTGTTGTTCATCGTTGTTTGTTTTATCTTTAGTTCTTCTAGGTCCTTGTTAAAAGTTTCTTGCATTTTGTCTATTCTATTTCCAAGATTTTGGATCATCTTTACTATCATTATTCTGAATTCTTTTTCAGGTAGACTGCCTATTTCCTCTAAATTTGTTAGGTCTGGTGGTTTTAATCTTGCTCCTTCATCTGCTGTGTGTTTTTCTGTCTTCTCATTTTGCTTAACTTACTGTGTTTGGGGTCTCCTTTTCGCAAGCTGCAGGTTCGTAGTTCCCGTTGTTTTTGGTGTCTGTCCCCAGTGGCTAAGGTTGGTTCAGTGGGTTGTGTAGGCTTCCTGGTGGAGGGGACTAGTGCCTGTGTTCTGGTGGATAAGGCTGGATCTTGTCTTTCTGGTGGGCAGGTCCATGTCTGGTGGTGTGTTTTGGGGTGTCTGTGGACTTATGATGATTTTAGGCAGCCTCTCTGCTAATAGGTGGTGTTGTGTTCCTGTCTTGCTAGTTGTTTGGCATAGGGCGTCCAGCACTGTAGCTTGCTGGTCGTTGAGTGAAGCTGGGTGCTGGTGTTGAGATGGAGATCTCTGGGAGATTTTCGCCATTTGATATTATGTGGAGCTGGGACCAGTGTGGACCAGTGTCCTGAAGTTGGCTCTCCCACCTCAGAGGTACAGCACTGACTCCTGGCTAGAGCACCAAGAGCCTTTCATCCACACGGCTCAGAATAAAAGGGAGAAAAAGTAAAAAGAAAGAATTAGTTGAAGTAGAAAGAAAGAAAGAAAGAAAGAAAGAAAGAAAGAAAGAAAGAAAGGAGGGAGGGAGGGAGGGAGGGAGGAAGGAAGGAAGGAGGGAAGGAAGGAAGAAAAAAAGAAAGAAGATAAAGTAAAATAAAATAAAGTAAGATAAAATATAATAAAGTTATTAAAATAAAAAAATAATTATTAAGAGAAAAAAATTTAAAAAACCCAAAAAACCAAAACAACAACAACAACAACAAAAAAACGGGCGGATAGAACCCTAGGACAAATGGTGGAAGCAAAGCTATACAGACAAAATCTCACACAGAAGCATATACATACACACTCACAAAAAGAGGAAAAGGGGGAAAAAATCCTAAATCTTGCTCTCAAAGTCCACCTCCTCAATTTGGGATGATTCGTTTTCTATTCATGTATTCCACAGATGCAGGGTACATCAAGTTGATTGTGGAGCTTTAATCCGCTGCTTCTGAGGCTGCTGGGAGGTGTTTCCCTTTCTTTTCTTTGTTCTCACAGCTCCCAGGGGCTCAGCTTTGGATTTGGCCCAGCCTCTGCGTGTAGGTCGCCGGAGGGCGTCTGTTCTTCGCTCAGACAGGATGGGGTTAAAGGAGCCGCTGATTCGGGGGCTCTGGCTCACTCAGGCCCGGGGGAGGGAGGGGCACTGCGCGCGGGGCGGGCCTGCGGCGGCAGAGGCCTGCGTGACGTCGCAGCAGCCTGCGGCGCGCCGTGCGTTTTCTCGGGGAAGTTGTCCCTGGATCCCAGGACCCTGGCAGTGGTGGGCTGCACAGGCTCCCCGGAAGGGGTGTGTGGATAGTGACCTGTGCTCGCACACAGGCTTCTTGGTGGCGGCAGCAGCAGCCTTAGCATCTCATGCCCGTCTCTGGGGTCCGTGCTGTTAGCTGCGGCTCGCGCCCGTCTCTGGAGCTCCTTTAAGCAGCGCTCTTAATCCACTCTCCTCGCGCACCAGGAAACAAAGAGGGAAGAAAATGTCTCCTGCTTCTTCAGCAGGTCCAGACTTTTCCCCGGACTCCCTCCCGGCTAGCCGTGGCGCACTAACCCCCTGCAGGCTGTGTTCACGCCGCCAGTCCTCTCCCTGCGCTCCGACTGAAGCCCGAGCCTCAACTCCAGGCCCCGCCCGCCCTGGAGGGTGAGCAGACAAGCCTCTCGGGCTGGTGAGTGCTGGTCGGCCCTGATCCTCTGTGCGGGAATCTCTCCGCTTTGCCCTCCGCACCCCTGTTGCTGTGCTCTCCTCCGCGGCTCCGAAGCTTTCCCCCGTCGCCACCTGCAGTCTCCGCTCGCGAAGGGGCTTCTAGTGTGTGGAAAACTTTCCTCCTTCACAGCTCCCTCCCACTGGTGCGGGTCCCGTCCTTATTCTTTTGTCTCTTTTGTTTCTTTTTTCTTTTGCCCTACCCAGGTACGTGGGGGGGGGGGGTGGTTTCTTGCCTTTTGGGAGGTCTGAGGTCTTCTGCCAGCGTTCAGTAGGTGTTCTGTAGGAGTTGTTCCACGTGTAGATGTATTTCTGGTGTATCTGTGGGGAGGAAGGTGATCTCCGCGTCTTACTCTTCCGCCATCTTCCGGAAGCCAATACCGTTCTGACATGTAACATTTTTTATAAATTTATTTATTTTTATTTTTGGCTGCATTGGGTCTTCGTTGCTGAGTGCCCGCTTTCTCTAGTTGCAGTGAGTGGGTGCTACTCGTCATTGCAGTGCGCAGGCTTCTCATTGCGGTAGCTTCTCTTGTTGCAGAGCATGGGCTCTAGGTGAACGGGCTTCAGTAATTGTGGCACGTGAGCTCGGTAGTTGTGGCTCTCGGGCTCACTAGTTGTGTCTCATGGGCTCTAGAGTGCAGTCTCAGTAGTTGTGGCACATGGGCTTAGTTGCTCCGCAGCGTGTGCGATCTTCCTGGACCAGGGCTCAAACCCGTGTTCCCTGCATTGGCAGGCGGATTCTTAACCACTGCACCACCAGGGAAGCCCAGTTGATTTATTTTTGACAATGATGCAAAGGCAATTTAATGTTGAAAGGGGAACCTTTCAACAAACCATGCTGGAACAATTAGATAACCATAAGCAAAAAAAAAAAAAAAAAAGAACCTTGACATAACTTCACACCTATGCAAAAATTAATTTAAATGGATCATAAATCTGAATGTAAAACTTAAAATCATACAAATTTTTAGAAGTAAATCTAGGAAAAATCTTTATGACCTGGGCAAGAGTTCTGGGCAAGGCATCAAAAGCACAGTCCACAAAAGAAAAATATTAATACATTAGACTTCATAAAACCTTTTCCTCTATGGTAGACACTTTTCAGAGAATAAAAAAGAGCATTTACAGATTGAAAGAAAATATTTGTGCTCCAGATGTTCTACAAAGGACTTATATCCAGAATACATAAGATATCTCAAAACTCAAGAGAAAGAAAACAAACAATCCAATTAAAAATGTGGGAATACTTGAAAAGACACTTCGCTAAAACAGGTTATGTGGACAAAAAATAA
This sequence comes from Lagenorhynchus albirostris, assembly GCF_949774975.1. Taxonomy (NCBI): domain Eukaryota; kingdom Metazoa; phylum Chordata; class Mammalia; order Artiodactyla; family Delphinidae; genus Lagenorhynchus; species Lagenorhynchus albirostris. The sequence goes on from NC_083102.1 coordinate 28,098,498, forward strand.
GCAAATAGTCACATGAAAAGATATCCAACATCATTAGCCACCAGGAAAACACAAATTAATGCCACATTTTTAATACCACTACTGTATATCTATCAGAATATCTAAAATTAAGAAGAGTAAACATACCAGGTCCTGATGATGATGCAGAATAACTGGAACTCTTTTGGACTCCTGGTGGTAGTAAAACATGGTAGAGCCACTCTGGAAAACAGATTGTCAGTTTCTTTTCTTTTCTTTTTTTTTTTTTCTTTTGGCCACGCCACACGGCATGTGGGATCTTAGTTCCCTGACCAGGGATCAAACCTGTGCGCCCTGCTTTGGAAGTGCTGAATCTTAACCACTGGACTGCCAGGGAAGTCCCGATTGGCAGTTCCTTATAAAGTTAAACTTCCTAAAACCTAGTAATCCCACTCTTAGGTAGTAAAATGAAAACACAGCAACCTGTACACAAATATTTACAGCTCTATTCAGAATTGTCAAGAGCTGAAACAACCCAAATGTCCTTTAGTGAGTGAATGGATGAACTGTGGTACATTGACACTGTGGAATATTATGCAATGATAAGAAGGAATGAACTATTGATACACACTATAACTTAGATGGTTTCTGAAGACATTATGAGTGGAAGAAGCTAATCTCAACATTATAGACAGTATGATTCCACTTTTATGTCATTCTTGAAAAGACAAAACTATAGCAATAGAAAACAAATCAGTGATTGCCTGGGGTAAGACATGGGAGCAGGACGTCACTACAAAGGATGTTACCAACATGAGGGAGTTTTAGGGATGATATAACTGTCCTGTATCTTAATTGTGGTGGTGGTTACATGAATCTGTACATGGGTTAAAATTCATAGAACTGTATTTAAAAAGGTAACTTTTACTCTATGTTTATTTAAAAACCAAGTCATGATTATATGTGCTTATTTTTATTTTTTCCTTATCAGTCAGATGAAAGACCCAGTGATCTCATTTTACTTGCTGACAAATTTCTCAAAAGAATGTTGGACACCAGAACTTCTCAAACTAGTTTATTCAGGGAAACAGTTCCAGGAGAAATTAATAGTTTTGATGGGAAAAAACTTTCCCAACTCAAATAGGTTTTTTTCCTTTTTTGTTATAACAAGGTATTTCCTAGATTCTTTAATGTGCTATTGTTTATTGTGAAGTTCTGAGAGAATAACTTATGGCACAACATTACCCAGCTTCTAGGACTAGAAGATCTATTGTTCTTGAAGTACTGATTAACATCTCACTAAGATTCCAGTTATCTTAGTCAGTTTGGGTCGCTGTAACAAAATACCGTAGACTGGGTGACTTAAACAACAGAAATTTATTCTTCATAGTTCTGGAGGCTGAGAAGTCCAAGATCAAGATTCCAGCAGATTCAATTCCTGGTGAGATTCCTGGAGTGTAGAAAGCCTCCTTCTTGCTGTGTCCTCACGTGGCATTTCCTTGATGTGTTCTCCTGGAGAGAGAAAGAAATCTCTCTCTTTCTTCCTCTTTTTCTAAGGGCACTAATTCCATGGGTGGGGGGGCGTCCTACCCTCATGACCTAATCTAAGTATAATTACCTCTCAAAAGCCACAGTCCCAAATATTATCATACTGGGGGCCTGGGCTTCAATATATGAATTTTGGTGGGGACACAAACATTTAGCCTACAACTCTGGTTTTCTTTGGACCACAATTTGGGAAAAGCTTCTGCCCACTTTTTTGGAAATCATCTTTATTGAAGTTTAATTTACAAATGATAAAAGTTGTTGATTTTAAGTATACATCTTAAATGTATACATTTTTTTGTATACATCTTTGTATACAAAAAAAGTATACATTTTTACAAATGTATACAGTCATACAACCACAACCAAAATCAAGACATAAAACATTTCCATCAACTCAAAACATTTCTTGGTGTCCTTTTAGATTATTTTTTTCCACAATTTGTTTTTTCCCTCCCTTTGTTTTATTATCTCTTTATTATATTGTTATTTTTTTAGTGGTTTAGTGGTAGCCCTATTATTTTAGTGCTCTAGAGTTTACCACATACATTTTCAACTTAACAGTTTTCCTTCAAATGATACTATGCTACTTCACATACAATGTAATCAATGTAAGAATCCTATAATAGTATATTTTCACAATTGTTGTCATACATTTTATGTCCACATTTATTATAAATTCATAATACATTGCTATTCTTTTTGCTTTAAACAGTCAATTACCTTCTAAAGAAAGTTAAAAAAATATATTTTATTTATTTTTTTAAGAAATTTACTTATTTTATTTATTTATTTTTGGCTGAATTGAGTCTTCGTTGCTGCACGGGGGCTTTCTCTAGTTGCAGCGAACGGGGGGCTACCTTTTGTTGAGGTGTGCAGGCTTCTCACTGAGATGGCTTCTCTTGTTGCAGAGCATGGGCTCTAGGTGTGCAGGCTTCAGTAGTTGTGGCACATGGGCTCAGTAGTGTGGCTCACAGACTCTAGAGTGCAGGCTCAGTAGTTGTGGCATACGGGCTTAGTTGCTCTGCAGCTTGTGAGATCTTCCCAGACCAGGGCTCGAACCCATGTCCCCTGCATTGGCAGCGGATTCTTAACCACTGTGCCACCAGGGAAGCCCTAGAAAAAAAATTTTATATTTACCCTCACATTTGTCATTTTCGTTTTTCTTCATTTATTTAGGACTTCTTTCAATATTTCTCATAAGGCAGAACTGCTGGTGACAAATTCTCTTAGTTTTTGTTTGCCTGAAAATGGTTTTATTTCACCTTTGTCTTTGAATGATTTTATTGGCAGGGGAGGGCTGAGTATATAATTGTATTCTGATAGTTTTGTTGGTTTGTTTCGGTACTTCATTGGTATTCGTGGCAGCCATTAACCCACCAGTCTATTCACCTGTCTGGGGGTTATTCTCTTCGGCCCTGGTTCCCCCATGACAGTTCATGCAAGATGACAAGATCCATGTTGAGCCAGGGTGGGAGCAGCCCTGGCTTAGGAACCCCATGTTCCACATGAGCCCATCTCTTCTAACAACTTCTTAGCCATCTCTTCCAGGGTCCTTGCAAGTCACTGCACTCACTGAAGGCCAAAATTATGGCTCCTCACTAGGTGTGTGTATTCATACCTATTCATATTCAGTCCAGGGGCCATCCTTCAAGCAGAGTTCATTGTGTTGCTTAGTATCAACATGACATTTCACTGTATCACATTTCCAAAAGTTTACAAATTATCAAATTTTCATGCAACATAAAACAGGTTTAAAACCATCTACCCACATCCACATTCTCCTTGAAGCTCCTTCTTCTCTCGAAGTCCTCTGTGTCACACTCTCTTGGCGCACTCTCTTCTCATGCCTTGCTCTCGTCTTCCCCTTCCATGTAGGCTTTTACAAGGCTGTGTCCTCTCTTTTTTTGCTGTCTATGCCTACAGATACCAAATCCTATCTACAACCTTAACTTTTCTAACTCTAGTCATTAATTCCTAGGTTCCTACTATACATTGTCATTTAGATGTCTTGCCAGAACATTGCATTCAATTCATCTAACCCAGCACCTCAACTCTGCCTACTACTGTATTGGTCACTATCCTGCCATTCTCCCGTTTCCAGTTCTGCCATTTCTATCTCCTCCGTTTTCCAGGCATCTTCAATGTTCTATTGATTCTACCTCTGTACTATTTTTCTCATCAAGATAGGTCTTCCTTTTCACGTCTATGTACTTTTCTTCTGCTTCTGAAGTGCTCCAGGCAGTCTCATGACTACGTCCATGCTGGTAGTCATGAGAACTGAAAAAACATCTCTTCAACTGTCTATGCTTTGATTTGGAAACTTCTTCAGGCCTGCTCTTATTTTTCTTACTTCAAACTTTCTCTTGTATTGGATCCTACTGGTTTCAGATCATACTCTGTCCCTTTTTTCTTCTCTACTACTCCAACATGTGCTCCCCAGGGTTCGCTACCATCTACACAGTCAGACTCTAGTCCCATGCCAATAATTTTATAACTAGGCGATTTATGATAGGTATCAACATACCCCAAAAGAGTTCCAGAAAATTATTTGTCATCACTAGGTTACTTCACCACATGCTTTAACAATAAAAATTCCGTCAGTTAACTCTGAACATTCACCAAGGAGGGGAAGGAAAGGAGGTGTAACTGGTAGCCTGGCATTGAAACTGAGTCCTCCTAAAACCGAATTCCTCTGCCGAGTTTATAATTAACCTCTCTATCCAAATGTTATTCCCTTTCTTGCCTAACACCTGAACACCTGTTCCCCTCAAGACTGAGGATTAGCAAATAAAAGGGGGATTGAAACCAAGCTGGACCCCATGGGACCCTCCCAGGTAAAAAAGCCTTTCCGTGTCCCCCATTTTTAGTTTGTAGGAAAAAGGTTTCAGCCTCCCAGACCTTCCCTGATTTCAAAAGGGTAGAGTTACTAATTAGGAAAGGGAGGAAATGCAGAAACAAAGGAGGAAGAGTCAAGAAACAATAGTGTAGACAAAGCAGCCCTCACCCCCAATTTTGTCTATAAAAACACTTCTCCAAAAACCAGTGAAGAGTTTGGGGTATTTTGAGCATGAGCTGCCCATTCTCCTTGCTTGGCCCTGCAGTAAAGCTTTCTCTGCTCCAAACTCTGATGTTTAGGTTTGTTTGACCTCACTCTGTTGGACAAATGAACTTGCATTCGGTAACAGTTGATGTTGCAGTATAAACATACCATCTGCTAGGGATTGAATTGTGTCCCCCTCAAAATTCATGAGTTGAGGCCCTTAACCCCTAGTACCTCAGATGTGACTGAATTTAAAGATAGGGACTTCCAAGAGGTAATTAAGTTAAAATGAGCTTGTGAGGTGGACCCTAATCCAGTTTAACTGGTGTCCTTATAAAAAGAGGAGATTAGGACTTCTCTGGTGGAGCAGTGATTACGAATCTGCCTGCCAATGCAGGGGACACGGGTTCGAGCCCTGGTCCAGAAAGATCCCAGAAAGATGCTGAGGAGCAACTGAGTCCGTGCACCACAACTACTGAGCCTGTGCTCTAGAGCCCATGAGCCACAACTACGGAGCCTGCATGCCACAACTACTGAAGCCCGTGGGCCTAGAGCCCATGCTCCGCAACAAGAGAAGCCATTGCAATGAGAAGCCTGGGCACCTCAAAGAAGAGCAGCCCCCGCTCGCCGCAGCTAGAGAAAGCCCCCATGCAGCAACGAAGATCCAACGCAGCCAAAAATAAATAAATAAATAAATAAATCTTAAAAAATAAAAGAAAGAGGAGATTAGGACATACAGACAGATACCAGGGATGTGCTTGCACAGAGGAAAGGCTACATGAGGACACAGTGAGAAGTTGGCTATCTGCAAGCCAAGGAAAGAGGCCTCAGGAGAAACCAAATCTGCTGACATTTTGACCTTGGATTTGCAGCCTCTAGAAAATTAATTTCTGTTTAATATATCCAGTCTGTGGTATTTTGTTTTGGAAGCCCTAGCAAACAACATCAATAAAGGCAGTGGAATGCATTCATTGTGCAAGCTGTAAACTAGTATAAATACTAAGATCAGGCTCCAGGTGAAACAGTAGACCCTGGACCAATTTGATAATCATAATGAACAGGGAAAAAAGGAAATTCCTCTTCTCCATTTTCATCTCTTTTTTCCCATTTATTGAGCCAATAATACACATAAGAGTTAGGTCATGCTAATGTTGTTTTAAATATACATATGTTGGAATAAATCTGTTTATCTTTGTAGCAGCAGCAGTAGCCTGAACACAAGCCCCCTCTTTCCTGCTTCGTCTCCCTCACTTCAAATGGACAGTTATGGGGAACAGTAGTAGGTGTCGCTGGTGAGAGGCCGTAAGGGAGATGCAGGAGATGAAGCTTTTTGCCCACTCTTCCTCAAATTTTTCTCTGGCTCTGTGAGATGGATATGAATGGGTGGGAATAAATCCATCCTGGCTGGGTGATGGGAATCCTCTGCAATCTCTTAACATGGTTATTAAACATTTAAAGTCAGCTGTGTGAGAAGCTGGCAGCCAAGAGCTAAAACATATCTTGGGATGGCTTGTCCCATCCTTTATTTCTTTTTTTTTTTTTTTTTAAATAACTTTATTTATTTATTTATTTTTAACTGTGGCTGTGTTGGGTCTTCGTTGCTGCGTGCAGGCTTTCCTCTAGTTGCAGAGAGTGGGGGCTCCTCTTGTTGCGGAGCACAGGCTCTAGGCGCGCGCGGGCTTTAGTTGTGGCCTGTGGGCTCAGTAGCTGTGAGCTCGTGGGCTGCAGAGCGCAGGCTCCATAGCTGTGGCGCCTGGGCTTAGCTGCTCCGCAGCATGTGGGATCTTCCCGGACCAGGGATCGAACCCGTGTCCCCTGCATTGGCAGGCGGATTCTTAACCACTGTGCCACCAGGGAAGTCCCCCATCCTTTATTTCTGAACTATCACAATCAGACCTCTGAATTTTAATCCAGTGGTGTTTCTTCTCCTTCTTCTTCTCCTTCTCCTCCTCCCCCTCCCCCCCTCCTCCTTCAATTTTGACAAGAGCTGCAGATATTCCTTCTGGAGGGGATGTCAGATTTGGGGGGGGTGAAGGACTAGGGAGAAGTCTCATGAGCAGTGAGTATCTTTATTCTATTCTACACACATCTCATCTTGATTATGTTCATTTAGGCAAAATTAGAGAATTGGTTTGCTTTTACCCACTTTCTCCAACCACTTTGATGGTCCCCAATCTCCTTCTTCCCAAGCATTTCATCTCTTCACAATTTTATATTTGATATGCCCTAAGTATGACCCAAACTGTTACTTCATCTGAGCTTTTTCCATCCCCCCCCCCCACCTTTTGCCTCTTAGAACTTCAATTTTACTTTCATTTGTGTACTACTGGTAGTCTTCAAACACCTCTGCTCTTTTCCCACACTTTTCTCCAAAGGTCCTTGTTGACAACTTATAATTTTTCTATTTGTCCATCTATAAATAATTCCTTCAGGATGTTCCAAACACAGCTTCTTCTCCACCCCTGACCCTGGATCTACCCATTTCTTTCAGTTCAGACAGCATGAAGTCTACAGCCTTGGAAATAAATAGATCATCTTGTATAGATGGACTATATTTTCTATTGATTTTGAAGATGAGAGAAGCAAAGTACCTAGAATCAGAGAGGCTGCCACCCATAAAAGATAAAAGCTTTCATGCTTCAGGGCCATTTGTGGCAGGCAAGTTCTATGACAGGAAATTGTATAGAAAAGCAGTCACCTTACTAAAACAAAACGAAACAAAAAACCCCCCACTAGTCCCGGTTCAAACTCACAAATTATTGTTTTTCTGAGAAGAATCATAGCATAGTGGTTAAGAGCATGAGCTTTGGAATCCACCAGGGAATTGACCTAAGTTTAGCTCCTCAGCAGGGATCTGAATGTCTTCACTTAACTTTTCTGAGCCTCAGTTTTCTCAAATAGATTGCAACTACTATTAATATCTACCCCATGTGATACTGTACGGCCTGCATGAGATATTATAGGTTTAGCACTTTTCACAATATCTGGCATATAGGTGTTCAAACATGGTACTTTTCTTATTATCATTTTATTACCATATAATTACCTAATTGTTTGTATTTTATCCCTGTATACATTTATACTTTTAAATTTCTTTCTTGTGTCAGCAAAAACATCAATTGGTCAATCTAAGAAAGAAGAGGAAAATTTTATTCGAGCCAAATTGAGGATTATATCCTGGGTACAGCCTCTCAGAAGTCTCTGAGAGCTGTCCTGTCCATTAGAAGTCGAGGCACAGTTATAAAAATTTTTTTGAGACAGAGAGCTGAACTTTAAATGATGTATTTTTGACAGTTTACACAATCCCAGGTCTGTAAGCACAAAGTGGTGGGTCGTAGTGACCCTTTACAAGATCAAGAAAGAATGTTATCTTTTAAAGAGTTGTCTTGTTGATGCTAGGAGAATGTTGCTATTTATGGTTGAGCAGGTATTTCTGCCAATGGGGATGTTTGGTCGATGCGTAATGCAGATACACAATGCACAGCAGAGGGGAGAGAGAAGGCCAAAGGACAGAGAAAAGTTTTTATGTTTAAATTTTTCTTGTCTTGCCATAAAATACGAATTTTACTTCTCTCTCAAGACTTTCTAAAATATACATTATATTCTTAGATTCTGACCTATACTTTCACCACTTTTATTTCACCGCTCTCTGTTGTTCATACTTCTTTTTTTTCATGGAAACCTTTAAGGTTATGGTTTTCATGTATTTTAGGATCTTTGCAGCATACTTTTCACTGATACCCTATAGAAAACATTTAGGAACTCATTGATTTCCTGTAAGAATCCAACATTTGTGTTTATATAAATAGCTTTCCTACATTCCTGCTTTAAATACATCATCACAAGAATCAGTGTTCTCCATGGAATGAAAGTAACATAAGCCAATCATCAAAATATTGTTAGGAATACTCTGCCAAGAGCTAAGGTAAAAGAAGTCAAGTCCCTAGAATTTTATATGGGGATATTTCTACAAATCTACATATTCTCCATTACGTCTGAGTCTGGAGAAGCAGGTCCTGTGGTTAATCAAAGTCCACATTTGATTATCCAGATAAAATCATTTCAGTGGAAATGGTGGTCTTCAGCCAGGATGCTGAGTCTCAGTAAGATCTTATGTTGGTGATTCTTTAGCTCCTTCAATCACTTATCCTTCTCCTTTCCAAACATTACTCTTCCCAAGCTCTCTACTTCCCACTTCTCCACTCCATTTCCAGGCAAAGTATAATCAGTGCCGTTAAACTGAATTTCCATCCATCAGTAGCAGAGCTCTATAAGTTCTCCAAATGAAACACATTAGCATCCGTAAATATTGCTTAGTGTTTACATTACACTGTATTTTAACATTATTTACATGGATAACCCACACCCATCATTCCCAGTCTTACAAGCCATCATAACAGGTCACAAAAATTCAACAAAGAGAAGAATGTCAGTTCCAAGGACCGTTGACTATTATAAGGATAAGAGTTGAGTATCCGTTAGTGCCAGGAGATACAGAAAAAGTCCAGATATGCTCTGGTAATTTTGTTTGCTCCAAATGACATTAGCAAACATGTAGAGTATTATTGAAGAATATTTCTAGTTATAATTATATCAAATATAATTTATAATCAGTTATTTCTAAAACTGATAAATTCCATTGTAACAAAATTGCATCAGCAAGTTATTCAAACTCATTAAACCTCAGAAGGAAAACACAATCAAAGTACAATAATTATAAGGCATGTTGGCATTTGCCGAGTAATCTTTCCATTGAGAAGTAGATTTAGATAGTGGTGTCCCAGGCCTCTAGAACAGAGAGACTTACATACACATGTTCATTTAGTCTTTTATGCTAATTGATTTAGAGGGATAAATATTGATATGTTTGCTCTGTAAAGATTTTAAAACCTTCTCAACCTTAACTGTTATAATTCAGGAGTTATAACTTAAAAAACAAGTTGTTTTTTAAAAGATGTCAGTGTGACCAAGTATGCTGATTATTATCTGAGCGCTACATCACATCCATCCTCCAGGTTTCTAACTTGTTCTGTGCCACACCCAGGAGGCTGACTTCTGTGGATTGCAACCCTAGGGTTTGCCCTAAGATTTCCTGTTGAGTTGGGTTGATGAGATACTCTGGCCAAAGTTTGGAGCATGGGAAGAAAACTATGCCAAGGGACTCTGAGTGAGCTATCTTTTTTCCTGCTGTGACCCTGGCTGATACTGGTCTCAGAAGTGATCCTCAAAATGGGAAGCTCAGGTTGTGATGGTCACGTATTTGAATGCATAGATACCCTCCTTGTTGGGAGGAAAGGAGATGTAATAATATCACATTACTCAGATTATCGTTAAAGGCGGCATGTGATGGAGTTAGAGGGAGAGAACAAAGTAGTGAGGGACCAAATAGTCTTTCACTTAGTTGCTATGGCAACCATGGGGTGGATTGAGGAATGGACTGGACACTGTCTACTCTGGAGAGTATACATAAAAGATAAACCTAAAGTCTAGAATTCCCAGTTCAAAACACTAGTCAATGGAAAACTCCAGTAGCTCAATAAATCAGAAACACCAAGGCCTCAGATTCTGCAGGCAAGAATTTTTAGGTAACCCTACTAGATAAAGAATTCTGTTCAGTAAAGATGCTGGTGGAGAGTGAGGGAATGAGTGCTAATACACGGAAGCTCTTGTTATCAGTTTAGATCTCGTAACCAACTACAAAAAGCTTTGCAGCAGTTTTAAATTAATTGTCTCCCCCCTTTCCTTCTTACGTTTTATGAAGAGTGCTAATGGAGGCTAACATCACAGTTTAGATTCCAGTGGTGGGAAGCGTGACAGAACTGACATCACTCAACAATGACGCTATGACTGATGATATTTTGTGTTTCTCCTGTATGGGGGTCACAAGTTCTTCATCTAGGCAGAGGTCAAGAGTAAAAGCTGAGTAGCAAAAGGAATGGACTGTATAGGTTATTCTCTGTTTGCATACCCCCACGTCATACCTTGATCCATACCATGCCCTTTACCTTCTGTGCGTCAGACACTGACCTCTATGGATTACATTACCAGACTGCCCTTGCCCTTTGGCTTCCAGCTGGGTTTAGCCAAAGGGAGACAGCGGCAGGGTATTGGCAGATGAAAGGAGAAGCATGTTGGGTTATTTATTCCCTCTGCACTCTTACATTTGCTTGGCCACAGTTTGGGCAGTGGCTGTGTTCTATAGCTAGAGCTTCTGTCCTTCAGTTCCTCTTCTATGGCTCCAAACTTTTTCTAGGCTCTGGAAACACTATTTCCCATTCTTGTGCCTTCAGTTGTGACGTAGCAATGATTTCTCACTCTTGCTGATCCCTGAGTGTTTCACCAAGACTTGCCCATACCGCTTTCATGGAACTCTCTCAGTTACAGCCTTTGTGTTTGCCATTTCTTTCCTGCTAGTACATTGATACACCACGGAAGGAAGGACACATTGAGAGGGACTAGGTAAGGACAGCCATTGGCAGTGGGATGCAGCTACAAGTAGTGGAGAAAATGCAGCTAGGAAGGCAGAGTAGAGAGTACAGAGAATATGGGCACAGATAACGGTATTCTAGATGAGCAATCAGCATTACACAGTCATAGCAAGGGGTAGTGGTGTGAATTGCTAAGCATGAAGGGTAAGGGAGCCAAGAATCCAAGAGAAGGTAGTCTTTGGGAGAACCTGCTAGCCAAGTGGACAAAATAAGGGAATCAGGATTTTCAGGTGTCAGGGCTTCAGGCACCAGAATTTTCACCTCTCTTTGGGACTTGGCAAGTGTACAGAAAAGCTTCAGTCTCGATGACTCAGTTCCTGAACAGATTATCAAACACTGGTTCATTTACTTCATATAGTAGTTTGTTTGTTCATCCACTCACCAAATGTGTATTGAACTCCGTTTATACTGTAGGTCCTGAGTTGGATACCAAGGATATAAATGTGAATGAGATCTATTATCTGGCCTCATGGGGATCACAACTTACCAGGAGCTGAAGACATGTGTGAATGTAATTGTAGTACATGGTCACTAAACATCTTTACCTCGGTATATGCTGCAGGTACCTCACACCAAATGTGCATGAAACTTTACTCATTATCTTCTAAGAAAGCACAACACTGCTCCACTCCGCATTTCACGACCAGCACTGCTGCCACCTCGTCTCAGGGAAACATGATGTGGCTCTTTTTAATTAAGGCATTTGTTTATCCCTTGGTCCCTTGGACTTGGTCATTCTTTTTTTTTTTTTTAATTTATTTTGTATACATTCTTTTTTTTTAAAAAAATAAATTTATTTATTTATTTAATTTATTTTGGCTGCATTGGGTCTTCGTTGCTGCGTGCGGGGCTTTCTCTAGATGCAGCGAGCGGGGTCTACTCCTCTTTGCGGTGTGCAGTCTTCTCATTGCGGTGGCTTCTCTTGTTGTGGAGCACGGGCTCTAGGCGCATGAGCTTCAGTAGTTGTGGCAGTGAGCTTCAGTAGTTGTAGCACGCAGGCTCAGTAGTTGTGGCGCACAGGCTTAGTTGCTCCGCAGCATATGGGATCTTCCTGGCCCAGGGCTCGAACCTGTGTCCCCTCCACTGCACCACCAGGGAAGGGAAGCCCTGTATACATTCTTACTGGAGCATTTTCTTGCTTGTAAATCTGATGAACAGCCAAGGTTGAGCACTGCTGCAGAAGATATAAATTCATCTTAAACTGAGATCAAAATTGATCCTTAAAGAATGGAGTGAGCTGTATCTTGTGGGGTGTGTGTGTTTGTGTGTGTACAATTCATCTTAAACTGAGATCAAAATTGATCCTTAAAGAATGGAGTGAGCTGTATCTTGTGGGGTGTGTGTGTTTGTGTGTGTACAATTCATCTTAAACTGAGATCAAAATTGATCCTTAAAGAATGGAGTGAGCCGTATCTTGTGGGGTGTGTGTGTTTGTGTGTGTACAGGAAGGCGAAGAGTCCAGTATTTCTTGCTAAGTGTATTTACGGAGCTAGTGGTCCTTGTTGGAGATGTCAAAGACACAGTGTGACTAGTTGTTCAGCCAGGGATTCTCAGGATGATGTTATTTGCTAGAATCTCCACATTCAAGCTCCCTCATTGTCATCAGCACTTTGGGTTCTTAGAATGGGCCCTGAATTTTCAAGGCTCTAATAATCCATCGTGAATTCTTTTCTTAGTATAAATAAGAATTTATTCTTGTACTTAATTTTGAATTTATAATTTTGTCTTTTTTATTGAAGGAAGTCCAACAGATGATATCTCGGGCTCCCCCACATCTGGATCTTCTCCTGTGTCTCTAACGCAGGGATATGGACACTGCTGGCCTGAGCAGAGGATTCTCCTTCATAGGTAAGACTCTGTTCACCTTTTTTTTCGATTCCATGCATCTCACAGCTCTGGGGTTACCATATCATTGCTTCAGGCAGGAAACAAGCAATTAAGTTACAGTTTGTCTACATTATTGTATCCCATAGAGATCTTGAGAGGATAACAGGATCTCCTGAAAGAGACCTGGAAAATTCCTTAGTACCTTCAGCGATTCATTTAAAAACAATTTCTAAAGTTGGCCGCTCTTCTCTCCATTTTGGTGCTGGTCATCTGTTTCACCTGAGGGTGATACTTTTCTGACTTTTTTCTCACATTGTCAGATTAGTGTGCCATGTACCATGTATAATAATAACAATAATACCATTTTCAAGATAGTACTCACCAATTCTCTGATATGCTTTTTATCAGTCTACCTAATGAAGAAACATGGGTTACAGAAGACTTGTCTGAGATGAAGTGGTTAAAAATGTTTGTTTCCACCATTCTCTTTTCATATAGGCATTTTTGTAAATGAAGTATTCTTGCTAAATGAGTCTGTAGAAACTGCAGGTATAAGGGTGTTTCTCCAAAATCCATAGGCGTAGGTCTTTTAAAAGTAGAATCAACCAGCTTCAGTGTACCTGTATTTCAAATTGATTTTAGAGCTCACAGTGAAGCTGTAGCTCAGCTTAATTTTCTCTAGACCTTTAGAGAAAACAGTCTTTGGAAGATCAATCTAAAGAAGTGACCTTGACTTTGAATTCCTGCCTATGCAGTTATGGTATATTTCTACCTTCTTTATTCATTGCGTGATTTTATTTTGTTTTGTGTCCTAAGACAGTGATACATGAGCAATCACCACAACATTGGGGGGCAATCTAGCTCTTTGGTGGATTAAGGCTGTTCCTAAGGGCTTCCGTAACAAAGTGCCAATGACTGGGGGGCTTAGAACAACAGAAATGTATTGTTTCATCGTTCTGGAGGCCAGAAGTCCGATATCAAAGTGTTGGCAGGGCCATGGCCCCTCCGTAGGCGCTGCAGGGAGAATCCTTCCTTGCTTCTTCAAGTTCCTGGTGGCTTCTGGGTTTCCTTGGCTTGTGGCAGCATAACTCCATCTTTGCTTCTGTCTTCTTCCCTTCACGTGTCCTTTTCTTTTAAAGACACTTACAGTGAGTTTCCCACCGGAAACAAATATGATCTCAACTTGATTCTTTCCTTCGTTATACCTGCAAAGGCTCTACCTCCAAATAAGGTCACATTTCAAGGTTCTGGGTGGACATGAATTTTGGGGGACATCATTCAACCCATTACAAAGGCCACTGAATTCCATTAGGTGGTAGGAACGCAGTTCCCTTCCTGACAAGGGAGATGGTATTTCGCTGTTGTGGGCTCAGCAGATGGCACAGCCAGGCTCCCACCAGCCATGGAGCTTTCACGGCAGCCAGGATGCTGACAGGAAGCCGAAGATGTAAGCAGGCAAGGCAGCCTGTGCCCAAGAAAGAGGGGGGAAGAAGCAGAAGTGGTTTCTAGCAGGAAAAGATTTCTTGAACTTAATTCCTTCTTAAAATTCAATAGAGGTGTTCTGAGATGTGGGTGTTATTCCCCAAACCTTTGACATATTTGTCCTTTCTGAAACCCTTTTGTGTCCTCTGTGGCAGCTCATCCTCCTGTCTCCTTCTCATGGGACTTGCATGCAGTGAGTAAACTTTGCTGTAACCCTTCTGCTGCTGGCCTCTCACCTTCCACTCACTTCATTCTTTATCCTTGTTTTCTCCACTCTTCCTCATTTTATTCTTTTTTTCAGTTGCCTGTTTCATCCACGGTCTAAATCCATTACTTTCACAAAATTGCACAGATCCCTCAGGGCCTAGTGGGTGTAGGGCGGGCAGGGGACACCTGAGATTCCAAAGACAGAGCACAAGTCTTGGACTCCTAAGAGTTTATTCATTGTTGTGGTGTTTGTCTCAACACATCCTTGGCATTGTAGGCATTTAGCTTCTTAGGGTAGGGAAAGTGGTTATTTAAACTATGTTTATAAAATAGCTAACAAATATTTGGGGTTAACCTGTGTATATAGGCCCAGGCAGTACTCTCTTTACGGAGTAAATTCTTGTCTTCGGGCTTTTGCCTTTGTTTTGTTTTAGGGGGTTGGGAGTCGTTCGTTCAATAATGATAAATAATAATGCCAGACAAGCCCGTGCCTGTCATGGGCAATGTCCATATTATTACACCATTCAGTGAGAACATCTTCCTTTGATATTCTTTCTCTCTTCCTTTCCAATTCTATTACCTTTGTTTCCGAGGAGCTATACAGATGGCAGTGATCATGAGAGTCAGTTCAATGTCAGGGATACTTTCTCTACTTGACTTCCTGCTTCCTGATGAGACCTTGTCTATGCTGAGATTATTTTTCCTAGCTGCTACTTCTTACACTGCAAAAAACAATTTTTATATTCTTTTCTCCTTCCTATGTCTATAGTGAGATGACAACAGTAAAAGATTGGTTTCGTTCAGTCCCTAACCCAGGTTAGGACTAGAGTGAGAAAGTCCTGACTCTCCTACCTCCTCCTCCTGGCCTGCTGGTTGTCTCCAGCTCAATTACACTTGCAGTTACTCCAGAAAAACTACACTTGTATTTTATTTTTGCTTTAAATACTTCCTCCCTCCTTTCTCCAATCTTTTCTCAGTCCTTTAAGACATCTTCTCTTTTGAGATTTTCATGCAAATGAGGCTGAGAGGAGGAACGCTGGATTTTCTTCCTCGATCTGAATATATTAGATCCATTATTGGTCAGGGAGATATATTCCACAATCTGCATCCCCAGTACAATGCTTGTATTGTCATGGCATAAAATTGTCACTCAATCTATAAAATGCATTGTTGTGTAACTGAAAATTTAGAAGTCCTGGTAGACTTACAATAACAGTTACTAAGCAGGTGATGATGGACAGCAAACCTGTCCAGTGAGTTATGTTTGCATAAGTAACTCTCGAGGGAGATCATGGACGCTTGGGGACTTTGTGAAACCAACAAATGTTGACCCTGGAAATGCCAGGGGGCTTGGGATTTTCTTAAAATTTTTTTTCAGGAAGGCTCCCTAAGGACTGGTAATGGTAGAGGAGGTGAACTAAAAATTAGTTTTCTCTGCTTCTTTCTTCTGAGGGTGGGGGGAAAATACAATCCCCCAGGACATCACTGTCTCCACCCAGAACCTGTTTGCAGGAATTGTGATTTTTCTGTGGGTGGTTCCTGTTCTTATCTTACCTAATCAGATTTTTAAATTCCTTGATAGTAAAGAAGGTGTGTTTCATTCCCAAGATAATTTGGGAGTTAGGCAACAATAGTAATTGTCATTTAGAAACTTTTCTTTCCTAAACTACTTCTTATTTTATACAACATGACTTTGTACTTCCTGTCTGTAAGAAAGTTCTATTTATAATAATCAAATATTTTATTAGGGTGGGCTGATATAGGTGATATTGTGAAATTTGCTGTTCATGTGAGAGATATAAAGTCTTGAGAGATCGAGAGAACAAATGTCCACCTCTTGGGACTTCCCTAGTGGCGTAGTGGTTAAGAATCTGCCTGCCAACACAGGGGACACAGGTTTGATCCCTGGTCCAGGAAGATCCCACGTGCCGCAGAGCAAGTAAGCCCATGCGCCACAACTCCTGAGCCTGCGCTCTAGATCCCACGAGCCACAACTACCGAGCCCACGTGGTGCAACTACTGAAGCCTGCGCGCCTAGAGCCCGTGCTCCGCAACAAGAGAAGCCACCGCAATGAGAAGCCTGTGCACTGCAACGAAGAGTAGCCCCCGCTCACCGCAACTAGAGAAAGCCCGCGTGCAGCAACGAAGACCCAAAGCAGCGAAAAATTAAATTAAATTAATTAATTAATTAAAAAATAGAACAAATGTCCACCTCTTTTCTCTTTATGGCAAAGTTCACTTAAGATTAAAAATGGGTTCTGCATACAAAGAAAGGAGAGGGGAGGAGGAGACAGAGTAAAACAGTAAACCCCAATGATAGCTCATGTATCCTGAGAATGTGCGTCACTTAATCTTCTTGAGAACATTATGATGTTTGCCAATGTCCTGGTGGGGGAAAATGACTTACTAGGGAGTTGGCAAAGGAGGGATTAAGTCTAGGTCTGGCTCACTCCAGTGCTCTCATGCCTGACTACTACCCTCATGGCCTCTCAGGAAGAACAAAACCAAAGTAAGGAACAACGAGGGGAGAGAGAAAGCCAAAGAATGTGGGAGAAAGAGAGGCAGCTTGAGTGGCCTAGAATCAACTTTCCAATTTCAGGAGTATTGGCTCAGCACCCCACGTAGGTGGAAGAAGAATTCTCCTATATTGAAGGAGTCTGAGGGGTTGACTGCCAAAGTTGACTGTGGAAGCACTTGGGGTGTATCCAAGACTTGTTTTTCTTGCATCTGTTGTCTCTTTTCATTGTGAAGAAATTTCTGAGAACTGTCACACTTATTACAACAAATGTCACTACGATGAAAAACATTTGAATCCCTCATTTTAAGGAACAGGTTTTCTCATGTGCATATTTTGCAAAATTCTTGAATGCCATAAGCATTTGAGCGGTAGTTTGGAATTAAAAGGAAGGATTCTTTTTGCCAGGTTAATGTTTCATCGGCAGGTCAGGAGTGCATGGGATTTCAAAATAAAGCAAGAGAGAGGCTAACGGAGCATCCTAGTCTCTCGGTGGAGTCACCGTAATCCAGGACCCTTTCCTGGCTTTGCCCATTAAGGGATGTAATTTTGATAGTTTTCCTACGAGTGTTCAACCATTTGCAGAGTAATTCACAGTGACCAATCATTCATTTAAACAAGCATTTGCTGAATACCTTTTGTGCTGAATACGTTCCTTTGAACCTTGTAGAACTTCTGCCCCTTTCTGTACCTGCTCTGTCCTTGAGGGACTGACCTTTATGGACTGTACCAAGCCTCAGGCTTTCCTTGGGCTCAATTTGTAGAAGGCACTAGCAGGAGAGGGGAGGGCAGGAGAGGGAAGTAGGGTTATTCATTCCATAGGCAGGGCATCTGCAAACTGTGACCCTCGATCCAAATCTAGCCTGCAATTTATTTCTATAAATAAAGTTTTATTGGCACACAGCCATGCCCATCCATTTAAGTATTGTCTATGGCTGCTTTTACTCTCCAAATGTCAGAGTTGGGTAACTGTGACACAGACGTAATGGTCTGCAAAGTCTAAAATATTAATTTTCTGTCCTTTACAGAATAAAGTTTATTGACCTCTGCCTTAGGTAACTCCCTCTCTGGGCAGGGTTATTGATTCCTTAGGCATCTCCATGCCTGTCAAAAGTCACCACTGTCAAGTGGCCCTCCTATAGCTTCAGCTACACCACAGCTAGAGCTCTTCCTGAGTTCTGGTAACTGTCTCTTCCCCTGGCCCTATCAAGGCCTACAGGTATTCTCACTATGGCTAGCCCTGGGGTGCATCACCATCTTTTGTTGCCCTTTTTTATCCCTGTACCCACTCTCTTAATGTCTCCTAATTTACCCCGTTGGAATTACAGAGAACCACAGATAAGTAAACAGCATGAGATTCTGGGAAAATGAAGAATAATTGCCTGTTTCTTTAGCTAAACACTTGGCAGAGCACTTTGGCCATCATCTTGCTTTATCCTCATAATGACCCCATGAAGTAGTTCCTATTATTTTCCTATTAGCAGGTAAGGAAACCGAGGCCTTTTTGAAAACTGAGTAACTTGTCCACGATTTCTACCTTGAGGGGAAAAAGTAAGGATTCTGATCCAGGCTCTTAATCCTTAGGAGATAACAAAGCACAGATTGTGGTTCACTGTTCTTTTCAGGCTGGTGCTGCTGTTGAAATAAAGCTGAGATGGCTGATTTTGGCCATATCTTGAAGGAACTCACACATTGTGTGAAAGACTTTGGGCTAAATAGTCTAGGCATGACTCACTAAACAGATGTGTGTATCTCCTGGAAAAAAGTTTTGAGTTCACGACTATCACACTTGTTTAGTGATATGCACTTTTCAAAGTGTTTTCACAGCCTCATAACAAGCCCGTGAAGCCAGATGACAGTTCTTAGAACAGTTTCAGAGTCCAGCAAACCGAGACTGAGATGTAAACTTACTGTATCCACATCCAATGAATATTAAGAATTCATGCATATGTGACAAAGTCCAATGTTCTTTAAAAGTCCTGGCTAAATGGCCCTAGAGGGTCAGGGGGAAATGCATTTTGTGAAGACTAGCCTCAGCACTAGAGGCAGAAAAAAACACTTGAAGTCCATCTGTGGGCTTCCTAGGGAATCAGTGGCCAGAGGATAATATTCCTTTCTGTTTTTGTAACTTTCTCTAACACATACTTTTCTCATACTGCCACAGATGTGTTTAACTATTAAATGCTCATGTCAACGATCTTGAACCTAGAACATTTTTATAAACTCCACTCATATCTCCAATTACAGAGAAAATGAGAAGGTTCTCTGGAAGCTGGGGTTTTCCTCTGTATCTTTAGCTTTACACATGCCAAATCATATTCCTAACCACTCCTCTAAAGCCTTCCCTTCTTGCTGTGTTTTACTGCACTGTTCTTGATATCACCAACTTCCTAATCACCACTTAGCCAAGCCTGAAACACCAAATTTGTTTCAGTTCTTCCTCTAGCCTGTTAGTCTTACTGGTGGTGTTGACTCTGTCCTTTTAAATCCCTTTACTATCACTTTTACTTGACCCCCTTCTATACACTATCTAGACCATATTCCCTTAAGTGCACGACTCTGATCATCTCATTGACTTGAGCAAAAAGCCTCTGGGGCTACACACTATTCATAAAAATGAAAATTCATTATTCAAATTAGTAAATTCATTAATGAACATTAATATTCATTGGATGTGGATACACAACACTTAATTTCTCAGTCTTAGTTTGCTGGACTCTAAAATGGCCTTAAGAAATGTCATCTGGCTTCACAGTCTTGTTATGAGGCTGTGAAAATGCTTTGAGAAGTGCATATCGCTAAGCAAGCGTGATATACATGAAACGGAAACTTTTTTCCCAGGAGATACACGCATCTGTTGAGCGTGTAATGTCCGGACTATTTTCGTCCTTCTCCGTCTCCGCCCGTCTCCTGCTATGGACAGTTACAAACTTGGTCAATAACAGTCCTGGAAGGACGTGACGCCCCCAGCTAAGGACGTAGGTCAGAGATCTAAAAGGCAGGAGGATTTTCGGGGAGGAGCAGGGGCAGGGCATGACCTAGCACCTAGCAGCGCCGCGGATTGGTGGAGGAGAAGGTTGTTCCCTCAGGGCGGGCGCTGATTGGCTGCGGAGGAAGAGGCATGACTTCCGAAGTTGAGCAAACACCTCCTCCTCAAGGCCCCCATCCCAATTTCTGCTGGGAATTCGGATCCTACTCAGCCCGGCCCCGGGAGCGCAGAGGCGGCGGGGACCGGACGAGGTGAGCAGGGGGAGGGTGCCCGGAGGGGCTGAGCAGATGGGCGGTGGGCTCAGCCTGTGAGAAGGATTTGGAGATCGCCGGCGGGGCTCTGCCAGTCCGCCGGGCGGTGCTGGCGAGCTCTGCCTCCCCCTCCCCGCGCCGCTGGGGACCCGGGAGCTCCGCGGACTCCGGCCTTTGCCGGGACGAGCGTACGGAAGACGGTGGCGAGCGTTTGGGCCTCCTCGCCAGGCCTCCCCGCCTAGCGTTTCTCTGCACGCGAGGGCTGGGAGGTGGGGCGCAGCGGGCGCGGCTCCGGAGTTTCTGTATAGGAAAGAGAAGGCAGGGGATGGCAATTCGGATTTCTTTCTTGGCGAGGGATGAGGTGGGGAGCGGTTGCTGGGGAGTAAAGCATTGGTATTGAAGCTGTAGAGCAAACCCTCTGTTAATTCTTGGACTGTGTGCTTATTTAGATAGGCAGCTGTGGGAGGTGGTTGACGGAGAGGGGGGCCTCCCCGCGCCCCCCGGTCCCCCCCACCCCGATTTCTTTCGGCGCATCTGAACTGCGGAGACCCCGCAGGGGCTGTGCGGGCCAATGTGAGCGTTTGCGCGGGGAGGAGGCGCTGTTAGAAGCAGTTATCTACCCTGTTTAATTCAGTGGGACTAAATGGCCTGACTACTTCTGGAAGAAATATGCTGTTTAGGCACTGATTTTAGGAGAGCGGGAGTGGGTGTGGTGAGAGGGAGAGAGTGTGTTTAGTAACTCTAACAAAGATGAACATTTTTTGATATTGTGGGTCGTCAGCTATCTTAATGTGGAAAAGGCGTAGCTGTTATTACGCCGACCTAGCTATGCACGGGACCGAACCATCACTGATTTTGACACGTGGCTTTCATATACTTTATATTGGAAGAAAAAAAAAACCAAGAAACCCATGGCACTTGGTGTGGACGCTTCTGTGTGTGTGTGTTTTGTAACTTGAACTCCCCCCCCCCCTTTTTTAAAAAATAAATTTATTTTTGGCTGTGTTGGGTCTTCGTTTCTGTGCGAGGGCTTTCTCTAGTTGCAGCGAGTGGGGGCCACTCTTCATCGCGGTGCGCGGGCCTCTTACTACCTCGGCCTCTCTTGTTGCAGAGCACAGGCTCCAGACGCGCAGGCTCAGTAGTTGTGGCTCACGGGCCCAGTTGCTCCGCGGCATGTGGGATCTTCCCAGACCAGGGCTCCAACCCGTGTCCCCTGCATTGGAAGGCAGACTCTCAACCACTGCGCCACCAGGGAAGCCCCCCCTTTTTGTTTTTACTATAAAGCTGAGGGAACCTAGGGCCAGACTACCTTCTAGCCATGTAACCTGGTGGCCCTTCTGCAAAATGAGCTAGGACGACAAAGGTGAAGCCAATGTCCCCAAGTGACTTTCCCACTCTCCAGAAAATCATATTTGTTATCAGTCTCACTTGTTACTGGTGACAGCGTCATCAGAATTTTGATTTATTTGTAATTGAAAAATTTCCCCCTTTACTAATTAATCTTCTATTTAATCATTAGCAGATTTTGGTTCAGGACTTTGGAAGTGATCTTTGGTATGTAACCAATGCCAATTTAACAAAAAAGTTTTCATTTTTCCGAATATTCTTTTTCTAATTTTCTCATAGAGATAACATTACAAACAGTGGCAAGTTTCTTTGATGAGGCCACAAAAAAATTCTATGGAATTCATGGAATCACGGAAATGCTGTACATTTGGAATGGGAAATAACCAACAACATTATTACCGTGTTCACAGAATTAAGGTGCAACCAATTATAAGATGCATCCCCATTTTGGGGATGCTAAAATGTGAAAAAACATGTTTTAAATTTGGTGAAATACAGTATTAAAATGATAACTTATTTTTCTTGAACACTCATGCCTAAAGGGTGAAGGTAAAGAGAAGGTTTACTGGGCTTCTAAAAAAATAAGAAAGGGGAGGGATTAATATGGAGCCATTGTGAAGGCCTTCCCACGGTGTGACCCAGAGTATGGAAAAGTGGTGTCTTCTGTCAGTGGTGATGGTTGTGCTCACCTTATTTTAAAATAAATTTATTTATTAGTTTATTTTTGACTGCATTGGGTCTTCGTTGCTGCACGGGCTTTCTCTAGTTGCGGCGAGCGCGGGCTACTCTTTGTTGTGATGTACAGGCTTCTCATTGTGGTGGCTTCTCTTGTTGCAGAGCATGGGCTCTAGGGCACTTGGGTTTCAGTAGTTGTGGCACGCAGGCTCAGTAGTTGTGGTGCATGAGCTTAGTTGCTCCGCGGCATGTGGGATCTTTCCGGACCAGGGCTTGAGTCTGTGTCTCCTGCACTGGCAGGCGGATTCTCAGCCACTGCACCACTAGGGAAGCCCCTGTGTTCACCTTTGAGGAGTGGGCAGGCTTGCAGCCTTTTTGTTAACATTTACTGAGTGTTTATGGCATGCAAGGCAGTGCTCAGCACTTTATGCCTACTAGCGCAAATAAACTTCACAATAGCTCTAAAAGGTAGATAGTATGATTCCCATTTTGCCGATGAGGCACAGACAGGTTAAGTTACTCACCGAGGTCATAGAGTAAGTGGGAAGCTGAGGAACCCAGGCCATTTGTGGAAGAGAGGAGTCAGAATTCCTTTGAGGTACCCCCTCCTGTTTTAAGCTCTGGGCTCCTGGTCACTGCAGTTAATCCAGGTAATTTAAGTGAATATCCTGTCTTCCTCCATAGTGTTTTTGGTATTTTTGTCTCCCTGTTACTGTACTTTACCTGGATCTTCATGAGTCAGAGTGCCTATTTATGTTCTAAAATTCTAATGCTTTTGTAATGCACAGTGCCTAGTCACTACTATCCTTAATAGAATCAGTACATCAGAGCTGAAAAGGACTTTAGTATTATATTCCAGTCTGGATTAGGAAACTGAAGTCAGGTAAAGAGCCCCATATCTAGTTAAATGTCTCAGCAACCAGGTCTGGATTTTGCTACCATTTTTATTTGTATTTCAAAATATTCATTGGTTTATGAGATTTCAGCAAGAGATTAGATCTTTTGTGGGGCATTGTTGGAGGGATGGGAGATATGAATTCCTGTTCTTATTCATCAGTCTATTTTGTTTTCTCTGCTACATTGGTCTTTATGACATTCATTTAAATTTTCTCATTTATTTCTTCATTCTTGCGCAAAACACTTGAGTTCTCCTATGGGGCAGTCACTGGGAATACAGAGCTGAGGAAAACACAATTCATTTCTTCAAAGAATTTAGAGTTTAACAAAGAGACAGACAAATATGCAGATAAACATTTTGGATCAGACTCCAATTCAGAGCTAACTTTGCATTCCATCTCAGTGAAGCTACATTTGTGGGCTAGAGACCGGGAGACTCATAGGTCTTATGTCTTTGGATGACTTTGAGTAGCTTATAGGCTTGAGAACATATGAATATTCTTAGACCAGATTACTTAGCACTAATAAGCACTCCCCAAGTCTGCTTGTTTTTACTTCTAGCTAACTATTTTGTAAGGAGTTTAATATTAAAAGAATATAGCTATGCAACAGGAAATAAAAGTATGGAGGACAGGGTTGCTGCATACCCAAGCCTCGTTCTAGCAAGCCTTGGGGTTGGGAGGTATTTGGATTAGTTCTAGGCCATCACTGGGTGTTCTATTAATTTGGAACGCTTTTGGACCTCTACAGGATTATTATGGTCTGGATGCCAAATATGTTGTGTAGGCCAAGACTCATGGCCATGCAGCTGCCTACCCTTATTTATAGTACCAAGGCTTCCTGGGAAACCATGGCTTTTTAAATACACTTGCACTTTTTGAATAAACTGGAAGTATGGATATAAAACATTTGCATTTCTCACTCATTATTTATTTTAGTCAGCTCAAGGCTACTCCATCCTTAGTGTCTCAATATTTAACCAAGATGTATGCCTGATCATTTGCAAATAACTTGGCATTGAGAAATCTCCCCATGTAATTGGATGGTTTTAGTGTGAGTCACTGAATTATGTTCTAGTGGAATTATTTCAAAGATCTAAAATATAAGGACAAAGAGCACATCTCTGACTTTGGGGGCTATAGACAGATGATTTGGCCTTAAAATTTCTTTAATACTGAATGTGTAATCCTTTTGACATGTCTCAGTGGAAGCACCAGAAATTAGAAGGGGCCAAGCCTAACCCTTTTTTGTACTTAAGCTCTTGTGTTTGCTTGCACATTGTTCTGGCTTTGGTAGGTGGTTTGTAGGTTTAAAAAGTTTTCTGTTTAGGTTGATAGTATGGAAAGGATTGAAGAGACTTAAAAGATTTTTGAACATTCGATGGAAGGATAAAAAGCTCTCTGTAGATCTCAGCTTTCTTCATCCACCTACCACTCTAGGGTTACCACTCTAACCCGTGAAAACCAGCGCAAATCAAGTACTCTGTTTTCTGGCATAAGTACTACCTGAACAATAACAGATAAATGTAATCTGATCCAGTTACATTTAAAAGTTATACCAACCAAAGAGCAGACTGTTTTATTATGATTCATCCATAGATGCTTGGAAAATGCTGTTTATGAAACATGGGAAATCCCATATTTATATGAGGCACGCTACCTTCATTTGTATTATCTGGTTTTAGATGATCTTTTCTCCCATCCACTCTGACTCTAATATTCAGCTATAATTAGTGATTGATAAGTCACCAGCAGATACTGCTTGAGGTCATTTAATTAGATAAAATTGTTTCATGCTGCTCCTGTTGGATCTCATGAAAATGAGCAGGGGACTGGATTGCTGCTGCTTTACAAGAAACTAACATCACGCTATGCATAACTTAAGTAACCCCAAATTTATTTTTAATTAAAGAAAGAAAATCAAAACACTTCTCCCATAATCAATGGGCAAATTATAGCTCATCAAGAAAATGTCTGGCTTTTATTTATTTATTTATTTATTTGCAGTACGCGGGCCTCTCACTGTTGTGGCCTCTCCCGTTGCGGAGCACAGGCTCCGGACGCGCAGGCTCAGCGGCCATGGCTCACAGGCCCAGCCGCTCCGTGACATGTGGGATCTTCCCGGACCGGGGCACGAACCCGTGTCCCCTGCATCGGCAGGCAGACCCCCAACCACTGCACCACCAGGGAAGCCCCGTAGTGCTATTCTTGTTTTACAAAAACATACAGAAGAATCTTTTTTTTTTTTAACATCTTTATTGGGGTATAATTGCTTTACAATGGTGTGTTAGTTTCTGCTTTATAACAAAGTGAATCAGTCATACATAACAGAAGAATCTTTTTAAATTTTATTTTAATGCCATTTGAAACATTGGCCCTTCATGTGTTGAAGGGAAGACTGTTTAGAAATTGTCAGGGAAAGGGTCTTGTTCTCCAACCCTGACTGGGTGACACTTCTCATTCTCCCCTTATTTCTCACCTCCTCTTCCTCCTCCTTATTTTTCCTCTTTCCTTTCCTTCTCTTGCTTTTCCACATTCTCCTTGCTCATGCCAGAAGCTGTTATCAGCACACAACCCTGTCAATTAACCTCACTTGAGCCAGTGAATAAGTCGGGAGTCTTACTGCCTTGCTTCCACTTGAAGGCATTGCCAGAAATATACATGACATTTACTTCACGATATTCTTGGAAAAGCCCATAAAATACAGGACAGGGAAGTCCAGAATAACCCACTTGGGCATTTCCATGAAATGTCAGACACCTGCAGTGCCATACCTCAGAGTAATTCAGAAATTCTCACTGTTACATATTTCTTGATGACCTGAGAATGAAATGAATGGCAGTCCCAGAAAGTTCTATGCTGAGACCAAGTTTCAAGGTTCAAGCAATTACTAACATAATCAGACCTGCTATAATCATCTGTTTTCTAAGCATCCAGAAACTTAGAATTTACCTTGGCAGGGACTCAGGAAGGATTTTTGTGACACATAGAAAGGGGTTGATGGAGGAACCCCATGCTGTGCGAGAACTAATAATATGCCATATGGATCTGATCTATTTCTGAATTGAGCTGGCAGGAGTAACATGTCAGATGTACGAGGTGTGGATCTGCAGGCTTTTGCAAAGAAGAGAAAATCCTGAGTGTTGAATATTACCCTAGGGATTCTGCTTCTGCTTAAAAGCAACAGCTCTAGTTGGATTTCACTTCAGTTTCTTCATCTGTAAAATGGGGCTAATAATAGTATCTACTAAATGAGATTTTCACAAGGAGGAAATGAGATAATGTCTGTAAAGTGCTCAGTATAGTGCTTAGCATATAATGTTAAATCAGTGGTGACTATTGTTCTATTTCTTTGAAAACAAAGGGTCAGGAATTGTGATTCAAGAATTCCCTACAAAAAATGAAAGTGAAAGTAGCTTCCCAAATAAAACGCAGAAGGCCAGCCTCTGCTACTTAACTTTCCTAGGTCCCGAGGAAGGTCTGCCGCTGCAAACGTGTATGTGTGTATTACATGAGTGTATGTGGTTATGTCTCTCCTCCCACGCTGTACCCTCGACTCCAGGCAAAGGAGGTGTGGAAGAGGAGGGAGTGTTGCTGAGAAAGGGGAAGCTGTGGTTATAAATCAAGCTTGGGCTGAGGAAAGAGACTGAATTATTTGGACATGTTTCCTAATCTTTGTGCCAAGAACTGCTACTAAGTATAGAGGATTAGGATCACTTGGTCAACTATGGTATGTGAGATGCAGCCCCTGCTGAGAAGATGGGACTGTTTCTGGGCTTCTCAGTGTGTTTAGAAGACTCATTTGTCTTTAGAATTGATTTCATTTACAAACATAGGGATTCAAGTTCTATGGGACGTTGCAGATTTTCCTTTGGCTTGGGGGAGAATAAATGTTATGGGTTTGGGCTTGGATTTGGGCTTAGCATAGTCTCTTTTAAAAACGAAACTATATAAGTAAACCAAAAAGTTCGATAAAATATATAACAGACTTTTACTGAAATGTCGGTCATCCGTATTTTGGCCTGAGTAAAAGTTAGCCTGAACTCCTCATGACCGGCATGTTCATTTGCTGTGTGCAGTGTTTCCTCTCCCTGCCCCTTTTCTTCCTAAAGCCTTCTTAGCCGGACTCTTTGCTGTTTGCTTTATTCTTTTAGTCTGTGTTGTGAGTTATCCTACAAGTTTTCTATCTAGGGTGATAAGTAGTTTGCCCCCAGGAAATAGTACTTGTACATTCCATTGTCTGACAAAACTTCCCTGTCTATAAGGTGGGTCTGATTTAGAGATTGTAGTCTGATGTAACAGAAATGTGTTCCATAAGAACTGTGCTATATGCTAGGGAATTTCTAGAAGATGTAAAATCATTTAGTCTCTATATTTTCATGCCAACCTTAAACATAGAAAACTAAGGTTCAGCATCCAAATGACCAGCAAATTATCGTCTGAAATGACTTCTGACTACTACCTTTATGTAACCATTTGAAGAGGCACAGAATACTGTTTGATACTTATGCTTTAAAACTTTCTGTAAAATTTATTCTGTGCTGACACATAGTAAGCCTCTTGTAAATATTTCTTAATTGAATTAATGAATAGGGTTACAGAATCTGGAATAGCAGTTAGAAAACTGAGACAGGTCTGGGTTTAATATGATAGCAGGGGGAGGGGGTCTGGTAGAGGAAACTCTGGAAAGGGGAAGAACATGGTTTTTTTTTTTTTTTTTTGGCTGCATTGGGTCTTCGTTGCAGTGCGCGAGCTTTCTCTAGTTGCTGTGAGTGTGGGCTACTCTTCGTTGCGGTGCGCGGGCTTCTCATTGCGGTGGCTTCTCTTGTTGCAGAGCACGGGCTCTAGAGTGCAGGCTCAGTAGTTGTGGCGCATGGGCTTAGTCCGCGACATGTGGGAGCTTCCCGAACCAGGGCTCAAACCCGTGTGCCCTGCATTGGGAGGCTGATTCTTAACCACTGTGCCACCAGGGAAGCCCGGGAAGAGAATGTTTAGAGCAACAACAGGGTCAGAGAAGTGAGGCTGGGGGTGTCAGGTGCTTCTTCAGCTTCTAACGCCTGTGGTGATAAATTGTTTGTTTGTTTTGTTTTCTTAAATTTCCAATCTTCCAGGACCAATGCTTTTATAAAATTCAATACCAATGAATTACTAGAAGAATGATCCTGTCATATAAAGGTTTCTAAGTGCTTACTTTCTATTTCCGTACATATCTCATTGTGGACCAGTACAAAGCAGTCACTGACTGACAACAGGCTATAAAACACACTGAGTAGAACTAGTTTAGGAAATGGTCAGAGATGAAACTCGAAAGAGGTTGGAGCTAGATTGTCAAGGATCTTGTACATTATGAAAGGATTCTAAACTTTAATCATCAAAATTGGCATAAATTATCTTCCTATATTTGCATTGTAGATTAACTTGCTTAAAACTTTTGTGCTGAATGTGTGTTTGATAAAACATACATTAAAAGAATGAGTTCAACTTAGCAGATATTGATTAGTGTCCCATAAGTTGCTTGGGACATTTTATTGTTTTTTTTTTTTGGAAGTAACTTCGTTTGTGGAAGTTTGGGTTTGTTTGGGTAAAGGAACAGCATCCCAATGACCAGCAAATTATCATGTCATCCAGGTTTTCACTCTCCCTTCTTCATCTTGAATCTGTTACCACCTGAGTTGGTTGGATTTTACAGCAGATTTCTCAGGAGACCAGAACTGACCTGTGAGTCTTCTTGCCTTTTGTTGTCCTGCTCTTACAATTTCTTTACAGTCACCAGGTTTCAAGATGCTGCGAGTACCTAGGACCAAACTGGGCAGGCTGGGCCTCAGCCTCTCCAGGCTTCACTATAAGGCGGTGATGGCATTGAGGCGGGAGGATGTGAACGCCTGGGAGAGGCGGGCTCCCCTGGCTCCTCGGCACATCAAAGGGATCACCAATCTGGGGTACAAGGTCTTAATACAGCCTTCCAATCGGCGGGCCATTCACGATAAGGTAAATATTTACAATTTTTAAAAATAGGTGGGACTGAAATGACCCTGTGTATGAAAAATAGGGAGCATCTGAGTGAAAATAAAATGTTTGCTAGTGTCACTTAAAGACCACATGACAATATTTCTTTACTTCGGTTATAATGAGATTATATAGTTATGAGATTTCTAGTTAGAATCCTTTCTTGAGCCCATAATTTAGCCAGTAAGTATTATTTTCACCCCATCCCATGCTTTCTTCCAGCTGAGGGATAAAATGATTGCTTTTAGGAGATGACATCCTTCAGTCATTCTCTCCTTCATGTGTGACCCTGGTTCTAGGACTGGAAAGACAAATGTCTGCAGGAAATGCTTCACTGAGTAGAGTTTGTTCATGAGTGTTTACCTTGCCAGCCACCAGGTGAAGCCCCTCGTATTCATCATTCTGTTTATTCTTCACAATAATCTTATGACACAGGTTTGACTTTTATTTTTATTTTAGATACATGCATGTGTTTTTCCTTTCCTGAGCCGTTTGAAAATATGCTGCAGACAATGCCACTTTATTTCTAAATGCTTCAGTATACATTTCCTAGGAATAAATCATCTTCCTGCGTAACCATTGTATCTTTTTCACACCTAAGAAATTAATAATTCCACAATATCATCTCACATCTCACATTTCAAATTCCCCATTGTCTCAAATGTCTTTTATGGTTTTTATTTTAATCAAGGCTTAATTAAGGTTCATTGTATTCATTATTATGTATCTTTAGTTCTTTTAATCTAGAACAGTACTGGGCTTATTGTTAACTAGGCTTATTGTCGTGATCATTTTGCAATATATACAAGTGTCGAATCATTTAGGTGTATACCTGAAACTAATATAATGTTAATTATACCTCAATAAGAGAATATTGAATGGAATTTAATATTTCTTAGAAGAATTTTTTTTTTTTGGCCTTTAGAATACATCCCACAAAGAATATTCAGAGTGCTATGTTCAAAAGATATCTGAATGAGTTTTTCTCTGTGGTTACATGTCAATGTGATATCCAGTTGGATTTATTTTTGTTTCTATTACATTTTAATATTTGCTTTAAATCCTTTTTGATTTAATTTTATTTTTCAAATAAGTTAAACATTTACAAGCTTCAAAGATTAAAACTGTATAAAAAGATGCGACACAGAGAAGTCTTGCTCTCATCTTAATCCCTTACATCCCATTCCCACCCACCCTATAGGTTACTATTTTCATCAGTTTCTGATCTATCATTCCTATGTTTCTTCTTGCAAAAATAAGCATGTGTATGTGTGTGTATGTATGTGTTTTCTTATTTTCCCTTCAATCTTATACAGAACGTTTTATACTGTATATACTCTTTTGCACCTTGCTTTGTTCTACAGCATACCTGGAAATCACTTCATGTCAGTTCATAGACATCAGCTTCATTCTATTTAATGGCTGCTATAATTACTCCATTATTTATCATGATTTATTTAACCAGTCTACTATAAATGGGCAAATAGATTGTTTTCAGAGAAACCAGGTATGAACCATATGTTCATTCTTTTACTTTCTTTCCTATTCATTTGTACTTTACTTTGAAGTAGATTCCTAACTAGATTTATCTTCATTTTATTCAACTGCCATCTAAGATGCTTTAAAAATTCTGCCTGGATCATGCTACCCCTTTATTTAAAAATCTGAAATGATTGTCTATTGCCTCCATGTACTAGCTATGAAATCTCAGTTTAATGTGTAGGACTCAGGTTTCCCATTGATAAATTGGGGATAATAATAGTACCTACCTCATGGGAGTT
Organism: Lagenorhynchus albirostris; assembly: GCF_949774975.1. NCBI lineage: Eukaryota > Metazoa > Chordata > Mammalia > Artiodactyla > Delphinidae > Lagenorhynchus > Lagenorhynchus albirostris. Next base: position 28,129,508 of record NC_083102.1, read on the forward strand.
TTGAGAATTAACTGAGATAATTCACCCAAAGAGCTTAGCAAAGCACATAGTAATTTATTAATAAATATCAATGGGGCTTCCCTGGTGGCGCAGTGGTTGAGAGTCCGCCTGCCGATGCAGGGGACACGGGTTCGTGCCCCAGTCTGGGAAGATCCCACATGCTGCGGAGTGGCTGGGCCTGTGAGCCATGGCCATTGAGCCTGCGCGTCCAGAGCCTGTGCTCCGCAACGGGAGAGGCCACAACAGTGAGAGGCCCGCGTACCGCAAAAAAAAAAAAAAAAATCAATTATTATTTTTATTTTTATCCAATAAAGCTCATATTCACCATAATAATATTCAGTCTATTTTTCTAAATTGATTCACTTATTATGCCCTAAACATCCCCTTACTTTCCCATCTCCTTCACTATCTCTTACTGATATTACCAGCTTGTATTTCCCATCTCCATCCCTCCAAATCCTACCCAGCCTTTTAGATTAATTTAAATTTCCACATTTCCTTGATCATCTCACCTGGGAGTTATCTCAATATCCATTAAATTAATATATCACTTAGATTATGCTACTCATAATGTTCTTTTGAATTCAGCCTCATGCACTGTGCCTCTGACTTCTTTTTACAATATTTTGTGAGCTCCTTTACAGGGGAGATCTTGTCTCTGTTTCTTTGTGTCCTATCTCATCTTTAGCACAGTCCATGGAACAGAGTAGGGCAGTAATAAATACTAACTGAACAACAAAAGAAAAGAAAATATTGCATATATGTCTTTCCTTTAAAAGTATACCTGTATATAAAAGTATATATATTTCCTTTAAAAGTATAAAAGTATATTACTATTTAGCACTTAATGTTTCAGGGCATTGTTGGCACAAAATATACATTTTACATGTATATTTAAATCACATGTGCTAGCAGTTATGGTCAAACTATTAACAGTTCTTAGATTAAAGTATGTGCTGAATTCTCTAATTTTTTGTTTCTGGTACAAAAGTCAAACATGTTAGATTGATCTTTAGCCAGCAAGTAAGAATATTAGAAGTAGTTTTTCTATGATTTGTTCCTTATATTTGTTTCCTTCAAAAGGTTGTGACTTTAACTGCTACATTTATTTATTAAAGAAAATATGGATACAACAAATCAAGAGAATAACTTTTAATCAAAATTACATTCCCAGGAATATGTCAAAGCTGGTGGCATTCTTCAGGAGGATATTTCTGAAGCTTGTTTAATTTTGGGAGTTAAAAGACCCCCAGAAGAAAAACTAATGCCTAAGAAGACCTATGCATTCTTCTCCCACACCATAAAGGCTCAGGAAGCCAATATGGGTTTGTTGGATGAGATCCTAAAACAGGTAATTAGTGGCCAATATTCATAAATATTAACATAGAAACATATATATTTTTTAACTTTTAACTGTCAAGTGGAGTTTTAGTTTTCTTTCAGCATCTAGAAAATACATCACGTATTCACCTCAGTAGGAGAGGTGATCTGCAGTTAGTGCTTGTATAGTTCTGCCGCTCTTCGGGCTGCTCTGCTGGGCAAGTTTGGAGTTTGTGATAAGAGGAACCAAACACACTTCATTCCTTTGTATTCTGAAATGGGAAGAATGATAGGAGCATTTGCTCCAAATGATTATTAACTTATAAGGTTAATAGTTCAAATATTAGCAAGTAGAATTTTAGAGCTAAAAGGAACCTCAGGGATCATATAACTTAACCACCCTAATTTTTCAAATGGAGCCCAGAGAGGTGAAGTGACTTGACTGAGGCTGCACAGCTCTGTAGTACCAGAACTGTACTGGAAACTATTTTTACATTTATTAACATTCATAAGGAAAAGAAACATTTTTTGAGATATAAATACTGTGGAAAAACTATCATCTATTTAAAATCCATCTATTTAAAATACTCAACAAATATTTACCAAGTGCCTACAATGTGTCTGACACTGATCACTGCAATGAACATAGCTTACGTTCTAGTACGAGGAGACACTAGAATAAATAAACAGCACCTCATATGTCGCTTGGTGATATGTGTAATGGAGATAAATATAATACAGGAGAAAAAAAGGAGTGCTGGGCACTAGGGGAGGTGATAATGCTACTTGAAATAGGATGATCAGGGAGTGCCTCATTGCAGTATTGGCATTGAGCAAAAATTCGTAAGAGGCAAAGGATCAAGCCATATCCATCTGAGAGAAGCCTTCCAGCCTGAGAGAATAGTAGTGCAAAAGCCCGACAGACAGTCTTTTTGAATGGAGGATTAGAGTTAATCATATTCTAAGATGCTTATTCTGCCTGCTCTGTGAATAAAAGTTGGAGACTGGAGAAGGAGAGCAAAATTGATAAGAAGATTGTTAGTCTAGACTAGTCCAGATGCTAGGCTGCAAATGATGTTGAGGGCGGCGGGAGTGGAGGTCGTGACACATGGACAATCTTGGATGTATTTTAGAGGTCTGATCCTGCAGGATTCATGGATGAGGTGAATGTGGACTATGAGAGAAAGAGAGGAGTCAGAGGCGACTCCAGGATTTTGGTTAGAGTAACTTAAAGGAGTTGCTTTAGATTGACATGATGCTACTGCACGAGGAGCAGGCTTGGGTGGGAGGATGAAGATTTGAGCTTAGGGCCTGTCGAGTTTAATTTGCCCATTAGACATGTAAGGGGAGATGCTGAGTGGGCCATTGGATGTGAGTCTGTAGCTCAGGAGGGCAGCTTCTCCAGATACACATTTTTCAGTTGTCAGAGACTAGATGGTATCTAAAGCCATGAGACTGGGTGAGGGTAAGGAGTGACTGTAGATGGAGAAGTCCAAGGTCTAAGTCCTGGGGTAAGGATGTTAGAGCATTAGAAACTAGACTTGGATCTGACGATAGGTAGAGGACAGGAGAGTTTCACAAACAGTAAAAGTAATGGAGGAAAATGTATTTTACATAAACCTGTAGAATACATTCTTACTAATTTCAGATTCACTAAACAGACACTGTAGTTAATTTACAGTGTTTCATAAGAATCAATTCAAAAAGTAATTAAAGGAAATAGTATTATAGAAGAATGTTTCACTTTAAGCAGATAAAACTCCTCAAAAAGTACTTTAGAAACATTTTTCTTTTTGGTTATATGAAGTTTCGTTCATTTCAAGAAAATTAATGAAAACAGACCCAGCAGGGCTGCTTTTGGGCAACATTTTGTAACAAATTACTTGGAGTTGGATTAATATTAAATATTCTTAAATCCAAGCACATGGCAAAAATTATATCATCTTTGAGGAAAGAGACTATTTAAAACATTCTATAATTCCAATGTGTCAGCAGTTTTTAAGCATGAGGTAATAGGACATTTCCAAGAGAGAGGGAAGATTCCCAAGGAAAGAGGAAGGACAAGATTTTATTGAAGGTGAGGAAGTGAAGAGCAAGCAGCTTGTGCTACTTTTAAAATAAAGTTCGCTTGTGAAAGGCTGGAGAGAGAAAAAAAGAGAGAGACAGAGAAACAGAGAGATACTAAGAGAGACAGAAGGAGAGAGAGAGAGAATGAGATAGATTTGTGTGTATGGACTTGAGAGGGTGTATAGTTGTTATTTTTAAAGTAGAAGAGAGACCTGGGTGTATTTAGAATGGTTGAGGGAAAGGAACAGTGTAAAGAAGGAAGAAAGAAAAGAAAGAAAAAGTTTGAGAGGTCTTGGAGGACATAGAATAAAGCTGGCATCTAGCTCACAGGGATTAGTCTCAGGAAAGACTTGTGGTTTTTGAGACTAGAGGGAAGGATGTGAGGATGAGTGGGGGCAGTATGTGGATATATTTGTCAGTGGTGCTGGGCTAAAAGTTAAAAGAAATCATGCCTTTGTTATTTTATTGCCTACTATCAAGGGGTGTTAGCACCCTGCTAGGACCATTCTTTCATTTCTCATCACAAACCTATCATTGGTTTGTGACCCAGCATTTTCTAAATATTTCATGGTGCACCTGGCAAGTCAAGATCTATTTTATGAGGGAATACTGTGAAATAATCACTTGCTCGTATATGTTTTGTACTCATTCAAATTAAGCTGGATGGGTCTGGTTGAGAAATTTTTTACTGTTTCTTCAGGAAATCCGACTTATTGATTATGAGAAAATGGTGGATCATAGAGGAATACGGGTAGTGGCGTTTGGACAGTGGGCAGGTGTGGCAGGTAGGTATGCCAAGGCTGTTACATCACCCATTTTCTAAATTTGCCTGGGGAGTAACTGCGTTCTCTCTTTTTTGTGGCAAGGGGATGGGAGTGTTCATTTCCACCAATAAAAATAAACATGGGGGTGTGACAAAGGGTGATGAATATCAGGGGAATAAAATAAAATCATTAAACTATATTTATTACAAAAATTAAGAAAAAGAGAGCAGGGAGAAGGACAACAGCTATGCTTAGGCTCTTAATTTTTACTGTTTGGAAGACTGGAAAGAGAGGTCAGTTTGGTGATGAGAAATTGAAGAATGGAAGAAAGGGGTAAAAGAGGGAGAAAAGGTATGGGGACAGGAGCCAACAGAGGAGCAGTCTAGCAAGGATACAAGCTGGAGTTTGGGGAAAAACAGTACTTGATTTTTGTCCCAGTTAGTACTTTGAACCATCTTTAGTTGAGAAACACCACATGTTATAACTCTATATCAGATTAGACTACTTGAAGGTGTATAATTGTCAGAATAAGTAGACAGAAAATTTGTAGGGATAGAGGACACAAAACACTATCAACCGCCCTGACATCAGTGGAAGTTCTTGAGCACCCAGCACTCCACCCAGCAACTTGCAGAATAGAACACATTCCTTTCCTGTGGAACATTCATCCAGATGGTCCATATGCTAGGTCACAAAACAATTTTTAATAAATTTAAAAGGTCTGAAATCATAGAGTATGTGCTCTGACTATAATAAAATTGATTTTGGAATTATAATACAAAGATATATAGGAAACTTCCAAATATTTGGAAGATAAACAATGTATTTTTGAATAACCCATGAGTCCAGAAGACATCACAGGAAAAATTAGAAAATATTTTGAATTGAATGAAAATTTGAAACACAGCACACCAAAATTTGTGGAATGCAGGTAAAGTGGTGCTTAGAAGGAAATTTATAGCATTCTAATGCTTTCATTAGAAAAGAAGAAAGTTCTTAAATTAGTAATCTAAATTTCCATCAGAAGAAGCTAGAAAAATAAATTAATTAACCCAAAATTAACCCAAAATTAACCCAAAGCAAATAGAAGGAAGGAAATAATATTGATAAGAGGGAACATCAATTAAATTAAAACAGGAAAATAATAGAGAAAATCAAAAGCCAGTTCTTTTTTTAAAAAAAAATCAATAAAATTGATAAACCTCCAGTTGGATTGATTTTTAAAAAAAAGAGAGAGAAGCCACTTTTTACCAATATTAGGAATACAAGAGGAATCATCACTATATATGTCACAGATATTAAAAATGATAAGGGAATATTATGAATAAGCCAATAAATTTGACAACGTTGACAAAATAGGCAAATCCTTGAAAGACTCATCTCAAGAATAAATAAAACACTTGCATATCAATGTACAAAATAAATTCCACTCATAGGCATTTATCAAGAGAAACAAATTATTTTTTGTAAAGAATTATTTATAGTAGCTTCATTCATAATAGCCCAGACAATCCGCAGAGGAATGGATAAATAAACTGTGGTACATCCATAGAATGGAACACTCCTCAGCAGTAAAAAGAAGGAAACTACTTATACGCACAAAGTATGCACGAATCTCAAAAACATTTTCCTGAGTAAAAGCAGACACACAAAGAAGAGTAAATACTTAACATTTCATTTGTATGCAACTGTAGAAGAAACGAATCTATAGAGACAAATAAAATCAGTAGTTGTTTGGGGCCAAAGTTCGGGGAGGATTGACTGGAGTGATGGGAATATTCTGTATTTTGATTATGTTGGTGGTAATATGGGTGTGTGCATTTGTTAACAGTTATCAAACTATAGACTTTAAATTGGTGTGATTTGTTGTATGTAAATTATTCCTTTAAAAGTTGACATCAGAAAAAAGGTCAAAGAAAATTTGTCAGGGATATGGAGAGGGAAAGTTCCCTTCCGGAAAAGAAGGGGAGAATGGATGCTGAGGTCTTCGTTACAGGCATGCTAAGTTTCTGCTACGTGAAGGACATCCAGATTGAGAAATCCATAAGGTGGTTGGTTGGGTCTTGAAATAAAATACCTGCGTTAGAGATACAGACTTGGAGTCATCATCATACAGAGAGTACTTGAAATTTAGGAATGCATGAGATTAGCTAAGGGAAAAATGTAGAGATTGAAGAGAATAGTGCCTGGGACAGAATCCTGAGAGTGACCAATACCAAGCAAAGGGCAAGGCACTAATATAAAAGGAATGGGCATGGGAAGTGGAGCCTGCAGAAATGTAGGGTGAAAATGTTCAAGCCAGGCAAGCTGAGGGAAGAGAGTCCCAACAAAGAGGGGCTCTACATTGCCAGATACCTCTGACAAGTAAGTCAAGATCTGAAAAGTGTCCACGAGTTTAGCTGTGTAGGTCACTGAAACGATGGGGGGGAGGGGTCGTAGGGTCAATGGTGACTTCTTTTTTGCTTATTCATTTGTTTTTGGTATGAGAGAAATGGAGGCGTGTTTAAATGTTGATAAGAATGAACCAATAGAGAGGGATAGAGAGAGGACATAATTCAAGAGTAAATTCCTGAGAGAGACAGGAAGGGATGGGATCTGGAGCAAAGGTGGAAAGATTAACCTTAGAGAAAAAGAGGGGCACTCTTTCCGTTTTAGCAGGATTGGATGTGGAGGGGACAGGTCGGGGTGCAGCTGGGTTAACGCTTTCGATGGCAGAAAGTTGAGGGGATGGATAAGATGACTACTGGGGCCCCTTCCAAATCTGAGATGCTGTGGTCTGTGCTTTCTCAGAGCACGGAGCAGGTTGGAGGACAGGTAGAGAGAACAGCTTCAACTCCTCCCAACTAATGGTCTTTCTGTTGGTCTGATTCTGCAACAGGGATGATCAACATTTTACATGGAATGGGTTTAAGGCTCCTTGCTTTGGGACATCACACACCTTTTATGGTGAGATGTTTATTGTGTCTATTTTTTTTGAAATACATGTGACATTTTAAGAATAGAAACCTGTCTCAGGTGGTAGACTAATGTGATCCACGTGTGCTTGCTTGCAGCACATTGGCATGGCTCATAACTACAGGAACAGCAGTCAGGCTGTGCAAGCTGTCCGAGACACTGGCTATGAAATATCTCTGGGATTGATGCCAAAGTCGATAGGGCCCTTAACATTTGTGTTCACAGGGACTGGTAATGTATCTAAGGTATGCTCCAACTGTCTTCTTTCTGTAAAGCAGTCTGAAACTCTGACACTAACCCAAAGGATGTGGGCATTTTGTGTAACATTTCAGAGCCCTTCTTTTCCACGACTGGGCATTCTGTTCTTGGTACTTTTCTTACCCATGTACTTTTCCCACAGTAAAGTGCAGTACTGGTCCAAACATAGTGTCTGCTTTGAGTTGATTCCAAGCTGTCAGAGGCTTTGAATGGTTTTTCTTTTCTTTTTTTTCTTTTTAGAGGGATAACTCCTTGTTGTGTAAAGGTCTATTCTTAGGGTGCTCTGTTTTACCTGTATCACTGAGATATCCCAAAATTTGGAAGTGACCCCAGGATGTAAATTTTACAAGATTTGGAGTTTTGCCAAAAGATGTTAAGAGGCTTAACTCAAGACTACTATTGTTACTTTCTTCCTTCTGGGGTAGTTTCGAGAATGTCTTTTTGATCCCATAGAGAAACTCGTAATTGCAAAATAGATCTTTCTTCAGCGAAAATATTTTACAAACAGGACATCACTATTTATATTATACTGTGAGATAGCCATCTGATATAAGTAGGAAATATAGTTTCCCCACTTGAAATAATTTCTGCAATGGAGCAAAAATTAAATAGAAATCTTTTTATCGTACTGTCAGTTCTTAAACCCCCTTGCTTCTATGCTGAATAACTAAGTAAAAAAATTAAAGCCCCTTCCAATGAGTGGTGTTTAAATGGGAATAAAAGTTGGTTCACAGGCTGCATGCAAGAGGCTCACCTGTGCTTCCGTGTTGTGGTCCCAGTTGCAGGGCAGGGCAAGTTGAGCTATAAGATTGTGGGGAAAAGGAGTTGGAACCTTTGCAGGAAATCGTATTGGCTCTTTTCGGATTGATTTTTAGAGTTTTCACTCATGCATTATTTACAGGGAGCCCAAGAAATCTTCAATGAATTACCTTGTGAATATGTGGAGCCGCATGAATTAAAAGAAGTTTCCCAAAATGGAGGTAGGGAGGGCGGGGAGGGCGAGTGTTTGTATCTTTTACTGTTTTTTTAACAGTTTCAGTGTTATAATATTTTATCACCATAAACCTTTATCATTTGTGACCCACTTTACTAATTCCCTTCTCCTCTGTAAGACCTGAGAAAAGTGTACGGGACAGTGTTAAGTCGCCATCATCATCTCGTCAGGAAAACAGATGGTATCTATGATCCTGTAGAGTATGACAAATACCCTGAGCGCTACATAAGCCGTTTTAATACTGATGTGAGTATCATGCCTCGCTTTTGAGTTGGTTGCTCGTGATACACTATAGTTAGGCTGCTTTGAAGGAGAAAGATTGTGATTGTGTACATTGGTTTTCAGTTCTCCATATTGACTTGTGGTGAGTCCTTTGGGTATTATGAGTTGTCCTTAGGTGGTGTTGGCTTTTCTTGGTGTTTGGAGTGGCCTTTGCTTTGTGGCTTTGGTAGTTTCTATGGGTATGCACATTGCTTCACTGACTGTGTTTCTCCTTCAGGTCTGCATGTGCCCAGTTGCTCTAAACCATTTCCTGTGGGTTACTCTTTTCTGTATTTACCCTGAATTAGTTAGTACTGTTGAGAAACCATAGTGTCTATGAGAGTTGTTCTCAACATAGTTCTATCCCTTCTATGGCCACAAATTGCAGTCAACCTCAGCCAGCCATCTTGAAATACATGCCATTGATTACAGGGGACCAGAGTGAAACAGTATGGCTATGGAAGACCCATCTCCACTGTACAAAAGTTACTTCCAGTTCAGATCCTCCTTCTGATGGGGACACTCTGGTCTCGTCTTATAAGAAGGATAATATATTTGTGTGTTTTGTAGCCATTGGTCATGCAACAGTCCTTCTGAAAATAAACCAACAAAAAAATGCATGCATCTAATTGTGAAAAGGAATATTTTAAATAATTTTAAATGTATTTGAACAATATAACATTTTTAGATTCTGGTATGAAATTTAGTGTTATAGCATGTAGAGCATATTATAGAAGAACTCTTACCTGTGGCTTGAAAATGCTTGAGGTGCTTGAGAAACAGGAATTATAAAACTAGTTTCAAATTGAAAAATTTTGAATCCAGTAAGTTTCCATCCCTTCTCTTCCCCAGTCACAGAAATACTGGTGATTGGATGCATCCCCAAACTTATAAATGACCTAGTTACCATGTATGCATGCATGTAGCGCATTTGCCCATGGAGCTTACAGATGTTATCTGATTTAATCTTCACAGCATTCCTTTGAGGAATAGGGTACGCATTATCCCCATCTGACAGGTAAGGAAAACAGAGCCCAGAGAAGTTAAGGTAGCATGCTTTAGATCACATGCTACTAGAGGCTGAGCTGGAAATAGAGCAGCTGGTCACTTGAACTTCTGTTATTTCCTTTTTCTTGGCTATGCAAGGCATTATAGAACACAAATATTAATGTATTTATATTCATATGTTTTTCTATAATGAGATAATTTTCCACTGAAATCTGGGTGGGTATTTATCGTCTTTGCTTCGAAAGGTGGCCACTGACTTGGCAAATAACGAAGTCAATTAGAAATAACGTTAAATTATTTCTCATGAACTTTACTGATAGCTCTCTTTCAGCACACTGCTTTGAAAAAGGCTATTTCCTACCTCACTGACCTTGGAATCTGCTTTACAGATTGCACCCTATACAACTTGTTTAATTAATGGAATCTACTGGGAACAAAACACTCCTCGCCTACTAACCCGCCAAGATGCTCAGAGTCTCCTGGCTCCAGGCAAGTCCTCAGTTGCTGGTGTTGAAGGCTGCCCTGCACTGCCACACAAGTAAGGACTTTAGCAATGATGGCAGTTTTCAGCAGCAAGGCCCACTGTGAGGGTATCACACATAGGGGACCCACATAGCACAGGACTTGACTATTAATAACCAGTTGTCTGACGTATCTTATTTAATCTCTTGGAAATATTTGACAGTTAACCTTCCCTCTTTTTTTTTTTTTAATCAAAGTATAGTTGATTTACAATGTTGTTAGTTTCAGGTGTACAGCAAAGTGATTCAGTTATATATATATGTATAAGGTGACATCCCGAAAGTTAGAAAAAGTGTTCTGGGCTTAACTGTGTTAAGTGATCAGCTGGACTCGGTGATAACATGTTAGGGATAACTGAGATTGCAAAGTTTCTTTTTTTTGTTTGTTTGCTCTAGGGAGCAAGTTTATTTTTTTATTGAAGTCTAGTTGATTTACAATGCCCTGTTAGTTTCAAGTATACAGCACAGTGATTTAGTTACATATATATATATACGTATGTATATATATACATATATATATATATATACATATTTTCCTTTTTCAGATTATTTTCCATTATAGGTTATTATAAGATATTGAATATAGTTCCCTGTGCTATACAGTAGGTCCTCATTTTTTATCCATTGTATATATCGTAGTATATATCTGTTAATCCCAAGCTCCTCATTTATCCCTCCCTACCCCCTTTGCGCTTTGGTAACCATATGTTTGTTTTCTATGTTTGTGAGTCTATTTCCTTTCCTCCTTCTTGAGATTCTCTTCTCTTATGGGACTCCACACGTAGCTCAAAAGTAAGCTCCTCAGAGAGGTCGTCTCTTGCTTCCCCATTCCCATCACTCTTCAGTCTGTTACTATATTTTTCCCTGAAATTCATGTGTTTATGATTTTTATTTTCCTGTGTTTATGATATTTCCTGCCTTACTAGAACTTACTAGAACTTAATCTCCTTAAGGATAGGGGCCCTATTTGTTTTGGCCACAGGTACCCAGTACGTTGTTTGACATATAATGTTCATTCAAATATTTACTAAACGTTGAATGAATTCGTTAATAAATAAATATTTGTGGAGCACCTGGTCTGCCTGGCACTCTGCTAAGCTGAGAGATAAAGAAAAAATGTGGTTGCTACCCTCAGGCATGTAGCTGGCATCAATTAAATTCCAAAGGAATGCTAGGAGCAATCAATATCGCAAGAGTTTAGAAGAAAGTGGGAGCATGGGCTCCGCAAAGTCTCTAGGGAGGAGTGAGAACAAGGATTTCAAGTGATAGGATTGGTGCTTGATAACTATGGAGCCACCAAAGCACAGTTTAAGACAGTGAGTGGGACATTGTAGCCCTTGTATAGGGTTTATATGGGCAAGTGGAAATTAGAGATCGGGCAGGAAAATTGGGGTCAACCTCAAAAGGATTTCGAATCCTGGGCTGAGACTTTTGTTCATAATTCCAGAGATTTCTATGTAATAACACATAAAATTATGTATTACTAAGCGGGGTGGAGGTAGTGTAGTCGAACTTGCTAAGTTATTTAAAGTTGGCTGACTAGCTTAACTTTAGGCTGTTGTCAATGATTTCTCTAGGGAGGGTTTTTTTTTTCATTTTTATTGGAGTATAGTTGATTTACAATGTTGTGTTGTTTCTGCTGTACAGCAAAGTGAACCAGTTATACATATATATATATATATATCTCCACTCTTTTTTATTTTTAATATTTATTTATTTAGGCTGCCCTGAGTCTTAGTTGCGGCACGTGGACTTCTTAGTTGTGGCATGCATGCGGATCTAGTTCCCTGACCAGGGATTGATCCTGGGCCCCCTGCACTGAGCCACCAGGGACTTCCCTATCCACTCTTTTTTAGATTCTTTTCCCATAGAGGCCATTACAGAGTATTGAGTAGAGTCCCCTCTGCTATACAATAGACCTTATTAGTTATCTATTTTATATATAGTAGTATGTATAAGGAGGGTTTTTTTTTCTTTTACTTTTATCTCTTTTCCTTTCTTATCTTCCTCTATCCATCTCCTCTTCCTCTTTTTCTTTTTGCTTGGGGAGACTAAAACTCCTATTAGGAAGATTCTCTGTATCCCAAAAGAACAGTTTCCTGACATGTGAGCTGTAGGAAAAAGAGCTAAGGAGCCTAGGAAATATTTAGCATCTACATTGAAAATTGTTCAAGCACCTTTCATTTTTACTCATTTTAAATTCTGTCGGAGACTTCAGAGATCCATGTTCATCTGTAAATTGATGTTATTTACAGACTTGTGGCAATATGTGACATTTCAGCTGACACCGGAGGATCTATTGAGTTTATGACTGAGTGTACGACAATAGAGCATCCCTTCTGCATGTATGATGCAGATCAGCATATTATTCATGACAGGTGAGTCTGCTAAAGCTGTTAGATGGGGAGAGACACATAATAATGCATCATTTACTTCCTTTGATATACTACTCTAAAATACTCAATATTTCACGGCTTTATGAAGGCTATGCAAATTTCCAGAGATACGCTCAAGCATATTAAAAAATTTGGTAGAAAAACCACATTCAGATTTGAGCACTTAAATACACACACACACATACTACATTTCCATGGGTTGTGAAGAAGGGAAAAGTTTTATTTGAAAAGTCTTGTTTATTTTCCTATATACTGTGGTAGAAGATTACAAATGATTATGAAGTGTAAATAACGCAGTAGACATCTGCGAAAGTTAGCGCTTACACATAAATTTTGTCCATCCGAATAAAGCACGTTGCTTCTCCTAGCGTCGAAGGCTCTGGGATTCTGATGTGCTCCATTGACAATTTGCCGGCACAGCTTCCAATCGAATCTACCGAATACTTTGGAGACATGCTTTACCCTTATGTTGAAGAAATGGTAAGCGGACTGGTAGCAACACCTCTGTGGCTTTAAATAGGACTTTGGAGTGATCTTATGAATGTTCTGGTCTCCTGTGTCTAAGAAATCTGTTGTAAAATGAAATGCCAGCGCTTCCCCGAAGTACTTACTGACACTCTTATTTTTACATATTCTGCATAATTGTTTCATGGGAAATATGTAACTGCCTTCATGCTTAATTACAATTGCATTTGCCTCTCATTATGCATACTTTATTAAGAATGTTCCTGACATGTGAAATAAGATTTACTTTATTTTCACTTTTTCTCTGCTTTTCTAGGTCAATTCATATTTTGGGGCATTCTTACTATGCTGTGATTAATAGATTGGAAAAATCAGAAATACAGAAAATTTTGTTGGATTTTACTCACTCATGCTTGGTTAATTGACAGCCTATGTTCTGGTCATATATTATTAATACTATTTTTTAACATCTTTATTGGAGTATAATTGCTTTACAATGGTTTGTTAGTTTCTGCTGTATAACAAAGTGAATCAGCTATACATATACATATATCCCCATATCTCCTCCCTCTTGCGTCTCCCTCCCACCCTCCCTATCCCACCCCTCTAGGTGGTCACAAAGCACCCAGATGATCTCCCTGTGCTATGCGGTTGCTTCCGACTAGCTGTCTGTTTTACATTTGGTAGTGTATATATGTCCATTGCCACTCTCTCACTTCGTCCCAGCTTACTTTTCCCCCTCCGTGTGTCCTCAAGTCCATTCTCTATGTCTGCGTCTTTATTCCTGTCCTGCACCTAGGTTCTTCAGAAACTTTTTTTTTTTTTTAAGATTCCACGTATATGTGTTAGCATACGATATTTGCTTTTCTCTTTCTGACTTAGTTCACTCTGTATGACACACCCTAGGGACATCCACCTCAATAAAAATAACTCAATTTCGTTTCTTTTTGTGGCTAATATTCCATTATATATATGTGCCACATCTTCTTTATCTCTTCATCTGTCGACGGACACTTAGGTTGCTTCCATGTCCTGGCTATTGTAAATAGAGCTACAGTGAACATTGTGGTACATGACTCTTTTTGAATCATGGTCTTCTCAGGGTATATGCCCAGCAGTGGGATTGCTGGGTTGTATGGAAGTTCTATTTTTAGTTTTTTAAGGAACCTCCACATACTGTTCTCCATAGTGGCTGTATCAATTTACATTCCCACCAACAGTGCAAGTGGGTTCCCTTTTCTCCAAACCCTCTCCAGCATTTATTGTTTGTAGATTTTTTGATGATGGACATCCTGACTGGTGTAAGGTGGTACCTCATTGTAGTTTTGATTTGCATTTCTCTAGTGACTAGTGATGTTGAGCATCCTTTCATGTGTTTCTTGGCAATCTGTATATCTTTTTTGAAGAAATGTCTATTTAGGTCTTCTGCCCATTTTTGGATTGGGTTGTTTGTTTTTTTGATATCGAGCTGCATGAGCTGCTTGTAGATTTTAGAGATTAATCCTTTGTCAGTTGCTTTATTTGCAAATATTTTCTCTCATTCTGAGGGTTGTCTTTTCGTTTTGTTTATGGTTTCCTTTGCTAGGCAAAAGCTTTTAGGTTTTATGAGGTCCCATTTGTTTATTTTTGTTTTTATTTCCATTTCTCTAGGAGGTGGGTCAAAAAGGATCTTGCAGTGATTTATTTTTATTTATTTATTTATTTTTTTGCGGTACGCAGGCCTCTCACTGCTGCGGCCTCTCCCGCTGCGGAGCACAGGCTCCGGATACGCAGGCTCAGTGGCCATGGCTCACGGGTCCAGCAGCTCAGCGGCATGTGGGATCCTCCCGGACCGGGGCACGAACCCACGTCCGCCGCATTGGCAGGTGGACCCCCAACCACTGCGCCACCAGGGAAGCCCTCTTGCGGTGATTTATGTCATTGAGTGTTTTACCTATGTTTTCCTCTAAGAGTTTTATAGTGTCTGGACTTACATTTAGGTCTTTAATCCATTTTGAGTTTATTTTTGTGTGTGGCGTTAGGGAGTGTTCTAATTTCATTCTTTTACAAGTAGCTGTCCAGTTTTTCCAGCGCCATTTATTGAAGAGGCTGTCTTTTCTCCCTTGTATATTCTTGCCTACTTTATCAAAGATAAGGTGACCATATGTGCATGGGTTTATCTCTGGGCTTTCTATCCTGTTCCATTGATCTATATTTCTGTTTTTGTGCCAGTACCATACTGTCTTGATTACTGTAGCTTTGTAGTATAGTCTAAAGTCAGGGAGCCTGATTCCTCCAGCTCTGTTTTTCGTTCTCAAGATTGCTTTCACTATTTGGGGTCTTTTGTGTTTCCATACAAATTGTGAAATTTTTTTGTTCTAGTTCTGTGAAAAATGCCATTGGTAGTTTGATAGGGATTGCATTGAATCTGTAGATTGCTTTGGGTAGTATAGTCATTTTCACAATGTTGATTCTTCCAATACAAGAGCATGGTATATCTCTCTGTATCATCTTTAATTTCCTTCATCAGTGTCTTATAGTTTTCTGCATACAGGTCTTTCGTCTCCTTACATAGGTTTATTCCTAGGTATTTTATTCTTTTTGTTGCAATGGTAAATGGGAGTGTTTTCTTGATTTCACTTTCAGATTTTTCATCATTAGTGTATAGGAATGCAAGAGATTTCTGTGCATTAATTTTGTATCCTGCTACTTTACCAAATTCATTGATTAGCTCTAGTAGTTTTCTGGTAGCATCTTTAGGATTCTCTATGTATAGTATCATGTCATCTGCAAACAGTGACAGTTTTACTTGTTCTTTTCTGATTTGGATTCCTTTTATTTCTTTTTCTTCTCTTATTGCTGTGGCTAAAACTTCCAAAACTATGTTGAATAATAGTGGTGAGAGTGGACAACCTTGTCTTGCTCCTGGTCTTAGTGGAAATGGTTTCAGTTTTTCACCATTGAGAACCATGTTGGCTGTGGGTTTGTTATATATGGCCTTTATTACGTTGAGGTAAGTTCCCTCTATGCCTACTTTCTGGAGAGTTTTTATCATAAATGGGTGTTGAATTCTGTCAAAAGCTTTTTCTGCAACTATTGAGATTATCATATGGTTTCTATCCTTCAATTTGGTAATATGGTGTATCACATTGATTGATTTGCGTATATTGAAGAATCCTTCCATTCCTGGGATAAATCCCACTTGATCATGGTGTATGATCCTTTTATTGTGCTGTTGGATTCTGTTTGCTAGTATTTTCTAGAGGATTTTTGCATCTATATTCATCAGTGATATTGGCCTGTAGTTTTCTTTCTTTGTGACATCTTTGGTTTTGGTATCAGGGTGATGGTGGCCTCATAGAATAAGTTTGGGAGTGTCCCTCCCTCTGCTATATTTTGGAAGAGTTTGAGGAGGATAGGTGTTAGCTCTTCTCAGAATGGTTGATAGAATTCAAACATTTGAATTCAAACATTTGATGGCTTTGAAGCCATCTGGTCCTGGGCTTTTGTTGGTTGGAAGATTTTTAATCACAGTCTCAATTTCAGTACTTGTGATTGGTCTGTTTATATTTTCTATTTCTTCCTGGTTCAGTCTTGGAAGGTTGTGCTTTTCTAAGAATTTGCCCATTTCTTCCAGGTTGTCCATTTTATTGGCATATTGTTGCTTGTGGTAATCTCTCATGATCCTTTGTATTTCTGCAGTGTCAGTTGTTACTTCTTTTTCATTTCTAACTCTGTTGATTTGAGTCTTCTCCCTTGTTTTGTTGATGAGTCTGGCTAATGTTTTATCAATTTTGTTTATCTTCTCAAAGGAGCAGCTTTTAGTTTTATTGATCTTTGCTGTCGTATCCTTCATTTCTTTTTCAGTTATTTCTAATCTGATCTTTATTATTTTCCTTCTTCTAACTTTGGGATTTTTTTGTTCTTCTTTTTGTAATTGCTTTAGGTGTAAGGTTAGGTTGTTTATTTGAGATGTTTCTTGTTTCTTGAGGTAGGATTGTATTGCTATAAACTTCCCTCTTATAACTGCTTTTGCTGCATCCCATTGGTTTGGGGTTGTTGTGTCTCCATTGTCATTTGTTTCTAGATATTTCTTCATTTCCTCTTTGATTTCTTCAGTGATCTCTTGGTTATTAAGTAGTGTGTTGCTTAAGCTCCATGTGTTTGTATTTTTTACAGGTTTTTTTTCCTGTAATTGATATCTAGTCTCATAGCATTGTGGTCAGAAAACATACTTGATACGATTTCAAGTTTCTTAAATTTACCAGGGCTTGATTTGTGACCCAAGATATGATCTATCTGGAGAATGTTCCATGAGCACTTGAGAAGAATGTGTATTCTGTTGTTTTGGATGGAATGTCCTATAAATATCAGTTAAGTCCATGTCGTTTAATGTATCACTTAAAGCTTGTCTTTCCTTATTTATTTTAATTTTGGATGATCTGTCCATTGGTGAAAGTGGGGTGGTAAAGCCCCCTACTATGATTGTGTTACTGTCAATTTCCCCTTTCATGACTGTTAGCATTTTCCTTATGTATTGATGTGCTCCTATGTTGGATACATAACTATTTACAGTTGTTATTTCTTCTTCTTGGATTGATCCCTTGATCATTATGTAGTGTCCTTCTTTGTCTCTTCTAATAGTCTTTATTTTAAAGTCTATTTTGTCTGATATGAGAATTGCTACTCCAGCTTTCTTTTGATTTCCATTTGCACGGAATATCTTTTTCCATCCCCTTACTTTCAGTCTGTATGTGTCCCTAGGTCTGAAGTGGGTCTCTTGTAGACAGCAAATATATGGGTCTTGTTTTTATATCCATTCAGCAAGCCTGTGTCTTTTGGTTGAAGCATTTAATCCATTTACATTTAAAGTGATTATCAATATGTATGTTCCTATTACCATTTTCTTAATTGTTTTGGGTTTGTTTTTATAGGTTTTTTCCTTGTCTTGTGTTTCCTTCTTAGAGAAATTCCTTTAGCATTTGCTGTACAGCTGGTTTGGTGGTGCTTAATTCTCTTAGCTTTTACTTGTCTGTAAAGCTTTTAATTTCTCCATCGAATCTGAATGAGATCCTTGCTGAGTAGAGTAATTTGGTTGTAGGTTTTTCCCTTTTGTCACTTTAAATATGTCCTGCCACACACCCTTCTGGCTTGCAGATTTTCTGCTGAGAAATCAGCTGTTAACCTTATGGGGATTCCCTTGTGTGTTATTTGTTGCTTTTCCCTTGCTGCTTTTAATGTTTTTTCTTTGTATTTAATTTTTGATAGTTTGGTTAATATTTGTTTTTGTGTGTTCCTCCTTGGATTTATCCTGTATGGGACTCTCTGTGCTTCCTGGACTTGATTGGCTATTTCTTTTCCCATATTAGGGAAGTTTTCAACTATAATCTCTTCAAATATTTTCTCAGACCCTTTCTTTTTCTCTTTTTCTTCTGGGACCCCTATAATTCAAATGTTGGTGCTTTTAATATTGTCCCAGAGGTCTCTGAGACTGTCCTCAGTTCTTTTCATTCTTTTTCTTTTTTCTGCTCTGCTCTTATCCTTTCTTCTGCCTCAGTTATTCTTCTATTGATTCCTTCTAGAGAATTTTTAATTTCATTTATTGTGTTGTTCATCATTGTTTGTTTGCTCTTTAGTCCTTCTAGGTCCTTGTTAAATGTTTCTTGTATTTTCTCCACTTGTTTCCCAAGATTTTGGATCATCTTTTCTATCATTACTCTGAATTCTTTTTCAGGTAGACTGCCTTTTTCCTCTTTATTTGTTTGGTTTGGTAGGTTTTTACCTTGCTCCCTCATATTTTGTGTATTTCTCTGTCTTCTCATTTTTCTTAACTTACTGTGTTTGGGGTCTCCTTTTTGCAGGCTGCAGGTTCGTAGTTCCCGTTGTTTTTGGTGTCTGCCCCCAGTTGGTAAGGTTGGTTCAGTGGTTTGTGTGAACTTCCTTGTGGAGGGGACTTTTGCTTGTGTTCTGGTGGATGAGGCTGGATCTTGTCTTTCTCATGGGCAGGACTGCGTCTGGTGTGTCTTTTGGGGTGTCTGTGGACTTATTATGATTTTAGGTGGCATCTCTGCTAATGGATGGGGTTGGGTTCCTGTCTTGCTAGTTGTTTGGCATAGGGTGTCCAGCACTGTAGCTTACTGGTCTTTGAGTGGAGCTGGGTCTTCACATTGAGATGGAGATCTCTGGGAGAGCTTTCATCGTTTGGTATTATGTGGGGCTCTGAGGTCTCTGGTGGACCAATGTCCTGAACTCAGCTATCCCACCTAAGAGACTCAGGCCTGACACCCAGCCAGAGCACCAAGACCATGTTAGCCACACGGCTCAGAAGAAAACGGAGAAAAAAAAGAAAGAAAGAAAAAAAAATAAAATAAAGTTATTAAAAATATATATTATTAAAAATTAAAAAAATAATTAAAAAAAAAGAAAGAGGGCTTCCCTCGTGGTGCAGTGGTTAAGAATCTTCCTGCCAATGCCGGGGACACGGGTTCGTGCCCTGGTCCGGGAAGATCCCACATGCCGCAGAGCAACTAAGCCTGTGCGCCACAACTACTGAGCCTATGCTCTAGAGCCTGCGCGCCACAAGTACTGAAGCCTGCTTGCCTAGAGCCCGTGCTCAGCAACCAGAGAAGCCACCGCAATGAGAAGCCTGCGCACCGCAACGAAGAGTAGCCCCCACTCGCCGCAACTAGAGAAGGCCCTCACGCAGTAACAAAGACCCAATGCACCCAAGAATAAAAATAAAATAAATTTAAAAAAAAATAAAAGAAAGAAAGCAGAGAGCATCCAAACCAATAAAGAAATCCACCAATGATAACTAACGGTAAATACTATACAAAACAAAAAAAAACCCAAAAAGTGGACATATAGAACCCTAGGTTAAATGGTAAATGCAAAGCTATACAGACAGAATCACACAAAGAATCATACACATACACACAAAAAGAGAAAAAGAAAAAAAATATATAAAAAGGAAGAGACTAACCAAATCAATAAACAAATCTAACAGTGATATTTAGCTCTAAATACTAAACTAAGATAAACATATAAAACCAGAAACAAATTAGACACAGAAAGCAAACCCCAAGTCTAGAGTTGCTCCCGAAGTCCACCACCTCAATTTTGAGGTGATTTGTTGTCTATTCAGGTATTCCACAGATGCAGGTACATCAAGTTTATTGTGGAGAGTCAATCTGCTGCTCCTGAGGCTGCACAGAGAAAATGTTCCCTTTCTCTTCTTTGTTCGCACAGCTCCTGGGGTTCAGCTTTGGGTTTGGCCCTGCCTCTGCGTGTAGGTCGCCCTCAGGTGTCTGTTCCCACCCAGACAGGACGGGTTAAAGGAGAAGCTGATTAGGGGGCTCTGGCTCACTCACCTGGGGGAAGGGAGGGGTACAGAATGAGGGGTGAGCCTCTGGTGGCAGAGACCGGCATGATGTTGCAACAGCCTGAGGCGTGCCGTGCGTTCTCCCGGGAAGTTGTCCCTGGATCATGGGACCCTGGCAGTGGCAGGCTGAGCTGCACAGGCTCCCGGGAGGGGAGGTGTGGACAGTGACCTGTGCTCGCACACAGGCTTCTTGGTGGCTGCAGAAGCAGCCTTAGCATTTCATGCCCATCTCTGGTGTCTGCGCTGATAGCCGCGGCTTGCGCCCATCTCTGGAGCTCGTTTAGGCTGTGCTCTGAATCCCCTCTCCTTGCGCATCCCGAAACAATGGTCTTTTGTCTCTTAGGCAGTTCCAGACTTTTTCCTGGTCTCCCTCCCGATTAGCTGTGGCTCACTAGCCCCCTTCAGGCTGTGTTCAGGCAGCCAACCCCAGTCCTCTCCCTGGGATCTGACCCCCGAAGCCTGAGCCTCAGTTCCCAGCCCCCGCCCACCCTGGCAGGTAAGCAGACAAGCCTCTCGGGCTGGTGAGTGCTGGTCAGCACCGATCCTCTGTGCGGGAATCTCTCCACTTTGCCCTCGGCACCCCTGTTGCTGTGCTCTCCTCCGTGGCTCCGAAGCTTCCCCCCTCTGCCACCTGCAGTCTCTGCCCGCAAAGGGGCTTCCTAGTGTGTGGAAACTTTTCCTCCTTCACAGCTTCCTCCCCGAGGTGCAGGTCCCATCCCTATTCTTTTGTCTCTGTTTTTTCTTTTTTCTTTTGCCCTACCCAGGTAGGTGGGAAGTTTCTTGCCTTTAGGAAAGTCTGAGGTCTTCTGCCAGCGTTCAGTAGGTGTTCTGTAGGAGTTGTTCCACATGTAGATGTATTTTTGATGTATTTGTGGGGAGGAAGGTGATCTCCACGTCTTTCTCCTCTGCTGTCTTGAAGGTCCACTGGTCATGTATTATTTACTGTGATCAGCGATTGACTGCTGAAATACGGTGTTATCTAAATTCCATTTTCTTTTTCGGGAAAAGCTTTCTTATTTCAGTATTTATCCTAAGCATCTATACCCATCCTGCTTTATTTCTATTGCTTATGGCTGTCTGCCTCAGGCAATGGTTCCAAAGGTATGAAGAGTGGCTCTTGTCCTTTTCATCCATGGTTTCACTCAGGAGCTCTCATACTAAAATGGGGCAATAGGTAGTGTGGTATTAATAAGTGCAACTTCCAGCCCATTTTCTTCTTTTCTTTCACAAATTATTCTATTTTGACCCTTTGTTTTTCCTCCTGGAATATGTCAGCAGGGAGATGTAACAGGCTTTAGAAAATGATGGTGGCAGGCATTATCATGGTTGGAAACAATATTATATAGCACTTACTATGTTCCAGACAGTGTTCAAATTACTTTATATATTTTTATTTTTAAATATTCGTGATCACCCCTTCAGGTAGGTACCATTATCAACCCATTGTACTGATTAGAAAACTGAGACACAAGAAGTTAAGGCTGAGAAAGCTTGCTGATGCAGTACTGGATCTGCAGTGTGTCTGGAATTGGTGCTGAGGGATTAAAGTAGCCTGAGAAAGAGAGTATAAATGCCAGGTTTTACTGGAGACAATCACTTGCTTTATGGCCTTGAGCCGGGCAGTCACTTCCTTTCTGAGCCTCAGATGTTTCACCTGTAAAGTAAGGTGGTTTTAATATATAATCTTAATGGTCCCTCTAGTTCTAACATTCTGTAATTGTAAATGTTTAAGTGGTGAAAAGCATGTGTATATTTAAAAAGTAATAATAAATTTACCTAGATGTTTACTATTTTCAGTGATGTTCATTCATTTCCCTCTGGTATCATTTCCCTGAAGAATCAATAACTTCCTTTAGCTCTTTACTTGAATTTTTATTTCAGATATTCTCTTTTAGTTCTAAACTTTCCATTTAGTACATTTTTTTCTCTTTCTCTCCTGAGAATTTCTATCTTTTTATTTATTATGAGTGTAGTTTCCTCTATCACATGGAGCACAGCTGTAA
The DNA here is from genome assembly GCF_949774975.1 of Lagenorhynchus albirostris. Taxonomy (NCBI): domain Eukaryota; kingdom Metazoa; phylum Chordata; class Mammalia; order Artiodactyla; family Delphinidae; genus Lagenorhynchus; species Lagenorhynchus albirostris. The sequence continues at coordinate 28,151,880 of NC_083102.1, forward strand.
AAGCCACTTTACAGTCTACCTCATATTTCCAAAATTCTGGGTAAACTTGGGCTTGACATATATTGATTGTCTTTTCCCTTGAGAATGGATCACGTCATAATTTTCTCGTTTTCCTAAGCTGAATAGTTTTGGAGAACATCCTGGATGAGGTGAAGAGTCATGCTGTGGAGATTCCGGATTGCTACATTTCTCTGAAAAGTGTTGATTTTGTTTGGTTTATTAACTTGGCTAGACTTAAACTGAAAACTCTGTCTCACCTGAGACAGGTAGCTCAAGTTCAGCTCTTTCATCTTTATCTGGATTGCTTGTAATCTGACCTGCACATGCTCAGTCCTTCCAGACTTGGACCAGAGTTTACATGGAAGTTGGGCTTCACTTTATCTGAATCTGTCCTTTTTGGCATTTTCCAGTCACACTCCAGAGGCTGTGGTGCTGTGGGTTTTAGCCCTGTTTCCTCAGATCAGAAAGTCAGCGAGCTTGCTTGCAGGTTTTTAGCTCTTCACACCACGTGGCCCCTCCTCAGGGCAATGCCAAGAGAACAGCAAGCTCAACTATGGCACTGCTGATTTCTTCCGAGTTTTGACACTCCCCAAACCGCCTGTTATTCTTCATTCTCTGAAGCCCTCACGTAGTTAGTTTTGTTTGTATTCTGTCCAGAGTTTATAGTTGTTATGCGTAGAAGGGATGGTCTGTTAGAGCTTAGTCCCTACCTAAAAGAGAACTCCCCAGTCATAATCCATTAATTAAATCAGCTTGACTCCAGCAGAGCTTTGGAGTAGCTAGAAGAGCTATCGGTGAGCCTTTGGCTTTAATTCATCTTTTGAATCTTACAAGTATGCATTTCAGTGCAACTCTTACCTTATTAGGCCAAAATATGGAAAATGTTGCATGCTAATTTGCCTTTGTGAATGGAGTTGACTGTTATTTCTTGAAATGTCTTTTTGTTTGGCTGCTCTAAAATCATTTACCATTCTAAGAAGCTGTTACTAGCCATTTGCAAGTCACAAATTATTATGTTTCAAAATTTCAATTACAAGTTTCTTTCTTTTTTTAATTAATTAATTAATCTATTTATTTGTTTATTTATGGCTGAGTTGGGTCTTTTGTTGCTGTGCGTGGGCTTTCTCTAGTTGCGGTGAGCAGGGGCTACTCTTCGTTGCGGTGCACGGGCTTCTCATTGCGGTGGCTTCTCTTGTTGTGGAACACGGGATCTAGATGTGCAGGCTTCAGTAGTTGTGGCACGTGGGCTCAGTAGTAGTGGCTTACAGGCTCTAGAGCACAGGTTCAGTAGTTGTGGCCCGTGGGCTTCGTTACTCCACAGCATGTGGGATCTTCCCGGACCAGGGCTTGAACCCATGTGCCCTGCATTGGCAGGCGGATTCTTAACCACTGTGCCACCAGGGAAGCCCTACAAGTTTATTTCTTTTGAACCTTAGGTCACAGTTTTTCATTCCAATTTGTCCTTAATCAAAATTGCCATTCATTCAGTACAGTTGATCTCATACAGATGTTAGGAGAAAAGCAAGCCAATTCAATGAAATCCTTAGTAAAGTGTGTTTGAGGGTTAGCCCATGTAACTGATGAGGGATAAGTAAAATTTAAATAAAATTTTTCTTAAAGAAGAAAATACAATTTTTTTACATTATATAATAGCATAAAATATTAAAGTCTCACAGATAAGTGATCTGTAAGTATACAGCATGATAAATTATCACAAAGACACCCATGTGAACACTACATAGGTAAAAAAGAGAACAATGTTAACATCCCAGAAATCCCCTTGTGCCTCTCCCAGCACCGTTCCCACTCTCCTTCTGAAAGGTACCTACCATCTTGACTAAAAACTATGGATTAGTTTTGCCTTTTTGGGGAAAATTTTATTTTTTGAACATATTAATCCGAGTTTAAACTCACTTCTGATAATTACAGTGAACGTTTGGGTCTGTTTATGTTCTTTGTTTTACTTCTTCTTGGTTTTCAGTCAATTCTTATCACTTAGTATGCCTGTTTGGTTTTGATTGAATGTTGGATATTGTGTCTATAAAATTTTAGAGATGATTTGAGGCTCTGGATTTTGTGTATTTTTTTTCAGAGAAGATTTCCTTTGTTTCTGGCAGGGGGATAGGCTAGGAAAAAAATCACCTCAATTGATGATTCAAAGGTGGGCTTTGGTCCTTTGGAAAACTGATGTTTTTCAATTTACCATTTATTTAGAATATAGTCTTTCAGGATCACAAATGAAAATCTGGCCTTTATTAGGATCCCCTTCAACAGAACTTAAGCTCCAGTTTTTGTCACCTGTTTAAGGTCAGCCGAAAGCTCTTCTCAGTTTCTCTCTGCTCAGCGTCCCAGCCATTGCTTCCACATTGGTGACTACATCTAAGAAAAGTGCTTCGATGTCTGTTGACAAAGCCAACTTCCCTAAGTTGTCACAGCTCCTTCCTTTTATATGTCACTAAGGTCTTCCAAACAGTGTGGTGGGATTGTCTTGGAGACATCTATCTCAGCCTATCTTTGAGCACTGGACATTTTTGAAAACTGATGAGTGTCTCTATGTTGTTTTAATACTATGTGTATCTGCTTACCACTAAAAAATTAAGTATATTTTCTGTATTCTTTTCTGATAATGGTATGGGAGCTATACTTAAAGTACCTCGGAGATATTGTGGGTTTAATTTCAGACCACTGCAGTAAAGTGAATATCACAATAAAGTGAGTCACACAAATTTTTTTGATTTCCCAGTGCATATACAAGTTATGTTTAAACTATACTGTAGTCTATTAAGTGTGCAATAGCATTAAGTCTAAAGAAAATGTACATACCTTAATTAAGAAATACAATATTGTATATCAACTCTACTTCAATTAAAAAAATACTTTATTGCTAAAATATGTTAAACCATCATCTGAGCCTTCAATGAGTCATTATCTTTTTGCAATAGTAACATTAAAGATCACTGATCACAGATCAGCTTAACAAAAATAATAATAATGAAAAATTTTGAAATATTGGGAGAGTTACCAAAATGTGACACAGAGACATGAAGTGAACAAATGCTTTTGGAATAATGGTACTGATAGACTTGCCCGACACAGGGTTGCCACAAACCTTCAATTTGTGAAAAAAAAAAAAAAAAATCAGTACCTGTAAACCACAGTAAACTGAACACAATAGAACAAGGTATGCCGGTATATGCACTGTCCTATTTCCCACAGATTTTCCTTTTTGACTTGAGGTCCCTATGGACCCTGTAGCACTGCAGGGCACAAGATATCATTTTGAACCAATATGGAAGTTTTGTTTCAGTTGAGTTCAATAGATATTTCTTGTCTGTTGGAACAAGGCACACATATAAGTGAAGAGAATTAAAACACAGTTTCTGACCTATAGGAGTATGAGGTCCAGGAAGGGGATAAGATGAGTGTGCAACTCTGCCATAAGATGGAATGTGACAGCCATCAGAAAGATGCCAATGATGTTGTGGAGGGAGAGGATCTGCCCTGTTGGGAAAGTCAGGGAAGGTGACATTTGAGCTGGCTCTTGGTAGATGTATAGGATCTGTTCATTTGCGTAGGTGTGGGAGGCATCCTGTGTGATGGAGACGGCAGCAAAGGTGGGAGTAATTTAATGTAAGCTTTCTGTGCGTTGTCTGGTCTGGTGGAGTTAAGGTAAATATGTTGGTTTTGTGTTAAAAGGGTCTTAACACCAGGATAAGTAGCTTGAAATTAATTTAGAAAAGACTGATGAGGGACTTCCCTGGTGGCGCGGTGGTTAGGAATCTGCCTGCCAATGCAGGGGACACAAGTTCCAGCCCCCGTCCGGGAAGATCCCACATGTCGGGAAGCAACTAATCCTGTGGGCCACAACTACTGAGCCTGCGCTCTAGAGCCTGTGAGCCACAACTACTGAGCCCGCGTGCTACAACTACTGAGCCCGTGTGCCACAACTACTGAAGCCTGCACACCTAGAGCCCATGCTCCGCAACAAGAGAAGCCACCGCAATGAGAAACCCACGCACCGCAATGAAGAGTAGCCCCCGCTTGCTGCAACTAGAGAAAGCCCGAGGGCAGCAACGAAGACCCAACACAGCCAAAAATAAATAAGTAAATAAAATAAATGTATTAAAAAAAAAAGAGTGATGAGCCTCAAAGGTGTTATATGTGGAAGTGACGAGACATACCACATGTTCCAGGAGGCTTCTGCTTGCAGTTTTGTACTGGTCGAATTCTAGCAAGGGAGACAGTTAAATGCAGTGATCAAACAGCCTTTTGTTGTCTTTTATGTTTGCCTTTCTTTAGGTGGACTCAAGACAATTATTAGGGACTTCCCCGTTGGTCCAGTGGTTAAGTTCCGCGCTTCCACTGCAGGGGGCACAGGTTCTATCCCTGGTTGGGGAACTAAGATCCCGCATACCGTGTAGCATGGCCAAAAAAAAAAAAAAAAACGAAATGAGGATTGGCATCTCTGAGGACTGCAGTGCAAGACAATTATTAGTTTCCTTGGGGAAAAAAAATCCATTGAACTTTAAGTAATTATTGCATGTATCCACTAAGGTATTTATTGAATATTTACCATTTTATAATGTAGTAGGCATACAGCAAGATGCCAAGTGCAGTTCCTACTTTCCAGGTCTGCCTGGGGGCAGATTTTGGTAAAGGCTTTTCAGAGCTTTTCCACGCTGTTAGCAGGACTGAAGTGTTGGGTGTGAGGCCAATGGGAGGGTTGAGGCAGGAGAGGCAGAGCCAGACTGTAGAGGAGCCTGAGACTAACTTGAAGGCAACGGAAAGCTACTGAATTATTTTAAATAGGCACAGGAGAAATAATCAGATTTGTGTTGTAGATTGGAGATAAATGGAGGAAAGAGAGGTGGGAAGTAGTTCCCATGGTCCCAGTAAGGCCTAAATAAAGCTGTGGAATTAAGAGATAAAGAGCAGAGAGAGAGTGAAAAGATACACAAGAGTTCAGCGGTTTAACCATATACCGAGTGAAATGCGAACTCATTTCATCGTCTACTTACTGATGGCTCCTGGCTTGTAGACAGGGTTGGTAGGTGGAGAAGTCAGCTTGAGAAGGAAATACTCCAAAGGTGCCTGGGAGAAACAAGCAGTGGGGAGACCCCAGGTGTGTCCATTTCATCAGTTTCCCAAAGAATGCCCTGGCTTTGCCATTATCCCAGCAATAGAGAGCCTAGGTGTCTTATGTTTTAGACACACGGAAGTAGTTTTATATTTATTTTAATACAGTAAACAGATACTGTCTTGCCAGCATCTGGTAGGTACATTTTATACTTTTCATAGTTGGATGAGTGCTCTGGACCTTAACCTATGGATAAAGAAGGAATGATCGTCTCATTGGCCATCAGAAGCAATCATACTGACTTATATGACCTTTACCCTTTGGCAGTCTATTCAAGGATTCTATACCTTGGAAGAAAAGAGGAGGACTGGGTTGCTGGGATGTTAATATGAGAGATGTGGCCTTTGTTGTTGGCCATCTGACTCATTCTTGCAAGATAATGGGAAGAGTGTGAATGACTTTTTGAGTTTACTAGGTCAAGGCATTTTCCTTGACACTTTGGAAATGCTGATGTGCCTATAAACAGAACTAATATTGACCCGAGGGAGACTCTATTGTAGGGTTGGTGGCTCTTTTGTCTGCAAGACCCATTCTCTACTTCTAATAGAACAGCCTGAACTCTTTTTTTTTTTTTTTTTTTTTTTTTTTTGCGGTACACGGGCCTCTCACTGTTGTGGCCTCTCCCGTTGCGGAGCACAGGCTCCGGACGCGCAGACTCAGCGGCCATGGCTCACGGGCCCAGCCGCTCTGCGGCATGTGGGATCTTCTCGGACCGGGGCACGAACCCGCGTCCCCTGCATCGGCAGGCGGACTCTCAACAACTGCGCCACCAGGGAAGCCCCAGCCTGAACCTTTTGGGAAGGGGTAGAGTTCCTCAGAGGGAGGACTATGGTTATAAAGCGTGTGATGGTATTTACCAGCACGCTCAACATGACACATATAACTGGTGGGGAAGCATAAGTTATTTTGTGCTTCCAGTAAGCGAACGTGATTAAATTTTGGTTTTAGAGTTGGAAATTGTACTGAAATAATTGTACTAAAATAATGTTTTAGGGGGGCAGAATTCATTGCTTATAGAAAACTTCTTTTACCAATTATCTATACAATTCAGTGATTTTCAAAAAACTGTTTTCTAAACTATTTTCTTTCCTTTGACTAATATTTTCATATGGATAAAATAGCAAGAAGCCTTCTTTGCAATGTCATTTCTCTCTTTCCAATCTCATTTCCTTTTCAGATATTATCAGACGCGACACAGCCTCTTGAGAGTCAGAATTTTTCTCCTGTGGTGCGAGATGTAAGTTATGAAAAGAATTTCTTTTCATGAATGTCTTTTTCCACCACTATCCTTGCTCCCCATTCTCCCCTTTCCTTTTTCTCTCCCTGTCTTTCTCTGTTACTCTCTCTTTTCTCTATTAGTCATGAGCCCATGTTTGTGGGACTAAATGTGGTGACTAAAGAAATGTCTTGTATCGTATATATTCAGGCAGTGATTACATCCAACGGCACATTGTCTAATAAGTATAAATATATCCAGAAACTCCGGGAGAGCAGGTAAGCATCATTCACATCCTCTTGTTTAATACATTTATTCTTATCATGGATCTCATGAGTCCTTTTTTTTAATGCTTCCATGTGAGTTCGTGATGCTAGGATTATGCAATATGTAATTTTAAAAAATGTCTGTACATAATAGGAAATTCAAACGAAGTGACTGCCTGGAACCATTGTGAATTATTTTCCCTTCAACAGTAGTGTAGCATCGTTCTGGCTTTCTGTTATCCATGTAGACTTGGGTGTAAGTAAGCAAAACTCCAAAAGCTCTGTCCTTGTTCCTTCTCCAGCATTTTGCATGTTGTAATGTCTCAGCTATTCTCTCAGAGGAAAATGAGCTTGCTAACCCTTTCTGTGGTGCTTTCAGGCTGATTTTTGGTTGAGGATTTGGACTCTCTTTTGTTTCGGATAATACTCGGAAAAGTGAGCTTTTGGTTAGAAATTAAGAAAAGTAGTGAAGAAAGAAAATCGTGAGAGGTCAGTTTCCCCTGGGGATTCTTACTAGGAGGAAAGTGTCAGGAAGTAATGTGGCAAATCTACTGGAGAGAACAGTTCTCTTAGGAAGATACTTAGCTAAGGCCCTGGTTTCTATAACTGGTTTTACTACTAAAAGTTTGGAAACATTGACATTTCTTTGGAATGTTCTGGTCTCCAACTGATTGCACTTGATCCGTGTTTATATCTGCTCCACTGGTCTATTCACATTAAAAAAAAATAACCCATGCACTGAATTCTCAGGAGAAGCCAGAGTGGGAAAATTAAAAACAAACAAACAAACTGCCTGGTCTTCTTTCTCAGTTTTTCCACCTGTAAGAAGTAAATAAGAGATATGACCAGATCAAGTACTACTGTTACGCCTTTTCCAAATGTGTTTGTTAGCTTACAGTAATTTTTTGTGTGTCAGTGAAATATTCTGGCATGATACAAGAGTGTATAATTTGTTTTTTAAAAAAGCAACTAGTTCTGTAACTCCATAGGAGAGTGTCTTGTAGGGGAAACTGCACATATTTGTTTTTCATAGTTCTGTGTATCTTTGAATTGTCATCATCAGATGATCTCTTTCTTACATTACTAATCCAATGACGTGTCTACCATGACCAGTCGCTCTTTACACACTATATTTCACGTAGCGGCAGGTCTGCTGGCCCCAACTGCTGGGACTTTCCTGCCCTCCTTCCCAGGTAGAACCTTGTGCCAAGAGACTGAAAATGAAGATTGCATTTTGGAAGGAAATTGGAGTTCTCTTGAATCCCTGCCTTGTTCTTTTGTTCTCTTCGTTCCTTAGCACAATGATTATTCACCTGGAGCGTTTTGGGGTTGCTGATGGGGTGGAGAGTATTAACATCTAGGAGCGAGTTCTTAAATATGTATTTTGAACATTTTATTTTTTGGACATCAAAATAATGTGTTTCAATTACACAAACTACAGAAAGTGCTGTTAGAGAGGATCTGTAATAGTGTTTCTTTCTGGGAGGTGAAATGGGATAGGGGTGGAAGTTAAAGGAGTCGTCCCCTCATCAGTAATATGAGTTCTGGGGGTGAAGAGGGGGCAGGAACATTTTACATTTAAATTTATTTTTATTCACTTATAATTAATGAAATGAAGTGAAGTTAAATAAAGGTTAAGGTTTGAGAGACATCCTGTCCTAAAAGATTCCAGCAACAGAGCCTTCTGCTTAAGTCCCTGTCACCAAGCCATTCCATGGTTTTATAATGTTATCTGGGACTCTGATTCAAAAGACATTTAATGAGTATCTTCCATCTTTAAGGCAAAACACAGTGAGCAATAGTGAGTTTATAAAGACAGCTAAGACTCAGTCACTGTCTTGGAGGTCAGAGTTTGCAGGAAAGACAAAGAGTTAGCTGTCAGGAAGGCACAAATTCCAACAACAGAAAAATTCAAGAATTAAAGTTCTGCCTAGTGACTCATGTAGGTTTCTACATTTAACCCATGGCGTTTGTGATTTCAAAATTATGGTTTTAACTGTTTTCAAGTGACCCTGAAGATAAATCACAAGGCAGTGTCTAATATGATAATAATCTCCTCCTCAGATCGTTGTCTTCTCGGATTGTTGCGAGGAGTAAATAAGGTTTGATGTTAGGCCCCCAGCATGATTTTGAATCATGTCCCCTGGAAGGATAGAGTGTGACACCAAGTTACTCAGTTGTGAGTAGCCAGGCGCTGGTCCAGCATCTGCACCTCACTAGTGGTATAGGGAACTCATACACCTCAAAGATCTCAGGGTCTGTTGTTCATCATACAAGATCTAAAATAATGAAAAATGTTGGTATTGGGAACTCCTGTTGAGGTTCTTACTATAAGAAGTGTGGGAAAAAAATAATTGCTTCACAGTCTAGGTTTTAGTCTGGTTTGGGGACAGCAACATTTTGTTACTTGAAATGTTTTTTGTTCAAATTCCCTCCCCCCCCCCTTTTATTTATAGGGAACGTGTTCAGTCACTCTCAGCGAGCACCAAGAAAAAGGTCTTGGTTCTTGGATCTGGTTACGTATCTGAGCCGGTGTTGGAATACCTGTCGAGGGACGACAATATAGAAATAACAGTAGGTAAATAAGCCCCAATTTTTAAAGAAGAGGAAGTAAAATTGATTTCAAAACATGGCTACTCTGTGAATGTTAGATGACTATCTTGTTTCTAAACTTTGAAAAATTATTTTTGAAGATGTTAAAATGTGTTTTACTCTCTGACTAGTGGAAGGAAATCTAAAGATTGGATGTTTTGATTCTTGAATAGGGTCTGACATGGAGAATCAAATCGAACAGTTAGGCAAGAAGTATAATATAAATCCTGTTAGCCTGTACGTTGGTAAACAAGAAGTGAAGTTGAACTCCTTGGTGGCAACGCAGGATCTTGTCATCAGGTTAGTAAATAGTAAGAAATGATTGCCGTATATTTTGTTGTTGTTGCTGTTACTTCTCTTTCCTTATTTTCTCTGCTCTCCACTCTTCTCTTCTCCCCTCCTCTCCCCTGTCCTCCCTTCCCCCTTCTCTCCTCTTCTCTTCTCTCAGTAAACTTTTACACTCACATGTGCCTCCAGGAAAGTGCACAAATCATAAGTTTGTAGTTCAAAGAATTTTCACAAAGTGAACACATGGTGTAACCATCATCCACATCAGAACCAGAATATAATAGTGTCCAAGAAGTGCTCCTTGTGCCCCCTTTTATTACCAGCCCCATCCTTCAAGGGTAGGCACTGTCCTGGCTTCTAACACAGAGATTCGTTTCTGCTAGTTTTCCGTTTGTACAGTCGGAATCTTTCAGTATGTCCTCATTCGTGGCTGCCTTCTTTCTTCAGCATTGTGATCGTCATTCGTGTTGTTGTCTGTAACTGTAGTTTATTCTCTTTACTGGGTAATATTCCATTACGTGAATATACTATTATTATCCATTTGACTGCTGATGAGTGTTTAGGTTGTTTCCAGAATTTGGCTATTATGAATAGTGCTGCCATGAACAATGTAGTGTTTGTCTTTTGGTTACCATATACACACACTTCTGTTGGATTCACCTAGAAGTGGAAATGCTGGGTCATGAGGCACTAACGACGTATTTTGGTGGCTATTTTTTTCTTTGGACTTACAAAGCTTAAATGAAAGTGAGTAGATTCTCTAGCCCTATGACCATTTTTAGCCTTAGAGGAACATATCTTGAAATATATCATTCATTACTATCTAATACAACTGCAGATCTAACTCTAGATACAAGGCTACAAAATGAAGGCTAGATACTTCACTTTGAAAATACCAAAGCTATAAGAATAAGCCGTTTATTCTTAGAATATAATTTTTCCAAGATAGAAGGAAGAAAGTTAACCTGCTTTTTCATAATTAGATCACTTTCATAGTTAGATCAGATTCAAATGGTATCTTTGGAGGAAGTTCTGCAAGTTCTGTGCAAGTTCTGTGATTTCCTCCTTAAAAAAAGGGGGTGGGTGTTGGAAAACAGACGCAAAGAAAGGTAATTCTAAGTGGGAACTTTTGCATTATCTCTTAATATAGGCTCACTTTGGACACTTAAAAACATTATTCAATTTATAAAAATTTAATGTGAATTAATTATTTTTTAGCAAAAGTTTATCAATAACCAGTAGACCTTGTCTGTCAGGTTATAATTATGAAAGTAAGTCCTTCAAAATGTAATATTCTAGCCTACTGAACAAAACAAAGAGAATTTGTTTTGCCACACATAGGTACCTAAACATAACATTGTTTTTTGATTAAAAAAAGAAAAGAACATAACAAAACACATTTTGAACAAAATCAGAAGCAAAATATGACAAGATAATGGACACGATAATAATCTGTTAACAGGTGTAAAATTTAGAATTCCACGACTTGGTGACCTGCAATAAGATTTAGCATGAGCAAAATCTGTTTTATATTTCATTTTTCTCAGTTGGTTGAATTTCTGTGGTGAATAGTGGAAATGATGTTAAACATTCCTGTAGTGTTTCTTACATAGCTTTTCATTTTTTAAGTTGGAGAAAGAATGTTTTGATGTAAACACAATGTTAGGGACTATCAAAGTAAAATGAGTGAAGAATATGTTTCACAAAAATTTTATAATATGTCAAATTCTCATGGTTTTATTTTGCAGTTCTGGTTTTTAACGATTTAATGCAAAGTAGGAATTGAGTTTGATAAATTACTTTGAAAATTAGATGTGTATTTTGTGTATGTTTTCACAAGTGGCATTTCCAACTATTTGGGTTAATTATGTCCTCTTGAGTAGTTGCTATATTATATATACAATGAATTATGAACTCTAATCCCTTTGTCTAAAATAGGCACCATCAATGGAAGTTCTATCGTTCTAGTTCTCAGTATATTATTAGGTTAGTGCTGATAATGCCCAAATTTAAAAATATTATTAGATCTGGATAAAATTTTTATCAGACAGGTTTTCAATGTGGAGAATGCGACAAAAAATCCCCACTAACCTTTAAGATGATGCCACTGAACATTTTCTATTAATACTTTTCCAACTAAGAGTTTTGCAAGTATTTCATTCATTGGCTTTTAAAGGGCTACCATATTTAGTAATAATTATTTTTGATTAGAAAAGCCAAAAAGGGCTTCCCTGGTGGCATAGTGGTTGAGAGTCCGCCTGCCGATGCAGGGGACACGGGTTCGTGCCCCGGTCTGGGAAGATCCCACATGCCGCGGAGCAACTAGGCCCGTGAGCCACAACTGCTGAGCCTGCGCGTCTGGAGCCTGTGCTCCGCAACAAGAGAGGCCGCGATAGTCAGAGGTCCGCGCACCGCGATGAAGAGTGGCCCCCGCTTGCCACAACTAGAGAAAGCCCTTGCACAGAAACGAAGACCCAACACAGCAAAAATAAATAAATAAATTACTAAACTCCTACCCCCAACATCTTCTTTAAAAAAAAAAAAAAAAGCCAAAAAACAGAGATCAAGGGCTTTCATATTGTTACTGGCAAAATATGTACCCAATTTTATTCTGCATGATAATAAATCTAAGTAACAATACTCTGTTCTATTAACCTGAAGAGGAATAAGTGCCTGAGAGGTGGTTTTATTGTTTTGTTTTATATGAAATAGAGAAAATATGAAATAAACAGGAGGAATTTAACAAGTACAGTGATATACTGTAATAATGTTTACAAGTTTGTATTTATATTTTCATTGGTACTGTGTAGATTGCTTTGCCAAATAGGCAATAAGCTAGTAGAACTTAAATATTACTAAATGATTGACAGGATGCTTGTTATTTCTTGGTAGAATATACTCATTTATATGTAAATTTATGGAAATTCATTTTTTTGTGATTGTGTAGTCCCAGCACCAAAGTAAAACACCAGAGCCAGATTCTTAGAAGACCCAAAGTTGAGTTTTGAGTACAGTTTCAGTGTTTGCTTACCATATAGACGTTTAGCTGTTTCGATAGCTTTTACACCTAACAATACCATTGAAACTTATTTCTTCCCCTGGCCTTTCCTAGACTCTACTCTTTAATGTAACATATGGGTCACTTTGACTTAGTTTAACGATAGCCATTTAGGAGATGTGGAGGTAAAAAGAATAGCAACGTTACCTTTTACTAAGGGACCCAAGACAGAAAATCATAGAAATATAAGGATGAGTGGAATAAAGTCCATTAAATGTTACAAAAGGATAGCTGAGTGCATACAGAGGAAGATCTGGATTTGGGGGAATCTGGGAAAGCTTCTTGGAGGATTTACCTTTTCAGACATTTCTTTAAGGAAGGTATGATCTGGATGGGGGTGGGTGGGTGAGGGACTATTTCAAGTGGAAGACACGGTGAGAGTAAAGGTTCACAAATGGAAAAGTAAAGACTGTGAGTGGAGAATTACAATAGCCTCTTTGGTCCCCATATATGGTTTACGAAGGAGATGCAAGGAGGAAAAATAGAAAGGTTAAGCGAAGGTCATATTGTGGAGAGTTTTAAATATGATAACAGGATGAATTTATTCTGTAGTCTTCAAGGAGTCATTGATCATCTCTGAGAGGATAATCAGTGTGATATCTTCACTTTAGTGCAGTTCAAGGTACATTGGAGGGACGGTTGGCAAAGAAAGTTTCTGATTAGTTTCTCCTGTTTTTAAGCTTGTTGCCTTATGTATTGCATCCTCTTGTGGCCAAGGCATGCATCGCAAGCAAGGTTAACATGATCACTGCAAGCTACATCACCCCGGTGCTAAAAGAATTAGAAAAGAGGTAAGTTTCTGTAGGTTTTCAACAAAGTAACTCCATGGAATTGTTTTTATTTTCTATCCAAATTTTCCTTCCTTCTCTTTCCACCTCTTTCAGTGTGGAAGATGCTGGCATCACAGTCATTGGCGAATTGGGATTGGACCCTGGTCTTGATCATATGTTGGCAATGGAAACGATAGACAAGGCCAAAGAAGTGGGAGCCACGGTGAGCCCAACTGACACCCAAAGGTCCATTTAGGAAAATATTAAGAGGTCCCGATTTTTGTGTACAGAAATACTCTTTCTATAATTCTGATTAAAGAAACTACTGTATTCTTTTTTTAAAGGTTATACTCCATTTATAATTATTTTTAAATGTTGGCTATATTCCCTGTGTTGGATATATTCCTTGTAGCTTATTTTATGCCTAATAGTTTGTACCTCTTAATCCTCTACCCCTCCTCCCTTCCCTCTCCCCATTGGTAATCACCAGTTTGTTCTCTGTATCTGTGAGTCTGCTTCTTTTTTACTGTATTTACTAGTTTGTTGTATTTTTTAGATCCCACATATAAGTGATATCATACAGTATTTGCCTTTCTCTGTCTGCTTATTTCACTTAGCATAGTACCCTATAAGTCCATCCATGTTGTTGCAAATGGAAAACTTTCATTCTTTTTTATGGCTGAATAGTATTCCATTGTATATATGTACCACATCTTCTTTATCCATTCATCTGTTAATGGACACTTAGGTTGCTTCCATATCTTGGCAATTGTAAATAATGCTGCTATGAACATTGGGGTGCATGTATCTTTTTGAATTAGTGTTTTTGTTTTTTTCAGATATATACCCAGGAGTGGGATTGCTGGGTCATGTGGTAGTTCTATTTTTAGTTTTTTGAGAAACCTCCTTGCTGTTTTTCACAGTGGCTGCACCAATTTACATTCCCACCAACAGTGTATGAAGGTTCCATTTTCTCCACATCCTCACCAACATTTGTTATTTGTGTTCTTATTGATGACAGCCACTCTGACAGGTGTGAGGTGATATCTCACTGTGGTTTTGATTTGCATTCCCCTGATGATTAACAATGTTGAGCATCTTCTCATGTGCCTGTTGGCCATCTGCATTTCTTCTTTGGAAAAATGTCTATTCAGGTCTTCTGCCCATTCTTTAATCAGGTTGTTTGTTTTTTGATGTTAAGTTATATGGCTATTTATATGTATTTATATATATATATATTTTTTTTTTTTTGCGGTACGCGGGCTTCTCACTATTGTGGCCTCTCCCGTTGTGGAGCACAGGCTCCGGACGCGCAGGCTCAGCGGCCATGGCTCACGGGCCCAGCCGCTCCGCGGCATGTGGGATCCTCCCGGACCGGGGCACGAACCCGCGTCCCCTGCATCGACAGGTGGACTCTCAACCACTGCGCCACCAGGGAAGCCCTTATATTTTGAATATTAACCCCTTATCAGTCATATCATTTGCAAATATTTTCTCCCTTTCAGTAGATTGTCTTTTTGCTTTGTGAATAGTTTCCTTTGCTGTGCAAAAGCTTTTAAGTTTAATTAGGTCCCATTTGTTTATTTTTGCTTTTATTTCCTTTGCTTTGGGAGACAGATCCAAAAAAACATTGCTGCAATTTGTGTCAGAGTGTTCTGCCTATGTTTTCCTTTAGGAGTTTCATGGTTTCTGGTGTTACATTTAGGGTCTTTAGTCTATTTTGAGAAGAAACTGCTATATTCTAACTCATACTTTGACTAGAAATTTCAAGTAAAATTTTGAAACTGCAGAAATATTTGTATGGTAAAAAAAAAGTCCAAGCCTTAACAATAGATTTTTAGAGAAATAGATGCTACTATAATATATATTTTGGTTTGATAAAAGATTTTAGACTGCTTTGGAGATTCTATAATAAGGTTTGACTTTTAAAAGTGGGAAAAATTCTTTGTAATATTATCAACCTGTTGGTATATAAAGTATCTTTTACACATAAGAAAGAACTATTGGACATGAAAATGTGATGACTCAGATTAAACCTAACCTAACATAATATATATATAACCTAAAACAGGTTATATATATTTTATATTATATATACACACACACATATGTAATATATATAATCAAATATAGAATCAAATTAATTAAATATCATATCAATTAATAATATTTATATTAATTACATATTAATTAATACTAATAATTATACATATACAATCAAATTATAATGAAGTATATAATTTGAATTAAAAGTCAGGAGGCACTGACCAAGCAGAATTGAACTAATGGTTGGATTTTTAACGGAGCAAAATGTTAGCCACAATCTCTAGATGATTAAAAAAAAAAATATATATATATATATATCTATACACACACACACACACACACATATATATATATATATAAATATAACTGACTTAATCTAAATATAACTGACGAACACCAAATGGTGTTTGGCTTTAAGGATGTATTTTTGAAAGCCTTTGTAACTTTAAGAAAGGAGAAACTGTAACAAGTTTACCTTATTTGTGTCACTGTACTCAATTAATTACTCGGATAGATTTGGATAGATTATTCTCCGTAACTAATTGTTAATTTCCCTAATTTATTGATTCTTTATCTTACAGATTGAATCTTATGTTTCCTACTGCGGTGGCCTTCCAGCCCCTGAACATTCAGACAATCCCTTGAGATACAAATTTAGCTGGAGTCCAGTGGGAGTTTTGATGAACATAATGCAGCCCGCCACCTACCTGCTCAATGGAAAGGTGAAGGCTCATCATCAAAGCTTTAGAGATACAAACCTGCAGTAACTGCCTAAGAAAGGCCAAATACTTTCTCCCCAATACCAACGCCCTTTAACGCTGGCTGTGCTGCTTGCTCTCCATTCTCCTCCTGCACTGTTTCCCAGTGTGTGTTTACTGTTCCATTCCGTGTGGTCTCCTCACGGTTCCCAGCAAAGCCCAGGCTCATTCTTTCCTCTTTGCCCTCTTGCAAGTTGTTTCTGCCGTTGAAACACTCACTTCTTAACTTCTCTGCGTGCATAACTACTGGTCATCTTGCAGTTTATTTCAGCCTGACAAACATTTACTGAATCCCTACTATGTGCTAGACTTGGGCCAAGGCACTAAAGGTTGTCATGCTGAATGAAGTTTCTGATCTCAGAGAACTCACAACTAGAATGGGGGTAGCTCTCGGGATGGAGGGTGTGATGGGTCAAGGAAGGAAACTAAGATTTCTTCCCGGCTGCTGTGTGGCAGAACGTAAGAGTGCTCTGAGTTTAGTACTGTTTTCATCATTTTACTATAGGGAAACTATGGCGCAAAGAGAATGTTCACAGTCTTGCAGCTGGGATTCAAACCCAGATCTAACTAACTCTAAAGCCTTTTTTTCCCCTCTTTTACCAGATGGCTTCACGGCAGGAAAGGCAGACAGTAGAATAAATAGGTATAATTCAATGAGAGAAGTTCCAAAGT
The DNA here is from genome assembly GCF_949774975.1 of Lagenorhynchus albirostris. Lineage (NCBI taxonomy): Eukaryota > Metazoa > Chordata > Mammalia > Artiodactyla > Delphinidae > Lagenorhynchus > Lagenorhynchus albirostris. The sequence continues at coordinate 28,168,683 of NC_083102.1, forward strand.
ATGCTAAAGTGCCACAGCGATGCAGATGAGAGGCCAATTGACTTTTTTTTTTTTAACATCTTTATTGGGGTATAATTGCTTTACAATGGTGTGTTGGTTTCTGCTTTATAACAAAGTGAATCAGTTATACATATACATATGTTCCCATATCTCTTCCCTCTTGCGTCTCCCTCCCTCCCACCCTCCCTATCCCACCCCTCCAGGCGGTCACAAAGCACCAAGCTGATCTCCCTGTGCTATGCGGCTGCTTCCCACTAGCTATCTACCTTACGTTTGGTGTATATATGTCCAAACGTAATATGTGTCCGTGTGTATATATGTGTATATAAGTACATAAGTGTATATATGTCCATGCCTCTGTCTCGCTTTGTCACAGCTCACCCTGCCCCCTCCCCATATCCTCAAGTCCGTTCTCTAGTAGGTCTGTGTCTTTATTCCTCTCTTACCCCAAGGTTCAATTGACTTTTGACTTGACCTTGGTGAGGAGGTCAGGGAGAGGAAAATTAACAGGGAAGAGAAGATGTGCTCAGCCTTGAGGGATAAGAAGGCGCCAGCCTGGCAGAGACACTGCCACTCATGACTGTGCTCAGCAGTGTCCAAATCACATCTGTCTGCTTTCGTAGTTTATGCTCTTGACTGTAAGGAAAGACTCACATTTAGGAACAAACGTAACTAGACCAAGGCTTCCTCTTTATATTTTGTGCCCTAAGCACCTCACTCACCTCACCGTAGTCCCAGCTCTGCAGGGAGCGATGAATTACTTGATCGGATGTGGGTCTTAACAAAGATTATTCTGGCAGCAGTATTATAAGTTCTCAGTGTATCTGTGATCTAAATGTATTTCGTGTAAAAACCGGAGTAAATTGGAAGAATTTCTTAAGGTGAATGTCATTGTCAGCCATCGACTTCTGTACCTGTGAGCGCGGCTCACAGCCTTGGCCGAACACTGGAGTCACCAAGGCACTTAAAAAAATCCTGATGTCTGGGCCTCATCCCCAGAGATTCTGACTTGCTTGGGCTTGGGGATCTTTAAAAACTTCCCAAATGGTTCTAATGTGCAGCTGAATTTGAGATGGACTGACTTAGTGACCAGAGGACCACAGCTGCACTGAAAACACTACTGGACAAGCAAGACACTTGACCTTGATTCTGGAAAGACACATTCACATGGTTCAGGATATGAAACAGAACCCTTGAGTTGTGGTCCAAGTGCTGACATCCCTCAGTGTCACCAAAGGCCAGGCAATCTAGTTCTCCAATTCTAAGAATCATGAAGGTTTGGGTCTCAGTCTCACGTTCTACCAGACACACGCCCTTTTCTATGCCACTGCCGATCTCCTCTTCAACTGCCCCTTCTACCTTCTGCAATCATGGAACAGAAACTGGCCTATGTTTGGTATAAACTCACATGTGAATGCAGGAAGAATTCTTGCTTCAGCTGGGTAAAATGCTTATTCTCAAGAGGCCATATAAAAGATAAAGAGGGCTTCCCTGGTGGCGCAGTGGTTGAGAGTCCGCCTGCCGATGCAGGGGATGCGGGTTCATGCCCCGGTCTGGGAAGATCCCACATGCCACGGAGCGGCTGGGCCCGTGAGCCTTGGCCGCTGAGCCTGCATGTCCGGAGCCTGTGCTCCGCAACGGGAGAGGCCACAACAGTGAGAGGCCCGTGTACCGCAAAAAAAAAGAGATAAAGATGATAACAAGGAGGTCAGTGGAATGCAACGTGCAACAGAAAGAGCATGGAACCTGATACCAGTGTGTCTGACTTGGTCCTCTAGCTCTGCCATGGCTGGCTGGGTGGCACTAGAACAATCATTTCATCTCTCTGAGCTTTGAGCTCCTTGCCTGAAGGTAAGCATAATCACACCAGCCTTGCAGGGTTCTTGCGGTAGGGCTCAGTGGGGTCATATAGATTACAATCTGCCACACAGCAGACCTTTGCCCCTAAGCCCCTAGCAAACATCAGCTGCATAAAGAAATTAATGGTGGTAGGAGCTCAGGAAAAGCAAGAGGTTATTTTCAGGCAGCAAAAGTTGTATTTGTTGAATTTGAAGTTTTTCCCTTTTATCCTGAACTCCTTTTGTAAAAGAGGAGTGCTTTTTGCATCTTCCTGACACTGTGGAGGACACCAAGAGAAAACACGATGCTTTTCTTCTCTTTGCTAAAATCATACTTTTTTCAAGGTCTCCTCTTGTGGACGCAGCTCTTCCTGACCACTCCAGCCCCTGTTCACTATTCTTTTGTCTGAACTCCCACACTTTGGTTGTCTGTGTCTAACACTTTTTCCGGATGCTGTATTATTCACTCAGTAATTCAAGTGTGTCGGTCTGTCTTCTAACCCAGATTGTTAAACATCTCAAAACCTCTCTTGTTCCTCCATTGCCTCTGTCACCATCACCCTCCACCATGGAGCAGGCCTTATGTAATACACAGAATCATCATGGGGGAGCCAGGTGACTTCTCTGGCTTTTGCTTTTTTTGTTTGTTTGTTTGTTTGTTTGCGGTACGCGGGCCTTTCGCTGTTGTGGCCTCTCCCGTTGCGGAGCACAGGCTCCGGACGCGCAGGCTCAGCGGCCATGGCTCACGGGCCCAGCCGCTCCGTGGCCTGTGGGATCTTCCCAGACCGGGGCACGAACCCATGTCCCCTGCATCGGCAGGCGGACTCTCAACCACTGCGCCACCAGGGAAGCCCCTGGCTTCTGCTTTTAACTTGAAACCTTAAACTTTTCCAGCAACTCAGGCAGTAGCCTAGGAATTAGGATGTATCTCATTGGAAATAACTGCAAGGATGTAGGACAAGATCTACCTCTGGTACTACTGCTAACTTCTAACTTCTAATTCTAATGCATCTGATTTCCTTCCACATGTGTGGAGACAGTGACTGTGTCTTCTCTGAGTTCTGTTCCCTCCATGGGTGGTGGGACATTGGTGACACCTGGGGGTGACATGGCAGACCTTCGCCATCATCTCCTTCAGCCTCCTATCCCAAGGCACTCCCAAGCTAAACAAATACACTAAGTAAGGATCATGCTCGCTCTGCAAACACAGATTTGCGATAGGTTTTCTGGCTCTCTTCCTATTGCCTTCCCCTCCCTTGACTGTAGCACCCAGCCTTCCCTCTGTAGCTGCTGCTCTCTATTGCCTGCAGCCATTCTTTTTTTTTTAAATTTATTTATTTTATTTATTATTTTTGGCTATGCTGGGTCTTTGTTGCTGCACGCGGGCTTTCTCTAGTTGCGGCAAGCGGGGGCTACTCTTCGTTGCAGTGCACAGGCTTCTCATTGTAGTGACTTCTCTTGTTGCGGAGCATGGGCTCTAGGTGCGCAGGCTTCAGTGAGTTGTGGCTCACGGGCTTCAGTAGTTGTGGTTTGCGGGCTATAGAGCGCAGGCTCAGTAGTTGTGGCACACGGGCTTAGTTGCTCCGCGGTATGTGGGATCTTCCCGGACCAGGGCTTGAACCAGTGTCCCCTGCATTGGCAGGCGGATTCTTAACCACTGCACCACCAGGGAAGCCCACCTGCAGCCATTCTTAACTCAATTTTCAGGTGCATCACTGGTGGCATGATCAGGAATGCTGTACCTAGTCAATTCATATCCTTTTCAAACTACTGATCCACAGATGAGCACAGTTAAGGGGACGGTATCATATAGTAGAAAGAACACGGACACTGGAGTCAAATAGACATGGGTTTAAATCTGCCCCGGGGTGACTCTATCAGCTTCAGTTTTCACCTCTGAAAAGTGGGTTATTGCGTGGATTAAAGGTAATGTATATAAGGCACCTGGCACACAGTGGGCCCTCATAAATGCTTGTCTGTATATTGCCTGTGTTAAATGTCTTGTTGGTTTAGTAATCCAGCTTATTGTCAGTGGTTCTCAGCGGTTGGGGGACGTGTGGGTGTGGGCGCATGTGTGGGGAAGAGTCACGCTTAGAGCAGTCTGCACCGGCAGCGAGTAATGAGCCACTGTTTCTGCTGGGAGTGGGTCTTGGATGGAATCATTGTTGAGTCAGAAAAAAAAATGCATATTCTCTGGCAAATGCATATTCTCTTTCTTATCTGTCATATAGGGTGGGGCTTATTAATGAATCCCAGGATAGGACATTAGAAATACAACTCTGAATTGATATCAAAGGACCCAGTGATTTTGGGGTCAGGTTCCTTTAGCAGCCGTCAGTCTCTAAACGGATCATTACCATCCAGCTTATATTTTCCCTGTTTTCTTTACAAGGACCTCATGATGGACTTAGGAACCAGCTGATTTATTTCTGATTAGTACAGTGCTGGAATATAGCGGTCTTTATTGAATTTTTCTTTAAAAATCCCTAACCTGCAAACAAGTAAACCAAACTTTAGAATTGCCATAGGTTGTAGAAGAGAGATAGGGGGGAAGACCCTAAAAGTCAACATTTGCCTCTTTATTAGACTTTTAAAAAAAATTTAGAATCCTGATGGAAGAAATTTGTTTTAAAGAAAAAGTACAGAAATTGCTCTTCAGGAAATGTTTACTGTGAAGTTCAGAAGAGTTTGACAAGAAACTTAAATGAAAAGCATTCCTCACTTTCTTCTGATTCCTACTCTTGGGATTTTTTTGTTTTGTTTTGTTTTGTTTTTTGCTGTACGCGGGCCTCTCACCACTGTGGCCTCTCCCGTTGCGGAGCACAGGCTCTGGACGCGCAGGCTCAGCGGCCGTGGCTTATGGGCCCAGCCGCTCCACGGCATGTGGGATCCTCCCAGACAGGGGCACGAACCCGTGTCCCCTGCATCGGCAGGCGGACCGCCAACCACTGTGCCACCAGGGAAGCCCCTCACTCTTGGGATTTTTGATGGTCCTTGGTGCTCTTCAGAGTGAGCCTTTGACTGCGGAGGCCCCTCCAGGCATGACTCTGTGGTCAGCACTGCCCGTTTCCTTCTGGGGCTTCAGCTATACATATACATACCTTTCCATTTTCCCTTTCATACCAAGTCATACGCAGAACCTCCCTACGAATAAACCCTGTGAACCATTAAGTTTAGCCGAAGACTCCTTTGAGCAAACTGCTCAGACTCCGCCAGAAGGTACGTCACCAGCTCCCTTGTGCAGTGTTTTTTCGTGCAGCTTTTAGATGTGGTCAGAGATTGTTTCCAGTGGTGCAAGCAGGACAAAAAGTCTAGTTCCACCAGGATTCTCAGCCCTGATTTTATTACTCCAGAATGTTTTCCATGATCTCAAGGATGATCATCAACCTCACAAACTGAAAGAAAAATTTAGCCCTTTAATCAAAATTAACAGGAAAAAATGCTTCACTGCATTTTGATTGTGTATGATGGGGGGAGAGATGTAGGAACGAGGATTACTGAGAAATCAGAAGAGCTTGGGAATCGGTGACATAACTTCTCAGAGGCAGTAAGATCAGGAGGTAGTATTTTTTTTTTGAGGTTCACTGTATGTTCATTGCACTGTCCTTGTGAGAGGGCATCTCCCCCGCTCCATTTCCCAACGTACACATGTTGGTTGACTGGTCCAGGCTGTAGCACTTTATTGTTGCTCTAGTGCAGCTCCTGGGTCTTGGTAGACATTAAGTAAAGGTTTGTTCAATGAACAAAGGATTGCACGGAGGCAGGAGTTGAATCTTATCCATCACTGTCCTTATTCCCAGGTGTGATCCTGGCACACACGGAGCAGGTGGTCCGTAAATGCTAGCTGTGTGAATGGATGTGCAAGACTGGTGCCTGATGTAGCGAGCATTCGAGAAGGGGGATGGGAGTGAAGAGAAAGAACAGAGTGAGAACGTGGCCATTGCTGTTTGAGCACAGAAGCCACCTTGAGTATCTGTTGCTTATAGCGTATTGTTTATTTAAAAACAAAACAAAACTCTCCTGAGACATAATCCAGTGCCATCTCATCCAGGGGCAAGGAAAAATCAGAAACAAGATCTAAGTAAAAAACGAAATGCTTTAAGTCAGATTTTAAAGCTTGGGAGAACAATGGCCTTGTGAATTGTGATATTAGTAGAACAGCTTGAATATGGGATGTTGATTAGCGTAGTTTCATTACATTTTTTTTTTCAAATCCCCTATTGCTTTCTTGTAAAACCTGGATTTCTTCCTTATGAAACTAATGCAGGGAAATCCAAAGAGGAATGCACTTTCTTAACCCCACGTGTGCCTTTTCCATGTTCCTCAGGTTGTGAATGTGGTCGGGGGTGTCTCCTTCCTGGATTCGGTTACTCCCATGGATTATTTCCCTGGATTGAATTTGGAAAGTTATCCTAACAGAGACAGTACCAAATATGCTGAGATTTATGGCATTCCGTCTGCTCACACTTTATTACGGGGGACGCTGAGGTACAAGGTAAGTGGCTCTATCTGAGATGATCATGTTGCCTGTTTTGATATAAGTGATGTGAACACTTAATTTTTCTTCATAATTGAAATAATTAAGATGATAAACCAGACTGGCACCCCTATGCTTACTATTTACAATAACCAAGATAAGGAAGCAAGCTAAGTGCCCATCAATAGACAAATGGATAAAGAAGATGTGGTGTATACATACACACAGACACACACACACACACACACACACGCAGTGGAATATCACTCAGTTGTAAAAAAGAATGAACTCTTGTCATTTGCAACAACATGGATGGACCTGGAGGGTGTTATGCTAAATGAAATAAGTCAGAGAAAGACAAATACCATATGATTTCACTTATATGTGGAATTTAAAAACAAAATAAATGAACAAATGTTAAAAAAGAAAAAAACAAAGTCATAGATACACAGAATAAACAGGTAGCTTCCAGAGGGAAGGGGAAATAGGTGAGGGCTATTAAGAGGTACAGATTTCCAGTTACAAAATGAATGAGTCAGGTATGAAATGTACATGTCACGGGTATGAAATGTAGTCAATAATAATGTAGTATCGTTGTATGGGGACAGATGGTAATTGACCTATCATGGTGATCATTTTGTAATGTATAAAAAACAAAAAAAACAAACCAGATTGGCATCTTTTATCTCAGGGCTCTTTTCTTTCTTTTTTTTACTCTATATGTAAATATTTTACTTAAAAATTGGGTTTTTTTAAACATCTTTATTGGAGTATAATTGCTTTACAATGGCGTGTTAGTTTCTGCTGTATAACAAAGTGAATCAGTTATACATATACATATATCCCCATATCTCCTCCCTCTTGCGTCTCCCTCCCACCCTCGCTATCCCACTGCTCTAGGTGGTCACAGAGCCCCGAGCTGCTCTCCCCTCAGGGCTCTTTTGATTGACCATTTCAGGAAACAACTCAACGTGGCTGGGGCAAAAAGGGAATTTTTGACTCAGGAGAAGGGGGGCAGGTGAAGGGTCAGCTTCAGGTGTACTGAGGTTTGAGGGTTGTGACCTCACTGGCACGTAGTAATTTCTCTTCACCTCTCAGCTCTTCCTTCAAGCATTGGCTGCGTCCCCTGTTTCACAGGGATGGCAAGATGGTGGCAGCCTCTTAGGTTCAAATCCAGTGAGAAAGAAAAAGTACTTCTTCACAGCCAGAAGTCGAGTTTTTGTCTCATTAGCCCCTGAGGTCAGTGCAATAAAAGGTGCCAATCAGATTTGGCCCCTGTTTTATGTCCCCAGTGCTGACGATGTAGTCAGCGTCACTTTCCCCAAAGTGAATCTGAAATGTTTTTACCACAAAATGGGGTGTAGCTACTAGGACCATAAATACGAATGTCCAGTACACATTTTTAAAAACGGTTTTATTTTTTATTTTTTAACATGAGAAAGCTTCTTTAATCACAAACCAGGTCATGTTTTGTAAAACAATGTCAGTCCCCATACATAATGTTTGCTGACGCCTTCAAATTTGGCATTAGAGAAATTAATGCCTCCTAAGCCATGTGTAAAGAAAACATTGGTATATTTTTTAAAGGCTATTTTTGAACAATGTTACTTGCATAAATGAAAATCTGTCGTACTGTTTGATCTTGGTTCTAAGTAAAATGAGTCGTTTATGCTCCTGAACACCAAGGAATGGCAGTGAACATAATGTAAGATTTGCAGTGAGTGAATCTGAATAGTTCATAGGATAAATGAGCAGTATAATGAGGAATCTCCTTATATTCTCTTCTCCTCAAAAACTCATAGAAGTGCAGTTCCTTATTCTTGTCACCAAGGAAAAGCATGAAAATTCTCTCCCCCGCCAACTCTTTTTGGTGCAAGAAGCATCAGAGAAGCAGGGGATGGATTTCTGCCAATGGGGTCTGGGGAGGAGGTATGCTTTTAATCACAAGAGGGGGATAGGTAGTAGGGGGATATAAAAGACCCCCTAAAATAAGGCTCCTGCTACTGTGGGAGCTCCATCATTCCAAGTGCAAAGTCCTTACATGGGTCAACGAGAGGCTTGTTGAGAGAATTTCAGATCTGGAATGAAACTTAAGAGGTCCTCTGGTACAGTGATATCATTCTGCAGAAGAGGAAACTAGGGCTTAAGTGAAGTGACCTACATCAATTATTACTAAAGCAAATTGTCTTTAAGTTTCTCTTGTTGGTATCTTTTTTGTTTGAATGACAAAGTTTTTGGTTTTCAGTTTTGTCATTTGGAGCATTTCTGCACTTTGGAAAACATCATAGCTGTTCTTGAAGCCTGAGGGTTCAAAAAATGCAACGCAACATTTCCAAGCCAAATACCATCACATGCTAACAATGAGCACTGTGAACACGGCAACTCATCTCCCTGTTCTGGGCCTTTTCCAACCATCATTCAGGATTAAAGAACTAGGAAGGATAAATTACCACATAATCATAATCTATAAAAATACTGACCTAGAGCACACTAAAAAACTCTCAATAAATAAATATTGGGCAGTTGCTTTTGAAAGTCAGTAAAGATGTACTCTTTTTTTAAAAATTTTATTTATTTTTATACAGCAGGTTCCTATTATCTATTTTATACATATTAGTGTATACATGTCAATCTCAATCTCTCAGTTCATCCCCCCAACTCCCCGCTTTCCCCCCTTGGTGTCCATACGTTTGTTCTCTACATCTGTGTCTCTATTTCTGCCTTGCAAACCAGTTTATCTGTACCATTTTTCTAGATTCCACATATATGCATTAATACACAATATTTGTTTTTCTCTTTCTGACTTACTTCATTCTGTATGACAGTCTCTAGGTCCATCCACATCTCTACAAATGACCCAGTTTTGTTCCTTTTGATGGCTGAGTTATATTCCATTGTATATAGGTACCACATCTTCTTTATCCATTCGTCTGTCAATGGGCATTTAGGTTGCTTCCATGACCTGGCTATTGTAAATAGTGCTACAATAAACATTGGGGTGCATATGTCTTTTCTCTGGGTATATGCCCAGGAGTGGGATTGCTGGGTCATATGGTAATTCTATTTTTAGTTTTAGTAAAGATGTACTCTTCAGAAATCATGTCCATACTTTCAAGGCTGCTTTTTACAAACCACACAGAGTCCAACAGATGACAAAGGTTCAGGTTAGGATATAATCTGATAGAAAAATGACTCTTAACGTGATATTTCTACAAAGGAATACAACTAATGTTGAGTTGCTCATGTCTCAGTTTCAAAGGCAATACTTAAAGAGATCCAAAATGTTTTTAGCCACGGCAGCATCATTGAAATGAGTGTTCAGGTCCTAAGGTCACCCCTCTTGAAAGGGACAGCACTCATTAGGGTGTATTAGTTCTGGAATTTTCCCTTGTAAACCAGCTGCACTGCTTTGTAGTCAGGCCTCAGAGGCAGCTGTACATGGTACTTCTTGAGGAGTGCAGCTGCGCCTGCGACCAATTCTGTTCCTCTTCCATGTCTGGTGACTCAGGAAGTTCAGGGGCCCGATGTCTGATACAGAGGGTACTTGGGATTTCAGTCTGGCCACACACTTTCCTCAGAACACAGGTTTGTTCTCAGGATGACTTCTAGCAAGCGATTCTGGTTTCCGGTCTGGTTGAGAAAAGTGAAAATTTAATGTCTGTGCCCAGTTCTTTCTCGTTGCGGAGCACAGGCTCCGCACGCGCAGGCTCAGCGGCCATGGCTCACGGGCCCAGCCGCTCCGCGGCATGTGGGATCTTCCCGGACCGGGGCACGAACCCGTGTCCCCTGCATCCGCAGGCGGACTCTCAACCACTGCGCCACCAGGGAAGCCTCGCGCGCAGTCCTTAAAGGCTCATTTCTCTGTGATAAAGCGGTGATGACTACCCTTCCGTCCTCACTCACGGGAGAGGTCCATTGCACATTCGTCAGGTCCAAAAGGTTCATAATAGTGATAAGGTACTGAAGGGTGATTGGGATCCCTGCAGAAGTCTTGGGGATCCATGCCATAAACATTGGTCCTGTCGCAGAGCTCCAGGGCAATCGTCATTGTGAACCAGCCAGTGCTGAGCCAAGTGTTGGAGATCTTCCTTGTGGTCCGCCACGCCAAGGTATCCTTGCAGTGATCGCAGTCGCGCGGGGGCCTCGGGGCGCGGCAGGGGGCTGCTCTCTGCGGGCCGCTGCGCGCTGCCGGTCGCCGCTGCCGGCTGCTGCTGCGGGGGCTGCTCCTTCTGGCCGCCAAGACCGCTGTACACGAGCGGCAAGCTGGTGCACGTGCTGGTGAGCGCAAATCACATTGCCAGCCCCGGGCGCGTCAGGGTCTTCATTTTGGGCGCCTCTTTCGTGCGGAATACTCAGGCACACGCGTCTGGGACCACTTTTTCTTGGAGGGTTTCCGTCGTGGGTGATGGGACAGAGGCGGGTCTGATTTTTGCCCAGCAGCCAGCCACGCCTGACTCACCAGGGAAGCTGCCGCGGGACCCAGGAAGCACCGCCGTTGCAGAGATTCCAGCACACGTTTTGTAATCACAAAAGAGTAGTTATAAGTGTGACCAGATTAAGACAATCAGTGTAATTGTTTCCTAGGGTGGTTATAATAAATTACTACAAACTTAAAACGACAGAAATTTATCCTCTCACTATCCAGGAGGTCACAGTCTGAAATCAAAGTGTGGGCAGGGCAAGCCTTCTGGAGGCGTCGAGGGAGAAACTGTCCCTTGCCACTCTCGCCTCACTTCTGGTGGTTGCTGGCGACTGTTGATGTTCTTTAACTTGTAGACATACTGGTCCCATCTCTTTGTCTCCATCCTCATACCACCTTCTCTTGTTTATATCACTGTGTCCTCTCCTCTTCTTATCAGGCACTGGATTTAGGAGCCCAAATATAGGTCGCTGCATACTGAAGTCCTTAACTAATCATATTTGCAAAGAGCCACATAAGGTCATACTCTGAGGTTCTGAGTGGCCGTGAGTTATGAGGGATACACTGCTCAACCCACTACAACCAGCGTACCTAAAATACATAGATCTCTAAAAATTAGAGACCTGATTTCAGACCTCGATGCCCTGTGAGATTCCGCGGTACCTGTGCTCTCATGAATGCGATGTCCTCATTGTCTAGGAATTAAATGAATTGTCGGTGACAGCATCCTAAGGAGGTCGAGGGACCATGGATGCTTCAGAAGCCTTCAAGCACAGCAGAAATTCTAGTGTGAATTGCAGCCATACTGTCCTCAGATCTGACAGATTCTTGATTCTGTTTCTTTTCCCCAGGGGTTTCAGGAGTTAGGCTTTTCCAATAGATTTAGGCTCCTGCCAAACATATAGACCCAGAAATAGAGGATTTTGAGATTTAAGAATTAACTAAAGCTCTCAAGGATGTGCATGGATGAGAGCCATCCCCACAGAACCCCAGAGGATGGAAGATGTCACAGAGTTCACGTCCTGAGCAATGTCAGCAACCCTTCAGTAACCTGAAGATTCTTTCCAGCGTTAGAGATGAGACCCTGTCACCCAAGTATGACAGGGAGACCTTGACTTCTCTCCTGCACCTGCCTGTCACCTGAGTCCTTCCAGACCCAGCTTGTACCACCTTACAGGATCTTTCTTAATTCTTCTCCTTGACTCCCCTCCCCGACATCTACGTGAGTTCCCCTCCTTGTGCGCCCACAGCTCGGCGTTTACCTCTGTCATAGCACCTGTGATAGCCCAGTGTGTCGTAGTCCTCAGTGGTCGTGGTTTTGCTCACTATGTGCCAGGCCTTATTTGTTGGACTTATCTGACCCTTCTCCTGGACTGTAGTGTCTTCATGGGTAGGGACTGCATTTTTCATCTCTGTGGCCTCAGCCCCTAGCACAAGTCTCACACATGGCAGCACTTTGCTAAGTACTTACTGATAAATGAATACACATAATAAATTCATTTCTAGAGGTCACCATAAGGTTATTTCTGAGATGAAGAAGTAGCTGAGAAATGTCTCAGTATTTGAGGTGTTGGAAGAAGGGACCCCCAGCATTCATCAGATCCTAGAAGCAGGCTCGGGGTGCTGCTTTTTTGCTTCTCCTCTTTGAAGTATATTTACATTGGGTTAGAGCAAATGAATTTTAATTCTTTAATTAGTAACTTTGGACAGTTTGAATAATACAGCCGTTCAGACGTGTGAGAATTCACACATTAAATTGTGAAACATCCAGTGGCAACAGGAACTATTTTATATCTTAATAATTTTACTGCTTCCTGAAATAATTTCCTGCCCTTCTTTCCTTCTTCTTCTTCTCCTCCCCCCACCTGCTGTCTCTCAGTTGCAGTGGCTATAAAGCTCCTTATTTTGGCTTTCCAATCCCCCCTCCCTCCCAGCCCCCAGTGTAACTTGCTCACAGGAGAACATACATTATGATCCTCCTTCACTTCATCTTCATTCAGAATCTATTCATCCAGTCATTTGTTCTCTTGCAGCATATTGGAATGATGGATAATGGGGTGAGGACATGGGGTTGAAGGACACACATACACATACTTTCTATGCCTGCCGTTCAGCAACTGAATAGACAATTAATTACAGTTTGTGTTAAGTGCGTATGTACAAAATGCTACAGGAATACAGAGAAGAAGAGAGTGCCCACTCACCTAGGGAGCTCAGTGTGTGTGCTGAGCTGGGTCTTAAGAGAAAAGTAAACATTTCATAGATGAGAAAGAGGGGTTACCACGTTCCAAGCATGGGAGCAGCGTGCACCGAGCCCCAGGTCTCTGGACAGCAGCTTGTTTGGAGGATGGTGAGTGGTGGAGAGGATGATTAGTGAGTCAGGCTGGAGGGGTTTATTGGGATGGGTTCTACATAACAGTGCCAAGGACCTCGGCCTGTCCTGTAGAGAATGAAGGACATGTGCGGAATTTCTATCAGCGTGATGGCATTTTAGAAATACCTCTCTGATGCCTGCCTTTTCCCCTTGCTCCTTATAGACGTTAGGATAATGGCTCTTAATCAGTAGGATGGATTATCTTCGTTGGGAGATATTCTTACAAGCTCCTTCTTCCATTATAAGAGAGAGAACAACTATTCTATTAAATACAGTTCTGCTGACCTGAGCATGTAACACAAGATGAAACTTTCCCTTATGCTGTCAGAAACCACCACTCGCATGTTACCCAGAAACAAAAGTAAAGACCCACGTTTTGCAAGGGCTCTTGTGTAAACCAGTGGAATTGTTGTGACGCTGCTGATTTTGGTTTGAACCCGAGGGTGACTGCATCAATACTAGCAGCACAAATGGCTATTCTCAGCCTGTTTTCTAAATGAACTACAAAAATAGGTCCTTATTTTCAAGAAATTAAAAAATGTTTTTCTTTGAAGACAAATTTTTATATATTGCTTAATAACTCTTGTTACAGGGATATGCCAAAGCCTTGAATGGATTTGTAAAATTGGGTCTTATAAACAGAGATGCATTTCCTGCCCTTCGACCTGATGCCAATCCGCTCACCTGGGTGAGTGACTCCGGAATTATACATTGTCTGCTGCTCTTCAGAAATGCCTTCTGAGGGCTTCCCTGGTGGCGCAGTGGTTGAGAGTCCGCCTGCCGATGCAGGGGACACAGGTTCGTGCCCCGGTCCGGGAAGATCCCACATGCCGCGGAGCGGCTGGATCCGTGAGCCATGGCTGCTGAGCCTGCGCGTCTGGAGCCTGTGCTCCGCAGCGGGAGAGGCCACAACAGTGAGAGGCCCGCGTACCAAAAAAAAAAAAAAAAGAAAATAAAGAAATGCCTTCTGAAATGGTCATGTTTGAACGTGGGTTTGGACCAGCAAAGAACCCATTCTGTGGCTTATGTGCAGGAAGTTAAGTCCTAGCCCCAAAGCCCCCCTTTCACACTTCATTGTTTGGGGAGGATGGAGAGCACACGGAGGCTGACTCTCGGGCCCGTTTCCTGCTGCAACTTCTACCACTTGATTGCTCCCTCAGCCCTGAGCAGAGATGCACTTGCTCTCTGCACTGTGCTCTGGGCTCTGCCGCTTGTCTGAGTGGTGACCCCATGACAGGAGTTAAGCTTGGGCCTCCTGAAACTGAGAAAGCAGGAGAGCTCCGGCTGGTATCGCAGAACTAGATTCCCAACGCCCGAATCCCATTCGTTCCTTTATTTGACCATTTGTAACCATGCGTAATCTGAGTTTTTAATTACTGAGTTTATGCCCATATCTGTGTTGTATTAAAATCTAGAGCTTCCACTAACTGCCAGGAATTAACTTGTTACCAGCTGGTCATTCAACTTAAATTAATGTGCCTATATTCCAATAGAAATGCTAGAAATTTATCACAAAGAGAAAAGAATCAATACTGCTAATCCCATTAAGTGTCCCAAAGAAACTTGGATCTTGGGTATTCTGGTTAGCCAGTTGCTTTTTTAAAAATAATTAATTAATTTATTTATTATTTTTGGCTGTGTTGGGTCTTCGTTTCTGTGCAAGGGCTTTCTCCAGTTGCGGCGAGCGGGGGCCACTCTTCATCGCGGTGCGCGAGCCTCTCACTGTCACGGCCTCTCTTGTTGCGGAGCACAAGCTCCAAACGCGCAGGCTCAGTAGTTGTGGCTCACGGGCCTAGTTGCTCCGTGGCACGTGAGATCCTCCCAGACCAGGGCTCGAACCCGTGTCCCCTGCATTGGCAGGCAGATTCTCAACCACTGAGCCACCAGGGAAGCCTGCCAGTTGCTTTTAAATTCAGTTCTTTTGTGTATCTGAGAGTCTTTTCAATCTAAGTTTCAGATTTCATAAACTTACTTGTTGGACAGGAGTGAATAAATACCCATAGTGAATCTGATATTGAGGCAGTTTGATTGGGAAGGCTGGTGCAGGCATTCTTGGGGCTGGTCCCCTTGTCTTGGTAGCTACAGGCTAGAACAGGGGCTGGCAAACGTTTTTTTTTTTTTGGTAAAAGACCAGATTGTAAATTTTTTAGGCTTTTATGGGTCATGTGGTCTCTGTCAGGCTACTCAGTTCAGACTGCTCGTAAACAAATGAGCATGGCTATGTTCCAATAAAACTTTTTATTTACAAAACCGGGTGGTGAGCTCAATTTGGCCTGTGAACTAGTTGGTGATCCTTAATCTAGAGCGTAACATTTTCCTTGGGAACCTGGAAAAAGTCTTGTTTAGAAATTAGAAAAAGCTATGACCACTGTTTAAGTGCTCGTCCTTTGAGATTTTATTATCTGCACAATTTTCCTCATTTCTTGAACCTACAAAAGAAATCTAGTTGCTACTAGCAACCACAGCAATAAGCCCCTTTCATTCTATCCTGGCCAAAATTGACTTCTAGACGGTGAGGGATAATGAGGGTTAAGGTGATAGAGAGGACCTGCAAAGGTAGTCAATGTGATGGTAGATATGGTATCACCTTTTTGGTATTGATTTGGTGTCATGACTCTTTTATTGCTGAAATATCATTCTGAAATACCCATTTATTGATGTGTGGGTGTGCAGATGTGTGTATGCACATGTGTGTGCCACAATTTACTATTTCTAATTATTTCTAATTTAAAATTTGAGGTTCTTTTGAGGTCCAATGACTTAATAGGATAATTTCTCAACTCATTTTTTATTTTATTTGGAGCTTAGAATTTGTATCTTTGTTTTTCTAACCAGAAAGAACTCCTCTGTGATCTAGTGGGAATTTCACCCTCCTCCAAGTGTGATGTGCTTAAGGAAGCTGTCTTTAAGAAACTAGAAGGAGACAATACCCAGCTGGAGGCTGTTGAATGGTAGGTACCCACCAGTCAACCTAGAGCAAAATACTGGATCAATGATTACTTAGTGCTTTCTAGTCAAAGAAAAGTCAAGATAGAAGCAAACATTTTACATTGTCTTTGATTAATTTGCTGCTCTAATGTTGGCCTGTTGTACAGAGATTACCACGTACCATGTTCATGTGGGGATGAAAAGTAGGTAAAGCGAGAAATTCAATGGCAATTATAACTTGGGAAATACTTATTTTTGAGCAGCTTCACTACTCAGTTCCTGAGAAAGGTGGGATATTTTTTCTCTCCTGTAGGACATTCTCCCAGTCTTCCTTTAACTACTTTACAACACTTATTCATGTGGCTGTGGCCCATTCTGCTGGTATCCTTCATGTGGGAGAACTAACCTGTAAATTAATCTCATGAAAAGCTTTGCAACAGTGTGTACTTACAGTGCATCAGGTCTAGCTCCAGGCAACACTCCTGGGAGAGTCTGGGGATGATTCTAAAGGTTAAAACATTACTCTCATTATTATTATTTTACAATAACTTGAGAGTCCTATAACTTGAACTGTCGTCTTGTGATTCTGCCCTTTCAAGATAAAATCCAGTGAGTGTTCCCTTCTGCTTCCCAACTGAGCATATGTATAGGACTTGAACTAATGCAGCCATCTCTCGTGCTTCTCAGGTTGGGCTTGCTTGGGGATGAACAAGTCCCTCGGGCAGAGTCTCTCGTGGATGCACTCTCCAAGCATTTGGCCATGAAGCTTTCCTATGGTAGGCTGTGGGCTATTGGCTAAACATCCCAGCAGAGGAATCATAAGAACCAGTGAATTAGACTGAAGGGCGGGAGCTACACAGTGGGAATGGGGAAAGAACACGCGGACTATTTTTCCAGAGGGGAGGATAAGAGAACTATTAAGTAAGAGTGAACTTGGGTAATATGACAAAGGAAAAAATCATTAGTTTTACTTTTAATTTTTGACACGTTAAGGAAAATGCTGAAGGAGCGTTTTGGGGAGAAGCAGGGACGGCCTCTACAGCAGTACCCTCGTGTCTGTAACCAGGTTACAGTGATACCCACCTAGACAGAGGAACCTGGTGAGAGTTATCATTTCCTTGAATTTTTAATTTGGTCTTTGGGCTAAAAAGCAGTATACATAATTGTTTAAGGATATACATAATGGGAAGGGAAACGAGAGCAGAAGGGCAGGCGCAGGGGGATGAAGTACGATACTGGAGTTGTAACGATAGTGACATTTTAAACTGTATGTTTATTTATTTTAAGGCCCTGGAGAGAAAGATATGATTGTGATGAGAGACAACTTTGGAATCAGACATCCTTCTGGACATTTAGAAAATAAAACTATTGATCTTGTGGTTTACGGGGATGTCAATGGTTTTTCAGCTATGGCTAAAACTGTGGGGTTACCCACTGCTATGGCAGCCAAGATGTTACTTGATGGTAAGTTCTTTCACTGGGGGACCAAGTTTGTCTCCATATTATCTCCAAGTCATTCAGGGCCTGGATATCAAATAATTAGTCTTGAGTATGACACTAGCTTTCACTAAAAGTGAGCCAGTTCAGAAGATGTAAAGGCTGGCTGACTGGGAGATCACCTTGTGATGAATAAAAAACCTTGGCTTTGGAGTTAGACCTGATTTCTGTCCCAGCTCAGTCGCAAGATGACTGAGTGATGGGGTGCAAGTTACTTAGCATCTCTGAGTCAGAGTTCCTTCATCTTTAAAGTGGGGATTGTCATGACTAATTCATAGGGTTGTTGTGACACTAAAGTGAAATAATACATAAAGCTCCTACCACATAGAGGGGTTCCCCAGGGAATGTTAACTGCCTTCTTTTCTTTCCTTATTTTTTTTGTATTTTTGGGGTAACACTGAAATAGCAGAGGGTATTCATTTCCAGATCTTCAAAAATATAGGCCACATTTTATTAATCCTCATGTCTCAACATACTATCAATACTAAATATATATTTTGAACTAAATGAATTCAAATTTCAACTCTCCACTCTCCCCTTAAGATGATGTTTGCATTCAATAAGCATCAGCTCTGAATATGACACCCCATTTGGCCCCTGTGAAGGTGTGAGGGGAGTAAAAACCATCAAAACATATAAATGGGAAATAATGGGGAAAAAACGTATAGTATCATATTAGCTAATATCAAATTAAACCACCTAGGGCTTCCCTGGTGATGCAGTCGTTGAGAGTCTGCCTGCCGATGCAGGGGACACAGGTTCGTGCCCCGGTCTGGGAAGATCCCACATGCCACGGAGTGGCTGGGCCTGTGAGCCATGGCCACTGAGCCTGCGCGTCCGGAGCCTGTGCTCCGCAATAGGAGAGGCCACAGCAGTGAGAGGCCCGCGTACCGCAAAAAAAAAAGAAAAAAAAATTAAACCACCTACTTAGTTATTGAGGAACCAGAGTGAAGAAGTGATGAGGGATGAGGGCATCATAGTCTTTAAGGAAAGTGCCCAGACTTACTCTTTCAGCCACCCTAACAGATGCCAGTGCCCAAATAACCAGACTGGTTTTAATTTCATTCTGTTGGTCTCATGCTTTTTAAAGAATGACATCAGCAAATAAAGCAGACCAGTTAGGTTGACTTTACTTTCTTACTAGACTTTATTCTCTGATTTGGTAGTTAATGCAGTTAAGTGTGTAAATTCAGACTCTGTCCCTAACTCCAGCTGTGCTTTCAATTAACTGCTTTTTCTTACAGTGTTGATTAAGTAATAATTTAAAAAAATATTTATGTATTTGTTTTGGCTGCGCCGGGCCTTAGTTGCGGCACACGGGATCTTCATTGCGGCATGTGGGCTCTTAGTTGTGGCATGTGGACTTCTTAGTTGCAGCATGCGAACTACTAGTTGCGGCATGCATGTGGGATCTAGCTCCCCGACCAGGGATCGAACCCAGGTCCCCTGAACGGGGAACGCGGAGTCTTACCCACTGGACCACCAGGGAAGTCCCAAAGTAATAATTTAGTAGGGGACATTTAAGCTGCTATTTTGAAAAATCCCTAGGCCTCCAACAACTTGTTGACTCACAGTTTACTGCTGTATGGAGACTCTTGCTGTAGAAGTTAACCTTTCATACCACCTTTAAAATGGTAACTACAAATTTATTTTCTTCTAGGTGAAATTCAAGCTAAAGGCCTGATGGGGCCCTTTTCAAAGGAGATCTATGGACCAATACTGGAGCGAATTAAAGCAGAGGGCATTATGTATACTACACAGAGCACAATCAAACCGTAATTGAGAATTATATTTTGTTTTTATCTTCCCAACCAATACAGCTCTGAACTTTTAGGCCACAAACGTGCTTGCTAATGTGATATTTTAAAACATAAAGCATGATATGTTTTGATTAAGTCAATACAATGGTGTTTTTGAAATATAAATCTCTATTTTAATATGAAAACATTTGGAACAAGAGATGCCAGTAATTACCAGGGAACTTTAATAATTCTATCATGTATTTTTTCATGTGTATGTAAAAGTGACAATGATTATACTACTTGTTAATTTATTATGCAACTTTTTTCTTACAAGAATATATTTTCCGATAATTAGCAGATGAAGTTTTATCTTTTTAGTAAGAAAAAAATTTCTTCATGCAGCTTTATTTTTCTAACGGATTCAGTTGGATGCTTTTAGATCACCAAAGCTTTGCAATAATACTATTTTATGCCTTTTTGTAAAATGATGACTCATTTAGAAAGTGACATTTCTTATAGCTTTCTTTTAATGTTTGGAGAAGGAAATAGGTAAGAGTAAATCAAAATCCACATGGTCACCTCATTAGGCACAGGAAAAGCATTAACAAGTCCAACACACTTTTATGATAAAAACACTCAACAAACTAGGAATAGAAGGGAATTCTTCAACCTGATAAAGGGCATCTATGAAAAAACCATAGCTAGTATCATAGTTAATGATGAAAGACTGAAGGATTCCCCCCTAAAATCAGAAACAAGACAAGGATGTATACTCTTGCCATTTCCATTCAACTTGTACTGGAGGGTACAGCTGGGCAATTAGGCAAGAAAATGAAGTAAAGGACATCCAGATTAGAAAGGAAGATGTAAAACTATCTCTAATGTTATACAAAGAAAATTCAAAGGAATACTCTAAGAAAACATTAGAACTAATACATGAGATCAGCAAAGTTGCATGATACAGGATTAATATTCAAAAATTGATTGTATTTGTATACAATATCAATGAATGAAGCAAAAGTAATATTAAGAAAACAATTCTAAGAAAAAGTGTAAAATAGGAATAGATTGAGAGTCCAGAAAGAACTCATATTTACAGTCAATTGACTTTTGAAAAAGGTGCTAGGACAATTCAATTGAGAAAAATAATCTTTTCATCAACTTGTGCTGAAACAACTGGATATCCACATACAAAAGAATAAAGTTGGACTCCCTACCTCACAGCACATATAAAAATTATCTCAAAATGGACCAAATACCTAAATATGAGAGCAAACACTATAAAACTTTTAGATGAAATCCTAGGTGTAAATCTCTATGACCTTGGATTAGGCAGTGCTTTCTTAAATAAATGACACCAAAAGCACAAGCACTGAAAGATAAATTGGGTATCATCATGATTAAAAACTTCTGTGCTTCCAAGAATACCTCAAGAAGGCAAAAGACAACCCATAGAAGGAGAAAAAATGTTTGCAAATCATATACCAAGTGAGAGAAGAACTTGTACTTAGAATAGGTAAAGAACTACTGTATTCAAGAAAAAGTCAAAGAGCCCAATTAAAATAAATGGACAAAGGATCGCAATTAACAGTTCTCCAAAGAAGACATACAAAAGGCCAATAAGCACATGAAAAGATGCTTAACGTACATTAGCTATCAGGGAAATACAAATCAAACCTACAATGAGATACCACTTCAAAGTCACCAGGATAGCTACTGTGAAAAAATAATAACAAGTGCTGGTGAAGATGTGGAGAAATTGGAACCCTCATAAACTGCAGGTGGAAATATAAAGTGGTACAACTGCTTGGAAAAAGTTTGGCAGTTCCTCAAATGGTTAAACGTGGAGTTACCATATGATCCAGTAATTCCACTCTTTGGTATTAGAGAAATGAAAATATGTCCACGCAACACCTTGTAAACAGATGTTCATAGCAGCATTATTCATAACAGCCAGAAATCAAAACAAGTCAACTGCCCATCCAATAATAAATGAATAAATAAACTGTGGCATATCCATACAATGGAATATTATTTGGCAATTAAAAAGAGATTAAGTACAGTCACTTGCTACAACGTGGATAAATATTAAGTGAAAGAAGCCAAGCATGAAAAGCCACATATTGTATGATTTCATTTGTTTGAAATGTCCGGAATAGTCAAATCTCTATATGGAGAAAGTAGATTAGTGGTTGCCTAGGGCTGGGGGGTTTGGGGGCAAGTGGAAGTGACTGCTAATGAGTTTGGGGGTTTTTGGGGGAGATGAAAGTGTAGAGTTGATTGTGGTAATGGAGGTGCAACTCTGTGAATATGCTAAAAATCACTGAATTGTGCACTTTGTGTGAATTGCATGCTGTGTGAATTAGGTACCAAGATGTACAAATAAAACTTTGTTTCTCCTTGGAGGAAAGGAATGTTTCTCTTTAGGGATAAAAATTAAACTTTCTGAGGGACTGTGCTCATATTCTGGCATATGAAACATCCTGCCATCGAAATAAGCAGGTATTATATGTGGGACATATGGCAGTTGAGAAAGCATCTATGCTTTTGGAAAAGGATCAAAGTTGATTACGACCTGGTCCCACCTGCCAAAAATATCAATAATGGAGATCAATAATCTATTAACAAGTAAAGACATAACTGTTATGAAAGTTTTTTGTTTTTAACCACAACATTGATTTTAACATAATCAATTAGGAAATAACACTTGTGTTGCGTTGATTCCACCCCCAGTCTGGATGAGCACCCAGATGGCATGGGAACTAGGGAACTAGCACCTTGGGTGGGAGCAGGAACCCACTGAGATAATATAATAACTAGTTTGGGCTTTAACTGAGTGATAAAGGGGGTATGATTGAAGGGGGGCTGTCTAACGTTAGTGCTAGAAAAGGAAATGTCAGTAAGCTTGAGTAAAGATATATAGAGTGAAACACGGCATTGGCTCTCAGTAACAAGTTTTCTACCAGAAATTTCAATAGTAAAGGTGGTGGTGGTAGGATCTGGGTATGGATGGGTAGATTATACTGTACTTAGAAGCATGTGGCCCCTGAGTCACAGTTTGGGAATCCCTGGTCTAACCATTTCGGTAGACTTAATGCTCACATCTTCCAGGTCTTTCTGACTTTTTTGGCTTCCTCCAGATAATACTGATATTTATATTTCCAGCTTTCCTCATCCTAGACTCATGAGACAGAAGTTTCTCTGAGAAGTAGTGTGATTAGTCCTACAACATACTAGCTGTTTCCTTTTCCATAAACTGAAGACAGCAGTAACTCACAGCATGGTTATAAAGGGAACCAGGCAGATGCTGTGTTGCCTTTTACGACTTAACCTCAGAAATCACGTAGCATCACTTTCATTGTAGTCACAAGTCCATCCAGATTCAAGGCAAGGGACCATAGATCCACCTCTCACTGGGATGAGTTTCAATGAGTCACATGTGGGCTGAAAGCTATTGTTGAGCTACTTTTGGAAAATACAATCTGCCACAGGAAGGCACCCCAGAAGGAGAGTGGCATGTAGGTGGATTCTGTGAATATACAGTAAATGACCCCAGTTATCAATGTTTCCTCATTGGCCTTAGTTATTTTCTAGCCATTTCATTTTTTTTTCTCCAGGTGGTTCTTTGAACATTTTTATGTATCCTGTGAGATTAGAACTAGACATACTGTGTAAACAAAATGTGGAATTTTTTCATTTACTCTCTAAAAAGCCCAAGAAATGTGCTTTTAACCTCCCGAGTCCTTTAAAACACTTACCTGAAGTAAAAGTGCTGAAGAGACTTCTCTAATAGTTTCCATTAGGAAACTTAATGCTATAGTTTTCAATACATACCTTCATTAAACAATTTAGCAGCAAGGAAAAAATTACTTGCATCGGTTCATTTCTCATGTGGATAATTCAGAACTAAAGCAACTCCCCTAGGATTGAAGCAAGATAATAGGAATCTGAGAAAGTCATGTCCAGAGCTTCAGAGGAAAGGATTACAAATTAGCATATCCGGGAAGTTTTTCAAAGGTCAGGCTGTGTGTCTTGAGCTGCTTAGAATGTGTCCCAGGTGACAGGCTGATTAGGAGTTTGTTGTGTACGTAACAAGAAGTTTCAATCTCACACACAATTTTTCTTACTCCCACTTCCAAATCTTATTTTTTCTTTTTAAAAATGATTACCTTAAGAAACTTGTTAACTTTAATGCCAAGGATGTCCAGATTTGTTTTATATATATAAATTTATTTATTTTTAAAATTTTTGGCTGCGTTGGGTCTTCGTTGCTGCATGCAGGCTCTCTCTAATTGCGGCGAGCAGGGGCCACTCTTCGCGGCAGTGCCCGAGCTTCTCATTGTGGTGGCTTCTCTTGTTGCAGAGCATAGGCTCTAGGCGCGTGGGCTCAGTAGTTGTGGTCCACGGGCTTAGTTGCTTCGCGGCATGTGGGATTTTCCCGGACCAGGGCTCGAACCCGTGTTCCCTGTGTTGGCAGGCGGATTCTTAACCACTGCGCCACCAGGGAAATCCCGGATGTCCAGATTTTTAAAACCAGTGTAGTGTGTTTTATTTATATGCCTTAACATTTAATACCACCTACCCTAACACACCAATATTGTACTAATGAGGAGGAAACCTCTAATATAGAAGAATATTTTGCAATTAGCCAGTGAGTGGATGATAATCAATCATGATTTATAATAATAAAAGTGTTTTTGTTTATTTTGACAAATGTGTATATTTTTCCCACTTTCCCTAAAAAGTTCACTTTAATTAAGTAAATACTTAGTATTTCTGACTCTATGTGCTATTTATGAATGGAATTCAATTCTAAGAAACTAAAATGTATCTGCTTATAAAGGGTTCTTATTTTCTAAGTTTTGTCTATTAAAGTCATTTTGGATGCTAACAAATTAGGGGCTTTCAGATGAGAAATGTGAAAATTAAGTAAGAGTCCTATGGTGTAATACTGAGTAGAACATGCACATATTAAATATTTGTATTAATTTGATATGAAGGAGCAGCTGCCATAAATTCTCAGGTAGTATCAGGCTGAGACCCATGATGGACTATATAGAGTCCCATGCATTTCGCTAAATAGGTGGGTCATGCTCATCTTTAATACCTCTCTGCAGATTGCAAAACTGCTCTACGTGATTTAATATCGGAGATAAAGTCTGTATAGAACACCATTTCTCAATTGGGCTAATTTACAAAGGTGCTACAGAAAAAGAAAATGGGTCAAAATTGACACATTTATTGTATGTTGAGGAACACTACCTATAGAGTGTCGGGTTTCCCAGGATCACTAAAGAGCATTTTTGTCCTAGGTAAAGCAAAACAAAACAACCCCAATTCATTCATTAATTCACTCCTTATTCATTCATTTATCTAAAATGTAGTGAGTGTTTTTAACCTGCCCAGTCCTGTTCTAGGTATAGAAATACAGAGGTTTACAAGAGCCAAAGTTCCTCTCCTCATGGAGCTTATATACAAATAGGGGGGGACAGACAACAAATATAAAATACGTCAGGAAGCAAAATGTGCTCCGGAGAAAAAGCAGGGTAAGGAGACGGGAGGGCCTGGGGTGAGGGGCTTGCGGAGAGGGGGCCCCACATTCGGCTTGCACACGCGGGACACGGAGGCAGCTCAAGTCCCTTCCAATGATCAGCACTAAATATTCTGAAGATCTTCCTTAGGAGGAGGGGGATGCTGCTTCCAACAGGCCGATTGGGGAATGCTGCTCAAAGAGATGTTTGAGCAGAAGCCTGAACCCAGGAGTGGAGCCCTAAGACTCCAGTACCTGAGCAGTGGGAGTGTAAACTGTACAACTCTCGGAAAGCCAAAGAGTATTAAGACACATAAAAATATTCATACAATCTTCTCACCAACTGGCACTTACAGGAATTGGTACTAAGGAAACATCCTAAATATGGTGAAAGGCTTTTACATAAAGAAATGTTTATCATAGTTTTGTAGTTTAGGAAGAATTTGAAAAGAGCCTAAACAGCTGACATCACGAAAGTGATCACAAGAGCCCCGCTACACCACGAGGGCGGGTTCCTCCACCCTGGTACTACCGACATGCTGTGCTGTGCGATTCTTCGTTGTGAGGGCTGCCCTGTGCATTTCGGAATGTTTAGCAGCATTTCTAGCTTCTGCCCAGTAAGTGCCAGCAGCACATCCCCTTCAGATGCGAAAACCAAAAATGTCTCCAGACGCTGCCGAATGTCCCCTGGGGCGCAATACTATCCCTGTTTGAAAACCACTATACAAGGTAGAATATTACACAGTAACAATGATAGGTTTATAATTATGTGTAATAAAAATGCCTATGTGACAACATGAAAGGCAGCATAAAAATATATTCATAACAAGGCCACAATTATGTAATAAAACAATGTGTGGATAAAAGCTGTGAATGCAATAAAACTCTGAAATTTTGGTAAATAATTGGGTAAGACTTATGAGGCTTACTTACGAGGCTTCATTTATTTTCACTTCTCATAATTGATTATTGTCTCAGAGTTAAGCTTCATAAGATGAGGAAAGATTGCTATATCTGACAGGATCGTCTTTTTTTATTGGTTTCAGGGTATTTTTATTAGAATTTGTCTATAAAATACTTGGTTATCATACCTGCACTTGCAACATTACATTCTCTTGGAAGAGACCCTACAAGGCACCTCACTAATAAAAAAAACCATGAAGGAAAAAAATTCTATATCCCTTCAAAGGCCATTTGTTCCTGGGACAAAGGCAAACGGAAAAATAGAAAAAATAATTGTGACATGGACTCCTTGTTCAGATTAGACTTTGTGGGTTACGGGGAAACAAAACTGTAAAACAAGAGGTGTAAGAGACAAGGCTAGAAAAGCAACCAAGGAATCAGAATTAACCTTCTGGCCTTCCTCCCTGGGAGGGTGAGAAAGAAGCATGTTAATTGTTTTATACCCTGTAGGTCAGTACTTATCAATATTTTGTGATTTGTGACACTATTTGTTGGAATTTTTTTCTATTTCAAAACTCTTCATGACTATTGCTTTAAAAGGAAAGCTAAAAAGGTAGAAACATAGGGCTTCCCTGGTGGCGCAGTGGTTAAGAATCCACCTGCCGATGCAGAGGACGCGGGTTCGTGCCCCGGTCTGGGAAGATCCCTCATGACTATCGCCTTAAAAGGAAAGCTAAGAAGGTAGAAATATAGGGCTTCCCCGGTGGCGCAGTGGTTGAGCGTCCGCCTGCCGATGCAGGGGACGCGGGTTCGTGCCCCGGTCTGGGAAGATCCCTCATGACTATCGCCTTAAAAGGAAAGCTAAGAAGGTAGAAATATAGGGCTTCCCCGGTGGCGCAGTGGTTGAGCGTCCGCCTGCCGAGGCAGGGGACGCGAGTTCGTGCCGCGGTCTGGGAAGATCCCTCATGACTATCGCCTTAAAAGGAAAGCTAGAAAGGTAGAAATATAGGGCTTCCCCGGTGGCGCAGTGGGTTGAGCGTCCGCCTGCCGAGGCAGGGGACGCGGGTTCGTGCCCCGGTCCGGGAAGATCCCACATGCCGCGGAGCGGTTAAGCCCGTGAGCCATGGCCGCTGAGCCTGCGCGTCTGGAGCCTGTGCTCCGCAACGGGAGAGGCCCCAACAGTGAGAGGCCCGCGTACCGCAAAAAAAAATAGAAACTCATACTTTTTTTTTTCTTTTTGCGGTACGCGGGCCTCGGGCCTCTCCCACTGCGGAGCACAGGCTCCGGACGCGCAGGCTCAGCGGCCATGGCTCACGGGCTTAACCGCTCCGCGGCATGTGGGATCTTCCCGGACCGGGGCACGAACCCGCGTCCCCTGCATCGGCAGGCGGACGCTCAACCACTGCGCCACCGGGGAAGCCCAGCACCTTGCGATAGATTGCTGAGTTCCAACCTCAGAGTTTCTGATATTTTAGCTCTGGGATGGAAGTCCAGGATTTGCATTTCTAACAAGTTCCTGGGTTTTTCTCATGCTGCTGGTCTGGGAACCATACTCTGAGAACCACTGGTTTCAACAAAACTTTTCCTGGCCTCCCGCTTTAGGCACTGACCTGGGCATTCTTGGGGACTGGTGCCCCCTTTGCGGGCAGTGTTCTAAAACACTCCTGGCTTGAGGCAGGGGACTGCTTCCAGTATCAGAGCAGGCTTGCTACCCATGATTCCCTGTTTTCCTGCCCTTCACCTCCACATAGCTCTTAAATCCTGACAATAGGATTGTCACCTAGGACTTACCTTTTTCCACTCTGGGAGTTAGGACCTCCTGGTCCTTGTCCATTCACCCACTTGTCTCCCAAACCAGCTTAGCTTCTCCCTCGCTGGCAAATCTGCCTGCTTCTAACTCCCAGCTTGGTTCTAAACCAGTTTCCCAACATTTCTTGGTACATCATGCCCTCAGCTTCTGAGTAACATTTTCATAGCTCCCCTAAACCAAAGGAAATACATAATGGTTCTGTTTATTAAGTAGTTAGATCCAAATAAGTTAGTAGTAGTAATTGTGTAGTGTCAGTACACATTGCTGTGTTGTCCTCAAAAATCTTCAGTTTTGTGAGTTTCCTGTGTGCCTTAAGGCACAGTTTGGGAATCAGCTCTGTACACTGTCCCATCCCATCAACCTTCTTTCACGTCCATAATCTCAGAGGGAACATGTCCACAATTTTCTGCTACACATGCCTCAGCACTCCACAAGCAAACACAAATTGATGGCAATATTTATATTTATTTTTGCAATGCCTTGGATAAAAACCGTTTAAACAATGTCGGGTAAGGTGTTATTCTCATAAAAACATCTTCTTTCAAAACAAATGTATTTTTATTTTCCATAAAAGTTAAAATTACATGCTAAAACAGAGTTAACCACAACACAAAACAATATCAGAAGACTCACAGAGTAAGACCAGATGATGAGCTGCAACATTAAACTAAACAATTACACAGAACTAGAAAACTGACTCAGTAGTAAAATATAAAAATCTACAATTATAAATATAAATTTGGTCCATGGAGATGCTAGAGCAGTATTTACAGTAAGTATCAGATTATTTCTACTTTAGGTGAATACTGTGGTTGTAAAATGTTGAATATCATAGGGAACAGAGTGTTTTATTTACAGTATACTATATTAAAAGTTATATTTCTAGCAAACCTGACGATTGCTACAAATACAGCTAAAAATTTGACACTAAAAACAAACATGTTTTCTGTAGTTGGGAATTCCTAATATCTATAAATTGAAATTCTCTGTTAAAATCAATATGAAAAAAAGATACCACAATTCCATTCTTAGAAATACGGTAAATTTCAATCATTTTAGTTTAAACACAATAAGTGAATCACAAGAAGTTTTGCAAAAAGGCACACATTGTTAATGATGTAAACTTGGCAGCAGAATCCTATGCCATGATAGTTACTGTCAGGTGATGTGAAGTAAACAGATAACAGAAGAACTGGACTAATTTTCCTGTCTAATTTTAGAAAGAGGAAAGCAATGTCCAGATGTGGACTCTTCTCACCCTTTTCCATGTTAAACTAAAGACTCTAAGCTCTCGGCTATATTTCCATCAGGCAACGCTGCGCCATTACTGTCCAGAGAGGTGGACGGATTCTCTTCCTGCCTGGTGCTCACAAGGCTGAGGACTGCTTTGTAGAGAAATTGATACTGCTCCTGGAGAACAGAGAATGGGAGGTCAGAAACAGAAAGCTCGCTGAAGACATACGTTTGTAAAAAGAAGCAAGGTTTTTAGTCACCCTTTGCCACTGTCATAGAAAGGCGTGTTAAGGGCTCTGTTATAATCAGCAGAGGCACCCCATCCGTATTAATGTCTCTTTCTGATTAAATTTAAAGTGGCTCTATAATTAGCCAACATTCATTGACCTAGAACACTGGCCCACTACATTTGCCAATGGTAAGCACTCCATTCTTACTCATTTACTTCATGGAATCAGAAGGTGATGTGATGAGGTTCTGATACTGATTTATCAACTTGTGTGTAAACCTTTTGGCACTAGGCTCCTGTAACCCACTAAGTTATTCATTTTCCTTTCTCCTTTTGTTACAAAATCTGTTGGGTTTGTCTATTTATGAAGAGGTCTCAGGACTGCACTGTCAGCCCAGGAACTCATGAGGAATGCAGGACTTTCACAAGACCCACTGTTTACCAAGTATCCTTCACACTCTACCAGCCCGACGGGTCTTATGTCCTGCTTGGTGAGAAGGAGAGTGTGTGCCTGTGTACCCTGCTGTGGTCTCATGGTAGAGACACACAGAAGAATAAAGTAGTTGTTCTCTTACAGATGCCAACTTGGGGATGGTGAGGTGGGGGAAGGTAGTTGCAAAGGACATGAGCAAGTGGCTGGCTCCATAGTAGAAAATCATTAGGACCACACGTCTCATTAAATGCATTTGTGAAACCTGGGTATAAGTTTAGTCCGCCGAAAGCAATTTCATACAAGACAAGCTTGATACAACTCAACTCTCCTGAATGAGACTTTCAATAAGGGCTCCTCTGAAGTGCATGTGCACAAGGGTTACCTTACTCTCTGGCAGCTGGTCTGGGCTAGAGCTTTGAAGATGGACCCTTTATAAGGCCCTTACACGTACCCAGACTAGGAAGCTGGAAGTGAGCCTATGACCTCTGCATCCACCTAAGCTTCTCCCACTGGGGCATTTGCACAAAGTTCCCTATTGTCTTTCTAGCTCTTGTTTCTATAATAAAAAAACTTCCAAATTATTCTCAGAGTTGAGACATTTTTCCAGATGTGCTATGCTCTTTCTTGATTGTACGAGTGTCTCTCTCTCTCTCTCTCTTTTCAAAACTATCCCCAGAATTAGCTACTTCTTAAGTTCAGAAAATGAATTTGGCTTGAGAAAAAGGTGAACAGCTGAAGTCTATCTTCTGACTCTTCTTTGAGGCTATGTAGAGCCCTAACCCCGGGAAAATAACTATTTATTTTGTTGGATAAATCAGATTAGTTGGTGCTTCTACTGAGGATACGTTTCAGAATTACAATAAGTCTTGCAAAAGGCACACAATGAAATTTTAAAATTTTGATCCATCAATTTTCTGGAAACTAAACTTCAAATGTTTATTGTTCCAGTTCTATGGATTGCAAACTGAACATAATTCAGCTTGAAAACTACATGCTAACATTATCAATGTGATCTTTTTTGATACAGGACAAAACGATTTTGGTAGCCTCTAGAAAGTGACTTGTGCTCTAATGAGAAAAGTTTGGTTCGCTGCTTTATTACTTACAGCATCAGCAAAGACTCCTGGCCTCATCAAATTGATCATCTTGGCTACCTGGTAAACATCCACTGAATTTTCTTTTTCTAGTTGGTGCATAAGGGTTGTCAGAGCACAGAAAGTTCCTGCTGTCACTCCTCCATGCCTGGAAACAAATGGAAGGAACAAAGACTCCATTCAGATGCAGCACATGTTCACATTTGAAACTCACAGAGCACATGGCCTTGATAATTTTGCAGTAAGAACACTGAAATTTTTAATAAATTGTCTCATTACTTTATAGTGCATGGAACTGTGGTCTACTTCGAATCACTGGGGAGTGTTCATGATATTACTAATGAGACACTTTATAGAAGTTCAATATTTGGTGATACATTTCTTATTTTTATACTATGGAAGGGGTTGGCAGTAAATCAAAATGATCTGACTGAGGTTATAATATATATTATGTAATATTATCATATGCATCATATATAATATGGATTGATATATAACATAATTCCAGCATATGCATTTTTTATTTGTTCACAACTGAAACTTGGAAAGATCTATTGGATAAAATTCCTGTTTCTGGTAAATAAAAAATATATCAATTTTACTCCTATCCCAGGAAGCCAATGGCTGAGAGACGCCTCGCTGGTTAGCACCTGAAAATTCAGGTTCTAAAACACTGACTCATCGCACAAAGTGTTCTTAGTGTAGAATGCAACAGCAGATGCTTGTGATCAGGCACACATTTTCTGCCTTCAACAGGAGCTCCCAGAGAAGCGGAAAAAACCCCAAAACTTCTGTGTTAATCCTGTCCATGAGAAGCAGATAAGCCACCCTGGCTAAACAATTCACGATTGGTCCAAAGTATTAGGTTAGTACAAAGACAACAGAAATATACATACACACAGAGAACGTCAGGTGTGAATTGATTTAAAGTGTGGAACTTACTCATCATGAACAATCATGGGTCCATCCCTGGTGGCAGCTTCTTCTTTGATAATACTTATAAGTTCAAAAGTTTTACTAATGGGGCTATCTGGATTTGGCCATTTGGGACACTGAAAATGCCGCACTTCAAGTACATAATCATCCTATAAGAAGAGATAAAAATTACTGTTTTAGAAAGTGTCATATTGGTTGGTGAGTAGATGAATTGAGGAAAGTCAGGAATTATAGGAAGGCAATAAAACCAAGAAACACGCTGAGTGAGCAGCAGTAGTTGCAGCCTGTCCTCCACCTTGGAAGGGAGAAAATGCCACGACACCACATTTGCCAGGTACAGAGGTGATCTCTTTTTTATTCAAAAATAAACCTTGTTTGTGGGCTTATCTTGCCAATCAAATCATGAACAAAGATGTATATGTGCCGATAAATTTAAACTTACAAAAAGAAATCTTCAGTTTTAAAATTAGTTTTAAAAATAACATAGACTTCTTCCTCTAAAAATTGTGAATCACTCTATCGTACACCTGTAACATATAATATTGTACATCAACTATACTTCAATTTAAAAAAAGAAAAAAATAGCATAGACTTCTTCAAATACCAGCATTACTCAGGTTTAACTAAGGGAAGAATAAGATTGCTTGACACGGTGTGGGAAATGCTGGTAAGGAGGATGGAGACATGGTTTCCACTCCAGTCTCAGTTCTGATCCTTGCTTATTAAGTGACCAAACCAGGTTGTGTGACTTTAAATCTCTTAAATCTCTGATCCCCAGTCTCCCAAAGTGGCTTATACATATATAAAAATTTGATTTATGACTGAACTGGTATTGTTGATCTATAAATGATACTGGAACAATGGTTATTCACACAAAAATAATAAAATTGGACCCTTGACTCACAAAATATAAAACATCAGTTTCAGGCAGAAGTATAAAACATTTAGAAAACAATATATTTGCATTATTAATTTTATAAGTTTTGGTCAAATATTCTAGCGAATACTCAATCTTCTTATGTACCCTATATGTTTTACCAGTTTCAGAATTAGGGTAAAGTGGAACATTTAAACCATCTAAAACATGATTTATTTTTTTTCTGATTGAGAAAGTCCTCTGAATTTCACATGCTTTACTCATCACTATTAGCATCTTTCAGTCTTTCACAGGAGCTGTGCAATAATTTATGAACTGTGCTGTAATCATAGAAACAGTTATTGACAAAGAATTAAAATTGGTGCCTTGTAGGTAATCAGGAGTCTAGTAAAACAACACTAGTTCATTGCACTGCATGTTTTCAAAGCAGTTCTTCACTTAGCAACCCTCTGTACATAAGTAGAGAGCAGTAAGCTTTTTTTGGTAGGTAATATTTTTCCCATTTTATTTAGGAGAATACAAGGTAAGGACTTGCCTTAAAACATGAGAATTAGGATTAATGAAATTATTTTTTTACTCTGTTTATTTTCAGCTTAACTTCTATCAGCAACTGCTTTGGAGTAAAAGACAAATCTTTGACTTCCTGTGTGTGTAGAAGTCAGGGATGGTGGAGTTTAGTGATGGCTAATTGTTTAATGATTCTATAAGATTTTGCAAATGAAAATGACAAGTAAGGTAAAATTTATTATTTGGGTAATCTGTCTCAATTTGTAAGAAATCAGATTCCTTCTTTTTAGTTCTAGGAGAGATTCTTAAATTGGCATATATTTAACATGTGCTTAAGATGAAAAGTTTGTCATTTAAACTATGTCCATACCTGGGTAGCTTCTAAGATAAAATCTTGCATTATAAGTTTTTCTTCGTTAGACAGACATTTGTGTTCTTCAGCCATAAGAGTGACCTTAAAACTCTCACAATTTATAGGCTCATCCTTATTTGGCCAGTAAACAAATTCATCTTCTGCCTGGAGGATTAAAAACCAAAGAAGGTTCTAGATTTTAATAAAATGTTTAAGTCAGACTGTGAAATGAAGTTAACTGGTTGCCATAGACAATTCAACTCAAATTTTTCTTTGAATCTCAATATTTACTCTTAAAATATCCTAACAACTTTTATTTAAAAAAATGTAAATAGAAACATATGGGCTGACTTCCTTCATGATTGCAATTCTAATTTCCTTAAGCAGCGTAATAAATACTTAAGTTAATTTCAGCCTACTTTTATTTAAAACTGTCATTCAACAATTTCAGACCTGGGATATTGTATCCAAACCAAGTCCAATAATAGACAAGGTGCAACTTCAATATTAGTTTATTGGTTGAAAAAAATACATTCTTTGTATGCTGGACTTCTGGTGGTTGTGTCTTGATACCTACCCTGTAAAGAACATGCCAAAAATGACCTGAGGGACTTACCATGTTTTGACCATCTGGAAGCATAACGACCAGCTGGGCGTTATGGTCCCAGATCATCCTCCAGAAATCCTTGATGGTATGGAGAAGGGGATGTTGGGTGATGATGAATTCATTGCTCTGATAATAACCCTACAAAACCAAAGAGAACATAGAAAGAGCCTTGGCATGTGACTTTAAACATTCAAAAAACATTTATAGGTTAATGGTTACTGTCTTTTTATTTGTGGATTGTATCTATAAATAATAATGTGATTATTATAGCCAATGTTACAGACACCTCCTATATGCCAGGTATAGCACTAAACATTTTCTTCCTTTATTCCTCACAGTAGTACTATGACAAAGGGAATGTGATCTTCATTTTATAGGCGATTAAACTGAAGCTTAAGAAATTAAGTGCTGTGCACAAGCTTACCCAGCTATCACCTCTAGGAGGAGACAACAAAAATGGCTTCTGGACTATGTCTCTCACACTAGATAGAAAGGAAATCTAGAGATTTTATATTTCTTACTTTTCACAAGTCCCAATGGCAGAGTGCTAAATTTCACACCTACTGGCAACCGGATACCTTTACACCCTGGCTGCCTCTACAGGAGGGGGGGGGGGGCGGGGGGGCACCTTGCAAATGTTGCTGCAGAAACCTGAAAGCTGGTGCCATTGAATTAATCATGATTTCCACGTTACTGCTTACCAAAATCATGGCTCAGTTAGCCCCTTCTGCAATGGAATCTCTCAGATCGCATTCTTATCCCCCATGGGCTCATATGAAGTGTGGAATATTTTCATTTTTTAAGCTTTAGCTTCATTTATTCATCAAGTAGAATTCTACTCAATTTACTTTGTTTTGGTTACAATCTTGTTTAAGAAGCAGAAAACTTTTAAGTTCATATATTCGGATTTGAATGAGCAGGTTGTACATAATTAAATGTTTTTCTGGTTACTTGTAGATTCTTTGGATGGGAAGAGACCTTGAAAGGACCTCTAGTTTATCCTGCAACTTCAGTCAATATCCCACTTAAGTCATTCCAGGTAGGTAAAAATTCATCCTATTTTGTAAATCTTCAGATGTAATGTGGCAAGCTTTGTAGGTAATATTTTCCAGCATTTAATTATTTTCTTGACAAGAACAGTCTGTCTTCTATCTAACCAGCACACAATGCAATATTTATATTTGTTCTCTTAACCCATTCTCAATTTTTGAGTAAAAATATCTGCTTCCTATAGTATTAAGATGCCCCTATTTTAAGTGTGGCATGCTTTTAGATGCCACCTCCACACATCTCCCTGTTTCTTGCATGGATATACCTTAGTATTTTCTAGATAAACAGAACAGTGATTTTGGCATGGGGATTAGGACTCTTTCATCTGAAGGCAAACTCTGTGATTGATTGACCTAAAATGGAAATGAAGGTCACACAACAGCTACTAAAGCACTCATCCCTCTGATAGTAGATCTAAATGCAGAAAGAAAGTATTGTATCTTTAGAAATCCAAGTCCCCAAATGAGCCCAGTTTGCAGGGTGAGAACCGTGCTGCAAACCTGGAGTGGTAATGTGAACGAGACTGGACTTTGCTAACGCTAGTGTATCCTGGGTCTGCAGGGAATTTGCTTTGGTGAATGAAATGCAGCTGCTTAGAAGGGAGAGTGGATGTTTTGTATCTACTCATGGTGAGTTTGGTTCCCACATCTACTCATTGTCTTGATTAAGAGTTCTCCAGTCCCAGCACACATAAAAACATCAAGGAATGCTGTGATTCTATTGCTGCTGTGGGCTGTGAGTCTGTAGTCATCAGATACGACTCATGTCCACCTGTGGTGCCTCCCGTATCTGCCAGTCATTGCTTTGGGCAGCCCACTCTGGTTTTTTTTTTGTTGTTTGTTTTGTTTTTTGCTTTTTTGTTTTGTTTTGTTTTTTGTGGTACGTGGGCCCCCACTGTTGTGGCCTCTCCCATTGCGGAGCACAGGCTCCAGACACGCAGGCTCAGCGGCCATGGCTCACGGGCCCAGCCGCTCTGCAGCATGTGGGATCTTCCCGGACTGGGGCACGAACCCGTGTCCCCTGCATCAGCAGGCGGACTCTCAACCACTGCGCCACCAGGGAAGCCCCCCCCCCACTCTGGTTTTGATTCTGATAACGCAAGCTGCAGCGGTCTCCCCAGTGGCTCTCTGACTTACCATGATGTAGGAGGCATTGATGTAGTCTGTGCCTTCCCCACTCAGGGATGAAATGCCAACTCTGGATCTTTCCACTGGGAATACAGAACATTCATCATAAACAAGTAAGCTCTTAGCACTGTATCTCCTCCCCACCCCTGCAAATGGCAAAACATAGCCGCATTTTGCAAGTAGAGTGTGTTTGACTTTTAAGCTAGTTTTTCTATGTATTTTGCACTTCTAGACAAAGACCTCAAGGTTTAAGAGTCCTTGTTAAGTTATATTATCTGGCATGATTAGAAAAATATGAGTGTATTGTTTTTGTTCCAAGATGTACAACTATTGTCAAATTATCTACAAGGCTTCTATTATTTAAAAAGTTGGGGGTTTTTTTCTTCCAAAATTCAACATAGCTTACCAGGGATGATGGAAGACGTTCTGTTCTTTTCTCTGTTGCATTGCTTTAGGGCTGTAGAATAGTCACTCTGCTGTATATTTGATTGACTCAGGAGCTGAGAAAGGGTGTCAAGGAAAAATATAGATTATTTCATTTAAGCCCCTCAAATAAACACACACACACATATACACAGGAGACTCAACAAAGATAAGATACTGAATATAAATATATCTGACTTATTTTCCAAGAATTCCTTGAATTAAACTTGTTCTGGGGAACTCCCTGGTACATCTATGTTCTACATTCTATACCAGGAGGGTTAAAATAAGCAGCGAAGACTTGATGTCTCATTTGACTTGCAGCATTAGGAACCTTCCTCTATGGTGTGTGCCCTCCATTTTCTCTACCTAAATCTCACACTGCAGCTGGGAGATAAATTGCATGTGAGTGTGTATGTATGTGTGTGTGCACATATATATGCATATAGTTGGATTTTATTCATTATTTTAGTACTCAATCACACGAATTATCTACTTGTTATTTATCTATTCCCCAGTTAGTGAATGTTTGGGTTATTTCCAATGTTTTGCTATTTCAAACTTTGTAGCAATGAATATCCCTTGTATATTTCTTAATGTGCACACATGTGAGGGTTTCTATAAAGAATTAGGAGTCACTGGTGTTTAATTTTTGACAGGCTAACAGATGAAAAAAGTATATCCCAGTTTTTTTTTTGTTTTTTTTGGTCTTTTTTTGGGTTTTTTTGCGGTACGCGGGCCTCTCACTGTTGTGGCCTCTCCCGTTGCGGAGCACAGGCTCCGGAC
This sequence comes from Lagenorhynchus albirostris, assembly GCF_949774975.1. Classification (NCBI taxonomy): domain Eukaryota; kingdom Metazoa; phylum Chordata; class Mammalia; order Artiodactyla; family Delphinidae; genus Lagenorhynchus; species Lagenorhynchus albirostris. The sequence goes on from NC_083102.1 coordinate 28,205,856, forward strand.
GCGCAGGCTCAGTGGCCATGGCTCATGGGCCCAGCCGCTCCGCGGCATGTGGGATCTTCCCGGACCGGGGCACGAACCCTTGTTCCCTGCATCGGCAGGCGGACTCTCAACCACTGCGCCACCAGGAAAGCCCCTATCCCAGTTTTGATGTGCATTTCCTTACTTATTGTGAAACTGTTGATTTTAGTTACTTCTTCTTTGATGATTGCCTTTTCATATTTCTACTTCGTTTTCATTTACTAATTTGTAGGGGGTTTTGGCTATTAAATGTAAATCTACAGTCTGCTAAGGAAGTTGCAAATGTCTTTGTTCTCTTTAATCACACAGACATTTACAGACAATTCAGTTTTTCCTTAAGATTTCTGTAATTTAACATTTTAATTTAAGAAGTCCTTCTCTACCTTGAAGTCCTCAAGAGATATTTTCCAATATTTTCTTATAATAGTTATAAAAATTTGTTTTCATGTTTAGGTATTTAATCCATCTTGAATAATTTCAGTGTTTGAGGTGTGGTAGGGACCTAACTGTACTTGTTTCTACATGGAGATTGTCCTAATATCATTCATTGATTAATCCATCTTTCCTCACCAATTTGTAATGTCATATCTGTCATATAACAATTTCCATACGTACATGGTTCCTCTGGTTCATTTGTCTGTTTTTCAATATTAATTATTATATTTGCATAAAAAGTCTTTCATATACAGTACAACAAATTTCTATTTTTTATTTTTCAGTATTGTTTTAGTGTTTTCAATTCTTTACTTTTTTTTTAAATAAATTTTTATTTATTTATTTTTGGCTGCATTGGGTCTTTGTTCCAGTGCATGGGCTTCTTACTGCGGTGGCTTCTCTTGTTGCAGAGCACGGGCTCTAGGTGCATGGGCTTCAGTACTTGTGGCACTTGGCCTCAGTAGTTGTGGCTCGCGGGCTGTAGAGCACAGGCTCAGTAGTTGTGGCCCACAGGCTTAGTTGCTCCGTGGCATGTGGGATCTTCCCGGACCAGGGCTCGAACCCGTGTCCCCTGCATTGGCAGGCAGATTCTTAACCACTGCTCCACCAGGGAAGTCCTGATTCTTTACTTTTCAATGCTGAGGTGGGTTTCTGATAAATATTTGTTGAATAAATAGACATGCAATTCATTTCAAGGACATTTTTCTATGGGTAAACTTGAATAAATACCTTTTCTTATAGGACAGTATACACACACACACCCCTCCAAATTTCCCTAGTTAGGATGTTAACAGGAAACAGAGTCAAATGTCTCTGTTTTTAAATTAGATTCTGATCTCATAATTGATATTTCCATTTTGATCCTGAATTATCCAGTATAAGCGATATCAATTCTTTTATTAATTTAATTGTGTATGGGGTAAATCATATTTAAATAAGAAAACGGGTAATAGATGTATATTTTTAACTTAGAAAAAAGCCATCCTAGCAACATCACATTAATGCTTTATATTTATTATCTGTTTCTGGAAGCTGTATTGTGCACTTTGTCTTCCTTAAAGCGTTCCTTTATGACTCAGCTAAGTTTGGCTGAATAAAACATTTCTGTTTTCCTGTCTGCAATTTCTAAGTTCAGCTTCCACCCCTCATCTGTCTCTTCCTCCTCCCAAAGCACAAAAGGTGCTGAACGAGAAGGTAAAAAGTCAGAGGGAACTCATGACTACATCTTCTATGTTGTAAGCTGCGGAAAAGAAAGAAAAAACTTCAATCTTGAGGTTTGTTAACTCTCCTGGGTTTTTCCAGGGCCTTCTGAATTCTTCCTAGACATTCCTTCTTCAGAAACTGGCCCTGTTTCTCTAGCAACCCTGAGAAGTAAGAGGTTAGTATAGAAATAATGGGGAACAAAATAACGCAGCCTTCATTCCTCTGGAAGATGACAGCTCTGCAAATCCCTCTATCTCCGCAGGCAGGTCTGGTAACAACTGCTTTCTGAATTCTTTGCTGACTGGTTTCTGGAAATCAGAGAGCTAAGCTGTGAGAGGTAGAACATTGAACAAACCATGCTCCCCTGTCTAGCCGACGTCCTTGTGACAGGGTGGGTGGGAGAAACTGGGGTTGAAGAAGCTCTTCTTGTGGGATGGCCTATTCTAGTCTGGGGGTTTCAAGTGAGACAGACTCTTCCAAAGAGCAGCACAAGCAGCCTGAGCACAGCACTCGTGGTTAAGTGGTCTGGTTTTCTCAAAGCGAGAAGAGCACTTACACCGTCTGTGTTAGAAGTTCTGCCTGTTCCTCCTGTTCTGTTCTGTGCCCTCCTTTCCTGGACCACGTCTGCATTTCTAGGGTTTCTGAGAACTTTCCCTCTCGCTACTCAAAATTAAGGTTCTTGAAATTTGCCAAGTGGCTTTGTTACCTGTTGTAAAGAACACAACAAAGCCACTGGGCCAACAGAGCGCTCAGCCTGTCCACATGGCTTTGTCAACTCAAATGAGGAGGTGCAGGAACATTCCAACCTGTGGTGACACCCAAGAGAGGGGCTTCCGAGAGAACTCACCTTGAATTGTTTGTCTAGCTTTGTTTTGCCTGTTGGTCCAGGAATGAGGATCCCATTAACATAGGCGTGGATGTGGCTGTCTGGGACCTCAGTTTCTTTACTAAGTATCGCCTCGACCAGTGCGTCATGAATGAAGACATACTGTTCCTGGCAAAGCAATGACAAACAGGGATATCACCTCAGGTTTTCCTTATATGTATTGAGGTACAAAAGTAGTATCTTCCACTGATGGACAAAAAGCGTTTTACAAAATGGAAGGGAGGACCCACGGAGATTGCTCACCAGTCCTGGCAGGAAGTCAGATGGAGGAAAAGGTGGTCATCCAGAAACAATACAACTCTTTCCATCCCTCACCTCTTTATTTCTTGTGCATTGGCATTTAGGGAAGTAGATCACTGGAAGATTTGGGGAGGCAGAGCAATGCCCTCTCTGCTCATCCTTCAAACCTGAGACCCTCTTCCACATTTTGCACTGACTTCTCAACTTCTGATGGGTCTTCCCTTCTCCCCCTTCCAGTTCTCCTTTTAGCCGGTCATATATAATTTAGTACAATTATCTATACAGTTTTTAACAGTTATCTTCCATTTCACGTATGGGACTCTTCCCTCGTCTTATCTGACTAGAATGTCATTTCCTCGATGGAATGAAGTTTGGTTGGTTTAGTGTGGAAGCCCACTCAGTCATATGTTTCTTATTGCTTTCAAGCTGCCATACATCGTTTTCAATTTAAATCCATTTTTATTTAGAAATAGTGAAAATAAAATACAGGTATGCAGAGTTTGTCCTGTGTCATATAGGGGTAAATGATCTGGGCTTAAAAAAGGGAATAATTTGAGCATAATTCATACTATTTAAATATGAGAATAAATCCATTCATTCATTACATGCAGGAAAAGCTTGAGGATTCAGCACGAGGAGATGAGGGTTGACTGATCCCCTTACTCTTTTTCTGAATCTTGCCTGTGACCGGTGTCATTTTAAAGATATTCCCCATTTGGTCATAAAATAGACAAAATTTGGCTGGTCCATCCATGACTTACGTGCAAGTACCTGGTGTTATAGTTTGAATTATGCACGCCTCCCACCCCCGCAGAAGATAGGCTGAAACCCTAACCTCCCAGGACCTCAGAATGTGACCTTACTTGTAAATAGAGTCGATGCAGATGTAGTTAGTTAAGATGAGGTGGGGACTGGTGTCCTTATAAGAGGGAAATTTGGACACAGACACGGACACAGAGGGAAGACAGCCGTGTGAAGAAGGAGGCAGTTAGGCTGCCAAGTCCAGGGAAATATGAGGCTATCAGAAGCTTGAAGAGACAGGGAAGGATCCTTCCCTAGAGGATTCGGTATGGCCCTGCCTACCCCTTGATTTTGGACTTCCATCCTCCAGAAGTTGGGGACAACACGTTTCTGTTGTTTTAAGCCACCCGGTTTGTAGCACTTTATTACAGGGAGCCCCATGGGACGAACGCACCTGGTAATACAAACGCTGGTCTCTCCAGCAGTTTAGGGACACTTCCAACCCTTAGCTAAAGGACATTATCCTTTTTATCATACCTCGGTTTGCACCAGGTAATTTCTTTGTGAACGAATGTGTTTTAAAAAGCCAAATATGTTGACGGTTCCTTCGTGTTGAATCTGCTGCAGCATACTGTCTAGCACGATGTATGTGCCTGTCCTCCCAACGCCAGCGCTGAAAAGCACACAGAGCAAGAGACTTCAATGTCAACATAAAACACATTTGAGGATTGGTCACTCCCGGCTGTCCTGTAAATTAATATCCTTCTCCAAGCAAATGAGCCACTTAGTAAGTAATTCAGCAAGACAGTAAGCAGCTTAGGAGTTACGCATAATGCTTCAAATAGCAAACAAAGTTCTCTTTTTTCTTTCTTGCTTACAGGTCAAACTCCAAAGCAATCTGATTATTCCTGTTGGAGACGTTTTTATTTTCAATTACAGTTATTATTCGTTATACATTATACAGTGGAAATATTATGTATCAGAGTATAGCAAATAGACATTTAATTTGAGAAGAATGAAAGCATCAGCCTCACCAGACTCTGAAAAGACAAGGTCTCTGGGTCTGTATTGTCAGGTAAACATGTTTGTAAAGGTTTCCACATTAATGGAAAAAAAGAGTTTGCGCAGGCTTTCAGCTGAAAATATCATTTCAGTGAGATGGTGAGGAATAAAGAATAACTTCAGTCATTTCTAAAGGGCCATTATCTAGCAACTTCTTCAAAGCCTCTACTGGAGGGACAGAATTCAGAGACAGGGATTCTTTTCAAATGCTCTGACGAGTAGGAAGTACTAGAGTGAAGAATTAGCACCCGCTCTGCACAAGGCTCTGGGCCTTTTCCATTCGCTAGGAAACAATCCCTGACCTTCACAGCTATTTTTCCTGCATCTTCCTGTTTCCCTCAGCTTATCGTTGGGCTCGCAGATAAAAAACTCAAGATAGGTCTCTCAGACTTTGAGGATAACTCCTGAGATAGGTAATTAGAATGTGTGAGATACTCTGCATATCAAAGGAAAACAGTTGTTTCTGTAAAAACACAGACGCTGCTTTGACAAAAGTACTCCACATAGAAATGAATTTGACTTTTGTGGTCGGAAAGCTTGGCACAGGAGTCAGCACGCAGTAAACAGTAACTGCTATTTTTGTTTTAACTGAAAAATATTAAATTAAAGCCTCTAACGCATTTTTCTCCTTCTCTGAAATATCATTATTTCTATTCACTCACCCAGTCTTGGAAATTAAAGTACCTGGGCAACGATGAATTGATTACACGTTCAATAGGCTATATTAGACAGAACTCAGGAAAATGAGAATGGGGTTTTGACCCCAAACTGTTTAAAAACAACTTGAAATATTTTGCTAAATTCCCCATACTTTGTGCACTTTGGTTTTTCTAACGTAAACCTGGCATATTAAGTCTACAATAGACTATTAACTCCTAGGAACAGGGGTTGTGTCTTAAGCATTTTTTTTTTTTTTTTTTGTCTTAAGCATTTTTATCCCACAACGTTATGTTGTAACAAGTGCTTGTTTAATGACAAAACGTTGTTCTGCCTGCTTCACACAGTTAATAAGCTGAAATCCAATTAACCAATCAAACAGAATATTCTACCTCATAGAAATACCTGGTGCTTTGAAATATTCAGCAATCCAATCCTGAGTCTGGTACACTCACTTCCCAGTCACCAACGTTTCATGCCCCTCAGTTTGTGAAATCATTCCCACTTTGGCAAAACTTTGTTCCACCGATTCCCTTTTTGTTAGCATAAGCAATTCTACGGGTTTGGAAACCTGGCGCTGAGACTCACCTGCAATGGACAACAACAGGGCCTACTGCGTGGCGCTTGGCCTGGGATGCCTTTCTCACAAAGGTCAGTACGGGCAGCGAGTACTCGGGCACTCCCATGTCAGGCCACTGAGTGTAGTGGTACTGGGTGACCATGCGCCCACTGGGTCTTCCTTTTTGGGAACCCTGGAAGAGACCAGACAGCTAATCAGCTAATTATAGGAACACACACATACGGGGTCCTTAAACATCAACTCAGGATTCATAGCTTGATGTTGGTGGTTCATAATGAAGCTAAAAAAGTACACTGTCATTTGTGATGGTCAATGTTATGTGTCAACTTGGCTAGGCTATGGTGGCCAGTAGTTTGGTCAAACACCTGTCACACCAGATGTTACTGTCAAGGTATTTTTTAGATGTGATTGACGTTTAAATCAGTAAGACTTCCAGTAAGGTGGATTCTGCTCCATGATGTCAGTTGAAGGCCTTAAGACCAAAGACTGAGGTTTCCTGAAGAAGAAGGTATTCTAAAGACTGCAACGTAGAAATCTTGCCTGAATTTCCAGCCTGGAGTCAATTCTTAAAACACCCTCTCTCTCTCTCTTTAAATATATGTATATATACACACATACATATATATCTACATACAGATATATGTTTTTCTAAGGAACCCTGACTTATAACTTGCTCTTTTTCTTCTCCTCCCCTTTTTCAGTCTCCACTATTTTCAGCTGGATGTGCAGTTATCACATGGGGCAGGGACTTTTGTTCCTGTATCACTGCAACCATTGGCACCATGACCACCAATATGGTGCTAAAGCCACATCTGGCATTAAGAGACTTGGAAGAAACTTTTGGGATTGAGGCGTAGCTGTGATAAGAACTTTTTTTTTTGCGGTACGTGGGCCTCTCACTGTTGCGGCCTCTCCCGTTGTGGAGCACAGGCTGCAGACACGCAGGCTCAGCGGCCATGGCTCACGGGCCCAGCCGCTCCGCGGCATGTGGGATCTTCCCGGACCGGGGCACGAACCCGTGTCCCCTGCATCGGCAGGCGGACTCCCAACCACTGCGCCACCAGGGAAGCCCTGTGATAAGAACTCTTAACGCCTTTAATTATTTGTATTTTTACCCTGTTTCGGTTATACCACCTGTTTTCTTAAAAAAGGATTGAGATGTATTACTCAATGGATGATAGCCATCATTTGTGGACTCACCTTTTTGATCTTTGTGTTTCTTAGAGTAAAAGTCCTCACAGTGTAATATGCAAGCATCTGAACGCTCTTTTGAGTGACCAGAAAGTTCCCATACTCTTCATTCCCATCGGCAGGCCAGTACTGGTCACATTTTCTCTGCAAAAGAGAAAGTCAAGATGCTCTTTTCGTATTTCAAATGCTTAGTGTAAGTCATCCCTGAAATCAGTAAAGATTGGATACCATGACTCCCTCATTCTTCTAAACACGTTCTTTCTGTTCTAAGTGATTGCAGGTTTGTTGTCGAGGAGAGCAGAGAGAGAATTACAGGGCTGAAAGAGACTTGAGATGATCAGATTCAAACTCCCCCCTTTCAGATGAGGAAAGTGAGGCCAGATGTACTGAGTTGCTATAAAGCCAGGACTAGAATCCAGCTCCCATGAATTAAAAATCTACTTCACTCTGCATCGCTTTTCAATAAACCTCATTTGCTTTTTCTTACGGAATGAAGAATGCATTTAAATAGCAGGTAGCTTGAGTTACAGCGAAACTTTTTGACCTTTTAACAGTTTCCCTTAAGCTGTCATACTTACTTGAAAGGAATCCTGATTAGCTTCCCTGACTTTAATGCTGACTCTATCAAAAGCAACTTAAAGCATTTCTAGTCACTATCTCGGGGATGGCATAATAGATGACCTTCATACCCTTCCTTTCTCCACAAGGTTTGTTATCATGACAATAACTTCCACATTATGCTCCCATATCATTCTCCAGAAATCTTCAGCTGTAGATTTCAGTGGGCCTTGGGCAGCAATGTAAGCTTTTGGTCTGTTGTAGCCCTGAAGAAACAAATGACAAATGTTTCTTACTGACAAATTTGTATGCCATTTTTATCTGCTCAGTTTCTAAGATCAGGAGATTTTTGCTATAATAGAAAACCATAAAAAAAAAAACTTTCAAAGCTAGAGAAACTTACTAGTACTAGCAAAGACAGCAACTCTTCTTTAGTTATAATTTTTGTAAAAAAAAAAAGAGTTCTTTTTGCACTGACACAACCACTATTCTCTGCACCTCTAGTCTAAGTGCATTTAATCCAAGTCTGTTTACTATGCTTAGCATCTGGTGCTTAATTGTGCTGCTTTGAAATATGTTTGAGGCATTAGGGCTCAGCTGTTTATAATAGTCAGGAAACCTTTGGTGTTTTCTCCTTACCCTCTCCTTGGTGGCACTGAGCAACACTAATCATTAATAGCTATCCTTCACTTATTACTCACTGTTGGCCAAGATAGTTTACAAACATTAACCCTAATCCTTAATTTATATGCAAAATGGAAGCATCATCCCTGATTTGGAGATAGGAAACTGAAGCTCAGAGGAGTTCAGTGGCTTTCCAAGCTTTCACAGTTAGCCAATGGCAGAGCTGGGATTCAGAACCAGTTCTAACTCCAAAGCTCATATTCAATCTGACATGCACACTTCCTACTATGGAAGCCTGAAGTGGTTGCCTACAACAAGCCTACTGTATACTTATATCTGGTACTCTTTGAATTAACTGTTCCAAACAGCATAAACCTGAAGGCTGCTAGACTGCAAGGTCAGTGTCAGGAAAAGAACTGAGTTCCATTGGCATTCAACTGACCACAGGAAAAAAACCAGTAAGTTAGTCAGTGGTCTACAGTCCCTGGAGATCTCCAGTAAGTTTCACAAAGCTGGGTATCCTGAGAAGGGCCCAGGATGATAAAGGCTGGTAACTGGTTTAGAAATCATGTGTTTGCCTTTTAGCCAGTACTACCCTGAGAATTTTTCAGTCAAAATTTATTTAGCAGCTGCTACCTACATAGTAATGGGCTAGGAGCTATGGGACATTCCAAATAAGCACTGATCCTACCCCTCTTATTTAAGGAGCTATAAAACTATCAGAATATATACATCCTACCTTGAATGTAATTTCTAAGCCTGAATTCCCTCTCTCACCCAGGAGATGAACCAAGTACAATAGCTTGAATGCCATTCAATCTGAAAACTTTTAGCTACGGGATCTCTTACTACTAATTTGTATTTTTTATTATCTTTCATTTAATACTTATTACTATTCTATGTACAATACCATGGTATAATAAATTCATAGTTTAACATAATTTTCATAAAATTTCAGTTGAAACATGCTTACATCCACATAATTGGCATTGATGTAATCAGTCAGTTTGCCATCCTTTTCAGCAAGTTGTGTAAGCTTAACCCTACTATGATCATCTGTAATAAAAAAAAGAAAATATTTCACTATAGCATGAACTGCTTTTCAGCATAAAGTTCATTTATATTTACATAATAATTTATCAAATACAATTAAAATCAGTGCAAACATCATTTACTTTAGTCAGTTTTCGGAGGATACAGAGATGACAAAAATAAAGAGAAATACAACAAAATCCTCTTTCAAGGTTTCCAGTGTGGAAGGTGAGAATGGACATATAAACAGAGAGGAAGGTTCCGGTGTCAAGAGAGAGGTGCAGAATCCTAGAGGGACACGAAGACAGAAACTGTATTGGTTGGGGATGAAAATAAACCTTTTCATAGAGGTTGAATCCTGAAGTTGGCATCTTAGATGGGTTTCTAAAGGTGGATACTGGGGCTGTGAACACTGCAGAGCCAGTGAAGGGGAGAGAAGAGTGACGGGGGTGTCAGAAAGCTCAGGAAGGATGGCAGCATGCATGCTCTGAACAGGAGGCTGATGGTGGAAGAAGAAGTAGAGAAGGAAGCAGAAGGGGTCTAGAAAGTTTCCGTGAATGGTTACAGCAAACAGCTCTTTCAATGGAAGATCTCAAAGAGGAGCTATTGCAAAGGGAAGCAGGGCAACGACTGCCCAAGAACGGAGGACACGGATCCTGTACTCTCAGTGAAGAGGGGATGAAAACCGTGGTAACTTATACATGGTGCACGGTCATAATTAAATGTGTTGAAATGAGGCATTTGGGATTAAATTCAGTTCTACAGAGAAACTATATTTGGAGGAACTGCGTAGTAAGAAAGGAAAGTGTCACTAGAAGGACACTTGGGGATTTCACTGGGCAGACTATTTTTTTTTTCAAGGATGAAGAAATGAATACAGACCAAACTATGACAAGTTAAAGAGACGTTCTGGGATAATAATACTTTGGTGACATTAGCAGTTCACAAAGATGCAGGAAATGTAGGCACAAATAGATGTGTGGCCATGGAAAGAAGGGTTTGGATGGCAGGCTACTTTTGCATTTTGGTTTTCAGATTTTCAGAAGGGTATTACTGGGTAAGTTTTCCGGGTTGCTTTCTTCATCTCAGAGTAGGACTGTTATTACCTCTATCTTGCCAGGTTATTTCAGGGATGGAATGAAATGACGAATTCACAGTGCCAGGCACATAGTAGGTGTTCAACAAATGTTAATCTCTATCTGCTTCTTAATTAGCCGGCAGGTATTTTCTATTTAACTTGTGGAGAGAATGGTCTAACAACCACTTCACCCTGTCCAAGAAGCAACTGAGTTTTTATGTGCAGCAGGATAGCTGCTTCTGTTGAGAAAGACAAACATGAAGCAGAACGTTCTATCAAAATGGAAAGACTGGTGTAAACCTTGTGGGGATAAAAGACAGCATCCATGCAAACTACTTAGAACTGTGATCGTAAAAATTCCCATTCCAGAAACTAGAATGGAACCAGAATTTAAATAACTGAGCTGGTAATACCATGTTCACGTGAATCTAGGAAGGCCCACTGAATACATAAGAAAGGATATAAGTTGAAGTTTCGGGGAAGAATGAATTTCAAGAAATGGAGGGGGCTATAAAGGAAAATAAAAGGGAACAGATGTAAATAAGAGGTGCTGCAAGAAGACGGAAGAAACATGCTAATTTCATACAAAAAAATAGGTAAACTTGTCCTAAAGAAAAGAGCCAGAAAGCTGCTCATGGAGGAGAAAAAGAGAGGTCAGCTAAGGCAGTAAAGGGAGAGAAGAAATAAAAAGAATGAATCCAATTAACCCTTTATCAGACCCCAGGGGAGAATGGCAAGGGAGGAGGGAAAACGGTAGAAGGAAAAAATAGAGTCTAAAGAAAATCCCATTTTATTAGTAAATTCACATCAAGTAGGGGGATCTCCAGTAAAAATAGGACTATGGAGTATAAATAATGACAGAAAACCATAAGGACAGATTTACAGGCCGTGGGGTCTGAAGAAAGGACTGGATTAAAATATGAGTTTATTTTGTTCAAAAGAAACATGTCATTCATTGCAGAATGTATTTAAACTGGAGTGTTATTATCTAACGCAAGTCTCATCCCCTGATACAAAGGTCCTGAAACAGCTACACCGAGGTCTGCTGTCAGAGGACTTCAGGACAGTGAACTAAAAGCACCACAACGACAATGATAACAAGTCAGAGTTGAGTGAAGGGTATACTTACAGGCAACAATATTTATGTATCGGTTCTTGTGCTTATTGTCAGGGTGATTGGAGCTGTCTGCTGTGATACCTAAATCAACAGTACAGCTCTGCACCTCCTGTAAAGAAATTGTACGCATAACGTTTTAACACACATCCTTTCAAACGAAGTGCCTTAAAATATACTACAGAAGACAAAAACAAAACAATCTATCCAAAAATTTTTTTTTATATGTTACAACTATTTCTTGGCTAAAAGAAAATGCAGTGAAATAATGCCTTACCTGGTAAAACTCTTTCAGTGTCTAATGAGGGAATGAATGCCAAAAAAGTAAAGAAATCAAATTCCACAGCACACGACAAATGAGAAAAGAAAGTGTTCATATTAGGTTTACAATGGAAAACCATGATCATGCAATAAATACATTTGTCAAATACTAACAAAACAGAATGTTTCAAACAGTTGCATGCAAATCAAAACTTCTAACAGCTGGGAACCTTAACATTATGTAAAAGGAAAAAAACAACACTTTTAAAAGGGGACAGTGGTATAATAATATGATGACTTTTTAAAATGCTGATGAGAAAACCCACATACTTGATGACACATTTTAACATACTAGGCAGATTTACTAATATTCAAATATAATTGTATTTGATCATGATAGAACTATTTAAAACTGAATTAGTAGTACATTTTTTTGTTTGTTTATTTTGAGTAATTTTAAAGAGTAAACAGTTTCCTATTAGGTGGTCTGTAGAGTTGTCAAAACATTAGAAATCTCCTGAAATTTTTTTTTATCATATATACTATGTCTTTTGAAACAACATTTAGATAGTACTACTTTCTACATATTTAATTAGTAGACCTCTTTTTAATTAAAATAAAACTTCAATGGGTAGAGAAAAATTATTTCTGCCATTTCTCTTTTAAAATGAATTAAAATCCTTCCCAGGGATGTCTTCTATCTAAATATATTAGTTTGGAATTTACAATTATTTAGTACATATTAAGGTAATGACATGAAAGCTTTATAATTTTTGAGAAAGTATGTAACTTAAATATAAATCTGATTCATCAGCAAAATGGCTCAGCCTTTCACTAAACAAGCTTTTAAGGCCTCTTCTGGAGCAAGTCATTCTGACTCTAGATTTAAAAACAATTTAATATATGAACCACTGAAAAGGTGAAGCATTATTAGTTATTAAGCTAATTACTAAGTTAATGAAAAGTTTTCTTTAATCAGACTATGAGTTAAACCAATGGAATTAAGAAAATACTTCTTGAGTAAAAATGTGAGGTTATTTTATTAATTTAATCATTATGAACTGCTTAATAATATTCAAAATGATTTTATAGTGAAAACTGTGAATCTGCCTTTGTACATATGCTTATCAGCAACTTGTACAATAAACTGTCTATTTTTCCTTATGGCTTTTTTTTTTCTTCTTTTTAAAATTTATTTATTTTTGGCTGCGTTGGGTCTTTGTTGCTGCACATGGGCTTTCCCTAGTTGCCGTGAGCGGGGGCTACTCTTTGTCGCGGTGTGTGGGCTTCTCATTGCAGTGGCTTCTCTTGTTGCAGAGCACGGTCTCTAGGTATGCAGACTTCAGTAATTGTGGCTCGCGGGCTCTAGAGCGCAGGCTCAGGAGCTGTCGCGCACGGGCTTAGTTGCTCCACAGCATGTGGGATCTTCCTGGACCAGGGCTCGAACCCGTGTCTCCTGCGTTGGCAGGCGGATTCTTAACCACTGCACCACCAGGGAAGCCCCTCCTTATGGCTTTTAACATCTGGAAGATTAGACACATCCTTAGCATATTCTCCCTTTTGCAACTATGATTTTGTTTGATGGATGCCTGATAGTTTCTACAAGTTAATACCGCACCACCCAATACCCTCTATTATGGTAGGAAAAAATAATTTGATGTTTTAAAAATATAATTCTTCATATTATTCCACTTTACTTCGTAGTCACTTCACACTGCTTTCTTATTCAATGTAGCTATGACTTAGACTTCTTTTAAGATTAAATTAGCTGATTTCTACTGTTTTTAATTTAGTGAAAACATATATTTCATTTCTCTTTCCTTTGGTTTCTTAAAGCTTTCTAATCTCTGGCATTTTCCTTCCATAAACACGTTCTTGTTGATCTGATTCGTGGGGAGCAGTTTCTGCGTATATTAGGGATGGTGGTGTATCCTCTGATCAGGATCAGACCTCAAAGGGCTCCAAAGAGGGAGGTCAATTGAGCACTTTGGGCTGAGGTAAGGAGGCAAAAAAGCAATGTGATGCTTCCTAAAGGGGAGAGGCTGGGGAGGGGGTGGGGATCCCTCAATTCCTAGAATGGAAAGGACGTGAGTGTTAAGTTTGAATCCCAACCCTGCTATTTATTAGTTGTTAATTAACTTCTGTGGAAGTTGATTTCATCAGCAATATGAATAGAAATAAAAACAAATAACTTCCAGAGTTGGGCGACGGTTGAATGTAGAAGCATCTAGTACAATGATCGGCATATTAGGGAGCGCTCAACAAGAGTAACTTTATGTTTCATGGTTATTATTGCTAACTGTTGGTTTATGGCACCCTATTTTGAAAAAGCTCTTTAACTGACAGCTCAGTGGGCCATGATAAATTTGCAGTAAATTTCTCTGCCCCTACCATCTAAGAGTGTTTTACAGAATACTAGAAAAAGTTTCACTGATTGTGAAGTTCAAATGTTTTTTAGAAATGCATATTTTCTTGAGAAGGTGGGGTTTTACCTTGTATAATATTTATTATGCCTTGTATAATAAATGCTTCTGCATTTACACTGTTGTAGTCCTTACAATTAAGAACTTGTATGTACTTTGGCTGAAAATTATGAAATTTACTAGTTTACTATAATTTATATAATTTAGGAAATTAAAAGGAATCAGTGTTACTAGTTCAGATTTAAAAAAGGATACTAGAGCTCTGAGTTTATGGGAGAGAATTAACAATGTTTTTGTTTTTTCCACTTTTACAACTTGAATTTTAAAATGGAAAACCAATTTTCTAAATTGTATGATAAACATAACAGATATCTTAAACACATAATTGATTATGGAACTAATAATCTTGCTAGAAGTGAAAATGGTTTCAATGTCAAGAAATAGCCTATTGCTGAATTTTAAAAATTTACTATTTTCCATATTATTTAAAATAGACATATTAAAATCATACCTCAAATTCTTCAGTAAACCCACTACTTGCATGTAAGTCTGCAACATGCTTTGGAAAGTGCTTTACTGGAATTGCTCCAACATCATCTAAGTGAATAAAAAAATCATGTTGGAAAGGATAATTCAACAGAAATAAATGTGCCTCTCATTTATAGAGATTTATAAAGAGGCTTCTTCTAAAACAACTTCAAGGTTCACTTATTCCTATAATCCCAACTGAATTTATGTTCAAAGAAACATTCAGCAACAATTATCAATTTTCTCTATATTTACTTTCAATCATAACCTGCATTTTAGAATTCTGATTTGATCAGGAATCTCTTTTCCTTTCATACTCTAAAGAGAAACTTAATTTTCAATGTTAAGTTATAAATAATATCACAGCCTCACTTCTTATCAATGGACTGCATCTCTTTATGGATAACTTCCTTTAACATGAGTGGGAGTTGCCTGCAAATTCTGGGGAAAAAATGCAGAAATAATATATTTTCAATTTTACCCTGGACTAAACATAATATATCGTGCAATTTCAGTTTTATAAAATTGTACAGTTTAATGCCTCTCCGTTAAATAGTCAGATGTTTACATTTGAAAACATTTTTTCCTTCTTTCTATAAATAATAGAAAACATTTATATGCAGACTATTCATTAAGGATAATGTCAAAAACCTTTGGGACTTTTAATCTGTAAAATTTCAAGAATTCTAACTTGAAAATATGCTATGTAAACAAAGTCATTGGATCTGTTAATTAATTGTGAAGGGGCCAAATTATTTTACCTGGTTCTGTTTTTTTCTTTTTTTTTCCTGGAAAGACTTTCTTAGATTAAACATATTACTAGTTCACAGTGTGCAATTTCACAATTTCCTTCCTCTGACAAGGAAACATCAAACACATTTCACTAGAACCAGTTATCTACATCAACAGATGTTCAGCATCTAGGCCATTTAATATTTTTAAGCTTCAGTTGCCAAGAATTTGTTGATTTAAAAAAAATTAGAATCCATCTGTTCTCTTTTAGATGAGTATACCTGAATACTAAAATTGAATTAGCGAGTTAACCTTAAGAAACACTAGACAAAGGTGTAATTTCACCTTCACACCTACAGAAGGATCTTGCCTAGAAGTAGCTTTTATAATTAGACAAGAAAACAGAAATAACTTGTCACATCTAAATCGTTAGTTCTCCTAGTAAAGCTTCGTCAAAACCATGGATATTATCCTGCACAGCTAACCTCTTTCCAGAAGCAAACTGACTACTTCTCATTTGCCATCATGTCTTTTGGTAATTCTTTTACGAATTGGTCTGCAAGTAAAAGGAGGAGATGCCCTTGAGCACCTTTCTTCTAAGAAGTGGAACAGGGGATTCTGGATTTCCTGGACAACCTGATTTTGGATTATTTTATTTATTGTTAATAATAAACTGTGTTGGACTTTGGATAATGGTATAGTTAATTTGCATACCCACGCTGACAGGATATGTAGAAGAGGTATGTTTGAAAGTGAAGGGAACTAAACACAACAGATCACCAAGAGCAACTGGTCTCAAAATTCTAAATATGTTAATGAGAAATTGTGCTGTACTAAAAGAAAGAATTTTAATATAAACTAGAAAAACAAAACAGTGGTGGTTAAAGACACAGAGTTGATAGAGTTGATAAAAGAGGTAAAAGAGCAAAACACTTCTTATTCCTATGCCTGCTGCAAATTACAAGGAAAATGCTTCTCTTCTTTATTTTTGTTTTTGAAATCATGAGACTTCAGGAGATAACTTCATGTAGAATTTGAGCCTCAAGCAATAACATATGGCATCTCAGACAATTTAAAAAGAGGCTTCTGTACAAAGATGTAGAGTGGAATGTTTCCATTTGCTTTCCCCGGTTTGGTGACTCTCCGTGTCCTCGTCTCGTCCTCTGTCCTCCAGTTCTGCTTCCTTAATTCGCACATTTCTAGTAAACTTTTTTTTTTATTATTATTGTTAGCACTTTTCATTCTGAAATGTTATAAAATGTTAGTTCATAAGTGTCTGTGACCTTAGTTACAGTGTGAACTCTAGGGTCAGTTAAGGGTCTTAAAATGACCCTGGTTAATTCTTGAATATTGTTAACTAGGTAAGTTCTGATAAAACAGTTGATGTTTTCCCAGGGACACAACTGACATTTTCACTTAAAGTATTTCCGGCAACCACGCATTCTTTGTGCTCAAGTTTTTCTTGTACCCTCACCATTTTAAAATTTCTTTTTTTTCCCGTAATGTAGTTAAGAAACCTTTTCTCACATACACTCAGATAATCAGAAGGGAACTAAACGTTATCCTTACTTTTGTGGGTTTTGTCCTGTCCATCCTTACTGCAATGATTTAGTCTGACTTTTGTTGTTTAGGTTTCCATTAAAGGAATGCAAATGACTGAAAGTCAGCATTATTCCTTACTGATATTTTATTGCTATAAATATTTATGTTCTTTAACATATAACATCTGAACAGCTATAAATTATTTTGCCACATTACCTGTATGGTTAAGACTGTTCAAAACATTTTTTTTATTAATTACTTAAAAAAATTAATTAATTAATTAATTTATTGACTGTGTTGGGTCTTCATTTCTCTAGTTGTGGTGAGCGGGAGCTACCCTTCATTGCGGTGCGTGGGTTTCTCATTGCGGTGGCTACTCTTGTTGTGGAGCACGGGCTCCAGGCGCGTGGGCTCAGTAGTTGTGGCTCACGGGCTCTAGAGCGCAGGCTCAGCAGTTGTGGCGCACGGGCTTAGTTGCTCTGCGGCATGTGGGATCTTCCTGGACCAGGGCTCGAACCCGTGTCCCCTGCATTGGCAGGCAGATTCTTAACCATTGTGCCACCAGGGAAGTCCCAAGAATGTTCAAAATTAACAAGAACAAGTTATAAACCTGAATGCCTGATACATAATATTTTGGGCAACACAAACATTTAACTAATCTACATTAGAGCCATTTGCAAAGTACTCCAATAAGGAAAGACCTTCCAACATCACGCTTTTCATTTAACATCTACCAGCTACTCAGGGTCACACTTTAAGCTATTACCTGAAATTGGAAAGATAGGTGTTGGAGGTGTGGATATTACTCGAGGGGATGTACTGTCCTCTAAGTAAAAGTGTGCAGTCTGGAAACATTTCCTGGAAAGAAAAGAAAGCAATTTATACTACTAGCTGGCATGGTCAGCAAGACAACTTCCAAGATGCTTAAAGATTATGACAGAAATCTCCAGAATTAAAACCTAAGTGGAAATCATCTACTTATCACCTACTTTTACAAAACACCGTTATTAGAGAATTTTATAGCCTCCAAATTTATCTCAGCTTTACCTGTACCAGATGAAGAAGACTGAGCAGATATCAGACATGGTAGAAGCAGAGATGACACTTGAACTTGGCAGTTGGTGCCAAGGAGTCGGACACCTCCATGCCCTAGTTACTCTTCCACTGTTGCCGTATACCAGGATGTCTTGCCATCTTGGACAGGACCAGAGTGGAAAAGAAAGCCTGTCCAAAGCTATTTTCACTCAATATTTAAGGGACCGTGCCGTTCTGAGGATATTCAGCTGCTAGCAAAAGGCATCAAGCTGTGACCACATAGAAATGAAATTCTAGTGTGGTAACATTTTGATGAAAAAAGAAGGCAGCTTTATATTATAAGTATGATAATGCAGTAATAACAAAACGAGGTGAGGAAATAGTGAGCATATAACCAAAAACAGGGGTGATTTTCTCTCCAACAGATGCTAGCCTTGATGAGAGTTTTGAGAATGAATATATTTGGAATCAACGACAACCGTGACCTAAAATGTCACCTGAATCTATTTTCATTCAGATAATAAGAGTAACATCTCTCACTACAAACAACTGAGAAGAGCAAAGAACCAACTGCTGCTGTAAACTAATGCAAACGGTCCTTAATTTAAAAAAATTTTAAATTAATACTGCTAATGACACTCTTTGATGTGGGTCATTTAATTTATTTGAAGCATTACTCATGAGTGGTTAAGTTTAAATGGAAAGATCTGTTTAGGGGAAAATGCCAATCTCATTTTCCATTTAAAAGATCCAAGCGACAGGATATTTATCCTAATGAGCTGTAACGTAACATTTGTTCTTACATGACACACTTCAATTTGTGATATTTTTTTCAATAATCATTTTCCTGCACAGAATTCTTCAGTGGCTTCCCACTGGAATTACAATGATATTCCATTATTTCAGCAAGGGCTATAAGACCCTCTGCCACCTGGTCCCCTCGAACCCCAGAGGTTTCACCTCCTACAACTCCTACCTGCACCCACTAGGCTCTAGCCCACTGGTTCTTTCTTTCTCCCTCTAAGAAACCCGCCAGGATCATCTCAGGGCCCTGGTTCTTGATGTTCCCTCTGGCCACTTGCCTCTTTCCCATCATTTATGCATTGGCTAAAATGCCACATCCTCTGAGAGTCCTCCTCTGACCACCTGAGCTAAAAGTACCAGCCCTGCCAGCCAAGTCACTATTCTTCCCCCTTTTGTTTGCTTTGTGGCACTTATCACTATCTGAAATACTTTATTTATATATTTGTTTATTCATGTTTCATAATTTTAGTTGGTCCTCCCTCACCAGAATGTAAGCCCCCAAAGGGCAAGGTACTTGTCTTAAGGCATTGTTAGTCCTCAGTGCTAAGAATAATGTCTGGCATGTTGTAGGTGCCCTGAAATATTTGCTCAATGAATTCACTGCTATAATTATGAATAGTACAAAATTATATAATGTCACAAGCCAAAAAAAAAAATTCAAAGGCGACGATATGCATAGCAAAAAACTAGCCCTCTGCTGTGATGTTATAACCTTTAATAATCAAGCCTGTGAGAGCATAGATAACTGACAGAACACAGGAATGTCTTCAACAGAGAAGAGGTGATGTAGGAGGAAGACGAGTGGATGTAGAATCAACTGCAATGTGGGGTCAAAGGGACCCTGAGCGAGGTTCATATCCTGGAAAGGTGAAAGAGCATGGCAGACTAATGAGAAATGGGAAAGATGAGGGTCACAGGTCTCATGATAAAGAAACTATCCTACGGAAAGTCCACATTTGAGCAGAATTGACACCAGACAGCAGGAACTACAGGGAAAGTGTGGCTTACCTGTGTAACCACAGATGTAGTATTTCCTGACACACTGATATGAAAACACTGGATTTGATACACCTGCTTTTAAGATCGCTGAATTAAAACCTCCTTGATTCCTCTAAAATATGGTTACACAAGCCGGTTGGAAAGGGTTTCTATTTATTTTTCAATGAATCTTAAAGTTGTAAAATACCTTAAGGGACCTAGTGCAATATCACAGCTGATACAAGAGTCCCTTCCCTAGCATCTCTGACATATTAAAAAGACCCAGTTTGAATACCTTCAGTGACAAGGAGCTTACTTCTTTATGAACCATCTTTAGTTAATAGACATTTCTTGTACTAACTCAAAACTCCATCTCTTGTAAGTATCTCCAAATGGTACCCAAAGAGAAGACCCTCCTTTTCCAATGTTACGCCTCCTACTGTTGGTATTTTTTTTGTATCGAGCCCCAAATCTATCTCCCTGTTACTTTGACATATTGGCTCTAGTTCTGTGCTTTACAGATTTTTAGATTATAGTACCCCAAATCTTTTAATACCTAAACCCTACCTATCTGCGGTCCAAACCTTTTTTGACTTTTCTCCTTGAAGTTTATATCCAATAACACAAACATGTTGTAGATCATTGAACATGTCTTTTCCTGCTCTAACTCAGTATTTCTCCTCCCTGCTTTAAACATGGTTCTTCTGACCAAAATGCCTCAGTCACTAATGTGCCATGCAAACACTTCCTTTTTAAAGACAACTAAGTGGTTTCCTCCCTGTGAAACAGCCTCTCATTTCCTAAGCAGACTCTTGCACTCCAGTTTCTGTTTCTATTATACCCAACGCAAATCTCCATTCACACTCACCTTAAGACTGCTTTGAAAAGTATGCTTAATTAATCCAAGGATGACCTTCACTTCCTGGACATTATTCTCCATTATTTTATTTTAAATATTTTAATTAATTGGTGGTTATAGTACTTTGCAGTATATTCGTTTTGTGCTTTTATCCTCATAATGTTTTTTTTTTTTAAAGATGGGGCCATGTCTTTTGATTTATGTAGACTCAATTTTTAATACAATGCCAGGAGTATAATAGGTATTAAGGGTTGAATGATTAGACGGATTTCCAGTAGTAAGTAAATTCCACCAACCACAAAGTATTCGGCTGCATCCTAGACTCTCTTGCCTACCTGAGCCTCAAATGAGATTAACCTAAAATTTCAAAACATTTGGGAGGGAGAGGTGGAATACGTAGCTAGAGAAAAATGAATGGATAGACGGATGGATGGATGGATAGAGGATGTGTCTGAGAGAATGGGAAGAAGGTAGCATCTCTTAGAAGAGGAAAAGGTAAATTAAAACATATTAGTATAGCGGTTTAACATGTTGCTAATATTCATCATAGTATCTGGGTATATACCAGCTCTATACTTTTCAGCTATGTAATCAAATATTCGTTGGTTTTAGAAAATAAGTGGTCTTGTAATGATACTTGCATTAATAAATGACAAAAGAATCTTATAAATTATACCAATAAGCTTAAAAGTGGGAAAAATTAAAATAGTACAGGATAAATTCTGGATGAAGATCATCTGTACATGGCTTAGGTATCCTTTATAGTACAGTTTTACCTAGGAAGTGACATTCTACTTAAAAGGCAGCATGGTACTGGGAGGCCTCCATTCTGGGTTGGTAGCTACTAGTGACCCACAAATTTAAATGTAAGATCAAGAGAGAATTCATATTGCTTCTCTTCCCACTCTCCCCAGCCAGAACAAGTGTGTCTATGGAAAGTTCTGTTCTATATAGCTTTTGATGGAGTGCTGTTTTGTTGAATATAGCCTTGGTATTTTTCAGATTCTAACTATTAAAAAAGCTCTCCAAAATTTACCCTTTGTTGTCTTTAAAAAGAACTTTCTGAAAATATTCCTTATGGAAGTAATTTTGCGCTTTAAAACTTATGATTTGGCTTACGTAAATTATACCTTAAAATATCTGGAAAATAATTTCAAGGCATATTATTTAACGTATGACAAGATTCAATATCTAATGGTCCATCTGTTCTGTATCAGCAGTGAATGTCTTCACGTCTATGTGCTAAGTGTTGATAACTATGTCTGCTGCTAATTTTCAGTCAGCCATGAGGAAAAAAGTGATGACTGTTTTAAACGTATAGACATAGGTCCTATCAATCAATGTTAATCTGATTATTTAATTTACACCTTTTCATCACAGTATTTAGAATTGAAAGCTAGAAATGTGTAATTATGATTCCATTTTTTTGGATCCTTACACAAAAATGAAACAACATTCATCATGCTGTATTCATCACAGAGACCCTAAAGAAAGTCTGACTGCAATCTTAAAGATGATCTTTCCCCGCAAATGGTAAAAAGAGGAAAGTTTCATTCCTAGATGGGTAAGTGACTTGCCCAAGGCCATATAACAAATGTCAGGAAGAACTGGGAAAGGGATCCAGATTTATCACCTCTGATTCGTTCTGTCTTCCTGCTACGACATGCTTCTTCTCAAGGTTTACACAAAACATGAGAGACCGAGTTAGATAAATTAGGCAAAAGAGAGGATTTATTATACCACTTTGCGATTATTTTTTCTCCTCAAGAATTAGGTCAGAAAAGTGTTTTAATATATAAACTGGAAAAACGTATAAGGACCATACACCTGTTAGGACTCTTGTTGGTATGCCATTCGATTTTTAAACCTTTCTACAGGCTGTAGTTTCCACAAAAGTCGAAAATGTTTCCATATTGGATAGTGAAATCATATTGCTCACAAATGCAGCTACACTGGAATTTGAATAATTCACACAAACCTTGAAGAATGCACTAACATTGTCATTAAGTCAGCAAATACTACCCCTCGTGTATTCGTGTTACTGATCTAAAAAGTTACATTTGGAAGTGAATCAACTTCAAATGGTTGTGAGTTGGACAGATATGTGAAATTTGTAAATTGGTAAGTAAGAGTAACAAATCTTATCAGGACATTTGATAGTTAGATATAAAATACATACATAAAACCCTAAGAGTGCTTATATTTTATTTAATTAATTATTTTTTTTGCGGTACGCAGGCCTCTCACTGCCGTGGCCTCTCCCGTTGCGGAGCACGGGCTCCGGACGCGCAGGCTCAGCGGCCATGTCTCACAGGCCCAGCCGCTCCGCGGCATGTGGGATCTTCCCGGACCAGGGCACGAACCCGTATCCCCTACATCGGCAGGCGGACTCTCAACCACTGCGCCACCAGGGAAGCCCGAGTGCTCATATTTTAAACTAACACTCTGTACTCAAGTTACATAAGACCCTGACTGGAATGCCCTTCTCCTTTAGCTCCTGTTTCTGAATCCTATCCAGCTCAAGCCTGACATTTTACATTCACCCTGCCCATTCTGGCTTATCAAGATCCCTTCTTCTCTGACCTCTCTTAGCATTAGAGATTTCAGCTGCCATGCATACACTTTTGTGTAATTTTTTATAAATTTTGCATGGAAAATTCTTTCCCCTCAATAAGCATAAATTTCTTGACAGTGGTGATTCTCATTCATTCATTCATTCCTTCTTTTATACTTTCCCATAGTAGTTCACAGAGTACTAGGCACATGGGAAACAGTCAATAAACATACTAAATATTTTTGAATAAACTGAGAGAATATATTTTGGAATAACACAAAGAGTGGTGATATGAACTTACAGACAGAGGTTGCTAAAAAAAAAGAAACTGATTATAAATCTTCTGAACAAAATTCTCTTTTAAAACAAAAGTATAGAGTACTAAGCTATATCCTTTCTTAGTTTACAGATATGATTCCTTATATCATCATAAAGTCCTTGTTTTCCAACAGACACAGTTATAACAGTTATACTGATTTACATTGTGTCCCTAGTAATCTTATCACTTTGCAGTGTGTTCTGCTTGCTGTAGGATGGGAAGCTTACAGTGGGTACAATTTTCCTTGTCCTTTAAAGGTTTCAAGAGATTATTGATAAGAATGAAGCTATAGCTCATCTTCAAGGCAAATTATAATGAATTTAAAAATCCCATCCATCTTAATATAGTCATTTATTTTCAAATTATATTTTAATGCTTAATTTTTACTTTTGTGCATGGGTTATCATTTTTTGTATTAGTATGCAATTGATATGTATCTTGTACAAAATCCGCTGCTATATATAAAAGTATATTTCACTATATCAAAAACTATGTTTTCTAAAATAATAACTTTTAAAGTTATAACAGCTGGAGCATTTAACTGAGAAGCTTAGATTTATATTAAATGCTATGATAATGTCTGAATGCTAATTAGATGAATATGAAAGTGCAACTGTCAAAATGCTGTATTAAATATTAACTAAAACCAAAGTTCCTCCATTTCGCCTTTAATTGTTTGACAGAAGTATGAAGAACAGTCAAATCTTTTAATATTATGTCTTTGGATTCACAAATTCACCTTACTCATAGTTACCTGGATAAATTAATGGTAGCTCTCAAGTAAAGGGAATTTTGAATATGCTTTGAAAAGCATTCAGGTAAAACAAAGGCAAAAATCTGAGCTTTATGAAATGCATATCCAAAACAAACACTCAACTTACCTCCAGTAGATGAGAATACCCACAAGAACCACTAGACAGATAAAAGTCAGGGCTGACACGATCACAAGGGGTATAACTGCCTTCTTCTCGGATTCCAACCCCTCAGCTAGACCAATACGAGACTCATGGCTACTATTACTGGCCTCTGTAGTCGGAGAAAATTGAGAAAGTTGATATTTAAGCTTAAGGAAAAGCACATTTTTCAACCGAATAACTGCAATCTTCACTGCTGTTGCTTACCTTTAAAATTTCGACTCTATGAGACAAGCAAGGTCTATGATCATAAGCTAATTTAAGTAACACAAAGCTTAAAAAGTAAGGCAGGCTATCCAGTTGCAAAATAAGTGAGTCATGGGAATGAAATATACAGTGTGGGGAATTCAGTCAATAACTATGTAATATCTTTGTATGGTGACAGATCGTAATTAGACTTATTGTGGTGATCAGTTTGAAATGTACAGAAATATCAAATCACTATGTTGTGTAACAGGGACCAACATAGTGTTACAGATCAATTATACTTCAAAAACAAACGAATAAACTCACAAAAAAAGAGAAAAATAAAGTAAGGCAGCCGATCAGAGCTGAAGAACTATAATATCCCAACAAAGATTGGCAACCTAGAGATGCCATGGCAAGAAGTATAATCTTGCCTTGAAAAGCTTAGTAAAAGGGACATGAAAATATTAAAATAAGAAAACTATTCAGTTTCTAAATAAAATGATCAGGAAAAACAGTGCTACTTACTGAATCACCACATATAATCTTGATTTCCCAAAATTAATTGTAATGGAAATATTTTTAATCCCACAGTTAGGTAAATAGTTAGGAGCAGTTAATAATTTCATGAAGAGAGGATCTTAGGATAACCCTCCTTACATTAGGATAACCCTTCAATCCAGCAAACTATTTAACATTTAAATGTAGGTTGCTTTTAAGATGTTATTTTGAATGCCCTTCTTACCAACTGTTTTTCTTTATCAACAATAAAAATACTATTGCATGTAAATTGAAGGAATGCACAGATCTAAGAAATTCTTTTTAAATATGCAAGTGTAAATTATGAAAATGTCTAAATTCTGTCCTTCGGTTAATTTTAAAAGATGGCAAATAACTATTTTTGTGACCAATCAGGTACATTATTATTCTAGCATTTTCAAAATCACTGCAACTGAAGCTATCATTCTGAGTTGTTAAAAAAAAGTTTCAGAACTGCAGGGTGTCAGTGGCCAGTCATAATTCTTCCCTTTTACTCTGAGGTGTGTGCAGTGTGAAACCAAGATGATTGAACATTAGAACCATTCTACCAGGATGATATGCTGACACTGCTACAAAGTAACAGCCCTTATCCTGTCTACCTGTAGAACTTCTGGAATAACGAAGTTTAAGCCCCTCATCAGAGTCTACATTGCCTCCTACACATTTGGTACATTTGGTGCTTTTATACCAAGTATCTTACTCTTAGTGATATGAGACAACAGCAATCTATTTAATTGAAAATTATCAATTTAGTTGAAAATATTTGAGAATAAATTTGATAGTCACAAATTCATAAATATAGCATTGAAATATATCTAACTGGAGAGAACTTAAGAGTTAAAATGATAGCTTCCTTCTGTAAGAAGAGATGATGCAGAAAGGGTCAAGAATTTAATCCACTCATATAGGAAATGCATCTATAAGTGACAACCAAATGTCCCAAGATGTTTGTTTTTATAACTATGGAAGGATTTGCTAGAAAAAAGCAGAATTCAAAGTTGTGACTAGAAATAATAAAGCTGTATAAAAAGTGGGAATATTGTAAGTCAATATTGTAACCCACCCCCTTAGCCATATATATATATATATATATATATATATATATATATATATATATATGTAAGTCAGTAATCAGTAAGTCAACTGATCCCTGAGCTGTATTTAATATTCTTGTGAGAGAAGGCTGAACTTTACCTTTTATTATGTTAATCATATGCTCTGGTCATTACATATTGTAGGGAGACTCATCTAGAAGCCTAAATAATCTGACGGTGAATGTACCGGTATTTTTTAAAGAAATTTAGGAAAGCATCTTGCTTTATACACAATTGTCTTTACATTGTTTCCTATTGTAATTATTGTTACCTAAGTAGAAAGTCTGTGGTTAACAAAGGAAATAAGCCACTTAGCAAAGTCCCTGGTACCTAGAAATTACAAATGCAGGTTAGTATTATTGTCTATTTCAGTCATACTTGAAGTGTGTCCCCCAGAATAGCAAAACCAACATCACCTGGAACTTGTTGGAAATGCACATTTTCAGCCCCTCTCCAACCATCCCAAATCTACTGAATCAGAAACTCTGTGGCTAAGACCCAGCAATCTGTGTTTTAACAAGTCCTCTGGGTGATTCTGATCCACACTAAAGCTTGAGAACCAATGATGTACATTAACTTACATGCAGAGTGAGGTTATATAATTATACTGGTCTTCAATGACCACAAATATTCACTGCAGTATGTATATAGGTGTATGTGTATATATATATGTATCTAGATACATACATATCTCATTTATATAGATGTATGTGCATACATATATATGAGATATGTCTGATCAAATATGTGATACATATGTAAGATATATAACACATAAAATATATAACAAATGACCACATATATATCATACACTCTATATACATGCACTATACACACACATGCACACACACAGAGTCCTGTATATAGACTTTTCTCATAAGTTCTCTGGGATGTCTGATTTTAAAACAAACCTTTTAATTAGGGAGTTAGAATGATAAATACATGGTAATTACATATAATGAAACTTAGATATTTTATATAAGATGAGATACCACATGAAAGTAGACAATCCCCTGGCTGCTTTGTATATACTATAATGAGGAACAACTAGTTATACTGATTTTTATATTCATTAGTTGACACTAAATATCTTTTTGGATATGGCTCTGTAGTGTATATGAGTTACCTAAATGATAAGACAAAAATGTGCTAACAGACAATTAGAAAACAAGAACTAAGATTAATATTTTAAAATTCACTTTGAGAATAAAACACTAGAATTTTGGTATTACAAATTAAGCATTATACATATTTTATTGTTCTCAATCATGAAAACGTAGTCCCTAAGAGACAGACACCAATGACACATGTTTCCAGTCTCAGTTTTTTATTAACTCCCTATGTGACCTAGATCAAGCAATCTAGTATCTTTGGGACTCAGTTTATGCATTCATAAATTGCAGATACTAATATCTGCCTTATCTATATTATTTTGACGAGCATGTCTTGTAAATTATTCTACATTCTAGAAGTAGGTAATAAAATGATAAGCTTCAGAATTAGTCTATATGCATTTGATAAAGAGGCATATTCAATTATTGGATAAGACAGACTACATATTTTTTTTACAGATATGTTTTAAAAATAGGCAAGAATCTTCCCCTAATCCTGTATGATGTTATTTACTTCATTAATTATGTTACTTGCTGCTGTCAGATGTTATATTTGTATTGTTTTCCTCATCAGTGGGAGAACACACTCAAATTAAATAAATCTAATAAGTGCATTGAAGAGAAATTGCTAAGTTTTAGTCAATAATTTAAGGTTTGGCATTTTACAGTATATATAGTCTTTCCATAACAGCATAATCTAGCACGAACATACAGATGATGTCACTACCTAAAAAGACAGAAAAATGGATGGATTCCTGATGTTTTATTTCTAAATAAATCTAATAAAACTTAAAAAAAACACAAGGACTATATTTGAAGCCAGATAACAATTCATATACATGGCAACACTAATGAAATATGGTGATTCATGAATTCCTTACTCATTTTCACATAACAGAATGTAAATGTTTAAACTGGAACGAAATGTTAAACAGGTATCAAGTCAGAATGTAGAAAAACTTCTCTATCAAAATGTACAAACTTTTAATTGCTGCTGCACTGAAGGAAAAGTAGATAACTAATTCAAGGGATGGAAATAACAAAGAGGACAACTATACTAATGAGATTGTTGTCTATGTTCTGGATTTTACATACCTACTTTTATGCAACAAGAGTGCAAGATTTACTTTAGCCTATCTTTTGACTTACTGTTGAGATTTAAATATTTTCATTGTTGATTTTAAAAATGCCTTAAAATGTAACAAAAGCAAATTATAAAACTCTTATGATCAATGCAATGAAATTATCTAGTATTTCATATTCTTAATGGTTTTGAATTTCCCCTTTTCTCTCCCATTGGCATCTAAAGCAAACATCTGTATTTTATATGCTGCAAGTAATCTGCTCGAAGAAACATCTGGCTGATAAATTAATTTG
This sequence comes from Lagenorhynchus albirostris, assembly GCF_949774975.1. Taxonomy (NCBI): domain Eukaryota; kingdom Metazoa; phylum Chordata; class Mammalia; order Artiodactyla; family Delphinidae; genus Lagenorhynchus; species Lagenorhynchus albirostris. The sequence goes on from NC_083102.1 coordinate 28,234,533, forward strand.
CATAAAATACATTAACAAATGAAATGCATTTCTACAGAAAATGTTCTAGTGTTGTACATCTTGTCATACAATACCTATACACACTATGCATATTAATGGCCGTTATTTAACTTCTTAGAAAGGTGTATAACAGCAAGTATAAAGTAGAATGTATTTTGTTAGTTCACACTGCCCTCTTTAGGCAACATTAAGGTAATCAAACAAAGACAATTTTTAAAAATTAAAATCTTAAAAAAAATCTTCCCATTAACTCTCAAAACTTAGCAATAGGACTTTTTTTAAAGTCCCCAAGCTGATGTGGATGTGCAATTATCTAACTCCTTTCCATTGGGTGGGTCAGAGAGAGGTGATACATATATCGTATTATCATCAGTTTATAATTCGTTTTATAATTCAACAGAATTAGTTGACAACTTATTTTAGAATATGAGTAAACCTTAAAATTAAAATCATCTAAAACACTCCAATCTATCATTTAAAAAGCAGTGTACTGAAAATGTATTATGCACACAATAATTGCTCTCACATGTAATAGGTATCTTGCAGAATACGAAAAAATTGACAATAAATAAAATCACCTTATCTATTTTGGAGAGTGTTAATTTAAGGATCGAAACACATTGAGTATGCATTTGAAATAATGAGTAAAATCATATTTTAAAAACTGTAAATTGATTTGTGAATATCTTGATTTTGAAAAATGATGGCCATTTTACCAAACTTCTCTTCCCACGATTTTTCTATTTTTTGAGGCAAAAGGCCACCACACCTCAATCTATCCCTTGGATCCATAACTAACCTGCCTCTGAAATGTTGAATACTTCTGAGTGCCTGCTAGTAACAGTCGGTGTTGAGGGCTGTGGGGATCCAGGAGTTATTTCTGAGTCACCTGCTTCCAGGACCCCATCACCATCTTTTTCATTAATATCTGGAAAACTGAAATCTGTGGAAGTCTCGTTATCATTAAGGCTATCTGAGGTGGCTTGCCCTGATCCACTCTCTTCATCACTTGTAGGAACTGCCCAAGCTTTAGATTCTGGGCTGAAAGGAAGCAGGGCACTACCAGTCTGAATGTCATTTTCCTGTTTTCCATCACTGCGCTTCTGGGGTGGCACATTTGTTGGTGGTGATCTATCAGGACTTCTGTCCACATCAGTCTGACTGTCTGATATTACACCTGTGACTTTATTTCCTTCTTCAGAATTCTCAGATAGTGAGTATGAGACTGAGTTATTCAGATCCACAAGACTGTTTTCCTGGGTGTCTGAATCATTCATTACCTTTTCCTGTGATTCTCTATAGGAGGAGCACGACATACACTTATTTAGGGATAAGCCATCTCTATCTCTGCCATCATAACCATCATCATCGTAATCATCAGTATCACCATCGTCACCACCACCCACTAAATCAGCATCAGATCTGGCACTCTGAGTCAGCTCGGAAGTTGTTCTAGAAGGAAACAGCAACTTGGTTGTGGTTACAGAACCATCTTTGTTGGGAGAAATAACTGAAATGGAAACATACACGTTTCCTAAAGGGACAGAGTGATCAGCAGTTACAACTGTATCAGAAACAACTGTTGGAATACCAGCCAATACCTCATCAGACATAGAACCCTTGGCAGAGGTGAAGACTTCATCAGAGTAAACAAGCTTATTTATAAGCGCATCTGGTGGTGCATCAACTGATAAAACAGGAGTAGCAAATGCATGCCTTCCTTCCCGGGGGGTGGCCTGGTTAAGCTCCAAATTGGCAGTTTGGAACGACTCATCATTACTGTACAATGAAGGTACCGCTTGCTGGGAACTTTCGCTTTTAAGCAAAACTGGTTCAAAATATTTCTCACTTGCGTAAGAAATGGTTAAACCTTGAAGTGAAGCAGCGTGCATATTAGAAGTAGGCGATACATCAGAGACTGGTACAGATGTAGCGTGCAGCGTGTTTTCCCTTGAAGTGGAATTTGATGCCATGAGATGCAATATTGTAGAACTAATGTGATCAACCTTGGGGGTTTCAACCAATATTGGATCACTAGGCACAGCTGGAAGAGCAGTTTTAAGCAACGTGTCAACATCAGAAGCCTGAAAGGAAGGTTGCAGCAATACTTCAGTATTAAAAGAAGCTGAGGGCTCATGAAATAAGAGCTGAGTTGAAGGAGATAACATTTCACTAGAAGCAGGGTCAGAGGATGCTGGCTCTGAGCTTGCGCTAAGCACAGGTTTAAGCGAAGTATCACCGAATGCTTGAGATACAGCGTGTGAAGACTGAACTGGAAAGTTATTTTCTGGAACTTGACTAATCTCATGATCAAAAACCTTAGTAGCAGTAAAAGCAAGAAGCCCTGGGAGGATGCCCTTTGCGCTAGAAGTGCAAACAGGGGATTCTTGTAAAGACGCATTCAATTTATTTACATTATCATACAGGTCGGGCATGACTGTGCTTTCAGAAGGGTAAATCAGCTCACTGAAAGAAGCAATGTGTGGTTCCGTCTCATTTCCATTTATTATGTCACTTTTAAAAAGCAGCTTGTTATCATCCCCAAACATAGATGCTGGATATGTAAATTCAGCTACAGAAACAGGTGAAGACACGTTAAGGGCTGTCAGACCATCTGTGTCAGATAAAAGAAATTCACTATCAGAGGAGGCTCCAGACCACTCCCCATCACCAGAGAGGCCATGAGTAGGCTGCGGCAACGGTGCGCTTGGGGTTACTAAGGGAGACTCAGGCATCGGTACGTGGTTAGGGCTGCTAAGGAAGGAACCCTGAATAGACTCATGCACAGGTACTGCAGAACTGTAAGGAACACTGAAGAGGTATTGGGAGCCCTCATCATTAGTTAAGGCATAAGAAGGTTCAGGCCCTGAAGAACGTGCATGCATCATAACGTCACTGCTGGACGGTTCAGCTTGAGAAAACATAAGCGTTTTATAAAGCACACCAGGTTCACTACCACCGAATTCCAAGGTCTCTGAGGCAGCACGAGTAGCGGTCTGATGTGACACCACATCAGAGTATGGAGCAAGGCTGGGCTCTAATAGCAAATCACCCCCAGCCACTGGCAGAGAAGCATGCAGGGACACCTTATCACTCTCAAGAGCTGAAGTAACTTGTGGAAGGATCTGAGAAACATGGTGAAACAATTCACTACTGAAGGAAGCAGAGGAAAATGGAAGCAAAGGCGCATCATCATAGGAAGACAGGATGGATTCAAATGACACACCGACACTGGGAAATACAGGCGTAGCATGCAAGGCTGAATCACTACTTGAAGCAGCAGGGGTAGTGTTGAGGATCTGATTGTCAAGCAACAAAGGGGTGACTAGAGGAAAGACTTCACTACTGTAGGAAGGTTGGAGAGGTGTCTCACCATTGTATACTGGTTGAGTTGTCTGCGGGTGTGCCAGGTTGATGGTGGGGACCGAATCGGGTTGTCCAGAGGATGGAGTAAAAGCATGAGGTGTTACCTCAGTTGGGAAGTACGCAAAGGTAGAATAATGTGGCAAATTTTCCATATCTGTGACCAAGGGACCCTGTGACACCAGTGGGCCTGGAGGAGAGGACTCAGCTGTCTTCTCAGATTCATCAATATCCATCTCGGTGTAATTAGTCTGGAGAAAGCTCTCTCTACCTGATCCAACGTCGGGCAGTGTTGTCACATCTGTAGTACTAGGAAACCACACATTTCCACCAACGGAAGGATCCTTTAGAGATTCTTCCGAACCCGAGGAGGATGAATCTTCTGAAGCATTTCTCGTAGATTCTGGTACAAGGGCATCGTATGTGACTGCCTCTGGGATTTCTGAAGAAAACACAGAGCCATGGGATATGCTCTCAGAAACGAACGGCACAGCGGAAGTTGCAGGACTGGAGCCTGAAGAATCATCGGCTTCCGTACTGAGCTTGAAATTGGTCAATAAACTCTCTTCCCCACTGATATCAGTAGATACCTCTGGAGATTCCATTACAGAAACTGTATTTGAATATTCCACAGTCCCAGACAAGTTCATCTGTGGAAATCTGAGAACAGTTTTAGAGCCATCACTTAAAGAGGCGGAAGTGTCTGCCAGAGTGAGAGATGGTAGCTGGGTCGCAGTCTGTGAAGTCAAAGGAACATCTTTTTCTGGGTCTAATTCAGTGACTGGTTGGGAAGTGGAATCTAAGGATGTGTTGGGAATATCACCCTTTCCAGAGAATTCGCTTCCTCCTGCTGGGGACCGGTTAGTCTTGGCCTCATTGTATTTCGTTCCTACTTGGTTGTAGTTTGTTGTGGTAGGAATCTGGGGTTCCTTTCTCCTGATCTGGTTTGTGGTACCGTCTCTACCAGGATTCACAACAGTGTCTTCCTCAGTGTTCTTTCCCTCTTCTTCCTCCTTTGAAAAACAAATAAGATTTAATGGGACATAAGGAAATAAGAGGAAAATGGAATCTTAATAATATCTTATACTGCATCATGCTGTGAATCTCCACTTGTGGGATTTGGGGAACGTCACATAAAGCACCACCCCGTAGAAGCCATGACTATCCTATACCCGTTATTATCCACCCTTGAGGGAGAGTAACTAAACTTAATGAAAACATCTTATTTATGGCTACTTTATTTTATTTGATGAAAGGAAGTAAATTAATAAATACCACAACTTTGAAGACACATTGTAGTGGTATTTACTTACTGAGAGTGTTACATAACACAGTATTTATTTTCTTGTGTTTATATTTCTCTGTTCAGTTCATCTGGCAACAAGCTAAATAGCAATGAGCTTCTTGTGCTGTGAAATGGCAATGAAACAACTTACTTCAAAGACAAAAGTAGCTGTATATTCAGAATATTTCATTGTATATAGTAAGGATAAATCACAATTTTTAAGCCATCATAAGAGGAAGGTTTAGGACTGGAAGAGGTTTTTGGTTTTGTTTATTATTTTGTTTTAAATACTTTTCCCTGAGAATTTCATCTTAGACGGAGGCAGACATTCTAAAGACAACTTGTCAAAATATGGTTCTAGTACCGGTCATTAAATTTCGTGTCTCCTTTAGAAACACTATTCAGGTGACCCAGTCTTTCATGGACACTTAATCACTATAATGGCCCAGGAGTTATCTGGCTAGAGGTCAACCAAAACCCATGCTTTCTTTTTTTCTTTAAACTGTGCATTTTATAAAACATCTAATCATATGTTTAGAAAACTAAATTGCCAAACGTATCAAGATATGATATTTTTTGTCCACGTGGGACATGATTCTGTAAGTTTGTTAGCACTGCCATCTATTAGACCTCTTAAGGCCATGTGCCTTAAAAAGAGAAAAAAGCTACCAAGTACAGATTAGTCAGTGAGAACGTGACCAATATCAGTAGAAAGAATCTGAATCTTTAACCACGTGTGCTCATGAGCTTTTGTCTCATACACACGGAAAGTGGCCCTGTATGAAACACAAGCTTTCGAGCTTAATGTCTGCATCATTATCCAGAGCTTAATTATTCAGTTGGTTTTAAGTATTTTTTTTTTTATTTTAAGGCACATGTGATAACCCTGAGAAGTGAGTCGTTAAAAATGGATATTCTCTTAGATTCCCCAGATACATTTCCTCACCAGTGGTATTTCTTGATAAAATTTTGCATTGTGTTTGATGCCTTGTTCGCAAGGACAACCAGGAGATTTTATCAAATAATTTCCTGAATAAATATTCCCCTAATCTTCAAGCCCAGAAACTTCATGTAAAAGGAAATAAGAATAGTTTGTCTTGACTCGCTCTTGGTGAAAGATACACTTCTTTCCTTAGAAGTTCTCACAAACACTTGTTTCATAATCTGATCCAGAGTTTCTCTGAGGATCAATGTTCAACTTAGCAATATGGAGTTTCTGAACTCTTCCTCATTTTTGCAAATCTGCATATTTGCCTAGTTTTCTGGTATCACTCCACACTCTTACCCTTTATCAAGACTTTCAAACTTTTTCTCTGCTCTATTCAAATCTCCATTTCCTTCTCTCCTCATTCTCAGCAGATGGCTTTCCTGGCTATAGAGAAAGTAGAAGCCACTAGACAAAAACACACCTCTTCCTAATGTTAAAACATCAAAAACCGGGACCAACAAAATCCACCCCTGCCCCTCTCATCCTGTTGTAACTGAAGAGATAGATGTTCCCCTTCCTTTCTATTTCCTACATTTGTGCTCTAATCCATTCTCTATCATCTTCTCGGGAACTGAATACAACTATTTCCCTCTATTTTGTATTTTAATTTTTTTGCTTTCTTGAATGGATCATTCTCATCAGCTTAAACTCAGATCTCTCCTATTTAAAAGGAACATAAAGGAAAATCTCTAATTCAACGTCTAGTATTCACTTTACCTCTCCCCTTCTCTTCACAGTAAAGTTCCCAGAACACATGTCATCTATCTTCTCTATATGATCTGACAATTTCTATCAAATCCCACAGTAACACTGCTTCTCTTCCTCTTTTCTTAGATTCCCACACAAACCTCCTTTATCATCCTCCTATCACAAGCTACGTAGATGTCTATAAAATTGTTCTTAAAACATAATGCCACTCACCTTTTCTTCCATTCGATCTTTTGGAAAAAAAACTATACACACATTAAACACACATATCCCTTTCATTGCTTTCTTTTCTAGCAGATTTTAGACTGTGAGGTTCAGATACCTCTTAGAATCTGATGAAAGTGATGGACCTTTCATTAATCCCACCCAACTAAGTCTTGTACATCTCTATGAGGTCATATTATCTCATGTCAACATTTCAAGAAGAATATATGATTCATGTTCTAAGATTACTTTATACATATCTGAAACCACAAATATTTTAATGGACACTGTTTCCTATAACTTCTTATGGAGTTATTGTGAACCTCTCTTTCACTGTTTGGACTACTTATATTATAAAGGATCACACCTGTTATCCTTCACAACTTCTATTAAAATTTTTTTATTGTAAAGCCTTGATTGTGCTGGAGGTACTTTGTCTTTCAAAGTCATGCATTCCTATTGGAAGAGAATTTGAGGAACATCTCCCAAACTATTCATTTCCATATTCAAGCTTAGAACCATCACTGATACATTCCAGATGTTTGCCAACCTCTATCATTCATTCCTGCATGAATCGATGAAAGTGAATAGTGTTATGAACTGTGTTTGTGTCCCCCCTAAATTCACATGTTGAAACTCTACACCCCAAAAGTGATGGTCTTAGGAGGTGGGGCCTCTGGGAGGTCATTAGTATTAGATGAGGTCATAAGGTGGAACCCTCATGAATGGGATTAGTGCCCTTATATTAAGAGTCATGAAAGATTGCTTCTTCTGTTCTGCTCTCCACCATGTGAAGACACAACAAGAAGTCTGTAGTCAACAATCCAGAGGGGCTCTCATCAGAACCCGGCAGTGCTGGTGCCCTGATCTCAGGCTCCCAGGTTCCAGAACTGTGAGAAATACATGTTTGCTGTTTATAAGCCACTTAGTTCATGGTGTTTTGTTATAGCAGCCCAAACTGGCTAAGACAAAAACCAATGATTTGTAAAGATAATTTCTTTTTCTTGCCTTTGACTTGATTCTGGTAATCATTTCTAGGTATATTCATATCCACATGCATGTGCACACATGCGTGCATGCAAACACACACAGACACACAGAGATATCTTTAGCTGAGTTCTGTGAACTCTTGATGAAATGCGGACTGGTCATTTTGGTAAAATAGTCCTTTGTAAGAGAGAATTGCCATAAGATAAATAAATTATTGAGGTAATTATATCTGTGAAAACACAACCTAATTGCTATTTATTACTAGATAGTGGAATTAGTTTTCACAAGTTACCAGCTCATACACACATATGTACTTATGGACAAATTCATACTATCATTAACAACAGAATCTGGCTTTAACATAGAGTCTCAGTTATAATGAATAGCACACTTGGGCTTAGGATGAAATATTGAATATAAGACACAAACAGTCATTTTCTCTCTATTTCAAAAATTAAGACAATGTCAAAATTTATAAATATCCTTAGATGCCCATTTACTTAAAGGACCTTGTGCTAGCAACTAACATTTATAATATAAGTAGTCCAAACAAAAATAATCAAATTAAATGGGCAAAAGAATATATACAATTTATACTTTGACTCATATTTATTATCAATCTGTCAATCATTGGTTAAGTTAATTAAAAATAAGCTGTACTAATATTAAGGATTGCTTAAATATTATTTTAGTCTTTTAGAGACATTTGAACATGAAAAAATTTCAATTTGTGGCTATAGTTCATAGCTATCATTATTTTCAAAGTTCATTGTTTTTCTAATTATCAACAAACCTTTTCTATCTCTTTTTAAAAATTATACCAATTAAAGTGTCTTCCAACTTCTTCATAAAAAAATCATGTATATTAATTACATGTCTATCTACAAAGTTCAGCAACTAATCCCACAAACAATGAATAATGCAACATGAACTTTTTATTAATGCAACATCTGAAACCTAACCGGTAATCCAAACCAGACTTCTTAATTTTAAAGCACTTGAATAAAAAGTAGCTATGATACCTTAATTATTTCTTCAGTTCCAATTAATTCAGGAAAGAGGTCAAGTTCTACAAAATTAAAAACAAAATTATTAACATTTTTATTCAACGATTTCAGCCTTATGGGTCAACCGTTGGATGAAAGAGGGAAAAGGGAAAAGAAAGACTGTTAGTTTGGAAAATACAGAATTGCCCAAAATAAAAATTTCGAATTTCAGTTTTCAAGACTACTGAACGTTACATAACACAACACTACATAAACGTACAGTAAACTGCACTCAAAACCTTCATCTCTATCCTCCACGCCAACTCCCTTCCCTATTCTCACCCTAACTGTGATTGAAGCTCAGAAGGGAGAAGGGGACAGTGAGGCTGATATTACTGGGGGTAAAGAAACCCAAGTAATTTTTTATCAGTGTAGACTTACTTTCATTCTTAGCATGGCTGATAAAAGCATAGTTGGGAAAATGCCAGGGGAGAATTGACGGATTTATTTTCGTATTCAACTACTTATTCCTCAAGGTCCACTTCTGACTGAAGCTCAAGTAGGTCTTTTTATTCTTCAGATTTGGGCTCATACGTATTTGTACACAGGGTACTGCACCAGATAAAAGGAAGAATGTTTTCCAGCAGGTCCAGCCTGGACTGGCAGCAGGAAGGACTGACCGGGGTTAGCCCCACACCTTCTTCCCAGGGATACTCAACTAATGCCATCTATGCGAGGAATATAATGACCAGGATCATTTAAGTCTGATTTTCCCAACTGGCTAGAATCAGCGTATTTCTAGTCCCTGGCTATCTCAATCCTAAAACAAGACCCGTCAGTAAATGCTAGGAAAGATAAGGAGCTGGTTCCCTCTCTCCAACAAGGAATGTAGCCCCACTGCCAAATTACTGAGGAGCTCGAGGACCACTTTTCCTCACTCTTCATCCAAGCTGCATCAGGAAGATGGGAGACAGGGTAACTGTGAGGGCTTGAGCATTATTACAAAGATGCCCTTCTTATGCCTATTATTTTAGAGAATCTCATTCCATCTCCGAAGTTTATGCTCTTCACGATCCTACAGCTGCTTATATTCTATTTTTTATGCTTCTATAGATCCTCAAAGGAAATGCATAGTCTATAGAATTTTCAAAGGCATAACTGAACTAACATTAAATATGTATCACATCCAGGCCTGTTTTACAATATAGACTTTCTTGAGTTTATTTTTATAATAAAATTTCTAGGTATTAAGAAATGTAAAACTATAAAATATAGTTATGTGCCCGAATTCTATTTAGACAAGAACTCAAGTAAAACATAGAAGTAAGCCCAGGCCCCATGAAGATTTAGATAAAATTAATACTCTTGACTATTTAATTATTTTAAAGTTACTTACCCTGAATAATTTTCGATGCTATAAAAATGAAAATATTCATGGGAAACAATCATAGTCTTAAATCTTAACTCTCAATTATTATTTTTTTCTTGTTAAAAGAAGGAATTTGAAAACTTTCATCTGGATCATTAGCGTTCTCCTTTTTCTATTTTTGTCTCTGTGAAACCCTTTCCCACCCTGTTTTTCATGCTCTTTATTCTTTATATTTTTAAATTAAAGTGATTTCAATAGTCTGAAACTGTGTCTCTATAACCTCCAAGGAAACCAATATATGTGAATTTTAAAATGGGTGGCAACTAAACTGTGAGAGAGAAATAAAAAAACCTTTAATATGATTTTTAAAAAACTACAATTAGAGAAGTTCATGCATGTAAAAATCTCCCATTTCAGCATGTAAAACAATACATAATTTTATGTATCCTTATGTATCCTTTTCATGTACTTTTAAAATACTTTAACATTAATAAGGGCAAATCATCATCAAATGCCTGTTAAGTGATATATATATTATACAGATTTTTCTCTGTTAAGAGGCTACCGAAAAACATCTCAGTGAGAGTCCATTCTCTTCAACGTTCTTACAGAAGTGTTTTTAAAAACTGGTCTAACTTCACCTAACTTTATACTTTTAATGAGCAAAGATAATTCTCTCATTTATTGTCAGGGTTGGGGTGGGGTGTATATAATTATTACATTGAGGACTGATTTTCTTTTCTTTCAGTACTCTCTGTGTGTATTGCATTTGATTAATTTTTATCGTTTGACCAGAGCATAACTTAACTGTATAGATTATGTTTCCTATTAAGTTAAAATACATAATTCTACTCAATCATATCCTCTAACGAGTATCAGGATCAGTGAGTTCTACTATAACTGGCTTTGCTGTTTACCGCAATAAGAAGCAAGAAGTTTCCTTTGGGCCCCTTCAGGCCCTAGGGGCAGAACCTATGGGTCCAAGCAGCGCTTTGATCCTTTATTTCATGGCACATTCATGGGTGAATATGGGTGCCAAGTATGGGTGCCTTCGTGTTGGTACGTAAAAACCCACTTTGAAGGATCTTCATTTTGGTTTCCTACTAGACTCAGATCATTTGCATTGACCGAAATTCTGGGGTTGCCCAGGAACACGTTAATAGCCCTGCCCAAAATAATCTAGAAGTGTTTTGCTGAGCCTCTTCAGAACAATTTTGAAATAAAATAATTTTGAAAGGTTGTTTCTATCTCCCTGGAGAATCCAAGCCATAATCCTGGTCTGAGAGCTCATAGCACTCAAGGTCTAGCGCTGCTGATTGGCACAAGGTCTCAGAATGGGTACACTTTGGCCTGCTGTTTTCTTGCAAATAATAACTAATGTTTTAGTGGCCACTGGTCTGACTCAGGCACATATATTAAACAGATAAAAAATTATACTGGTTTACAGAATCTTCTCACTTCATCAAAACAGACTCCATGAAGGATACAAAAAGTCCGATAGTGAAGACTGTCAATATATTTTTTTGACTGAACACTTAAAATTCACATTTATGTGATAATAGAACAAAACCTATTGGTTCGTTCTGGTTTTGTTTTGAGGCACATGCAATGTTAGATTTTCTAAAAGAGCATGTTAGTCACACATTAACATTCCATAACACAAAAAAGCAACACTGATGTAGGATGGCAAGCAAGGCTTATTTAATTGTTTGAAGGTTTTAAGCCAAGTTTCACAGTGCAAAAAGGCAAAAGCAATGTCAACTGCAATCTCTTTGAAGTGTGATTTTTAAATATCATTATATAATAACTCCTGTAGTGTAGTATGGTACAGGCTGAATAAGGACAATATATAGTGATTTAACAAAGACAATTGTTATACAAATGAAAAGCACACAATACAGGAAAATGTGTTGATCTAATTCACCATGCATTTAACACATATAATTATCAAGGCCCTAAAACATGTACTTAAATAATGTCCTCTATAACTATTTCATAATTAGATCTACATGATAGAAACAAGCATTATTTTAGTTACAACCAAATAAAAAAGAAAAAATTCTAAAAAAGTTTTTAAAAAGAATATCCATTTTGTTTAACCTTAAAAAGGTTTCCTCGACAAATTTAAATTGTTTCTGGACATGAGTTTATGCATTTATCTTAAAATAGCTATTTATAATAAATTTAATGGACACTAATTTATGGTGATACTGTTGTACACAACAACAAATGTAATTAAAATGCACAAGTGATAAATTAATCAAATTAGCCAAAGTTAAATGCACAATTTGGAAGATTGAGTTTTCCTTCACAGATATTGATTAGAGTATTTAAAATCTGTGACTGAAGGAATGAGGGCAATTATAAGTGATCTCCTTCATTCCTTTTAAACAAAAGCAACAAACAGTACAGTATTTAGGAAACAGCTTACCCAAAATAATAGAATAATTCAATAGGGTACATTACAATGTTACTAAGGTAAAGAAACAACATGATTAACAGGATGAAATGGTACTAATAAAAACCATGAAATAAGCAGCAAACTCAAAAGCCACTTACATCTATATTAGCCACATAAATCATAAAATTTACAAATCTTGTAGGTACCATCACACTAAACCACAGGATAGTACTGCTGTCAAGACTTTTACTGTGATATATTTACCAAAGAAACAATCTTTAAGGTAATGTAATTTCAATAATGAACTGAAAATATATGGGCTGAAATGCCATTGTAGTCTTCACAATCAGAAAGAATGAGTTCTAAGAAAGAACTAATATTTTTTTATAAAAATAGGAAGAGCCCAAACTTTGGGTAAATTGGTTTTAGACAAAGGACTTTTTGGTAGAAATAACTAAGGCATAAACTAAGTTTTTAACCCTTGGCTTTTAAGAGTAATATCATAGTAAAATATCAAATCAAATACCATCTTTTACCAAAACATGTACAAAATGCTCTAAGGGACTGGGATATCCATGGAGATTAAATGATGTGTCCAAGCTAGCACCTCATTAGTTCAATGGTGTCCCGATCCTTTGAACAAATAGAAATTAAGTTATAATATGTATCATTTTGTACAAATGGTGTAAGTGCTACAAATGATACAAGTACATCATACTTCGTGCCAGTATAGACTCAGTCTAAAAGCATCACTCGGAAATCACTTCTGTAGAAAATAGACATTTGATCTGTTTTTCCATATGCAATAAGCTTCTCTCTCAAAAATAAAAAACAAAAAAATTCAGAAAGTGGCTAAACTTTTAGCATAGTGGCTAGAGTAAGAAAGTGTACAACATAAATAGCTAAAATTATTTTTTGTAAACTCCTGGGAAATTTTTTTATGTTCAGAAATTAGAGTGGTATAATCAAACCAAGATAGTAAAGTTAAGTGAATGCATTCAATATATTAGAGGAGATTTTTATATATCACATTTAAACAATTCACATATGATATTGGCCAACGTGGTCAATGGTGCACTGCTACTGATGTCATTTTGGGCGTGGATCAATATGGGGAACTTTGGTGAAGGATGACATTCAATGGAGGGGCATGATATGGTACAGTGAAACCACGGTCAGTTAATTTGATACTCACCTTTCAATAAGACTTAGAGCTCACATTCCATTTAAAACAACCCTGCTTTTGAAAAATAATGCTAAATAAAAGCAATAGGAAAGATGGTTATACCCAGGACATGAGGCAGATTATAAGAAATATTATTAAATAATGATTTTGCCATCATGAAAGTAGTAATATTCATTAGCCATCAATGCTCTCACTTGGGAAATATCTTGGCAAGTTTTGTAGCCTGTGGTTTGGAAGGATCCATAATCTAATATCTAACGCTCTGACATATATTCTTTAACTTAAAAGTTCAACTAATGAGAACAACTATGATGAGGTCATCAATGAATGAGCTTGTAACAGATTAAAGCCCTGCTACGGCATAGAGACCACAAAGGCAAATCAACAGACATCAGTTTTCCTTCCATATGGAAAAGTAAAATACGCTACAACTAATATCACTTGTAACCATCGCCATTAAAAACTTGTGAAAATTTCAGTGAGTAGCCTCATGATAGGGATGAGCAAAGAATATTTACATTTGTGTATGTATGTATGTTTGCATATATTTATGAACATGCACGTGCATGATGTGTATGCATATATATATACACATACACATATATGTACATATATAATTCCATTCTATCACTTTAAAAATGCTTATACTAACAAAAGGAAGGCTTTAATTGAGTTATGTAAATTTGTAAATTGTCAAATTATGATGGTCAGCACTTCATTCAATTATTGCATATGCCTTGAGATCAAAGATTTTCCTGTAATACTTAGAGAAGATGCATGCAAATGAAATACAATTAGAAACAACTTTTTTGTTTGCTTTTATGGAATAATACTGGCAAATCTAAGAGGAAAGCTCCCCCTCCCCCACCAAATTACAAAAAGTGGATTAAAATATCTAAGATAAACTTTTGAGATGCTTTGTATAGATATTTCAAAGTACCTCACGTGATTCTTGAATCACGTATATACTTACTACAAAATGCTTTGGGGGCTGAAAGAGGAAATAAACACAAATGAAACCAACTCTTTATTTTCCAAAATCAAAGACTTTATATTTACTTAGCTATTTTCATTTGGTGGCCAGTACAGACATTACCATAGGTTTTGCTGTTCTTATTTTACAAATAGAAAACTTCAATATTAAGAATAAATTTACTTATTGTGCTGCACCATATCTGCTGAATGAAAAATGAGTTCCATGCTTTACAAAATTACCTGATGATCCAGACTAAAAAGGAAATCATTTTGCTTTTGGCCCAAAGAATATAAAGTCAGAGAGAAAGCACCAATGCATTCAGAAATTAAACTAGCCTCGTTTATTTAGATAAGGCATATCAGGGGGTCACTTACCAGGGTCATTGGAAGGCATGTCCACAATCAGCTGGTCGCTGTATTTTCCATATAAGCCATTAGTGCATATGGCTACTATTTGAAGAACATAACTCATATTGGGTAGTAAATTATTAAGAATAGCACCCTAAAAGAAAGGTGGCAGTAATTGTACAAATGTATTATTCTCATAGGAGTACTAACATGCTAGACATCGGTGCTTAGAAAAGATTTTCTCATTTGTCAATAGAAAAATTTATATTTTATTAGCCTGAGAAAAAATTCTATGCAATGTTAAGTTGAACTTGTGATATTTGTGAATTAGGGAGATACTGGAAAACTACACTTTTTTTTTCTTTTACAAATCAGATCTAGTATTAGAAAATCTCGTATTTTAAATATTTATTTAAAATTTCTATGTAAATAGAATTATTATCTTCACATCATTATGGAGTGAAAAATAGTATATTCTCATAAATCCCACAACTTTCTCAATTCATAGTGTCTTTGTTCTAGACATCTGAATTAAAAAGTTGTTACAAATCTCATTATTTTGTTTATATAATATGCAACACCAGCTTTTGTTTAAATGCAGGTTCCTAGGGCTTGAGTGACACCCCAGTGAGTGTCTGTATTCAGAGTTCAAGGTCTTGGACCTATACTGGGGG
This sequence comes from Lagenorhynchus albirostris, assembly GCF_949774975.1. Lineage (NCBI taxonomy): Eukaryota > Metazoa > Chordata > Mammalia > Artiodactyla > Delphinidae > Lagenorhynchus > Lagenorhynchus albirostris. Next base: position 28,250,010 of record NC_083102.1, read on the forward strand.
CTTTCTTGAGGGGTTTTCTCAGCTATACCTCAACACCTCCCTTCCAGGGCAAAGCTTAATACTGAGATGTTCAGGTCACAGAAGGAATCTGTACTTTATTTTCTTTAATTCTTGTGCATGGGTGGGGAGCAAGAGGACATGGATCCTTTACTAAGGATTACCTGCCTCATGTCCCCAGAGTTCTATCTCAATTGACTTCACATCTGTTACTTGGAAATTTTTTTTTTTTTTTGCGGTACGCGGGCCTTTCACTGTTGTGGCCTCTCCTGTTGCGGAGCACAGGCTCCGGACGCGCAGGCCTAGCAGCCATGGCTCACGGGCCCAGCCGCTCCGCGGCATGTGGGATCTTCCCGGACCGGGGCACGAACCCGTGTCCCCTGCATCGGCAGGCGGACTCTCAACCACTGCGCCACCAGGGAAGTCCTGTTACTTGGAAATTTGATGCAAAGAAAAGGACTTTCAAGACCCCTACTCTATTCCCTACTCTATTTCCCTTGTACTGATTCAGTATGATGGGGAAACAACATACGACGGTATCAGAGCACTGACATTCCAGGCCCAATTCTTTCCCCAACGGTGAGAGCATAAAGTATTTAACTGTTCTTTGAGTCCTTTTCTTTGTAAAGAGAGGCTGCACTAGATGATCTCCAGTTCTAAGTCTTCCATAAGTGTCTACTCTACAATGTTGCTGTTGGCAAAGCTGTGGTCTCCATGTAATTCAAAACATTAGTAAGAACCTAGTGTCAACCACTGTAAGTTCTGACATAGTTAAATATAGCTTCTGTGTCCCCTTCACCCCACTAGAGAGCTTCATACAAAGTCTAAAGTCACGAAAGGCAACAATATACAATCATTTTAAGTTCTTACCCTAAAAATTAAACTACAATACATGAAGCAATTGATTTTATAGTTACCAAGTCTTGATAGCCATCTGTCAAAAACTCATGCTTGGTTTGGTCTTCTCCCTCTAACTGCTGGTACAGAACTGCGAATTTCTCAATCATGGTATCATAAACTACTCGAGGTCTCTCCCACGTAACAAGAAGGCTGGTATAATTCTCTGGGTCAGCTTGAACATTTTCTGGTTCTGAACTACAAACTTCAGAGAAAAAAAAAGTACAGTTATCGATACAACTGTCACCCTCTAGGATTTCAACAAGTGAAACATATTCTGTGAACATTTTTGTTGTATTTTAATAAAGGGTAAAAAGTTACACTTTCCCACTGTGGCACTTTTGTTCATGCCATTTCCTGTATCTGAGATACTTCTTCCTTCCTTCTGTGAATGAAAAATATTGCCTGCCATATCAGTAAACAAAGGATGTTGCAGCCGTCAAGCCATCACATTACAGCTGCCCCAACCGTGCCCCCTGAGGAAACTCAGGATGACAGTGTACAGGAAACTGACCCCAGATAGCTGAGGTGCATATCAAAGGAATGATTTCGGTGAGCCCAGACTCGTGCATCCTCCGATACATAGAAAAATGCTAAATTCCTTAACTTGAGATATCTGGTTTTCTTGAATTAACAGTAGGTAACCTTTTGATGTTCTGACTACCTGGTCTTTGTTGCAAAAACTCCTATATATCCTGGCTCCCCCTTTTGCCTCTTCGGAGCAGTCCCTCAGAGTGATCTGAGAGTCCTGTCTCCTGGGCTTGAAGTGCTTAGAATGTCTGCCGAATAAAACATAACGCTCAACTTTTAGGTTGTGCATTTTTTTTCAGTCGACACCTCCTATCTCTATCTGTTGACGTCTGATCTTCCCACTCAGGAAACGTCTTGATCAAGCGCAACCTTCTCTGTCATGCATGCTTTGATCTCTGCTGAAGTGATCGCTGTCTTTTTCAATTGTCTGTTTTGTTTTACCACTATTATTTCATTGCATTATTATTCATTATTATTTCATTGCATTATTATTATTTCATTGCATGTCTTAACTCCTTTAGTAGATTATAAACATAAGAACCAGAGCTTCATATTTCTGTATTGCCCAGAACACTGTCTTGAATATATCTGGCATACTGATTCATTTTCAAAAATAAACGAACAGGGCTTCCCTGGTGGCGCAGTGGTTGAGAGTCCGCCTGCCAATGCAGGGGACGCGGGTTCGTGCCCCGGTCCGGGAAGATCCCACATGCCGCGGAGCGGCTGCGCCTGTGAGCCATGGCCGCTGAGCCTGCGCGTCCGGAGCCTGTGCTCCGCGACGGGAGAGGCCACAGCGGTGAGAGGCCCGCGTACCGCAAAAAAATAAATAAATAAATAAAATAAAAAAAAATAAAGGAACAAAGTATATCTTCAAGTTTATGGTGTCTTTATTACACTTGTTGGGTACCTGACAAATATGCTTAGCTCAGGATGAGGAGAATTTCAATGATAAAAGATGGTCTATTATCAGACGTTTTATTGTTTGAAAATCCTTAAACTAACTAAAAATTCCCTATGACAGAAAACCAGAGAAGAACAACTAAAACTATTATTTCAATATTTTTCAGACCTGCTGACAAAAATCCCACTTTGGCATCATAAATAGATTAAGCAATTAATTTCAGGGAATTAGAAGATTTGTTTGTCTTAGCTGAAAAAATATACTGAAACCCATTCAGGGACTTCTTAAAATGAATTGAAACCCATGCTGGGAATCATGCCAAAAATGTAGTCCCATCAGAAAGAAAACTCTGATACTTTCTGAAATACATTCATCATGTGATAATTTGGACTAACTGTGAGGATAAAAATGACAAAATTCATGATACTGTGCTAATAAAGCAAAGTAATGAATATAATCTCTTCATAGGCCAGATAGATTTGCAAAAGAGAGGGAGAGAAAGGTCTTTAAGGCCAAAGATTATGCTCGCAGAGCATATTATGCTCACAGAATCCAGGCGTTGCTTTAAAGGGATACCAGAAGTTGCAAACCACTAGACGAGACCATGCAGTTTACTTAAGTCAACCAATCATTGCTACTGCCAAAACTATTTCCAGGACCCAACGAAAACATGCAAGCAGCAGCATCAGAATATGACCAAAAAGCCTTTTTGTCTCTCTCAGTCTGTAGTTTTTCTCGTGAACATGGGAGGGCACCCAAAACTAACAATTGACCTTATAAATTGAAACAAATTTTATTACAGTACTTAATAACAGATATTTTGGCATATGTATGCTATGCTAGCAATGGTATATGAATGATTCAGAGAAACATAAATATATATAAACATAACTATATATACACATATACTCTTTAAATCAATATATGAATAACTTTGTATGAGTTAGAGACAGAAGTTTTCACTGTTAAAACTATATACCATTTTTTGTTTATCGAGGATGTAGGGTGGGGTGTTCCTTTGGGAACAAGAGGACAATTCTTCCGTTATCAAAACCACGAATTCAGAATAAGAAAATGTATTCTAATTCAGGTCTAGACTCCATCATCGTTACTCTATCTAGTGACAATTCTACTAGTGTCCGCCAGATGGCAGAAGACCACCAAAGCATCTCAGAAGTAAGCTGCTAACAAACTATACAGGTGGAGGAACAGGACTGCCTCAGCCTAGATTCTGATGAATCCCAAGTCTGTTTTTAAAGGACGGAAAGTGATTCTGGACAATATCATTTGCAGATTTTGTTCAAAAATCACTCCCACTTTGTACAGAGTGAGAATGATTTAAAGTGAACTATCTCTTCCTCAAAGATGAAACTATCTTAAAATGCATTAGAGTTTTATGCATGTACACAAAACATAAAACTCTGAGAAACTGAGAAAAACATAAAGTTATTAGCTGCAAAATACCCAAAGGACTACTTCCTAAATAGTGCAGGCAATTTTGGTCAGACGTCTATGTTTATCTTGCCTTAATAGTAGAAATCAGTGGGTACTTCAAATAGTAGAAATCAGTGGGTACTTCATCAGCATTAATATAAAGTAGGACTCTGAAAAGAAATTCACATTTCCTTGCCATCAGGTTTTCATTCCTTTGTTTTCTTCTTTACACTTCTGTAAAAGCTTATTAGTAATTTGTTTAAGAGTTTAAATTTACATTGTAATTAGAAATTTATTTTTAAAACATTCCTTTTGCTTATTGATAATCATAGCTTAGTAATATGTTATAAAGCTGCCGCTGAATCTTATCTTTAGATGCTGAAATACAGAATTTTATGGAAAAAAGATATATACTTTAGAATGTATTCAAGAGAAAGACCAGTACTTCCGTATATAGTCTATGACCTTGCCAAAGGGTTGCCCTTCTATAAGGTAGGACGGGATCTTTTAAATAACAATCTAGTTAATTTTATATACACTACCTGGTGTTCAGACATAAAGCTGCGTAATGACTATGGAATAAGTTATTAATCTGCACTAAGTTTTCATTATATTTTGTATTGAAAATAGTTTATCTTATTAGAAGGACATACACTCCATAAAGCTCATTATCTGGATTGAAAATCAAGAAGTGTCTTCCAGATCAACATATAGTCAGACACCAAATACAAGCTACCAATAAATGTAATAAAATAGTAAGAAAAATATAATTTCCTTGATTATGGGGAGTTCACAACTACACTATGTTGAGGTCCCATTTCCTTCCTTAGGAATGAATCGCATGCCCTGGTTCCTTTCTACAAGCTACACGTGACCTGGATCACAGTTACTGATCCTTTAAGGAACACTGGCCAAGGAGGAGAATCGGGTTTCTGCAAGCTTGTGGCTATGAGCCAGGCTGTGACAAATCTGGAGTCCACGTCGAGTCACACAGAATACAAGTAAGCGCTTCAGTTCACATGCAAGGGATCCTCACATATAAAGAACGAGAATGTGGTCTCCATTTTAAGGGAGTGGTAAGTGTTCTTACTTAAAAACTTATTTTTAACATTCACTTCTCATCTACTTGGTTCCAGGTACTCTTGGACATACAAATAAAGACGGTGTCATCCCTGCCTATAGGAAACTCACTCCTCTAATCCTTAAATTTAGTAAGGTATTAAATGTAACGGGTGCTTCTAGTTTCCAAATCCTAGACTCCATTTACAGAGGAATGCAAAATAATCTTTTAAAAATTCTGCCATTTAGATCAAATTAGGTTGTGCTTTTCAAAAGTCCACGTTTTTCTCACTAAAAGTTGTAAAAGCTTCACACGCTTAGCTCACACGAAGTCCTTTCCCTTCTCATCACTTAAATGACTGGACATGGAGAGTGAACACCTCCTACATAGGAATGCGTATGCCTTGCAGAGCAAATTGCAAAAGAGTAATAGGCAAAGCGCTGAGTGTCATGAGGAAAAAGGAAAAGAAGTGGGAAAAGAAAAGGAAGTAAATGAAGGAAAAGCACAAAGGAGGAGAACATGACACCTCTTTCCCTATGACATGTCTCGTGATTGACTAATCACGAAAGCCGGTGCCGATGGTCGAGGGCAGGAGATAGGAGTTTTCTTCTGCCTTTGCTGTTCTATGTGCCCATCCTGGGAGAAGGGACACATGCCCTAAGGGAGAAGGCCCAGTCTTACCTCCACGGATTATGAGTAAAAATGTAGATGGAAGTGAAAAGACAGCGTGGTGATTCTTGGGGAGTGGCAGAGAAAATGTCACTAGGTTTTTACCCAGTATTTCCCATTGTTTGAGGTTTGGTACCGTTTAACACAGCCCATGGCAAAAGTACTTCCGTGAATGTGCACTGATAAATCCACCACTTCCTTGTTTGAGGTTTATGAGTCTCATTTTAAAAAGTATTGAGACAGGGAATTTGATGACTACCACGTGAGGAACTTGAAGACTGACAGACTCAGAAGACAATCAATATTAAGGTTGTGATTTCCCCTCACGGAGTAGCAGATCTTAATAAGACGAATGTAAAGATTGCCACAAATGTCAAAACTAACTAGAAATGATCTATCACTGCTTTGCACTTCTCAATGATTATATGCCATTCCCTTTAAATAACCAAAAGAAATATTTCGAATTCTACCTAATTCAGTCAATCTTCTCTAGGAACACACAGTCATTTCGTCAACAGTTCAGTTTGTAGCATATAATCTTCCAAGAAGTAAATAATCTCCATGTCACTTTTCTGCAGATGGTTAGAGCACAGAGTTAATGTACATGTGACCTTAATGAATGCTATTTACAACTACTGACCTTCAGGAAGGTAGGTCTACTGATGCATAATGCATCATGACATTTTTCAGGAAATTACAGAAAATTTCTCGTAGCTCAAATACAACACTAAGCTATGAAGACACTCTTTTCATGCTACCCTGCCTTGAAAAGCATTTTATATTTTATGGTTTTTTTAAAAAAGTTTGCATTAAATAATATTACAATGCTAGCAAATGAGATTTAAAGTGCATTTATAATTCTACTTAACAAACAAAAGCCTTAAGCACGGAAAACTTGAATAGCACGCCGTACTAGTGAGAGCTTGCCCCATTCTATATATACAAATATATAAATGCATACACACACATATATACATGAGTGTATACATACACACAAACACATACACTACAGTAATAGGAGCTATGGGTCTGGAGCATATTATGTTCAAGGGAATGGACTGCTTTGCAAACTTTAGTTCATTTAAACCTCACAACAACCCTACAAGGTGGCCATTTTGAACTCACATTTTATAGGTGAGGAAACTGAGCTCAGAGAAATTAAATAACTTGACAATTTTTATATAACGAATAAGTATTTGCACTGCGGTTTGAAACCAGAAGTCGACTGGGCTTTAAAAGACCCAGCTCTTTCCTACTGTGCGTCAGGAGGCCCCTGCTTCTAGGTGGAGAGCCTTGCTAGGGGGATAAGAGGGCAGCAGGGAGGCATCTGTTGCCTGGAAGGCAGGGGGCAAACCTGGACTTCACCTCCTCTACACACACGTTATGTTTGTATGGTTACTGACACGTATTTCTCATTAACTAAGAGACAGCTGGTACTAACTCCTTCAACATCAGATGATTCCATTAAATTCTGTGATTCTTAGAAGAGCCACCGCCCATTCCTTGAAGCCAAAAATAAATGCCTTTTAATAAATGGCAACGCTAGGTAAAAATGCAAAAATAGAGGACTGAAGTTCTGGTAAAATATGGATTCATTCACAAACACTGAGTGCATTTTCCTATGAATGCAAAAATGAATAAGGCTTGATTTCTACCCTCAAGAAGTTTGCATGGATATGCAGACCTCTCATGGGTTTTGCAATTACTTATAATGGATTGATATTTTGCAAAATATGTTTTTCTACAATGCATTTACCAAGAGCAGAATTCTAACAATTTTCATGCCACCTCTTACTTTTCTCATGGTCAAAATGAGGATGTTCGATATTTATAATAGCAAAATATAGAAATATAATCTGAATGTCCCAAACTGAGAAACTGACTTAATAAGTTGCTATGACTACACAATGGAATAGTACATAAAATTAAGAATGTGATTAATGATATATTTACATCGTTAAGTAAAGCAAAATCAATAAACAGATAAGTGTGGTACAGCCTGATTTTTGTGAGATACAATAATATAGTTTTAATTTAAGAGACAGACCTAGAAGGATATTCCTCAAAATCCTCATAGCAGTTATCTCTGGGTAATGACAGTATAAGGCATTTTTATTTTCTCCTGTGTGCTTATCTATATTTTCTCCTTTTTTACAATGCTCATGTAATAAAAACATTTTCAGACTAAATTTAATAAAGATTAAATCCTGAAAATAAATGCAATCCTCAGTTCTTATTTTCAAATTCAGTTCGAGAAAGTAGAAGGGCAATAGTGTATTAAGGGAAAAAAAAAATCACAGGAGTATGCACATGGAAAATACGTGCTTGGTGAATGCAAATACTCATAATGGAAAATGCAAGAATTCAATTGTCCTAGTTTTTGAAAAGAGCCAATACTATGTTTAAAAAAGTTTCATGTCATTAAAGTCATCAGTTTTTATTATAAAATTATGTAAGCATAAATTATGTTCCCTTATAAAGCATAGTGGAGAGAACTTTGAAAGTCTGTAGAATTAGGAAGACCTGGGTTCAAATACTGACTCCAGCCTTTTACAGTTCCATGAACTTGGGTGAGCCACTGAATATCAGCTTCCCAAACTATAAAATGAGGAAAATACGGCCAATGCTTGTTTGAACACACTGGTCTATTACTGTTTTTGTTATTATTATTTTTAGCCTTCATCCCTTAACTGTGAAAAACAACAATGATGTACATTAAAACGGAAGGGTTTACATAAGGGTTTACATGTTAAACGATGCAAGAGGCACCCATTGAGCATAGCCTGCCGTATTTTTATTATATATGCAAATGGATGTTTTCAGTCATTTGGTGACTATTTGATGAATGAGAGCTTTACTTTAGCCCAGCAAAGGAGGTAAAGTGATAAAAGACTTAGTTACTTCCTTCTTGGAGCTCAGACGGTGGTGGGGGACAGATAAGTAGACAGACAATATCCTACAATGGCAACTGCTAAGAAGTGTGGCTGCCCAGCGTGTAGGAACTCCAGACGAGCATCATTCATCTTGCACCCTATGGGCACGGCACCTTCACGAGGGCACAGTCCTGTGCCCCCGGGCCAGAGCCAGGCTTGGTAGGGGTGGAGGTAGAGTCAGAGATGGCTCCCCAATGGAGGCAATGGTCTACCTGAGTCTTGAAGAACAAGGAGGAGACCAGCAGGGAAGAACATGCAACCTGGGAGAGTGTGGTCTGCCCCCTTCAGGGACCTCATAGAGGTCGGGATGAGGGAAGGAAGTTGGCCAGGGAGGGGTAAGCACTAAGGCCAGTAAGTGCTGAATAGGACCTACCATGTAATGACAAACTGTTTGGATTTTATTCTAAAAGCAATGGGAGCCACTGAAGGGTTTTAATAAAGTATAACTAATAAAAGTACATGGCCAAAAAATCATATTTATTTACTTTGTGATTTGGTCATTTGCATTTTGGAAAAGGAGATGGGTAAATCTGTTTCTTTTTTCTAATCAACTGTGTATTATTTACCAGACAGGAAGTTTTAGTATTTACTATTTTTGGTAGAAATATAATTAAATGTCCTCACTTTGGGGCAATTTAATTTGAAACAATGTCACATTAAGTGCAGCTATTCATCACTGTTGTCTTGTGCTCTGTCGTTGTTAAAGGATAAACAATTCCCAAAAATATCACATTGAAACAATAAAAACATGCTGTTTTAATGCCCAACCTTCAAAAGCAGACAATTATTGAATTAATATTATACACGGCCAAAAATTCATTGCAGGACGGGGATCAAAGAAGACCATGTACTTGGAAAGGTTTTCAGTGCCCAAAGCAAAGGCCACTTCAACTCTTTCTTTCATGAACCAGTGCACCCTCAGTGTGAACTGAAAAGAACAAGTCAGTAGACGCAACTGATTGTGTCCTCTGGACACTTTCAAAGGCTTCTGACTGCTGTGTCAGCTTCAAAAGACTCCAGAGACTTTCCCTCCTCTCCATCGCCTGGACTTGACAAGGACAAACTTCTTTTCTTTCAAAGAAAGAAACTGGGGGAAAGACTCACTTTTTATTCATTAATAATTCAGTGCCTTTGGTTTCAATCCTTACTAGGTACTAGGCTTCTCTGGGAGCTGCCAGCACAAGGATGAGTACTTATTTAAAACCCAAATCACACATCAAGACTCAGGTCAAATGTGGTTCTCCCACGGAGATTCCCTAGTCATCCCAACCAGAAGTGATCTCCCCAAGCTCTGAACACCTCACCCCTTATTCATCCCTCTCTTATAGCTGTTAGCTCAGGAAAATGACACAAAGAATGTGGAGGTGTGTATGTGACTTTGCCACCTATTACTATGTATTTTAGAAAAATTATTTTCCTTACTGAATTTGTGTCTCTTGTCTGCAAAATGGGGTTATTCATGTTGGAAAGACAGATATTTTTAATTGCCATTTTATAAAAATGGCAACTGAGATTCAGAGAAGTTAAAGTGCTTACCTAAAGCTACAAGGCTATAATCAAAATATTTCCAAAAATCAAAGCCTTGTATATTTTCCACTATACCACAATTACCTCCTACAAAATTATATTTCAATACACACCTGCTTCATGAATCTCTTCCTTTCCAGTATATGAGGAAAACACCTGCCTGGAGAACTTGTACTGTTGTTCTCGAAAATTATTTTGTAAGTAGTCCATCAGCATGACATAACCAGACTGTTGCATTGTAAGAACTTCACAAAAAACAGCCAGCTGGAAAGAAGATAATTTAACATATAATAACACATAATTTAACTGTGTATCTGCTTCAAAGGCATATCGGCAAGTGCTTTAAAATAGATATTCTATAGTAAAGCTTAGAAAATAATGCTTTCAAAATTGCTTCAAATTACTTCATTTGTGTGAATTTCCAAGATTACCTGGCTTTCAGAGATGCTAACTGTATCTTTAAAAACAACCCAGTCAACGGTGTCTGTGCAGGGAGGAGATGTCAGGGAGCCATTGTAAGTGTAATACTTGTCCGTTGAGTTTGGCAGAAGGTTCAGCAATGTGAATGGATCCAACACAGCCTGTTTCCCTACAAAGGAATCACACACATCTCAGCTGAAATCCCAACAGTGGAACTTAGCTGCTCAAAGCTCCTATGAAACAAAGACATATGCTTTGGTATGTATTTAATCAGAACTGAAATTTTAAGAACATTTTAGATTTATTTCAAAAATGGTGATAAAACTGGCATACTCTAAATTTTCTTGCATATATCCCTACATAGTGCTAGATGCTTTATCATTACATGGGCAAGATGCTGGAGAGATTATTTTTACCTATGAAAGATATTCAGAAATCATATGGTCATCTGAATAGATACAGTAAAACCATTTGATAGGATTTAATACCAATTTGTGTAAAAGAAAAAACCTTATTCTGATGAAGATATCTTCAAAAGTCTATAATAAACATCATATTTAAAAATGACTTATTGAAAGTTTTTCCCTTAGAGATAAAGAATGAGACAAGGAATCCTTCTACAATACCACCATTTTTATCTAACGTTGAACTGGAGGACTGGGACCATTTATTTACTTTATTTATTTACAATAAGGTATGAAAAAGAAAAAAAGAGTCATGAAGATTGGGCAGGAAAAAATGATGTCATCATAATTTTCAAATAACTCAGCTGAGCATGTGAAATATTGAAAATAATTTACAGACTATTAGAACTAATAAGTGTGTTTAGCAAAGTCACTGCATGCAACACCAATATATAAAACTTAATTGTACTTCTATTAACTGGTAACAAACAATAGAAAATGAAATTTCAAACAATATAACATGATAGCAACAAATATCAAATACAAGTAAATCTAACAAGTGATGTGTAAAACATCTACACTGAAAATTTAAAAACTTTGAGAGAATTAGATAAAACCTTAAAATGGTGGGAAATATCATGTTAATGGGAAGATTCAGTATTGTGAAGATGTTAATTTTCCCCAAGTTGTTTTATGGAGTCAATGACATCTTAATCAAAATTCCAGATGGGTTGGTGTTGGGGTGTGTGTGTGTGTGTTTGTGTGTGTATTAATTGACATTCTGTTTTTAAAATTTAAATGTAACCACAAAAAAAGTTAAGACAATCTTGAGCAATAACCAAGGTAGGGATACCAAGTAGGAAGACCTACTATATAAGGCCATAGAAATCACGATAGTGAGATATTTATGCAAAGATGGAGAACTATGGAAGAAAATAAAGAGTCCAGACACACACATATATGGTTACTTGATTTAAGACAGAAAAATTACTATGTAATGAATGATTAACCTTTTCAATATGCACTGCTGTGTCAACTGGATATCCTTATAGAAAAACATGAATCTTTATTCCCTACTTCACACCGTAAGCACAAATCAGTTCTAAATAGAGTGTGGATCTAGATGTGAACAGACTAATAAGGCTTTTAGAGGAAAACATAGAAAATTATCTCCATAACATTAGGGTAGGTTGAGATTTCTTAAATAGCATGCAAAAAGTGTTATTCACAAAGGGAAGAATGATGTACATGATACTCAGGATCTCTTTATCAATAGTCACCATTAAGAGAGTAAAAAGGCAGGACAAAGAGTAGAAAATATATTTCAGATTTTATATATATAAGAAAAATATTGATTTATTCCTGCTATATTTACAAAGATATATAACTTGTATCGAGAATAGAGAATTCCTACAAAAAATTGGTAGACCTTTCCTAAGTGTTCCATCTAGTCTTAGAACCTTGAAACAACCCAGCTAAATCCATCTCCTTGAAGAGTCCCATTTTTGATCTTGCATCTTTCCAACAGCACTTACCAATGGCACTGCCTTGGCCATTTTGCTCTTTGTGTACCAGTCCTCACTCATATGGGCAGCAATCTGCTTACCAGTGAGATCTGTGTTTAACTTATTTTAACTTATCTGTGTTTAACTACCCAGTCCAGTACATGTCCTCTGCTCTGTCTTGTAGATTTAGGTCATTAAGAAATAGTCCCTGGGCTTCCCTGGTGGCACAGTGGTTGGGAGTCCGCCTGCCGATGCAGGGGACACGGGTTCGTGCCCCGGTCCGGGAGGATCCCACATGCCGCGGAGCGGCTGGGCCCGTGAGCCATGGCCGCTGGGCCTGTGCATCCGGAGCCTGTGCTCCGCAGCGGGAGAGGCCACAACAGTGAGAGGCCCGCGTACCGGGAAAAAAAAAAAAAAGAAATAGTCCCTGACGCCAATTTAATCTAGCCTAAGTGAGATGGTACGGTACAGAGTAGCAGTATACGAATTATCTGGGGAGCATTAAAAAAAAAATCAATGTCCCAGACCCCACCCTAGGCTGTTTTCATTTAAATCTCTAGTAGTGGGACCTGAGCATCTATATTTATTTTTAGGCTATAATTTTAGGTGCGTCTACATTTTTTAAAAGACCATCCCCAGGTGATTCAAACATGCAGCCAGAGTTGAAAACCTTAAGTAGAGTAAAGCTTTTGCAAGATTTTAGTCTTCTTGAACCCCAAATTCCTCATTACAAAATGAAATAACTGGACCGGATGATTTTTTTTAACATCTTTACTGGAGTATAATTGCTTTACAATGTTGTGTTAGTTTCTGCTGTATAACAAAGTGCATCAGCTATACATATACATATATCCCTATATCCCCTCCCTCTTGCGTCTCCCTCCCACCCTCCCTATCCCACCCCTCTAGATGGTCACAAAGCACTGAGCTGATCTCCCTGTGCTACGCAGCTGCTTCCCACTAGCTATCTATTTTACATTTTGGACCAGATGATCTTAATAGTGTATTACAGCTCTAAATGAAATGAAGATTGGACACATCCAGAAAGCCTCAAGGAAAAAAACTATTTCCATTTAAAAGTTAGTTATTGAATGTTACTTTTTTCTGCAATACAGAAACTTCTTCAGGAAGAAAGAAGCCTGCTAATAAAGTTATAGATAACGGCTTCCAGTCTGCATTTAAGACTAAATCTTAGAAGTAAAAACCTATTGACAGAATTGATAGTGTCATGTAGATACAACCTAAGTCGTTTTAATCCATTAGAAAATTCAAGTTACATTAGGTTTAATGGGTTAATTAGTAACTTCTAAAAGTATGTCTTCCTCTCCTCCAGTGTCAAGACAAGATTATTTAGAATTCAGACTCAGATTCAAGTTCTCAGAAACTAAGGCAACTATTTTGAATATGTGGTCCCACAGGCTGGTGCAAGGCCTGGGAACATTCAGGTTCATATTTTACATCATTTTAAGTTTAGGAATTCAAACTAGCTGCCTTCTTGCAGTCTGCAAAGACTCCACTTTCTGACTAAATGAGGGAAAAATTAAGTGTGGCTTATGGCATTCAATGTTGAATTCTGCAATCTAGGTGGATGGAGGGAGATAACTAACAGCTTTATGCCGTTTGATTGCACCTTTCAAAAAAAAAAGAAAGAAAGCTGCACTGCAGGAGCTCACATATGCCTGACTTCTGAAGAGTTTGGTCAATTCAAGTTCTCACATATAATTGACAAAGATGAATCAACCCTAGGCCAGATTTCTGCTTTCAGGAAAAGGATCTATGTGAGTTGTGTTTCTGATTTCACATTTTGCAGCTTCCCGGAGAGGAATACTCCTCCTTTATTGATAACTCAGGACAACATTAATACTCTGCTTAATAAAAATAAAACAACAATAACAACAGGTTTGCTGTCTCTTGCCAATGTTGTCAAAAGCATTTGCTGTGACCAATTACAAGATCCGTGAGATAGCAGGCAGAACAGTATAAAAGTATAGTGAACCTTGTTCTATGTAGGCATTCACCTTCCAAAAATCTTATCTCATCATATTGGTAAAGCAAAGGACTTATCAAGGAAACCACCAGGGAATACATTTGAACTTGAGTAACAATTCCCTTTTCACTTTAAAATATAATTTTTATAAAATTAACTGGTTTCAGATTATAGAGTCTTTTACAGATGTACAATGCAGAGACAGAATAAAAATACGTTTAAATGCATAATGGGATTAGATTATTTTCAATAAAAGAATTAGAAAACTTCCAACTTCCTACTTACATTAACGTTTTATGATTTCATGTGACAAAAATTTCTGATGAATTGTTCTTTAGTGAGAAGTGTATAAACCGTCAAGTGTAAGATGTGAGAGATTGCTCCTCTTTACAAATGTCTGCCCTTCTTCCTTGGAACAAGTGATTTTTATAACATTGTAAAAACATTGTAAAAATTCATATGCATTCCAGTAAATCTGGAAGAAAGAGATTTCTCCAAATAGCTTACCGAAACGACTAACACTCTCAACTCCATCAATAATTGCTTTGTAATCCAAATTTTCTTCTATTCCAACCTGTGAAAGAAGAATGATGTTCTAAAAGTTGCATAAAATATTTGACTAATTATTCAATAAAATGTAAAGATTAGTAAATTCTATTTTAAGTATTCAAAAGTAATGTCCTAAATGCACACTTTTTTTTCACAGCAAGTTAAGAATAAACCAAACAAAAACCAGATAATTTTCAAATTTTCCATGAAGAAAAGGACATTTTAAAATGTTACGATTCACAGTTACTGCTGTATCATGCTGATGCTTTGCGAATAAGCAAATCTTGTAGTGTACGAGTGCACAGATTTGCTCCAGCTGGAAGTGACATATCCAATTGACAAATACAAGAGTCCCCTTTTAAACATACCAGCCAAGAGGTTGTTCTCTTTGAAAATAATCACCAGTTATCATTCCACTTATGAGCCCTTCTATTTGTAAAAAAGTGTGTTTTGATATTCCCCACGATTGAAAAGTTAGTGCTAAATCTCTGTATAATGATTACCTCAAATAAAATGGATAAAGCTCTTAACTTCCCTTTTCCTTTAATGGCTTCCTCAAAACTTGAAAATCGGTCCGCATCAAAGCAGTAGATTTGCATCTATAAATGTAACAAAGATGGCTTTATTACATACAAAGACTTCACAAAAAAGTCAGCAAAAAGACAATAAAATGATTTATCAGTTCATTAAATTCTATTTGAAAAATTCTATAAACTATATAATTCTATATTTTGTGAATTTTCAAAATATTTTATCAATTACATGTATACACAACTATCACTTATCCTTCAATGAAGAAAGAAATAAGAAGTTGGACAGATCTAGAACTGAAATGACCACTTTGTGCTTATCAGGGGACACTGAATAATTTACTAGAGCAATTATCAAATGTAATAAATTATCAAATGTTATTTTCACTATTTTGATGGAATTCTTTCAAATATGGTTTCATTCTTTCCTGAATGGACATGCCTTTCTTGATGGTCTGAGCTACCAGTTTTGGACATTATTGTATTGTGCTCTACTAACAGTGAAACTCTCAAGAACTCTCTGCTTCTACCTAAAAAATACCAAAGGAGTCATAAATTCCTTATTTTAAGTCTCTCCCCCCTGGTGCGAGGCTATCCCTTGTTCATTTCTACTTCAGTCCACACATCTATCTCTAACAGCCTCCACTCTCACTTACAAGCTGGTGCTCCTAGGGTCGTGGGCTTGGAAATTTGGTAACTCAGGTAGTTTAGACATATAATTAAGGGAAGAGCAGAAAGCCTCTGAAAAGATTAATGTGCAGTTAGGGCTATGGATCAGAGAAATAGCAGGTGTGAAGCGGAGGAAGGCAGTGGCTCCTGCCTTGGGTGGTCACCAAAACCTTTTCAGAGAGAGGATTTCCAAGTTGACCCCTGAAGCATGAGTGGCTTTCAAGTTGACAGAGGAAAAAGCAGAAGAGATGAATGTGTGTTCAGGTCAGAGGGACCGGCGAGGAAAAGGCCTACAGGCGAGAAAGTATGAGAAGTGTGGGAAATGGAAAGTAGTTTGTTAGAAGTTCAGTTGAGCACACGTGAGAGGAGAAGAGAGATATGAGGCTGGAGAAGTAGGCAGGGGCCACACAGGCAGTCCCAGCAGTTTGGGCTGGAGGGCAATAGAAGTCCCTGATGGGAAGGGGGCAGGGCTGGGGAGAAGGGGGGAGAGCAGAAGGGATTAAGACTGGAGAGAAACTAGCTGCAGGGACTTAGATACTCAAGTAAGAGACAAAGGTGGTTTGAACCTTTTTCTGACCTCCCACATCATTTAGGGGCAGGACTGAGGCGCTGATTATAGGATGTGAGAGGCCGGAAAGAAAGAGCAGGTCACGCATACCGCCCAGTTTCCCTGCAGGTCACGCATACCCCCCAGTTTCCCTGCTTGCACAATTACGTGGAGAGCGTTTTGAAAAACAAACAAGATGGAATTCCCTGGCGGTCCAGTGGTTAGGATTCTGGGCTTTCACTGCTGTGGGCCCAGGTTCAATCCCTGGTCAGGGAACCAAGATCCCGCTAAGCCACGTGGCGCGGCCAAAAAAATAAAAATAAATAAAATAAATAAATAAAATTAAAACCATGAATGTTTTTAAAAATAAAATAAAAAGCAAACAACAAACAAATGACATCTCTGAGAGACAACTTGAGGGGCTTTTAAATAAGAAAAATACGTGAGGTTTAGTACACAGATTCTGTATAATTTACTTTGCCAAATCACAGCTTTTGTTATTGTTAGAGTTTTTCTTGATTTTCACCATTGTTCTAAGTAGTATTGTGAGAGAGCTAAACTCTCGGAAGTGAGAATGTTATGTGTTTAATGGGTTGACTTTCGTATTTTTAACAAACCAAATTTGATAAATATGCTTTTCTTTAAGGATATTTAAAAAGTTATAAGTCATAAACTTGAATGTGCTTCTCCACATTAAAATATTTTAATCCTTTATGAAATAACTAATTTATCTTATTTTTATTATCAATAACTATTTTGGATTATAAAAGTAATACAGATTTATTACAGGTAATATTGAAAATATGGCAACTTTAAAGGAGAAAAGAAAAGGCACCTATAATGCCATCACCCAGAGAAAATCACTATTAATGTTTTCTTGGTTTCCTTCAATTATTTTTACAATAGCAATAATTCAATCTTTCATTTAATCCTCATAATAACTTTACAGAGATGTGCTACTACTATTATGTCAATTTCACGGAACAGAAACAGAAGCTTAGGGAAATTAAATAATTTTTACAATGTCATGTCATATAGCTACTAACTAGACGGTGAAGCCAGTATTCAAGCCTCGTCCATTTGACTCAGACTGTACTCTCAGCCACTAATTAGTTTCATGTTTTACAAAATTTGGAATAATAATACTGTGTATACGGGTTCAAGCCCTGGTCGGGGAAGATCCCACATGCCGCGGAGCTACTAAGCCCGTGCGCCACAATTACTGAGCCTGCGCTCTAGAGCCCACAAGCCACAACTACTGAAGCCCTTGCGCCTGGAGCCCGTGCTCCACAATAAGAGAAGCCACCACAATGAGAAGCCCGCGCACCGAAACGAAGAATAGCCCCCGCTCACCGCAACTAGAGAAGGCCCGCGCGCAGCAAGGAAGACCCAACGCAGCCAAAATTAAATACTTAATTAATTTTAAAAAAAGACTGTGTATACTATTTTACATTCCACTTTTTAAAAGCACTTATGATGAACTTTTTCTGTGTAAATAAATAGTTGAAAAACATGATTTTTACAAGATCTATAATAATCTATCATAATATATTTAATCATTTCCTTTTGTTTCAATTTTTATTATTGTAAATAAGTCTTTGCACATAAATTTTTATGTCCTTAATTATTCTTCAGACTAAATTGCTACAAATTGAAATGTGAATATTGAGAATAAAACATTTAAAGTTCTTGATAAAAACAAGTGAACTGCTTCCCAGAAAGTCTACCAATTTATACTTTCTCCAGACATGTATGAAAGTGTTTACATATTTCACTGCACACACACTATTTATTATAATTATATTTATTTTGCCAATTTTAAATCTGAAAATTTTCTCATTTTAATTTGAAGCTTTTTGATTCTCCAGTATGTTGATAAAATTTTCCCCTTCTGTTTCTACTGGGCTATGGAAAGAATTTCATTCATTCACTCATCAGTATTTATTGATCATCTATAATGTGACACTCTGCATTACCAGGACGTGGAAAATCACATATGGATCTTATTGAGCTTAGGCTAGTGAAGAAGGCAGATATTAACTAAGTAAACAAAATATAGCTGTATAAGTTATAAAGTTGATTACAAATGAATTAAATTATATGCTAAATAAAATCCCAATGATTTAGAAAATGAAATAGTAACTAGTGGAACTATTGACTTACCTCCAGTGGAAATTTTTGTCCTTCTAAACTATGTTCTGATCCATCAGATGACATATTGCATTTTCCCCAGTGAAAAGTTATCTTGCTTGCTCTGAACACCATTTCTGAAACTCCTCCACTGAGACGGTAGTCATTTGTGAGATTAATTTCCACTTAAAAAAAACAATAAAATTGCATCTAAGTTTCTGAGAATCAAAATTGCAAATTCAACTAAATTTTCATCTATTAAAGTACATTAATAAAATCATTTATTTGATAAATTTAGAAAAAGTTACCATTTTGGAAGCTGAACTTTGTAACTCTGCATAGTATACTTAATGTATCCTATTGCCACAAATGTAAAATAAACCTAAGACATTAACTGCTATACAGCACTAAAAGCAGGAGACAGGCAGTCCACCTGCCCTGTCTGTTTGGTGTTCCAAGATTTGTTTGTTTGGTGTCCAAAGCCCTGCTCCCCTAACGCATCAGAGGGTAGTGAGGGGATAGTTAAAGGGAGAAGGAACAGAGGAGTGGAAAGAGGAAGTCTTTTCCTGGGGGTACCCCCAACCTTCTCAAGGTCAGCCTGTTGCTACTCTTTAACAGGCTGCTGCTTTTGTCCCATCTCCTTATGCCTCCAAGCATCACTCCAGGCTTCAACAAGCTTCAGAACTTCTGTCCTAGACTGTGGCAAGGGAGGCGGGAGACCCATTCCTATTGAAGGGGTTTAAGCCATCTCATGTTTGAAGCCTCGGTTGCAACTCTCAGAATCTTAAACTCTCCTATTTCAGTTCCGTAGCAGATACTATCTGACTGTATTTTAGGAGTCATCTGGAGATTAATGATTCTCTGGAGACCCTAATGCAAGATTTCAATGTCTCTCAATCAGATTTAAATAGTCTTTGTTCTATCAAGCAGAAACCACTGTTGGCATTAGGAACAGAATCCAACACATTGGCCAGTATAAAGTCTGCCAAATAAAACATAATTCTTAACTTTTAGGCTGTGCTTTTTTTTCCAGTGGACACCAGCCAGCTAGAGATATAAACTTTCATGAATAATAACAATAGCAACAAACACAATAACAATAATGGTCAACATTTATCACTTACGACATGCCATGCATTACACTACTTTACGTGTATTAAATATTTGATCCTCATACAACCCTAGGAAGAAGATACCATTACAATCCTTATTTAACAGATAGGGAAATTGAGTCACACAGAGGTTAAGTAACTTGCTCAAGGTTCCACACTGTGCTTTAAATGGCCAGTAGTGAACCTAAAAAGTGTGGCTCTAAAGATCAAGTGCTTTACCACATTCCACTAAGAAAAATAAAGCAGAGATTACATGCTTTACTGCTTTGTAACATCCTTTAAAGCTGGTAATTAAAATGTCAAGATTTGGGACAATATACTTTTATGTATTAAATTAATAATATCTTATAACATGTAATAATTTTTCAAATTATTCATTCAGAAAAATACTTACTGAATGCTTATTATTTATCAGGCACTGATGTTGAAAATTCCTACCCTCACGGGACTTAAAATTAAATTACCACATTAAAATAATTATATTGCCAAAATATGGAAAACAGAGAAAAATACCATGAATGATAAAACCACACCAATATAGCTACTATTATAGTGAATGTTTTTTCTAATCTTTTTCCTATATTTGTTTTTACATAACTTCCTGATATACATACAATTTCATTTAACCTATAAGATCAGAAAAACAATACTGTTCACTTTTATAAACTATTTTGTCTATCTGTTGTTTACTGGAATTTTTATGGTATTATATTTTGCATACTAAGAGAAAAAACTTAGAGAGTGCTTCCTAAGGATGGTATATAATTTTAAACTTTCTAATAGAAGGGCTAGTAATTTCTTAAAATTCAATTATAGTAGATTGCTTTTTTCACATCTAAATATTGAACACAGCACAAGGCTGAGCAGACAAGATCAAATAAAATGCCCAAGAAAAAGAAATCCTGATTGACTAAGTGATTAACCAGTGATGGGGTTATTAAATTACAATAGCTATATATTATATTATCTTTAACAGCTCTTCCAGTGGAGGCATCTTTATTGTTATATTACTGGAGAACATGGTATTATGACTTTGGTCATTTAATATTTTGTACACATTTTCAGAAGGTCTAAACTTCCAATTTCCTATTTGACTTCTTCTACCTATAGTTTCTATCTGGTTCAGAATACATCATTCAAAAGAAAATAAAAGGAAAATAACCTAAACATACTCTAGGTCTGATAAACATATTAACGTCAGAAACAAAATGCAAATATTTTACCTGTTTTCCCAGTGTTATGAATGAATGTGTTTTCCAAAGATGTTTTATCCCAACCCTGAAATTTAAGTTTCTTAAGATTCACATTTACTTGTGTAAGATCTTCATCAATATTGATAGGAGATTGTTTGGGGCTATTACATGTTGGATATTTCTTTCCCCAATTTTTTTGATTCAATGCTCCTAGGGGGAAAAAAAAGTAAGAAGTTAGTTTTTTAAATTACCATGCAAAAGTTAAATTTTATATTTATAAAGTAGTTAATATGTTACATAAAAGTAGACACAATAGTAGGGAAAATTGGGACATCTTTAAACCAATTCTTAAAATAATTACAGTTGGACCTCTGTATTCACAGGTTTCACTTCTGCAGATTCAACTAATCTCAGAGTAAACACACTTGGTAAAAATAATTCCAGAATGCTCCATAGCACTGGCAACTATTTACATAGCATTTACATTGTATATACAACTATTTACATAGCATTTACATTGTATATACAACTATTTACATAGCATTTACATTGTATATACAACTATTTACATAGCATTTACATTGTATATACAACTATTTACATAGCATTTACATTGTATTAGGTATTATAAATAATCTAGAGATAATTTGAAGAATACGGGAGGATGTATGCAGGTTATATGCAAATACTACACCATTTTATATAAAGGACTTGAGCATCACAGATTTTGGTATCTGAGGGAATCCTGGAACCAATTCTTCTCCAATACTGAGAAACAACTGTATGCCTAGATTTAGATTCTGGGTTTTAATATGATACACTATGAGAAGATGCTTATAGAACAAGTGCAGGGTTCAACAATGGCCTTGTTTAGCCATCACGCTCTTCCAAATCAACAGAAAACCTACTTGTCCTATCAGATAGTTAGTCCTAGCTCAGGGTTCCAGATTGAAGCATGTCCAGATGAGAGGAGTTAAGTTCTGACTTCCTTAGTACTCTCCACGGGGATGGGGTGGGGGGAGGCCCCTTTAGACTTTCTCTTATCCCTGCGTTGAACGATTTGGTTTAATTTCCATCTGCTCAGGGCTTATTTATAAAAATGTAATCACAGGCTCTCCTTGAAATATCTCCTTCCTTCCCCTCTCCCCCTTTTTTTTCCTGGTTAGAAAGCCTAACAGATTTTATGGTTTAACAATAGAAAAAATAAAACAGGGCTTTCTCTAAAGATTTTTGCTTACAGTGAAGTGAATTTTCATCTGTTCCACAGAATGAATAGTCCTCTAAACCCAAATTGCCCTATGTTGCCTTTATTTCACCACTACCTGAAACCACAAACCATCTCTCATAACCTATTTCACTGGACATTAACTTAGCTAAGCACCCAAGCAGTGCTAACAATGGGTATGTTTTATTTAATGTTCATCTATTAAAATATATGCAATGTTGTGAGTCCAAGTCTCAACCTCTTCTCTGGCTAAACTCTAGCATTTCTGCCGCCATTCCACGAAAGAGCAGGTAGCCGCACCGTTTTCAGCTTCTATCCTTTCAAATGCTTTTCTTTCAGAACGTGAGTATGGGTAAGGCCAAGATTTCACATGGTTGATGTTCAGAGAAATTATAAGAAAACATACACTCCGTACAACTCTAGTCTATACCATCTTCTTTTTGTGATAAGGGAATCAGTGAGGATCGACTTACATGCAAGCTCTCATAATGTGATAAAGCTAATTTTGCATAATTTAACCCAGGAAAGAAATAATAGTCACACCGTGAAACTGCCTATATAGCCAGGGAAATTTTGGTCATTCATCTCCTAGTGAGGCATACACCAGAATCAATAATAGGTGCTGAAAACTTATTTTATTTTAAAATGTAGCTCTCTGTTTAGAGAGCACTTGAATACAATATGCTTTAAATATGCAGAGTGATGCACATTTTGGCTTCTGGCAACAGCTCTAACAATTTGAGTAATAATACGTTAATTTCACTGTAAAGAACACTGGCATGGGGACAAGAAAACGCTGCTTGTTTTACTAGCGTCAATGCAAGAGAAGCAGAGAAAGAAATTGCAGTACGAATCAATAAACCTCTTTTTATTGCTTACATTTTTTCAAAGAGTACAATAAATTCTGAGCACACTTAGGAAGAGTCTCATAATTGTGGTGCATAGAAACACAAAGTTTTAAGTCTCTAGAGCACTGAATATGAGTTATAACCTGTTTTGTCCACAGCGTTTAGTGCTCATCTCTACTTGGATTCTAACTTAGCATATCCACAACTGAACACTGGATTTCTGCCCTACAAGTGCCTCCTATAATCACTGCCATCCCCTAAACACAGAAGTCATCCTGGTGCCTCTGTTTCCTCCTCAGCAAGCCCTTTTGCGTCTACCTTCAAAATATGTCCTTAATCAGATCATTTCTCATCTCAACTGTTAGCACCCTTAGCCCAAGCCACCGTCATCACTGGCCTGTTAGTCTTGCTGTTTCACATGCAGCAACACCATCACCTAGGAGATTGTCAGGAGAGTCAGGCCTCCACTGTAGCCTCACCAAGTTGGAATCTACAATTTAACCCAATCCCCAGGAGATTCACACACATGTTAAATTTTGAGAAGCAACGGCTTAGACATCTCCAGCGCCTTCTAATTAGTCTCCAGCTTCTTCTCTTGCCCCTTTCACAATTTTGGTCCCCACCTACCTGGTAGGCAGGATTCCGAGATGACCCCCCACACTCTAGTGTCTAGAAAAAAAGCCTGGCACATAGTAGGTATTCAATAAACATTTGTTGAATGACTGAAATGGACAAAAAATGATGATGTCTTTCATTTTATGAGTCTGAGATCACAGGGGTCTAACATAGGATGAAAACAAGAAAAAAGAAAGAATGAAAACTGACCGACTGAAGAAATATTTCTAAACTCAACTGCAGATCACATCTGACTGTTTGTTATATGACAATTTTGTTGAGTAGTCCCCACTAAACTTCTGCTGAAGGATATAAAGAAAGATCTCGTGCCCAAATTGTATGTTGTCTGACCTTGTACAGCACAATGATCCTGAGTCACTGGATCTCTGAAGTGTATGAGTGTAGACTCAGTTTAAAATACCTACTAGATCGTGATGTCAAGTACGGTATAGGTTCAGGAAGCCTCCTTAGTTTCTGTGATTAACAGACAAAATAGAAGAACCAGAACAGGCAAAAGGAAATTTTTTAGTGAAAAGGCTGTAAAACAGAAAAAGTCCAAAAAAATAAGACCTTGATGTTCTTTTTGCAGTGAACTCTGAAAAGAGGATGTCTCAAATCATCGTAAGTAGAGACCCAGGGAAAGTAAATTAATAAAGTGTTAAGATTGCACACAAGGACGAAACATAAATCAAAGAAGCATTAAATATACTTTAGCTGTTTTTAATAATGAACCATTAGGTTAACCTTACGCTTAAACATTACTTTTAAAATTCCCAAATTAATGTTTTTAATTTTGCAGTTGGAGACCTCAGTCCATGTCATAATAAAAACCAGGATGACATACCCAAGGAAGCAGGAGTACAGAATTCACTAGAACTATATTGTATCACTTGAGTGATACAATTAGGATATGCCTTGTAGTTGCAGCAGAAGATTATCAGGGTGATTTACCCATCAGGAGGACTGCAGAGTACTAAATGTCAGCTCTAGAGAATTAAAATAAATTATTCATTCACGTATTCATCCATTCTTTCATCCGTTTATTGACTCACCTGAACTAGTACCACTCCAATAAATTTGCTGTGCTCACCTGTGTTGGAGCACTTCACAGACTGTATGCTGTTTGTCACCTTAGCTATCGCATCTGTGTCTCATTGCCAAGCTCTGAGTCTGGCACATAGTAGAAATAAATTAAATGCTTGGAAAATAGGCTCTGAACACCAAGTGAATGTATTCAGTATTTACATCCCGTGCACTCCTGATTCCAAGCAGAACGGAAAGTGATCGTAGGCTCTGTAGGAGATGAGCATGGGCTCAAGTTTCTTTGTTGGCTTGTTTATTCTTGCATCCCAGAAGGTTGGGGGCGTGTTCAAGAAAAAGTAGACAAATGCCTGAAGGAGTAGATGGGATGAAAGAAGGTAAACGTGGATATCAAAGCACACAATGCAGGCCTTGAGGGATGGGTAGAATCTTGACAGGCAGAGGGGAACTGAGAGCATGTCTGGTTGAGCGATGAGCCTGAGCAAACTCATGGGGGCAGAAAAGTGCGGAGAGTGAATGCCGAGGACTTCTACAGAGGGAGATGGAAAGGCAGACTGTGATCAGACATACCTGGGGAGGCCAGTGGGAGGCACTGAGGCTTTGGAAGGCTGAGGAGCTTACTGCTGCCTTATCAGAGAGGTTGAGCTGGCAGGAATGCAGGATGAGCAGAGAGAGGGAGGCTGCATAATTAGCGGACATTTCCCTTGGCATCTTCTATTTGTCTTCATCTGATTTGTACATAATCCCTGTGCAATGGACTGAATGTTTACGTCCCTCCAAGATTCGTATGTTAGAATCCTAATCTCCAATGTGATGCCATTTGGTGGTGGGGCCTTTAGGAGGTGATTAGGTCATAAGGGCTCTGACTAACACAAAGGATTAACGCCTTTATGAAAGAGATGCCAGAGAGATCCCTCGCCCCTTCTGAAATGTGAGGTTACAGTGAAAAAATAAGGGTCTAGGAAGCAGCCCTCACTAGATACAAAATCTGCCGGTGCCTTGATCTTGGACTTCCAGTCTTCAGAACGGTTACAAATAAACTCCCGTCGTTTATAAGCCACCAGTCTATGGTATTTTGTTATAGCAGCCTGAATGGCTAAGGTACCTTGTATTTATTTGAACTACAATATGTCTGTTTCTTATTTGTATCGTAATTCCAGAACCTTTGTTAGAACCTGGCACTTAAGGATTAAATAAACATTTCCTGAATGAATAAATACTTCAATAAAATATCTACAGTTACCTACACTTCAGTATCTTTGTACTACACACCTTCTAAATAGGAACACATTCTAAAAACCATTCTGTGTAGGGAAGTATTTATTACTCCACCAGTCTCTAACATAAAGATATCAACTGAGGAAAACTAAAGTTTAAAATAAAGAAGGAATGAGTAAAAAAAAAATACCAATGAAGATTTTTAATATTTGAAGAAAAAAGTGAGAAAATGATGAAAATGAAAGTCAAAGAAAAAATCATCCTCTCTGTTTTTTGCATGATTCCTGTTGAGTCTTACCTTCTAGTATCAGAAAAATGGATAAAATAATTATAATACAGTGTAAGGTATTCAGCAGACATCCACTGAAATTTCATTTAAATATGATTTTAAAATCCCAATATTTGTTTCTTTTCAAGGTTATCATAAGTTATTGATATTTAACAAACTTTGAATAACAGTAGACTTAGAACTGATTCTTTAAAGACCAAGATATCATTAAGAAAAATACATACTGCTTTTAATCTTAATGAATTTCTTGTCTAGTCCAGGTTTTGACATAAGAAAATGTTTGTGTCTCTACACATTTACATATAAAAATATTATTATTATTAAGAGGCAAAAATAAATGTCATATTGGAATGTAGACTGTAGTAATGATTGTGGCATTAACTGCAAGTAATTGCTTTGAATAAACTCCGCTCAAGATTCCATATACCATAAATCAAAGCTTTATAAATGACTCTGGACTTGCTTTATGTGTGCTAACAAATATACCAAAAGCCAAAATTTATAAGTCACTGAAATAGCATAAAGCTATCAGCAGTGAAATGTCTTGGATTCAAATTTCAGTTTATTCAAATACAAAAATGAAACAAACCAGTGTTACTTTCAATAAAAGTATAGCACATAACTTAGTACTCCAGCAAACTGTATATATATACTTAAGTATGCACTTTTCAGATAAGGCAATCAGCTGCTTGAGAAAGGGAGCTTCCTCAAAGATTAGAAAATAAACCCCTGAAGTACTGAGTAACAATCATTGAGTGATTTTATGTCACACCAGTAAGTATCACCATTTGAAAGCAAAGGAAGAAAGATGTCTGAGGTAACTTTCTATGTTGAGAACAAGAATGACGATGTATTTTTACACACACAAATCAGTGTGTCTGCTTATGGTTTTGGTTTAACAGAGGTTTTAGGAGCTAGAGAGAGCAAAGCAGTTGGTGAATATAGATAATGGTTGCTATTAAAACTGTGCTGAAAGTAGATCAAATGCAAACAATTTCAGCACGAGAAGCTGTTTAGTCAAGACTGCATTTTCCCTTATTATCTGCCCTAATGGGACACTCACATCAGGGCAGCAGAAAATCTTTGCAAGCCTGGCAGATATATCCAATTGACAGAGGGTTACAAATGTCAGGGAAGGTAATTATCAACTGATTCAGGAAAATGCTAGCACAAAACTTCCTTAAGCACTATGATATTGAAGAACATTATTAATTGAAGTTCAGTATAAATAGAGCGATCAGAAACTTACTTCAAAGTTCCTGTTTAAAATTTTATGACTTGGGGCTTCCCTGGTGGAGCAGTAGTTGGGAGTCCGCCTGCCAGTGCAGGGGACGTGGTTCGAGCCCTGGTCCAGGAAGATCCCACATGCCGCGGAGCAACTAAGCCCGTGAGCCATGGCCGCTGAGCCTGAGCTCTAGAGCCCGTGAGCCACAACTGCTGAAGCCGGCTCGCCTGGAGCCTGTGCTCCACAGCCAGGGGGGCCGCCGCAGTGAGAGGCCCACGCACTGCAGCAGGGAGTAGCCCCCAACTCGCTGCAGCTGGAGAGGGCCTGTGTGCAGCGGAGAAGACCCAATGCAGCCCCAAATAAATAAATTTTAAAAAAAACTTGTTTTAAAAAAAAAGTTTATGACTTTTTCAAGTTGGAAAAATCTGAGGTAAATAAATAAAAACCTTAAGAAAACAATAGCAATAAAAATTACTGCTCTATAATGCAATAAACAACTTAAGTTTTTACAGACCACGGGGAAAACAAAAATAAAAACACAAGGTGAAGATCTAAGGACACCGACATAGTAAAAAACTATTACTCTGAAGATAAGTAATTCCAACCTGATAATAGGCGGTGGGTACAAATGAAATCAATGAGCAGAACAAGTAGACTGGTACTTCTAATGGGTCACAATTAACCAGTGCTTTAATCAGAAAATGAAATGAATCCTATAGAGAAGTAAAGAAGAATTGAATCAAGGCAGGGAATTTGGGGGGTACAAACTAACACAACAGAATTCAAGACTAAAAGTAGGATGTCATTTCAAAGGATTTAGGAATGTTCAAATGATTTTTATTTGAAAGTGAGAAAGGGATATAGGCAAAGGATGACTCCCAAGATCCTGACTGGAGTATACCTGGGTGTATCATGGTTATGTTGATAGAGAGAATGGATAGAAAGAAAGACTTTGCCTCTGGCTTTGAACCTACAGACTGAGATTTCCATGGAGGCTCATTAGGCAATCAAAAATATGGGTCCAAGAGCCATTAAGAAGTCCAGACTACAGATAGAGACTGGGGAACATTAATGAGGGGGTAATTTAAAAGCATGAACGTGGATGAAATATTTCAATTAAGGTCAATAAGGAAGAAGAAGGTCAATGATGAGACACTGAAGGGTATTAACATTTAGGGAGCCTAAGGGGAGGAGGGAGCACCCAAAGAAATTAAGAATAAGTGGCCTGAAAAAGAATTGCAAATTTAGAAGAAAATGGTATCCTGAAAGTCATAGAAGGATGGTTCCAGCAATGAGAGATAATCCCAAAGTAAATACCATACATGTCAGAAAGCTTACAGTGTCATGACTGAAGAATAACTATTGGATTTTGTTATTTCTTAACTCCAAATCTTGTATTTCTAGAATAAAACTATCTCAGTGAATGGTGGACCTGGAATTCAGACTACAGTAGGCAGAAGACAACATTAGTGGTGACAGAGTAGCATTAAAAAAGAGCTTTTTTAAAGCTTGTTATGAAGGAAAGAAGATTGATAGGGTAGCATACAAAGACTGATGCAAGCATGAGGAATGCTTTTTTTAAGACAGAAATTTAAGCATGTATATATATATTGAGGGGAAAAGTTATTATAAGAAGGAGTTTGAATAATGAGAGGTCCATGATCAAGGTTCCCCCAAGGGGAGAAGATAGATCATGGATGGAGGATTATTAGCCTATGAGAGGAAAAGAAACGTAACAAAAAAATCAAGGAAATATGGATTTGTAAACATTCAGAGATGGGGGAGTAAGAAATCGGATGGTTCATACCACAGAGCTTCAGGTGTAGAGCACGATCACATCCCATGGAAGGAAAAGAGGTTGGGAGTTGAGTTGACTTTGGTTCAATCCCAGCACCACCATTTACAGGCACCACTCACCTGTGCCTCAGTTACCTTCTCTGTCAGAAAAGCAATAATCTCTCTCTCTTAGACTGTGCAAATTAAATGAGATAATACATGTAAATGGGCTGGCAGATAGTATGAATTTTCTTAACCCTTGTGCCTATTTTCTCAGGAAAACTGGAAGCAGGATGCATTAGCTGTGGGAGAGATTCAAGTAAGAGAGGGAGCTTGAGGAAACCAGTAGAGAATGAAACTGTGGACATTCAAGACTGATGGAAAGCACTGAGGACTCCACTGGTGTGGGCGACCATGAACTTGCAGAGGCACCACTCAAAAGTGTGTCTGTGTGTGCTTCTGTTTTTGTTTTTTGTTTTTGTAAGTTCAGTAGTCCTGATGGACAAGCAGAGAGGGCAAGGAGTTGCAGTCCTACAGTGGAGATCAGTAGGGTGGGTGTG
The DNA here is from genome assembly GCF_949774975.1 of Lagenorhynchus albirostris. Classification (NCBI taxonomy): domain Eukaryota; kingdom Metazoa; phylum Chordata; class Mammalia; order Artiodactyla; family Delphinidae; genus Lagenorhynchus; species Lagenorhynchus albirostris. Next base: position 28,279,802 of record NC_083102.1, read on the forward strand.
ATGGTATTAGAAAAGGTCAGGGAACTGGAGATCTGGCTAAAGAGTATTGAAGATCTCCCCAGTCCCCAGTCTCAGATCTGGTGGGGGGAGACAAAGGTAATTTTTTTAAAAAAGCTATTAAACAGTTATGACCACAGAGTCCTCTGTCATCCTTCATTTTGTTATAAAATGAGAAGAGTGATAGTGGTGAGGCCCAATACTACAGTGTTTCTACTGCTGTAGCTTGGTATCAAATATTTAATCAAAATCAGAAAAATCACCGCTGAAATTTAACAGTTCCCAGAAACCATGAAGAGGTCTTGCTGCTCTCTCATCACCCTCTGACAAGCCATCACTTCTAAAAGAAAGAAAAGGTTCAGGCTTTAGGTAACTCTGTGATTAATGTTATGTCCTTTATATTTGCCTGTTTCTCTCCAAATGAGTCCACTGTGTTTAATATTCAGGATTGAGATTGAAGGCCATGCCAACTGATTAATCGCAGAACTTCAGTGTAGCATTTGCTGTTAACTAACTGACCTCAACAAAAGGCAGGCAAACTATCAGTGGGAAGATGAGAGAAATACAGAGCAAGATTTCATTGTCGCCGCAATCTATTACCAATGAGATAGCAAACACAGAACCAAAAATACCCCCTGGAAATTACTCCTTTGTTTAAGGAATAAAATACTCTTCTTGTAGAATAGCTCTGAAAGTTGCCTAGGAGTCACTGTAAACTCCCCTGTGGTCATCAACTTTTCCTCTGCTCCAATAACTGAAGAGCCAAGCTCTTCCAGCAAGGAAGTAGCAGTGCAACAGAGAACAGTGACAGTGGTGGTGACAGTGACACCACCATCACATCTGCACTCAAAGCTTATAGCCCACATACTTATTATCAATATGAGGCATAACAGAGGCTCTGTTTCCTACCTTTGCTGGGAGGATCAGGGATTCAGAGTTGAAGACTAAGACACAAACATAACTGAGATCTTTCTCTTGGTAATAGGACTTCTGATAATTTTCCTACAGTGTTGTTTTTTGTTTCGGTTAAAGAACACGCTGCCTATAAGACCAAAGTTTCTGGTTTAATTCCAAAATAGAACTATCAGTTCCTCCTTTCTTGATACACTTATCACAAAATACTCTAAAATCAGATCACCTAGATGCATTCTACTGGTCACATGCAAGGACTAACAAGGAAGCTGTGAGTATCGGAAATCCATTGCTGCAGCTAAGAATACTAAGTTTTATATTATCTTCAGATCCCATCAAAACTTAATTCCATTAAATACAGCTTTTACCTGTTCATTTATTCATTCCTTCATCAAATATTTATAGAGTGCCTAGTGTGAAACAGAATAAAAGTCTAGTACAAAAGGACCTAGAGACTGTCATACAGAGTGAAGTAAGTCAGAAAGAGAAAAACAAATACCGTATGCTAACACATATATATGGAATCTAAAAAAAAGCAAAAAAATGGTCATGAAGAATGATTGTTGTATAGAAATAATTTGGGTTAGAAAATAATACAGGGCCCTCAGAAATATATCATTTCATGTGAGCATCCCTTTATTCAAGTCTGCCAGGAATTCTCACTGAAATAAATGAAAGTAGGATGTTGCAGTGAAAATTTGTTTTGTAACTCTTTAAGATTCTGTTACTTAGCCTCCATTAGAATTTTGTTTGCAAGGCCAAATCCAGACTAAACTAAATAGATCTGTCATGGTAACATTACCATTCTGGGTCCTAAATAAGTGTTTCCTTTTAATACACATATTGAAATTTCCTAATATGACAAACTGGGGCACATGAAATGGAGTTTCATGCTCTACTGAACTGAATTCTCTGCAGCTGCTTAGAAATGTTTGGAGAGTTTTAGTGGATTTTATTAATTTTAGTGGCCCTGTTTCCCCTTACATTTGTGAAATACATATTGCTATACATTTTAGTTATTCCAAAAATGTGAATTCATTGATCTGCCTGCTTCAGAGAGCACTCATGAGAACTAAGAGAAATGATAAGTGCTAATAAATACAATAACAAGAATAGTTGTAGGTGATACTCATCAATTTATTTATTCACTACTAGTCTCTGTAAATATAACAGTTGACAGACCAGATAAGGTATTGCTCCGATTAAGCTTCCATTCTATTAGGGAAAGAAAAACAAATAACTAAACAAGATAATGGCAGAGTGTGAGAAGTATTGTCAAAAGAATAAACAGAGTGATGTGATAGGCAGTAGTTTAGCAGAAGTGGGAGGGCCTTTCCAAGAGGGGGACATTTCAGCTGAGATATGAAGGAAGAGAAGACAGCCAGTGAAGAGGAGGCAGGTCAGCTTTTCAAGCAAGGGCACAGTAAGTGCAAAGGCACTGAGACAAAAAAAAGAGTAGTGTGATTGAGAAAAAGTGAAGTGTGCTAATGAAATGGAGAGAGTACGCAACCTGTTATTTTGTGTTAAACACTGTGTTGATGGTTTTCCCTGTACTAGCTCATTTAATCCTCATGGTACTTAATTCTGTGAGGCTCATCCTAATATGAACCATATTTTCAAGTGGTAATAGTGAGGAACAGAGAGGTAAAGAGTCCTACCTATAAAATTAGTCATCCGATAGTGGTGAGGACACGATCTTCACCCAGGAAGTCTGACTCCAGAACCCATGCTTCCAACATTATTCTTACGCTATTTCCCAAAGAAAGCACCATACAAATGTAAATTACTGTTGTTATCATCATGATAAAGTTTTAGTTATCTTTTATAGCTTAGAAAACTCACCTATATTTCCATATTTCATTGCTTAAAGAATGTTGTGCCCTGCTATAGATGCCCGGCTTTACAAAGAATGTAGACAAAGCAGAGACTCTTTGGAAGAAGACCCTCTGGTTGGTAAAGAGTCTTGATATATGTGAAGCAAGTGTGACCCTATCATGAAAAAGGTAAGGCTCAGGAGACTACAGTATCAGTATTCACATATTTAGAGGGACATCCTGAGGAAAAATAACTAAACATTTCACATGACCCCAAGTAGATATAATTTGGAGAGAAATTACTTTTGGAGAGGAACTTATTTTGAAAGAGGAAATGACTTTCTAACATTGAAAACAATCCAAAATTGGAATAAGCTATGCTGGGAGAGATAAAGAGACTCTAACATCAGAGACATTTAAGCCTAAGCAGAAAAACCTATTATTAAGAGTGTTGTATAGAGGACTCAAGCAATGATTGGATAATTGAACCAGGGTGGGTTTTCCCATTCCTAAGATTCTATGATGGATAAGCTATAGTCAGAAGCCAGGAGAGTCAGACTTGGCAGAGCACGGCATAGAACCCCGATGCCAGATATAGGCGAAGAAGCAAAGTAAGATCCCAGACGGCAGGGTTGCAATTAAATACCAAAACCCCATTTTCTTCTCTAGTTTCAAGGGAACTAGTAATCTGGCTTAGGCTAGAAAGCAGGAGTAACCCTGTCTTAGTGAATAGGTACTCAGCTTTCTACATTTCAAAACCAATCATATCACCCCAGGGAATTGACCATGTAAACATGTTTTTATTAAATTACCTTTAATTCTCATTGCACTGATTTGTTTATCCATATGTCTTCTCCTTCTGGACCCTAGACTCACTGAAGAAAAACTTATATTTGTGTTTTCAGATCTACAAATGTTGCCAAAAAAAAAAAAAAAAAGTAACAGAGACAACCAGTAGCAGACCCCTAAAAGTCCAGAGAATAGATCAGAAAGTCAAAGTTGGATTTAGAAACATAACATGTTTGTGGCCAGGGTTCACTTTCCAGTTACCCATCAAGGTCACTGACATGTCCTCTTTGAACATGAAATCAGAAGACTAATTCATAAAATATATTTTTGACTCACAAGATTATAAAATCCAAATGATTCTATGAAAACCATAATGACTTATGATGGAATTACATCTTAGATTTGGAACATTTTCTCTATTTGTTGTTCTAGAGATCTACCAAACAGAATCACAGTGAATTCATTGAAAATAAATATTTTGTGCTAAGCCAATATGTCGACCTTTACAGAGATATGGTCTAGGGTCAGCTTCTTTGAAACTCCCAACATTTGGGATAGATTTCTTAAACAAAAGGTAACACTGACTTCTTGGAGTTGAGATGATTACAACCTCAGCTATCTACCAATGAAGAAAAAAAAATACTTTGTTTGCAATACCTTTTGGTATTATTAGCATAATTTTTTAAAGTTTGTTTAGGGGCAGTGAAAATGAGTGACTTATTTGAAGGGTTTTCCTAATTTGACTGTCTTGAACACCTTTTAGAAATGTGGTTGTTTATTATTTGTTAATGGTGTATGCAAAGACATGGATACCACATTAACTAAACCAGAGGAATTTGCTCTTCTGCACATGCATTGTTGACTTTTACCTTGTTCTTAATTTTGGCATTCTTCAGTATTAATTAGTTGAAGATGTCTAAAACGGATGTCAGCTGGGACCTCCCAACTTTTCAAAGATCCAGCTTATGTTGGCTTGAAAGCCAGCCTTGCTGCTTCATCCCCTCAAGTTCTGCCACCTGTTGAAGTCCTAAGCTCTCTCCAAGCTTTCTGTAACTTCTCAAGGGGTCTCCCTTCTCTGCCTGCTTCATTTCCTTTGCCCCAGCTTCCTGTCACACCATCTTTGTTTAATCATGCAGGGGCAGGGAACCTGCTCATCCAAAAAGAGAACCTACTTATATCTATAGTTGCTGAAAAGACTGTTACAGAATCTTTCACTGATCTGGATACAAGGGTGACACAAGTTAAGATACCTTTGAATCCATGCAAATGTATCCTTATTTTGCATACATGATAAAGCCTTGAAGAATCGATTTATTAAAAATCAAATATAATTGACTTGCATGACAATTTTAATATTTTTTCTTTATTCGGGATTGATAGTCCTTTGGCAGAGGCTCATAACATTTGAGTTTAAAGCCTCTAGGCATTTTAGTTTAAAGCCTTTAGCCTTTTATGTATATTCATAAAGAGTAGAGGCACTTGCTTGTTTAATGGACTATTGCACTAAATCTCTTTGTAGTGTAAATTGATTACCACCTCATTTTATCTGATTTATAAATTGTCACATACTGGAATTACTCATGTTCAAAAACTCTTACATTTAAACATCACTAAAAAATAAACTAGAAAAAAAATGAAAGAACCAGTGTTCAGACTTGTCTGTTTTCAAGAGTTTCCTGACTTGAGACTAATTAAAAAATAAGTGGAGATTCAGAAAGCAGAAAGGCTAGAGACGCAGCAATAGACTGTGTGGTTCTCACAAGCTGTTTATGGCAACATTAAAACAATTTATTATAATTCATGAGTCAACTTTAAGATTTTTTAAACCAAGCATTAAATTTACTATCTTTAAGTAGAAATTTGGTTTCATTATCACTTAAACACTTTTTATTTTCTCATTTTAGGCTTTAAATTTGGGTAATAATGTTTCATCATCTATTTCTTTTATATTTCACAGGTTCTGTTAGCTTTCATTGGACAGTTTATTTCAAATTGTTCGTGAAAAAATAAATTTTCGTTATCATTATTTCCCTCAAGTAATAGCCATATGAGTGTCTGTCTATAGAACATTTACCTTGTTTGGAAGGACTGTGATATAACAGCAAGACTGAGCAAAGTTGATTTATACAAAAGGCAAACAGACCTTCAATTCTTTGGGGGCTTTTTTTTTCAATTCTAACCCTTTCTATTATTTTAAGAAACATTTCTGGCTGTATTTTATTATAAAGAGCAATCAGAATGATCACTGATGTCACATAATGTTTATTATTATTCAGCAATATATATGTTTAAGGAATCTGCTACCATTAAATTATTCTTTATGTTGCTCTTGGTCAGACCAATGTTTTATTGGCACTTTGCAAACAAAGGGAGTAAGGTGAAGATAAATTTCTCATGTACGGAATCATCAGTCTAAAATTTTTATGTGATTTTAGTTCCCTGAAACCAGCCACCATGCTCTGTGAGAGGTTGGAATCAATGGTACCACTTTAGTGACATCCATGGCAGAGCTCTGACCCACAGAACAGTTCAGTTAGGCCGTCTTCATGCTATTCCCTGGGATTATCAAGTCTGTAGTGTAGACTGGAGAAAACCGTGGCTCTCCCTCCCCTGAAACGAATGCCTGGTTGCACAGTGGCCATGGCGGATGCCATGGGAGAGAATGACTTGGCAAGCAGTCCCCTGGGGGAATAGAAACTCTTGCTTCTTCATTGCTAGCACTGCCACCCTCAGCCACCCAAGCCAGAGTCATTAAAGCAACCACTCACTACCCCTTCTTGCTAACTCCTACTGCTAATCAACTCCCTGGCCCTGAGTTTTTTCCTTTTTCTCAAATCTCTCTCTCCCTCTTTCTCCCTGCTTCTTTATCCCCTAGTTTCGATCCTTACTATTCTTCAGTTAAACCGTTGCTCAGACTTTTAACTGACCTAAAATCAGTTTTGTCCTCCTCAACTGAGTAACCGTAGTTACCTGCGTGAAACTTAAATATGACTCTGCCACCTGCAACTAAATCCCTTCAATAGCCTCCCAGAAAAGTTCAAACCCTTTGTCATGGCATTCAGAGCCTCAGCATCGGCTCACCCCTATCCATTCCTCTCTCCTCTCTGCCTTGCCTTTTATGTATCAGCACATAACACTTCCGGCTGTGCTTCTCAGATAACCATTCTTTCTTTCTTCTGTGCTCATGCCTTTCTCTCTTCTTGGGTACTTTCAGCCCTAGATATCTTCCCCACCTTTAATTTGGTAATACTTGCCCATCATTGCAGACTTATCTCAGGCATCTTGTCATTCAGGAAGCCTTCTTTATCTCTTGTCCCATCTGGGTTAGATACCACTCTTTTATGTCCCTGAAATACTCCATGCATATCTCTGCTTTTATCCTTAGTAGACTGTACTATAATTAACAGTTGCTATGTCTTGGGGTCCTCACTAGAGCCTGAGTTCCTTGATGAGGGATGCCGTTTTATTTGTCTTTGAATCTTTTTTTTTAATATCTTTATTGGAATATAATTGCTTTACAATGGTGTGTTAGTCTCTGCTTTATAACAAAGTGAATCAGTTATACATATACATATGTCCCCATTTCTCTTCCCTCTTGCATCTCCCTCCCTCCCACCCTCCCTATCCCACCCCTCTAGGTGGTCACAAAGCACTGAGCTGATCTCCCTGTGCTATGCGGCTGCTTCCCACTAGCTATCTATTTTACGTTTGGTAGTGTATATATGTCCATGCCACTCTCTCACTCTGTCCCAGCTTACCCTTCCCCCTCCCCGTATCCTCAAGTCCATTCTCTAATAGGTCTGTGTCTTTATTCTCGTCTTGCCCCTAGGTAGAATTACCAATTGAATTTTCAGTTAAAACTAGAGGTAATTCAGTAGTTGAAACTAGTGTAATCACATTTCTGCTCTGGTAGGCGTATATGTGTGGGCTCTGTGATATTATCTTTCCCTTTTTTTCTATTAAACAATTAAAATTTGCATGTATTCTCAATGTAAAGGGCAACACATACAACTATAGAGTAAAATAGTAAAAGACTCCATATTAACCTTCTTCACCTTTTATTCCTCTTTTAAAAAGTTAAGTCTTGAGGGCTTCCCTGGTGGCGCAGTGGTTGAGAGTCCACCTGCCGATGCAGGGGACACGGGTTCGTGCCCCGGTCCGGGAAGATCCCACATGCCGCGGAGCGGCTGGGCCCGTGAGCCGTGGCCGCTGAGCCTGCGCGTCCGGAGCCTGTGCTCCGCAACGGGAGAGGCCACAGCAGTGAGAGGCCCGCATACCGCAAAAATAAAAACAAAAACAAAACAGAACAAAACAAAAGTTAAGTCTTGTTAACTAGTTGGTGTATACAGTTATCCCCCAGTATCCATGGGGGATTGATTCCAGGACCCCCTCGAATACTGAAACTGATGGATGCTTAAGTCCCTTACATAAAATGATGTAATATTTGCATATAATCAATGCACATCCTCCCACACATTTAAAATCATATCTGGATTACTCGTGATACTGAATACAATGTAAATGTCATGTAAACAGTTGTTAGTACAATGTAAATGCTATGTAAATAGTTGCCAGCGCCTGGGCAAATCCAAGCTTTGCTTTTTGGAATTTTCTGGAATTTTCTGAATATTTTCAATCTATGGTTGGTTGAATCCAACATTCATACGTGACATTCTCCTTGTATCAACAGGTCTCTGATTCCCTGTGCCAGGTCATCATCTGAGTGGATGCCCTCTTCATCTCACTTAACCCCTGACACTCTGCCTTGGTAAGTCCGCCTTTGGTTGACCATTCCACCGGCACAAACATTTATTTTGCTTGGCCTCTCCTAATGGCTTTAAGACTGAAACATTGAGAAAGAAATGAAATGAAAGGGAAATGAAGGGAAGAGGAAGAAGAGAGGAAGCGCTCCAGTTCTTTGTCTACGCATTTGCATTTGTACATATGTGCATATATCTGGAATCATTTTTCTTCTTATCTTTCTACATAAATGAGAATCATGTTACACATGTTGATATGACTTTCTTCCTGCAATGGTCTCTAAACAATAATGTCTTGGAGGTCATTCAACATCAGTGCATCTAATTCTGCCACATTTTAAAAAGTGGCTGGATGATATTCCATGGCATGGACGTACTATAACTTATTTACCCACACACATACTTGCATGCACACACACACACACGTATAGCTATTTACTCTCCTATTCCTGGACAATAAGGTTGATTCCAATTTTCTTTATTACAACCAAAGCTTCAATTAACATTATTTGTACACCTATGTTTTTAATCTCACTATAGAAATCTCATCCTATTAAAACGGAGTGACAAATTTTAGAGAAACTATAATGCAGTCATAACTTCTTTGATTTATGGCTTCTAGAAAGCTGTTAAAGCATGAAATAACAAGCAAAATGTCCTTTTCTAATGAAAATGAAACTATTCTTTTATCTGCTATGATTTGAAGGACATAAAAAGGCTTGCTGACCAAAATTATCTCCCTTACAAACTGACACAGTGCCTGCAGTTCTCATGAAATTAGTCTTTTGAGGATACAACCTATAAAGGCAGTGTGATAGGTAAACATGGTCCCTGAGAGGGCCCCCGTGAACTCACTTATTCCTATTACTGTCTCAGAGTGCAGTTCATTAGATCAGGAAAACAATATTTGAGAACAAGTACTTAGAGATGCAGTTGTCAAGGACAGACAGCTACACGTTAGACTTCAGATGAAAGGTTGATAAACAGAAGAGCAAATGACTGGAAAATTCCTAAGAACGGGACGCTACCTGAAAGGCAGGTCCTGTTGAGAAAAAAAAAAGATGGCGCTCAGGGTAGTGGTTGGAGTTACATGAGCGATGGCTGAGAACCAGGGCTGCGTGGGAGAAATGATGCCTAAGGAGCAGTTTCAGGGACCCACTTTGAGTCAAAGCACACCTGCTCCACAGTCTCTTAGGGAATGGAGAAAAATCACAAGTTTGAAATTTTATTTATTTATTTGAGAACGAGAAATACATTAAAAAATTTTTTATTGGAGTATAGCTGCTTTATAATGTTGTGTTAGTTTCTGCTGCACAGCAAAGCGAATCAGTTATACATATACAAAAGTTGCACTTTGTTTTCATTGGTTAACCATAACTGGTTTATTTTTTAAATGATCCTTCTTCTATTTTAACAGCTTTGTTATATAAAAATAAGAAATTACGAAATTTCTGTTTCGTATATATATAGTTGACTAACCATGGATAAAATATAATTATAATCTGGTATTCTTCAGTAATGTTACTGGAATGAAAACTTCACGTTATCAGTTTTGTTAGTGCAGTGCAGTCATAAGTCATTTTAGAAACATTAGGGTGTTAATCCCAATATAATATATAAGACTATGCCATACATCATATCATATATATTATATAATATACAAGCAGATGTCATATATCATATCATATATATTATATGATATATAAGCAGTTGTGTTAAGTAATATTTAATGAGTGCTGTGATATCATTCTGTTGAGATCTGAAAATAATACAAGATTTTTAATTAGATGAAATTATGCCCTTGGCAAGGCAATTCTGTTAAGTAACTCTAAGTATGTTTAAAAGTAGAGACATCTCCATTCTTGAAAAATAATTTTACTTAAATTTTATCTCTTCTTTTTACAAGAAAAATTGTATAGAAAAATATGAATCATTATGTGCTCTTATAAAATCCAACACCCTTTAAGAATGACTTAACCAAGGCAACCAGGCTATCACATTTGTAGGGCAAAAATAAAAGGATCCTTTTACACTAAATTCCATCAGCTAATGAGGGGTGGGGTAAGAATCAGTAAATAACAAAGTTAGCAAGACACAGGCAGGTAAGAAGCAAGAAACTGACCTGTGTGTCAGATTTTAGGGATTAAGGCAGACGTACAAGGAGACTAGGGTTAGCAATGATGAACATCTAAAAAACAGACTGAGGTTTAAGCAGGTTAGACTAGGCTCTTCACAATCAAAGTAAGGGAATCATGTTTCCTTGGCAGGCTGGCAACAGACTCTTAAAGGAGTAGAAGGCCAAGCCAGTACATGTATCCAGAGGGCTGGTAAGTGGTAAGTGAGGTATGCAAGATGGGCCTGGCTGTGCTGATGTTGAGGGTTGAGACTGCAGGCTGAAGGTTTGGGAACCCTTCAAGAATAATGCCATCTGTCCCACTAGGCTCCTTATCCCCCAAAGTTGATTTGGCTTGTAAAGATAAACCTGATTCTCCCATTTCTCGGAGGTCCTAGGACTTCTGTATGGGAAATGCTGAGTTATCTACTAGGACTTGGGGACTCTTTTGTCTTGAACAACCTGAGTCCTACAGACTACCACTCAGGGTTAATCCCCATTTTACTCTGCTGGGTTAAGGTGGTCTTTCAGTGTGTAACCATTTTACTATATCCCAACTCTACTAAGAGAATACCCTTAAATCTTGGGGATGGCACCATTTCTAAAGGAGACTCTGGAAGTTTTCTGTACCTTGTTATGTTCAGTCTCTTTTCCAAGAAATGATTACGAGCCATGGCAACTGATTTTAGGATTAGTGCAGAACAGAAACAGCTCCTACATTCCACAGGCTCCCAGGAGGGAGGCTTTGAATTCCCTGTCAGACTCATATTCTCTCTCATCATGTCCTTTGGGGTATAGGCCTTAGAGTCCAGAAGTTCCATTAGAATGACTTTGACAGGGGCCATCACTACATACAGGAATATGGGGGCTAGGGATTGCAAAGATCCTCACATTGCTGAACAGTGGCTCTATACTGTTTAATAGTTCCTTAGGTATTTGTAGGTAAACACTAGGTCCTCTCCCCATTTCTGTGACTAGGATGAAAAGTCTTATTTCAAATTCACGACCTTCAACAAGCACTGCCCACTCATAATCAGACTGGAGTCCGAGTGTTCCTCAGGCTTCTCTGTCACTAATGACCTAGATTCCTGATCAACATCTAATAGTACATGCACGGTGGGTGGGATGCAGAACTTTTAATGAGTGAAGGAGATGTCATAATCAGGGCATGGTCCCTACTGAATTCTATTCTGAAGGTACTCGACTAGGCTTAATGATAAGAATTTGACCAAAATGACAAGCTGCTTCTTCCAAACTTTTGAGAAAATGACCCTGTCACTAAGTCTATCATTCTCAGGGTTCTGGAGAAGAAGGTGTCTTTAACCTCGGAGGGATATTCCATGGCTAACAAGGGAGAGAGAATTTCTTCTCCCTGGAATGGACATGGATTGAGATGTTATGCCTGACACACTGCCACCAGGGTATGGATGAATGGAGGCCCAGAATGCAAAGGAGGAGTAGATATGGTTGGCTGCAGATATCAGTAAGAACTAGGTAGTGTTCAGTAGTTTTTCTGGAGTTCCCAACACTGACCATGTCATTACTAGGCAGGGCTTAATTGGGACTTCTCATATCACCTGGAGGTATACTGTGAATGCTCCCAAGCCAAAGGGCAAAACTGAGTCAAAAGGAAATTTAAAAAAATTTTTCCCCAAACTTTCAATTTAAAAAATTTATCAAAAATTAATATCTACTTAAAATAAGACAATGTCTTGGCCTTACAAATTTTGTAGTTATTTGTTTACTTGAATAAATGTAATCCCTATAATTTTGCAAAGTCTCCAGAGGATAATAAACTAAAATGACTGTACTCAGTGTTCATGACCATACTTATGCAGCATAACTTAACAGGTCAGTAGGAGTCATTTCCTTTACCTACAGATGTTTGTTTTCTGCTGCCAGATACAAAGTGCTCAATTAAAAGGTGTTGAATGAATGAATAAGTGAATGAAGTGATTATCCAACAAGTTCAGGCTCTATCATCCAATGTAAGATTTTCAAATAAGTTTTCTACTAGAATAATGAGATCTGACAGATCTTTTTTTCTCAATTTCTACATACAGCTATTAAAACTTTCAAAAATATCCCCCAGGGTGAGAGACTAAACTCCAAGCAAAATGCAGCCCAGTGATGGAAAATATGATTTGTATGTGTAGTAGTAAAATAATTTATCCTGTGGAGTTGACATTAGTGACTTGAAAAGTGACAAATACATGAGTTACTTAACTCAAAACAGCTACTGAAGAAAGGAATGAATAACAATGTTTACTTGAAAAAAGAAAATCCGGAAACATTTCAATCCTATTTTTCAACTTGTGAAGGTAGCACTAAATTACATTACGAACAGCCAAAAAATTTAGGAGGAAATCGTTATTAACAGTAATGGTTTCGGAGAACTGTAAGACTGGAATTTGGAAACTAAAAAGAAAAGAAAAAAGAATCAAGGAACTAATAATACCATTTGGATAGCATTGGAACCCAGGCTTTTTTGGAACCAGGTCAATAAAAAACGATTCTTGAAAGGTTATGAAAAAGAACTTTCCTTGGCAATTGCTAGAGATAAATGTGTCTAGAGTAATTCAAGGTAAAGATAGCTTGCAGCCAGACTCACTAGTGAGGTATTCCCACTGGACTCACCCAGGCCAAGAACTTCCTGAGGTAGGTAATGATGGCCTACCTAAATCAACAAATTAATGGAAGTTGTGTTAACTGTTCACTGTTAACTGTTCTTCTCTCTTTACTGATGCAGATAGCAGGTTTTGAAAATAACATTTACAATGTTATTATATGTTCAATAGAAGCAATAATAATATTTTTTCAGGTCAATATACTACATCCAGAGAACTAAAGCACTTCCATGTGGGTAAATGTATTCACACATATGCTTTCTCTTTTTTACTCTATCATTCATTCATTCCCCAAATTAAGGCAATGTAAGTAGAGACTGATCTAGATTCTGGACACTGCAAGATGAGGTTCCCCAGACCAACAGCAGCAGAATCACCCGAAAAGTGTTAGGTATTAAATTTACGGCCTCCACCTCAGATTTACTGAATCAGAAATTCTGGAAGTCGGACCCAGCAATCCTACTTTAGTAAGATTTATTTAGATAATTCTGATGCACGCTAAAGTTTAGGAAACACTGATTTAGATTATAAGCTCTCTAATGCTCTTGTTAAGCTTTATCATCATAATTGCCCCTTGGGCAAATTCATTTTCAAATAAGGAGCAAAATGTAGAAGCTTAGGAACAATCCAATTAAGAAAATGGAATTGCATACTAATCCAGTATTTTATTATTTTTTAATGTTATTTAAATGCGAAGGAATTTCATATAGTCACAAAAGTTATTTTTAATTGATGGATCATCACATACTGTGAGCAAAAATACACTAATCAACTGTGATAATTTAGCATGAACCTTAACATTATTAAACATATAATAAATTATTTTTCAGTGATAACCTATAACATACAACCCTCCCAAGATGTGTGAATTTCAATGTCTTGTAATCTATTCTAACATAGTCCAAATATGGTGAAAAACTTGTGTGTGTGTGTATACATATATATACATATATATACACACACACAAGTATTATATATATATATATAATTGACAAAGTTTAATAGTTATCTGACTAATAGCTGCTTGCTGTTGAACTGCTTAACATTAGGAAATTGGAAGGTGACGAGACTATTTAATGTTACTAATATTAATTAGCATCAGATAAATATAGTTCCTTAGATCTCTGTGGTATCTAATCTATATAAACATCTTGCAGTGATAACTCATAAATGATTAAACAAAGGTCAGACACATTAGAGGAATTTGCATCATAAGCCCGAACTTAATTTTCTACTCAATTTACTTTTAAAAATGTTGATGGGATTAAAAACATGTCAATAAGACTTGGACTTTAAATCAAACCTTCTTCCTTGTGCTGAAGAAGCATGAAAAAGCAATCTCAATCACCATAAATGAAAGGCATAGAACAGTTATTATAATTTACCCAAACATGTACTTTGGGGGGTAAAGGATCATAGTTACAAGTCACAGAATCTTCTCCCCAAATCTACTCTGAAGACACATAAACGTATCCCAAACTGGCTTTCCTCACTATCTCCACAGAAATTAAAGATGTAATTATTCTGCTAAAAGGAAACAATAGACGCTGCACTCGGAAGATGAACTGTTCTCCTTCCAAAAGAGAATGAACTCTTTCATATCAATAGAGGCTCACTTAGAAAATGGGGAATTGGAATGGGGGATCCTTTGATCTATAGGTCAGCAACAACACTGTCGATCAATGTGCAAAAGAATGTGAGCTCCAGGAGGGTGACTGCTCCGAAGCACATTCTGAGAGCATATCAAGGCTACACGTTACCTGCATAATTGTTCTGACTTTTTTAAAAAAACTATACTTCCTGGTGAATGATGTAGAAAATGTGACTGAGCTGGCAGTGATTCAGACAATCAACTATGGGAAATTGACTCTCACTGAGCTAGGATAACGATCTCGATTGTGAAACGAATGCAGAGTGGATATACTGCACTGCAAGAGAGAAGAAAATCAAGTTGTGTGAGACTTTAAGCGCGCTCAGTGGAATCCTGGCTAGATCGAGTCTGGGTGAAATGTAAGTGTATAATGATATGGCCATCTTTCTAAGAGAACAGTATCCATTTCCACACTAATTACAATTCATTAGCTACTCTTTAAGGATATAGATGACTACTATAGTATTTTCAACTTTATTGATCAGTAAAGAAGTTCACCTGCTACAGCCAAGTAGGAAGAGACCCAGATACAAGGCCCTCAGATACATAAACCATTAGATCATTATATGAAGTGAGGAAATACGCAGAAGCAGAAGACTTTCTGTGATGCAAAACAACTTGTTAATCACACATAGAATAAAAATTAATTTAAATAAATTTATATTATATTAAATAGACGTTTAAGCCCCGTTTGGTTATAAAACAAATATATATCTAGTGTAGACAAGCTAGAAGATATGGACAAGCAGAGATGAAAATAAAGGGCACCCACAATTCCACTTTTTAATAAAAAGACACATGCATAAAGCAAAAAGACCATACCAAACATGATGGCTTGGGAACCAGCATTTTTTATATCTACACGATAATTAAAAAATCTAACAGCTTTGTGTTGTAACCCACGTCACTGAAACAAATGACTTAGATGTGGCCATAAGGAGTCTCAGGAAGAGCCCTGGGAGTCAAGACCCAGGTTCAAGTTTCCAGTCTGCTGCTCAGCTTGTGACTCTGGGCAAGTGACTTCATCTGTCTTTCTCCGTTTGTAAAATGAAAACACTATCATGTCTCAGCTTTATTCATTCATGGCATAAGTATTTGCAGGGTACATACCACGTCCACACTATGCGAAAGGAAAGATGAATAAAACATGGGACCTGCCACGTCCTTGTGTTATGTGCACAGGGACACGGGAGGAATGTGAGAGATCTGCGCTGGCCTGGGGGCAGCAGGAATCAGGAAGGCCTCACTTCTTAAAGGAGGCGCAGAGGTTTGGAATTCTGGCAAGACAGTGAAGAATGATTAGAATCAGAGAGACCTGCTTTTGAAAATGCTGGCACAGCAGAAGGCGGGGGGAAGATAATTATGGGGGGCAGAACAGGACAGGTGGGCTGAAACGGATCACAAAAGTCACTCTATGGCACACTAAGGAGTCCATTTTTCACTTTGTAAGTGATGGGGATCAACTGAAGGGATTCAAACAGGAGAATAATATAATCACATCTGTACTTTAGAAAGAGAACAGTGGGATGGATATTAACCTGGTACAAAACAAGTCCTGAGTATTACAGAAAATCGATCTGACTTTAATACCTTTATTGAGCACTTTATATGTACTGGGCACTGTTCTAAGTGCTATGAATATACTGACTCATTTAATCATTGCTGCGCCCTTTGAGGTAGGTACCATTATTAGCTCTTTTTTTTTTTTTTTTTTTTTTTTGCGGTACGCAGGCCTCTCACTGTTGTGGCCTCTTCTATGGCGAAGCACAGGCTCCGGACGCGCAGGCTCAGCGGCCATGGCTCATGGGCCCAGCCGCTCCGCGGCATGTGGGATCTTCCCGGACTGGGGCACGAACCCGTGTCCCCTGCATCAGCAGGCGGACTCTCAACCATTGCTCCACCAGGGCAGCCCATTATTAGCTCTTTTGACAGATGAGGAAATAAGAGGCAGAGCCTATGGAGCCCACTCTGAAGCTAAGCAGTTAGACAGTCTGACCCCAGACCCTGTTACTTATCAGACAAAATAGCAAAGGAAACCCCACTAAAACCTGCTTCCTTAGACTATCATGAGGTTCATAATCTTTATCTCAGCTAGCACTCCCTGTGAAGTCATGTGACATGGTTAGTCCCATCTCCTTGAAACCCTCTCTCATTTGGATTCTGTAAAACCCTCTCCCTCCCCCTGCCTTCCTAACATCCCCCTCTTTTGGTCTCTTTCACTAGTTCCAGTTCCCTTAGTTTACTAACTAAAACAGTGATGAAAAATCATGCTTAACATCCCTTAAACTAAAAATTTAAGTTATTGCCAATTAAAGTATGCTATAAATTTTATTATCTAGAATTTTGGATAGGATAGCAGTTAAACCAGAATTAATTCATGGGGCCCTAAGAATGTTCTCATCACATTCCTAGCTTTCTGTCCAGAGAGGAAGAGTACTAGAGAGGCTGGGGCAGAGCGATCTTGATTTCTCTCTCACCCGCAGCTTAGCACGGCCGCTCTCTTTGCCTGGAACCATCTTTCACCCATGTTGGCTTAGTTAGCTCCTACTTATGCTTTATCTCAATTTAAAGTCCCTTTCTCTCACTCTCGGGAGCCTCCCCTGAACCCCTTAAGCTCTGTAGGGGCCACAGACCTGTGTCACCACAGTCTACTACTGGGGCATTTGTCACACTTTGTAATCTGTCGTTGGCATGTGATTGCTTCTGCATCCCCGGAACCCGGGAAAGTGTCTGGCTCATGTTATACATCCAGTAAGTATTGGTTCATTAAACTAATGATCTCAAAACTTTAAATTTCGCTTTGTCGAGGAGTATATAATAGCATCCAGGGAGAAGGCAAGTCAAGAAGTGATAAGAACTCAACTCCTTCACATTCTAACACAGATTAACTGAACCTCAGACTCTCCTCAAGGATATATGGGGCGCTATAGGCATGGATGCAGCTTTGGGGGTTTTAGAAAAGAAAACTATATGTTATTTACGAAAAAAGTGCTGCAAGCAGCTCTTACTTCCTAGAGATACTCATGAAATATGAAAGGAAACACACATGTAAAAAAGCTAGATTAGCCGTTAGTAGCTTAGAGATAATCCAGTTTAGCATGTGCCAACTTTTGAATGTGCTTTGATGCTGATTCTGGGTGGCTCTGCTATTGTTTCAATTTCCAGGTGGCAAAGGGCTATAAAATACAGCTTTTCCTGTTTTCCAGTTCTTTAAGATTTATAGCTATTTTCTATGAATTCCAGCTATCATATACATTTCTATATAAATTTATTTAAATTATATATATATATTTAAGATATTTACATAAATATATTTATAGGTAAATATTTATAAATATATTTATATTGTACTTATACATACTTATATTCATAAACATAAATACATTTATATATTTATACATAAATAAATCTGCACTTACATATAAATCATATATAATATGATTTTTCTTAAATGAACGTGTGTTATTTTTATAATGAGAAAGAACTGATTTTTATTTTGGGGGAAAACATATACCAGATTGTTACTCTTGATACTCATCAAGATAATGGCTCATTGACTTTGTCACTGGGAGAAATGAAAGGAGCAGAGAAATGATCAGAAAGGCATCTACAGTCTTATCACACTCAGTCTCCTCAGCCCGGGTACGGTCTCCTCTTTCTCAAAAAAAATTGTCATCAAAAATTAATCTGTTAGGGCTTCCCTGGTGGCGCAGTGGTTGAGAGTCTGCCTGCCGATGCAGGGGATATGGGTTCGTGCCCCGGTCCGGGAAGATCCCACATGCCGCGGAGCAGCTGGGCCCGTGAGCCATGGCCGCTGAGCCTGCGTGTCCGGAGCCTGTGCTCCGACCGCAACGGGAGAGGCCACAACAGTGAGAGGCCCGCGTACCGCAAAAAAAAAAAAAAATTAATCTGTTAAATTAGAGCTGGATAGCATCTTCTAAGGGACTAAAGTTCAGCCGAGGTAGACAAGAACCTGATTTTAAGTTCAAGGTTGCTGCTCCTTCCTAGAGACCGTCAATCACCTCCCTGGCTATGTGCAGCTGCTGGATGGGACTGGATGCCTGCACTTCGGCTGGCTTGCCTGTGAGTCTGCCTGGGAACCCCCAGGGTGGTCTTCTCATTTCGGGCTCTTTGAGAAGGAGCCCACAGTGGAGTTGCTTGAGCTCTTTGTTTCCAGGACAGTGCATACAGGCATTTAAAAGTGAGGGGGCCTCTGGGTGGGGAGTAGCCCCGCAAACAGCCGGGAGCATCACGGGGAACCTGGAAGCTGGTCCCACTGATGCCAGGCTCCACTCTGCACTCAACCTCTGTTGCCAGGTTTCTTCCTCAGTCACGATAATTATTTCTCAGGGGTTCCCAACTGCCTCTCTCAGTCCTGGCTTCCTTCAAGCCCACCTCCCTAGGTTATTAGATACTACTCTGAATTTACCTCTAAATAGGGTTCAAGTTCGCTTCCCTCCCCATAGAACCCTAGGCATATACAGTTTGAGGAATGAATCTGGGCAGCTGTTAAGTGTCCCAGAATGTTCTGTGATAGTTAAGATGGTCCCTGCACAGTCTATAACAGTTTGGAGGCAGGTTTGCCAGAAGCCACAAAGAGCCTCTAAGATCCTCTGCATTCCAGCCAAGAAAAGTCCTAGCTCTGGCCCAAAGCATCTCTTACCTGAACAAAACATACTACATGGTTAAACAGAGACTGTATTCATAGGTAGCAGGACAGAGAGATAGCCATATAGATACATACATACATTCAATGGATAAAGGGGAAGAAAATCAGTCCTAAACATGTCTGAATATATTTCAAAATAATTTTTGTATCAATAATTCTCTGCTTCAGTTAATAAGAAATCTTTCTGAATAGAAGAAATGAGTCATTTACATATTCTTCATCTTTTTGCTCTTTGAAAGTCCTCGGTTTAAAGAGTCAGAGTTACCACACAGAAAACAGGAAACTAGGTAAATAAGCCTTGCACTCAGCCTTTACTGATTCATAAAATAAGAAGGTGACATAGGTCAACTTAAAATAATTGCAATGGCGGGCTTCCCTGGTGGCGCAGTGGTTGAGAGTCCGCCTGCCGATGCAGGGGACACGGGTTCGTGCCCCGGTCCGGGAAGACCCCACATGCCGCGGAGCGGCTGGGCCCGTGAGCCATGGCCGCTGAGCCTGCGCATCTGGAGCCTGTACTCCGCAACGGGAGAGGCCACAACAGTGAGAGGCCCGCGTACCGCAAAAAAAAAAAAATAATAATTGCAATGGCATTTTGCCTAAATGTTGAAAATATTTAAATGAATTTTGTGTGATTACATAAACTGTGGTCTGATCTTAGATTTTTTTTAAAAATTAATCATGTAATATTCTCTCTCTCAGTGTATTTTGTTTTTTTGTTTTTGCTGAAAGATGAATTTTATGAACCAGGGCACTTCAGAGTAAACACAGAAAGTGAGATAAAGGAGGTCCAGAAAAGGGAGGGAGAACAGTACATCCAGCCATTAAGCCCAGACATTTGAGCACAGACAGAAGGAGAAACAGCCAGATGTTCTCATCTTGAGCTGCTAAGGGACTTGTCCAATCCATTCAAGACTACCAAGTATAGTCAGCAGGGGTGGTTATGAGGTTGAGCTAGAGAATGTGTGCAATTTCAACTCTACTCACGGGAGAATACTACTGACATATTGTTTTACTCTTAGATACATTCGGCAATGATTATTTAATTGTAATGCTAACCTGTAGCCACACGTTTATTTTTTCAGTTCTATACTAAAGTGATGGTTGCAGAGAAATAAATTCTAAGTTTTAGATTATTTAACTGAACCTATTCAGCCTTTACAATGAGGCATGCTCTACTCATCACATTTAGCATAGGGAAAGTTTGCTCAGTCATACATCTTAGCTAAACTTTTAAAAATGTACAATGATAGGAAATACCTGTCTATAATATGCATTTAAACAGCCCCCTCTAATCCTCTTGTGAGATTATCAGATACACCCCGACTTGTTTAATCTGTTTGGGCTCAAGTTAAGACACTGCCATAATAATCACTTGGATTTGTAGCGTAACTGCTCAAAGAGATTTCCTACAACAATGTGAAACACTGATTGATTCATGCACAATCAGGGAGGGCATTGTTAAAAACTATTTACTGAAAGAAAACTGAAATACAGAGCAGTTAAACAGCCTGGTCAGTCTGAACGTTAGTGATGACCAGACAGCCTGACTCTACATGTCCTCGTGCTCTGATTAGATGTCTGTGGCATCCTCTCACTGCAGCTTAGCAGGGACCCTACATTCTCACAGGTGAAAATGCAAAGCTGTGGTCCTTATCCAACTACCTTGCCCTTCTTAGCTAAAACGAAGAGAAGCAAGTTGAAAACCTTTTGTTTCAATATACGTGTTTAAACAATTAGCGAAATACGAATCGCATGCAATAAGATGTGATCGTCTCCTGCCTCCTATGGCCCTCCATAGTCCCGTTCTTCAAGGGTAACCACTGCCAACAGGGTTGTGTGTATCTTTCCAGGCCTCTCTTCTATGCCCATATAAACATATAATATTTTATAAAAATGAGGTAATTCTATACATGGAGTTCTAGAACTTGCCTTTTCACTCTTAAGTTGCAAATGAGAAATGAACAGTCTGTTTTAGATAAGGAGTGATGATTCAGAGGAAAACATAATATGTTAAAAATGTTTTCAGATTCTAGATGTAAAGAGAGGGCTGGGGCTTCCCTGGTGGCGCAGTGGTTGGGAGTCCGCCTGCCGATGCAGGGGACACGGGTTCGTGTCCTGGTCCGGGAGGATCCCACATGCCGCAGAGCGGCTGGGCCCGTTAGGAGCCAGAAATCAGTCATTATTCAAGGTAGCTTCAAATTTTCTTTCTGAGCTACCTTTGGCCTACTTTCTCCTAGGTTAGAGAAGAAAAATTACTAAACCTAACTATGGTCCAAAAATAAATGCCAAACATCAAACAAGACAATACACGACCTTATATTATGGTTCTTTTGTTTTCCACAAGTAGCATCTTCTAGTCTATATATGTGTTGGAAATACTGTTTAGACAGGATACTCTATTTAAGGAAGCAGAAATCAATTCAGCGTTCAGAGACTTTCTCCTTCCAAGGTATTCAGTCAAGTGTCTAATTGTGACTCCTGTGTGGCCTTTCTAACTTGTACCCAATGCAACCCTTTAACTAAAACTTTAAAGGTATCTGGGTTTAAGAACACTTGAGAATATATCAATACAAAATTTTCAGTTTCAAGTTGTCTTAAGGTATGGTGAAAAAGAACCAACAGAATAATTTTTTTTCATTTTCAGGAAATAAAGACTACATTTCAATAGTGACTACTTCTAAGAACAGAGCAGTGAAAGTCCATTCATTTCTGATGATCTTATCATTGCTTGAAGGTGAAAAGGTCTAACAACTCAAATAGAAGGAAAATCTTAATCTCAAGTGATCATTATGGGCTATGTGTTCATGATATTAAAAAAAAAAGACCAAATGACTTAGTTTTTTTTTTTTCATTGAATTGTCTTTGTTCAGGCATTGTTATAGAAAATTTAAGGTTAACAGAAAGAAACCTTATGTGAAACCTTCAGAAGAAACCTTTATGCAACCCTTACATGAAATGAAGTTACTAAGGAAAGAACTGGATTTTAGTGCTGACGTTCCCATATTTACAGTTCATTCTTTCATTGCAGAGTGACAAACGAACTTTGCTCACCTTCTTGTAATAACTTTAAAAATGGGACTGGTGACTGTATTTACCAACCCTGCCATTTCTCAACATAATTATAGAATATATCCTGAATAGAAAAGTTGTTTATGACCTATGTTAAAATAACACAACTGAAAGAGTAATACTTTCTCCTCCCGTTCCACCCTCTATTTCTCCAACCATTTGGTAGCCAGCAGGGATTTTTATTGTTTCTTCACATATTACAATTGTGTAATCTTTCTTAAACAACCTTAGCTTAAATGATTCCATTTAAGTCATGTTTGATGTGCGATATGATATTTTTAAATGGCTTATGGTAAAGCAGTGAGCTCTCTTACAGACAGATGTTACGATGTTCTTAGTAATTTTTATGAATAGAATTCTATATATACAAACATTCAAGGGTAGGTCTTTTCTTCTGAGATTGCAGCTAATCTGACACGTAGCTCAACAAGATAAGCTGCTGTGAACAAAACTAGGCCTATGTGTGGTCAAAACCAATTTACTTCAGCCATTCATCAATTACTTAAATTTAAGAATCTTAAAATTAATTTATCCTGGAACTTTACACAGTTAACACATATAGTTTTTCATTTTCCAGGTGGAATAATCATAGAAATTGAAAAGACTACCAACCTTTATCTACATTTGTACTAAAAAGAAAAAGAGTTAATATACTTAATAGTGAATAATCCACATTTAAAATGCTTGGCTTTGGTGTGATTTGCTTGGGAGAGATATGTTTATTTAGATAAAGGCTTTAGTTTGTTTTCTTTTTGATGCTCTTGGAATTCAGACAAAATAATCAATCCACACTCAGCTTGAGCTAAGCAGCTATAAAATGTCCTCAGCTGAAACTCTTTCTAATCTCTTCCTAGGATCTTTTGGTAAGCTTCCACCCTCACCTCAACTCTGGAACATTCCCTTTTGAGACCTACCACCCCTCCTCCCATAGCAAATGACACTTTTTAATGAATCTATCCCTTTGATCACCAGACTGTCTCTTAAAGGAGCTAAAGCCAATAGGCCTTAAGTTATGAACAGGATGATGCAACTGGATTATAAAGCAAAGAACTGTGCATTGTTTGTGCATAGATCCATCCATGAAAGCCTGGCCACTCTTCAGGTGCCATGTCTACATGCATTTAGCCCATTAAAAGGAAGAGCTCTGTGGCTGCCTCCTAAGATAGCAATATATGCATGGTGGTATTTGCAAGAAGCTACTGGTAAAACTGCCATCTTCTTGTCTTCTCCTGCCCTGAGGAGGCACCTTCAGGAACCTCAAGGACCTCAGGCTGCTGGAAACAGGTGGCATTACCCCTCATACACCTGCCCTTGCTTGGGGTGATGAGAACTGTAACCCTCTCTCTCCCTAGGCTACAGGTCCTCCATTTTCTGATTCTAGGTTTAGGGAGAATGAAGGATGCATTAAAGCTTGTTTTTCATTTGTAAATATATGAGTTCTCTGTTTAAAAGTTCATCAGTTAAAGTAAACCTGCTTTTAGTTCCACCTCAAACTAGGAAGGTAGATGTTAACAAAACTAACCAGCTGATTTTTATTCTATGAACATATTTATGTATCAAGTTTTCTACAACAGTTATATATTTTTGTTCTTGTTTAAGGATTGTTTTATTGTTAATATTATTTATAGCTCTAGTATTATTTTAATAAGGTCAGACTAAAGGAAAGTATTTTTTCTCTTATGTTTAAATCCTTAAATACTTAAAAAAAACCTTAAATATAATTTAAACATACTTAAAAGATACCTTTTACTCAAAATAACTTAGTTTAAAATCTTTAGGTTGTATGAGTTATGTATATAATAGAGAAAAATTGGTCCAGAACCTGGAATTAAATCCAGACAAACTAAGACACAAATTTATTCAAGTAGAATGTAACACACACTTTTACTGAAAACAAAAGTGAAATTGTTTAGGGTAAATAAATGGATTGTTCATTTTTTTATAGTACTTACTCAGGTGTGCCCTTCTTATTCACTTAACCATTACTTCAGGTAGTATTTATTTACCATATGTCCTCCCAAACTCCTAACCTAAACCCTGTTATTTGGGGTAACTTAAGAAATTAAGTAATTAGATAAAAGCAAATTAAAAATGGCATTTTACTTTTTGTCAAACAAGTTGATCAGAGTTTTTAAATTAGTGTGAGTAAAAATGTGGGGAAATGGATAAATTAACACAATTTTCTAAAATTTGACCATATTTATTTGACCATATATATTAATATTAAAAACAGTAGGCACTTTGATCCAACAACTCTCTTTTTGTTAAAGTCCAATTTTTCTGAAAAACAATTGCTCAAGTAAGTAGAATTTGAGGATGTTCATTACATTAAGTACATAAGAGCAAAACATAAACAAAACTTTTAAAAAAGAATAATTACTTTAAATAATTAAAAATGGCTTAGAATTATGGAGAATCTTTGTTTTTATATATTTCTCAAGATTAAAAAAATTAAAAATAATAAGGCAGAATTCGTTAGATATATAGGTCATAATTATAAATGGGTAAATTAAGAGCAAGTCTTTCTATACAATATCATACAGAAAAACCACATGCCCATCTGCACAGTAATCCACAGGCTAGATATGCCTTAATTTGTTCAATTTTTCCTGCTTTGATGGATATCTTGATTATTTTCCATGTTCTAATTTAACTTATTTCATAGAAAAGGTGATACAAATGACTAATGAAAATTAAAATACTGACTTCAACAGTAATCAAACAGAACAAATTAAAACAAAATGTCATTTTTTAAACATGTCAAATTGGTGAAGATTTTCAAAATGACAGTCATTAAATCCTGGTTTATTCAGTGGGGTAGTCACTTACTTATACTATATGTAAGCATATATATGCTCTCTAGAAAGCAATTAGGTCATGTGTATCAAGAATTTTGAAAGCATTTATTTTCTTCTACTCAATAATGGCATATCAAGGATTCTCTAATAAAAAATGATAAAAATATAGACGTATCTATTCATCTATTTGCCACCATTTCTTTAAACAGTGAATAGCTTGAACTGGATGATTAAAAATGAAACATTTATTCAATGGACTATTAAGTACCTTAAGTACCAGGATGAACAGGAATTGTCACTGCTCAGAACTAATTTCCAGAATAAATTGGATGTAAAACTCTATATAAAAAATATATAAACATAATATAATAAAAACTGGCCTGAAAAGAATATACCAAATTTTCTAGTGGATGTACCTGGTGGGAGTAAAAAATGATTTTTATGTTCTTCTTTGTGTTTGAATTTTTTTTTTAAGTTTCTACTTTTAAAGTAAGAATAAAAAAAAGAAAGAAAATGCATGCCTTGCTACAAAATTCATCATGCTTCTGCCCTTCATCTATAAAATAAAGTCCAAATTGGCTAGGCTCTTGTTGAAGCCCTTTTAATTTGATCCTGACTTATCAACCCAATCTTATTTCTAATGAGTACCCAACTCTACTATTCAGCTTTATCTCAGATGGTCATGAGGCATGTCATGTTCCCTCTAGGTTCCATCCAGGCTCATCTGATCAAGCCTAGAGCTTCTCTTCTTTCCTAAGGTTTCTGATCAGGATTTCTGGATGTAACTATTTTAAGCCAACTTCAGCTGCACATGATGCTCAAAGCCACGTCTGGTAATCACACAAAATCACGTTAGACCCTGATTCCAATTAACTCAGCACAGTAATTCAGAAGGAAACCCCTTTTGAAAGCAAGATTCCCCTCAATATTTGTTAACATTGATCATAACAACAACTGTGATCATAACAAAAATAGCAGCTAACATTTATTGAGAATCTTCTATTTACAAGGAGGCTCTGTGTCAACTCCATTTATCTCATTTAATGCTCAGAAAAATCCTCCATTTCACAGATGAAAAAACTGAACCTCAATTAGGTTATGCATTTTTCCCAAGGAGACATAGCTAGTGTGGATCTGAGATTCAAATCTAGCTCTGTCTGAGATCAATATACTTTACACTACCAACTTGCTAATGGAAAATCACTAGAAATCATTTTGCATATGATACATTTTTAGTGATTAATTGCATACCCATGTAGCTAAGTTAAAATGATGTGTGGAGCTACAAAGTTTTCTTTTACATATAAAAACAGATACAAAAACAAATAGAATTTTCCATTGAATTTCATTATATTCTAATATATTTACCTGTATAGGACCAGCCAATCTCTTCAACAAGTTTTCTCTGTTGTCTGTAGTATCCATAAGCCCAATCTACAACCAAGAAAAACCAATTGATCAATGCATAGAAAAATATGTGTGCAAATTGAAAAAAATATAAGATGCCCAAAGCATCATTCATACTATAAATGGTCCTTGATTACTCTTTTCTATGTCACCTTCCCAATGTCTCCTCCCAATTCCAACTGCCACCATTATAGACTCCACTGTCCACGCTCTGGTAATTAGTGTGAGTTTTAGCAGGGCACAGTTAAAAACTGCTAAAGTTCAGACAGAGACAAAGAAAATATTCTGTGAAAAGCAGGAGCAACCTAGAGGGTTTCATCCCAAAGTGAGACTGGGGTCAGAAAGGACAGCTTGTCCTATCTTCAGACTTTTCTTACCATTCCCTAAGTTGAATACTTGAAATCCTATAGATTAGAGATACTTTTAAGGTTACAACCCAAGTTTTATCTGTAAATGCTTCTAGGAGATCCAGAGGTTACCACGTTTTCAAAATTTACTTCCCTACAAGGCAAAACAAAATTAACTGCCTTGAAGAAATGGAAATTTAAATGTGTGTGTGTATGTTGGCTGGGAGAAAGGTTGTGTTAGACGGTGTAGGTGAATTTGTGTCTTGGAGGAACAGAGATGGCTGATGAGGTAATACAGTGGGAAGCTTGGAGTACCATAAAAGTAGTGGATGCTTCATGACCTAGAGATAGAGACTCTACATCTTGAACATGGGACAAGGGGTACAGAAAAGAAAATGGATGGAAGTCAAAGTCTCACTCCACACAATTCAAAATTTTGCCTGGAGTCATTCCTGTACCCAAGAAACAGGGATGTTATGATTCATCCTCCTCCTTCCTGTGCCATTGTGCTATTGCTCCCTTTATCCCAGCCTGTGTTAACCCTAGTACTCCATTTCAGCTACATTGTGGGCAGAATAAATCTTCGTGAACTAGGTTTGGAACCTGATCAGTGTTGACAAAACTATTTCTGTAGAAAAGGCTACAGGAGTTCCCTGGTGGCCTCGTGGTTAGAATTCCTGGCTTTCACTGCTGTGGCCCGAGTTCAGTCCCTGCTTGGGAACTGAGATCCTGCAAGCTACATGACGTAGCCAAAAAAAAAAAAGAAAGAGAAGAAAAGGCTACAAATAGCTCATTTACAAATGAATGTGTGGAACATTACTTATTCATAAACTGGGGTTCTGTCAATATAGCTTTCATTTGAATGTGAGGACTTATTTATACCATACCATACCATATACATATATACATATTATATAAATAGATAGATAGATCTTTCTCATCAGCTGCGAAGACAGACTCTACTTCCTCTTATTCTCTCTACACAGGTGTTTTTTTCTTTATTGACAGCTCCCAATTTCAAGGAGGCAAATATCTCAAGGACATTTCAGAAATTATTTTTCTCTCCCATGTTATATACAATCTGATTAGAACACGGTAATACATACTAAAATATTTTATAAAAACTTAAAAGCAGGCCAGCTTCCAGAAATACACATTCTGAATCCACAGATTATTCAAAACCAAAACCTAGCTTGGAGAAAACAAAAAAAAATTGTTTTAAAAATTTCATTACCCATAAATATAGGTAAATATTCTACTGGCTGTGGAGCACATTTCAACAAATAATTTGTTTTTATAACAGCTTTACTGAAATGTGATTTACACATCTTACAATTCACCCATGAAATTTAATGGCATTTAGTGTATTCACAGAGCTGTGCAATCATCACTACAAACAATTTTAGAACATCTTCATTATCCCAGAAAGAAACCCCATACCCTTTAGCTGCCACCCCCTAGCCCATTTCTACCTTCACTAAGCTACTTTATCTCTATAGATTTGGATATTCTAGATATTTCTAAAAAACAGAATCACACAATACATGGCCTTTTGTGACTGGCTTCTTTAACTTTGCATAATTAACATTTCCAAGGTTTATCCACGTTGTAGGATATATCAGTACTTCATTCCTTTTTATTGTCTAATAGTAGTCTATTGTACGGTGACCAAGATGGCCTTAAAATTCCCCTCAGCTTGACTAAACTTTAGACAGGCTACTTCCTAGCTCTAGGCTCTTGACCTCCCTTTTCTTCCAGCATTCAGTTTAGAAAATTTATAAATTTTCTCTCTATTCCTTTAAGATGTAAATCTTTTTTATTAGCCACATGCCAATTTTACAACTAGGACTGTACTTCTCAAGAATATGGGAATTGTCTCTCTGAAATGTAACCATTGAAGGAAATAAGCACCCTTATCTCCTACTTTCTGTGGGAGGGTAGGAACCTAACTTCCAGCTAGGTGTCTTGCTCCAAGTTGCAAAAACTACCTCCTGTCATAATGATATGAGCTTATTTTTCCTTTGAATAGAGACAATTAGCAAATGCGGATGGCCTATGACTTCCTCTCATGTCCTGCATTACTTTTACACTGGGGCTTAACCTAGCTCGTAAAAAACCTTACCCTCTCTGCCTCATCAGAGTTGAGCTCAGACTGGATTCTGCCTTCTCTCCCCTACTGCAATAGCCTCGAAGAAAGTTTTCCTTGCCTGTTTAATTTTGTACGCTGTAATTTTTGTTTTGACGTTGGCTATGCCACATTTCTTTTATCCATTCATCAACTGAGGATACTTGGGTTGTATCCTCTTTGGGGCTATCATGAATAATGCTGCTTTGAATATTCATGCATATATTTACTTTTCTACTTAAAAAATAATCATTAGGTTCATAATTTTTTTTTACATAGAGTTGTACCATAAAATGGTAGTCATTTAAGGTTAAATTCTGGGGACAAGTGTTTTTTCATGATCAAGGAATATATACAGTTATGGCCTCAAAGGTCATTTGATCCAGACTTTAACAGACTACAGAAAAATAATTTTAGAGATAAGGTAATTTTTCCCAAGGAAATGTAAGTGGTTTGTACAGGCAGAAAGTGACAAAAACGGAAACAATAATCCATGGCTTCTGCCTCGTACTCACTAAGTCTTCCACAATATCAAGGATTCCTAACAATCCTGAGCTATTGGTTACTCCCTTAAGTGCTCTGCCTGAGTAGGAACCTCTTCAAGAGAAACAAAATAAAACAAAACAATACACTGGGGTTGAACTTCACCAGCAGGAATTACTTAGACAAATAAATTATAGAGAATTGGGACTTCCCTGGGGTCTGGTTTAGATTTCGCCTCCCAATGCAGGGGGTGAGGGTTCGATCTCTGGTCGGGGAGCTAAGATCCCACATGCCATGGGGCCAAAAAACCAGAACATAAGAAAAACGGAAGCAATAGTGTAACAAATTCAACACAGATTTTGTTGGTCCACATCAAAAAAAAAAAAAAAAATTATAGCGAATTGACTGTATACCTAATCTGACCTGGCCATCAGTTGGAATTTTCCTCTGAAACTTTGCACTGACCACAGGGAAAAGATTTTTTGTCATCTTTTATGTTTTGAATATAAATATTTTTAAAATGTAAAGACAGTTTTGTCATATAAGTGCATTTTGATGATTTCAGAAGATCAAATACCACACAAAACCTACATTGAACAAGTATTATGTTGAAACAGATAAAACAACTAAGCTCTTGTTTTAATGGTTCAGGCTAAAGGATGACAGCAAAGTGTCAGCAGATTTAGCTCTCCTTGTAGGGCTTTATGGCTACACAATCAGCATTTGTCCTTGGTTTCTAATTACTTAGGTTAAGAAAGCTTTTTTCAATACAAGATTCCCAGGTGTTGGTAACTCTCTTCAGTTCCTTTTTGTATTGTTCCCTTAATTATTACTTCAAATAATCCGTTACACATTCATATGCTAATTACATAGTCCTTGGGCGTGAGAGAGTACCCCACTTTTAAAATTCTACTTAGAGATCTGATAGATGAGATGTGATAGCTCCAATGAACAAGAAAAAAAGAATCTAGGTTCACTTTTTTGTTGCATTATATACTTTGAGAACCAGTAAATCCTATATAAAGTAGAATCTATCAAAGTGCTTACACATTTTAAAATCAATTAGAATAATGAAACATAGAATTTTTTTGTTTCTGTGGATTTTAGTTTCTTTAGTTTTTATATTTTGTTTCTCTCTGTTCAAAAGTATTTTCCAGGTCTGCTTCGGTGTGAGTGTTTTGTAGGGATAAAACTAAGAAATAAATTTCAGGAATGAATTGTACACATGATACACAATAAGAACATATACATCAGTATACCTTTTTAAAAGGTAACTCTAAAATTTGTCCTGAAAAATTATTCTTCATGAAGTGGTTACCAAAGTTGAGAGAAATTTGGTTTATACTATTTTAGGTAACCTTAAATGTCTCTGTTTCAATCTATTCCATCCTGTACTTAACTTGAGCACCTACTTATTTGCAAACATGTATATGCCACATATTCCTTTATTTTTCTTTACACTCAAATGGAAACCAAAGTTTTGATAACCACCACATGGATGATGTAGATAAATTTAGCATTTTTTTGCGCATGCTTTATAAACCAAAAAAAAATAATGTTGCTCATTTTCTGCTAAAAATATCATTATAAATATTTTCAATTATACAAATGCCTCTGATTTTGCCCTAAATGCCTAAAGAAAGTCTCTGCTTTATGTTGATCAACAATTCATCACCTGTATTCTACCACATAACCTAGCAGCAGTGCTCTGACAAAATACACACACACACACACACACACACACACACACACACATATTTTAATGCTATTAAGAGGCCAAATATATGACAGAGAAGAAATAGAGTGGTCCTCAGAAAAAGTAACTTCAGGTAGAAAATAGCCACAGTTATAAATTTGAAGACTGGGATCCTAAAACTAGATTTCTCAAAGTAGACTTTTCCAAGATAAATGATATTTGCATATTTCACATCCTTTAAAAATATCACTAAGGAACTTCAGAGGAGGGGAAAAGGAAGTCAGTTGATGGAAGAAATCTGGAAAGGCAGAGAAGAAGGAACAGAATTATAGATGAATCTTTAAAGCCTTTGAGTATAGACTTTGACTGAGGGAAGACTCGGGGAGAGGGTCTAAAATGTCTCAGGTAGAGAAAGGGCATTGGGCAAATCATGGAACCAAAGAATTGGGAAGCCAGCTGGGCTCTCCTATAGGGTCTGTGTAGGTCACTAGGGATTTACTAGGGACTTGGTTATGGCTCTCCATGATACAAGGGTCACATCAATCTTCACTTTTTGTTTTCATCCTATTCTCTCCTCTCATCTAGATTTCTTTTAAAAGCATGAAAGAGATAATCTGCTGAGCTGACTGAAAAAGTGTTGAATACATTTTGTATACTGAGTATATTTTAAAGAAAAATAGTAAATAAATAAACCCACAAACAAACAAATATTTCTAATTGAAGTGAAAGAGGTGGCAGGGGGTGGGAGAAGAAAGGTTAAGTGGCTGGTGACCACTTAGAGAAGAACGTGGAAAACCCTGGAAACAGACTAGTATTATCAGAGTGATTATAACCATCCCCTAAATCATTTGACAGTCAGACACGCATAAGGCTGAAGTGGCAGTGATAAAAAAGGTTGATGGTTACTGCAGTCATAACTATCAATTACTGAAAACAAAATAATAGCAGTCCCCTCTCAGAGAAGAAAAAAATAAAATCAGAAATGAGTTCCTTTAAGGAGAGAATCAGCTTTTGATTAATGAACACCTGTGAACACATCATCTGGCTACAAAAGTCCTTTATTTCTTCAGATACTCTATTGTAAATATCTTTGTTTGATAAGAAAGCTGAGTTTATGACCCAAGTGATCTAAACCAAAAGCTTGATTAGCCAACTGAGGCAAACTTTCCAAGGAAAATGAAATCTGCCCATGAGTATAGTATAGAGTCTATAATATCATAATATCATACATGGCAGGTTTTATCTGTGCATTTTCCTGTCATTCAGTGTTTGCTGTCAAATTGTGTTAGCACATACCTCATCTTTACCTATCTGGAATATAAACTTGTATCCAGTATATACGCAAAGACATTTGTGAAACATAATTTAGTTAATTATGGTAATTCAGATAATAGGCTTGTTTAGGATATATTTATAGTTCAAACACTGTACTTAAACTGTTAATCACTTCAGATGTAACTTTAAAAAACACACATATATTATTTTCCCCAAAACCATTTGTCTTCCAATTTCAACTGCTTTCCAGGGTTATAAAAAAAGAATACCATTAGTTTTCTCCTCTCTGCAGAGGTTTAAAAATGTAAGTACTTTTTACGGTTTCAAAACTTAAATTGCAACTTATCACCAAATATGAGGGCACATGAATTCATACTGTTAAAGACAGGAATTCTGGAAAAATGAGTTATTAGAGTACAGGTTACCTGTTTATTTAATGATAAGGTTAAAGAGATGAAAAAGTAGATCCTTGAGGCACTATACTAAAAAAAAGTCGAATGGAAAACTGTAAAAGGAGATGGAAAGATTGAACATAAGGGATAAGGGATAAGGTAAAGAAGAGGGGGCCATTTCTTCCATATGCTTGTTTTGGTTGTCAGACATCCAATGAAATACATATTTCTCATATTCTTTGAGACGGTAATTCCATTCCAAGGAATATATTTTAAAAGATTAACAGAGATGAGAACAAAGTGCCAGGTACCAAGATGTTTACAGCACTGAAACTAACAGTGAACAATTGGAAAATATGTTCATGTTCAAAAAGTGGGGAAATTTAAATGTTCATCATGTGAAACGGTGTGAATCCATTAAAATTAAGTTTCAAAAGTTTTACTGATGTGAAGAAATGTACCTAGTATAAAACATCAAGTTATGATGCAATTTTGAGAATATCACATAATATTCAGAAATGTAAATTTCCTCATGCTGTGCCACTGGGAGTGATTTTTACTTTTTTCTATGTTTTTATGCTTTCCATGTATTTTGAGTTTGTATGAGTGAATATTTTAAAAATTTAAAGTGTATATGCACTTCTGAAACAATATCTCTGATTCTACAGCCAAATCGGTTAGAGACAAATATATAACTATGTTTTGCTTGAAACCCCCCAAAATGCTTGAAACCCATTTTTCCCTGCTTATTTTGGATTTTACAATAAAATCTTCTCCTTACTCACAAGAGCCTGCATGCATTAGCTAGTGTTAACCGCATGTTTAAGTTTAGGAAATCATAGCCAAGTCTACACATGGCAAGCAATCTGAGCACTTCAGCTACCAAGAAAACTAAAAACAAGAGCCATAGCAAAATAGCAATGCAGTAACTCGCAGATCATCTTATTGGCCATAATGATCACATTGACTGGATCCTTTATTTTTGAGTAGACCTTGAAACAGCCTTATTTTAATTTGTGTCTTACTTCTAATAATACCTTTCACTTACATAAGATTATGCCCAAACATAGGAATCTATCCATTAAGTGGGAAAATCTGGCAACTTGGAGATGGCAACCTCTTCAGAAATAGGTGTGGATCGTATGTTAAAACTGCTGCTGGTGTGTTGACTGATTCACCACGTAGTTATGTCTGGGCAAGGCAGAAAGATTTTCTTGACTTCTTTCCAGAATATTGACTAAAAATTCATTTTTGTCATGTTTTTCATTTTTTACTTTTCTCTAGAAAAATGGAAAGCTTTTATTCATAAGAAGCATATTCATTATAATAAAAGACTAATATTTTCAATGGATTTTTAATGATTAAAAATATTTTTGATATTTAAAATATTTTTGATATTTAAAATATTTTTGATATTATAATGATTTAAAATATTTTTGTCAATATATTTTATAGACTTAGTAAGCCACATTAAATCTGCTTTGGCTTGGGCAACATTTCAAAAAGAAACCACAGTGAGCACACTGTAGACCTACCTAATTTAAACTATAAACATATATCAATATTTTGTGCCTCTTTTCACTAATTCTTAGGGTTAGAAATATAGACTTTCCCTTTGAGTCCTGACCTTGGACGAGTCACATGTCTTTGCTTGTATTTCTACAATTATAAAACAGAAAAAGGTATCTCCTGTTTATTAACAAGATGTTACAACAAAAGATATGGCATATATTAAACCATTTTGAGTTCTTTGTAAAAAATGTGTTTTTCAACTCACATGATTTCCTGAATTTATTTTTCAAGTATTTAGTTTTTCCTTTCAATAGTGAAGCAAAAAGAAAAAAAAAAGTGACATATCATGGGCGCAGCATGATTGCATGTGCTTGTTCAGTCACAAAAGTATTCATTTGTTTACTGTTGCTGTTTGCTTTGTACCCTAAAGTATTCTTTAGTCTTAAAGATAAGTATGGACACAGTGCAGATAGAAAATACAAAACCCTGTATTCACATGTTGAACTGAGTCCCACAAGAGCAATGTGAACACTGAAAAACATAATATTTAATTTTAATTAAACTTAAAGGGGCTATCCTTATCTAATTTCCTAGCTATATTCCAAAATGAATACATTTTAAAAAGCAGGATTTTTACAACATTCATGCTTTCTTTGTTTCAGAAGGACTTAAGGGGGATTAAGATCATTATTTATTTAAAAGTTCCCATTGTTTACATTTTAAAGAAGTTCCTCATTTTAGAGCCACTTTCCCCACTAGCAATTTTAAAGAATTAAATGCTTTGATGACATCCTTAATTAGTTGGCTTTCCATTGTTAACAAGCACCTACCAATATTAGTCACTGATTTTGCTCTTAATTGTATAAAAATGATTACATCTATTGCTTTATTGGTACAGATGTTTCATTGCCACCAGACTACCAAGAGATAATTATTATTCATCATCTTATCTTGCTCTGTTACAAAATGTATTTGAAGTAAGCGGAAACTGCTCAAACCCTATTGGCTCAATTGATTGGTACAGTACAGGGATGCTCCATCTGGCTAGCAGAATCGTTTTATTTGATTTCCTCTGCTTGATACTTTTATTCCCCCCACAATGCCTCTACTCTTCGCAAAGCACCCCAGTTGTACTCTCTTACCCTTCTACTGCAGATGTATTCATTCTCCATGGAACTTGGTGCCTCCATAATAATTCTGTGAACCAACATCAGTTCAATCATCAATCACAACACACTTATCTCCAAGTCTTGCATGGGTGTCTGATCCTGACCAAAGACAGCACTGGGTCTTACTGGCCCACTGGTGCAAAAGTTTTTCCTGACTTCTGCCTGAAACTTGAAAGCTCTCTGCAGTGGCAGATGCTCAAAGATGCTCATTAGGTTGCCTCGATTATCCAGGTTTATTGCACTCAGAGGAACAGTACCTAAAAAGCATTCTCGTTCAGTACATAATTAATAGCCTTAGAGAACAGTGCTCATTAGTTACTTTTGACACACAATCACAAATGGTTGGCCAGGGGTTGGATATATTTATTTTGGTATTCCAAAATAAATATTCCAATAGTTAACTCAATTGGAACAAATACGTTTTCTCTCCAGGTGTATCTTTCTGTTTGTGAGGATGTCAAGAGACTGAACAAGTTAATGCAGTGTTTTCAACATG
Source organism: Lagenorhynchus albirostris (assembly GCF_949774975.1). Taxonomy (NCBI): domain Eukaryota; kingdom Metazoa; phylum Chordata; class Mammalia; order Artiodactyla; family Delphinidae; genus Lagenorhynchus; species Lagenorhynchus albirostris. Next base: position 28,315,903 of record NC_083102.1, read on the forward strand.
GATTGCAGCCAGGATTCTGCTGGCATTTTGCCCTCGAGTTACTGGGCCACTGAGACACCTTAAGATAATTAACATATTCCTGCAGTGTCTAATATGACAGTGGAGATGGTTAAATGAAAAAGAGCACCTTACAGCAGACCAAGGGTAGCATCTTTGAAACTCAAGGGAAAAGAAAACGTGTTTTTTTATGAAAGGATTTAGGCCTTGCGATTTATATATGATATATCATGAAGACATGAGATATTGAGATAGAACTTATGTCTTCCTTAATATCTTTTTAAACGTCTAAGTGACTTCACACTTTTCTGAAGTTTATGCTTTTCCCATTGATTTCATTAATGGCCAACATTTTTGGTGGAAAATGTTTAACTGATAATCTATCATATGTCTAGCCAAAACCATGTTGATTTAACCTTGGAAATAAAATCTCATGATACCCATCTGGTGCTCAAATAAATGTTATTTTATTGATGTTTTGAGTTTTACAATAAAAGAACAAAGGAGTGACTGAACAGATCTATGATTAAAAGAATTGCTAAAATCAGCCCTCCAAGTATACTCTTAAATATAAAAATAGTGAACTTTAGATTAAAAATAATGCTCTTCTCTTTTCCCATATTTATTCTTTAAATGGTCATACTGACTGAACAGAGATTACAGGACGAAAAGGCAAGGGCTAAATGCTTAGAGCTGTTATGTCTTCATATTTAGCACTAAGATTTCACTAAAAGAGTTCATATTCATGTTAATATGCTTTACAGCTACTTGCCTCCTACAGTGGCTCAACTTCTCCAGTCAAGGGTGCTGCTCACAAAAAAAGGAAAGCTAATTTTGATTTGTGATACTTTGAAAGGCTGTGTATCATAATGGGAAGAGACTGGAACTAGGGACGGAGATAAGGAGACAGAAGAGCTAGGAATGCAAATCCTGGCTTTTAAACTTCCAGTTGTAGACCTCTAGGAGACTCCTTTGCCCTCTCAGAGGCTCAGTTCCTCTATTTGAAAAATAAGTCCCTCCTATACTGGTGAGGGGGTTTGGGGTCCAATGAATTAATTCATTTGAATGTGTTTATAAACACAAGCAATTATGCTTTCATCTGGAAAGAAAACTGAAGCTGATTTACACATTCTTTTATAGAATGAACAGTGGTTATTTAATGCATTGTGTAGGACAGGAACTTTATCCATTCTGTCATTTCCATGTAAGACATTACCCAATTAATATTGCTTAAAATGCCTGTTGGATTGCGTACTAGCTCTCTGGGTGAGTCAATGTTTCTAAGTTTCAATTCCCATATCTACAGAGTGGGTATAACAATCACTATCAACACATGCTTAGGACAAATCACACATGGCTATCAGTCTATAAATATGTATATCACATTTAGAGTTCAACCTGCTATTTTTTTTCCAACTTCAGCAATTTCACTGATTCTTTATCTTCTCTGCAAAACAACAAACTTAATTTGCCAACAAATGGGGAGTGGAAAGTCATTTTACATGAAGATTATTTTCAGAAATACGTCCATTGAATTTCAATACAAGAAGTACACATTTTCTACCTATATTTTATAGTCAGTTTTACTCAATAACATACTTAATCTAATTGAAAAGATCCAGAGGAGAACTAGGCTGTTAATAATATACAAATTTTAATTTAATTTAACTGAAATCGATTCATTTAAAAAGCTGAATAGCTACAGGAATAGCTTCAAAGCCAATGAGCACATAGAATTCCCTTATATTACATTAGCAATACCCAAAGTTCAGATTTTGGCATCTTCAACATACATGCAACTATCATGAATCCAGATGAAAGTAAGTCACAAAAACTATGCCACAGTAATGGACCTAATATAGACAACTGTGTCTAATGTAAAGAAGAAAATCTGAGGTAAGAAATTCAAATACCATCAAGAAGTTTCAGTAGATAGTTGAGGAAGTTGACCTAACCACCATTAAAAATCAGAAGGACAACCTCAAAAATAGTAATGAACTATTAATGATGTGAAAAATGGCTCTCATTCAATAGTGTTGCAAAAAATTATTTCAGATAAGAATACTGATATAACATTTAAAAAGCTAAATTATATGAAAAATATTTTCAATAAGATAGAAAAACCCATTTATATTTTTTAGATTTCATCAAAATACTGGAGAGATTTTTAAAATAAATAATTTGTGCTTCAAAGGATGTATTTTAGTTACTTAAAAAATTCAGTTGTGCGGAATGCCCTTGCATCACAATGGTGCCAAATGGAATGTTCCTGTAGAATTCATTTAACAGTCATTGGCTTCACATTTAAACTCCATGCACTAGGGATGCACAATGTAAAACAGGGCCTCTTCAAGGAGGTCACAAACTAGAAGCATAATGCCTCAAGTGCTTTAACATGTCATTCAAGGTCACTGGCAAGCTAAGAAAATACTAACTACTGAAATACACATTATTTTAAACTACCTTTTTTTAACCCCCAAAAAAATATCTTACAGAAACTGAGAACCCTTTTAATTTTAACTGATATCTATGTACCTCCAACTAACTGAGATGTTTTGCTTCATGTAATCTTTAAATGAAAGGAATGTTTCCTGTGAGCTTAGAATTCCCAGAATCCTCTCTGGTGTCAGAGTGAGCAGCATTGCTAGGCTTTTCCCAAGAAGATCCCAGCTAGAACCTTAAGGCTCTGCACTCACTTTCTACCTGAACACCCCTAGGCAGTACAGTAGCTGGGGGATGCACTGTTCCCCCCTGAGCAGGGAGAGCCTGCTGATCTGGGGTGGTGTTCCATGCCCGGGGAGCAGGTGGTAATGCCCTGCCCTGCCATGGCTTTCACATCTCACACAGAGCCCCTGTCAGTCAGCAAGAGCATGTGTGCAGTATATTGAGATGCCCTAGTGAGCCTTGCTTATCTTTCTCTCCTCAGAGGGAGAAAGCCCACCCCCATTTCCCTGGCACGTCCAACAAGAATTAATGTAGTTTAATCAGCCTCTTGTACAATGCTGTCCTTAATTCCCAGTCCACCAAATTATTTATGGGAAACCTCGCAGTGCTTTTGGATATAACCAGAAAACCCTGGAATATTTTCATCTGTAAAACTAGCCTGGCACATAAGTGAATAAATGAATGAAAGATATAAACCTCACACTGTGTTCCGCTCCATACTCAGGAGAGGTACACCAAGTATCCACTAAAAACTCTTCAAGAAGAAAAAGCACTGAGGATTTTATTCCACGGTCTTCAACAATCTTTTATGTTCTGGTTTTAATCGTATTTTTCATTTTGTTCTTTAGAATACCAGTGACCACTAAGGACATTTCAGAAAAAAAAACGATTAATAGATGATTTACGATTTTAGTGAACTTGATTCTTCGCATTCAAGGCACATCTTGAGGATTTTTCACAAAAACAATTGATCCTTTTCATGGCTTAATGCCGCTGTAACTTCCTGCACACAGCCAGCAGATTGCCATGGACACACACTTGATGGCTTTCACACTCTCTAGTCGCCAGGAGTTTACATTTGGGTACAAGAAGAGTGAGCAGTGGGATCTTTTCTATGCATGAAGCTTACTTAGGACCTGAAACAATATGCACTTTTGTAAGTGACGATACAAATCACTACCAGAAATTTACAGTATGCTAAAAAAATTTTCTACACAAATAACAAAAGTCATGCTTTAAAAATTCAGATAATATCAAGCAACCACAAACCGATGATTTAAGACAGTGGTAAACACATATGCTTTCACAGAGGTGTAACAAACCACAGCTAAGAAAAGCAATGCCAGGTTTTTGCTTCTCTGTAAATAGGTGCTGTATATAGAGGTAAAGAGGATAAGTATGCAATTTAAGAAATATAGTCAGTGGAGCTGGATAATTCCAGGCAACAGTTCCAGTTTTCCCCAAAAACTAAGTTGGATTATTTTTGCCTGAACTTTATGAATGATTTCCTGAATTGTTTATTTAATGTCTGTGTAAGTACATTAGGAATTCTTTTGGTTGAATATTAAATAATTTGAAATTCCTCTCAATCTTATTCTATTGTACGGACAGTACTCAATTAAAAAGAAATGAGAGAGGGCTTCCCTGGTGGCGCAGTGTTTGAGAGTCTGCCTGCCCATGCAGGGGACACGGGTTCGTGCCCCAGTCCGGGAAGATCCCACATGCCGCGGAGCAGCTGGGCCTGTGAGCCATGGCCGCTGAGCCTGCGTGTCCGGAGACTGTGCTCCATAAGGGGAGAGGCCACAACAGTGAGAGGCCCACGTACCGCAAAAAAAAAAAAAAAAAAAAAAAGAAACGAGAGAAAACTTTCTCCCATATCAGTCGTCTAAGGTAAGAGAATCGTCCCAATTTCTTTGTAAGCAACCCCAAGGTAAACTTTCATTTTACACACTATTGGTTGGTTGGTTTATGATATTTATAAAATTAGCACAGGTTAAATGTAGCATCATTTTATCAAATACATACTTGCTAAATAAATGAATTAATTCAAAGATTATAAACATGAAATGTAAAAACATCTAGAGATATGCCAAATTCGGGGTACCACATTAAGAGCTGAACAGATGAATATTGGACACACCTGTCACCCACTAGAGGCACCACAGCAGGAAGGGTGGGAAGCCCTGCCCTGCCACCCTCCAGCAACTCCCTCCCCAGAGCCTTTGCTTAGCATTACCCTGCCTGGATATCTCTCCTCATTCCCTTCTCTGCCTCCTTACCACGCCCAGGCCTTCTCATCCTTCATGTGATATCCTAACACCACTTCTTCACAGAAGTCCTTTCCATTATGACTTTTACATATTCGTTCTCACAATTATAACTGAGTATTAAGTTGTGTAATAAGTTTTTGATATTTGTTTACTACGCGAGGCTCCGAACTCCTTGAGAACTGGAAATGTGTCTACCTTGTTCTGCTGTGTACTCAGCACTAACCTAGGCACACAGTAGGTATTCAATGAATATTCACTAAGTGAATAAACTACAAATTTAGGATTTAAAATCTCAGAGGACTCTTCCCTGCCACGTTGAATTTATTTATCCTTCTCTGGTAATCAACATTTTCCAGACCGGTGATTGTGCTAAATCTCTGCATTTACTGTTAGGAGCTGACTCAACCTTCTGCCGCTGCCAAGAAAACAGAAGCCGCTGCACAGGAAGATTTGCAAGTCCCCTCCGCTCCACCTTCTAATCACCTTTTATCTTCACTCATAGACCCCTTTCAACCCTTGTGTCTCATATAGAAAGTGTTTCCACATGTTCCGCTCCTCTGACCTCCTCCAGGATTTCTTGGGACTCAATTTCTCTCTCTACATGGGATTGTGTTCTTAGGCTCTTGTAACTCACTCAAGCCTGCTAATCTAAAGCTTCCCCTTTCTTTGACCCAACTTTACCAAATTCACTAAGCATTTGTGCGTCCATACATTCTTCTATGTATGGCAGCTGTCATTCTCCTTCAGTGAATATAGGCTTGTCTGACTCCCTTCTGTCTGGGGTTCATTTTATCTTCATTTTTATTTTTATTCTTTTTTAACATCTTTATTGGAGTATAATTGCTTTACAATGGTGTGTTAGTTTCTGCTTTATAACAAAGTGAATCAGCTATACATATACATATATCCCCATATCTCCTCCCTCTTGCGTCTCTCTCCCACCCCTCTAGGTGGTCACAAAGCACCGAGCTGCTCTCCCTGTGCTATGCGGCTGCTTCCCACTAGCTATCTACTTTACATCTGGTAGTGTATATAAGTCCATGCCACTCTCTCACTTCGTACCAGCTTACCCTTCCCCCTCCCCGTGTCCTCAAGTCCATTCTCTACGTCTGCATCTTTATTCCTGTCCTGCCCCTAGGTTCTTCAGAACGTTTTTTTTTTAGATTCCATATATATGTGTTAGCATACGGTATTTGCTTTTCTCTTTCTGACTTACTTCACTCTGCATGACAGACTCTAGGTCCATCCACCTCACTACAAATAACTCAATTTCATTTCTATTTATGGCTGAGTAATATTCCATTGTATATATGTGCCACATCTTCTTTATCCATTCATCTGTCAATAGACCCTTAGGTTGCTTCCATGTCCTGGCTATTGTAAATAGAGCTGCAATGAACACTGTGGTACATGACTCTTTTTGAATTATGGTTTTCTCAGGGTATATGCCCAGTAGTGGGATTGCTGGGTCGTATGGTAGTTCTACTTTTAGTTTTTTAAGGAATGTCCATACTCTTCTCCAAAGTGGCTGTATCAATCTACATTCCCACCAACAGTGCAAGAGGGTTCTCTTTTCTCCACACCCTCTCCAGCATTTACTGTTTGTAGATTTTTTGATGTGCTTTGACAAGTGTAGTCAAAACCCTCTGCTACTTCCCATGCCCCACCCAACACCTCCCCTTGAAATGGAGGGAAAAAGCCAACCACCTAAAACACCTTCAAACCAAACTCAGTTTTTGAGAACTCGATACTAGGTCAGGCATCCAACAAACAATAATAACGTTCAACTGAATTATAATTCTTTGTAAGCCAAGAAGCTTAATTTGAACTATGGAAGCCCACCTCATGACACTGTACCAAAAATATTGAACTAAATTTCAGACTGCTGAGATAGAGCCTGGATTGAACAAAACGGACAACAGTTTAATAAAAAAATAAAATTCCTTTTATTTAACCTCCAGTGCATTAGTAAGAAGACAATCCACTTAATTTTATAAGTAAACTGCTATTAAGTATAAAAATAACCATGCTGTACATCAGGGAATGATTAATACTCATCCACATGCTGCCTTAAATCTGAAATTTATGTTTTGAATCTGAAGGTTCACAAGACAGAAAACATTCCAGATGTAATCTTTCAAGCTCTGATATAGTATTTAGTCAATACAGACCCTGTGCTTTTAGAATAACTGCTTCCTTTAAATAGAGGAAGAGCCCTTTTTAAACTGCTATTACCAGGCTAACTTCTAAGACCAGAGATTCATCAATAGATGTTTCCTAAAAAAAAGTACCACTGAAACATTACAGTGAGGATAAGAGTATTATCATATAGACAGAGAACCATAACTTTTTTTGTAGTGTCTTATGTAGCCAAGGTCCTTGTGCCCTTTGTGTAGCAGAGGCAATTGAAATAGGAAGGAAACCACTTACTATGATCAGCACCTCTTGTAAATCTGGCTAAAAATCTAGGAGGGATACAACAGGGTGATGGAAAAAGAATAAAAGGGAGAGGTAGTGATAAAATAATTAGGAGAACTACCAGAAAAATAATGCAGATTTACTTGTGGTAGGACCACATAGAAAAGGTAATGTATTTTCAAAACAGGTCTTAATGTGAATTCATATCACAGATCCTGGTTTTCCTTCACACTTTGTGTGTGTGTGTATAAAGACTAGAACAAAGAAACAGCCGCATACATTGAATATATTTATTTGCAACTCTCAGCAAAACCTTAGATTTAAATCTTATGGCTGTCAATTTTCACTTCTTTTTTTAAAAAATTTTATTTATTTTTGGCTGCATTGGGTCTTTGTTGCTGCGTGCAGGCTTTCCCTAGTTGCGGCGAGCGGGGGCTACTCTTTGTTGCGGTGCGCGGGCTTCTCATCGCGGTGGCTTCTCTTGTTGCAGATCACGGGCTCTAGGCGCGCGGGCTTCAGTAGTTGTGGCACACAGGCTCAGTAGTTGTGGCTCTCCGGCTCTAGAGCACAGGCTCAGTAGTTGTGGTGCACGGGCTTAGTTGCTCCACGGCATGTGGGATCTTCCTGAACCAGGGCTCAAACCTGTGTCCCCTGAATTGGCAGGCAGATTCTTAACCACTGCACCACCAGGGAAATCCAATTTCCACTTCTTGCAGAAAGCCCAGACCTTCCTGAATGATTATCATGGCTTAATCCCATATTTACATGACTTTGTTGTAGGCTTAAGTCAGGGAGTGGGGAGAAACACCCTTACCATAGGGCACTGTATGGGGCAGATGTCCTTGATAAGTCACCCTAAGACTCGTCTCTCTCTTCCAGGACTCTGCTCACAAAGGCCAGGAACTACTGTGAGGGATGCCGGGGTGATGGCTGACTGTGGTAGGATTTGTTCTCTTCATAAGTCCTGGGGAAGGGTGTTGCCTCCAATTGTCGGAGGTTTTCCATAGAACATGGAACTCTTAGGTACTTTGGTTTTCATCCCAAGACAAATATCAGCAATTCCAAGGCAAGAGGAAAAGTCCTCCTCCTCATCATATTGCAGAATTAAATTATCTATAGTTTCTTCAGTTAAATCAACACGAAAAGCATATCCTGAGGTTCAAATCAGTAAAAGAACATTAAGAGTTTTAAAGGTAGAGATAGATCTACATAAATATAGTTCATTAAAAATCTTTAAATACACTGAATAACTTTAGTAAATAGCAAAAATGAACTTGTTTTGAATCTGTCAAAGTAAGAAATCACCTATAATTATTAGGTCCATATAAAAACTGAACTATGATAGATTATGTATGTAGTTACTTTTCCAGGTAATTGAGCAAAATTGTTCTTGTATTTATTAAAGTATCACTGACATAAAAGTTATATTTCTATCCAGAGTCAAGTTCTCATTATTTTTAGAAACCAAACCATACATTCTGGAAACTATAGAAGTTATTCTTTCAAATTCTAGAAACTCTGAAAACTATCCTTTCAAACTTATTGTACAAAATTATCTGAGTACCTTCTGATTATAGGCCCATTCAAATTTTATTAATAAAGAATTAAAATACATTTCCTGTTCATGGGAATGGTGACACAGAGCTAAGATTATTTATTGTGTCAAAATGGAATAATCAAAATGTTAAGACTCAAAATAATTATTACATCAATTATGGTCATCTAAGAACATGAAATCAGCACATGAAGAAAAATACGATACACAGCTGATGTTCTCTAAATATCAGTTAAAAAATGAATGAATATATGATAAATGAAATAAGCAGAAGAAGTTAAATTCAAGGATTTGCTAAAAGTTAATCTGAATATATACAGGACTGTGTCTAAATCACAAAAAGAAACAGTAGGTGTTTGGGCCTTAAGAGTTTGAAAAAAGAAAAGAAAATGAAATTCAAGGGAAAGACCTCCTTTGAATATAAATTATTTTTTCTATATTATTCTGCTAAATAAGTATGCCTTGGAGCTTTCACTGACAGATCTCCAAATAATTTCCCATTGTGGTTGGGCAGGTGTTTAGCAAGAGTGTGTGCTGATCTTCCACTTTCTTCCGGGGTAGGGGACAAGGGGACTGGAGGGGCAAGGGAGGGTAAGCCGTTTTTCAGGTATCCCACTCAAGAGGCTGATAGCCAGTTGAGGGCACCCCACCCAGAAGGAAGAGATCGTGGGCTGGATCTCTGGTGGTGGCGAGGTCTGAGATGGGCAGAAGACGAGAGTCGGGAGCCAGGTCTCCCTCATCAGGGATCTGTGCCTTGGGGAATGTGTCTGGGGCTCATGCAAAGAGAACAACCATGTGCCCCCCAAAAGACTGAGCTTTTGCCTCCCCTCCACCCCCACGGAGGGTATTATCAGAGGATGAGCAATGACCAGAGTAATCTCTTCTTTTACTTTCCTGCATGACTCTCAAATGAGAGGAGTGTTTAAGAGGGAGGAGGGAAGGAGCTAAATGGCAGACTAAGTTTCTACACTGCGAGCTCCTAAGGCCTGAGCCAAGGGATGGGTAAAAGATGAGGTCTACATTGTCTGAGATTGATTTTTTAAGCAGAACTGGACTTTTAAAAACCAAGAGTGACCAAAAAGTTGCAGAATCTGCCAAGGATGCCATTCCATGGTGAAAAAGTGGAACTTGACCTCACCTGATCGGACACAATGACTGAGTCAGTGCTCCTCAATAGTTGTAATTTTACTCAAAAATGAACAACAGGACCCTTGTTTTCCTTTCACTTGCCTTAAAATCTAGTAATCTTTAACTATGCGAAGCAGAGAAATCAAGTGCTTTAACAACAGAAGTTTATAATAAAATTAAACTCTACCATTTATCATTGTTAAGAAATGAACATGACAGTAGCTTTTTAAATAAATAAACTATATTGTTATTGATAAGTTGCAACTAGAGAATTCCCAGCGAATTCATACCTAGCAGGAAAAATATGCATTTTTATCAAATTAAATAAATTAATTTTTGCAATCAACATACAATACAGTATATGATACTTAGCCACAAAGAGCAGTTGCCTGACGTTAACTACGTGATGCTATAGTAACTAGCACTGCATTAGCACCAAACCTGTACGACAGCAGTATCCTGTGGGGGCAAAAGGGACGGGACAGGCTTGCTGTCCTCTGTGTTGCCACCACTCAGCCAGCGCCTGGCACGTAACAAGTGCTCTGTATTGAGTGAATGTTAGAGCATTCAAGATACGGAATTTGTGGTAGGCAGCTGTCACCTCTGGTTTTGCTTTCTCCTACGTTAATAAGGAAGTTTGCTGATTTTCTACATTTTTCTACATAGCTACAGAATCCGGAGGAAATACAGAAAGCAATATTCTAAGGTTTTTGCTTCACTGTGGGCATAAAAGAAGAATATTACAAATAACCCCTCAGAAATGAATGAGATAAAGAAATTAATAATAACCTTTTTATGATACTAGATTATAATAGGTAAAAGAAAATTCTGGATAACAAATACTGGACCTAAAGAATCTTTTGTGCTCTGGTATGCATTTATGGAATAACTCCTAAAATCACTTCAGTAAATAGAGTCAAAGGCTAAATAATCAAAATTTTCTAAAAACATTCTCCTGCAATAAAATGTCAAAGTCTAATAAATAATTAAATTCTGGTTTGACTTGCGAAATATTTCCTTCATCAAATTTTAGAATATACTAACCTATAAAATCATTTTTTGGTAACTATATAATTCCATAATATTCACTGAATCATTTTTTAAAGTGATCTATGTTTTTTCTTATATCCTGGAATAAATATACAGAAAAAATTTGAAGGCCTCATTGTTCTGTTTCCCCAACTAACCATTTTAACAAAACTCATCTTTTTTGCAATAATATTCACCTACATTTAACTTTTATTACATTACTTAGGAACTTTACATTACATTGCCTGAGCCCTATTTTTAGTTTTATTTTCTCACTTTGAGTAGGTTGTGAATATGAAAATGAGATTACTGGTACACATGTCTTTGTGTGAATTATAGGAGGAACTTCTTAAAATATTGCTCTGTTACTACTTTCATTCTCAAGAAAGAGACACTATTGATCAGAATCTAAGGGCATTCACAGTGGTAAATACCAGAAACAGAGACTTGGGTACACACATAGGGACAAATACTACTGAGATCCTCCCTTTTCTTTGGGCTCAGACACTTGAATGCAAGTTATTCTACTTACCAAGTATATGACATTGGGCCAATTTTTTGACCTCTCCGTACTCCATTTCATTTGTAAAGTGGATGTAACAAACCTTATGGGGTTTTTGTTAGAGCTAAATTACATGAAAAAGAGACAACACGTATCAGTGCTTAGGACAGAGGTCATGTACAAGAAACAGTGGTCATCATGCCCCATGACAGATTTTACAGGTAGGGATTTCACCACCTTCATTTTGTATCCAAACACTGATCACAGTGCCTATCAAAACATACATAAACAACTTCTGGCTCCAGGTACATCCTATGTCTTCAACAAATGTAAAGATTTAAAGCAGACAGGGAGAGGTATTTGAGTGAATCGGGGCAATGTGACTTACTCTAATTTATATCCCAGAATGAACCAATATAGCAATGCTATTCGGTTGTTTTTTTCTACAAACAGGTACAGGCCCTCAAGATCTTTTTGCCAATTCAACAACACTTATATGATCCATGGTAAGCTAGCTTTTGGCACCAAAGAGGTCACAGACTAGAATAGGAGAAGAAATGTATAAACAATTACCATACAATGGATGCAGGCAATGACAGAGACACCAGAGCAATCTGGTTTCATGGAAGAGAGAGTGGCCCTTTGGAGCAGTGAGAAAGGCGTCAGAGATAAGGTGATGCTTGTATTCTGTCCTGAAGGGTGAGAGGCCTCTCCTGGGTTGACGGGTGTCCTAAGTTGCCAGGGCTTTGACGTTGGCTCATAGTATAACTATGTCCTTGGCATCCAGTATCAGTTCACCCTTTCTATTTAGCCCCTCTGTGGTCATGTTTCTTACTTCTTTTCAGCTCCCAAACTTGACCTCTCCACCCTGAAAACCAAAAATGATTCTTGACACCTGTATCTCAAGTTTCAATACCTGCTCTGTGTCCTGTTCTGCCTCAGTCAACGGCTGACTCAACTCTGCTCAGACTTTGGTCATGAGAGTATCTACTGATTGGGTCAGAATATTCTTCAGGAAATGGATCTGGGTCTCTTCCAAGAGCAATGCAGTCCCCAGCACTTACCCACTGAGAACACAGTTATCACTTCTGTTACCCAACTAGATCCTGAGTTACAAATGATAATTCCAGAATTTGCCTGTACTTTAAAAACTCTCTGTTATCCAAGACCCCAAGTCTGGTCTTTAACAATCTACAAAGGCACCCTCAATCCATATACTCCATGCAACCCTGCCTCAGGGGACCTAGCAGGCTCCATCTGAAAGCTGCTTCACAGTCCCAGCCTGGCCTGCACAGGCTGTAGAGCCTTCCAATCAGATCTGGTCCTGGCGCAGGCCTGAGGTCTGGTCTCCTGTCCACAGCCACCCACCCTGTCCGAGCCTCAGCTCTAACTTTCAAGAGTTTCAGGATCCACACTTTCTCAGGAGGGAGAGAGTCTGAAAGAAACTAGATAAAGTTCCTAAATGATCATTCTGTTAAATGAAATCTGAGCTTTCAGTAACTTTAAAGATTAAAAAAAAAACTTCTGATAACATAAAAAACAAGATACGAACTTGTACAGATGTCAGAATTTATCTTTCATATATTCAGAGTGTTACACGTAAAAATATTAAGATTATAATGAAGGGAGAAAGATGCTGAAAATGTATTTGAGAGATCTGGAAATCATATATGAATACATCTCTAAGGATTAGAAGTTAGAGACATTTTGAGTCATAGCTGAAAATAACCGATTTGAATTGGGACGTGAACTGCAATGCCTAGTAGGACTGGCAAAGAAGAGGAAGTGAAAAGAGACAGGCTACCATAACTTTTGTTTCAGTCCAATATGAGCTGTTAGTACTTTTGGAGCTAAGAAATTTTTAATATCCTGGGACTTTAACGCTAAGGCAAGCTGAGAGAGAGAGAGAGAGAGAGAGAGAGAGAGAGAGAGAGAGAGAGAGAGAAGAAAATGATGGTAGGTTTTTAATTTAGGAAAGTTTTAAATATAGCAATAATTTGAGTCTTTATGATAATAAATAAACAGGAGCATTAGATAGAATTTACTGGGTTCTCTATGTAGTGTCACCTCATATCAATTCCTCATGCACTCCCATCATTAACTATTCTGTTTTATGCCTTCTTTTACTTCTCACAAATACACTCTGTGTTAGTTTTCCCCTGAAGTTAATCAACCTGAGCTGCTTACTAAGAGCTCCCCTGCACTCTCTGGTAGCTTACAAGTATAGGAAAAACTTCTCTTTGTAGCAAGATGTACTTATTGTTAGAGTAGCATCCACCTTGTTCTGATGTCTAAATCAGCAAAGCATTCAGCAGCACTTCTTGGGCAGAATTCTCAGTTGACTCACATTCAAGATATTCCTTCATCTATTCAAAGTGTAGTAATAGAAATGAATTTTCCACTATCCTTGCAGGAAACAACAGCACTGTTTGTTTTTTTGTAAATCAGTAGAGGTTGACAGCAAACTTCAGCTTCTCATGCTCTAGAAAGTATTATTTGAATATAACAGATGCTACCTATTATGTTTATACTATAGTTACCCAAAACAGCAGATGAAAGACTTCCAAGAAATTCTTTTAATAGCAGAGACACCTTCTGAATTGCATGCTGCAACACTGTTTTTGGACTGGGGAAATATCTATGTCCTACTTCTTTTGGATTCTTTTATACTGCCACCATACATAGAACATGAGAAAGACCATCCAATTCTTTTTTCCATTTCTTTATTTTATTTATTTATTTTTGGCTGCGTTCCTTCTTTGTTGCATGGGCTTTTCTCTAGTTGCAGCGAGCGGGGCCTACACTTTGTTGTGGTGCACAGGCTTCTCATTGCAGTGACTTCTCTTGTTGTGGAGCACGGGCTCTAGGCACGTGGGCTTCAGTAGTTGTGGCACGTGGGCTCAGTAGTTGTGACTCGCGGGCTCTAGAGCGCAGGCTCAGGAGTTGTGGCTCACAGGCTTAGTTGCTCCCTGGCACGTGGGATCTTCCCAGACCAGGGCTCGAACCCATGTGCCCTGCACTGGCAGGCGGATTCTTAACCACTGCACCACCAGGGAAGCCCTGACCACACAATTCTTCCATGGTTAGAAGAGATCTTCCCAGAAGAGAATTCAGTGAGTGTGGTGAGATTTATGAAGGCTGCACATATTCTTGGATATCTTCAAAGGTTTATATGGTTTATTGTTTCAGCACCAGAAGGGGTCATATTTCTCCTATACATTTTCAGGTTATCACTTTCTGCTACGACAGCTTGAACTATACCACCAAAGGATGTGACTTCCCTACTTTACTGGGAAAAATTCCTCTTCTTCTTCTCTTTCCTCCTCTACCACTTCCTCCTCCTCTTTGCCATCTTCTTTACTTAACCTAGGTCAGCCAATAGACCATTATGACATCATCAGTTTTTAGGGAAACTAATGAGTGCTCAAAAACCCTAGTTAAACGACTGAATGAGAATGAATACAGGAAACGGGTAACTGCATCACACTCCTTGGTATTTCTGGCTACCACAATCACTTAGTGTTTCTTGATCACCTGCTCTCTTTGCCTGTGGAGAGTAAATGTATTCACTGCATGCTGCTTTGGGAGAGACGCACAGAAAGTTGCTGTCCATAGGAAGACCATGGCTCAGGTTTCCTTCTTAGTGGGGAAAGTGAAGAAGACTTTCCAGCTGGTGAAAGGGAGGGATCTTAGTGAAATATGGGCATTAAGACTGGTGACAGAGAGGGCAGACTAACCCACCAGACAGCACTGCACTCCAGGCTCTGGGGAGAGAGGCATGCACAAAGGGAGGTAGGACAGTGACAAACGTCCACACTTCTGAAAGCCCCATGGCAGCACTAAGCCTGAAACCAAAAGTATCGATGAAAAATCTCAATCATATGCTTTCTGAATCATATTACATTTTTCCCCAAAGAGATTAGTTCTTTGAAATGTGTATGCTAAGATGAACTTACATTAAACCTTAACTCCAACCGTGATTATGAATAAAGCCATTTTTCACTGAAAGGTACAGGGGTTAAAAGCAGAGGCTTTGGAATCAGCAGACCAGGGTTGAAATCTTAGCTCTGCCACTTTCCAGTTGTGACTCTAACGAAGCTAAACGATGAATAAGAAAGTGAACAACAATAATGTCTATCACAGCGTTACAATGATTACATGAGAACACAAATATAAAGTGCTTGGTACCACAATTGTCTCAATAAATGGCTACTATTAATAATGAAAATATTAACCAAGCTAGTGTCTCTTTTTACATAGGCAATGATGGTTTTTAAATAAATCCATTGCCAACCTAGAGATTAAGGCAAATTTCAATGGAGGGAAAAATAGATTGGAGTCATAGGAGGACAGAGCACTGGAAAACATCCCACTCGAGAGAGGCTGTTGCCTCAATCCCTCAAAAATATCCACTCTGTACTGAAAGCAGTTACAGAATCGTTGATGTTAATGTGCTTCTCTTTTCAAATGTACATATGTCCTTATCAATTTTGGTCCTTTACAGTCCAGCATGAATTACATTGATCAAATAATCAGTGAAAAATATGTAAGTCAGTAGCCAAGATAAAGAAATGGAGATTTGATTGGGAAAAGAGGCAGAACAACTGACTAATTAGGGAGTCTAGAGCACTTGGCAAGATGGAGGACCAAGAGAACGTGCAGAAAGCATGGACTGGCCCTTCCAAGTGCAGCTGGACATATTATGTATCTGGGGAGGGTGGAAGAACACATCAAAAAGAGGGAAAGATGCTAAGCAAATCCCCTTTTCGTTGAGATATTCCTGGGTGTCTGAAAGGGCTGGTCTTTTGTATTTCACTGAAGATTATTTTCTGAAACTGTCTTTAACACCTCACTTACACCAATGGACAGATCATCCAGACAGAAAATTAATAAGGAAACAGAAGCTTTAAATGACACAATAGACCAGACAGATTTAATTGATATTTATAGGACATTCCATCCAAAAACAGCAGATTACACTTTCTTCTCCAAGTGCACACGGAACACTCTCCAGGATAGATTACATCTTTGGTCACAAATCAAGCCTCAGTAAATTTAAGAAAATAGAAATTGTAACAAGCATCTTTTCTGACCACAACGCTATGAGATTAGAAATGAATTACAGGGAAAAAAATGTAAAAAACACAAACACATGGAGGCTAAACAATACGTTACTAAATAACCAAGAGATCACTGAAGAAATCAAAGAGGAAATCAAAAAATACCTAGAGACAAATTACAATGAAAACACAACGATCCAAAACCGATGGGATGCAGCAAAAGCAGTTCTAAGACGGAAGTTTATAGCAATACAAGCCTACCTCAAGAAACAAGAAAAATCTGAAATAAACAATCTAACCTTACACCTAAAGGAACTAGAGAAAGGAGAACAAACAAAATCCAAAGGTAGCAGAAGGAAATAAATTATAAAGATCAGAGCAGAAATAAATGAAATAGAAACAAAGAAAACAATAGCAAACATCAATAAAACTAAAAGCTGGTTCTTTGAGAAGATAAACAAAATTGATAAACCACTAGCCAGACTCATCAAGAAAAAGAGGGAGAGGACTCAAATCAATAAAATTAGAAATGAAAAAGGAGAAGTTACAACAGACACCACAGAAATACAAAGCATCCTAAGAGACTACTACAAGCAACTCTATGCCAATAAAATGGACAACCTGGAAGAAATGGAAAAATTCTTAGAAAGGTATAACCTTCCAAGACTGAACCAGGAAGAAATAGAAAATATGAACAGACCAATCACAAGTGATGAAATTGAAACGGTGATTAAAAATCTTCCAACAAACAAAAGTCCAGGACCAGATGGCTTCACAGGTGAATTCTATCAAACATTTAGAGAAGAGCTAACACCCTTCTTTCTCAAACTCTTCCAAAAAATTGCAGAGGGAGGAACACTCCCAAACTCATTCTATGAGGCCACCATCACCCTGATACCAAAACCAGACAAAGATACTACAAAAAAAGAAAATTAAGACCAATTATCACTGATGAATATAGATGCAAGAATCCTCAACAAAATACTAGCAAACAGATTCCAACAACACATTAAAAGGATCATACACCATGATCAAGTGGGATTTATCCCAGGGATGCAAGGATTCTTCAATATACGCAAATCAATCAATGTGATACATCATATTAACAAATTGAAGAAGAAAAACCATATGATCATCTCAATGGATGCAGAAAAAGCTCATGACAAAATTTAACACCCATTTATGATAAAAACTCTCTGGAAGTGGGCATAGAGGGAACCTACCTCAACATAATAAAGGCCATATGACAAACCCACAGCAGACATCATTCTCAATGGTGAAAAACTGAAAGCATTTCCTCGAAGATCAGGAAAAAGACAAGGATGTCCACTCTCACCACTATTATTCAACATAGTTGTGGAAGTTCTAGAAATCACAATCAGAGAAGAAAAAGAAATAAAAGGAATACAAATTGAAAAAGAAGAAGTAAAACTGTCACTGTTTGCAGATGACATGATACTATACATAGAGAATCCTAAAAATGCCACCAGAAAACTACTGGAGCTAATCAATGAATTTGGCAAAGTTGCAGGATACAAAATTAATGCACAGAAATCTCTTGCATTCCTAAACACTAATGATGAAAAATCTGAAAGAGAAATTAAGGAAACACTCCCATTTACCATGGCAACAAAAAGAATGAAACACCTAGGCATAAACCTACCTAAGGAGACAAAAGACCTGTATGCAGAAAACTATGACACTGTTGAAAGAAATTAAAGACGATACCAACAGATGGAGACATATACCATGTTCTTGGATTGGAAGAATCAACATTGTGAAAATGACTATACTACCCAAAGCAATCTACAGATTCAATGCAATCCCTATCAAATTACCAAGGGCATTTTTTACAGAACTAGAACAAAAAAATCTTAAAATTTGTATGGAGAAACAAAAGACCCCTAATAGCCAAAGCAGTCTTGAGGGAAAAAAACGGAGCTGGAGGAATCAGACTCCCTGACTTCAGACTATACTACAAAGCTACAGTAATCAAGACAATATGGTACTGGCACAAAAACAGCAATATAGATCAATGGAACAGGATAGAAAGCCCAGAGATAAACCCATGCACCTATGGTCAACTAATCCATGACAAAGGAGGCAAGGATATACAATGGAGAAAAGACAGTCTCTTCAATAAGTGATGCTGGGAAAACTGGACAGCTACATGTAAAAGAATGAAATTAGAATACTCTCTAACACCATAAACAAAAATAAACTCAAAATGGATTAGGGACCTAAATATAAGCCCGGACACCATAAAACTCTTAGAGGAAAACATAGGAAGTACACTCTTTGACATAAATCACAGCAAGGTTTTTTTTGATCCACCTCCTAGGGTAATGGAAATAAAAACACAAATAAACAAATGGGACCTAATGAAACTTAAAACCTTTTGCAAAGCAAAGGAAACTACAAACAAGACAAAAAGACAACCCTCAGAATGGGAAAAAATATTTGCAAATGAATCAACAGACAAAGGATTAATCTCCAAAATATATAAACAGTTCATGCAGCTCAATATTAAAAAAACAAACAACCCAATCAAAAAATGGGCAGAAGACCTAAATAGGTGTTTCTCCAAAGAGGACATACAAAGAAGCACATGAAAAGCTGCTCAACATCACTAGTTATTAGAGAAATGCAAATCAAAACTACAATGAGGTATCACCTCACACCAGTTAGAATGGGCATCATCAGAAAATCTACAAACCATAAATGCTGGAGAGGCTGTGGAGAAAAGGGAACGCTCTTGCACTGTTGCTGGGAACGTAAATTGATACAGCCACTATGGAGAACAGTATGGAGGTTCCTTAAAAAACTAAAAATGGAACTACCATACGACCCAGCAATCCCACTACTGGGCATGTATCCTGAGAAAACCATAATTCAAAAAGAGTCATGTACCACAATGCTCACTGCAGCTCTATTTACAATAGCCAGGACATGGAAGCAACCTAAGTGTCCATCGACAGATGAATCGGATAAAGAAGATGTGGCACATATATACAATGGAATATTACTCAGCCATAAAAAGAACCAAAATTGAGTTATTTGTAGTGAGGTGGATGGACCTAGAGACTGTCATACAGAGTGAAGTAAGTCAGAAACAGAAAAACAAATACCATATGCTAACACATATATTTGGAATCTAAAAAAAAAAAAAGGTTCTGAAGAACCTAAGGGAAGGACAGGAATAAAGATGCAGATGTAGAGAATGGACTTGAGGACATGGGGAGGGGGAAGGGTAAGCTGGGACGAAGTGACAGAGTGGCATGGACTTATACACACTAACAAATGTAAAATAGATAGCTAGTGGGAAGCAGCCACATAGCACAGGGAGATCAGCTCGGTGCCCTATGACCACCTAGAGGGGTGGGATAGGGAGGGTGTGAGGGAGGGAGATGCAAGAGGGAGGAGTTACGGGGATATATGTATATTACAGCTGATTCACTTTGTTATCAAGTAGATACTAACACACCATTGCAAAGCAATTATACTCCAATAAAGATGTTAAAAAAAAATAGTTTGAGGATAATGCCATCTTCCTCCCCATGTTATTGTTCAGAAAACCAAGCTAGCAGATGGCTCCTAAAGGGAAAAAATGAAACCAAAATTGTCATGTCCTTTAAGTAATGAAGGAGTACAGTAGTTTAAGAAACCAAATAGAGGCTGATAAAATCAGATTGCAAACCACTCAGGAGGCTCATAGTGAGAATGTGCTCAAGTGCAAGGGGAAGGGATTAAGGATTAGGGACAAGTTTGCCACAGGCTAAATTTGAAAAGAGAAAAGTGATCCTGGACCTTGAATTATTACCATCTTTATTTTGGGACAAATCCCAAATGCCTTATCAGAAAGATTGGATTGTTTTCTTAAAAGTCACTGCATGAAATTTATATCTATATCTATTTATATTTATATAGACACACATACACATGAGAAATGCTTGGAGAATTCTAAAATATATCAGGCAGAATGAGTT
Source organism: Lagenorhynchus albirostris (assembly GCF_949774975.1). Lineage (NCBI taxonomy): Eukaryota > Metazoa > Chordata > Mammalia > Artiodactyla > Delphinidae > Lagenorhynchus > Lagenorhynchus albirostris. The sequence continues at coordinate 28,336,293 of NC_083102.1, forward strand.
TGCCCTTTAAATGGTGAAATAGAAAAGCCAAACTTAAAACTTGTGAAAGAATCATGTTAAGTATTACGGTTGCAAATACATGGTTTTAATGTATTTAATTATTTTGACTACGGAGAGAAAACTGATACATTATGTAGGTTTAATGTCTCAACCAATGAGAAGTCTGTGTCCCTTTCTTTTACCAGGCAGGCACTGCATTTTGAAGAAACCAAGATAATGCTCCACTCCCAGCACCCCTGCCTTTTTTTTTCCCTAGCCATTAAATATGTCAATTCTGGCCGAAAAAAGTTGCCTTGGGTGAAATGTTCCACTCTTTTCTCAGTAACACTCAATGCCGTAATATTAAAAAGCAGAGCCCATGTATTTTGTAAGAAAAAAGGTTGTGACCAAATAATTTCATGTCCATCCAGGTTGTCTTTCACATGGGAAGAAGAAAAAGACTTTTAATTTGTGTTGATACAGAAAATGGGTCACTTAAGTATGCTTTAAGCAATTACTTCAAGGAGTAACCCAGCCAAGAATGATAAAATTCTGGTATAACACAACATACTGTAAACTCGAAAGCATAAAAAGTTATCCATATATATCTTAAACAGCAGGTTGCTGAACTGATTATGAATCTCCAAAGAAAAATGTAAAACATAATAACAATAACAATGTTCTCTATTTAAAATAACAAATCTTGGAGCGAGGGGAGGAGGGAAATAGGTGAGGAAGTTTAAGCGGTACAAACTTCCAACTACAACATAAATGAGTCAGAGGCATGAAATGTACAGCATGGGGAATATTTTCAATAATTATGTAATATCTTTGTATAGTGACAGATAGTAACTAGATTTATCATGATGATCATTTTGAAATGTATAGAAGTATCGAATCACTGGGTTGTATACCAGAAATTAACATACTGTCAATTATATTTCATAAACAACCAAACGAATGAACTCACAGAAAAAGAGGTCAGATTTGTGGTTACCAGAAGGGGGTAGTTGGGGGACAGGGAATTGGAGGAAGGCAGTCAAAAGGTACAAGCTTCCAGTTATAAGGCAAGTAAGCACTAGGGATGTAATGTACAACATGATAAATTGAATTTACTCTGCTGTACTGTATTTATGAAAGTTGTTAAGAGAGTTCTCATCACAAGGGAAAATTTTGTGTATCTATTTCTTTATTTCTACATCTTATATGAGATGACGGATGTTCACTAAACTTACTGTGGTCATCATTTCATGATGTATGTAAGTCAAATCATTGTGCTGTACACCTTAAACTTATGCAGTGCTGCATCTCAATTATCTCTCAATACAACTGGAAGAAAAAAAATAAATAACCAATCTGTATTTGCAATACCAAGTAACTGAAGTAGCTGGAGGAAGCTGGTTGGTGGACGGTAGTGCATTTCATGTCTGCTGTAGTGAAGGACTCAAAGACGCTGCTTCCTTCTCAACAATTAGAGAGAAAGAAAGTTTTTAAGCATTCTATTAGTTAATGATAAGAAAAATCAGAAATATGGCCAAAACATAAATAAATGCAAAGACTAGACAGTGCATAAAGCAAAAAACCAGAGAGTATGTAAAACAACTAGGATGCATATTTATGAAATCATAAAACAAGATGAAGGAAAGATGTTGAAAAAATATGCTGATTTCAGATGCCAAAAATTGACTATACAATGTTTCAAGGATCATTTAATGAAGTTACATGAAATGTCAAAATTAAAAGCACAGCTTAAGATAGCCATGGCAATGCAAACTAAGGAAAGACATAAACTAGAATTCAAAGAAAATCAAACTAAAAATGCAAAAAGGGGGTTGTTTTATTTATTCATTCATTCAAGAAATATTTACTGAGCACCAATTATGTGTCAATCAGTGTGCTGGGGACTAGGCTAGAGAGTGAACATGCACACAAACCCACATAGGCCTTATTTCTAATGGGGAGAGTCAGAAATCACATAATTTAGAAGTACGTGTAAGTGATAAGCATAATGAGAAAACTGGGAGATGAAGGGCATTTGGGGGTGGGAGGTGGTTACAGTTTTACAATGGTGTGTCCAGCAAAGTCCTCAATAAAAAGGTAACACTAAGCAAAACCAAAGGAGGTAAGGAGGTGGGTCATAAAGAGTTATAAAAGAAGGGCATTTCAAACAGAGGGAATGGCAAGAACACAGCGTGTAGGAGAATGTGCGAGGAACAGCAGCGCACCGAGGTCAGTGAGGCTAGAACAGGAGGAATAGGGGAAGTGAGGGCCAGAGGAGGCAATTAGAGAAGTAATAGGAGGCCAGATTATTCAAGGCTTGAGGATAACTGTAGTGATTTTGCTTTTCATTCCGTGTGAAACAGGAAATTGGGGGAATGACATGATCTGACTTGTATTTGCACAAATGAGTTGGGAAGCTGGTGCAATAATCCAAGTAAGAGATGATGAAGGCTTGAATGGATGGTGGCAGTGGTTGGAGATGATAAGAAAAGATAATCCAGGAGAATGCAGGTTGTGAGAGAGAAGGAAGAATCAAAGATGACTTCAAGAAGTTTGGCCTGAGCAACTGGAGGAATGAAGTTGTCATTTACTGAGATGAAGAAAGTGCAAGTTAGGAACTGAAGTGGTAGCAAGAGCAGGACACATCGAGTTGGAGAGATGTATTAAATATATGTGGGCAGTTGGATATACGACTCTGGAGTTCAGGTAAGAGTTCTGGTTTAGACCTATAAATTTGGGAGTCACCCGGGTAGAGAATATAGGGATGAGATAGGCAAGTAGTGTAGCCAGAAAAAAAGAAGCATCCCAAGGAATGAGTCTTGAAGACTCCAGTTTTTAGAGGTTGGAGATGCAGACGAACCATCAAACGTAATTGAGATAACCAGTGAAGTAGGTGGTCAATGAGATATCCAAGCGTGGTGTTACCGAAGTCAAGTGAACAAAGCTTCGCCAGAAAGACAAAGTGGTAACTGTCAAAAGCTGCTTGGAGGCCAACAAAATGAGGGCCAAGACCACTGACTATTAGAGGTAGCAATGTTGAGGGCGCTAGTATAATTGCTGAGGAAAGTTTTGTTTTGAGTGGTGGAAACGGAATCCTGTTTAGAGTGGGCTCAGGAGTAAACGGGAGGAGAGCAAATGGAGATGGAAACATTTTACAAAGGTTTACCTGGAAGGAAGAAGTGGAGCAGAAGCCAAGAGACGTTTTTGCTTTTTTGGTTTTTTGGGTTTTTTTTTGTGGTACGCGGGCCTCTCACCGTTGTGGCCTCTCCCATTGCGGACCATAGGCTCCGGATGCGCAGGCTCAGCGGCCACGGCTCACGGGCCCAGCCGCTCCGCAGCATGTGGGACCTTCCCGGACCGGGGCATGAACCCATGTCCCCTGCATCGGCAGGCGGACTCTCAACCACTGCGCCACCAGGGAAGCCCCTCAAGAGACGTTTTTTAATGGCAGAGCTAACAGCATGTTAAGAAACACCCATCATTTGAACCGCATTTACTGATTAATTTGTATTATCATATGTTAAGCTAACAATTTGAAAGAAAATGCTGATGATTTAATTATGAATGGATAGAATGCCAAAAACAAAATTCTGCTGCTAAAAATGTGACCTTTAGCTGTAAGCACTGGCACAGAGCCTTGCTTCAGGATGGAAGTTCTTCCAAATCACTCAGAGAACTCTTACGTACATTTTCTAATATCATATTGCCCCTTCTGCTTTTGCACAGAAGATAACTTCTTATCAAAAGCTTCTGAAGTCACAGTGAGCTTTTCCAGAAACGCAGGCTACTCATTATGACTAATATTGCCTCCAAAGAACCATAACCATAATGGCTGAATTTTGTGCGAGGATTCTCACACCTGAGCGTTTAACTCAGGTCTCATTTTAAATAACTAAAACAATTAAAGCCTCTTTAAACAACAGGATGGAAATAGTGCATCCCTTAAAAATTAATGTTAAATCCACACAATTCTTCTCTGTGCTCAGAATTTTAAAAATTCAACAAATTAATTCACTCCTTATATAATTGTGTTTTAAAACCTGATTTTTCCAAAGTAAGTCTCACAGGAGCCTTAATCATTGCTTACAGCTATTTGTCAGTTCTTCATCAGATCAAATACTGCTGCTTCCAGCTATTATATAATAATAGCTTTTTAAACTTCTAATAACCTAGTTAATATTCTATCAAGCATCACTATTTATTTAAACAAGTCCTCTGTTTTTTTCAGGGTCTTTTAATTAAACATCTGAATATTGTAATTATTTTCCTCAGACATTGTTTTCTCTTAATTTTGTATTTCTTAAATTTTAATGATTACATTTTATCCTGGACACAGTAAAACATACATTTTGAAATAATCTCTTAAATCGTCTATTATTCAATATTAGTACAATTCACCCTAAGTTGAAACTAACGACTATTTTTCAGTATAAGTGATTATGTATCTTAGTGGGTCCTTTGTCCTACTCTAACCAGGATAAGTTTTCCTGAATTAGATTTTCTTATCATTGCTGTTTGCAATTGGGAAGTTAAAGAACCCTGCAAATAATTTCTATGTGCCTGTTAGCCTCATATATATTTAAACTATTTTTATTGAGCAGAACACTAACATCTACAGTATTTCACTAAACATTTGCCCCATCTGGACAGACTTTTGTTTTTAGCAATCTGTTTTTTTTTCATAATCTCTTTGTGTTTCCATGTCTTCTTGCAGACTCTCCAGCTATGTCGTAAACAAGGTCAGCAGCCCAAAGAAAAGATACTCTGATTCTTGTCACAAAATGTAGTTTTAGAATGTCCCTCATAGCCCCTCGAGCAGGGCCAGGCATAATTCTGCTATTCTCACATTTTTAAAGACTTTCAGGTATCAAGAATACTGGCTTTTCTTTTCCAAGAAAAACAGCTTTAACTCTACAAATCTAAAACTTAGGCTGCTCAAAAATTTTAAAGCACTGGAGCCATGATAAAATGTTGACAATACAGCTATTGACAGCAACAGGTAACCAGTGGCTGTAAAATATACAGCGTTTTTTCTCCATGCTTGAATCAGACAGGATCTCACATATCTCAGATCTTGTTCTTGGTTTAAAAAAAAAAAAAAGATAAAAAGAACTGAGAGAAATGCTTTTGGCTGGAACTGCCTGGGGTGTTGGAGGGATGGGGAGGTGTTAGCGAGAGGGATCCGGTATCTTTTTGTTTCATGAAAACCCTAGCTTGACAGGAAATACAGGGAAAACTTAGCCATAGAAATGGTGCATCCGCTGTGCAGGCCAACAAGTAGATTCTCCCACCGCTACTTAGAATAAAGAAACTTATAGTTCTCTTTCTGTCCTGTTTCTGGCCACAGTCATCTTTTTTCCCTTCTTCTGCATTCACTATTGTACTCTATTCCAATCACTTAATTTTCTTTCTTAAAAGTCTGAATGCCAAGAGTAAAAAGCCCTTAGGAAGTTGTCCATGATCGTTTGCCAGTTCAGTTCAAAATCTATATAGACTCTTGGACCTGTTAAAACGAGAATGTGATTTGATTGACCTACTTTTAGTTTTGGTTTTGTTTTGTTTTTTTTTTTTTAAATAAGAGGGATTGAGTGAATTTGAGGGTGAATTGAATTCTAATTCTGAATGCTGGGAATGTGATCCCAAGTTTCTTGCCCTGCCGAGGAGTGCACTGAATGAGTTGAGGTGGTGGCAATATTTCCATTTGACTAGACAGATTCTGTTGTATTTTCTGTTTTTAGAGTGACTGCTTTGGAAGGAATTTCACTCAATGAGTTATGCCACAAGTATTTACTGAGCACCTACTATACGGGCCAGGGGTCTTTAGAGTCTTGAGACCAGACTCCTTCAAGGCAGGGAGCTATGGAAACAACTGAAATACAGTATGAGTGATGTGTCCCCCTGTCTGGTTGAGAACAGTAATGTGTCAGAGAAGGCTTCACAGAGGAGATGAAAGATAACTAGGAATGCAAGGGGGTACAAGTCACCAAAGAAAAAGGAAAAACATGAGCCAAAATGAAGGAGAACAGGTGAGGAAGTTCAGGACAAGCTGGACAGGTAGGCTGAATTCAGGTTTTGAAGCACCTTGCATGCCCTGGTAAGGACATCATATGACGTCAGGAGTTATATGAACCTATGGGTCCTTCCCAAAAATGAGTAGGAGCAACTCAAAATTTGATCTATTATTTCCTCAATGGTTTCCAGTGATGGAGACCCTCATTCCTGTATTGTGTTTCATCACTGAAGTCAGGTTCAGGAGAATTTCTTTCTGAGAATTACAGAAACACAGTCTGTTAAAAGGAAAATCTTTCTCCTAAGATGCAAGTCCCTACAAGCATGCCAGTATCCATTCTACAAACTTGCAAAAGGCCTTTTTAACATTGGCCTTCAACAAAGCAATGATTTATGTTAAGTAAGTAATGACTATAGTGTGCTTATTGAACTGTATACATTTTGGCAAGAGAGCACGTTGGTGAGGATTTCCTAAATTAATAGGAGATGCATTTGTTGCTATTTTCATGGCTCGTGTGTGTGTGTGTGTGTGTGTGTGTGTGTGTGTGTGCGTGTGTGTGTGTGTGTGCGTGCCTGAGAGAGAGATTTAATATAGTGGAACGTTCCAGATGTGTTTTGACCAAGTAATATGTGTTTGGGATTTATAAGTGATGGAGCAAGAAAATATGCAATATGCAAAGAACTTTTCACTCTTTATTATTGGATACCGTATAAGAATCCTGAGAAGTTTAATCAGTGGCAACTTAAACTCCAGGCTACAAATCCTAAGTGAGATTATGTGAACATATTTTCTCATTGGCACTTGCATAGTCTGGCATATGTAGCAGAATGTAGCACAATGCAATAAACAAGCATAATTACTTCCACACAGAAAAGTCTATATCAATCTTTTCTTGATGACCTACTTTCAGTGAGTTTTCTCCAGTAATGCAATCACCCAAACAAATCTCCAGCAGACTGTGTACTACAGTGTCAAAGCCTCACATCGAAAAAAGTCAGCACTCCCCATGTATTTAAAAGGGAAAACTCACTACGTGGAAGTACACGTTCTCTGCCAGTATTCAGAGAAGACCCAACCCATCTCACAGTGAAAGGGTTTATATGCCGTTATCATTAGCAGAGAGATTATTTGGCTAAGTGTTTTCTTATCTTCACTTGCCTGAATGCCATTGTGTCTAATATAACTTAATCTCTCATCATGTTTGTAAAAACTAACAGTTGTTTTATTTTTTCAAATAGACACTGTAAAATTCTAATTTTAAAATGTGGAGATGGGGGGGGCGACGAGAGGGGGGAGAGGAGAAACCAGCCACCTTGAAAAGCTCCCACCAGTAGAGAACAGGAATACTTCCATACGGATGTTTAATTGTTTTGGGAGGGGGTGGAGGGGTTGGTGTAAAATTCTGAATACATTATTGAGGAACAAAGAAGCATCTTGTGTGTTCTTGACTTCTGCCAAGAATACTAAATAGCTAAAATACAATGAAAAGTTAGGAAGAAAATAAGTTGCAATCACAGGCAAGAGAGAAGCATTATGGGATATTCTCTTGTGAGATGGGTGATGCCCAGATTGTGCTGTATTGTAAAGGATTTAAGGGCAATATGTACTAGCCATACTGGCTAATTAAAAATGATTTCATTCTTTGTGCTTCTTTCCAGGAACCCGTTTTGCAGACAGCATTGCTATCTATGTCCAAAATTCTTGCCCCATTCTGATAGGGTTCTAGCAAGAATCATATGCATATCAACTCATTCTTTGAAATTTTAGCACCAAGAGTTTACCTTTGTCACAAAATAGCAGCTGCCACCACCAAAAATTTAGCCTCAAATTGGGACAGACTTAACTATGGAAATTATGTGGCATTTTCTCAGCAGTAAGTGCGTGTTAAACAGAACATACAAGAAGAGTGCTTTAACCTGAACATTTTGTCCATATATTTAGCTACTTACACTATCATTTTGAATGTGGTAGGGTAGAATATGGAAGAGGACACAAACGATGCTTAAATTACTGAATGAAAAGTAAACACTCCACGTTCAAAAAGAAGAACTGCTGCTCATATGCTCACAGAGACATTTTTTAAAATGAATTCACATCTTCATTTTGTCTCTTTTTCTATGACTTTCCACAGACTTAAAATCTGATTTATACAATCTAACATGTATTTCATTATTCTCTATTCTGGTATGCTCCCACCAGGGTTCATTTTACATCTGTAACCAGATGAACTCCTCAAAGAGAAAAACTATTAAAGTCAAGCACAGTGATAAGCACACAGTGGCTGTTCAATGAGGACCTGGTAAAACGAGTTCCATTGATCTCAACAGGACTCAAGCCCTTTGGTGAAGAACAGCACTGTATTCAGGTCACAGGAAAAGGCAGACCTTCTTCCTCTCCTTTCTTTATGCTGGAGGCAGGAAAAGTCAGGCTGAAAATATCCAGGACAATTCCCATCATTAAGCTTAATGATTTTCCCATAGGATGTAATCTTTTAATGCTCAAAATAAGGCAATATCAGTTTTGCGAAGCAGGAATACATGGATATATATATATATGTATACTTATTTATTTATTGTGTACATATATGCATATCTACACAATATATAATATATGCATATCACATATATTTATATATAGAGTACTTATATAAATATATTTTCTATATATGCATATTACATGTTATTTCCCCACTCTGAAAACCATCCAAGGAAACTTGACCATAACCAAGTGTTACTCATGAAGAATTCATTCAGTCATACTTCTTAAATACAAAAGTCTTGCATCCAACTCATATAGCATAATATAGCTATGTTTCTTCATTACACAAGAAAATATGCTTACATTTCTATCCTTGACAGCTGCCATGTTATCCCTTTCGGAAACTTAATGATTCATTAATTTACAACTTTGTGCATCCTTAATATATCTTAAGAGACAAACAGTAGATAAAATCCTATTGTATTTTTCATGAATTAAAAGAAAAAACTTGCTAAAGTCAATTTTAAAACAAATTCTGGGAAGCCTATTCTATGGATCATCTTCCATTGCACTGTTTTTATGTAAAACACAAGCTGCAAGCAATATACAAAGATATTAGCTTATGTGGTAGGAATGTGACGGCCTTCAAGCAATCTGAAATCATGGATATTAAGAAAGCCTACTTCTTGGCAGACAGCTGACTGAAATGTCCAATATACTTGTGCTCATTTTTAAAAAGACAAATACAAGGATTTTCAAGGTGAATGAAGTAAAGAGCTTTGATAAGACTTGATAAAATTAACCCGACACTGTGAATATACTCAAATCCTTCCTATTCTTAAGAAAACAGAAAAGTTTTTTTTTAAGAGTTGTGACTACGATCTCTACTAAAATCAAAAAAGATAGATCATTTTAAGCAGCACCATTTCTTCTTGTTACTTCTCAAGGCACTGAGTTAATCAGTTCAGAGGAAATGTTTACCGTCAATTCCTATGTCTTGAGGTAACAAATTTGGAGTCCTACCATTCAATACATAAGCAGTCTTCATGCTACCTTCCTTCTTTTCTTCCCTTCTAATGATCAAATTCTGTATGTATTTGCTGCCTCCACTTTTCCTTCCTGGATATTTCTCTGACTCTATACAGTCCTTGTTACATCTTCATCTTCCCAGGGAGGACGTTCCCTTGAGGACCACCAATGACTCACTCTCCAGAGAATGGCACCAAGTCCTAGCAATTATACTAATTACATTTATATCATATGAGGCAATGTATTTGAAAATACTTTTAAACATTAAAGTACTATTTAAAGAGGATGGTATTATTATACCTCCAAATGATCTATCAAATTTCCACTTTGACACAGTGTAATAGCCTTTTAACTGAGCTTCCTGATTCCCAGTCTCACTCTGCTCCAATCCATCCTACACTCTGATATACTGGAGTTACCTTCCTAAAGTAAAGAGATCATTCCACGGCTCGAAACCCTCCACTAGCTCTCCACAATATACTGGATAAATTCCAAACTCCAAACCCTTCAATTAGCCATTGGAAATCCTACCTACTATTTGAAACTTTTCCACTAATACAAACCCCTCCTAATTTTTTTCCTCCCTCTAAACACCACATTCTCAATCTTATTCCTTGCTTCTGTGTATGCCATCTTTTTTGCCACTAATACCCTTCCCCTCAACAGTGGCCCTTGAAGACCTACCCTCCTCCATCCAGGGGCTCCATCCAACCCATCTCCTCTTAGAAATGTTCCCAGAGGTGAATTTAGCCTACTCACAACTCACGCTTTCATATTCTGCAAACTCTGCCATGTATGAGAGCTACTTATGTATGGATCTTTCTCTCTTGCAAAGGCTTAGCAGACCACTAGAGGAATATTCTCTCTAGGAGAATACTTATCACAAACAAGGTGCTCAATAAAGAGTCAGTGAATTGTGTGCTTGTGTTCTCACTACTTAATGATTAAGAATATTAAAATAGTTGTTTGGGCCATCTAAAAAAGTTCTTTGTTAACTTTTAAGCGGAGCTATTCGTGCTTTTCAAATACAGTAAAAACAAATAGCCAACACCTGGTCAATAATGAAAATGTAATTTTAAACACACACACACAATAAATTGCTGAAATGAAAAAATACAGCTAAATCTTGTATCTACTACATAACAGAAAATAATAACTATGACTAGAACAAATTATGCATGGAGAAAGAAAATAAACAAGACAAGGGAACAGTAAGAATATGTATCGTTGACAAAACAAAAGATATTATGTGCCCATGTCCTGATAAATGCACTTGTGTCTCCCATCTCAGAGTGGTTCAGTAATCCTCCCATCTGCTGATAGACTTGAATCTTTGGACCAACTCCAAGACTGTCTGGCCTCCTGAAGTTCCTCTGGCTTTCAAAGACTATGAGGTCAACCATTATAGTCCATACTCCTCCTTCTAGGGTTACCCTGAAACTGAAACTGCCTTAAGAAGAGGAGAGAGGGATGGGAAGTTTTCCAGGGCCTTTGTCCTGTGGTACTAGCTTTGTTTTAGAATGGCATGAAACTTGCCAATATATCTACCTTAAGAAAAATGAACTAAGATTAGTAGTATCACAAGGTTGACCTAGATCTGTTGTTTTAAATGGTGGCTGTACTCTGTAATCACCTGGGGAGTTTTAAGAAAATGTTCACGTCTGGGGCCCACACCCACACATGTACTTGATCCAGGGTAGGGCCCAGACATCAGTATGTTTTAAAATTTCCCCTGGTATATAGTCAACTCAGGCTGCTATAAAAACAATACCATAGACTGGATGGCTTAAACATTTATTCTCACAGTTTTAGAGACTGAGAAGTCCAAGATCCAGGGGCTAGCAGATTTGGTTCCTGGAGAAAACACTCTTCCTGGCTTACAGACATCTGCCTTCCCTCTGTGTTTTCACATCAGAAAAGAAAGAAATAGAGTTCTGGTCTCTCCTTCTCTTCTTATAAGGACATTAATCCCATCAAGGGGATTCCACTTTCATGATTTCATCTAAAACTAATTACCTCCCCAAGGTCCCACCTCTAAGTACCATCACACTGGGGGTTAGGACTTCAACATAGGAATGCTGGGCGGATACAAACATTCAATCCACAACACTAGATAATTTTAAAGTGCAGCCAGGATTGAGAACCACTGACCGAGATCAATGGTTATCAACCTAATTTCACACTGAAACAAACATGACAAGGATATCACGTGTGCAGAACACACCAGTGGGCAGACCAAGATTCTGCACAGTTCTGTGTGCCAGGTGAGATGCCACCCTTATTACCCTATTCAAGAAAATGTGTCAAAATGCAAAGGCAAAAACATCATTACAGGAATATTTTTAATCTGATGACCAGGTGACTGAAAACTTTGAGAAAACCCAGAAAGTTCCTTATATCTGGCCAGCATTCTGTTATTCCAAGCACACAAGCAGGACTCTGGTGATGACCAGGATCTCTGCAAAAAGAGGTCATTTTAAACAGCAACATTTTCTTTTATTCCTACTCAAGGTACTGAGTTAACCAGTTCAGAGGAAAGGCCTAGTATCAAGACCCATCTCTAGAGCTCTAGACATCAAGAAATAAGCAGTCAGTCAGTGACAGTGAAAGAACAGAAAAATTATGGAGTAGATGGGGAAGACAGAGAAAAAGGATAGAATGATGCTGCAAGAATAGGAAGGTACCTGTGGACATTGTTATGAATATTTTAACAGAAAATCCTTCTTTCTTGCTAATTAATAAATTATTCTTTCCGAATGTATAAAGACTATATTTCCAAGGAATTTGTAAAAAATGTATCTTTTGTCAATGTGTACATAAATTAATGCATGCTTATTGAATGAAACCAGAAAGTTCACATTAACCAGGACTCTGAATAACCACATTTACTCTAATTTCTACATAAGTATCAGAAGCAAAAAAAAAAAAAAAAAAGATAATCTGCCCATTTTAACACATTAGAATTTTTAGGCAGAAAGATATGTTAACACATACTTTTAAAATTATGTTAACTACAAAGCTCCCCAAATTATATTAACACATCAAAAATATTTTAAAATAATGGTATCAAATAGTGTCAGTCTTCTTCCTATCATAATCTTCATCACAATGCTGAGCAATTTTGAATATTTTTAAAATCTTAAACTCGTGATTAAAGGAAGTGAGGTGAAAAGGAAATAGAAACCAATAAAAGAAAGGAAGGTAAGTGAGAAGAAAATAAAGCAAAGATCCTAATCGAAGAGCAAATCTTGTTTCTGTTTTTAACTCCTGTGAAAATTTCTAACTCATCCCCTGCCCTGTTCCATCTGAATTTAATTAAATTCAAATATTTGCTGAACATCCGCTATGGGCAGGGCTGAGCCACATGCAGTACCTCATCTCTGAGATTAATGATAAAACTTCAGACAAATTCCAAAAGCATGAATATCCACATAATGTAACTGCACTTCCTGTCATTTATCTGCTTTCCAGAACTGACTTGGGCCACTACCTCTTACAGCTTGACTACAGAGCACTTAATCTAACATGATGGCTTCTGATTGACTAAAAATGCTGTCTTCGTGGTATCAAGATACTTCATTTATCATTACTGACCATCCCCCACGCCCACCGCCCTCTTCTCCCTAACAGGGAAGCATGCTTGCATGTGCACGTGCACTTATATACACACATACACACTGGCTTAATGCCCTGCCCCCGGGACATATCCGAGCTTCATGGCTGCCAACTCAACTAGAATTAAATGTTCACTCAAAACTGCTCCTGCCACTACATATGCAGTAGCTATCATGGGGACTATATTTTTCATGCACAGATAGGATCTAGGTGATGCTTAAGTGCATTTCTGGGAGAATCAAAGAAAGCAAAGGTCTGGTGCCAGAAGTGGCATTAAAGATGGATGGCTAGAGGTCAATGGTGACCGAACTCTCGAATTGAGATTAGAATCAAAAGAAGGAAAGGCCAGAATAAACTGGCTGATCGCCAACAGCAAAAACCTACTGCTATCTAAGAATCTTCACAGTACTGTATTAAAGATTTATTAAGCACCTACTACAGGTGCTAAGTCCAAGAATGCTAAGTCCAAGGTTGAATGAAATACAGTCTTTGCCCTCAAGGAACTTGTCTAACTGGGGAGACAGACAGAGACATTGCAAAGCAACACAGTGAATGCTAGAACAGGTACAGAAAATGAGTTGTGGGAGCTCTCACTCCTGGACCAGAGCTAATCTCATCCATTCAACCCCAGTCTCTAAAAGGCCACGAAGTGGCCATTTAACTTTCTTCATCTATTGCTGCTCTACCTCAGGCCACCAGAACATCTCTGTGATTTTTGTATGGCTGACACAACACAGGCCAAAAATAACCAACATACATCGATACTTCAAATAATTTTAATGACTCTAGGAGTCTTTTTAGTTGAGTTGAGTTCTCATCAGTACTATCAATCAATACTTTATCAGCTTTTGATTCCAAAACAGCACTGTTTAATAGACTTTCTCCAGTGATATAAATGTTCTATGTGTGCACTGCCCCATGCAGCAGCCTCTAGTCACATGTGCCGACTGAGCACTTGAAATATGACTGGTGTGAATGAGGAACTGAATCAATGTATTAAATAAATTTGAAATTAAATAGCCACATATGCCTAGTGGCCGTGGCACTGCACAGCACAGTTCTAAAATCTAAGTGTTTTAAGACTGCCATATGATCAAATAATTTTTCCCTTAATTCCTATACATATGTTATACATGCCTCTGAAGAATTAAAAACACAGGTAAAAACTGGTTTCCTTCTGTAACCTGTGGTTGCTGCCAGGAATTACTCCCAACAAGACACTAAAAGTTAAAGCACAATCGTAACGTACATATGTCATGTTTAAATTGGTTCTGACTTTTACCAATGGCCTTCTTGATGAAGTGGGAAACATTTAAAAATATTTAAAAGTTAAGATACTTAACACATTAAGAGATATTTGGGAAAGACTGTTATTTTCAACTAGTTCTAAAAGAAGAAAACACCTTCAAAGTGAGATTTAAAGCAGGTTTCAATGTGGGGAATGATTCAGATCAGCTGGATTGCAGGCATCATGAGTATTAGGACTCTGTATGTTGATGCACTGCTTAATTATTAGTGCCTAGCAGATGCTGGGCACTTAGGAAACCTGTAACGGAAGAGAGTTAAAACAGTACGGATGGGAATGTTCTATATCTGGATCATGGTGGTTGTTACCTGACTATATGTATTTGTCAAAACTTTCCAGATGGTACACTAGAAAAGATAAATTATGCCTTAATTTTTTTAAAAAAGAAAAGGGGGAAAAAGTAATATGGGAGCACATGGGAAAAATCATGAATGGATATCTGCAAGAAAGCAAATGGGAACGTGAAATGTAGCGTCACATCTCATGTGAAACGAGCTAGCATATTCCAAACAGCAAATTCATCTCCCAGGAATGAAAGGAGGAAAAGGCTCAGGCTTGAGAGTCAGAAGGAACACATAGACTGAAACAGGCTGTGCGATTTTAGGTAAGTCATCTAACTTCTCTGTGCCTCAGTTCCCTCAGCTGAAACATGTGTAAAATGAAACACCTATCTGAAACACTTTTGGGGAGAATGAAATGAGAAAATGTACATAAAATGCCCAGCAGTGGGTCTGCACCTGGCAAGCACTGAGTAGATGGTAAATGGAAACAAAACACAAGCTCATCTTCTTAATCAAGGCCTTCCTCTGAGGTCCTCCGGTCCTGAATGAGGGGGTTCCATTTCCATACTACAGTCTAAACAGTTGGCAAATGAGTGGTCAAGCAATGCTACCAGGTTAGACAAAACTCAAATCTCCTTGGAGTCAGGGGAATGAGGAAATGCAGCGCATGCTTCCAGAAAAACCTGAATTTTTGCCGGAAGCAAAATTCCCACAAGAAATTTTCAACAAGTTCCCAAATGTCTCATGCAGACATGACAGCATAAATGAATTAATCAATGAAATGATTTATCCTGGCAAACTTCCCTGAGTGGAAGCAGCTATAGTCTACATAAAAAGGAGAGAGAGATGAAATAAAGAAAATTCCTATTCTGCAAATCAAAAGTAATTAATTTTCTGAATGGAGACTAGTTATTATTTGGGGGAAAAAGGCATGAGTATTTTCTATTCCTGGTTACAATTTGTCTTTGGAAGGTAAACAGACCAAGCTGAGAGTCACAACATACTGGATTCTACTGATTCCATACTCAAGATAAATTAAGCAATTAATTCTTGCAGAGGAATTGGGTATAATTTGTAGTTAATGTGTCCTTTAAAGCAATAATACATGACTTAAAAGTTCAGAATTTGATTCATTACAAATTTAACAGTAATATTTAAACATATTAGTTCAGTGTACCTTGCATGACTGTAACTCAATTCAGAGATCCTGAAATTGACATATACACACTAATATGTATAAAATGGATAACTAATAAGAACCTGCTTATAAAAAAGTAAATAAAATAAAATTCAGAAAAAGAAAAAAAAAGGATCCTGAATTCTCATTAGTTGAAAGAAACTATTCCTCCTTAAAAGCTCTTAAAACACCTACCTCTCCTCTATGACTCATACTTAAGCCTCCTTACAGGAAGCCACTGCTGATTTTCCCATTACCTGTTCAGTGGGTCACAATTAAATAATAACTAGAGTTATACAGTCATTACATTAGTTCTCCACCTAGCAGAAAACCTCTCAATTATTTTAGAGAAGGTTCAAATTCACTTAGGGAATTCTCTTGGAGTCATCTTTATTTTCTGCCCCTCTGATTAAGAATCTCCTTCAGCTGAATAACACTAAATGTTGTGTTCCTCATGTGATTTTTAAAATTAATATTAAGTCAGGTATCAGAAATCAAGTCCATGGTAAAATCTTGTTAATAAGCCAGAAACTTTATTGACATTTAAATGTCAAACTAGCTCAGCAGTTGTCAAAATGTGGGCCTAGACCAGCAGCATCTGCATATCCTGGGAATTTGTTAGACACTGAGATTCTCAGCCCCACCCCAGAACTACTGAATCAAAACTCTTCAGGGTGGCCCCCACAATCTGTGCTTTAACAAGCCCTCCTGGTGCCTCTGACGTACCCTAAAGTTTAAGAACTGTGATCTAGCTAATTCTGGCAAAAACATTTGAGGCTTCAGGCTAATCTTGATATGATGATCCAAATGGATGAACTCACAGATAGATTTAACCCCCTCCCCCAAAAAACCCATAATGTTCCTCTTTAGTTTCTAGTGATCCCTAGCAGTAATGTGGAAAGGAAGAACTTGTTTCACTCCAAATAATCGAATGAGGATTTTTGTGTTTGGAGAGTTACTTGAAAGAAGCAATTGGTCCTTATGTCCAGTTCAAAATCATCAGGACATTTTGGATACAAAAAGTGATAAAGTCATTATGACATTGCTAACAATGAACACCTTAGTGAATTCTACATCTTGTTTCTGGATAATGGTAAGGATGGCAGCCTAACATTCAAATTGTATCAGAGCTGTCATCCTGCACAGTAAGTCTCAGTGGGCGGACCTTTCCTGAGCATCTATTATAAGTGCTAGCTCAACTCATTGGCTCCAAAGACACTGAGAATGAGTAGTAAACACATTCACAAATACAATAGTAGATGTTGAGAGTAAAATAATTGAAGTGGAGACTGAATTTTTCATTGGTAGATAATGTGCCTCAGTTTTTCAAAATGTCCTATCTGAGATCAGGTATTCATTCCATCTGAGGTAGCCAAGGTCAGTCTGCAGACAACAAAGTAAAAGGCCAACTGTGTTCAAATGGGAAGGGATACGAAAGTATTCACCTGCCAGTCTCAAAAAACCCACATTCTGAGTTCTAATACAAGCTCACATTCAATATCATCACATAAACTTGCAATACTCTTAAACAATTCATTTAATCCTTTCCAGTTAAATTTTACATCATCAAAACATTAAAGAAAATGTCCAATAAACTGAAATCTATAAACCCCAAGCAACAGGCTACTAACAATGCTTTATTGAGAAAAGCCTTTGCAAAACATGGTGTATTGAAATGGAATAGCATTCCACCCAAAAGGAATGAAGTACTGATACATGCTACAACATGGATGAATCTTGAAAACATTATGCTACGTGAATGAAGCCAGACACCAGAGGCTACGTATCATACAATTCTATTTATATAAATGCTCAGAATAGACACATCTATAGAAAAAGAAAGTAGATTAGTGATTGTCAGAGCTAGGGTCAGAGAGAATGAGGAATGACTGTTCATGGAGTTTCTTTTGGGGGTGATTAAAATGTCCTATAATTAGATAGTGGTGATGGTTGCACAACTTTGTGAATATACTAAAACCCACTGAACTGAACAATTTAAAAAGATGAATGTATGCCATGCAAATTATATATTAATTTTAAAACTTCACAATATACTCAGGGAATGTGGTTTAGGTGGCATGCAAATCAGTATTCTCTGGTTTATTTTTATACTACAGTGAGATAATAATCTAAGTACCAAGAGGACCTGGCTTTGTTATTAAAACAGATCTATAACAGAAACATAAATTCAACAGGTATGTATTTGATGACCACAGTACTTTTAAAAAATGTCTTCCCCTCTCCAGAATCAATTGTATGGTTTTAGAGAAAACCAGGACCAGATTCCTCGCAAGTCGTAAATGTCAACCGTGTGCATCACACCATCTCTGAGCACTTTCATAAAGCTTTTAGAATTTAAATTATGTGCATATATCTGGCAGGCTATTGGCAATTATCACCATATAGCAATGCAATGCCCATTAGTTACAACACAGAAATGATTTCTTTTTGTAAAGGTTACTGTGCCAAGAGCAGCACCATCTACTGGATAAAAATATAGGTTAATAACTACTTTATTATGAACAATCTATTAGGATCCTCTAACTGTAAAGAGTAAAATATGTGTGCTCACAAACGGAGGTACATTTTCTAACTTTTGGGTTAATGGCTCCAAACCTATTATATGCCATTGTAATAGAACATCTTCATGAAGGATAAAAAGACATTTAATAGAATACAAAAATCCAGTCTTACAATTCTTCCAGAAAATGCCCTGAACAGTTGAATCTGCATCCCAGGTAAAGATTCTAACTGGCTCTTTCAGAAGACAGTTTCAGCATTAAATGTGTAACCTGGAAGGTGGTGGGTAAATGATGAATCCCTGAATACCTATATCAACCTGCAGCTCTCCTCTGACTTTGGCAGCAGTGACAGAATGTTGACAGAAATTCTGATTGAAACTTTTTTTTAAAGTAACTGCCCAGACTTGAATGTGACTAAATTAAAAGTACTGAAAACACTGAAAAGTCAGGTTGGTGCCTGTTCCTGTTACTACCTTTCGGGCGTGTGTGTGTGTGTGTGTGTGTGTGTGTGTGTGTGTGTGTGTGTGTGTGTGTGTGTGTGTGTGTGTGTGTGTGTGTGTGTGTGTGTGTGTGTGTGTGTGTGTGTTTAATTCGCATCAGACACGTGTATTCCTCATTCAAGCCCATAAATATCCGTAGCATGAACTAAACAGCAAGAAGGCGATACAATACGTAGCCCCGCACCAAGGGTGTATTTATCTTTTTATGTATATCTAAAAGGCTCTTTTCCACACTTTGCAAAGAGGAGAAGAGCTGCGAGTACAAGAAGCGTGACGGGCAAACCCCCCTCTCCTGGCCGCGGGAGCAGCATCCCCGCGGGCAGGTGAACTGTGGCGGAGGTGCGAGGTGGGGAGGGGGCGCGTTCTCCCACGCTGCCGACACCCCGTCGTGCCGCCGCAACACGGTGACCTCCCCAGTCCGCCGTCCCTCTTGCCTCCTTGCTACACGGCGACGCGGCAGCAAGTACCGAAAGCTCTGAAATCCCCCCACCCGTGTCCCAAACGATCCCACAGGGGAAACCCCGCCGAGGTCTTAACACTCACCCAGGCGGCAAACACTGAGGAGCTGAATACAGGCGAGAAAGCGCTTTAGGATTCGCATTTCCAGACGATCCGGGGGCTCCCACCGCGCGGCTCCTCGGCGTGTCTGAATGGAGAAGGAGGGGACGCGAAGGAAATGTTCTCTCCTCCAGTGTATAGACTGGTGCGAGGCTGTGTGTGTGTGTGTGTGTGTGTGTGTGTGTGTGTGTGTGTGAGAGAGAGAGAGAGAGAGAGAGAGAGAGAGAGAGGCAGAGAGGGAGAGAGAGAGAGGGAGAGAGGAAGAGAGAGAGAGAGAGAAAGGACAGAAATAACCTAGGGGAGGACGCTTGGTGCTCGCGGGCTCGGGAGCCGCTAGCCGAGGCGCATGTCGGGCGGGCAGGACTCGGTCTCCCAGACCCGCAACGGTCGCGGTCTGAGCTCTCGGAGCGCCACGGCGCCTGTGTGCCGGGTGCGCGCTCGGGCCGGGCCGTGCGCGCCGCGGTTCGGCGGGGGCGCGGGCGGGGGCGCAGCGCGGCGGCGGCGCCGTGCGCGGGGGCGGAGGGGCGCGGCTGCCGTTCGGGGGCCGGGTCCCGGGGTAGCGACTCACAGAGGGACACCCCCTCCCCCCTGGCCCCTGCTAGTAGCTTCGCTGCCCCGGAGTTTTTGGAACCCGCTGGGGTTTAGAATCTTCGTGGAGAAAATGTCTCTTCATTAAGACTCCTTCATCCCTTTGGAAGAGGAGGCCCGACCCCCATTGTCCCGCACAGCCAGAGATTGACCTTTGGAGTTCACCCCTGGAAATGTTTTTCATTTGATTGTTTTCCTGCCCGCCTATGCTAAGTGTGTACAATCAGAAAGTGGTGGAGTCGCCTGGGTAACCTGGGTTCCCCTTTCCACTTTCTTTCCATTTTCCAAAGCACCAGAGTAGTTCCAGACCACATTTCCTTCAGGGCAGTTGACTGCCAATAATCTCTGGCCCTGACTGTGACCAGTCAGACCCTGCCCCTGCCCCAGACTCCAATCAAATTGTCCTGCTGTGCACAGCTGCCGGGAGGAACTTTCAACTCTGCCGTGGTCCTTCTGGACGCACCGAACTACCCAAGTGCCTCCTTGCACAGAGTCGCAAGGGAAGATTTTTTAATCGCTCTATTGCAGGATATACAAAAGAGATACAACACATGCCTTGTACTGCCTCAGAGCTGGAAATGTCGCGTTGTACGTGCTTGTTTCTATGTGCTTTCTATGCGTATACTTATATAAGACCCCGTTTGTCGCCTTTCAGGAGTCCACTCTAAGGCACAGAAAGTCAAGTTCTGGAATTATCCCTGTATTCTCAGCAATCATTTGATGTAGGTTATCTGTACAGTGTGTACTCCTGTGTCCTGTACTTGTCTCAAAAATAGTATTTTAGCTTTAAATTTTTAAAGAAAGCTTATCACATACAAAATTGGGTTCTGAATGTATTTTGAGTGTTACTACCAGTTCTCCCTAATATCCACAGCCTCTGAACACTAAGTTAAATATGCAGAGCTAATGATGCAATTTGCTGTTGCTTCAGAAATTGATTACAGTCGTGTAATAAATTTCAAATCTATATAGAATGTTTATTCAGGAATACATATAAATATTAAGAAAGTGACCCTGGATCTTATTCTTCCTGTGAATAAAAATAGAAATGCTGCAATTTTTATAAGAATTATGATCTTTTATAAGATTGATGATTGCTCATGTGAGTTTCCACTTTGGAAGAAAAATTTTGCTTGCATAGCAAGAAGTGTGTATATAAACTAGAAATGCACTGAAAGGTCAGAGAAAGTGTTTAATATGGACTAGAGTAGGCAGAGAAATTTTCCTAGAGATGTGTAGTTAATCCAGAAGGACTGGCTGGAAAACAATTGATGTCAAAGGGGTTGGAGACAAGAAGAAAAGCAGCAGATGTTTCATGCTATAAAAACTACATGAATTAAATTTGAGCAGATTGAGTGGGGTCAGACCCTGGGAACTTTGATTTCCTAGTAGAGGAGCTTATACCTGAAATACTAAGCAACAGGTAACCACAAAAGACGCTTCCAAGAACTTTATCTGTTTAGAAGCTAGGTTTGCTCGGGGGCATGTATGGTGCTCTAGGAGGTCTCGATGATCAAATCTACCTCACTAGACGGCCAGAATAACCCAACAGTAACAAAATTTACCCTAACTCCCCTCTTACTTGGCCCCAAAGTCACACCACTAGTCACTTTTTTGAGTTAGATCATGAAACAACGGCACTGTTGAAATCAAAGTTACTCTGATAAAAAGGGCAGGTAGATCTTGTGGTTTCTGCTAATGCCATTCTCACAGTTAAAAGTACTGTCATTTACCTGGGAAGGTACAAAAGCCACCATGAGAGAGTAGTCAAGTTGCCGCTGAAGTTTATATGGGGAGCAGGATGGAAACCAATTCTACACGACTGAGTGATAGCAATGGAAAACTGATTTGCAGGACCAAATCAGTGGATCTAATAGTCCTGAGGAGGGCAATGGAATAGGAGGCTTAGGAGGTTCAGTCCTTGGAAAATAGGGCCTTGCAACAGCCCAGGTGTGGAAGAGAAGCCATCAGAAGGGCGGGAACATCAAAAACATTGTAACTCACACACAATTTTATGGGGGTCATGGCCATTTCTGAGATGTGTTACCTGATCAATATATATTGGCCATTGAAAGTTATAAACCCATAAAATCACATGCCTCCATTCACAGGCTGAATCAATCAATCTATCTACCTATTTATTCATGTATAAATAGATATATTCTCTATACATTTATACATATTATTTATATTATTTATTTAATATATATTCAAGGTATATTTTGTGTGTAGGGGTAATGGTAAAGTTTATTTACAGTATGCTGTTTCATGTCGATCACATATAAGTCCTGGAAATTTGTATTTACATACAGAGTTCAGTATATTCCTGGAAGAATACTTTTTTTTCCAAAAATAATAACAAAACAGGATACAATTAATATGATATTGCATAGCTTAATGAACATCTTGCTTCTTGGGGGTCTCATCTGGGACTTTAGTGTGAACTCTATCTAGAGGCTGCCAGTGGCAATTCATGAGTCATAGAGTTCTTCACTTTTCACCATAAGCTCTTTAATTCCTCAATGTTCAAATGAAGATTTGGATCTTCCAGTGGGTCTTCATTTTAGTTTTCAGCCAGAGCTGTGGCTTCCTCAAACATAACCAAAGTTTCAGGCAGACATCCAGAGTTCTCGTGTGCAGAAGAAGGTTGTGTCCATTTCCATCTCTTGCATAGCCACAGCTGTAGCCAGAAAGAGAAAAACAGCTGTGCTGTTGCTCATACCAGTTGCCAAAGGGGTAACCCTGGTGGGGCTGGAACTCTGGTTTCACTCTTTTTAATGTCAATGCAAATAAGCAGTAAACAATTTATATCAAGGAATAGAAGAGAGTTTTATTTGAGCCAGACTGAGGACTATAGCCTGGAAGACACAGATTCAAGAAGCACTTGAACTGTGTTCTGCCAGACTACAAAATGGGGGAGGCTTTTAGAGGCAAAACCCGCAAAATTACATAAGTTATTTGTCCAGAATTGGGATTGGAACTGGCAAGAAGTAAGGGTGCTTGTTGAGCAGGGATTGGTTGGGGTCTGAGATGGTTGCATAGTTACAAGGGGAGACCTTGAGACCGCAAGGTTGCAGCTGGCAGCTGCTAGCAGATATTGTTTTGAAAATGGCTGGTGGTGTCTTTGAGTTTGATACAGTGCAGAAAATTCAAGTTCTCAGCAATGCAGGAACGTGTCTGAAACCACATCCACAATAGCCACGTGGCTCGATTTTGAATACCTGAACCACAGTTACTCCATTTTGATTTTTACATGCATTCTTTCTTTAATGGCTAAAGCAGATGTATAATGCATGTTTGACCGGCCATAAGACAGACTTTTTTAGGTAGCATAACATTCAAGCCAAATCATATGTAAGCCAGAATGATTTCCTCCTACCTGACTACGTGAAAATTTCTTCCATTAGCTGGTACCAATAATAAATTATTTTGTTGAGCTATGCCAACAAAATAAACTAGAGAGTAAATATCTATAACTCTATCATCTATCTATCTCTATTTCTATTGATTCTTTAAAATTCATCCTTGACATTCACTCATTCATTCAACATATTTCTATTGCATATCCATTATGTATCATGCATTGCTTTATGTGATGACCATCCAAGTATGAATTACTCTATTCCTACCATAAAGGAATTCAGTATCAGATAGGAGAGGAAGACATAACCACTACAAAATGCCATTGTAGAGGATTGCCATATAAAATACAGAATGCCGAAGTTAAACTTGAATTTCAGATTAAATGGTGAATAATTTTTAGTACAAAATAATGTTAGTGCATTATAATACTAAATTTAATGAATTAAAATGAAGTAACTTAATGAATAATTTTGAATATAGTAAATAATTTTTTTTTAGTACAAAGTAACTTTTAATGTACTCCCATGCAATGTTTGGGACTTATTTCTATTTTTAAAAGTTCATTGTTTATCTGAAACTCAAATTTAACTGGATGTCCTGTATTTTTATTTGCTAAATCTGACCATCTCCCTTTTGTGTGTCTGGGAATTGTCTGATGTCAGGGCTAGTCATCTGTGGTTGTGAAATGTCCATGGTTTCCCATGTGTCCTTACTCAGCAAATTATTTCCAAAGTGTTCCTGACATGAATAAAGATAGAGGCAGATGGTGGAAGGGGGGTGTTTTGTCTGCAGAATCTGTTTGACTCGTAAATTCAGTGGAAGAGCTAGGAAACTACAGAATATTGTAGTCACTGAATAAAACATGGAATTAAAGGGAAAGTAAAATATCTGTACTTCTTATACCATCACAGTAATATGTTGTTCCCGTTTGGTTCACATACATTATTGCTTATTTTTATCCATTGTCACTGACAAATGTATTTGAGCAGAAATCATTAGGTTGGATTAATTAAATATTTACAATTTGAGAAATTAATTATTTTTTTAGAAGTAAAATACTTCTTAGTTGTCAGTAGTATTAAGATAATTGTTAGTTGTACTAAGACAAATGTGTTCACCAGAATGGGAGAGGCGATTCTTCTTCTACATTGTGCTGGTTATAAGCTAATGACTGATATTTCAACAGTCATTACACATGCCGATCCCTTTTCCCCACCCCATGACCATCATCTCTATTATAAAACATAGTAGAATAATCATAATTTTCTTTTCACCTGACAACCGTGATCTGAACTCCATTATTCAAAAAGTTCCAGAGGAATGTATCCTCAAATTTGTATGGCATTAAAGAGATCCACATGGCCAAATTTAGGTTTATTGCTACTTTCATTTCCTCGTCATTTAAAGGTGAAAATGCATTTCTCCCTGTTCTATCAGAGACAAGCATGGGATTTAAAGTTACAAGCTTAATTTAAAATCAATATTTACCTGCTCTCTAGGACTTTGAAAAATGTCCAGGATAGTGTTAGACTAGAAAGCAAGTGTGTAAAACAAATTCTACAAACCAGAGAATCAGCATTGGACTGGGCCATTGGAATGAGCTGTTCTATCTCAAATGCATAAACATTCCTGATAAATGGTCACTTGGCTGTTTCTTGCCTATCTCCAGTCAAAAATAACATACAGCCACTCTAGATGATCCATTATACTTTTGACAATATTAAAAATCATTATGTTCACCTTTATTTTTAGCCAAAGTATTATCTCTCTATAACTGCCATCTATCTGATTTTAGGACCAGAACAAATCTCATCCCTTGTAGAAAGAACTGCTTTTCTCTAATCCCAGATAATGAGGTTTCCCTTTTCTGGCTAAATGCTCATTCTTCCAAGCTTGATTTGAACCCCCTGACTCTTCTGGAGCCAATGGTCCATCATTTCTTTGAATCTCTCCCTCCTGATTTATTTTTCTCACTAGGCTATTAAAATATTTTTCCATTAAAAAATCTTTTCTTGACCACATGTCTCATTATAATTATAGTACCGGCTGTGTCTTCCTTCATAATCTTCTTGTAAGAATAGACTATAATCATTATCTCCACTTCCTTACCTCCCATTTCTCTCAAACCGCTAACACTAGGTTTCTGCCTTCCTTATTCCATTTATAGAGGTCTTTAAACGGTGTAAAAATCACATTCTAATGGTCTTGCAAGTGCATAGTATCTGAAATTAAAAACTCATCATTCTTCCTAAGCTAGAACTTTCTAGAGTCCACAAAACTTTAGAAGTTTCCTTGACCTCTCCTTCTTCACCACCCCCATCTAATCAGTCACCAAGTCCTACAGCTTACTCTTAAATTCCATCCTGTCTCTACCATGATTTCTTTACATAATCAATGGGCCTGGCGTATATTCTGTACTTAATTAATGTTTAAATATATGAACTAATTTATCGAAAAAGGGCTGCTGTCAGACCAGTACTACCAGCTACTTCTCTTGCCTGCTTATAACAAGGTTCCAGAGAGCTCTGTGATGTTTCCCTGTCAGTTCCTAGATACTAATTTAGATCCTCAGACTCAGGAGGTATCCCATCTCTCTTGACTTACTGGCTGGCTTTTTTGATTACAGATGTAGACAGCTCATGACATATTTGCCTTAACTTAGAACTTACTTGGTGGTTTTGGTTCTTCAGCTGACAGCACGGCTAGCAGGCCTAGAACCCCTCCTGTGCATTCCCAGCCTACTATGATCTTCTCTCCCCTTCCTGCACAGTAACCACTTCTCCACTGACTCCATGCAAGCAGAGAACAGGCTGGGCCTGAGAACTTCAAACTTTCCCTATTGTTTCCAGCAGCAGTATACGGCCATTAGTTAATTTTAAATTTTGAGAGTTAAGAAACATCTGTATTTCTGGGCTGTTACAAAACCTTGACATTTGCCATTGGCCATTCTCTCTAAGTATCTTCTTTTACTTACATTATTTCTAGACAGCTTCTCCTGTTCCCTAAAGTAGGAATAAAAGCTGAGGAGGCCCATAACCCTGGAGGAGTCTCTCATTAATTTCATGAGAAATAATATGACTCAAACAGATAAAACAATTGAGAAGCTGACATAAACCAAAGTTCTAGAAAACTAATTAATGATCAACGCTTTACTGTATCTCTCATCATAATAGTGATTGTAGACACATGTACATGGCAACTATTAGGTACCAAGCATTGTTCTAAAGATGTAGTATATAATTGTCTAATCCTCCAGCAAATCTATGATATGCATAGCTTTACCATCTTCCCAGTCTCATGGGAAAACTGAGGCAAAATGATTTGTCTAGTCACACAGATTGTAAATGACAGACTTTGGGTGTGAACCCATATATCCAAATATAATGTACACTGCCTCTCCCTGAAGACACTTAAGAGATTGTATACCAACTAATTCCTAACCAAACTCAGTCCAGGTGCCTTACATGGTTGGAAATGTGTTCCTACTTTGCTTTCCTGATACATAGTACACTTTACAAGCTTATCCCATGTCAAATGTCAGGAACATGAACAGTGTGTGAAGTGAGAAATAAATACCAACCCAGGAATTCAAATGTGCTGCCTGCCCAAATAAGATTATTATTATCCTGAGAATAATACTGGCTTGTGTTTCTCTTCAGTTACCTAAGTAGATATATTTTGGAACGAACAAACCCCTGGCAGGATTTGGGAAATCAGTATAGTTGAGCAGAAGGTGACATCAAGATGGAGAACAGAGGGATGCCATTAAGACCCTTGTTTTCATCCCTGAATCCTCCAGCACCTGGTGAATTTCCAAAATCTTATCAAGAAAACAGCATACGACAGTAGTAATATTTATCCTTTACTGACGTGACTATCAACTCTATGCCAAATATTTTTGCATCTGCTATCTTTAATCACGCCCAAACTCCAAATTAGATATATCATTTCTCCATTTCGCAGATGTTTCCCAAGGCTGAAATAGCTTAGCATTACTCAGGGTCAAAGAACTTGTGACGGTAGAATTGGAATTAAAAACCGAGTTTCAAAAAAAAAAAAAAAACCTGAGTTTCTCTGATTTCGGTGTGTATGCTCTTCCCATAAACATACCTTGAATTTACTCAGCCAGAGGAAGGCATCTTTCTCAAGCAGCAGTAGCTTGGTACTTACCATATCCCCTAGTGAGCACCGCAGTTCAAACTGAATTGACAAGATTCCTGCTTGCTTTATATTCCAATGAAACTGGTTCTTCATAGCGTTTATGCCTGTCTATCTTTGTATATGTACACTTGACAAGTTAAAATTTGAAGGCCAATGAAGCATGTTTAGTAACATGAAAAAATGCCTAATGATATGGGTAAATTAAAATAACAAAAACCAAAGTGGGGAAATACATAATGAAAAGTGAGTATATCAGGATGGGCTAGGGTATACTGCAGTTAACAAAGAAAATTAAAATGTCTGGGACTTGACCGGACAAAAAGTTTATTTCTTGATCACTGGAAGCCAGTTTAGCTGCCTTGAATATGGTTGTTCAGGAATCCAGGCTGCTTTGAGCTTTTGGCACCTCCTTCTCAACATTTTCACAATTTCAAGGAAAGAGAGTGCTTGGGCGTCTTGCACTGTCAACGGAAATATTTCCACACAGATATGACATATATCACTTCTCTTCCAACGCATTGGTTTTCCAAAGTGCCTAGAAGGAAAGGAGAAATGAATATGGGTAAATAATAGATATGTCTTCTACACAGAGTGAAAACGAGAGAGAGAGAAGGAGAGTATAAAATAAAAGGATATAAAGAAACTCAAAATCAATAGAGCACACTGTTTCATGATTGCATAATGGTCTGATAATTGTTTTGCTATATTTTCTTAGGTTCTGAATGTTAAAAATTATTCTGAAGTCTTTCAGAGAAAAATACCTATGTAAATCTCCACTGTCAGGCTTGGAACAGCTCACAGAATTGTTAACCCATACCCTCCATCAATCTTTGGGGTGTTGCTCCAACCCAGAAAGCTTCTGTAGAAGGTTGAAGAGGGTGGATGGATAAGAGTGAAGCAGCTGACTATGACAGCAAGGCAAATAGCTTGTATTACAAAAGAAAATCACTTCTCTGAATCTTTCCTACCTTTTTTTTTTTTTACCTTTGAAAGGAAAAACGTTGATTACATTTATATACTTTAAGATCATGAACTCATTTCTTGTGTTTATAATAGCACTAGTCATTCCAGCACTGCTTAGAAAATGAAAAATGATTTTACCACTTTTAACTTGAGCCTTATTTCCTTCATTTTGCAATAAGAATATAGTTTTTAAAAGAACTATTGCTGGAAATAAGTAAAAGGCTGGAGGAAAGAACATGGTCCTTCAGCTCAACTGAGGGACATCGTGCTCCTGTCTGTTATACTCAGAGCTAATGTAATCTGTTACATACAAATTGAATGGGCTTTCCAGATTTTCACATACCTGTAACAGGTTATTGAAGAATATAGACTCATAGAAGTAAAAATATGAGTTTACATTTTTTTCACTAACTGTCCTTAATAATTACTATGTTGTAAACCGCTTTTCCCATCTCTTATTGCATCTTGGTTAGAGTCTATTCATTTCTCAGGGACTTTTGTCTATTAAAACTCTATATTCGGGGCTTCCCCGGTGGCGCAGTAGTTAAGAATCCGCCTGCCAATGCAGGGGACATGGGTTCGTGCCCTGGTCTGGGAAGATCCCACATGCCGCGGAGCAGCTAAGCCTGTGCACCACAACTACTGAGCCTGCGCTCTATAGCCAGTGAGCCACAAGTGCCACAACTACTGAAGCCCGCACGCCTAGAGCCTGTGCTCCGCAACAAAAGAAGTCACCGCAATGAGAAGCCTGCGCACCGCAACAAAGAGTAGCCCTCACTCTCCGCAACTAGAGAACAGCCCACGCGCAGTAATGAAGACCCAACGCAGCCAAAAATAAATTAAAATTTAAAAAAACCTCACAAACTCAACACTCAAGTCTACAACATCAATATTGTATGGATTCAAAGCTCTTCTTCTTCTCCAGGGATAGATAGACTCAAGCAGCTTGGTGGTGGTGCATTCTTCTTACAGAATTTTCACTCCTAAATCCTCTAAGAGCTCTGACTCCTCAGGGCTTGGGATAGAGCTATCAGAGAAAAGTGGCAAATATCGCCTCTATTATCAGTATGATGACACAATCCTCTTCTTATTTTTCTTGCCACTTCTCTGACTATCATTGATTGGCTGTCAGTGCCCTTCGGAGGGTATTCAAAGACTAACTCTTGATCTTTGGGCAAATATGTGGATGGTTTGGAGCTTCTCCATGACAAAGTTTTCTGATGTGCATGATCCAGTCCTGGACTATGCCATGTTACATGGCAAAGGGGAATTAAAGTTGCAGAGAAAATTAAGGGTGCTTCTCAGCCTCCAGAGGAAGTAAATTTCCGTTGTTCATAAGCCACCCACTCTATGGTATTTCTGTTATAGCCATTTGAACAGACTACAGCACCTTCTAATTTTTATTTTCTCTCCTACGTTTTTGTCTTTGCTTCCTGGAAGACTTTTCTCAACTCTTCCAACACATCTATTGAGTTTATTGTTTCTCTTACCATATTTTTAATTTTCAAGAGCTCTTTTTGGTCACTAAATGTACTTTAAGAGCAGTATCTTCTTATTCCACGAATCCTGCATTTTACCATCTATTTTATACTCTTCAGAGACTAAAAGTTCCTTTCTCTACCCAAGGAAGAAAAATAAATGTCCAATCAGTAATGAACAATTATAAGACACCATAGAGACTTCAGTACAACATTAACACTTGAGGGGGGAGGACATAATGACATGGAATATTCTAAAGTCCATATAATCTAATTTTCTAAGGATTCTCATTGTAGAGAGATCTCATAGCAGCTATGCTCATATGGGATATACGGCACAAGTAGTTTCTCCTTTCCCCAAAAATAAGACTAAATAAGCTAAAATTTACATGAGAAATCAACAGCTTAGGTGATCATGATAATAATAATGGTGAAGTTTAACACCTTTTTAGAATAGGAAAGAAATTTAGAAATTCTTTTATATTTCAATAAAACTGAGATTACTCAGATATCTAATATAAGCAGTTATTTACGTAAATGACTAGGTTACTAAGTAATCTATCTCGTTAGTAAGAAAACCACAACTAAAACTCAAATATATTGATACTTAGTCCTCTTTCTACAACACCAGGCAGCCAATTCTATTATTTACGATTTCTTTTTTTGATAGGACTTTAGAATATAGTGGTCATTGGCAAACATTCTATTATTAAACATTCTCTTATTAAAATAATAATAAATATTTTCTCCAGAACATGTTATTTCTAGAAATTATGCTTCCTTAAAAGATCCACTGACCCTATACCGTGTGCCTCCTTGGTTCCTCTCCGCCCATCTAATTGTTCAAATCATGCTAGATAAAATCAACTGCTGATTTCCTAACAGTAGTAACAGATCCTATGGATTATCTCCTTCAACATGTATTCCAATCCCTTTCAGCATGCAGAGACTGGAAAGCTAAAAAAACTACATCTCTCAGACTCACTTGAAGCTAGAATTCCACCCATCAGATGACGTAGGGGAGACCTATTTGGAAGTAAGTGCAGTTAGGCATGGGGAACCCCCGTTTTTCACTGGTGCAAATAGCAGCAGAGGTGGCGTAATTCTGGGGCTGGCAGCTGTTTTGGAAGTTCCTCATTCTACAGATTTCTTATTGAATCAGAGACAGCATATTTTTGTACTTTACAATCTAATTATCATGTAGTATTTGCATGCTATTCCATTTACTATCCAAATCATAACCCTATGGAACGTTTTTCCTATTATGGATTTTTTATTGATGGCTTCCAATTTTTACTATTGTAAATAATATTGCAGTGGAAGTCTGAATGCATAAAGTTGGGTCCTTTAAATTTTTTTTCTCCTAACGGTAAATAGAAATGAGATTATGAGTTGAAAGTCATACTCACTTTTATACGACCTTATTATGAAGATATGCCTGAAAAAGGGCCTTTTCTGGACAAAGGGCAGAAAAATGGATGTATGAACAAACTGGGAGAATTGTTAAGTCATCCTCTGAGACTAGGAAGCAATCGTTTTGTCCTGATTTCCTCTGCAGACCTACAGGCTGAGAAGATTCCTCTTTATGGAACGATGGCAATGAAAAGTAGGTGCAGGAAGGATAGCAGAAGTTTGGGGAACCCTCTCTTTGGATGGAGTAAAAGTGAAGAATAGAACTTCGGCCTGGCTTCTATGCAGCCCCCAAGAAGGGAAATTAGGATATACAAACATAGTTACTGGATAACCTTTATAGAACTATAAAAAGGAGAAATTTCCCCTTGTTTTAAATTGTTAAACTTTATCAATTTTCCTTAGTAATTTTCAGTAAAATAATTAATAAGGATGCATTTATGATTGGGAGCACAAGAGAGGAAGGAAGAAAGTGACTATATTATTCATCAGAACCCCGCTGGAGGAGCACAACTTATTGTGGGCTGCTTAATGAGGTGAGCTGGCTGGGCCCTTCTTATGTGTGAGCCTGGGTTCTAATGCCGCGGTCAAGATGTGTCTGGAGATGGAAAGCTCTCTTATATGAACAGCCAAAGACCACAATGGTGTCTAAGTGGTATACCCAATAGGACTTAAAATCAGTTAACAATATTTTCTTTCTTTGTTCACACTAGTGTTCTTAACTGAAGGGTTGAGTTATTTTATGTCTGTCTTCATTTTGTTCTTGGCAGAACAAAAATGTCTAAAATAATATTTAGCATAGGGAACATAAGTAAACACAATCATAATATATATCTCTAACCCAGTTAACACATAAGAAGGCCTAGCAGTGGATAAAAACCTATCAGATTGAGAAAGAAATGTTTCCATAGGCACTGTCAACTCAGTTAAAAGTACTTATTAACCACCTGCTTTGTGCATTGATACCATGGGGATGCAGGGTGTTCGCAGGTACCAAGAAGCATGAGAAATGTCTGTCCCTGATCGTGAGGAACTAACAGGATTCAATTTAATGAATACTGGTTGATACTAGACAGTCGGACATTAGGTGAGACATATATATGTATACACATGTTACATTTTGTTCTCTGTAAATGTAGTAGAAAAATGAAGCCTTTAGTGCAAACATGCACACATACAAGCAACCGAGTCTCCTCTTAAGCTATAATTGTTTTTTGTTTTTTTTGCTGTACGGAGGTCTCTCACTGTTGTGGCCTCTCCCGTTGCGGAGCACAGGCTCCGGACGCGCAGGCTCAGTGGCCATGGCTCATGGGCCCAGCCGCTCCGCGGCATGTGGGATCTTCCTGGACTGAGGCACGAATCCGTGTCCCCTGCATTGGCAGGCGGACTCTCAACCATTGCGCCACCAGGGAAGCACTAAGCTATAATTCTTATAATGCTCTTGTGTAATATATTTTTTAGAAGTGACTGTTGGATATAACCAAGAATATACTCTTTATTATGGAAATGATTTTTGATTAAGAATTATGGGCCCTGAGCTTCTCTGGTGGCACAGTGGTTAAGAATCCTCCTGCCAATGCAGGGGACATGGGTTCGAGCCCTGGTCCGGGAAGATCCCACATGCTGCGGAGCAACTAAGCCCATGTGCCACAACTACTGAGCCTGACCTCTGGAGCTCGCGAGCCACAACTACTGAGCCCACATGCCACAAGTACTGAAGCCCACATGCCTAGAGCACATGCTTTGCAACAAGAGAAGCCACTGCAATGAGAAGACCGCCCACCGCAACAAAGAGTAGCCCCCGCTTGCCGCAACTAGAGAAAGACCGCACAGCTACAAAGACACAGTGCAGCCAAAAATAAAATAAATTTATTACAAAAAAAAAGAAAAAAGAATCATGGGCCCTCTACTATCCTGTCTGATGTGTTGATTTTTCAAGCTGTCATTCAGGATGGGTGAGTTGAAAAGTACAATGAGGCAACTCATTGTGGGTGAACAAGAACAAACTTAAATGTGTGTTGAAATGATTTAGGGGCAAATTTCACAATGCTAATTGTACTTCAAAGCAATCTCTCTTGTGATTCAAATCTAACCAAAAAAATTGAATGTCATCCAGTTATTATATAAAACAAATGTAAACTAGATCACAATATAGTACTATGACATAGGGCAATACTGCATAAAATAAGTATACACATCTTTTGGATAAGTTAGACTATGTTGTATAACACAAATATATAAGTTAGGCTACGTTATATAAAACATAAATGATTATCATATCTTTCATAAATATGGGAAATTTGGCAAAATATGTAATAATCTTGTAATATCAAATGAATTAAATATTCATTTAATCTTATAAGTGAAGATAGGTCCATGTTTTTACATGAGATATAAAATAAATGCTATGCACTTTCATCATATATGTGGAGGAAACAATGATATTGTTTAAAATTTAGTTTTTATGCATGTCAGTATATTTTATACAGATAAAGCGAGAAACCTCATATGGTAAGATTATATTTTTATAAAATAACTGTTATTCTGTTTAACAAAAATTTATATGGGAAATTATCAATTAACTGTGCCAATTTTCTATTTATTAAAATTTTTAATTTTAGAATTGTCTAATATACCAACTGAAAATAGGCCCATCTGGTAAATAACAGTATTCCTTTAATTCATTGTACTGTTTTTTTCCGACAAATATAAAGAGCTTTTAAACTATCCTTAATATAATAGGTTTATCATGTAATGATTCATTTTTTAAGCAATGATATGAATTAAAAACAATACTTGACTTGAGCAGAAATTGCATTGCATCCAAAATTAATTATCCCTAAAGTTTCCAATTTATTTTTGTATTTGTTATTATTGAGGCTTTAATTACTTAGAATTAGAATGAAATGAACAAAAGTAAGCTTTAGTGGAATTATCCTATGCTGAATGTGCATTTTGTGGCTTGTGTCAATTATGATTTATTATACTGGCTTACTTTCGCTTTTGAGAAAAACTGAAGCACATGCCAAAGATGGCAATAAATAAGCGCGGATTTATCGTGGGCAATCACTGCAGTTTCAAAAGTTTTTACACCTTCTGTATCAGCCTACACAATACCTCACAAAATGAGAAAATAAGTCATTATGCCATAATTTAGTGGTATTTCATACTTTTAAAAACACAATTTGTACTTATGTGATAGCTTTATTACTAAAGTAAAAATAACAGACTCTTAAAATTATTATAATATAGAGTGAAGAGAAGAGACATTGTTTATGATTTTTTTTTTTTTGCGGTACACGGGCCTCTCCCGTTGCGGAGCACAGGCTCTGGACGCGCAGGCTCAGCGGCCATGGCTCACGGGTCCAGACGCTCTGCGGCATGTGGGATCTTCCCAGACCGGGGCACGAACTTGTGTCCCCTGCATCGGCAGGCGGACTCTCAACCACTGCGCCACCAGGGAAGCCCTGTTTATGATTTTACACACAGACCAAAGGAAATGTAAATTATCCCCTGAGACTAGGGAGCAATTGTTTTGTCATGATTTCTTCATAGACCTACAGGCTGAAAATTCCTCTTCATGGAGTGATAACAATTGAAATTAGGGGCAGGAAAGGTGGTGGAAATTTGGGGAACTCTCCTTTTGAATGGAGTTAAAGTGGAGAAAAATTTCTGAAATGTTTTGTGAAAGAAGAGATCAAGTTCTGAAATGTTCTGTAAAAATAGCTTACTGTCTGTATTAGCTATCTATTGCTGCATAACAATTTAACCCAAAGCTTAACAGATTAAGGCAAGTAACATAATTATCTCACACAATTTCTTAGGATTAAGAATCTAGGTGCAGCTTTACTGGGTGTTTCTGGCTCAGGGTCACACATGAAATCACAGTCAAGCTGTTGGCTGGCACTCCAGTCTCTGAAGACTTGAGTGAGTCTAGAGGATCTGTTTCCAAGCTCATTCACACAGCTGTTCGCAGAAAGCTTCAGTTTTTCACCATGCGCTACTCATGACATCCAGTGCAAATGATCCAGGATGGAGGCTGCAGGGTTTTATAAACTACCCTCAGAGTGGCACACCTTCACTTCCACTGTAGTCTACTGGTCACACACAGACTAGCTCTGGTGTAATGTGGGATGTGACTCCACAAGGATGTGAATACTAGGAGCTAAAACTCATTGGGAGTCATCTTGGAAAGTGGCTACCACACCATCCTTCGTTCAGTAATTTGTTTACACATTCATTCATTTGTAAACATTCATTAAGCCCCCGTTATGTGCCAGAAACTGTGTTAGATCCTGAAGATACAGCAACCAAAACAGACATAGTTCCTACTCACAGAGACAAAGAAGTACCAGATATTTAAAGTGATTAAAGCTATGTTAAAGGTCACAGGCTGCATCACAGGCTCCCATAGTACTTCGTATTTCCCCAACATGGTTCTGGTGCTTGTTTGACTCCATGTGTGTAGGGAACATTACCACACTAACTAATAATATACTTCCTCTTCTCTGATAATCTTCATTTACATTCCACCTTACTACCCACTCCATGCAGACCATGGAATTTTTCTTTATCTAAAGCCTCTTCCCTTCCAAAAGAACTAATTTAAATAATACCTTATTTTATTTTTATTATTTTTTTCATGTGGACCATTTCTAAAGTCTTTATTGAATTTATTACAATATTGCTTCTGTTTTTATGTTTTGGTTTTCTGGCCATGAGGCATGTGGGATCTTAGCTCCCCAACCAGGGATTGAACCCATACCCCCGGCACCAGAAGACTAAGTCCCAACCACTGGACCACCAGGGAAGTCCCAAATAATCCATTATTTAATCACAATTGATAGTCCCAACTTCCTTATTTAACTAATTGTATTAGGATTGTGCTTCAACACTATTAAGACTTTTAGTCCACTTATCCCCATACTTTATTCACATCTGTCAGACTTCTCCTGTCTTGTCTTCCCTCCCTATCCTCTTAGTCTCTACAATCCATCATTTTAAGTTTCCTGTTGTCAATATCCCAGATTCACTTCCCCTTGTTTTGCAAAACTTCCAGCTAGGAAGTTATCTGATTATCTGATTTCTTTACGCCTTCTTTATGCCTCTAGGTGACAGCTAGAGCACTGCAAGAAAATTCAAAGCAGGGTAAATGGGTTTCACTGTAAATTTATAATCATCAAACTCAAATGTATCCCAAGTATGCCAGAAACCTGATCTCATTTTCCAAGTCAGCTTGTTTTTCCACTATATACCACAATGATTCCATTTCTCTTCCACTTTCCTTAAGTATCTGGCCCATCTCCACCTTAACACCTTCAACTCTCAGCAGAAAAGTTCCAAAGAGGAAATAGATGCCACCATCTGGAGCTGCCTCAACTCCCCTCCACTATATTTCCAAACATAATTCTAGTTACACCCATTCTGTCTTCCATCTCTCTTCATTTAGTGAAGGAAATGCACTGCCCTGTTTCTATCAAAGACTAATGCCGCTACGTGCACAAGGATCACATCCTCAGGCTAGGGTCACACACACATCAATGATCACACACATCATTTCTCATGTAGCTTTTTTGTTTCTTCCACAAGATTCTCTTTCTGACATGTTTTGAATGACAAATTATAAATTTGTATCTCTATCCTGACATCTCCCCTGCCTTCCAAAAGCCTGTTTTAACTACCTGCCTGCGTGTTCCGTAGATACGTCACACTGAGCTTCTGATCTTATTCACTATACGCTCTCCTCCTCTATTATTCCTCATTTAAGTATATGGATCTACCATCTACCTAGTTGCTCACTCCAAAAGACCGAGAGTCTTTTTTGAGACTTCTCTCCTCCTTAGCCCCTAACTCCCATTAACCTACCCCCAATATATGTTAAATGTATTCTAACCATCTCTATTAATACCATGCTAAGTAATTTCTCACTGACTGCTATAATAGCTTTTTACTTGCTTTCCACATTCATTATTTTCCTCCCTAAATGATTCTCTGAAAACTAAGATTTAAATAAGATTGTGGAAGCCTTCTACTTTCAATTATGATAGAAAAACTGGAACCAGACTTACTCTCTTGCCATAAATGCATACCAGTCAAAATATAGGAAGCAATTGTTTTTAGATATTGAACAATATGTAACACAATACTGTGACCCCTGACATAAGGACAACAAAGTAGGTTCGGCCTACCATAATCATGGTTTTCTGTCTAGAAACATATTCTGGACCACAGTGTAGGAAAGGAGCATGGTGATCCTGTTGACTTGGAGATCAGAGTTTTATGAGGCTGAGTGGCCAGAATCGTGAGGGAAAATTATAGGAGAGAGGGGAGCTCTTAAGAGAAAGAGCTCTAGAAATCGGAATAAGAGTTTACTCGAATCTGTGGGTTAGAACCAATGAGCCTGGGCAAAAAGAATGAGAGGGCTATAAGCTGAAAGCTTCCAGAGCTTCCCCATGGCTGGGAGACATTCAAGTTCAATGATACAGAGCTGAGATACCTCGAATATTTGTAGTATTCAGTAGAGACTCCAAAAGTCATATTTTACTAGTAATGTTAACCTATCCCCCAAATAAATGCTGCTCTAAACTCACTCTAGTGAAGTAAGAAACAAATCTCACTAATGGAAAGTGCAATGTGTAATGTGAGTATATAACACAGCTGCTTAACCTCATTTGAGGGGACTAGAAAGGCTTTCCTGGGACATGATTTAAGCTGAAATTTAAATGCTGAGTTAGAGTTAGCAAGTTGAAGAGGTAGGAGGAGAACTGGACATTCCAGCACACACAAAGGCTTGGAGGCAAAGAGGACTCAGGTGAATTTAACAACAGAAAGGACAGCATGTCTAGAACATGGGGAGTGATGGGAAGGTGATCCATACTGACACTAGGGAGACTGGCAATGGCTATAGAATTTAAGGTCTCAGAAACAATATTATGGAGTTTATTATTTCATACTGTGCCCTAGTTGCTTCTCTTACTCTTTGGGTGCTGGTGACTCCAGACAACTTCTCCCAGGAATCATGAATGAAACAAAGGAAGAGAGAGAAACAGGACAAAGGGGATATGGAAGAAAGAGGGAAGAAAGCACAAAGGCTGTGGGAGCAGCTTAGACATGGAGGAAATGTTAAGAAGGAAAAAAATAGGCTCTCACTATGTTTCATAATTTTTAAATAATAATTAAGGGAAAATTAATTGTGACTGGAATATTAAGTAAATGAAGGACAATAAATTTTGGCACAAAGAGTGATCTTTATTAATTTGTTCACATAAACTAAATATTTAAGATGAAAATGATAGAAAATCATTAAGTAGAAATTGCATGTTGGCACTGATAAGTCATCATCAGTTGAGTACCAAGAAAGAGGTTATAGGTTTTCTCTCTTCAAAATATTTTCTCTAACAGAAAATATTACAGTTTGTCAATGTCACGGAACAATAGAAGTGGGACTTACGCTTTACAATGTACACAGCCAATTTTATGTTCAACACTTCTGGCATGTTTCTTACCATTTTATTTTCCCCAACTATAAAATTATGTGAACAGGGTAGGTGATGGTGGCAAAGAAGTAACCATGTCCACTTTGGAGATTTGAGTTTGAGGTGTCTGAAAGGGACTGGAATATGTGAAAAGGCAAAAATACTCTTTTGGAATAGATTGAAAACAATATTGTAAAGATATCTTATTTCCCCAGGTTATCATAAATTATTATGAGACAAAAAAAAAGAACTGTGTTTGGAAACTAGACAAGCCAAATTCTAACATTCATATGAAAAAAAAGTTGTTTAGGAATAACCAAAAAAAAAAATCTGAAAAAGAAGAATGAAAATGAATTAAGCTTACCAGTTAACCTTACCAGTTTATAATTAAATGTATTATAAAGCTACATGAATTCAATAATTTTGGTACTGACATAAGAATAGATAGATCAATGGAATGGAATTAGAAATTCAGAAATAGACTAAATACCTATGGGAATTCAACACATAATGAAAACGGCATTTCTAATCAGTGGTTATCCAGTATAAGAAATTAAATTCTTGGCAGTGGCGACCACCAGCACCAATGTCCAAGCGGCAGAGGCAGCCCCCAGGGATGGCTGCTGCCAGTATCCATGTCCCCAGGGTGAGCCTCAGTCATCCCCGCCCCTAGCCCGCCTGGAGACTCTCCAAAACCAGCAGGTCACATCTAACACTAAGAGGCAATATAAATACAATCCTCTTCTGCTCCAGAAGTAGAAGAAAAGTGAATACTGAAGAACAAAATAACTGCCACAACCAAGCCTCTCAAGATAAACGCCACCAAACCTTTCCATGCTACCCAGAGAGGAGATCAAAAGGCATTGTTCTGGATTCCCGTAATAACTTTTTTTTTTTTGCAGTACGCGGCCTCTCACTGTTGTGGCCCCTCCCGTTGCGGAGCACAGGCTCCGGACGCACAGGCTCAGCGGCCATGGCTCACAGGCCCAGCCGCTCCGCGGCATGTGGGATCCTCCCGGCCCGGGGCACAAACCCGTGTCCCCTGCATTGGCAGGCGGACTCTCAACCACTGCGCCACCAGGGAAGCCCTCCCGTAATAACTTAAAGGGGAACTTTCACAATGCCCTGAGCCCCTGATGCCCTGCAAACAAAGGAGCAGGATGTCCTCAAATTTCTTGCATTAGGAACCCACTTAGGTGGCACCAACTTTGATTTCCAAATGGAACAATCATCTACAAAAGGAAAAGCGATGGCATCTACCTCATAAATCTCAAGAGAACGGAGGGGAGGCTTCCGGCAGCTTGTCGTGTGACACAGCCTCTCCTCTGCGCCGTGCGGACATCGCCATCATCCCGGAACAACAAGGGCGCTCACTTGCGGGTCCGCCGCGGCAGACGCTGACCGGGGAAGTTCCGCGCATGCCCGGCACCGTCTCCCGAGACCGAGGTCCGCCCGATCTCTACTTCCGCTGAGACGCTGAAGAGACAGTATAGGGAGAGCAGGCCGCTGCTGGAAAGGCTGTGACCAAGGAGGAATTTCAGGGTGCTCCAGCGCCCAAACCTCCTGCTACTCCACCCGAGGTCACGTCTGAAGGTGCACGTGCCCTCTGTGCCCGCCAGCAGTTCCCTCCTGAAGACGGAGCCTCAGCGCGGCCGCCATGGACACATCTGGAGACCCCTCCGCTCCGGCCACCGAATGGGTAGGAACAACAACTGAGTGGTCTTAAGCTGTTCTCCCACAGACGCTTAAACACAAAATGGAAATAAGGTTGACAGAAAATAATTTCTTTAAAACCAACCTACAAACTAATGAAAAAGAAATTTAATTCTTGGTTGACTAATGTTTACAAGCAAAAAAATTACAGCATAGAAGTATTAGGTTAAATGATAATATAATTATTTTGTGATTTTGGAAATCAAGATCCAAAAACCTAGACTCTACCCAATGAAGCTAAGTACATTTAATATTAATATTGTTAGTTAATTGTTATGGTTAATAAGTATCAGAAAAACAAGATGGGAGAAATATTCACAACTCACGTAACATTCTAAGAGTTATTTAAAAATATATATACAGACCTTATTTAAATCAATAAGAAAAAACTAAGAACTCAATAGAATATTGGGCAAAGGATGTAAACAGGTTTAGTCCAAGCTCTAAAGCCCAAGTGGCCCAGTGGACCGGAGTTGTGGGCCAGAAGCCAAGGGAAAAATCGTTTGGGTGGAATCAAATTCTGCCCGAGATCAAGCATAGTGAGGGGTGAGGCGAGGCCACTGGGCATTCATTTAGGATGTCACTGTTGACCTTTGACCCAAAAGTTTGGATGGGCTTCCCTGGTGGTGCAGTGGTTAAGAATCCGCCTGCCAATGCAGGGGACACGGGTTCGAGCCCTGGTCCGGGAAGATCCCACGTGCCGCGGAGCAACTAAGCCCGTGCGCCACAACTCCTGAGCCTGCGCTCTAGAGCCCGTGTGCCACAACTACTGAGCCCATGCGCCAGAGCTACTGAAGCCTGTGCGCCTAGAGCCCGTTCTCTGCAACAAGAGAAGCCATGACAATGATAAGCCCCTGCACCACAATGAAGAGTAACCTCCCTTGCTGCAATTAGAGAAAGCCCACGTGCAGCAACGAAGACCCAACACAGCCAAAAATAAAAATAAATAAAATAAATAAATTTATTAAAAAAAAAGTTTGGTTGGAGCATTGGGGAGTAGAACAGGATTCCAGTGTGCTGATGACCATAGCAGAGTTACAGAGGCGGTGGCAGGGATGTGGATGACTGTCAAGAGTTTCAGAAACATCAGGAAGGAAGGAAAGAGCAGGAGACAAGAGGGAGGCATGGTTACTAGAAGGTTTGGGGTTTTTAATCTTTTTAGGACAGGGATAATTAAGCATTTTTGAAGATTGAACAGAAGGAGTCACTGGAGAAATTTCTGAAAAGAATGGATAATTCATAAAGCAAGAATCTGGAGGAGAGGAATAGAAAAACCTTTGAGTTTTAGATAAAGATGAAGGTGCTATAACTTTAAAGCTCCCATTATAAGTTAGAGACTAGCAAATCTGTGCTTTAACCTAAAGAGATACAACTAAATAAGTGCTCCTGCTGTGTTCCCACCGCACCCCCTCCCCATGGGTTCCCCTCTTTCCCCTTTATCCCTGTGACTGTTTCCAAGCCTGTCTCCCCAGCCCCCTGCATCCCCTATCAAGGGGAGGGCCTGAATATTTGAGAAATGGATGAGAATCTTCAATATGGCTCAAGCCCTTAGCATTTGCCCAGCTTAGGAGGCCAGATTTTATAAGTAAATGAAGTTTTAAAGGATCTGGGAGGAGTCAACCAAAATGATGCCATTTGGTAAAATAGAAACTATGTAAGATTAAAAAAAATTCTAAAAGACAACCCCATCACTCCTCCCCCCCCCAATAACCAACAATGAAATAAGGGAGAAATAAGTGAGAAAACAAGGAAATAAGTCTTCAGTTTCAGAAAGTTAGTGAGGTCAAATGTTTGGTCCCTCAGGAAATATTTTCCAGATTATTAAAACCATTCCCCTCTATCCCAGTGAGAGGGTTCCTCTTCTTCTTTAAGATAATTGCTACAACTTTCCACATGTGATTTCATAACTCTGGAATCAGTTTAAAGCAATCTTATGGGTCCCATTTATTCTTCAGTTGTATTATTGATTTTTCTGATGGAAAAATAGGCTCAGGAGACACATGAGAGGTGGATATTTGATGACTTATAGTTATCTGTGGTAGTAGATTTGTTTTAACTTTTTATTGCTTTTATTATCTTTTTTTCTCGTCTTGGAGTGAAATGGATGGGGAACCAGAGTGGAGCTGAGCAGGCCTCTTTTTCATTCTGCTGTTTGTTAGTGGGTGCACATGTGTGCACACATGGGTGTGTGTATACATCCCGAGGGCAGGTTTGATTACTTCTTGCTACCACATTTCTCAAACCAGCCCTTTACTTTCTGAATTTCTGATGTAAGACAGTTGTTCAGCGTTAAAATATGGAGTTAGCAAAAGCACAATAATAAGAACTATTAGGCCCACTTAAAATTGAATTGTAGTCACAAAAGGCTGACAAGATCCATAGTTGAAAAAGGCAACATGATAAAGAAACATGAGAAATAATGAAAAAAAGTGGAAAGCCTGGAAATGCACTTAAAATAAGACAACATCGCAGTGTAATCAGTGAGGGTTATTTGAAAGTAACTGCAATCCAGATCAGATCCAATGAAACCTTGGAGGCATCAAGTTCTAAAATGATCGATATGGTGCATGCTTTTATTACCTATTGAAGAAAAATGCCCTATTGTAAACAAACAAGATTTCATTGAATTATAAATAATAATGTTTTCAGTGCTTGATTTTATTTTTTGTTAACTGATTTTACCTTTTCCCTAATATTAACATTTTGAAACTTAAAAACTTTGTTCTCTGTCAATAAATCCATAATCAGTGCTAGAT
Organism: Lagenorhynchus albirostris; assembly: GCF_949774975.1. Lineage (NCBI taxonomy): Eukaryota > Metazoa > Chordata > Mammalia > Artiodactyla > Delphinidae > Lagenorhynchus > Lagenorhynchus albirostris. The sequence continues at coordinate 28,379,655 of NC_083102.1, forward strand.
TTTCACACACACAAAAGTCATCATATGGTAAGTAATGAACCATTTTAGAAACAGTATGAGTAAAATTTTGAAAACTAAAAAAGTACAGAGTTGAACTCAGGAAAGACAGGTAAATTTCAGGCTCCCGCCCCCATCCCCAGCCAAAAATGGAGAGAAATCAAAGCAAAGCAATAAACAGGTGCTGATAGCAACATGGCTTGTGGGATTTAGAATGCAAAAGGCTAGAGTTTTAATGATCACATGGGGAAAAGAGGGCTGGGAAGAAAGTGAGCAGCGAGTGAGAACTAATTATTCTCTAAAGCCCACAGTCTCTAAACACAGCCCCTACTATCTCAACCCTGTATCCAGGAGGAACCTAGTACCTATTAGAGTGATTATTCATTATATTATGTAAGATAAAGCAGTGACAAATATTAAATAAATATTTTCTTTCCAGAGGAGAGGAAAGTAGTTCAATTATATGGTCTTCACAGCAAGGGTAGATCTCAATGTAAGGCCATATTTACCCCATGAAAAAAATGATGAAGTGCTTTCTTCCTTCTTCCTTCTCTTCCTCCCATCCTTCCTCCTTTCCTTCCTTCCTTCCTTCCATCCATCTTTCCTTCTTTTTCAGAAAAGTACATATCCCTGGTTGAGGATTATAACCCAAACTTAATTCCTGTGTGGCACAAGCTTGAACATAATTAATGATTAAAGCCAAAGGTGAAGATAGTGATGTTATATATTTAGCAACTTAAGGTACAGCAGGAGTGGCCCCAGTAGAAGATTAGAAATCAGAAGGAAATTAATATTGAAAACAGGACTTAAGAAAACCCTGGTATATGGGCATTTCCATAACTCAAGTTCTTTGAGATTCTCTCTCTCTCTCCCTCTCCCTCTCTCTGTCTCTCTGTCTCTCTGTCTCTCTCTCTCTCTCTCTCTCACACACACACACACACACACACACTTTTTATTCTTACAGTTGAAAACTACACACAACAGAAGAAAACAAACTACTATAGATTATAGTACTAGGCATTATAGGGAGGTTTCTGTGACTCCACTCAGTAAGAAAACCCTCTGTCTGCCTGGCAGAGTAGGATCCTGTATATACCATAACCACTTATGGAGGCTTAAGGACAGGTGGGGGGGAGGGGGAGTGGGGAGGCGGGCAAGGTCTAGAGATGTATCTATAAACATAGGCCAGAGCAAAATGGGAGTATTCTCTGGAAAACTGGCTAGACTTGTGTATGGCTCTATTGTGCTACAGTCATATGACACTGCAGTGATGGTCACAGTGATCAGTGAAACAAAATCTTCACACTCTCTCTTCATGCCTTTGGTGGTTGACAATAGACAAACAGCTACTGCAGCAGGTGGAATTCTCACATACTCTTAGAAGAGATGTTGGTTCCTCTGAAAAAGAAGTGGTTACAAACTAATCATCAGGGAAATTAAAACCAAAACCAGTTTATATCCCCTCACATTTGTTAGAATGGCTACCATCAAGAAGACAAGAGAAAATAGGTGCTGGTGAGGACATAGTAAAAAGGGAATATTTATACACTGTTGGTGGGAATGTAAATTAGTCCAACCACTACAGAACATGATATGGAGGTTCCTCAAAACATTAGAAATAGATCTACCATATGACCTAGAATTTCCACTTCTGGGTATATACCCAAAGGAAATAAAAACAGGGTGCCAATGAGATATATACACAATTATGTTTATTGAAGCATTATTCATAATGGACAAGATATGTAAACTACAAAAAGGCCCATCAATGGATGAATGGATAAAAAATGTGGTACATATACACAGTGTAATACTATTTAGCCATGAGAAAAGAAGACGTCTTTCCATTTGTGACAACATGGATGGGCCTTGAGCACATTATGCTAAGTGAGATAAGTCAGATAGAAAAAGACAAGTACTGTATGTTATCACTTATATGTGGAACCTAAAAAAGTGAAAGCTATAAAAAACAGTAAAATGGTGGTTACTAGAGGAAGGAGGTGGGGGACAAGAGTGAAGCTGTTTAAGGGCACAAACTTGTAGCAAGTAGCAAATAAGCCATAAGGATCAGTATAACGATATGGACAATAATATTGTACTATAGGAAGAAAAGAAATGGTTACAAGTGAATAATAGATTGGTCAAGTAAACATCTCTTTTCAGCTGACTAGTTTTATGAAACACAGTTGCTTTGTAATATTTTGCAGTAGAGGATGTTGTAGCAACCTGATGTTGTAGCAAACAGTGGAGCTTTTGTAGTTCTCTTGTTACGTGATATTTCTTGGGATGAGTATTGTTGAAGTCATATAATTAGAAGTAATTGATGGAGAATGCATTAACATAATATATACACCCCAAAAATGTCTTCTCATACTTTACATTTGCTGGATGCTGAAGCACCAGAAAGTTGGATTGTTAAGTTGGAAGTGTCTGCAAACAATGTAGTACATCAGGATTCCTCCCGTAACATTAAAGTGGTAACGAAGTTCACCCAACAAAATAGTCCAGGCCATATAGCAATGAGTAAAGGAAATATTGTCAGATGAGCCAGACATTATTTACTGCTTTCTGATTGTGAAATACAGTCATACAATCACCTTGGAAAGATAATTTCATTTCAATTTTGAACATGTAAAAATTTCCAGAGGTAAAGCTATCAGCAAGATAATATTAGATACTGAAGACAACTAAAAGGAAAATTTCTATATGTCATTACACATGAACAGAATCCTTCAATACCATTTTACAGGAGGTTTTCAATGTATTATTTTGAACAACTACTAAAGGTATGGTGGCTGAGATATGACTGCACTTAGGTATATAAATTGTAAGGTTGATATGTTTAAAACTGTTCATGGATCAGTACTATTTTAAAGACAACCGTTGCTGGCACTTGGATGGTCACATTTTGTTCATTAGAATTCTCTGTGAAGTCTGATTTTATTACAATAGCTATAAATGGTGATAAAAGGTACAAGTTTTATGTTGCACTATGGGGTTCCTACTTACACACCTAACGAAAATGACTAAGTCATTCATATAAATAGAGGAGAACTTGGACATGGTGCTCTGGCAGATAAAGCTTTATATACAATTATTCACAAAGATTTTGTTTTCAATGAAGAATCACACTTGAGTTCCTTGAATCAAATGGGTTATCATCTATAGAAGTGCTCTCCAGTAGAACTCTCTGTGATGACTGAAATGTTCTGTATCTGTGTTGTCCAGTATGGTAGCTACCAGCCATATGTGGCTCCTGAGCTCTTGAAATGTGGCTAGCATATCCGAGAAACTGACTTTTTAATTTAATTTATTTATGTTTAAATCTGAAGTTAAATGGCCACATGTGACTGATGACTACGTTATAGGACAGTGCAAGTCCACAGCATTGACCTATACTGCACGTAAAGAATTAGTGAATGCAGGGGTTCCAACTTCATCTGCTCTTGCAGGTGTGGCAATGTGATTAATTAATCACAAAACAATGGTAAGAAGGGTAAAATAGATGATCATTTGTTGATAGAATTAATGGGAATTGAAGATTAAAATGGTGATTTTAATTTTCAATTAGTTGATTTCAATAAGGGAATAGCTGTAAAGCATCCCAACATTAAATTTCCAGGGACACCAGTAAAATTTTAATGGAAGCCATTCAACAAGCCTCAACAGTAAAGAAGATATAGCAGGTAATGAACAAACAATTCAAAACCTTGAGCATCTAGAAAATAAAACAGACCTGTTGGAGAAACTGTCCAGATTCTGTTATCAAGGATGATCTGACTTCCTTGGACTGGAAAAAATATATAATTTTTAAAATCTCAGGTAAAAAAGGGAGTAACTATTCATCAGTGTAGTGAAGAGACATTTTCCTTATTTGCATGAAGTGAGAGACTTCATTCCTAATATCTTTAAAGATAATTAGGGGCTGCAGTTATCTGAAGGAATTTACACTAACACAGTAACTGACATCGAAAACATCAGAGTAATGATAAAGCTGTATCCATGCATGATTGTTGTATTACTTCACACTATCCAGCTTGTCCAATCATAGTTTAAGTATCTCACTGTCCTACAATTGGAAATTGGCCAAGAAATCTAGGTGAAAAAATTTGTATGTTATCTGGCTGGTGAAAGAATGAAGCATTATTATAAAGTAATTCGGTTTTCTGCTGTAAGTCCTGTCAAAACCCTAAATAATAAAAGTATAGGCATATAAGAGGCATTTCCTTAGTTACTACTTAATTCTTCTACCCCATGATTTCTTAAATAATTATAGGGTAGAATTCACCACACCAACAAAGACAGCAACATTTCAGGAGTATGTTTAGTGTATGAATTTATATATAAAATAAATATATACTAATATTTTATTAAAAGTGAAATAGAGGGAAAAACAATAATAGAAACAAAATTAAGGACCTAGGCAGTATGAAAATAGAACAGAAATATTTGAAATACAGCAATGAATTTCTACTGGAAAATATATCTGAGGAAGTTTCTGAGAGATTAACACAGAACTAAAAGGATGAAAAAATATGAAACATAGGCTAAGATAAAGATAGGTTACAGATTTTCTTGGAAAAGATGCATGCTCATCTAGAGTACAAGTTTTTTTTAACATCTTTATTGGAGTATAATTGCTTTACAATGGTGTATTAGTTTCTGCTTTATAACAAAGTGAATCAGCTATACATATACATATATCCCCATATCACCTCCCTCTTACGTCTCCCTCCCACCCTCCCTATCCATCTAGAGGGGTCACAAAGCATCGAGCTGATCTCCCTGTGCTATGCGGCTGCTTCCCACTAGCTATCTATTTTATATTTGGTAGTATATATAAGTCCATGCCACTCTTTCACTTCGTACCAGCTTACCCTTCCCCCTCCCCGTGTCCTCAAGTCCACTATCTATGTCTGCATCTTTATTCCTGTCCTGCCGCTAGGTTCTTCAGAACCTTTTTTTTTCTTTTTTAGATTCCATATATATATGTTAGCTTACGGTATTTTTTTTTCTCTTTCTGACTTACTTCACTCTGTATGACAGTCTCTAGGTCCATCCACCTCAAATAACTCAATTTCGTTTCTCTTTATGGCTGAGTAATATTCCATTGTATATATGTGCCACCTCTTCTTTATCCATTCATCTGTCGATGGACACTTAGGTTGCTTTCATATCCTGGCTACTGTAAATAGAGCTGCAATGAGCATTGTGGTACATGACTCTTTTTGAATTATGGTTTTCTCAGGGTATATGCCCAGTAGTGGGATTGCTGGGTCATATGGTAGTTCTATTTTTAGTTTTTTTTAAGGAACCTCCATACTGTTCTCCAGAGTGGCTGTGTCAATTTACATTCCCACCAACAGTGCAAGAGGGTTCCCTTTTCTCCACAGCCTCTCCAGCATTTATTGTTTGTAGATTTTTTGATGGTGGCCATTCTGACTGGTGTGAGGTGATACCTCATTGCAATTTTGATTTGCATTTCTCTAATGATTAGTGATGTTGAGCATTCTTTCATGTGTTTGTTGGCAGTCTGTATATCTTCTTTGGAGAAATGTCTGTTTATGTCTTCTGCCCATTTTTGGATTGTTTGTTTTTTTGATATTGAGCTGCATGAGCTGCTTGTAACTTTTGGAGATTAATCTTTTGTCAGTTGCTTCATTTGCAAATATTTCCTCCCATTCTGAGGGTTGTATTTTTGTCTTGTTTATGTTTTCCTTTGCTATGCAAAAGCTTCTAAGTTTCATTAGGTCCCATTTGTTTATTTTTGTCTTATTTCCATTTTTCTAGGAGGTGGGTCAAAAAGGATCTTGCTGTGATTTATGTCACAGAGTGTTCTGCCTATGTTTTCCTCTAAGGGTTTGATAGTGTCTGGCCTTATATTTAGGTCTTTAATCCATCTTGAGTTTATTTTTGTGTATGGTGTTAGGGAGTGTTCTAATTTCATTCTTTTACATGTAGCTCTCCAGTTTCCCCAGCACCACTTATTGAAGAGGCTGTCTTTTCTCCATTGTATATTCTTGCCTCCTTTATCAAAGATAAGGTGACCAGATGTGCGTGGGTTTATCTCTGCACTTTCTATCCTGTTCCATTGATCTATATTTCTGTTTTTATGTCAGTACCATACTGTTTTGATTACTGTAGCTTTGTGGTATAGTCTGAAGTCAGGGATCCTGATTCCTCTAGCTCCGTTTTTCTTTCTCAGGGTTGCTTTGACTATTCAGGGTCTTTGTGGTTCCATAAAAATTTTGAAATTTTTTGTTCTAGTTCTGTGAAAAATGCCATTGGTAGTTTGATAGGGATTGCATTGAATCTGTAGATTGCTTTGGGTAATATAGTCATTTTCACAATGTTGATTCTTCCAATCCAAGAACATGGTATATCTCTTCAATCTGTTTGTATCATCTTTGATTTCTTTCATTAGTGTCTTATAGTTTTCTGCATATGGGTCTTTTGTCTCCTTAGGTAGGTTTATTCCTAGGTATTTTATTCTTTTTGTTGCAGTGGTAAGCGGGAATGTTTCCTGAATTTCTCTTTTGGATTTTTCATCATTAGTGTATAGGAATGCAAGAGATTTCTGTGCATTAATTTTGTATCCTGCTGCTTTACCAAATTCATTGATTAGCTCTAGTAGTTTTCTGGTTGCATCTTTAGGATTCTCTATGTATAGTATCATGTCATCTGCAAACAGTGACAGCTTTACTTCTTCTTTTCTGATTTGGATTCCTTTTATTTCTTTTTCTTCTCTGATTGCCGTGGCTAAAACTGCCAAAACTATGTTGAATAATAGTGGTGAGAGTGGACAACCTTGTCTTGTTCCTGATCTTAGAGGAAATGCTTTCAGTTTTTCACCATTGAGAATGATGTTGGCTGTGGGTTTGTCATATATGGCCTTTATTATGTTGAGGTAGGTTCCCTCTGTGCCTACTTTCCAGAGAGTTTTTATCATAAATGGGTGCTGAATTTTGTCGAAAGCTTTTTCTGCATCTGTTGAGATGTTCATATGGTTTTTTTCCTTCAATTTGTTAATATGGTTTATCACATTGATTGATTTGCGTATATTGAAGAATCCTTGCATTCCTGGGATAAATCCCACTTGATCATGGTGTATGATCCTTTTAATGTGCTGTTGGATTCTGTTTGCTATTATTTTGTTGAGGATTTTTGCATCTATGTTCATCAGTGATATTGGCCTGTAGTTTTCTTTCTTTGTGACATCTTTGTCTGGATTTGGTATCAGGGCCTCATAGAATGAGTTTGGGAGTGTTCCTCCCTCTGCTACATTTTGGAAGCGTTTGCGAAGCATAGGTGTTAGCTCTTCTCTAAATGTTTGATAGAATTCGCCTGTGAAGCCATCTGGTCCTGGGCTTGTGTTTGTTGGAAGATTTTTAATCACAGTTTGATGGAATTCACCACTATACAATTTTTTAGATGCAGTTCAGGAGAAAAAAATGAAATGAATCAACGTTTTAAAACAAGGAGGAGTTAACTAAATTTATTGTGGCAATCATTTCATGATGAGTCAAACCTTTATGCTGTACCCCTGAAACTCATACAGTGATGTATGTCAATTATATCTGTATAAAACTGGAAAAAAACAGAAGAGGGAATAAGCTACTATGAACAAGGATCAGTAGAAAAAACAAACAGCTAATCTAGACCTAGATATAGGGACCTAGATATAGTAACAATCAGAAATGGATTATAAAATAACTTATGAAAAAATTTTAAGGAAATTAAAATATAAAGCCACCAAAATAAGAAAACAATAAGATTTAAAATAACAAAGTAAATCTGAAGAACAAAGTAAATCAGAAATTCAAAAAAAATCACTGATACTGAAAGATAGATCTAAAGAGATTATAAGAATTCAGCAAAGAGACACAAAGAGAAAGAAAAAAGAAAAGACAAGTTAGGATATAGGAAGGCTAGAATGATAAAGAGTAGCATACACCTAATCAGAGTTCTGAAAGGATAAAAATGCAGGAATGGGAATAAGTAATATTTGAAGAGATAGCAGTTGAGAATTCCCCAAATTGAGGAAAGACATGAAATCTAAGGTTCAGAAAGCATTCCAGATCCCAGAACAATAAATAAAAATAAATCCAATCAAAAATTCCAATTCAAGATGTATTAGCTGAGTTTGAAACTCCAAAGATAAAGAGATTAAAAAAAAAAAAAACCTAGAGAGGAAAGGTAACTTACCTATAATGCAATGTCAGTTAGATTCACTGCAGGTGTCTCAGAAGCAACAATTAAAACCAGAAGATATTAAAGTACTATCTTAATAAGGCTTGGAGAAAAGAACTATCAACTTAGAATTATATACTTGGCAAATTATTTCTCAAGATGAGAAAGAATTCTTCAAACAAAAACAGATTTATTACAACTACACATACTTAAGATGAAATGTTACAGAAAGAAGGTAAAAAAAAATCTATCTCAAACTAAGTCAGAGATACAAATAGGAATAAAAAGATTAGAAATTTAAAAACATGTGGGTTATCCACAAGTTATCAACCACAATAATGTCTAATTTGTGGGGTTAATAAACAACTAGGGAAAACTTGTTTCTGGACAAAGTGTTACACTAGAAAGGAATTGTGTATAGTCGTTGAAGCTCTATATGTTAAGTGTAGGTTAAGAAGAAGGTAGGCACTGATTATTTTTGACTTTCTAAATTAAACGTGCATTTTTTTTAGAATACCAATTCAGAGTAAAAATAGAGTATATAACATTCAAGTTAATAATGTAGGCAAAAAAATGCAATTAAAAAGTGCCACTAGATGGCAAGAAAACAGGAAAGAAATGAAGGTTAAATATATCAGTACAAATACATGTAAATGGATTAACCTTCGCTTCACTCCACACGGAGCTGAAAGATAGAGACTGCTGCGTTGTAGGTTGCCCACAGAAGATACATATAAAGCATAAAGACAGAAAGTTGAATATACTTTTCAAGATGACCATGTAAGTTCAGATGTTTTCCTTTTTTTTCTCCTACAAACCATTCAATAGCAATAAAGAGAATAAAAGCTAAAAATACAAATGCCAGAGTATTTTTTGTAAAATTTGGCAGTAATGAAAATCTTAAACCCCCAGAGTGGTGAGAGGACTGGCAAAACAGTAGCCAGAAGAAGAGTAGAAAGCAGGACCTTACATCTACCAAGCTCAGAAGGTGGTAAAGAACACACCCTGTCCTAAATCCTTTGTCTGCAGCAATTGAAATGTGCTACACGAACTACTTTATGATCTTTCTTTGATTTGATTTTCTTCCAAGATGGAGGAGTCAAGGCTAAATCAGGAACCACATAATGAAGGAGCCTCTTCTCTAGGAAGCAGAGTGGCCTCTCTAGCTGCAGTGGGAAAGCCGGTGTTATAAAAATCCTACATTGTCCATGTCCATTGGGGGTCATAAAGAAAATTCTTGCTAACCTGAAACACTTCCCTTCCCTTCCCTCAAAAATGTGAGGTCTTTTGTTTAGAAATTATTAAAAATTTTAAGATGGTGACAGCAGAGCGTTAAATTAAGCACGGAGCCCTCTGTGCGAAGGACCTTGTACAAGTGCACAGGGTGTGTGTCCACGAAGCCTGTTTCAATGGAATTCTCTTTCCCAGAAAAAAACTTGCCTCCTTAAAATATGAAATAAGAATCAGAAGAGGGTTTAATTGGAGGTACTACAAGAAAATAGAAGGGAAGACGAAAACATTCACAAAAGCAAAACACTCACCAGAAAATGTTGCCATGAAACACTGGGAAATTGTCAAACTTTCACCATGATAAATAGAAAACATTAAAATAAAAAAAAGAGAGAGAACTTACTGAAGCATTTGCCCCTTTGCAGAAGAGTACTGAAAGAAATGATGAGACATCAGATGATGAGAACTGAATCGGCAGAATGCATGAAAACAGTAAAATAAAACACCATGTGAATCAGTGGTTCTCAAGCGTGGCCATATATTAGAACCACCTGTGGAACTCTTAAGTCATACCAGTGCCCCAAAACTGTGCCCATAGATTTTTCTTTAATTGTTCTGGGCTGGAGCCTGCTCAGTGGTATGTTTTAACATCTTTACAGATCATTGAATGGGCAGCCAGTATTTATAATCATACACAACCAAATGAAAAATTAGAAGGCAGGGAAGGAGATGATATAACAAAAAAATTAGGAGGCAGAGGAGAGAGAAAATGGGAGATTGTGTAAATGCAGCAATTTCCTTATTTTTACTAGCTGAAGATAAAAATATAAGACTGTAAAATCAATTAGTATAGGTATAACTATATTTTTCAGCACAAATGAGAAATAAGAAAGATATTAGATATTAGAGGTAACTAAAATCAGGTAGAGAAAGAAATGAGTTCAGATAAAATGGATTAGTATTTTTAGAAGGAAATTTAGAAATGTATTGACCAAAAATAAAAAAGATAAATTTAATATATGTTATAATTATAAAGGTAACCAGTAGTACAGTATATAACACTTCTCAATTTTCAGAAGAAACATGCATCAAAAACAAAGAAAACAAAGTGAATAATTTTTTAAGATATACAAATAGAAGATATCAAATAATTTAATAAGACTAAGACTGTTCATATCTGTCATATTGATAAATGTAAATTGTTTTAATTCACCTATTAAAATAAAAATAATTGCTCTTTTGATCACATAGAAAGCCCCAACTCTATTTTATACATATATGTATATATATATACACATATATATGTATATATATATATATATAAAGTGATTTAAGAAATTAAAATTGAAAGGATGCATAAAGAAAAACTAGTCAACTGCAAACAAAATGAAAATAAAGATTTTTCAATAACAGACAAAAGTTAATGGAGGTGGTAATATATTTAAAATGTGCACAATTTATCTGAAGAATTATAAAAACTCTTCAGAGACTCACATATCCAGAACATCTTTAATATTTGAACAAATGGAAGTGTACTACTATGTTCTAGACTATAAAGATGCAATTCATAAAGATGCTCATTCTCCCTGAGTAAATAGATAAATAATAAGATACTAATAAAAAATATCAAAAGGTCTCTGTTCACTCATGGTAAATGGAACCTCCAGATCTGCCCATTGTAGCTACTGGTCACATATACACTCTACCCCCACCTCTAAACCCCAAGGATAAAATATAGTCAAAGATCCAATATGTAAAAATGCAGACCTTTAATGAAGCCATTATTATCTGAAAAAAAAAGTAAAGCATAGAAGACTAAATACCGATCAACATTGGATAACAAGTTTGATTGTTTACCTCCACCTCATAGAGTAGGACAGCTAGGGCATTTCATGACACTCTTTTACTGAGGTTGGGTCAGGTTTCTAAAAACAAGTAAAAATACTAAGATAATTTAGAATTTTAAAAAGTAGGTAAATAGGATAGGTACATTAATAGCTTGACATTATTTTATATGCTAGATTATAAAAATCATATTTGTGTGAGGACTTAGAAATCAATAGACTTTGCTGTCAGAAATCAATAGACTTTGTTGTCAAAGGACTGAAGGAAAAAATTTTAAAAAATGATTATAATGTTTAATTTTATATATTGTATTCTTTGATTTTTATCCAAAAATGTTTAGCATAGTTTTAATTCTTTTTTCATTTGTTGGGTTTACACTGGTTTTCCTTATTGTTTATGTTGTCTGTTTTAGTCATTTTTCTGTGTACACATTTATTCAGACATTTGCAGAGAGTATTTTTATTCTCATAGAGTAGGGATAGTAAGAGATAAAACAACTATTTGTCTCCTCACCACACTTACAACACTAACCACTTTGAGTTAGTGCAGACCCCACAGGTTAAGGGCTCAGTCTCACAAATTGGCCCCCACTTTGGGTGACAATCAAAAGTCCAGGCCTCCAGAATTTCTGACTTTCTTCTGGCTATAAATCAAGGGTTTCTACAGCGCCCCCTTTGGGTTTGATAATTTGCTAGAACAGTTCACAGCACTCTGAAAAATACTTTACTTACTATTACCCATTGATTAAGGGATGAAACTCAGGAGAGAGCACACGGAAGGGGTGCATAGAGCAAGGTATGCGGAAGGGGCAGGAGCTCTGTGTCCTCTCCCCAGCGAGCCACTGTCCCCTGTGTTCACCAACCCAGAAGCTCTTTGAACCCCTTCATTTAGGATTTTTATAGAGTTTCCATTGCAAAGGAATGATTTGATTGAATCATTGCCCACTGGTGATTAAGTCAATCTCCAGGCCCTTTCCTTTCCCTAGAGGTAAGGAGTTGGGGCTGAAAGTTCCAGCTCTCTAATCATGTTGTTGGTTCCTCTGGCAACTAGTCTCCCAGCTCCCTGAGTCACCTCATTAGCATAAATAGGGGTGGATCAAGAGGGGCTTATTATAAATAACAAAAGATGCCTCTCTCACCCTTATCAGGGAAGTCCAAGGGTTTTAGGAGCTCTGTGCCAGGAACAAGAGGCAGAGACCAAATATATATTTCTTATTACGTCAAATATAGTTAAAAAAATAAATAAAAGAAGGTATGCCTTGTATATTAAAGGAACATATAAATTAATGGCAGAGGACGGGATAGTTAGAGAATGGAGACAACAAACATGAAACTATAGACAACAATTTAGAATCCAGAAGGAACTTACTCTTCCATTTAGATTAAAATGCACATGCATTAGAATTTATACATCATATTTAATTTATTTACTTTAAAAACACATTTAATACAGTCTTTACAGAATATGCTAAAATTTTTTTCTTAGATTAAAAAAATTAATTGGTAAATTTGACTGCCTTTTTTCAGTACCTAAAATGCAATCTGTTAGTTTGTAGGTGGAACTCATTATTTTATTGTGTCATACTCTGACCAACTGTTAATTTATATTAAACCAGGTATATTTATATAAAAAGAGCAAATTATCTTTAAAATGATCAGAAATATTCCCTATTCCTTCCAATAAAATTCCATCCTAGTGCTTTCTGTTAATTGCCCCTGGCTTTGTATAGGACAACAGATGGACTCCATGGCTGAAAGGAAAAATTCCTGCATTCTAAAGGAAAGTTTAGTAGAAATTCTCAAAGAAAAAAAAGGCATAAAAAGGAGTATTTGAAGGCAAAATCATATGCAATTTATACATTATTCTCTGTAAGCCAGACATAAATATTTTTAAAGTATGTAGATAGAAATACAGGTTTCCCTCGCTACACCTACGTAGTACGTTCCTATGAAAACTTTCATAAGCTGAAAAGGTATAAAGTGAAGAAGCAATTGCCTCAGGACACCTTGTTAACAGATGCACAAAATAAATCACAGATGCTCACAGACAGAGTTCAAAGCTTATGGCTCCTTGACGCTGAGATGCTGCTGAGTGTAGGTCCTGGGCAAGGAGCTTGGCGGCCATTCTCACTGCTTGGGGTGCGCTGCCTCTGTAAGAGCTTGATTGCAAAACAAATACTAATGCTATTTTCATTTTTCTCCGTTTTTCATAAAAATGAAAATCCTCCTTGGATTTCTTTTTGTTAGCTAAAACAAACACTAATGTAGGTCTTTCATAAAAATGAAATGGAGTAAAGTGAACTTTTGAAAAATGGGGAATACCTGTAAATACTTTACAAAACACTTGATAATAGGGGGGAAAGACAATTTTTAAATTTATAACTTATCTATTGTTCCATGCTTTTTAACTGCATCATATTCTCTGTGTTCTTAGGTTTGATATTCTGTTATAAAAAACATATTTGTTGAGCTACATATTTTTCTCAAGGTTCTTGTTCTAGGTTTGAGGAAAAAGGCCCCCCTAGTGCAACCTAACACTTTTGTATTAAAGGATGACTAATTATGTCCTTCTTCTCTTGTTCACACTTTTCGCTAGTCAGATGAAATGTTTTGCAAATTTAGAACATATGCACCATCTGGCTTTGGTGTACATAATTCACACAGTGAAAGGCAGTGTAGTTACATGACTAAAAGGAACTCATTTGAATCCAGAGAGACCTTCTTTTGTCCTAGGCTGTGTGAATATGGACTAATTATTTACCATCTCTGGTTTTCCGTTTCCTCATCTATAAAGTGAAGACAACCATACCTATGGAGCTATGATACAGATAAAATTACATAAGTATAGAAAGTTGGTGGTTTAAAAAACACTTCATATATCTTTTAGAATTGAACAGTCACAAGTAATTGGCTAAATTTTTACCTATGTATAAAGAAAATATAATCATTAAACAAAATCCGTCCTTTCAAAAAGAGAATTTTTTCCCTAGTCTAATATCTTTTATGAACTGGTAGCAGTTCATACAGTGGTGATTAGAGGAGCAAGTGTTGTGGGACACAAAGAAGAGGGGTGTCAGTTTGATTTTGGAGACAATAAAAGGTCTGAGGAAATATAGAGATGTTTCAACTAAGAAAGAAAAATAATTTGAAAATTTTACTTAATATACCAGTATTTGATGATGTGGACACCAAATCAATACAAAGGCCATGCAGTCGTCCATTTTGGCTGCCTATCTCTCTATCTGTCTAAAATTTTAGGCCCTGCCCCAGCCTCAGGACCGTTCTGGTCCTGGAGGCTCTGTGCAGGCTCCTGGAACACATAGAAATTCTGCCAGTGCTCATCTGCCACCATCACCACCTCGACTCCAGAATCCAGAAAGCTCTCTAATGAGATTAAGAAAGCATGAGTCCAGGGCTTCCCTGGTGGCGCAGTAGTTGAGAGTCCGCCTTCCGATGCAGGGGACACGGGTTCGTGCCCCAGTCTGGGAAGATCCCACATGCCACGGAGCGGCTAGGTCCGTGAGCCATGGCCGCTGAGCCTGTGTGTCCGGAGCCTGTGCTCTGCAAACAGGAGAGGTCACAACAGTGAGAACCCTGAGTACCGAAAAAAAAAAAAAAGAAAAAGAAAGCATGGTCCAATGTTCAGATAATTTTATAGTTTTGTGTGTTACTTTTTTTTTTTTTTTTTGGCCATGCTGCAGGGCTTTGCAGGGTTCCCTGACCAGGGATTGAACCTGGGCCACAGCAGTGAAAGCACAGAGTCCTAACCACTGGACTGCCAGGGAATTCCCTGGTAGGGTTACTCTTGGTCTCTCTCCTGGAATAGAAGCCACCCTGAAGAGGGAGTTGACAGCCGTGGTCATTTCTCAAAAGTTTCTGCTTTTATTCAGATAAGGGGCACTCCAAGAAGGCTTTTTCCTGCATCTGTTGAATCTCAAGTATTTCTTCAGCTTAAATTGTCTTTATACTAACCATGGGGTTAAAGGAAATGTTTACGTACAATGAATTCTATTCCTGTTTTGAGATGTGCTTGTGATCCCAGGGCCCCAAATGCCAGATTTGGGGGTCTGGGAAAGTCAATGATCATGTCCATCACCTAATTTATTAAGGACCCTTCTTTCCTGAGGATTATAGTAGTACTGCCTATGTTGAGGGCCATATTTTGGGTGACCAATGACTCTGCTTAATATGATCCTTATATATTCTCCCAGCAGAAATGTCTCGTAGGCTCCATAAAACATACAAACTGGGCCAGGCAAAAGAAAGAAAAGTGATTTGCTCAGAATTTGCAGCTATATTGACTATTAGCTATAGCTATATAGAGCAGCACTATCTAATAGATACACAATGTGAGGCACATATAGAATTTCAAATTTTCTAGTAGCCACATATTTTAAAAGTAAAAATAAACAAGTAAAATCCATTTTAATAGTGTATTTTATTTAATACAACATATCTAAAATATCATTTCAACATGTAACATATATAAATACCTTATTGAGATACATTAATTCTTTTTTCATATGACATCTTCAAACTCAGGTGTGTATTTTATATTCATATTGCCTGTCAGCTCAGAACAGCCACAGTTCAGCTGCTGATTGGTCTCTTGTGGCTTGTGCCTACCATATTGGACAGTAGAAGGGCATGTGATTAATCTAACTTAAGGAAAAATGTGGTTACACAGGGAAAGATATTCTCATTCTAGAATTCATGATTAAATTTTAATTTTATTTTTCATTGAAGTATAGTTGATTTACAGTGTTTCACGTGCACAGCAGAGTGATTCAGTTATTTAAGGAATGAGTAATCTAGCACACAGTATTTCACCTCTTTAAGAATCAAAATATGACCACCTAGAGATCCATAGCATTAGGACCAAAGGTCAAATATCAATGTAATTCCAATTGAAATTGATCAAAAAGGAAAATTCATATCCTAGACCTGAGAAGACTCAAGAAAGCCGCATAGCTGTCTTTCAATATCTGAAGGAGTCTCAGAAGACAACCAACATGAATAAATGCTCTTTGTTCAAAGGAAACTAATATTTTAAATGTATATTGAGAACTCCTCTGTTGTCATTTGAATCTGACGGCAAAATCTCATATCTGCTGAGAGCTGGCTTCCTATATTTCCATCCTGAGGAGAAGCTTCAATGTACCCAATTCCCTCATTCTGTAATTGTAAGTCTTGTGTCTCAGCCTCCTTCTGGAAAGAGCCCCCCACCTAAATGTTAGGAAGTCATTAAGAATTCATCTCCATTCAATCTTTCGAATTTCTGCCAAGATTGCTGACAGAGTGCCAAACAGCTCTTAGTTCTTGCGGATCGGGGCTGAGCTGAGCAGGCATGCTTACACTGAATCTTTATTTCCCATTACTCATTCTGAGTGATCTGACTTCCTATCAGATTTAATTTTGATGGCTTCTATTAGTTTTATTAGTGAAAACAGTGGGAAAAATGAATAATAACATATGAAAAAAGTCTACAGTGGAATCACATCACTAACATGGATATTTCATTCCTTAATAGCTGTCCTGGGCACAGTTTGCAACTCCTTGTCAACTGGGCATTGAATTGTTCAATAAATACATGTCTCTCTTTTGTGAAATTAGTTTACTCCTTTTTTTTTTGTAATTGTCATAAATATGGAAGCATATAACATACGGTAGTTTGATTTCTTCTTCAATATGAAGATGTGTGACATCAGAGAGAGAAAAATTGAACAGTTTGTGTGTCAGCATAATATAGACAATTAATTACTATTAAGATATACTAGGGGATAGTTTTTATTATAAGCAATCTCTGTGTTTTCCAGGGTTTTGAAAAATTGTATCTATGACCATGTATTATTCAAAATATAACCATGATATCCTCCGTTCTGCTTTACAAAAATCAAATTATTACTGTCAAGCAGTGTTTGCCCTGTGAGTTTATCAAGCCACATATACCTAATGGTAGTTGACCTAAAGGAGTGACAGTGCACTTTATAAAGCTGTTTAGAGTAAAAAAGATACAGTTTACTGCAAGTGATTACCTAATCCCCTTTTACTTCCTATAAAGTCGCAGCATAAAAGTAGCTTGAATAAATGTCAAAGGGGCATAGTTTGAGGTGACATATACTAAAAATTTTTACTTTTGAGGACTGCAGAAAGTAATGACTATGGACATGTCTTTCTTTTTCTTTTGCGTTATGTGGGCCTCTCACTGTTGTGGCCTCTTCCATTGCGGAGCACAGGCTCCGGACGTGCAGGCTCAGCGGCCATGGCTCACGGGCCCAGCCGCTCTGCGGCATGTGGGATCTTCCCGGATCGGGGCACGAACCCGTGTCCCCTGCATCGGCAGGCGGACTCTCAACCACTGCGCCACCAGGGAAGCCCGGAGATGTCTTTTATATTAGGGGAATATCTTTTACTGAGCACTTATATGCTTCTTTTGAATAGTCCCTTTCATCTTATATGTCAAAATAAAAGAAATGAAATATACCTTTCCACTATATCAGACCCCAGAAATTGGATATGAAGTGGCATACACACACACACACACACACACACACACACACACACACTCTAGAATATTCTAGTGATTTAAAAAATGGAACAACTAGTTTAAAGTTGCACTTTTCTTGTGGTTCTTTACAAAAGAGAAAAAATAAGTCATTGGATAAAAAATACAAAGCCATTTAAAACACTCAACTAAAAATGGAAACAAAGCCATCTATGTATGTGTGTATATATTAAAGGAAAAATCTATGTATATGTTATATATACATATAAATAATACATAATACCTCCTCTCCTTTAAAGTGGCACAAATGATGCATCACCAGCCAAGCTGGGCACTTTATGTCTTGTAAGGTCACTTTTCATGCAGATTACTTGGAAGATTACTGTTTGCCTCTCTTGTGTGACTTCCATGAAGTCAGCATTCAGTAAGCCTGGCTTCCTGGCAAACAACGGAACATTCAGCCCATATGTGGGGAAAGAGATATCTCCAATGAGAAGGGAGGGCAGGGAGTGGGAAAAGTGGCAACTCTGGTACAAAGGAGCAAAGAACGGTGATTCATAAGGAGGCTGGGAGAGCCAGGCCTGCCACAGTATAGATTCCACAACTGGCACTTACTTGGCGGATGAGCCACCGGGGCACTGACCTTGGCAGCTTTACAGAGGTAACCTTTATGTGAAGAGGAACTGTTCTTCAACAATGTCTGCAATATGCTTGCCACGAATTTTTTTTCCCCTAAGAGAAAGGGGGCAAGGCATGGAAAAGCACATTGGATTTTTTCATTCCCCATTTACCCTTTGTTGCAGAGGCAACAATGTTCATGGTTCATTGTGGAAAATTTCCTGTATGCCCTGTGTGTTCTTCATCGTCCTTAAGGACATGTAAAGGACGGTTAATTTTAATTAGAGGACACAACAACAGTGGCTTTTATTAGTTCACTGCATTTTCCTTTTAATTCAGGGCCATACCATAGCTAGTCCTCACTAGTAACCTTTTGTATGGGTAATTCTTTTAGTGCATCTCATTCCCAGTGGGGCAGTCTCTACCTAGAATGTCGCCTTCTGTCCTAGTGTCCCTTCTTTCACCCACAGGCCACGTTATAAAAGTGGCTGTGATGGTGGCCCTCTTGCTTCCATTTATGTGACTGTAGTCTCGTGTAATTTGTTATTCTTAGTACTCATGTACTGACAATCAGAGGTGCCAAAGTATAGGGTACCTTGTGTTTGAGAAAGAGAAAGCCCTTGCTTAAGAGAGTTGGAGGGAATTTTATACTCTCACAGTTAGAAGCATGAATTCAGTGGGAGAAAACAAAAAAGAATATCTAACCTTGTCTTTTGATGAATATAGAAATACCAGGAACAGTCTCCATACTGTAAAAAAAAAAAGGTATATTTGAAGAGTTTACATGCCTGTGCTTGCACAGTAGGCTGAGGCTGGTGTTAAGCCCATTCAGAAATTTCAAGTCATAGCTCCTTCGGGAATAATGTGCTATTGTGCCTGCTAGCTCCAGGCCAGAAAGGGCTTTTTCCCTTAAAGCCGGCGTCAGGCTTCCTGATGAATCACTTGCCTCTTGATATTTAAGCTCTTCTTATTTTGTTGGAGATTACTGGCCATGACTGACGGCTCCACGCAACTGATAAAAGCAGAAACTAGCTGCTCTAGAGTGAAACAACAGGAAGAAAAAGGCCATGCTATACTTCTGCCTGAGGTTTGCAGCTAAGCTAGTCAGTTATGCTTGCCCAAGAATGGGAATTTGATTTCCTATTTCGTCCCTCAGATATTATAGTCTTTACTCATAATAACCAGATCATGCTGTAAATCAAGAAAAATAGTGTCTTCTAAACTAGCAAATACTTTTAAGCTAGACTGAATATGGTTCCATTTTGAAAGGGTGTCTTGGATTATAAAAACAGTATCATCTTACATGTTTACTTTCTATATATTGGTACTGCATTACGTACTTTTTATTTTTAGTATTTATCATAATTCTAATTGATCAGCTACTTATTAGTCATTTGTTTATTGACAGTCTTACATGCCAAACGAAGCCTCAAGGGAATAGGGACAAATCCATCTTGGTCATTACTTATACCCATCACCTACACATATGAGCTGTTCAATAAACATTTTAAATCATTGGATGAATAACTAATACAAGGTTGTATAATGTAGGGTCTCACTATATTATGTACTTTGTTATGTTATGTATTATGTTATGTACTATATTATGTACAAATGTATACATTCCTATGAAAATACAAGGAAGAGGTAAGAGTAACAAGATAGGATGTGATATAGAAGTTTGTTGGGGGGGGGCATTTACTTTTTTGACTCAGGAGAGGAGATTAGAGCAGGTTACAAGGCAAGAGCGATGTTTGAAGTAGGACTTGAAAACAGAAGAGCAATGGAAAGTTTGAGGGGCTGAGAAGCATCAGAGATATTTGGGTAGAACAGATTGAAGCAGAGGGCTGAGTTATGGGAGTTGTTGGAAATCATGCTGGAAAAGACAGATTAGGATCAGTTTGTCAAAAGGTTTGTGTAACAAACTGGAGGATTTAGTTTCCATTTAGTCAGAAAGGTGTCAGCGAGGCTTTTCAGCGAGTACCATGATCAGAGTGAGGCACCGGGAAGCCTAATCTGAGAGCAATGGGAATGATTTGTTTGCAGCGTGAAGAAGGAACTAAGGAGTCGCATTAGAACGCTGTCATTATTGTCTAGAAAGTGGTGAAGGAGGAGCGTTTGAACTTGGGAGAGTGATGACTTGGAGGTTATCCACATCGGTTAACAAGCCAGTCATGGCACTGTTACCAGAAATATGAAAAAAACAAACGATGAAAATGTTTGGATGACAAGATGAATTTAGTCCTAATCATGTAAGGTTAGAGGCACTGGTCGGCCAGGTTTAGAAAGTTTGACAATGCAACTGGAATTTCAGAGTTAAAAATCTTAGTGGTAGAGCAGTGCAGGATAATGGAGAATACCAACATGAGGAGCAGTGGATGGATTAAGCGGGTTGGAGGTGAAGGTCATTGGGTCATCGGAGGTAAGAAGGTGAGGTTCTTTAGTGGCAGGTAGCCTGGGGGTAAAGGATGAGCCAGAAGAGAAGACAGATACGAGAGAATTACCTGTTCCCAGCTCCTGGGATCTGCTTCTAGCTGTTTATCTGGAACTGTGATGAGGACTACAAATGAAATATAATACCACTAAATACTTAACTGAGCCTTCACTATGTGCCAAGCATGGTCATAGGCTCTGAAGGGATAGAAAGAAGTGTAATTCATAACTTCCTCTCATAAGAGGTTTATAACATAGCCAGCAAGATGTCATTTATTTAATTACTAATTATTCACAAGTGTGAAGTCAGCCCCTATGTTGTACTAGGTATAGCTGCTCTTCTCTCCACTCAGAAGTCTCTCGTCCAGGCTAGATATTTCAGTTCTTTCCACTACTTTTAAAAACGTGCTGGCAAACCCTTTTGCCTACTCCTGTTCTCCCTTTGATTTATCAACATTGCCCTTAAAGTGTGCTATCAGAACTGTGCGCAGAGGTAAGCTGATCTGCAAAAGTTGGAGTGTGGCCGTTATTTCACAATGGTAGAATTCCCTGGATCAGGGTGTTCTCTTTCTATTAATGCAAAAGCAAAGACTGCTTTTTTTTTTTGCCATTTTATGGAAATAACATAACATTCTATTATATAAGCAATTTATATTCGTTGTAGAAAAATTAGGAATTAGAGATAAGTGGAAAAAAAGAAGGAGAAGGTAAAAAGGAATTCCACACTCCCAAATTCCAGTTTTTCCACATGGAATGGTCACTTCTCCATTTAACCCAGTTATTTGTTAACTTCTATGTCCAGCAACTACGTGACTGCAGGACTGTTTCCACTCCCTTCTGAGGTTCCTGGGTGGCTCCTCCTACTGTGCCTTCTTAGTCCGCGAGCTGCTACTTGTGCCTTTCTTTTCACTTTGCCCCAGGTCTTAGGTCTGCACCCTCCTCTCAGATCTAGGCTGCTGCCCTGTGGGCACTGACCTACTGCTTAGAGCTCACTGATGTTGCAGGGTCATTTCCCTGCATTGAATAAACTGCCTACCACCCTTTCCTAGGGTCCCATGGCAGTTGCTCTGTCTTCATCAGAGTTTGGCACTGCTGCCACTCTTCTCTAGAATTTCAGTGGATTTCTTGTATACCTCACATGCTATCCATATGGCTCTCAGGGTCATATGGTGATGCCCAAGCCATGAGAAAAGGTTCTTAATGGAAACTGGCTGTACTCATTGCCATTACGCAGGAAACCTCGGTGCCTGATACATGACTCCATTTGTCATTTCTAATTAATGCCAACTGAAACCCAAATCACCTTCTGGGAGACACTGACCTTGGGTTTTTCCTCTGATCACTTTCTTGCCTCAGGGTCTTCCCATTTACACTTTGCCTCCACTCCCAGGAAAGCTGCTAGAGGCTTGGGCTCTGACGACCACCTTGATATTTCTGTCTCTCTTATTGGAGAATGTCCACCTCATTGGAGGTCCGGGTGACTCTCTTTCCCTTACTGGTGGGCGGGGCCAGTCGTAGGGCACATCAGCATCCTGTATAGTGAGCTCAGAACTACAGTAAACTCTAGATTTATTGTCAGTTCACTCCACCATATCATCACAATGCTCAGAGACATAAGAACCTGAAAACCCCATTCAGATAGGAACTTATCAGGGAAAAAAGCTGAACATTCTGGAAAGCCAGAGAAACTGATCCCAGGTAGAGCTGTGTACAGGGACGCAAATGATAGCTTCAGGACCTGGATTCTCTCCGAACATCTGAGCTCTGTATCCTATCGTTTCCACCTTCAGACAGACTCTCTCATACCAGTGGAAACATGGCTACTGTATAGGTTGAACCAACACCCTCCCAGCCTCAAATTCAAGGAAAAAGAAGCCCTCCTAGCGTCCATCAGAAAGTTAATATTAGGCTCAAATCACTCCTTTGACAGTTCCTGAATTGATCATTATTGTAGGGGAATGAAAGTTACTGATCAGTGTAGGCTGGGTCACATGCCAACTCCTAGAGCTGGGGATAGGGGTGGCCCCAGAAGAAACTAGGTCACTTTGCCAAAAAAAAAAATGAGAAATGGTTGCTTAATTGCTCAAATCAAACACATATGTACCACAACTTCTACCTGCCATTGTCCCGTGGCATACTGGTGAAAATACCATTGAGTGGGATATTGTCAGTCTACACCTGGAAAGGTGCCCCATGTACATACACCTGGAATCCTGAGACAACCTGTTATAGATGCATTTTTATTTATCAATGATGAGTTCATACTAGGTACTGTCTTGTAAAATGGTTTTTATTGTTTTATTTAAGGGGTATATCATGACCATCTTTTCACATGTATATATATATATATATATATATATAAACACTTTTTTGGTTTTATAAGAATCTGTTGAAAAGATTGTCACCATTTATTTAACTGTACCCTTTCCTTATTGTTGAACAGTCATTTTCTTTTAATTTTAAGTAATTATAAATAGCTCAGCAATAAATATTTGTGTAGCTGATACTTAGGAACATATTCTTTATTGCCTCCTTAAAATGAACTACTAGAAGTGGAAATTTGTGACTAGGGTATACAATTTTTTAAGGCTCTTGTTACATATTGATAATATGGTGTTATTCTCTCTCTCTCTCTCTCTGTCTCTGTCTCTCTCTCTCTCATACACACACATACATGCACGCAACACATATTCATATTACACTGTTAGTTCATACTAAATTTGAGATCACTATTGGTTTTTCACACATATAAACTGCTGCTAAATTAAGTATTCTCATTTGAGTACAAAAGCAATCTATAAGCCTCAATTTCTTAAGACTTTATTTCAAATCCTGTTTCTGCACTATGTCCAATCCAGGTTTGTGTTATCTGTAAATTACATAAGCAGGACTTCAATATCTTCATCCAAGTCTCTGGTAAAAAGTCTGAACTGTGCAAAGCCAAGGTCTTGTTGCAGTCTACTAAAGTCTCCTTACATGTTGACATCAAATTACTAGAACTTTAGAATCTTTGAATTTAGAGTAGGAAATCAGCTCAGAATAAAATAGCTCAAGTGCTTTTTTTTTTTTAACCAATTAGGAAACAGACCCAAAGAAATTTACTAATGTTTACAAGGTCACACAGGTAGAATGATAAAGATACATACTGTTATTGTTGTTCATATTTAATTCCACTCTTTTTCCTCCCTACTTGCCAATTGTTTTATCCAAAATTATATCATTGGAGGATTCATTATACACATCAGTGAAATCAAAAAAATTATGTCAATGACATTTTCTTCTTAACCCATTAGCAGAAATGAAGTCAATGTGACATGCCTTGTTTTTTAGTGTCCCATTTATTAATTCAACTTATGTTTTCTCACTGTGCTAAGCAAAGTATATATACTCCCCTTCATAGCTTGAAGATCATTCTCCTTTGTGAACATTGGAAACAAAATTAATTGGTTGGGATCTTGGTGCCCAACACCTTTTCACTTGAGGAGGCAGGAAACTGTGTCATGGAGAAATAAAATGACTTGCCAAAGAGTAATGTTGAGTCAGTTGCCTTTTCTTTGTCATCTGTGAACATTACATCATACAGCCTGAGACTATTTCTCTTTCTCTTTATTTGGAACACATCTTTAAAGTTCTTTATATTGTGTATAGAATTTTTGAGCCTCATCTTGTTCAGTAAGGGCTTTAGTCTTCCTGATACTACTCATACAAGTTCACGTTAATCTTTTGGCTTGGTCTTGGTCATGTCCCCACATTCCACAGCTTGTTCTAGTCCCTTTTAGGTGTCTTTAATTGCCTCCTTCCTTACAATTTTAGAGCATTTTAAATGATTACATAGTTAAGATTCTTTCCCTCCAGCCCATTTCAGCTTGCCCCTATTATCACAAAGCCCATCCCTTTAAAACTGCATGTTTTTGCCCTAAGCTTTTAAAATACCTTTTCTAAAACTTAAGTAGAACCGTCCATTCCCACACCTTACTGTTACTTGGTAGTAATTGCTGTTACCAAGTCTTGTGTAGCACTGTAGCTTCTACCCAAATTGTTGCTATTTCCACATTGTCAATTTGTCCTTCAGTGATGATTAAGATTAGGTAGAGAGTCTTTCTTCCTCTGAGTGGACTACAGTTGTCTGGAGGATCCTTTTCCATATCCATTGTTTCCCAGCAATGCCTGTGATGGGGTGTGTAAGTCTGTCTAAGTCCGCAGTTCAGTATTGCAAATCCCCCCTGGCTGCTGACATAACACACATTCTCCACAATCTGATCTATTGGTAATAAAGATGGTATATCTATATATTTTTCCCTTTCTATTTGTGTTGTCTGTCTAGCTCTTCTCTCTGTTAGTTCAGGCAGGGAAAAATGGATGTTAATGCTTGAGTTCCACCAAGCCCAACACCTGGGAACCATGTCTGGAAACACTGAATACAACTCCAATGCCTGTGGTAAAAGCATGTTAGCCTCCCACTACGAAGTTCCTTAAAGATAGCTCTGAGGGACCGTGTGGCAGTAAAATGAGGAAAGTTCTGTTTGATGGAGAGAAGCGGAAAGGAAGCTAGCAAAAGAAATAGAAAAAGAAGAAATAGATGGAAAGTGAGAGATGATACAGGAATTTACAGATATAGAAATCACACAAGTTCCCCAAATAGCTTTAGATGTGTTGTATATTGTGCATGTGGTGATTTTGATGGTTAAAAATAAGAGAGATCAAAAGGTAGCCAGAAAGGCTATTAGGACGATAAATGCTCTAATATTTTTTTTTAAGATTTTTTTTTTGATGTGGACCATTTTTAAAGTCTTTATTGAATTTGTTACAATATTGCTTCTGTTTTGGTTTTTTTGCCGCGAGGCATGTGGGATCTTAGCTCCCTGACCAGGGATTGAACCCGCACCCCCTGCATTGGAAGGTGAAGACTTAACCACTGGACCTCCAGGGAAGTCCCTAATCTTTTGTTTAAGATAAAGGATATTGAAAGAAAGAGTCCATGAAAGAGACTGAAAATGTTAGAAAGGAAGTATTTCTGTGTGTGTGTGTGTGTGTGTGGAGAGAGAGAGAGAGAGAGAGAGAGAGAGAGAGAGAGAGAGAGAGAAGGAAAGAAAGGGGAGAATCTTATATCAATGTTTCTTAAAGTAATTTTAAAATTCAGATTCTTCAATAAGCTCAGGGATCTGTATCTTAATACCTGGTGATTTCTAAGCACACTAAAGATTAAGAACTATTATCTAAGCACATAGAAAAGGGATGGAATTTAGTGTTTACTGGCAAGAGATTAGCTTTAGATAAGAGGTAAATCTCCTCTGACACTAGTTGGAATGATGTGAAGATAGAAATACGTTTAGTATATGGTAAAGTAAAAAAGGTATATAAAAAGAAAGCCAAGAAAACTGTGTTACTTAATGTTGCATGGTTTTTCACTTCTATTATTCATTTAAGGAGAGGAATAATTTTCTCTGTGTATTAGCCTATGTGCTGGGTACTTTACTTTTGTTCTGTGACTTAATCTTCAACAGTCACTCTATATAGTAGATATGATTATCTCTCTTTTTTTCTTAAAAAGACTAAGGCTCATAGAAATTGAGTAACATGTCAGGATGACACATCCAGGTACTGGTAGAATCAGGGTCTGGTCTCAGGTGAACCTGTCTCCACATCTCCAGCTTCTTTAGCATAGGGTAAGGGTTATCAAAGTTTTTCTGTAAAAGGCCAGGGAGTAAAGATGTAAAGTTTTGTGGACAGCTACTCAGCTCTGCCACTGAGTGCAAAAGCAGCCACAGATAATAACGTAAATTGTGGGCATACCCGGTTCCAGAAAAGCTTTATTTGTGGACACTGAAATTTGAATTTCATGTAATTTGCATTTATAACAAAATATTTTTCTTCTTTTGATATTTTTTCAACCATTTAAAAATGTAGAAACCATCTCCACCTTGCGGGCTGTACATAAACAGATGGTAGGCTAGATTTGGCCCATGAGCCATAGTTTGGCTTGTCAGCTCCTGGCCTAGGGCTCTGGCTATCAAATTCATGCTCTCCACAGCATCCTTCCAAATGTAGGAACTGAGATTATCCAATCAGAGTAAAAACTGGTGTTTTTACCGGTATGAAGTAAAAGTTTGAAATAATCATTGTTTTTCAGAGGAAAAACATGATTCTCTATTAGTTTCTATATAATTTTGCATCTTTTGATCCTGGACCAAAAAAGGAAAAAGCAGACTATTTGTTTTTCCAGATTCATTTTCCATACTGCTCTGAGACTGGGGAGGCTGGTCTGAATGGATTCCTCCTTATTCTCTGGTTTTGGTTGGGGTTGGTCAACTGGGAGCACCAGTAGGGAATGAAAAGGAAGGAGGAAAGTCCAGTTAGCGTCTTTCTTCATCTGCTCCCTCCCTAAAAGGTCCATGTAGGTGGGATGTTGACTCCTAGGTTTCAGGTCCTTTTCAAGCATCCCTCTTTGCAGGTTCCAGGAACCACTCTCTTCCTCTCTACTTCCAATCTAGAAGGAGTGCCTGTGTCCTGCACTACTAGTCCTGGGGTGCTGCACGATCCCTCAGATTTTTCCACATCTTTCTCACACCTTTGTCTCCAGTCTTTTTATTGATCTCTTCCCATGTTACACAATTTGATTGTGCCCTGTTCCTTGTGAGGACCCTGTCTAATACAAAGAATGTGATTGCTTGTAGCAATATCTGTTTAAGAGGCTTCTGCAGAGTGTCTCATCCTCTGCAGGAAACAAACAAACAAACATTCTTTCCTTTGTGTCCACACTGTACCCTGTAATATATTTTTAAGAGCTTTACTGAAGTTTAATTGACATACAATAAACTGCACATATTTAAAGTGCCCGTTTTAATAAGTTTTGATATATATGTGTACCCATGAAATCAACACCAGAGTCAGGATAATGAGTATATTCATCACACCTAAAATTTCCTTGTGCCCTTTTGTGATCTCTCCCTATTGCCCTACCTCCTCCGTTGGGCCCCATCCCCAAGCAATCACTGATATACTTTCTGTTGTTAAAGATTAATTTATACTTTTAAGAATTATATATACCTGGGGAATCATTTCAGTATAAACTCCATTTTTTTTGGTCTGGCCTCTTTCTCTTGGCATAATTATTCCTTATAATATATTCGGTTATTATATTACTAAGTGTTTATTGCCTGTACATGCCAGCATATCTATTTGCCTCTGTTTAGATTTCACAAGTTCTTCAAGGTATGCTACACTTGTCATTGTATCCCTAGAACCTAGCACAGTACTTGACATAGAAAAGATACTCAGTAATTATGGAAGGAAAGAAAGAAGGGAAGTGTAGGATGGCAAGTAGCCTCCATCCCCTGAGAGCTAATTGCTTCTCTAGCAATGAAATTTCTTAAGTACCTCTGTGGACAGTGTTTAATGATCTGTTCGCAGTTGAGGGCTGTCAATAGGACTGGCCCTCAGTCAGAATATGAAGCAGATGAATTTCTTGCTCTTTTACATGGGATCTATTGTCCTGCACCTCATCCTTCCTTCCTCTCATCTCCTCTGCAGGATCCAGAAATCTACCTGCCTGATGTATATAAATGCACCAATTTCTCACCACCCAGGCCAGCAGAGGAGAGAGGAGGGGTGGAGAGGGGATTCCCGGGGAAGAGTGATTAGGTTAGATTCTGGAATCTGGGATTCCAGAGCTGAAGCAGAAATAGTCTTGCATGTGTGTGTGGGGTAAGGGTGTAGATCACATACTCCCATACAGGTACTTCCCCGAGAGAAATGAACAGGAAATGTATGTTCATAGTTTCTTTCTCTATCATTTTGGGCTAAATCTGTGGAGTCTGAAGGACTGTGGTAGCCTTTATTGAGAGCTAAATAGTATGATTCCTTCCCTTTAGGTTTCTGAACTACGAGACAACGAGATTGATTCTGCAGGAAAGCACAGCCCTTGAGAAATCAGCTTTGACTTCAGGCTACAGTGAGTACACGAATTGGTTTGGTTAATGGGCTGAAAATCCTGTGATAGAACCCTCTCCCCTCTTTCAGATCCATGATGTCTATAGCTCTTAGCCCATTTAAGTTTGGTGTAGCCTGGAGAAGTCCTTCTCTATGTTCTCTTCTCCCATGGGTTTATTAACACCTATTAGAATCATGTCTATTCTGGGACAGAGATGGACAATAAGAGTCCTATAGGATTAAAAAAGGTAAGAAATTCCACTGCCTCTTCCATCTCCTCTAGATGCTCTGTGGTCTTCTGTCTTCAGCCCTTTAACAGAGTCCAGACTGATTATGTACACTTTAGTGTGACCAAGTTCTATAGATAAGCCCAGGTTTGCTGAGCCAGCAGCCAGCTTACTCCCAAGGGATCCTGGTGCTGAAGGAATATGAGTAACTGAAATCCCAGGCTATAGATTTCAAGAGTGTTGCCTCCAGGTCTTGACAATAGATATAACAATTTATACAAGAACTAAATCGATTTGTGGGTTACCCTGTAAACTTAACCACCATGTATAACACGTTGTAGAAATTTTCTTCTATTCCTGCTTTGTTAAGAGATTTCTTTAAAAATCAGGAGTGGAAAGTGCCTTTTTTCAAATGCTTTTTCTGAGTCCTATCGAGATGATCATATTATTTTCTCTTTTGGTTGTTGATATGGGGAATAATGTTGATGGATTTTTGAACGTTAAATCAACCTTGCATTTCTGGAATAAACTCCACTTGGTCATCA
Source organism: Lagenorhynchus albirostris (assembly GCF_949774975.1). NCBI lineage: Eukaryota > Metazoa > Chordata > Mammalia > Artiodactyla > Delphinidae > Lagenorhynchus > Lagenorhynchus albirostris. The sequence continues at coordinate 28,409,173 of NC_083102.1, forward strand.
CGTATTATCCTTATTTTTTGTTTCATCTGATTTTTTATTATTTGCTGAGGATTTTTTCAGCTATGTTCATGAGGGATACCGTCTGTGATCTCTCTTCTGTTATGTTTTTGTCTGGTTTTGCTATCAGAGTAATGCTGGCCTCATTTAGAAGAGTTGGGAAGTATTCACTCATTATCAGGTTTCTGGAAGAGTTTATGTAGAATGGTAATTCTTCCTTCAATGTTTGGGAAAATTCACCAGTGAAGCCATCTGTGCTGGAGTTTTCTTTGTGGGAAGGTTTGTAACAACAAACTCAATTTCTTTGATAGCTGTAGAGAGGCTACTCAGAACATCCAAGCTTATTTTCGAGTGATCTTTATTAGTGTGTGTCTTTCAAGTTCTCTCTCCACTTTATCCAAGTTGTTGAACTTATTGCTATAAACTTGTCTATCCTTATTATCCTTTTAATATCTTTAGAATCTGCAGTGATGTCATTTCTCTCCTTCCCAATGTTGAAAATTTGTGTTATCTCACATTTTTCCCTTATAAGTCTGGCTAGAAGTTTATCAATTTTTTTAAAGTTCTCAAAAAACCAGCTTTTGATATCATTGATATTCTCTATTACTTTTTTCCCGATTTTATTAGCATATACACTGACATTTATTATTTCCTTCCTTCCTATTATTTCCTTCCTTCCTTCACTCTGGTTCACTCTGTTTAACTTACTCCTCCTTTCTAGTTTTTTAAATTGGAAGCTGAGGTCTTTGATTTAAGACCTTTTCACTTTTCTAATATAGACAGTACTATAAATTTTCTTCTAAGTTCTGCTATAGAGGAAGCCCACAAATTATTTTTTTGGGGGGGGGGGCTTCAAGTTTTTATTGATCACAACTTATTTTTTTGTCCATCTGCAGAAAATAATTTTTGAATGCCTCCTAGTTAGCTGTCACTGCCCTAGACACTTTCATAGGCCTTTCATCCTCATCCGCACAACAGCCCTGTGAGGTAGGAATTGGCCCCATTTTACAGAGTTCATAACCAGTAGGAGATTATTGCTTCAAATACTTCCATTTGCCACATGTTTTCATGGACTAGAGGTTCTTACTGAGTCATTTGGTCAGGAGCTCTCACTGGTCAGGGGTTCCTATAGGTTGCTCTAAGATTCAAAGAATCAAACTACTAGAATTTTCCTGCAACAGGAGTGATGGGGTCGGTGGGATAAGAGTGAAGGAAGTAGAGTCAGTAGTCTGTCCCTTTGTAGCACCATTTGAGTTTGCTTTGGTCACTTGTGCACAGCGGGGGGGAGGGGAGGGGACAGTGGGAGAGGAGGGAAAGTGATTTTAAGTCTTCTCGCTTCTTCAGGATGAGCTTCCTCCCAAGCGCTGTAATCTGGGACCCGATCTCCTCCACCAACACGGTTGGGTCCCAAGCGCCCTACCACCTTTCCAACTGGGGCCACTAGGTACTTACAGAAGTTCCCAGTGGGCTCCTTCCCAGAAGCCTGGGTCAGGTACTTGAAGGCAGGGTGGGCACCAGTGCCGGTGACTGCGATCTTGCTAAACGTGGGGAAAGAGACACTGTAGGTGCGGCGGGCAAAGCTCTCCATCTCCTTCTGCTGTCGGGTGCCTGTTGGCCAAACTGGTTGCAGAGGAACGCAAGTACGTTGAAGTGATGGGACCGCAGGTCCCGCTGTAGCTGCTGCAGGGCCTGGTAGTGCTGGTCTGTGAAGCCTCACTCGCTAGCCATGTTCACCACCAGGGACACCGAGCCGCGGTGCTTCTCCAGCGACACCATCTTGCCCCGGATGCTGACCGTCTTGAAGTCCTGCTGCCGCTGCGCTCAGGCGGCAGCCGCCAGGAGCGGCCACGCCGCAGCCAGTGCCGCCACCTCACTCGCTCCCGAGCAGGCGGCGTGGCAAGGGCAAAGGCAGGGCGCGGCCCACAAATTTTTATATGTTGTATTTTTGTTTTAATCAGATCAAAATTTCTAATTTCTCTTTTTATTTCTTGTGACCCATAGGTTATATCGAGGTATGTTATTTGCTTTCCAAATATTTGGAGATTTTTTCCCCAAATATTTCTATTATGGAAGACTTATTTCCTGCTACTGTGGTCAGAAAACATACTTGTATGATTTGAATTTTTTGAATTTATTGAAATATTAGTATGACTTGGAATATGGTCTACCTTGGAAGTATAATGTGTGCATGAAGACAAGAATTTTGTATTCTGTTGCTGGGTATAATGTTCTATAAATGTGAATTATGCCAGTTGGTTAATAATGATGTTCAAATTTTCTATATCCTTATTGATCTTTTCTCTACTTGTTCTATCAATTATTGAAAGATATTGAAATCTTCTACTGTTATGGCTTTGTCTATTTCTCATTGTAGTTTTGTCAGTTTTCATTTCATGTAGTTTGAAGTTCTCTTATTATGTGTATAAATGTCTAGGATTATTATGTCCTCTTGATGAATTGACCTATTTATCATTAGGAAATGACCTTCTTTATATCTGATAGTATTCTTTGTTCTGAAATCTACTTTTTCTGATACTGATATAAAGATTTCAGCTTTCTTTTGATTGCTGTTAACATGGTGTATCTTTTACCATCCTCATACGTGTAACCTATTTGCGTCTTTATATTTGAAGTGAATTTCTTATGGGCAGCCTATTGTTGTGTCTTGTTTATTTATCCAACTGGAAAACCTCTGGTTATTAATTGGGGTGTTTAGACCATTTAGACCGTTTAGACCATATTTTGTGGTTTTTCATATGGTTTGATTTAAATCTATCATTTTGCTGCTTGATTTCTATTTCTCCCACCAGTTCTTTATTCCCTTTTCCAAAATGTTCTGGCTTCTTCGGGATTAACTGAACACTTTTTGTGATTTAATTTTAATTCATTTGTTGGCTGAATGGCTGTAAATCTTTGTTCTGCTATTTTATGGATGCTTTAAAGATTGTAGTATACATCTTTAGCTCATTACACTCTCCCTTCAAATGATGTTATACCATTTAATCAATAGTATACTAACTTTAGAGTGTGCTTCCATGTCTTCTGTGCCAGCCTTTGAACTAACATGGACATACATTTTACTTTTACATTTATTATAAACCCCATGATACATGGTTTCTACTTTTGTTTAAACAATTAGTATTGTTTAAGGTAGTTTTTTTCATGCATATCATACCTCAGATTTACTGAGGTATGATATGCAATTATAATTTTCATCAAATTTGGAATGTTTTTAAGCATTATATCTTCAAAATTATTCAGTCCCATCCTCCAACTCCTCTCCTTCTGTGACTCCAATTACATGTGTATTTTTTTATACAGCAGGCTCTTATTCGTTATCTATTTTGTACATATTAGTGTATATATATCAATCCCAATCTCCCAATTCATCCCACCACCACCACTCCCGCCACTTTCCCCCCTTGGTGTCCATACGTTTGTTCTCTACATCTGTGGTTCTATTTCTGCCCTGCAAACTGGTTCATCTGTTCCATTTTTCTAGGTCCCACATATATGCATTAATATACCATATTAGTTTTTCTCTTTCTGACTTACTTCACTCTGTATGATAGTCTCTAGATCCATCCACGTCTCTACAAATGACCCAATTTCGTTCCCTTTTATGGCTGAGTAATATGCCATTGTATATATGTACCACATCTTCTTTAACCATTCGTCTGTCAATGGGCATTTAGGTTGCTTCCATGACCTGGCTATTGTAAATAGTGCTGCAATGAACATTGGGGTGCATGTGTCTTTTTGAATTATGGTTTTCTCTGGGTGTACGCCCGGTAGTGGGATTGCTGGGTCATATGGTAATTCTATTTTTAGTTTTTTAAGGAACCTCCATACTGTTCTCCATAGTGGCTGTATCAATTCACATTCCCACCAACAGTGCAAGAGGGTTCCCTTTTCTCCACACCCTCTCCAGTATTTGTTGTTTGTAGATTTTCTGATGATGCCCATTCTAACTGGTGTGAGGTGATACCTCACTGTAGTTTTGATTTGCATTTCTCTAATGATTAGTGATGTTGAGCAGCTTTTCATGTGCTTCTTGGCCATCTGTATGTCTTCTTTGGAGAAATGTCTATTTAGGTCTTCTGCCCATTTTTTGACTGGGTTGCTTGTTTTTTTTAATATTGAGCTGCATGAGCTGTTTGTGTATTTTGGAGATTAATCCTTTGTCCGTTGATTCATTTGCAAATATTTTCTTCCAAAACAATTAGTATCTTTTAAAGAGCTTTACATAATAGTACAAAGCTCCTTCATGTTTTGCCCAGGTAGTTACGTATTTTCTGGTGCTCTTCATTCCTTGTGTGGATCGAATTTCCTTCTGGCATCATTTTGTTCAGCCTGAAGGTCATTCTTTAACATGTCTTGGCGTGCAGGTGTGTAATGAATTCTTTCAACCTCTGTATATCTGAAAGTCTTTAATTTGCCTTTGTTCTTGAAAGATATGTTCTAAGTTTTTTCTTTCAGTGTAATAAAGATATTGCTCTTGCAATAAAGATATTTTCTCTTGCATTGTTTCTGGTGACAAATTTGATGTAGTCCTTATCTTTGTTCCTCTTACATAGTGTGCCATTTTTTCTTTGACTGCTTTTAAGTTTTTTTGTTTGTTTGTTTCTCACAGGTTTTGAGCCATTTAATTACAATGTGACTTGAGGTAGTTTTTTTCATGCATATCATACCTCAGATTTACTGAGGTATGATATGCAATTATAATTTTCATCAAATTTGGAATGTTTTTAAGCATTATATCTTCAAAAATTATTCAGTCCCATCCTCCAACTCCTCTCCTTCTGTGACTCCAATTACATGTGTATTAGGCTGCTTAAAACTGCCCCACAGCTCACTGTTGCTTTTCCACCTCATTTTTGATTCCCTTTGCTCTATGTATTTCATTTCTGATAGATTCTGTTGTCATGTTTTCATTATATTAATTTTTCTTTTTGCCATTTATTCCATCTAGTGTTTTTATTTTAGTCTCTAGAATTTTTATTAAGGTCTTTAAATTGTTTAAATATCTTCCATGTCTCTACATACCTTTTTGAATACATGGACTACAGTTTAATTGTTTTAGTGTTCCTGTTTGATAATTCTAACGTATGTATTGGTTCTGGGTTGGTCCTACTCAATTGAATTACTTCTTCTTATGAGTCATATTTTCTTGCTTCTTTGCATGTCTGATAATTTTTGATTGGCATTGTGAATTTCACCAGGCATTGTAAATTTTACTTTATTGGGTACAATTTATGTCTATTTTTATAAATATTATTGTACTTTGTTCTGTGAGGTAGTTACATTTCTTAAGAAATTGATTATTTCAGGTGTTACTTTTAAGATTTGTTAGGTACCAGAGCAGTGCTCATTTTTAAGCTAATCATTTTCTATTACTGAGGTAAAAAAAACTTGTGTGTACTCTACTACTGTCCCTCAGTTTTTGAGGGTTATTCAATTTGGGTGGTGGCAACAGGCACTATTCCCTGCCTTGTGTGACCATTGGGCATTGTAACCCTTAATTATTTTGGGTGGTTCTTTCCCAAGCCTCATGTAGTTTCCTCAGTGCATGCATGGATCAGTACACAGGTGAATACTTACAGGGGTGACTTACAGATCTTCAGGTATTATGATATTCTTTCTGTGTGCAATTTCTCCTTTTGCTACTCTTTCCTGAGAACCCCAGATGCTTCTGTCTCTTTGGAGTATCAGTTCCATCTTCTTGGCTCAGGGAGTCTCCAATCTCCACCTGGTTTTTTCCTTCCTCCACTATGCTCTGGAAACTCTCTCATGACAGTCATAGGGCTCGTCTCTTTGTTTCCCATCTCTTAGTGATCGCTGTCTTTTGTTGCCTGATGTCAGTGCCTTGCAAGTCATTGTCTCGTATATTTTCAGTTTTTTGTTGTTTCAGGTAGGAGGATAGATCTTGTCCCTGTTTCTCCATCTTGGGTGGAAGCAGAAGTCTATAACTTTTTAAAAAGGGAAAATATATTAACAATTTCAAACAACTGACTAGGGATCAATTTTGAAGCATCAACTGTTTTTAAGTCAGGTATTGGCTGTATAATCATCTCTTTCATTCAGAATTAGGAAAAAATAAGAAAACTAAGATAACTTTCACTGTATTGTGCAATAAGAATTGTTTATAATGAGACATTAAGTTACTTAAAATAAGCTGAAATAGCTTTTTTTATATAAATTTATTTATTTATTTACTTGTTTTTGCCTGTGTCGGGTCTTTGTTGCCACGCACGGGCTTTTCTCTAGTTGTGGCGAGCGGGGGCTACTCTTCGTTGTGGTGCGCAGGCTTCTCATTGCGGTGGCTTCTCTTGTTGCGGAGCAAGGGCTGTAGGTGCGTGGGCTTCAGTAGTTGTGGCATGTGGGCTTCAGTAGTTGTGGCTCACGGGCTCTAGAGCGCAAGCTCAGTAGTTGTGGTGCACAGGCTTAGTTGCTCTGTGGCATGTGGGATCTTCACGGACCAGGGCTCGAACCCGTGTCCTCTTCATTGGCAGGTGGATTCTCAACCACTGTGCCACCAGGGAAGCCCTGAAACATCTTTTGAGATATCAAAAACATGTTAGACTATTTTGGCAGAGTTTTACAGTTCCAAATTATCTTGCATTCTAATAAATAGCTCTTATGTATATGGTAACTCTCACATAAAGAGAATACTTGTATCATTTTTCAGCTATTTAGGATGAAGTCCAGGACTGATTGTCCTAAAGGTCTTAATCATTTTATACTGTTTTCTAGCAAGTTTATTTTCTCTTCCCTCTCTGCCTCTCCTGAGTGGTTTTTATTAACATTGATGGTGAAAGTAAAGATCATAGTATTGAGTTTTAGATTTCCAGTTTCTTGCCTTTTTTCTTTCTTAGACTTTTTTGCTAGAGTATATTTTTAATGTACTACTTCTTTCTAAATGTTTTTCTAAAATATTAATAAATTATATGCTACAATGTTAATATCAGTATGCAAAGAGATATTTTGTGTTTGGAAACGATAAGGTAGTTTATTAAATGGTATTCATTTTTACAAGATTTTATACATGCTTATATATATGTGTATATATATATTTTGCACCTCTCTATAGGAAGAATCATTATGTTGCTAAGCAACAATGACTGAACACATACATACATAGAATCATGGTGGACATTAGTTTTTGCCTGTATTTTAGCTTTTGAAGGCAAGATAAAGTGTTTCCTGTTTAATAAAAGCAGCTTGTAGCAACAACATAAGTAAGTCAAGGAGAGATGCAGAGAAATTGGTAACATAAATATCTAAAACAACCAAATTTACCGTTCAAAATATAAGACAAATGTTTATGTGGCCTTCTACATAAGTCAGTGATGAGCAGTCCATAGCCACCCTGTGCAAAGAGACAGCCACTGATTGAATTTTAAGGGGAACATTTAGGCTACTGTCTCCATGTTGCTACTTTGCAAATATGCTCATCGATTCACATTCATCACTAAACACGATGACAACGTTCTCACTGATGATCTTTCATTCTTTTGGAAGTAAGTAATCTAAATTGTAAAAAATGCATATTGTTTCCTTGTGCAGTGCCATAAGGGTATATTCATTTTGGATAAATGAAAAGAAATTAATCATCTCAACATTTTAATTTCTTTTGTAAGTTAGTGTTTATGCAAAAATAGTTGCCTACTGTTGACACTTGTGATTTTACTTAATACTGCAGATACCACCTAATCATCTCAAACCTAATTGTGTACTGTACAATTTCATTTTTAAGTTCTGCAGTTTCTGCCCTTGTAAACAATGTTAAGTCTGATCCATTCAGATGTTTGAGGATATGTCACTGCTAGCCACATTTTCCTTAAATGCTTTTTATTTTTTAAAAATTTTAAATGTTTTTTTATATAATTTTAAAGGTTACTTTCCATTTACAGTTATTATAAAATATTGGCTATATTCCCGTGTAGTATAATACATCCTTGAGCCTACCTTATACCCAATAGTCACGCTTTTTAAATTCTTATGTCAGTAGTCCACCAAAGAAGTAGAAAAACTGCGTAGGCAGTGATGGCTTTTGTCATTTAATGCCATTTTTGTCATTCAATTATAGCACCATATAGTAAGTTATATGTCAAGTCTAAACTTAATGAATTACAGAGGAACACTTACAAGATTTAAGAACAGTGTAGGAACTGCTCTATGGCTTAATTTAACCCTCTAGGTTGATTTTATTTGATTCCAAAAGTACTCTCAAGGGGCACTATTCTGAGTACCGTCAGCAACTCCAAAGAAACACAAGTCATGATTTCTGTCCTCAAGGAGTTTATAGTCTATTTGATGAGATGAGACATGTCTAACTTACCATTATTTTTGAAAATTCAGATTTCAGTACAAATTCTTGATCAGGACTCTAGAAAAAGTGTCAGATAAGATTTATGTCTTCTTTTCACCCTTACTACAAACAACACACACACACACACACACACACACACACACACACACACTTCTTGGATTTTTTCTGCAAAACAAAAACAACATGCAAGCAAACATCAAACACTTTTGCAGCAGTTTCATTTAGACAGTGAATAGCATGAGTAATAGGTGAAGTCGAAGCTCTTGTAATTTTTGTGTGTTTTGAGAGGAAAAACTTTGGACTTTCAGGAATGTCAATGAACCATGATGATAGCTGGCAAATATCAAAGGCTTCTGCAGACTGATATAGAGGCTATTATGCAGTGGGTAAGATGTTTAGGAGAGAAAGTCAGTTCAAATGTTGACCTGTGCATCTTCCATGACCTTTGAGACCCAGGGAGAGAAATATCTTGGACGAAGTACATAGAAAAACAACACCTAACTTCAATATTGTAACTTTTAAGAAAAATCTTTCTGTAGAAAAAAGAGAAATCTATGACAAAATTGCTAAGGTAGGCTACAAGCTTGGAATATGGTTTTTTTTTTGGCCTTGCTATGCAGCATGTGGGATCTTAGTTCCCTGACCAGGGATCAAACCTGTGCCCCCTGCAGTGGAAGCGTGGAGTCTTAACCACTGGACTGCCAGGGAAGTCCCCAGAATATATTTTTTGGTCCAAGCTCTGGAACATATTTAGGATGAGTA